>NC_139162.1:7648958-8848958 GCF_964270905.1 Leucopleurus acutus
TAGGAACCATGCCGTCTAAGTCTATTTAGAAAAGAAACATTTCCATATAATATTCCAAGATGCAACTTTACCCACAACAGAGATAGCCTTTTACATAATTCTGTAGAATTGCAATTCTCAAAGAGTGGTCCAGGTCCCTCAGGATCCCTGAAATCATTTCGGGGATTCATACGGTCAAAACTATTTCCGTAATAATACCAAGATATTTTTGCCTTTTTCACTCTCATTCTCTCACTAGTGTATGGAGTACTTTTCTAGAAGTTTCATGATTCTAGACAACTGTATTCCTCTGGTGGCTAACAGGAGTGTGTGCTTGTGTGTTATTTTTGTGTGTGAACTCCGGTTTTAAAATTTTTTCAACTTAATATCCAATACAGTGAATAACAGTAGACACATGTAAACACAAGCTCTTTGGCATTCCCAATCTTGCTGAAGAGTGTCTTGAGAGCAAAAGTTGAGATCCTCTGATAGAGTTCAGTCACTTGAAGCTACACTGATAGACATATCTGCTTCACAGTCATGTCACTGATATACTATGTACAAAAAACATTGCATTTTGATCTTCTTACACAAAGGAGTGTTGGGCCAATAAATCTAAGTCCACGTTCCTTCTTCTTACAACACACACACACACGCACACGCACACGCACACACACAGACACACAACTAAAAAACTGATACTTTTTGCTTCCCAATATTCACCCATTTCCTACTCCAAGATTTCAAAACCACAGGGCCAATTTCTTAGTTAAGGCTTAAAGCCAAACACTTGGGTTTTCTTTCTCCCCGGTGGGCTCTGCAAGAAATAACTTTTTCCTGTGCACATAGCCTACAGGGAATCTGGGCCTACTTCAGGCAACAGAAGGTCTACCTTCCCTTTCTGGAGCATATCTCCAGGGTTATGACCTTTGTTTCTTACATCTGTAAAATAGGGCCAATTGTTTTTCTCTTCTTGAAATGATAAAATGGTACAATATGCATATAATAATTCAGTTCTGCATACAATGCGTAGAAGAAAAGGCAGATTCACTCCACTGAAAATCACCTGAGTCTGTAAACAGCTCAACACATTTCTTTACTTTTCCTTTCAGTTAAGGTCATTCAAAGACTATCTCAGTTGGGTTTCTGGAAGGTCCTTCCTTTTCCTTCTCCTTCTCTCTTTTCTCAGCCCCTCTTCCAGCCCCAATATCTGTGATCTTTTCCAACCCTCAGTTCTTACCTCGGATTCACCCTCTGTTCTTAAGGTCTTCAAGGTTCTGAACATGGATCCCGCCTCTGTCCTGCTGGGACAACAGTAGGTCCTTACCGTGTGAGTAGAGGAGACAAGAAAGAGGCGGTGGAAACAAAAGATGGTCATACGTGGAAGCATGTGGGGACTTCCCTGGCGGTCCAGTGGTTAGGACTCTGTGTTTCCACTGCACGGGGGTACGGGTTTGATCCGTGGTTGGGGAACTAAGATCCCACGAGTTGGGTGGTGTGACCAAAAAAAAAAAAAAAAAACTGAAACAAAACCATGCAGCTCAAGGTGAGCGGTCACTGCCATCACTGACTGCACCATTTCAAGAGCTCTTGTTACTTGCCACAGTCCTCACTCGAACAACCTTTGTACCAATTCACTGACCAACAATTTTGTTTGTATCATCTCTACACGGCCCCCACGTTGTCACATGCCTCCTTGTCTAGCTTAGGTTCGGTCACCATCATCCTTTCATTACAATCACTTCCTTACATATACTCTTAACTCCATTTCCTCTCTCTCCTTCCATTGAACTCACATGGCAAACCCCACCCTTGCTTAAACGCAATGCCCAGCTTGCCCTGAACAACGGAAAGTTATTGGATAAAGGACAACCTTGCTGACTGGTCTGACTGGTCTAATTAACTTCTGATCACAGATATCCAGTGGGCCCTCCGTACCTCCCAGCAACACCTCTCTATTTTCCTAGTCAGTCCTCTCTTCTCCCCCAGTCAACTTTTCATATTTTAAAATCTGTCTTCAAACATCTAACACTAGAAAAACGATACTGGTTTGGTCTAAATGTAGATAGCCTGAGCAGTGAAAGGGGGTGTTCTTAATAATACTGGGGGGACAACAGATTAAAGAAGTATTGTTCCAGGCAAATCACATTTCCCTATCTGATACCCCTCACTTTCATCTGATGATTTCGTGGCTCATTTCATGGGGAATATAGAAATACAGTAAGTCGCTTACATATGAACAAGTTTCATTCTGAGAGCGTGTTTGTAAGTCCAACAAAGTTAGCCTAGGTGCCCAACTAACACAATCAGCTATTAGTACTGTGCTGTAATAGGTTTATAATACTTTTTGCACAAATAATACATAAAAAACAAACAAAAAATAAAGACAACATTTTTAATCTTACAGTACAGTACCTTGAAAAGTACAGTAGTACAGTACAACAGCTGGCATACAGGGGCTGGCATTGAGGGAACAGGCAAGAAGAGTTACCGACTGGAGGAGGGAGAGGAGGTGGGAGATGGTAGAGCTGAAGGATTGTCAGCAATAGGAGATAGAGGGAAGCTGCAATTTCCCTAATGCCTTGTGTGATTGGACATGTGCAAACACGTTCGCATCTTTGAAAGTTCGCAACTTGAAGGTCCGTATGTAAGGGACTTACTGTAATAGAAGAGAGCTCCAAACCTGCCAGTGACTTCGTATGCAGCCACGCACTTGGCCTGCTTTATTCTTCCAGAGAATGATGTATTAGTTTCCCGTGGCTGCCATAACAACTTACCACAAACCTGATGGCTGAAAGCAACAAAAATGTATTCTCTCGCAGTGCTGGGGGCTAGAATTCTGAAGTCAAGGTGTCAGCTGGACCACACTCACTGCAATGGCTCTGGGGAAGGATTCTTCCCTCCTAGCCTCTGGTGATTGCCGGCAGTCCTTGGCATTCCTTGACTTTGCGACACGTTTCTCCCATCACTGTTTCCTTTGTCACGTGGCATTCTCCCTATTGGTCTCTGTCTCTATTTTAAGGACACTAGTTATTGGTTTAGGGCCAACCTGAATCATGTATTACCTCATCTTAACTAATTACACCTGCAAATAAGGTCATGTTCTGGGGTTCTGGGTGGACACAAATTTTAGGGGGACACTATTCAATCCAGTACAGATGGACTCTGTGCTCCTAAGTCTAGCCCCTCCACTTTGGCCTTTTGCATCCCTTCTCCATTGGCCTTTTCAAGGACCCTGTTCCTGCAATTCTTCTCTTTGCTGCATAACAATTTCCTCCTCATTACCGTGTCATTCCTATCCTTCTACAGACATGTTATCATATCGTCTGTATTAAAAACCCTTCCTGCATCTGATGCCCCCCTCCATCTACTGACCCACTTCTCTGCTGTTTATAGCAAAAGGCCTTGAATGAGTAACCTGTGCTCACCATCTGTACTTCCTCTCTGCCTAAGTCTCTTGAACTCACTTCAGTCTAACTTTCAACTTTCCTGCTCCACCAAAACGGGTCCTGTCAGGGCCACCAAAGATCTCCGCGTTGCCAGATGCTATGATCAGTCCTCTTCTCACCCAGCCTCCCACAGACATTTAATGATCTGTCCTCTGTCTCTCACTTGGCTTTGGGACACAACACTCTCTTGATTCCCTCCTATTTCAATCACCCCTTCTCAGACTCCTTTGCTGGTTCCTCACCCTCTTCCTGACCTCTAAATGCTAAACTGCTCTAGGGCTCCGTCCTAGGCCCCCTTTCCTTCCAGGTCTGTGCCCAGCCCTTACCATTTGTGTGCTGACCACTGCCACCATATCTAGCCTCAGTTTCTGATTCACATTATTATTAGTATTATTTTTTTGTGGTACGTGGGCCTCTCATTGTTGTGGCCTCTCCCGTTGCAGAGCACAGGCTCCGGATGCACAGGCTCAGTGGCCATGGCTCACGGGCCCAGCCACTCTGCAGCACGTGTGATCTTCCCGGACCGAGGCATGAACCCGTGTCCCCTGCGTCGGCAGGCGGACTCTCAACCACTGCGCCACCAGGGAAGCCCCTCTGATTCACATTATTGAATCCCCACTCATGTCCACTTGGATGTCTAAACATATCGCACAATTAGCATGTTCTAAAACTGAACTATTGATTTCCGCACACCCAGGCCTAATACAAATACAAATACTTACCAATCACATTTCTCCCCAGTTTTCCACGTCTCAGTAAATGGCACCTCCATTCTCCCAGACACTCAGACCAAAAATTTAGGATCCTTCTAAGTTCCTCATAGCCCACTTATCCCCCTCTACACCTCCCATCCAACCACTTCTCTTTGACACTTTCCCGCTTAGTCCACACCACGAGGATCTCATACCTGCACTTCCGGCATGGTGTCCAGCAGCCCTGTTGTTCCTCTTCATTCCAGTCTCTACCCGGGAGCCAAGTGATCCCACCATGTCATCCCCTTGTTCACAGCTTCCCCAATGACCTCTCACATCACTGAGAGTGGAATCTCAATTCTTTACATGGCCTACCAGGTCCTATCTATCTATCTATCTATCTATCTATCTATCTATCATCTGGTCCTCGGTTAGCTCCCGGCCTGACCTCTACCTGTGTTCTGGCTCACTCAGCTTCAGCCACCGTGTTTAATGGCTGGACCTTGAACATACCAAGCTTCTTCAGCCCCAGGGCTTTGCCTTTGCTGTTTTCTCTGACATTCTCTGTCCTCTGATTTGCTTTGTGTTCTCTTTCACTTTCTTTTGGGTTTCAGCTCAAATGTCATCACCTTAGTGAGGTCTTAGCTAACCACCTTATCTAAACCAGTATGCTCTTCCAAGCATACACCCGTGTCAGTTCCTTTCTGTCTCTTTACCTGGCTTCATTTTTCTTTGTGGTTATCAGTCCGGGAAATAATATTACATATGTATGTTGTTTTCTTGTTTTCTTCACTGTCTCCTCCACTGTACTGTAAGCTCCTTGAGGGCAGGGCATTATTAGTTTTGTTCAGTGAGAATAATAACTAACGTGCTGTAGACGCTGAATAAGTATGACTTTACTTCAATTACTATCGTTATTATCATTACCATTGAAGTAAAATGTTATAAAATTAATGCTAAAAGTAAAGTTTAGTTAGTAACAAGGGTTTCTATGTGGCTTGAAAACAATACTCAGTTTTGATTTAATGCCTTTCTACAGGAATCTTGAACATTCAGACATATTAGCGACACATACAAGTTTGAAACTGGTAGTAGTAGTTGTAATATTAATTATAACAGATACCATTATTCAGCCGTTATTAGTGGCAGGTGCCTTGCATGGATTATCTTATCTAATTCTCCAAAAACTCTGTGGGTTAGCTATCACCTCAATTTACAGATGTAGTGTGGTGGTTTTAAAATATGTCCACAAATTCTCTGATGGTCCTCCCTTTAGAAGGTGGAAGCTAATTCATCTCTCCTTGAGCGTGGGCTCAGCTAAGCTGCTTCTGAATCCGTAACCTACAGAAACTGTGAGATAAGAAATACCTTTTGTTTTAAGCCACTAAGTTTTGGGGATAATTTATCGTGTACCAATAAATAACAAATACTTTTGGAAATGGAAGGACAGAGAGGTTAAGTAAAGAGCGTCATAGCATACGCCTAGCGGTGATGATGCAGGAATTGGAACCCAGGTGATCTCAATCTAGAGCAGAAATGTTCAACCGTCCCACTATACAGGAGGTCAAGATCAGGTCTCAAGTGATATCAGAAGGAGAAGATTGCCGCTTTCTAATGTGGCAGTGGCTCTGTCAGGGCAGTGGATACAATCTGTCCTTGGATATTAAACTGGCTGTTCTTGGTCTATTGCAAGGCCATGTTCTAGGCAGCCACTGCCCTTGCTTCTAAGTTCCCTTTCTGCCCCAGGCTTGTTCTAGAATATAGTGAATATCTATCTTCCCAGCATCCATTCCCCTGTTCCTTTGGGCTTCTGCTCATCGTCAATTCCAAGCAGGTAGTGCTGGTAAAACTACCAGTCATTCCGGTCTTCCTGCCCCATAGGTGGGCATGTGACGTAAGCTGAGCACTGTCAGTGACTGGCTACAGTAATTGGGCCAAGACAAGAACATATGATGTACATCAGCCGAGCAGAGCCTTTCCCTGGGATTTCGAAATACTCTATGAGGTCTTTAAGCTGGGATGATGTGAGCTGCCAGGTGCCATATTCTCAGATGCCTGGAGGAAGTCCATCTTCAACAGGAAAGGGTCCAGCATCGGGGGGAGAGGCAGAGTGAGAGACTCCATTTTATATCCTTTGAGACCCTGAATCCAGCCAACGCTGAGAGCAATTCCATCTTTTTCTAATCTACGTGAGTCAGTAAATTCTCTCTTTGTTTTAAATTAGTTTGAGTTTCTATCAGCTGTCCTTGATTATGACTAGTATGAAGAGTCTATCCCACTTTGTGGAAGATAGTAGTTAACTTCCATTCTCCATGAGCAACAATGGTTGTATGTCATCCGAAGAACCTGGAGCAGCTCTGTCCATTGGTTGGGCTGACCTTCCCGCAGAGGGTGAAGAACCTTCTCTTCAGCCTTTAGGAAGCTTTTCCAGAAGCCAGCAATGGTCTGGGGGCAAGCTCAAAATAAAATCGTGTTATGGGAGGGCTTCCCTGGTGGGGCAGTGGTTGAGAGTCCGCCTGCAGATGCAGGGGACATGGGTTCATGCCCCGGTCGTGGAAGATCCCACATGCTGCGGAGCAGCTGGGCCCGTGAGCCATGGCCGCTGAGCCTGCGCGTCCGGAGCCTGTGCTCCGCAACAGAAGAGGCCACAGCAGTGAGAGGCCCTCGTACCGCAAAAAACCAAAACAAACAACGACAAAAAAAACATGGTGTTATGACAGATGGGGCGCTCACTCAGTTTAAAACCTTAGTCATCTCTGTATCCTTTCTTTCCTTAGTTGCTCACCCCCTCCCTCAATTCCAAACACACACACACACATCCTGTTAGTCATCAAGTCCTGTTGATGTGGATCAAATACTTTATGGAAGTAGGTGGAGTAGCCATAAGGAAAGTCTGTGGCCAGCGGGTCCTTCCTTCAGAACATCTTGTAAATCCAGTTTTTCTTCTTCATTTCTACCTCTATCACCGTGGTCCACTGCACCTGGTCTCCCTGCCTCTAACCTCAACCCCTGCAGTCCATTTTTCATATTTCTTCTAGAATTTGTCTTCTAACACCACTTTTGATTGCCACATGCTTTTGATGGATTCAGAAGTCTTCAACCAGTTTTCCACTGCGGACTAGCTAAATTGCAAGCTTCTTAGCTTGGTATTCAAGACTCTCCACGAACAGAGCCACGTTCATTTTCCAATGTGCTGTGACTTCCACGAATCAATCTTCTAGTCTTCTAACGTCCATCCCATTGCAGCACTGCCCACCATCTACACTTACCTCTTTCTCCAAAGTCTCTCCTTTTCTATGAGTCTTCGAGGTCCATTACAACACTATCTCCTCCATAAAATACTCCCCGAGCATGCCAATCCGCAGTTAGTATCTCCTTCTCTGAACTCCGTAAACAATTGTTGTCTAGACGAAGGTTTTTTCAAACTGTGCTCACATCCCCAGGGAGTTCTTGGCCAGCACAAGTGAAGTTTTTGGTGTTTTTGTAAAACTACTGATTATATATTCAAATTTGGTTGAGCGTATTATTTCCAAACCCAGTTTCTTTCTTGTCTTCTACTTCCAAATTACATCCTCATGCTATGGTGGTGCATTTATTCCCAAGTACAAATTAAGGATCATTATAATTTGTTTTGTGACCTACAGATAGAGAGCTGCTTATTATTATTATTATTTAAAACAATCACCATGGGGAAAATATCAGTATGAAAAGGGAAGAGAACTGCTATGACAATCTCCAGTTTCTAAACCAAATACACTTTCTTATTTATTTCCACACCCTCACCCTTCCCCCCCATCATAGTAATATGGGATTTTAACTACAAACTGGTATAAAATCTGTTGTATTGGTATAATCTACAAACATTCATTGTGTACCCACTCTGCCAGGAATAGGAATAGTGATCACATTGCCATGCTTGTGATACAAAGATAAACAAGCCGCTGCAGGAACAGTTTTCCAGATGGATTCAGTGTGGAAGGACATTCTAGGCAGAGGGAACAGCATATGCAAACTCATGTCCTGGAATGAGCCAGACATGAAAACCCTGTGGTCCAGATTCTGTGGAATTTTTTTTAATTGAAAAATGTGGTGACTTTTAAAAATTTGATAACGTCTGGATTAAACCCTTCCTCTTGTTATAATTCCCCTTTGCCATCTCCCTCTCCATAAGGGCAGTTCAGGGTTCAAGTACAGACACAAATAACTTTATGGAATTCTGCTGGGTTAGGCCACTTCATGTATACAGTGATCCTCTCTTCAATTCTCACATCACCTTAGGTGTGTATTACCATCTCCAATTTAGAGATGAGGAAAGCAAGGCTCAGATGGGTAAAGTAACTTGTCCAAAGTCTCACAAATAGGAAAAGACGGAGGGAGGATGTGAGTTAAGTCCACATCACAGCTGGAGAAAGAGACCAACTGGGCATTTTTTGGGCTAGGATGAGGAAGACCTTTCTTCCAATTTCAGAACAGCCTGCCTTCCCAAGTCCTCATTCAACTGCATCTTTAAACAGAAAGGTGACCACTTGTCCACAGTGAAGTAGGAAGAGGTAACTTAAGAACTCATTTGGATTTCAGAGTCCCTCCAGCTCTGGAGCCTATCACATAGTAGGAGCTCCTTTTGGCTGAGCGATTGAATCCGCCTCACGTGCGCGTGGTTCATCTCTCCACTTGGATTCAAACTCCCTTGTGGGCAGGGTCCCCGTAGTGCCTACCAGGGACACGGTGCAGTTGGGTAGACATTGGAAGATGTTTGTTGAATAATGGATGAGTGAATGAATGGGGGCTGGGGGTGGTTGAGGGAAGGCCACGCCCGGCTCTAAAGACTTTCCAGGGTTGACCGGGGTGCAGTACTGGCTCTCTCGGGCGCCTCTGGACGGGCCATTGCGTCCCTCCTCCTGTAGCCTCCACATCTCACTAACCAGACTGGAGGGAGGGGCTATGCAGCTGGGGAGGGCCGCGTCTCCCCGGGCGGCGCCCACTCCCTCGTGGGGGTTGGGGGCGAGAGGGGAGGCCCCCGGGCTTGCCGAGCCTGCCGGCGGCCCCTTCCCCGCCGCGCCCCGAAGCCCTCTACCTGCCTCCGGCCGCCCCTTCGCAGCCGGGGCCGGGTGCGCCCGGCGGGTACCTGGCCCGCCACCCCCGGGGGGCCCCGCCGGCCGCCTCCGGGGCTGGCCCGGGGCGGCGGGGCGGGCCCGGGCGCTCCCCGGCTCCGGGACTGGTCCCCTGGGGCGCGGCCGGGCAGCCGCCCCCGCCCCCCCCGCCCGGGGGGCCGGGCCGGGCTCCCGGGGGGCGGGGACTCGCCCAGTGGCAGCAGCGTCCGGGCCGGCGGCGGGCGCGGGGCGGCTTCCTGCAGGCGGCGCCGGGGCGAGCCGTTGCCCGCCGCAGCCACCGCCGCCGGGTCGCCGGGTCGTGGGGGCCGCAGCGCTCGGGCCGCGTCTGTGCCTCCCGGGCGCGCTGCGCGGCCGTCGCTGCTGCCCGCGCTCGTGCCGCCGCCGCCGCCGCCGCTGCCGGTTACGCCAGCCCCGCCGCCGCCCGCTCTGATTCTGCGCATAGGCAGCCCCCAAGCCTGTCATTCTGCAAAAACACAGTTTACTCAACACACCACACACACACTCACACACACACGCGCGCACACACACACGCGCACACTGCCCCCCTCGCGCACACGCACGGAGGGCGCGAGCGAGCAGACGCGCACACCCGGCGAGCCAAGTTCCGCAGCCTGGCATGGCTTCTGGGGACCTTTACGAGGTACGGGGACGTGGGTGCGCGGGCCGGCCCCAGCCCGCGGGCGGCGGGCGGCGGGCGGACGGCGGGCGGCGGGGACCGGGCCGGGGCCGGGGCCAGGCGCGAGCCGGAGTTGCCGAGCCCGCGGCGGCGGCGGCGGCGGCCGGAGGGCGGCGGGGGCCGGGCGCGCCTCCCGCCCGCCGCCCGCCCTCCCGCGGCGCCCGCGCCCGCTCCCTCTTTCTCTTTCTCTCGCACACACACTCTCTTACTCCATCTACTTTGCGGCCTTGGAGGGGAAGGAGGAAGCCGGGCGGAGCCGGGGCGGGGGAGGTAGCGGTCCCGGGGAGGTGTTTCTCGCCCGACGAGCCGCCTCGAGTGCAGAAAGTACAGGTAAAAGTCGGCGCCGGACGTGCCGGGAATGCGGGGGGCCGCGCGGCGGCCGGCGGGGGTGCGGGGCCGGGGGTGCGCGGCCCGGGCTGGGCCGGGGGCGCGGGAGGGGATGGGGGCGGGCCGACGGAGCGGAGCCCGGCCGGGCCGAGGCGGGGTCCGGCGGGGGCGGCCGCGGAGGGGGCGGCCGCGGAGGGGGCGGCCGGGTGGGGAGTTCGGGAGGCACCCGCCAAATCGCTCCCCGGGGCCACCAGGCCACCTCCCCCCTCCTCCCACCTGCTGCCCCCGCCACGGGCTCGGGGCTGGGGCGTGGGGGCGGTCCTTGCGGGTGTCGTGCTCACTGGGGGCGAGAGGGGGCGCTGTAGAGGGCCTTCGGTGGAAGGAAGAGCACATGGAAGGCGGAGGTGGGTGGTAGCACGTTGCTAGAGGACATGGGATGTGAGCCCAGCTTCCAAAGCTCTACGTCACCCTCGGTGGATACCTGTCTCCAGGTCCACACAGGTTAGTGGCCAGCATCGGATACTTTGAAAGCGTCTCAAAAGTGCTCAAGGAAGACATTAGTCTGGCATCTTTGAAACAGTGGATAAATAGCCATGGCCTCTGGGAGCTAGGTTTTACTAGCTCTGGATACAACAGTTACTGCTTTTGGATTCCCGACAAGTGGACAAAACAAGAAGCAACCCCCTTTCCCTGGGGAGAATGCCCGAAAGAGCTGTTGGCCCCAAGAGAAGGTTCAGGACAAGGAAGCTAAGAGACCTGCCATCTTCATCCCAAAGGCCTGCTGATCCTCCAAGAAGCAAGTCAGAGTTCAGCCTGGATCTGGACTCCCCTGCGCTTAAATCGATTAACACTAGCCCTGGTTCTCAAGGCTTTTGGTTAAATTGAGATGAGCACCCCAAGGGGTGGAATTAGCCTTCTGGGTAGGAGACCACAGGGGTGATTCACCCACAGTGAGGTTTTTCCTCTGGGCTTTCTGGACAGCTGAAGCTTTTTCAGGTGGTGGATTTGCTGGCGGGTGTGACAGAGGAAGAGTGGAGAACAGGCAAGGTAGCATCTCAGCTTTCTGTGAGTCCAGGGTCTTTTGGATGATTCTGGATTTGGTGAGGCGCAGTCATGGACCACTAGTGGGCTCAGGTGTCATGAGAGGATACTCCAGTCCTATGGAGAGGTCCATGTGGCGAGGAGTTGAGACCTCCTGCCAACAACCAGCACTAGCTTAACAAGCTTGTGTTTGTGAGCCACCTTGGAAGCAGAACCTCCAGCCCCAGTCAAGCATTCAGATGACCACCGCACTGGTGAACATACTGACTGAAACCCCATGATATTTGCTGGGGCTGAACCATCCAGCTAACATGTTCCTGGGTTCCTTGAAAGAATGATGCAGGTTGACCTCTTCTCTACTCTACTGCCTTCCTTATCCCTGTGCTGACAGAGAAGATGAAGTTGGGTAGAGACCTGGTGAAGAACTTTGGCAGGTTGTGCCCAATGGGTCTTCCAAGCACTTTTGCCTATTTTAAGATGGTGGAGCAATTTCTGAAACCAAGAAAGTTGAAGCACAGTAAAATGGGATGTTTGATTGAGCTTCCCGAAGTATAACCAGCACTATTAGGGCATTGGCCAAAAGTAGATATTGTTCAGGGGCAAAGCTCATCTCGCTGGGAGTATGGATTTTTCTACCCATTGATCTTGAGTCATCTTAGAGCTGCTGACCTTGCCTGGTGAAAAGTTGCATCAAAAGGGAATTAGGAGGACACGTTAGGAGCTGTCAGTATTTCTCCATTTAAAGTTTGGAACTTATGAACCTTCTGGGGATAATTTCTTGTTTAATGATCATCTGAAATGCCCTCCTTAACATGGGTAATTATAGTTGCCAGATGAGTCTGTTAAGAGGGGAGTTTTCACACCTGCCTTGGAAGTATCTTAGCACCTCACCGAATTCTTATTGAAGTTCAGTAAACGAGACAATAATAATAATTACTTCTGTGATAGTAGGTAATTGTACTAGATGTAAAATAGTTTTCCTGTGGCTCATTATTTGCACAGTCATTACTAAAACGGCTAAATTGCATTATGAATATATAACCAATGTCAACATTTTTATAGCCTGTGTCTACATTACATAACACATACTGAGGAATTTAATTTGTTGACCAAATTTAGCTTTAAAAACAATTAAGATGTGCTAACTGTCCATTAGCATATATATTTGTAACTGTAAAACTGTTGTGTGTGTAAAAAATAGTTTGTTGATTTAAGGACAAATCTTGGAATATCCAGTACATTGGTTGACCTTTAAAGAAAAAAAAAAAGAGGAAAACTGACACCATTCTCAATTATCATATTACTTTAATTAAATATTATACTCAAGGGTATATAAAATGGCTTCTTGTAACCTCTGACCAAGAACCCACATTTTGAGTGGGCAAGAACTATTACATTTGTAATTGATTTATTTCACCTGTGTGTCTGCTGACACTATCCTTGACCTTTTATGGTGAAGATGTGATTTGGATTGTAGAGATTCTTCAACTTCTCTTTGGTGCTTCAGACAGTGAAATTGGAAAGAGTAAACCTTCCCTGAGTAGCATCTTTTAAGGAATAGGTGCTAATTTTAAAGACACCAACAAATGAAAACTTTGTTTATGTAATGTTATGTAATGGCACTCTTCAGTCATAATGAAGAAATATGGAATCAAACTCAGTTTCCAAAATTTTGGTTCTTGATAGATTATTTCTCTTATAGCAGAGTTCTCATCATCGTCCGATATGTTATAGCCATCACCTATAGGAAGGTGATCTTAAATATGGGTTGAGCATTTTAAAATCAGATAATCTAGATGCAAAATGAAATTCCGTATCCAGATGCTCTGGTCTACATTTTGCTAAACGTAAGAGTCATAAAATGGTAATCTGTGAGCCACGTCTAGGCTATCTGTGTGTTTTGCCTCACCTTGATGGTAGATAAGAGAATTGGATTTGAATGCCTTTAGATGGGGCATGTGATGTCTAGTGTATAATTGTCCCAGTGCTCCCTTGTACCAGGTACCCTTTCTGCTTCACTCGTAAATTACTTACCTGGCTCCTGTAGGCATTAGAGTTTGTAGCCCCAGGATGCTCGTGAACATTCGCTAAGATGCTTGGATGTCAGGAAGACATAATCAGTGGAATAAGGAGCCCAGTTGTCTTGTCCATCTCTGTGTCCTTGCGCATTCAAATACTTGTTCACTGAATCACTGAACAGAAGACTGACTTAAGTATAGGTAAAGAACCTTGGCTGACCTTGTTAGGCTTGTGTTGAGCGCTGCTCTCTGTTCTCTTTTCTCCTCTGGCTTGTGGTCTCTCCGTGGTGGTAATACCATGTGTAGGGGTGGCTCTCAGTTCTCTCTGAAAGGAAGTTTGACTGAGTCGCCTTCCAGAGAGCTAGACGGTTATTCACTAAAATATGAGTTCATTGAATGCATCTAAGCTTCAACCCTGTGGCTTTCCCTGTCGCTGTTGGGTGGTATTTTATACTCTCTCCTGTGTGATTAGCTGACATTATGGAGGAGGTCTCCACTTTGTTGGCAAAAATGTTCAAAGAGAATGCTGTATGTCTATAGAGAAGGTCAGTAGTGGCCAAGTTGAAATTTATCGAGATGGACTTAGCAGTGTCAGTTCCTGATGTTTGTCAACATTCTGTTGATTTATATTTCCCAAAGTTCTATCTTAAAAGGATCAAATGTGCCATGTGTTTTTTTTTGGGGGGGGATTGATATACATGCATGTATCCATATCTAATAAATACGTATGTGTTTACATCATATGTATATAATATATACGTATATGTTTATATAATACATGCATAATAATGGGTATCTATATTAAAAAATACTGCTTTCATTTCATTCCAAATAAAATAAATAACAATAATAATAGGATTTTAGTTTTGTTGAAAGAAATTTACTCTAGTTAAAAATCGATGCTGCTAGCACAGGCACATCAGCTAGGTGGTTTGTGACCGGCTAGAGGGGTGGGAGGGAGGGAGACGCAAGAGGGAAGACATATGGGAACATATGTATAACTGATTCACTTTGTTATACAGCAGAAACTAACACGCCATTGTAAAGCAATAATACTCCAATAAAGACGTTAAAAAAAAAATCCATGCTGCTGCAGTGATGAACACTGGTGTCTCCGCTATAGCGCTACATACGCACCCTGCGTCCTGCAAAATCACGCACTGAAAATAACAGGCTTATGGGAAAAGCAGGATTGAGGCTGACTGCTGAAAACATTTGGAACTTCGTAACCAGGAACAAAAACAAAACCAAATCTAATAAAAATACAGGTCAGTTAAATCTCCACCAGGCTGGTGTTTGCCCTCCCCAGGTCAGTCCATCCTTTACAGCCTTCAAATTGGGCTGGTGCTTCTTTCTTCTCTCTGTAGCTCACAGATGTCATTCTCTTCTAATAGAGACCATTTTCACTGAAATTAAATCTGGCCCAGAGCATAGCCCTCTGCATTCATCTGTATGGAGAGAAATCTTTCTGTAGCTTCTTCATCTGTAATTTGCAGCATTGCTAGGCAAGTTAAGATGGTGGAAAGGTAGTAGTGCTTGATGCCACAATCGGCCCCTACTCATACTAAAGGAAGGCACTTGAGTGCATTTCCAGCTTTGTTCTAAGGTCTTCAAACATCTTTGTCTTTCTCTTGCCTTGTGAGAGCTCTTTCCTATGATTGCTTAAAAATATTAACAAACGATGAAAATCACATAAGAATCAACACAACTTGTTACATTGGCATATTCTCCTACTTACGACTCGTGCCTGAGGTGAAACGTGTAGTCACAGAACAAATGGTTAGTGATAAAACTTCTTGAATCTCTGTACCAGTATTTGCAGAGGCAAATATCATCAAAGAAAATATATCGGATGAGTTGAATCGATTTCTTGGCACATGGTAGGCACCTGAGGAGTATTGAATGGGTGTATGATTCTCCCAGCTTTTGAAAGTTATTTTAAATGATCCCATGTGGGTAGATATCAGCTTGTTTTCAAGTAGTATAGACTTTTATGTGAAGTCATTCCTCATCACATAAGATCATTTCTTCAGGGGCTTCAACTGTCGTTGAAAGGAGTTTATATGGCTTCTTGCAGCCTGATCAATTGATAAGGGATGGTTCAGGCATGGTAATTAGCAAAGATCTTAAGTATTGGAGACACATTTAGCTTCCAAAGATGTGGGTCCTTTTCGGCATCTCTTGGATGGTGAAGAGAGGTGTAGATGTGGCTGAATTCATAACACCATCATTCACTTGCTCATTTCACATAAATAGAACACCAAACATATCCCAGGCACTATACTAGGGAAACATGAGATTGTGCTCCCTGGACCTATGGTCTAGTGCAAGACATAGTTAAGAAAGTAGGCAGTTTGCCGTGCTGTGGGAAGAGTGTTAGTACAGGGCAAGATGGGGTTCTCTAAGACCATGGGAGGACCAGCCTTGGGGGAATGAGAGAAGGCTTTCCAGAGGAAGTGATGACTGTGGAGAACTTTGAACTAGAAAATGAGCATGATCAGGTTTGCAGGACTTATTGAGAATATTTATCTTTTCTGTTTTTGAAAGCAGTTTATATTTATTGTTGCATCTTGGAAAAATACAAGCATAAAGAAAAAAATTATAATACCTAAGATAACTACTATTATACATTTAGCATACACTTGATGTTTATTAAATACTAATGTGATATCTGAATTAAAATGATAGCTTTCTTGGTGTAGATACAAATATAAGAGTGAAATTACTTTCTGTATGTATTTATATAATTAAAATATCAAATTGGAACATAGGGTACATATTGTTTTATAACCCTTTTTTATATATGTATACATATATATATATAAAATGAGCATTTCCTTCTATCTTAAAACATTACTCCATATCGGGATTTTTAATGACAGGCCAATTTTCACTTGAATAGATGCACTATTTTGTGTATAACTGATCCCCTGTTGTTGGACATCTAGATTATTTTCCATTTATAAACCATTTATATATTGCTGTTATTAACCTCCATGAACATAATTATGTTCCTTCCTATCTTATTATTTTCCTGAGGATAAATTCTGAGAAGTGAAATTTCTAGGTTGAAGAATGCTAACATTTTTAACACCGTTGGTACATAATCTTAGATTGCCCCTCAGAAATGGACAGTGGCTTAGTCTGGAGGAAGACTGCAAGTATGGTGACCAGTTAATATGCTCTTTCAGTAATTGAAACAACTGATATTGGCGACTTGAACCAAAGGAGTGGTAGTAGAGATGGAGAGAAATGGTTGGAATTGAAAGATTTAAAAAGAATCGACATAATTTGGTATACCAGTCAGGATTTTGTCTGGCTGCTTATAATAGAAAATGTACAGTAACAGTGGCTTAAACAAGGTTTATTTTCTTACACAAAATAAACTTGGAGTTAGGCAGTCAGGGTTAGTGTGATGCTCCATGAACTTCTCAGGGTATCAGGCTCCTTCTGTCTCTTTCATCTTCAGCTGTGGCTTCTACCCTTAAGGTCACTGCTTGATCTAAGGTGGCCATGGAGCTCTAGCCATCTTTTGTGTAAGAGCTTGGAGGAAACAGGAGGGAGGGAGGGGCTTGAGTCATCCTCTATAAACAGCTGCTGGAAGTTCCATGCAATCCTGCTTTCATCTCATTGGCCTGAATAATTATATGGTCACACCTAGCTGCAAAGGAGGCTGGAAAATATGATTTTCAGCTGTGCTCTCCTCTTCCCTGCTCAAGTAAGACTTGACTGACAGTATGTAGGGATTGAGGGAAAGGCAGGAGTTGTGGGATAACTTCGTGGTTTCTGTTTTGGTCCATTAGGTGGATGGTGGAACCAGTCATGGAGGTAGAGACCCGAGGAAGAAGCATTGAGTGGAGGAAGTGGGGACGGTGGAAAGGACAATGAGTTCAGAGTGTTTGTGGGACATCCAGGTATAAATGTTCATAGCAGTAGGTCATGTGAGCCTGAGACTCAAAAGCATTATCAGTCATGGAGATAGAGATTGGAAATCATTAGTGTATAGATTATAATGAAAGCCAAAGGACAGGGTATAAACACGAGGAGGGTCCAATGGAGGAGGACTGGAGAAAGTGGACATTTACAGGATGGAAGAAGAGAAAGAAGATCAGATTTACAAGGAATAGCAAGAGAGGTAGAAGGAAAAACAAGAGGCTTTGCTGTTATGGAAGGCAGTGGAAAAATGCATTTCATGAAAGGGGTCAACAGGGTCCTTTGGGTGTAATAACCAATAAATCATTGGTAACCTTAAGGGATATATTCCATAGAGTGTGCTGGTGGGAGGGCTGGATTGCAGTGTGACAGTGATGGTGTGTGTGTGTGTGTGTGTGTGTGGAATGTGGATGTAGAGACATCTTACATGGTTAACACTTTCAAGAATCTTGAGTGTGACAGCCATAAAAAAGAATGAAATAATGCCATTTGCAGCAATGTGGATGGACCTAGAGATTATCATACTAAGTGAAGTAAGTCAGACAGAGGAAGACATATCATATGATATTGCTTATATGTGTAATCTAAAAAAGTGGTACAAATGAACTTATTGACAAAGCAGAAACAGACTCAGACGTAGAAAACAAACTTATGGTTACCAAAAGGAAAAGATGGGGGACGGATAAATACGGAGGTTGGGATTAGCAGATACACACTACTATATGTAAAATAGATAAACAACAAGGTCCTACTGTATAACACGGGGAACTATATACAATATCTTATGGTAAACTATATGGAAAAGATTCTGAAAAAGAATATATCACTGTGCTGCACACCAGAAAGTAATACAACATTGTAAATCAACTAGTCTTCAATTAAAATAAAAAGAATCTTGAGTTTGATAGGCGAGAGTGAGTGTGGTATCGAGGGGTGAAGTGGGAGAATGGATCAGCCATCTCCATTCCCCTAGTTCTATACATGCTCTGCTACTTTGGATGAGTTGGATAACAAAAAATTGTGATATACACTTTGGGCTATTGGACTTACATTCTTAGAAGAAGTGATTTTCCATGAATTCTACAAACCTCTCTCCTGCTGAACTATGACAGTTGGGTCCAACGTCTTCAGTAATTTTAGCTGGAGAAAAAAAGTAGAGCATGTTTAATATCGTCACCCAGAACCTTTCAAAATAAAATTTAATCAAGGAAAAGTTCTTGATATATTGAGTACAAGGAGATAAAGTTCTTCATTAACGGGTTTGTTGTACTAGCAAGTCTCTGAGAGGAGAGATCACTGGGGTGCTATTGATAAATGAATGTGATGGTGTTTTATGTGTCAGTTATTCAGTCAAACACTAAAGTAGGTGTTGCTCTGAGGTTATTTTGTAAATGTGATTAAGGTCCATAATCAGTTGACTTTAAGGGAGATTATTCTAGATAATCTGGGTGGACCTGATTCCGTCAGTTGAAAAGCTTTAAGAATAGAACGGAGGCTTACCTGAAGAAGAAATTCCATCTGTGGATAGCAGCTTCAGCCTGGAAGAGTTCCAGGTTTCCCTTCCTAATGACCTGCCTTATGGACTTTAGACTTCCCTAGCCAGTTCCACAACTACATAAGCCAGTTCCTTGTTAGATCTCTTAATGTATATTTCCTAGTGGTTCAGCTTCTCTGAGTGAACCCTGATTGATACGGTCAGCGTACTCGCCCACATACCACCAGTTGGTAACACTGTGAAGCTAGACCTGTCTTTTAGTCTTTATGAACCTTGATGGCTTTTGCTGTAAAATGAGAGCTCTTCTATTTTTGACATTCCTCCTTCTGATTGAGTCTTGTTACTTCTTCACGTAAATACTGTACTTCTTGGTACCTGTCATCATCTTGGTTTTATTTTTGTTTTTTTTTTTTGTGGTACGCGGGCCCCTCACTGTTGTGGCCCCTCCCGTCGCAGAGCACAGGCTCCGGACGCGCAGGCTCAGCGGCCATGGCTCACGGGCCCAGGCGTTCCGCGGCACGTGGGATCTTCCCGGACCGGGGCACGAACCCGCGTCCTCTGCATCGGCAGGCAGATTCTAAACCACTGCAGCACCAGGGAAGCCCCATCATCTTGTTTTTATGTAGGTGTGAAGACGGGCAAGCCCAGAGCTCCAAGAATCCTGCCATTTCTTTGTCTTTTGGAGTTGTTCCCTGGAGCCATGCTTGGGATGGCAGGCAGAGGTGGTGTTGGACCCCTGGGGAGGCCTCCTCTGGGTCTGAAATTGACCCCAGCCTTGAGTTAGCCTCTGCTCTGATCGTTGAGTGAATGATGGGGGTTGTGGGATAGCTCCTCTTGGTCCTGATCCATGCCTTGTTGTCCCTCCTTCCAGCTAATTGTCTCCCTCTGACATTGCCCAGTTAGCCTGAGCCACTGGGTGGAAGCAGATGCCTCCAAAGGTCCTGTTGCTCCGGTGCGATGCCCATCCATTGACCAGGCCTATATAAAGCTGTGATCGGGTTCCTGGGAAGCCTGGGAGTGCCATAAGTTTGTCATTTTATGTCCTGCTTTCTCTTAACCATGTGTTTGATAATAGAAAACCTAATGCAGTTTATAATCATAGATATTTTTATCAATAAAATGTTAAATAGTAAAAAATAAAAAATATTCTTCGTTCACTCCAGTCATCCTGTCTCTCCCGGAATCCCCCCAGTGTCGATCTATCACCACATTGCTTTCTCAGTGACTTACAGAAGCATCACTGTGGAGACTGGAGGGACATGTATGCGGGACTGGGGCCCTGGGCCACACTCTGCCACACCAGGAGTTCCCCTGCCGAGGGGCCACCACCCTACTCTCAGATTCGTGATCAGGGAATTTTCCTCTTTGATTTTCATTTCCTCGTCTTTGAGTCTAGTGTTCTAAAAATTGTATCTCAAGGGCTCTTGCTAATAAACCATGGATCTTATATAAATGCTGGATTTGAATTTTATTTAAAAATAGTTATTTTTGTTCAGTAATCCACCAATCAGATATTTATTGTTTGGTAACTACGTGCCTAGAACTATGCTAGATGGTGGGGCTGCAGCCACAAACGTCTTTTAAACTGCTGTTCAGAATGGGATCGTGAAAAAAACCTAACGCCCACATATGCTTATATACCGCATTTTTAACACAAGGCAGTGTTTTTAGTATGTTAAAAGGGGCAGCCGGCTCAACTGTTTTTTGCAAGCAGACCTCAGAATACAGCTTTTCTTGCCATCTCTGGACATATAACTTGAACTTCCAGTACACGCACTGTATTAGCAACATTGTACGTCTGCCACGTTCTTAAAAATTTTTAGGCCTGTTCATATCTCCTCACATGAAAGTGTACAAGCAAACACACTCTGTAGCACAATGCACCTCACTCCATTAAATACCACTCAAGGTTCCGGTGGTGCGGTGGTGAACGTTCTAGTCCTGGTGTAATAATCAGTGTGTGGCAATAACTGAATGGCTAAAGCTTTGTCTCTTTATATTGTATACAAGGTGGTGGTGGGGGTTTATTGAGAGTTCTGGGTCTTTCTGCCCTGACTTCTAAATTTGAGAGAAAGAATGTGAGCAGTTGTATGTTAAAGGTTCAACCATGAAACAAACATCAGACTTCAGGATCAGTTAGAGTGAAGGACACCCTGAGATGGCAAGGCGAGATTATGAAACCGAACCAAATCTGATACCACTTGCAGCTGCTTTTCGTAGCAAATCAGAGATTATTTTCTTACGGACAAGCAAACCACATGCGGAAATAAATTGCCGAGGCTGTCATCGGAAGACAGTTACATCCTCAGACCTCATTTAAAAACTTTGCTCTTAATCAGAATAGGTTTTATCGCTCTCACGAGTTAACTGAGCGATAAGGAAGTGTCATGTTATACTTACAGAAGACACATCTCCACTAAGAAGTTATCCCATGTATCTGATTTTGTGTGTTAGGTGTCCTGGAACCATTTTGATGGGGGAAAAGGGTTCCATTCCCGAACTCCAGAATTTTCTGCTGGATTCTAAGCTCTGTGAGGGCAGGGGCCATGTCTTGTTTCTTCCGTGATTGTCGTCTCGAGTTGTGGCGCTTTGTTGGGAACATAATAATCTTTCAATAAATATTTGTTGAACGAGTCATTGAAAATATTCAAAACCTATGCTCCTCGGCCACCTCGGCTTTCTCTTGAGTGAGCATCCTTTATTGTTTCCTCTCGCCCTTTTCGAAGATTACTTCAGATCGTCCTTGAAATTCAAGTTTCCATTTTGCCTTCCATCAGATCTTATATAGGTTTATTAGGTAACAAAAGTCCCTGAAGGTGAATTCAAGCATTCAAGTCATTGTCCTTCATTGTGGGTGACAACTGGATTGAGAGTGGCCCTTCTCTGTTAAATGCTGCATGTGACAGAGCCCCTCTCACGCTGACACATACAAAGACCGCCCTACAGTTTGCAGCCACCTCTGCCATGGGCAACTCTGCCTCTCTACTCAAGCCTCAGTGTTGTGGCCCAGTTTGATACGCACCATCTGTTTTAGGTTGGTCTGCCTAGAACTGGGCTCTGAACTGGGGAATTGTATCCAGAGGGATTACTGAAGGATGCTCTTGGGAGACACACCTGTAAGGAAGTGAGGAATGCAGGATGGGACAGATGGTGAAGCAGACCAGCAGCGAGGTTACAACTGAGGTCTCAGCAGATCCTCAGGAAGGCTTGGGAGTTGGGATGGCTCTTCAGAAATGTACCGTATTGAGGCCAGGGAACTGGACTTTCACATCCCTAAGTCAGGCAGCTGTTGCTGGTAAGCTGCCCCTTGGTGGCGGTGGGGGGAATGTATTGTTGGGCAGGGCAGCTCCCTGTGGTGGAGGGCAGTTCCCTTTGAGGGGCACATCTATGAGTCTTTAGCAGCATGGATATTCCTAGAACTGAGGGGATGGGCACATCGACCCTGAAAAGGGAACCTGGGTGGAGTATCACATTATCCAATACCATCAATTCTTGCCGTTCACTGATTGATGGGTGAATCTGTCTGCTCTGCATCCACCAGAATACATGTCTGTCACCTAGGTTGTAGTTTAGGTTATTGGTCCCTCCCAAAGACATCATTTGTTGTTTGACAGCTTCTTGGGGCAGCCCAGGTCTTGAGTACTGACACACTGGCCACGTGTTGGGATCGTGCTTGTGATTCCTTATCTCTCCATACAGCGTGCAGCGTAGGATCGCATGCGGGGAGGTATTTCACAGGCCGTCATTTCTGTTGGGTCTCCACCCCTTATTCTTGAGACATTGTCCTTGACTGGCTCTACCACTCCTCAGTTGCCTTTATGTCCTCATCTCTTGCTGCCTGTTCCTTAAACTTGGAGCTTCTTAATAGTGTTGACTGAGGGTTCTTCTGTTTTCTTATTGTGCTACAGTGACTATATAGGTGATGCCCAAGTCCCTGACACTTTGCCTGTTTTTTTTTTTTTCCCCCTGAGCTCTGGAGATAATATCCATCTAACCCTCTTGGGCTCTTTAAACTCAGTATATCCAAAATTGAACTTATGTTCCACCTATGTAAGACGTGCTTTTCCTTTTGTTGTTCCTAGCCTCAACAGTACCTCCATCCACCTGTTCCATAGCGAGAAACATGGCCTCCTTTGTTTTGCCCAGTCATCATGTGTGTTCTGTTGAAGCCGCATCCTGAATATTTCTTGAGCCCGTCCTTTTCTCTTCATATTCACTCTCACCACTTTAATTCAGGAGACAACTCCCATTGTTTCAGTCACTCTGCTACCTCTCAGCTGATATCTATGCATCTAGTTCAACTTTTCTCCATACTGCGCTCACAAAGGTCTTTCTTTCTTTTTATTTTAAAGGTTTTATTTTTTTTTGATAAATTTATTTAGTTATTTTTGGCTGCGTTGGGTCTTCATTGCTGTGTGCGGGCTTTCTCTAGTTGCAGTGAGCGGGGGCTACTCTTCGTTGCGGTGCGTGGGCTCTAGGTGCACAGGCTTCAGTAGTTGTGGCACGAGGGCTCAGTAATTGTGGCTTGCAGGCTCTAGATGCAGGCTCAGTAGTTGTGGCGCACAGGCTTAGTTGCTTCGCGGCATGTGGGATCTTCCCGGACCAGGGCTCGAACCCGTGTCCCCTGCATTGGTAGGCGGATTCTTAACCACTGCGCCACCGGGGAAACCCAAAGGTCTTTCTAAGATCCCCATTTTGCTACTGTCTCTCCGGATGAAGTATCTTTAAGTGATGTACAGGCTCTGCGTGATTTGGCCCCTTCTCATCTTCTGCTAGTTCTCCAGTTACAGCAGATATTCCATCCAGAGAGCTCTGCTCTCAGTTCTTGATGTTCCATGTGCTGTCCTTTAATCACACCCTCCCAAGTGACTGGGCGCTCTTCATTACCAGCCCTACCACAATTTTGCTTCCTTAATTCTTGCTCAGCCTTTAGGTCTCAGCTGAGATGTTGCTCTTGGCAAAACTTCCCCGACTCATCAAGGGTTTTCTTTGGGCTCCTGTAGAACCCTGTTCGTCTCTCACCACAGCACTCATGTTCATAGGTGGTAAGGTGTTAACTCATTCTCTGAATCTCCCACTGGGTTGTAAGTTTTGAGAGGGCAGGGATTCCCTCTGACTTGTTCCATCTTTAGCACCTAGCACAGTGCAAGACTCAGAAAACAATCTAATGAAAGAATTAACCTGTTCAGGTCTTTCATTTACGTGAAAGTTGAAATTGTCTCAGATATTTCTACAGTCTGTTTTGTAGGAAGCTGGAAGTCATTTTCAACCTTTCAGTTTTCCTAAGGGTGGCTAAGTCTTGAGTCTCTGTTCTGTGTCTTTATTGATCAATTAATAGTTATTTTGGTTTCTCATAAGCAGAACTCACTGACAGCATTCGGCTTTGTGTTATCAGTAAAGCTAATGCAGTCTTGTATTCGAAGGATTATTGAATCTTGGAGTTGGGGGAGAGTTTTGAAGTCCTCTGCTCAGTCTTTCACTAACATTTCCACCAAGTGATCAGAATTGAGGGACTCTTTTACTCTTTTGAAGGAGACAAGTGCTGGAGATGCTAAAAGTGGCTGTTTGTCTTCACTAAAAGCTGAGTGTGTCATCCATGAGACAGAGATGATATCTTCCTAGACTCTGGAGAGTTGCCTTGGAAATCTTGATGTCATTATCACTTTCTTACGCAAGACTTAGTAAAGGAGGCCAGTGAGGCTCGGCGCAGCCTTGAGCCTTGTTTAATTCTCTTGTTGATGGAGAATGGGGTTAGGACCTGCCTCACCGACTGACATCACAGGCCTTGACATTATGGGGAGCCCTTGATATCTAAACTTTTCCCGGAAATCCAGACTCGTTTATGAACTGTTGGAAGTCAGATCAACTCATGGAATCCCAAGCTCCTTTGGCATTAAAAAGTGAATGGGTAGCATTTTAGTGTCCTGATAGTTACATTGCTGTGTTTACTTGTCTGCATTGCCACCTAAAACCACGTTCACTTTGGAGAATATGGTACACATGGTGGTTTGTGGAACAGACTTTGGTAAGGGTCTTGCAGTTAATAGAAAGGGGAAAGGAACCACGCAATGGCTGCCTTTGGGATGTAAAAACATAATGGATCTTCTTCAAATTATTGACCTAATTTTCTCTCCAAAATTGATGTCTACTTTAGTACCATGTAGGATTGTCACAGATTGTTTTCTTGTCTTGGTTATCAAACATGGCAGTGATTCCAAAGTCTTTGAAATCTTGAGGCACTTCTACGTTTTATTACCCCCCCCCCCCCCCACTCTCCAACTCTTGTGTGGCTATGTCTATGGCATTGACTTTTTGGGAAGCTGTTGCAAATCCCATTCGCTTTTGACTTAATGAATTGGTATATCTTTTGAAGAAATCTGATCTCTGATCCTGGTTGATGTATAAAGAGGTTTTTGAAGTGTAACTTCCTATGATTCTTGTATAAAATAGTCTTATTAATAATAGTAAAAACAGTAATAATAGTGTTTAATGAGTGTTTTCAGTGTGCCAGACACTGGTAAATCTTCATGTGCATTATCTCATTTAGTTCTTCCTGTGGGATTCGCACTAGTTAGTAGTATCCCCATTTTACGATTCAGAAACTGAGGCTCACAGCCACCAGATGGTGAAACCAAGATCTACACGATGTCATGTGAGGTACTCACCTCTTGGTAATTTATAAGATGCCTGTAGTTTTCCTTCTCACCTCTTGGTGAATTATAAGATGCCCGTAGTTTTCCTTCTAACTTCTCTCCTTTTGTTACTAGGTGATGTTTCTGCGCTAGCACTCTTTTGCACCTGTGCTTCACACAGAATCCCAGGTGGTATAGGTCAGTGGGTGTTACACCAACACCAAGAAAAGGAACAGGAAAATCCTTCTGCTTCCTCATACTTCTAGCACGAAAACATAATTATGTATATTGTATTGTTCAAGACAGGGATGACCCTGGCCAGCCTGTGTGTTGGGTGAAGGAGTTCGTGTGAAGTGAGTTAATTGGGACGGGAAATCTTCCGTTTGAGTGTGTCTGAGTAGATGTTTTTCAACACTGCTTTAAGTCATGCTGCTTCAGAAATAGTGATGGCTCTGCCACCTAGTAATGATGATGCAGGAGCCAATTTCAGTGGCCTTGGTGCTGGTCGGCCTCACTCAGGCTTTTGCATTGAGGAGAAGACTGGTTTTGAGGGCAGTTGGTAACATTTCTTGGTCAGTGTCGTTTCATTCTTTCAGCGTATTTATGAGTCTCTGTGCATTTCTCCACATGCTTTTTGTTTTGTTTTGTTTTGGTTTTGTTTTGGTTGGCATGGTGTTTGCATCCCGTCATGATTGGAACTGGCAGGATGGTGTGTTTGAATCTCTTTCTTTACTGCCATATACTGTGGTGCCTGTTGGACAATGGTGCCTTGGTTGTATGGATTTGTCCTCAAAACAGCTAGGCTTCGCATGGGTGAGGCAAATAATCCCAGATTCTAGTAGACAGGTCTGTACACTTGGCTGAAAAGAATATATTAACAGAGCATTCACAATTCTTTTTTTATTTTTTCATTGAAGTATAGTTGATTTACAATGTTGTGTTAGTTTCAGGCGTACAGCACAGTGATTCATATATATATATATATATACACACACACATATATATATATATTCTTTTCAGATTCTTTTCCCTTATAGGTTATTACAAAATATTGAGTATAGTTCTCTGTGCTATACAGTAGGTCCTTGTTGGTTATGTATTTTATATATAGTAGTGTGTATATGTTAATCCCAAACTCCTAATTTATCCCTTCCCCCTCTTTCCCCTTTGGTAACCATAGGTTTGTTTTCTACATGTTTCTAATCTTTATTAAAATTAAGTTGATATGTACAAATAAGTTGAAGCTTTATATCAATACTTGAATACAAAGAACCAGAAAGAGAGAAGTAGTACAATTTTTTCACCATCTGCATGACAAGCTGTAAAGTACTGACAATCATTTATCCATATACTTTTCTAGAAGAAACTCAGTTTGAATAGATAGGAAAACTGAGATATGAGACAACACATATACATACACAAACACACATGATTTATTTCTTTCCTAGGTGTTTTACGTTGAGTTGTCCAGATGGCCTGACATTTCTATTGATTTTAGAAAAGAGTCTTAGGGACTTCCCTGGCAGTCCAGTGGTTAGGACTCCGTGCTTCCACCGGAGGGGGCATGGGTTCGATCCCTGGTTGGGGAACTAAGATCCCACATGCTATGCGGCATGGCCAGAAAAAAAAAAAAGGAAAGAGTCTTAGAGGTTGGGATGTCTTAGATGTCACCTAGTCTCATTCCTCAACCAGCACATACATCCTTCACATATGATCACCCCGTTTCTCCTAGAAAACTTTCAAAGGAAATAGGGTGCTCTGTCTTGAAGGGCAGCCTCTTTCATTTTGGCCTAGCTGTTGGAAAATGCCTTGTTATGGTGAGCCAAGGTCTGCCTTCTTGTGCAATTTCTACCTGTTGATAAGAGCTGTGAATTCAGTCACCAAGAGCTATCAGTTTCATTTCCTAGGTAGCTCCATTTCCCCTACTGCCATTCTAGTCCAAGCCATCCCTCTCTGCCTTCTGGAAGAAACAATAGCCTCTTAACTGGACTCCCAACATTTCCTCTTTGCCATTCTCTGTTCCCATACTGTATCTAAAGTGATTGTTTGAAAAGGTAATTCTGAACATGTCACTTTCTTCCTGAAGTCTTCAATGGCTTCCTGTTGCTCTCGGGCAGAAATTCCAAATACTTAACATGATCTGAACCTGCCTACCTTTCCAGGCTCAGCTAGGACGGCTCTCCATTTTCTTCTCTGTGCGCCACTCTTGCTGCCTCTTTTCAGGCTTCCAAACGTTTTTTGCCTCACGACCTTTACTCATGCTGTTTCTTGTGCCTGGGAGACCCCTGGCCCAGCCTGGTCTCCTTTTCCATCCCCTTTCAGCTCCAAAGGTGATTCAAGTATGCCTTCCCTGACTCCCAGACCACCGTAGACCTCCCTGTTACGTATTCTCTGAGCATCCTGTGCTTCTCCTCCACAGCATTGGTCCTTGTAATCAGTCATTAATTAATTAATTTATTTATTTTTAACATCTTTATTGGGGTATAATTGCTATACAATGGTGTGCTAGTTTCTGCTCTATAACAAAGTGAATCAGTTATACATATACATATGTTCCCATATCTCTTCCCTCTTGCGTCTCCCTCCCTCCCACCCTCCCTATCCCACCCCTCCAGGGGGTCACAAAGCACCGAGCTGATATCCCTGTGCTATGCGGCTGCTTCCCACTAGCTATCTACCTTACATTTGTTAGTGTATATATGTCCATGCCTCTCTCTCGCTTTGTCATAGCTCACCCTTCCCCCTCCCCATATCCTCAAGTCTGTTCTCCAGTAGGTCTGTGTCTTTATTCCTGTCTTACCCCAGGTTCTTCATGACATTTTTTTTCTTAAATTCCACATATATGTGTTAGCATACGGTATTTGTCTTTCTCTTTCTGACTTACTTCACTCTGTATGACAGACTCTAGGTCTATCCACCTCATTACAAATAGCTCAATTTCGTTTCTTTTTATGGCTGAGTAATATTCCATTGTATATATGTGCCGCATCTTCTTTATCCATTCATCCGATGATGGGCACTTAGGTTGTTTCCATCTCCGGGCTATTGTAAATAGATCTGCAATGAACATTTTGGTACATGACTCTTTTTGAGTTTTGGTTTTCTCAGGGTATATGCCCAGTAATGGGATTGCTGGGTCATATGGTAGTTCTATTTGTAGTTTTTTAAGGAACCTCCATACTGTTCTCCATAGTAGCTGAACCAATTCACATTCCCACCAGCGGTGCAAGAGTGGGTGTGGAGAAAAGGGAACAGTCATTTATTTTTGTACTTATTTGAGGACTGTCTTCTTGGAGGCAGGGTCACATCTGGTTCAGTGACGTATCTCCAACACCTAGAGCATAAAAGGTGCTTGTGGAAGTCTTCCAAGTGTTCCAGAAAGGTCTGGGCTACTAGAAATTAGGGCTGTTTTCTCCTCCAGAGTAAGCATTACTGTATTTTTTTTCCTGCTCTTATTGGATGTGTTTCCCAATGCTTTACCTTCCTGGTTGTTGTCTCCTGGATATATCTAGTCTATTTAGCACTCTACTTTAAATGTATTACCTAGAATAATTCTTGGTTTCATCAGTAAAGGCCACTTCTTGTAATTTGGACAGTGGACTTTTTATTAATTTAGTCTTAAGGAAAACCAGAACCTAAATTGCAGAATATTTAAAAAATAACATGAATGAAAACAATATTCGTAGAACTTCTGTACAATGGGTGCTTAGAGGAACATTTTTAACCTTAAACACATACATTAAAAACAGAAAAGAATAAAGTCAGTATTCATTTCAAAAAGTTAGAAAAAGAACAACAAAATGAATAAAGGGAAACGATAAAGAAGGAATAAGTGTAAATAATAAAAACATTAATAAAGTAGAAAAGAGAAAAACAGTAAAATAAGTGTATTGAAGGATTTACTAGCTTTTTTTGGATGTCCAAGTTTTACATATATATTTTTTTACTATTTTTAAAAATTGTCAAATATATATATTTGACCCTTGAAAGATGCTACAGTTAGAGGCACTGACCCTCCACACAGTTGAAAATCCATGTGTAACTTAGAGTTGGCCCTCTCTTTCTGTGGTTCTTCCATATCCGTGGTTCCACATCTGTGGATTCAACCAACCTCAGATTGTGTAGTACTGTAGTATTTACTATTGAAGAAAATCCATGTATAAGTAAGTAGACATGTGCAGTTTAAACCTGTGTTGTTTAAGGATCACCTAGCTTACATAAAATTTGCCATTTTAACAATTTTAAATATACAGTTCAGCAGCATTTAGTATTTTCACACTGTTGTGCAACCATCACCACTGCCTTGCTCCAGAACATGTTTTGTTGTGAAGGAAGCTGGCCTTCATGAATGGAGCACTGGATCAAGGGTCCTGTGATCCTGCTATGTTGTTACTGTTATTATTATTATTTTCTTTTTTTGGCTGCACCACGTGGCACGTGGGATCTTAGTTCCCCAACCAGGGATCAAACCCGTGCCCCTTGTAGTGGAAGCACAGAGTCTTAGCCACTGGACCGCCAGGGAAGTCCCCAGAACATTTTTTTTATCACCCCAGGAGGAAACCCTATACCTGTTAAGTGCTCATTCCCCATTTCCCTAGCCGGGCAACCACTAATCTGCTGTCTTTATGGATTTGCCATTTTGGATATTTCGTATGAATGGAACCATGTAGTACACGGCCTTTTCTGTCTGGATTTTTTTTCTTCCTATAGTATTGTCCAGGCTTATTCAGGTGGTGGCGTGTAGTCAGAATTTCATTTTTGTGGCTGAATAATATTCTGTAGTATTTCATGTATACCACATGTTTTTATCCCTTCATCTGTTGATGGACACTTGGGTTGTTTCCATCTTTTGGCTAGTCTGAATAATGCTGCTATGAGCTTGGCTTACAAGTATCTGTTTGAGTTCTTTTTTTTCAGTCCTTTTGGTTCTATAGCCAAGAGTGGAATTGCTGGGTTATATTGTAATTCTTTGTTTAACTTTTTGAGAAACTGCCTAACTGTTGTTCACTACATCTACACTGTCTTGCATTCTCACCAGCAGTGTATTGAGGGTTACGATTTCTCTGCATCTTTACTTGTACTTGTTGCTTTACTTGTAAAAAGAAATTGTAGACATCTTTGTAGTTAAGAAATGCTATCTCACTGTGGTTTTGATTTGCATTTCCTTAAATGACTAATGGCGTTGAACATCTTTTCATGTGCTTGTTGGCATTTGTATATCTTCTTTGGAGAAATGTCTGTTCAAGTCTTTTGCTCATTTTTAAATTGGATCGTTTGTCTTTTTGTTGTTGAGTTATAGGAGTTCTTTATATATTCTGGATATTAAACCCCTATCAGATATATAATTTGAAAATATTTTCTTGCTTTCTATGGGCTGTCTTTTCAGTCTCTTGTCAGTGTCTTTGGATGCACAAAAGTAGTAATTTTAATGAAGTATCTATTTTTCCTTTTGTTGCCTGTGGTTTTGGTTTCATACTTAGGGTAGAACTTCTAGTACTTTGTTGAAAAGAAGCGGAGAAAGTGGGCATTGTTGTTTTGTTCCTTATCTTAGGAAATAAGTTTCAATATTTCATTACTGAATATGATATTGGCTGTGTATTTTTCATAAATGCGCTTTACCATGTTGGAAAGTTTCCTGTTCCTGATTTTCTGACATTTTTATTATGAAGGAGTGTTGGATTTTATCGAATGACTTTTGTGTGTCAGCTGAGATGATCATGTGTTTTATTCTTCATTCTGTTAATGTATTACATTTATTGATTTTTATATGTTGGACCACCCGTGCATTCCTTGGATAAATCCCACTTGGTCACGATGTATGATCCTTTTTATATGCTTCTGGATTTGGTTTGCTAGTATTTGGTTGAGGATTTTTGCATCTATATTCATAAGAGATATTAGCCTGTAGTTTTCTTTTCTTGTAATTTTTGTCTGGCTTTGGTGTCAGGGTAATGTTTACATCATAACATGAATTAAGAGGTATTTATTCCCTCCTCTTCAGTTTTTTTTGAGAGGGGGAAGAATTTGAGAAGTATTGGTATTAATTTCTCTTTAAATGTTTGTTAGAATTCACCAGTGAAGCCATCTGGAGTTTTTGTTTATTGATTCAATTTCCTTACTTGTTATAGGTCTATTCAGATTTTCTATTATTTCTTGAGTGAGTTTTGGGTAGTTTGTGTGTTGCTAGGAATTTTTCCATTTCATGAAGGTTATCCAGTTTGTCAATGTAGGTATCCAACAAACTGGATAACCTACATGAACAATGCTATTTGTTCAGAATATTCTCTTATAATTCTTTTTATTTCTTTAAGGTCTGTAGTAATGTTGTCTCTTTCATTTATTTTACCAGTTTGGGTCTTCTCTCTTTTTCTCTTTGTCAGTGTATTTAAAGATTTCTCAACTTTGTTGATCTTTTCAAAGAACCAACTTTTAGTTTCATTGATTTTCTCTGTGTTTTTCTGGTCTCTATTTTGTTTATCTCAACTCTAATATTTTTTATTTCCTACCTTCTGCTAGCATGGGCTTAGTTTGCTTTTCCCTTTTTAGTTTTTAAGTTATACAGTTAGGTTATTGATTTGTAATCTTTATTATTTTAAAATGTGTTTATAGCCATAAATTTCTCTTTGAACACTGCTTTCACTGCATCCGTTACGTTTTGATATGTTTTCCTTTTGTAATGTTTTCTAATTTTCCCTGTGATTTTTTTTTTCTTTGACCCCCTGGTTGTTTAAGTGAGTGCTGTTTAATTTTCACATAATTGTGAGTTTTCCCATTTTCATTCTACTATTGATTTCTCATTTTATTCTATTGTGGTCAGAAAAGATACTCTGTGTGATTTCAGTCTTTTAAAATTTAGTAAAACTTGTTTTCTGGCCTAGCATGTGGTCCGTCCTGGAGAATATACTGTGTGCACTTGAGAACAATGTATATTCTGCTGTTGTTGAGTATCCTCTGTATGTATGTTAGGTGGAATTGGTTTATAGTATTCTTCACATCATCTGTTCTCTTATTGATCTGTCTGGTTGTTCTACTCATTATTGAATGTGGAGTATTCAAGTCTCCAATGATAGTAGAACTGTATATTTCTCCCTTCCATTCTGTCAATTTTTGCTTCATATATTGGGGCTATATTGTTAAATGCACATATGTTTATAATCATTATATTTTCTTGATAGAACAGAGTGGGCATTTTACAAAAGCCGTTTTGTTATTTGGTTGGGTCATATGAATCTTAAAGGCAATTAAAACCTCCTAGATTTCTTTTCACACAAACAGTTCCCAGTATTGTATCTGGAGCCTGTTCTAGCGCATACTTTTCTTTTGATTTTCTAACCTAAACGGGTACAGTGATTTCTGTTAAATTTGCACCTTGCCACTTTAGCCTATTGAAATTATTTTGAAAACCTGATTGAGTGTTCTCTCCAGCGTGTGTGGGCTTTTTATTTCTGAGCTTTAGCATAGGTAACATAGAGAAGTGTGTTGGACAAGTGAGTACCAAGCATGAAATGGGGCAAGTTAAAACATCACAAAACTTGCTGTTCTTACTGAGATTCAGATATTTTTGTTGAATAAATCCCCTCCCCCCACAACCGATTGCTGGAAGCCTTTGGTTAATTTCCAGAGTTTTTAAAAAGCTGGTACTGACAATATTTGCCAGTTTTCTTATTGCTGTTATGGAGGAGACAATGTTTGGAGATCCTTATTAGTTCACTGTTTTGTTTTTTTTTTTACATTATCCTTGTGTTATTGACATATTATGGTCTTTTTCTAAATGATAGGGAAAATTTTGTCAAATGCTTTGTTGCTTTTAAGGTACTGTACATCTGTGTAATTTTTCTTATGTACAATTTTTGAATCCTATTAAAGGAAGAAAAGAGATTGGTGTGGAGGACTTGCTTGTTGTGGTGGTTCCATGTTGTTATTGATGTTTTTCCATACTTTCATAAAGACCTATAAACTCACCTGATAAAAATCCATTTTAGGATTTTCTCTAACAATTCACAAAAGCTTCTTACTTAGCATTTTGTAGAACAAGAAAATCAGGGTATGTGTCTCTGTTCTGATTTTAAAATAAATATTATTTTTTTATTCTCTTTGTTGTTTCTAACTTCAAGTTTTCTATTCATTGTGGTCAGAGATCAAGATGTATATTTAACTGCTTTTTGCAGTGTTACTGAATTTTTTGTGACTTAATGTCTGATCAATATTTTATTGATACTTGAAATTGCATGGCCTCTAGAGAGCACAAAATGTGGTATCTGTATTATATGAATAAGTATATATTGATAGTTAAGATATATACCTATTAAATAAAGCGGATTAATTATATCAAGTAAATTCCTTAGATTCTTAATGGTTTTTCATAAGATGAGAGCTAGTTTGAAGTCTCAAGGTCTTCTTGTAGACGTATTGAATAGGTTTCCATGTTAATGTATATAGATAATATTTATTATGAATACTGATACATTTGAAATTATTTATGAAATCATATGTTATATTTTCTATTTATCATGCTTTGTTGTTTTCCTTTACTTGCTTTTCTTGGGATTGATTATTTTGTGACTTTTTTTTCTTTTAGTGTTCTGGTATTTTTATATATGCTTCTTATTTTTGTAATGGTTGTCCTTAATTTTTTAACAAATTTGATACTATTCTTTATGCTAATGTCTAGAGTTAAACAGTTGTTAGAGCTTCCCTCTTGAAGAAGGTAAGCAACTTAGCTGCTCTTTATTTCCTCTCTCCTATTTTTTGGGGGGATTTTATTTTGCGGTACGCGGGCCTCTCACTGTTGTGGCCTCTCCAGTTGCAGAGCACAGGCTCCGGATGCGCAGGCCCAGCGGCCATGGCTCACGGGCCCAGCCGCTCCGTGGCATGTGGGATCTTCCTGGACCGGGGCGCAAACCCGTGTCTCCTGCATCGGCAGGTGGACTCTCAACCACTGTGCCCCAGGGAAGCCCCTTGCTGATGAGTTTTTAAAAATATTCTGATAAATTCAGCTAGCTGCTATGCTCCTTATCCTTCCTGTTGTGGCCCCTGCCTATCTTACTACTCTTACCTTTATTTTTTGTGCTTTGTTCATTCTGGCCTTCCTACTGACTTTGAATGTACCATGTTTCATTGAAATGAACTATTCAAAATACTCTTCTATCTTTTCCTGGAATGCTGTCCTCCTGCTACACTTATTAATTCATATTCATTTTCTGACTTTTTTTCAATGTCTCTTCCTATAAGAAGTCTTCCTTGACATCTAATACAGATTAGGTTTCCCTGTTTTATATTCTAATATCTTGTTTTTATTTTTTTCATAGGACTTGTTATGGTTTGGAACTTATTTGCATGACTAATTGGTTAATGTCTGAGTCCTCTAAGGCTCACGAGAGAAGGAAGTATATTGTCTCACTGTTGTGTAGTCCTGACCCCTAGTGTAGTGAGAGATTCGTAGTAAACATGCAGTTAGTATCAGTTGAATTAATTTTGCTTTGCCTTGGCCACTTTTGCTTTCTGTTTCTATTTTCCTTATATATTTTATCCATTCTCTTATATGTTTACTTATTTATTGCCCAAATTATAAACATTCACCTAAATGAATTATAGAGTAAGTACCTGTCACATTATCACCAGGTCTTCATATCATAGAACACTGTCAGCACCAAGAGACCCCCATGTACATGAAGTTTGTTCTTAATATTCTTTTACCTATTTAAGCTGTATGGTGATTTTCCTTTTTTCATTCCTGAGAATGCTTATATTTATCCTCTTGCTCCTTTTTCCCTAGTAATAATTGTTAGTGGTTTAATTTTTTAAAAGTGTTTTGGCTAACTCTTAGCTTTGTAGATTTTTCTATTGTTTTTTTCTATTTCATTTATTTCTGCTTTTATCTTTATTATTTTCATCCTTCTACCTTTTCTGTGTTTGTTTTCCTTTTGGTTAAAAAAATTCTTGGGGCTTCCCTGGTGGCGCAGTGGTTGAGAGTCCACCTGCCGATGCAGGGGACACGGGTTCGTGCCCCGGTCCGGGAAGATCCCACATGCCGTGGAGCGGCTAGGCCCGTGAGCCATGGCCGCTGAGCCTGCACGTCCGGAGCCTGTGCTCCGCAACGGGAGAGGCCACAACAGTGAGAGGCCCGCGTACCGCAAAAAAAAAAAAAAAAAAAAACAAACTCTGACATAGTTGTTTTTAGTTCATTAACGTTCACCCTGCCTTTTCCCCCAAGTATATTGATTAAAGTTGTACATTTTAATTTAAGTACTGCTTTAGCCATATCCCTCAGGTTTTAATATGTAATATTTTCATTATTGTTGAATTTAAAACATTTTCTAATTTCCATTTTGCTTTAGAAGTATATTTGTTAATTTCCAAACTTGAAGATTTTTCTAGTTATCTTTGTTCTATAGAGTTTTGGATTAATTGTTTTGTTAGAGAACACATTCTGATATTGACACTTTAAAATCTGTTGATACTTGCCTTATCACCTAGTATGTGGCTACTCTGTGTTTCATGTGTGTTAAAACAGTTGTACTCTGCAGTTTTTGGATAGCACATCCTATGTACATCCTTTATGTCAGTGTTATTTGTATATTAAAACATTTGTCCTTGCTCAGTGTTTGGTCTGCTTGTTCTATCAGTTATTGAGAGGAGTTATAAAAATCTGTTTTGACTGTAGATATGTCTGTTTCTCCTTGTAGTTTTTTCATTTTTGTATTTTATATTTTGATATAGTTTTATAAATTTTTACATTATGTATTTTGAGTTTATGATATTAGGTGCATACAGATTTATAATTTTTATATATTTCTGGGAAATTAAACCTTTTACCATTATAAAAGAATCTTTTTTAAACTCTGGTAAAGTGTTTTGCTTTAAAGAATACTTGTCTGCTCTTAGTAGAGACACATTATATTCTTTCAATAATGTTTGCATGGCATTCCTTTTTCCATCATTATACTTTCAACTTTTCTGTATCCATTATGTTTTATATGTGTCTTTGCATATGGCATATAGTTAGGTTTTTTTAAAAAATCCAATCTGATAACCCTTATGTTTTTTTTTTTTTTCTTTTTCTTTTTGCGGTATGTGGGCCTCTCACTGCTGCGGCCTCTCCTGCTGCGGAGCACAGGCTCCGGACGCGCAGGCCCAGCGGCCATGGCTCACGGGCACAGCCGCTCCGCGGCATGTGGGATCTTCCCGGACCCGGGCACGAACCCGCGTCCCCTGCATCGGCAGGCGGACTCTCAACCGCTGCGCCACCAGGGAAGCCCAACCCTTATGTTTTAATTGGAGTATTTAGACCATTTATATCTAATGTAATTATGCATATATTTGGGTTTAAAACTACCATTTACTGTGCTTTTTCTTTGTCTTACCTGTTCTGCATTACTCTTTATCTTCTTTCTTGTATTTTTATTGATTAAGAAAATTTTATTATCCCATTTTTCCTCTATTTTTTTTCCTTTTCTTTTAGTGGTTATTCTAGAGATTAACATACACACTTGACTTAAATTCTAACATCAGTTGGCTTTTTACATTCTTCCCAGATGATGCAGAGGCCTTAGAAGTCTTTTTGCTCCAATTTATGCTCTTTTGTCTTAGGTGCTATTGTTTTTTTGTGTTTTATTTATGTACGTTTTTAACCCCATAGGACATTGTTATTATTATTTTGACTTTCCCTTGTTTCCCATTTTTGGGGCTCTTTATTCCTCCTTCCATTTCCAACCTTCATCTGAGATCATTTTCTCAAGAACACTCTTTATTATTTCCTTTAGTGAGAAGCAAATTCTCTTCATTTTTCTTTGGCTAAAAAATCTTTATTTCACACACATTCTTTTTTTTCTTCCAGTTTTATTGAGGTATAATTGGTATACTGCACTGTATAAGTTTAAGGTGTCCAGCATAGTGATTTGTCCTACATACATCATGAACTGATTACCACAATAAGTTTAGTGAACATCCGTCATCTCATATAGATACAAAATTAAAGAAATAGAAAAAAATTTTTTTTGTTTGTGATGAGAACTCTTAGGATTTACTTTCTTAACAACTTTAATGTATAACATACAGCAGCATTAATTATCTTTATCATGTACATTATATCCCTAGTACTTATTTATCTTTTAACTGGAAGTTTGTACCTTTTGACAGTCTTTCCCTCCCTCTGCCTCTGGTAACCACAAATCTGATTTCTTTTTCTCTAGGTTTGTTTGGTTGTGTTTGAAGTGTAATTAACCTGCAACACTGTTTTAGTTCCTGTAACACAACATAGTGAGTGGATATTTCAATACATTTCAAAATGATCACCATAAGTCTGGTTATAGTCTGTCACAAACAAAGATATTACATAATTATTGACTATATTCTGCACACTGTACATTTCATACCCATGATTCATTTTTTTTTTTTTTTTGCAACTGGAAATTTATGCCTTTTAATCTCCCTCACCTATTTCTCTCCTCTTCTCACCCTTCTCCCCTCTGGCAACCACCTGTTTGTTCTCTGTATCTATGACTCTGTTTCTGTTTTGTTATGTTTGTTCATTTGTTTTGTTTTTTAGATTCCACATATAAGTGAAATCATACAGTATTTGTCTTTCTTTGTCTAACTTATTTCACTTAGCATATCACCCTCTAGGTCCATCTGTGTTGTTGCAAATGACAAAATTTCATTCTTTTTTATGACTGGGTAATATTCCATCTTCTTTTTCCATTCATCTGTTGATGGGTACTTGGGTTGCTTCCATATCTTGGCTATTGTAATTATTGTTGCAGTGAACGTGGGGGTGCATATATCTTTTCTAATTAGTGTTTTTATTTTCTTTGGTTAAATACCCAGGACTGGAATTGCTGGATTGGTAGTTTTATTTTTTATTTTTTGAGGAGTCTCCATACTGTTTTCCATAGTGGCTGTACTAATTTACATTCTCACCAACAGTGCACAAGGGTTTCCTTTTCTCCACATCCTTACCAACACGTTATTTATTATCTTTTTTTGTTTGTTTTTTTGCAGTACACGGGCCTCTCACTGTTATGGCCTCTCCCGTTGCGGAGCACAGGCTCCAGACGCACAGGCTCAGTGGCCATGGCTCACAGGCCTAGTTGCTCTGCGGCATGTGGGATCTTCCCGGACTGGGGCATGAACCTGTGTCCCCTGCATCGGCAGGCGGAATCTCAACCACTGCGCCACCAGTGAAGCCCCTATTTATTGTATTTTTGATAATAGCCATTCAGCCAGGTGTGAGGTGATGTTCACTGTGGTTTTGATTTGCATTTCCCTGATGATAAGTGATGTTGATCATCTTTTCATGTGCTTTTTAGCCATCTGTAATGTCTTCTTTGGAAAAATGCCTATTCAGGTCCTCTGCCCATTTTTTAATTGGGTTGTTTGTTTTTTTGATGTTGCATTGTATGAGTTTTTTTGTATATTTTGGATATTAACCGCTTATCAGATGTATCATTGGCAAATATCTTCTCCCATTCAGTAGGTGGCCTTTTCATTTTTTTGTTGGTTTCCTTCACTGTGCAGAATCTTTTTAGTTTGATGTAGTCCCATTTGTTTATTTTTGCTTTTGTTTCCCTTGCCTGAGGACCTGAGGAGACATATCCAAAAAAAGAAAAAAAAAAAGTGCAGTGTCAAAGAACATACTACTTAGTTTTCTTCTAGGAGTTTTATGGCTCCAGGTCTTGCATTCGGGTCTTTAATTCGTTTTGAATTTATTTTTGTGCATGGTGTTCACATTCATTCTTTTTTCCCCCCATCATTTATTTCTAATCTTATAGCGTTGTGGTTGGAAAAGATGCTTGATGTGATTTCAGTTTTCTTAAATTTACTGAGGCTTGATTTGTGACCCAAGATGTGATTTATCCTGGAGAATGTTCCATGGGCACTTGAGAAGAAAGTGTAATCTGCTGTTTTTAGATGGAATGTCCTATAAATATCAATTAAATCTATCTGGTCTATTGTGTCATTTAAAGCTTGTGTTTCCTTTTTAATTTCCTGTCTGGATGATCTGTCCATTGGTGTAAGTGAGGTGTTAAAGTCCCCCCCACTATTATTGTGTTACTGTCAATTTCCTCTTTTATAGCTGTTAGCAGTTGCCTTATGTATTGAGGTGCTCCTATGTTGGGTGCATATATATTTATAATTGTTATATCTTCTTCTCGGATTGATCCCTTGATCATTATGTAGTGTCCTTCCTTGTCTCTTGTAACATTCTTTATTTTAAAGTCTGTTTTATCTGAAATGAGTATTGCTGCTCCAGCTTTCTTTTGATTTCCATTTGCATGGAATATCTTTTTCCATCCCCTCACTTTCAGTCTATATGTGTTCTTAGGTCTGAAGTGGGTCTCTTGTAGACAGCATATATATGGGTCTTGTTTCTGTATCCATTCAGTGAGCCTGTGTCTTTGGTTGGAGCATTTAATCCATTCATGTTTAAGGTAATTATTGATATGTATGTTCCTATTACCATTTTCTTAATTGTTTTTTTGTTTGTTTTTGTAGATCCTTTTCTTCTCTTGTGTTTCCCACTTAGAGAAGTTCCTTTAGCATTTGTTGTAGAGCTGGTTTGCTGGTGCTGAATTCCCTTAGCTTTTGCTTGTCTGTAAAGCTTTTGATTTCTCTGTCAAATCTGAATGAGATCCTTGCCAGGTAGAGTAATCTTGGCTGTAGGTTCTTCCCTTTCATCACTTTAAATATATTATGCCACTCCCTTCTGGCTTGTAGAGCTTCTGCTGAGAAATCAGCTGTTAACCTTATGGGAGTTCCCTTTTATATTGTTTGCCATTTTTCCCTTGCTGCTTTTAATAATTTTTCTTTGTCTTTTATTTTTGTCCATTTGGTTACTATGTGTCTCAGCGTGTTTCTCCTTGGGTTTATCCTGCCTGGGGCTCTCTGCACTTCCTGGACTTGGGTGGCTATTTCCTCTCCCATGTTAGGGAAGTTTTCGACTATAATCTCTTCAGATATTTTCTCTGGTCCTTTCGCTCTCTCTTCTCCTTCTGGGGTCTCTATAATGCGAATGTTGGTGCGTTTAATGTTGTCCCAGAGGTCTCTTAGGCAGTCTTCATTTCCTTTCATTCTTTTTTCTTTATTCTGTTCCATGGCAGTGAATTCCACCATTCTGTCTTCCAGATCACTTATCCCTTCTTCTGCCTCAGTTATTCTTTTATTGATTCCTTTTAGTGTAGTTTTCATTTCAGCTATTGTGTTGTTCATCTCTGTTTGTTTGTTCTTTAATTCTTCTAGGTCTTTGTTAAACATTTCTTGCATCTTCTTGATCTTTGCCTCCATTCTTTTTCCAAGGTCCTGGATCATCTTCACTATCATTATTCTGAATTCTTTTTCTGGAAGGTTGCCTATCTCCACTTCATTTAGTTGTTTTTCTGGGGCTTTATCTTGTTCCTTCATCTGGTACCTAGTCCTCTGCCTTTTCATTTTGTCTGTCTTTCTGTGAATGTGGTTTTTGTTCCACAGGCTGCAGGATTGTAGTTCTTCTTGCTTCTGCTCTCTCCACATTCATTCTTGAAGGATAGTTATTCATTGAGTGAAGAATTCTCAGGCTGCAGTGATTTCCTTCCAGGGATTAAAGATACCATTCCATTTTTTTGTGGCTGGCATGTTTATTGGGCTACTTGAATTTATGGAATTGATGTTTTTCATCAATTTAGGGGAATGCTTAGCCCTTTTCTCTATCACCCTGCCCTTTCTCTTCCTTCTGGTGCTCCTTCTGAATGCATGTTAAAGTCTTTCCCTGTAGCCTCTTTGTCTCTTAATCACTTTTTCGGTTTCATTCTTGTTATATTCCAATTCACCTTCCAATTCACTAATCATTTAATCATCTGTGTCTAGTTTGTCTTAAAATTCTTCCTCTGAGGCTTTAATTTTTTTTTGTTGTTGTTCTAGAAATCTGCTGTGTTACTTTTCAGTTTCCATTTCTTTGTTGAAAATTTCTATATTGTCTTTTAGCTCCTTGAACATACTAAACATAGTTATTTTAAAGTCTTTGACATTCCAACATTTGGAGCCCCTGTTTGTACTATCTGGTATTTCTGCCATTTCTCATTAAAATTGTCTTCTCTCCTCTTGTATCTGTTTATATTTGCTTTTGTTCTTGGAATTGTATTTGGGGAAAAAATCTGTGTGTAACTAAACTGAGGCCTTGAATGATTGTACTTTCTCTGTATTTGATATTCATCTGCTTTTGTCAGACACTGGGGAAAGATAGGCTCATCTTGAACAGGGGTGGAGATTTTCTTGACCAGCCAGTGAAATCTTGGCAGTGGTCTTTTTCTTAAAAATTAATTAATTAAATAATTAAGTTTTGGCTGTGTTGGGTCTTCGTTGCTGCACACGAGCTTTCTCTAGTTGCAGAGAGCAGGGGCTCTCCGGTGTTGTGGTGCGCAGGCTTCTCATTGTTGTGGCTTCTCTTGTTGCGGGCATGGGCTCCGTAGTTGTGGCACACAGGCTTAGTTGCTCCGCGGCATGTGGGATCTTCCCGGACCAGGGCTCGAACCCTTGTCCCCTGCATTGGCAGGTGTAATGTTAACCACTGCGCCCCCAGGGAAGTCCCTTGCCGGTGGTCTTTATAGGCTAGTTTACTTACTGTTTACCCTAGTCCTAGAGGGCAGAACTTCAGGGTTCCAGTACAAATTCTCAGTAGATCCAACTTTTGTGATCCTCTTAGCTGACTCTTCTGGCTCAGTAAATGCCCTCCTATGGCCCCAATTCTAGATCAATTCCCTGATTTTACATTTTCTCCCAGTTCTTGTCTGGATAATTAGTCAATACCTTCTTAATTCTCTTGTTCCTCTAGTTTTCTTTGTCAAAAAGGAAGCGGAGTTTTTAGTGGTGTCTAGTGTGTAAAACTTTTCCCCAGTTTTTGTTGGAATAACCAAGTATTTTATATTTGTTTTTATAGGTTTTTAAATACTGTCTTATTTAAGGAAAGATAAACATCCTTTATATAGTTACATTGTTAAGAATTAGACAGTAAATCTACATTTTACTTTTCTTTGGGTGTATGAATTATTTGATGGTACATCTGCCTCATTTTAAAATTTATCATTTTGATACACGTTTTGGTCAGTGGTATAATTCTTTTGTTTGTTTGTTTTTGCTCAGGAAGAACAAATGTATGGGTGATGTACTTTCCAACTTGCAGATCTGAAGTTGGAAAATGTGAGGTTTTTTTGTCCTTCCACATGAACAGTATTTAGCTTGGCTGGTTGTGAAGATTTGGTTGCACATTTGTTTTGTTTTTTTTTTTGAAAATCATGGTGTGGAGGAGAAGTCTGATGCTAACATGATTAAAAACTTAATAACTTTCTTATGTGGTTCTTGTAAGATTTGTTCTTTATCTTTTAAATTAATGCATTTGAGAAGTATATATCTAGTATGCAGTTTTCATTAATATAGGTTGGTACCAGGTCTTTTGATACGTGGTGAAGTCCTTCAAAATTATGTTATTGGTTATTACTTTCTTCCTTAATTATGTAACATTGGTTAATATATTGTAGTTTTTTTGGATATTACCCTGAATATTTCTAACGTTTTGCTCATTTGTTCTTCCTCCTTAATTCTCAGAGAACTTTATAAGCTAGTCTTCTGATTATCTCATTCAGTTTTCTGCAGTGACTCTTGCTGACTCCATTTGTTTTGCAAAATAGTTGCATTGGTTTTATAAAACCTGGTACTTTATCATATAAACAATACAGAAATGCTTTTTTAATTTAATACCTTTGCAGTTATTTTATTTTAAACTCTTCTTTCCTTTTCATGGATGTGATGGTCTCAAAGTCATTGAGAATGCATATTGTATAATGCATAAAGTCTTATGAAGTTTTTCATTACTGTTGTACTGGGAAGTGAGTAATCTGTTCCCCAGTTTAGTATCCTGAATTTCATCTGTGCAAATATGTCTGATTTTTTTTCAGTGTCTTTATCTGTGTTTATTTGTCCAGTGTTAGGAGTTGAGCTAAGACTCTGCCTGTAAAAGTATTAGTTCCTGTTCAGATCTTTCAAGCTGAGATGAAGGGAACTAGAAGTTGATACTTCCTACGATTTTGTTTTGCCTTATTTGTAGAAGGAGCTGCAGCAAGAAGTGTTGACATGACCAGAGCTTCCAAGCTCTGCTGAAGGATTCCTTCTGATGTTTATGGTGACAGCCTGATATCAGCATGTGCAGAGTCCCTTCTCTAACCAACTTGGCTGTCCATAGAGTGGCTCTTCTTTTATAGCATGCCAAGACTAAGGGAAAATGATACATATCTTTTAGAGCCTGAGAATTAGTTGAGAGATGATGCTTGCTAAGCTTTAGTATAGTTACTTGCACGTATAAGTGCTCAGTAAATGTTGGCCTCCCCCATCACTTCCCTCAGCTTATGCTTGGGCTAATGTTTTTCTAGTATTACAACTTTTTGACCCATTAGCTCAATCATATAATGACCTAATGTAATAAATTACAACTGATTAGGATGTGACCATATCCCTGAACATGCATGATCTTAAAAACCAAGACACTTCCATTTACTCCTGAAATGTGGAGCCACTGGCTATGGACATGACTGAGTCACATGGGCTGGAATTATGGGAGATGGTGTAATGGGTGTTTGGTACTTGCTTGATGAGGTCCATCATATTCTGTGCTAAGAAGTTTGGAGTAATAGGGAGCCATTGAAGGTTTTAAAGTAGGAGACTGGTGGTTAGCATTATGCTTTTGATAGTACAGGCTTTGTAAGTAAGAGAATCATATTGATAACAACAGCTAACATTTATGAATGTTTCTATTCCATTTGCTTCTATGCGTGCTTTATCTGCATCATTTAAAAAAATTCTCAAGCACCTTTTTTTTTTTTTAAACAGACATTGAAACGAAGGCACCAAGAGGCTGAAAAACTAATTTACAAAGCTAATAGATAGAGGAGGCAGGGTTTGAACCCAGGCAGCCTGATTTCGTGTTGTTATGTTGCCTCTCAAACAGGAAGCTGGAAGCATGGATATCAGTTATCATAGGCGAGAGATGCTTGAGGCCTTGACATTGGGGACAGTGTTGAGTGGGCCAAATTCAAGAGATATTTGGGAGCTAGGTCTGATGGCTAATGAATGGGGAGGCGGGACGGAGGGGAATGAGGTTTAGGGTGTTGCCAGAGTCTCTTATATGCTCTTTGACTTCCTTCGTGGGCCGCAGCATGGTTATTTGACTTAGTAAAAAGGACATAAACTAGGAAACTATCCAGACCAGGTTCTAAGCCCAGGGCCTTCATTCATTACCAGTGTGGTAGTAGAGGGAATTGGCTCTACCTCTCTAAATCCTGGTTTTCTCTTATATGAAATGGGCAGAGTAGCCATGGTGTTGCAGGACTGATAGGAAGACTAAAGGAGTTAATTCATGTTAGGTGCTCGGCACTCACAAAGCATGGGTACAGGGAAGGTGTTCTAGAAAAGGGAGCCATTCTCACTGATGTGCTTGGTATGAGAAGGTGGTGCAGGAGAAGAGGGCAGACCAGGGACGCTCCACAGGAGCTCAGTGCCATTTGGTGACAGCTTCAACTGCAGCTCCTTTTCCTAGCTTATAGTGAGAGCGAGAGCTCGAGACCCTCCGGTGCCTGGCACACAGTAGGCGCTCGATAGATATTGGTGGAATGAATTTTTTGACACCAACCAGCATCTCATTCTCTAGCATACTGTGACTATGTAGACACGAGCTTTTACAGGGTGCATGAGGGTAGCCTAGGCCACTTCCATGGCTCAGGCCTCATCTACCATGAAAAGTCTTTGGGGATGCCTTGAGCAAGAATGAAATGATTAGAAACCAAATTATTTTGCATTCGGTGTTCATCATATCTTATGACCCCTGATGGTCCTTCCTTTCGACAGTTCTGTTTTCTGTAAATGCTGTTGAAGAGTGGAATCTCCGTGCAATGAAAGCCCCACCCCAGAATAAATGGGGCGGGTGTTTTCCCTGTTGCATTAAACGCCTGTGAAAAGTAGCAAATGAAGCTCTCCTCCCCTGAGAAACACAGCTAAGTATAGTTAGTCTCTCCAAAGGAAGATACACTCAGAGAGTTCTTTGAAAAGTGCTATGCAAAATACTTGGGGTATTCCTTGGTGTAATTGGGGAATGAAAGAAAAAAAAATCCATTTATGCATTTGTTATATAGTTGAGTAAAGTTCCACCATGTTGAAGGCTGATTGTCTTCTGTCTGTCTTTCTTTCGGGAGAGTATGAGAGGCAGCGTGGTGTCGGGGGGAATGTGCAGGTTCTGGGGGCCACACAGAGTCACAACCCAGCTCTGCCACTAAGTAGCTTTGTGACCATTGGAAGGTTTTCTAGACTGCTCTGTGCCTTGGTTTACTCATCTGCAAAATGGGAGTAATAGTACCTGCTTCTTAGCGTGGTTGGGAGGATTAAATGTGTTCATATGTGTAAAAAACAGTGCCTGGTATATAGTAAGCACTTACTGAATATTTTGTCGTGATTTACACCTGTGAAGATTGCATGGCTGGTACTTCTTTATTCCTGGTTCAGGTTTTAAACGTTACTCTCTTGTTTTGTGCTGTTGCTTTTTATACTTCTTTTTCGGAGAGAGCAGTTTTGCCTCCTGCATGTTGTAGAGCTCAGAATCTGTAGTCAGATATATGATGTGTACGGAGTTACTAGTTGTGTTGTCTTGGAAAACTTCTGTACCTTTTGAAACCCCAGTTTTTCCCTTCGTAAAGGCATTAAATAAGAATAGTACCTACTTCACTGGGCTGTGTCGAGATCAGATTATTTTTTAAAAGCTTTTGATATTTATTACTATTCTTTTTTTTCTAGAAAGGTTATACCAATTTTAAGTCTCATTACCAACTGGAGAATACTGTTTTCACTAAACATTGGTCAAGTCTGAGTATTATCATTAAAAAGCATTCAGTAACTTTATAGGTGAAAAATGGATTTTCACTTTAAATTTATTCTTCTTTGGTAGTAGAGGTTAAACCTGCCCCTCTATTTTTTTCTTTTTTAAATTGAAATATAATTGGTTTACAGTATTGTGTTAGTTTCAGATGTACGGCAAAGTGATTCAGTTATTTTTATATACATTTTTTTCAGATTCTTTTCTATTATAGGTTATCACAAGATACTGAATATAGTTCTCTGTACTTTACAGTAAATCCTTTCTTCATCTCCCTCTGTGTTTTATTGGCCATTTGAATGTCCTCCATTGTGAATTTCCTCTCCTTGGCTTTTGCCAGTAACAGTTGTATTGAGATAGGATTCACATACTGTACAATTCACTCCTTTAAATTATTCAGTTCAGTGGTTTTTAGCATATTTACAGAGTTGTGCCAGGCATCACCACAATGAATTTTAGAATATTTTTCATACCTCCTTTGAAAAATCATGTACCCTGTCATCTGTTCTACCCTCCCCTCTACACACCCCCAGCCCTAGGCAACAGCTTTGGAGTTGCCTGTTCTGGACATTGCATGTAAATGGAACCATACGATATGTGGGGTTTTGTGTCTGACATTTTTCACTTCACATAATATTTTCGAGGTTCATCCATGTTTCAGTCTATGTCAGAACTTCATTGTTTTTTATTGCTGATTAATAGCCCATTGTATGGATAGAGCACATTTTGTTTATCCATCCCTCCACTGATAAGACAGTTGGGTGTTTTTCACTTTTTGCCTATCATGAATAATGCCTCTGTGAACACCCGTGTAGATGTAGGTTTTCATTTACATTGGGTATATACCTGGGAGTAGAGTTAGTGGGTCATATGGTAACTCTATGTTTAACTTTTTGAGGAAATGTCAGACTGTTTTCCCCAGTATGCCTATTGTTTTTTAATTGGGGTGGAAGTACTTTGCTTAAAGGTTCTTTGCTTTCTATGTTAGAGATTTCAGATACTTGTCAGATTTGTTGAAAATATTTAATGTTTGCTTTTTAATAATTCTTTGATAATTTTTATGTAGTTAAATCTATTTTTTGTGTCTTTTGTCATTTCTTCCATCACTTTTAAACTTAGAAACCTGCCACCAGGGATTAGATGAATGTCAGATGAATGCAGAGTGGAATATGGGCTAGCTTGGATTGGATGAATGTTGTGGGGTCAGATATGGGCAAGCTTATACACACCTCACCTGGCCCACCTTGCAGTGAGCTTTTGCACTGAGGGCCCTTGACACTAGACCTGTAAAAAGGCAAAGAGGACTGTGTATTAGGCTCTGTAAAAAGATGCACAGTCTTCCCTCAGTAACTGTGGGAGACTGGTTCCAGGACCCCCGCGGATACCAAAATCCATAGATGCTCAAGTCTCGTATAACATGGAGTAGTATGGTCTGTTCTGTGGTTGGCGGAATCTGCAGACGCAGAACCCACGGATATGAAGGGCTGACTGTACAATGTAGAGGTGGTACCCACTGCCCATTCCGCACCCCCTCCCCCTCACTCAGCACAAGGCCAGCTTCTCCCAGGCCAGGTGCTCCCTTAGGATGGAAGTGGCTGGGGATAGGCCTTGCCCCTGGACCTCCTTTCCACTTCCTTGTTTTGTTGGGAGAAGTCCTCAGAGTTGAGTTGGTCCCCAGGTCATCCCTGAAACAACAAGCTGGGTGCTAAGACCACCCCTGTTCCTGGTAGGGCCTTTATTTTTTTAACAGTGCCCTCCACTCCCCCTGATGTGCCAAGCCCCACACATACTTGCTACGTGAAAGCATCCAGCATCTGCCCTGGGCTTTTCCATCTGAATGCAGGGCTGGCCTCTCATTGCCTCACTTCCCAAAAGTTAGTTTAGAGAATTGAGGTCTAATATGATGTTGATCCCACTATTTTATTTTGCTCAGGGGGATCGAAACAGTCTTCTGACTATGACAAAATTATCTCTGCTTCATTGCACATTTGAATGAAAACGTACTACCCGACCATAAAGGTAGATAGCATGCTTTGTTTTTGTTTTATTTTAATTTTTCTATTTCCAAAAGGAAAGAACAGTAACAGCAGTTTGAGGACACTTCTCTGTTACCAGACTGACACTGCCCTTTTGCTCACCCTCTACAGTGAGATAAAAACCCGGAGAACTTTAAGAAATCATTTATGGAATATTAATTTAGTTCTTCTCAGTATATAATCAGTATGGAATTAATTGGGGCACATTGTGTGAGGATCTAAATTCATCCTGTTCCATGTTACTAACAAGATGACACAACCCAATTTATTTACTAAACTTCTTTCCCCACTGATGCCGGTGACTCCTACAGTACATATCAAAGACCATTTATGCTGCTTCATGCAAAAGAATGAAACTGGACCACATCTCACACCGTACACAGAAGTTAACTAACAAGAGACTGAAGGCTTGAATGTAAGACCAGAAACCATAAAACTCTTAGAAGAAAACATAGGTGGTAACTGCCTTGACATTGCTCTTGGCAATAACTTTTTGGACCTGACTCCAAAGGCAATGGCAAAGGAAGCAAAAATAAACAAATGGGACTACATCAAACAAAAAAGCTTTTGCACAGTGAAGGAAAAACCATCAACAAAATTAAAAGGCAAGCTATGATTGGGAAAAGATGTTTGCAAATCATATGTCCGATAGGGGGCTAATATCTAAAATATAAAAAGAACGCATACAATTCCATAACAACAACAAAAAAACAGTTTGATTGAAAAATGGGCAGGGACTCTGAATAGACATTTTTCCAAAGAAGATATACAGATGGCCAACAGGCACATAAAAAGGTGCTCAGCACCACTAAAGATCAGGGAGCTGCAAATCAAAACCACAGTGAGATATCATTTCTCACCTGTCAGAATGCCTATTATCAAAAAGACAAATAACAAGTGTTGGAAAGGTTGTGGAGAAAAGGGAACCCTCATACTCTGTTGGTGGGAAGGTAAATTAGCGCAGCCACTATGGAAAGCAGTATGGAGGTTCCTCAGAACAATTAAAAATAGAACTACCATGTGATCTAGCTATCCTGCTTCTAGGTGTTTATCTGAAGAAAACGAAAGCACTAATTCAGACAGATATATGCACCTCTGTTTATTGCAGCATTATTTACAGTAGCCAAGATATGGAAATAACATGTGTCCCTTGATGGATGAATTGATAAAGAAGATGTGGTATCTATATCTATATCTATATAGATATAGATATGCAATGGAATATTATTCAGCCATAAAAAAGAATGAAATCTTGTCATTTGCGACAACATGGATGGACCTAGAGGGCATTATGCTAACTGAAATAAGTCAGACGTAGAAAGACATACCATATAATTTCACTTATATGTGGAATCTAAAGAATAAAACTATAAAACAAAACCAAACTCATAGATACAGTGAACACATTGCTATATAGTTATCCAAAGGGAAGGGGGTTGGGGGGTGGGCGAAAAAGGTGAAGGGGGGGTCAGTTGTGATGGGTAGCAACTAGACTTACTGTGCTGATCACTTTGTAGTGTATACAAATACTGAATTATAATGTTGTACACCTGAAACTAATATAATGTTATATATCAAATTTACCTAAAAAAAAAAAAAGACCATTTATGCTGGTACCTCACCATAGTGCATAAAAGTACACTAGCGGCATGTGGGATCTTAGTTCCCCGACCAGGGATTGAACCCGTGCCCCCTGCATTGGAAGTGCGGAGTCTTAACCACTGGACTCCCAGGGAAGTCCCCACGTTTTTAATCTCTATATTCTTTTCCAGAGATCTGCCTTTTCTTGTCCCAGCAACATACCCTTTTATTCATTATAAATAATTTCGTATTGATAATGCTGGTCTGTTTTAATTACTCATAGTAAAAGATTTTCTTTTCTTATATCGGGATAGGGATTGGAATTGCGTCATTCTTAGATTTAATTCGGGGAGATTTTGATACTTTAATTTTTCGATCTTCCTCCCTGGAATAAAGCCCTAAGCTCCATTGTTCCAAATTTCTTTTTAAATCTCTCAAAACAGTATTGCAGTTGTCTTTATATAGGTCATGTGTATTTCTTAAGGCCTTCTTACGTATTATATAGCCTTTGAGGCCACCATGTAAATAATGTTTAAAATCATATTTTAGAATACTTATTGCTGGAATATAGGAAAGTAAGTGATTTTTATTTATTCATCTTATACCTAGCCACTTTATTAAATGCTTATCTTTCACGTTTGTTTTTTTTAAACACGTTAAATCATTCCATATTTAAAGATTATCTTGTCTTGTTCTTTTCAATATTAGCTCCCTTTTCTACATCTCTGATTTCCCCACTGCTTTTCCTGGGTACCCTATTTCATATTCAACACCCCTCTCTTATTTTATACCTTCTTCCCTATTTTGTCTTTTCCCCTAGTTCTTAACACTCTTTGACATACTATATATTTCCTTAAAAGAAAATCGACTTACTTATGGTATCCCAGTAGGATGTAAGCTCCTTGAGGGTAGGGACTTTTGTTCATCTTCACCACTATCCCTAGGAGGGGCATCCAGCATTATGCCTCTGCGAATATTTGTTCAATGAATGGACTTGCATTATTTTGGAACTCCAGATTGTAACTAATCTGAGTTCAGAGATGTGAAACTTTTAAAGTTCCCTTCTCTTTCTTTTACCCTTTCTTTGTTGGAATGGTGGAAAGAAATTATTGGGTTGGCCCAAAAGTTCGTTCGGTTTTAAGTAAAAATAGAAGACACATTTTTCATTTTCACCAAGAACTTTATTGAACGACATATTCATGAACTGCACAAGCTTTTTGGCCAAGCCAATACTTCTTGAGTAGCTACAGTTGATTCTCATGATTTGCCGTGCTTGTTAGTAACGACAGTTACGTGCTTTATAAAGTCCCTGTGAACATGGGATTTGCCAGTACGCTAGGCTCCTCCATATCCATGGGTTCTGTATCCACAGATTCAACCAACTGCAGATGGAAAATATTGAGGGGCGGGGAGGGGGGGCAGAATTCCAGCAAGTTTCCAAAAGCAAAACGTGAGTTTGCCTTGTACCAGCGACTCTTTACATAGCATTTACGTTGTATTTACAACTCTGCGCTGCACTTACATTGTATTAGGTATGAGGTGTTAGAGGTAACCTAGAGATGACTTAAAGTATACAGGAGGAGATGCCTAGCTTGTATGCAAATACCGTGCCATTTTACATTAGGGACTTGCGCATCAGCAGATTTCGGTATCCGAGGGAGGTCCTGGAACCCACTCCCACCCCTGCCACACCCCACCCTCCAGGATACTGAGGGATGGCTGTACTGAACCATTTCCTTGGGGAAACGTAGAGTTTAGAATTGTGAGCCTCTTGTCACAGTACATAACCTCGTTTTATGTGTGTTTCTGTTCAGAGACACCTTATTTAATACATAATATTGATTCATTAACGTTGAAGGCGTGCCAGCGGCACTATAAACTCACGCCTGAAGGAAGCTAATGTAACACACGTGTTTTCTGCCCCAGTAGCCTTCTCAGCTTAGGGCCACTAGGCAGCCCTCCAGCACCGTGTTTGGGGCTATTTTAAACAGCTAAATCACCAACAAAAAGCACAAAAATGATAAAGCATGGCACTAAATAGACGGGAAAAGGCACACTTGTTTGCAGTATGGGAGCTGAAACAGGAAGGAAGAACGTGCTCTTGTTCAGTCTCAGCTGGGTACGGGCTAGTTGGATGATTCAATTGTCCCTGCTCTGTGTGTGTCCTTGAATGACCACGAAGTCCCCTGGGTATTGATTTTGGGGGTTAGAAATGAATTTTAGTGAGTAGGAGAATTCGCAAATACGGGATCTGAATGATGAGGATCAAATGTAGTTTCGTGTAATGCGACTGTAACATCTCTTCTAAATGGCGGAGCATCCTTCCGGAGTCGGGTTTTGGTCTGAATGACTTGATGGCGGCCAGCAGCTCTGCAGCTGTGAGTTCTGGGTCTTAGCGTCGCCCGCCGTTTTTGACCTAGTCACTTTCTTCTCCTCCTGCCTTTGCCTCATGTCTCTGTGGAGCCCAGGCCCTCCCTGTGGTCACATTCTTCCCTAGGTACTAAATTCTTTCTCTTTGTTGGGACCCTCTGCCCTTGCATAGTCAGAGTTTCACTCTGGGGGCTCTTTTGAAGTTCCTTTGAGCCGCCTTTCTTCTTAGCATCCCTGGACCACAGACGTAGCCTTTGAATCTCAAACTGTTTTAAAGCTGCTTTCCTGAAGTTCGGGTTCTAAAAAGGAGGCACACATCTCAATCACCTGTGGGGTTTTATAAACTACGGTGCCCCCAGCCTCACCCCAGACCCGGAGTCAGCATTGGCAAGGGGTGTAGTCTCTGTATGGGCTAGTTATAGACGTTCCACAGGTGATTCAGATATGTGTGGGGGAGGGTTTTGAGGGCTCTGGTAAAGATGACAGCAATTAAAACCCATAACCGTCAAAACCACCACCATGAACATTAGGCTCCTTATTAAGCTCTTTGTGTGTATTTTTTGTTGTTGTTGTTGTTTTTTGCGGTACGTGGGCCTCTCACTGCTGTGGCCTCTCCCGTTGCAGAGCACAGGCTCCGGACACACAGGCTCAGCGGCCATGGCTCACGGGCCCAGCTGCTCCGCAGCATGTGGGATCTTCCCCGACCGGGGCACGAACCCGTGTCCCCTGCATCGGCAGGCGGACTCTCAAGCACTGCGCCACCAGGGAAGCCCTAACAAGCTCCTTTGTGATGCTGATATCGCTGTACCTTCTTTCCATTTTTGGACTGAGCCATCTCAATTAAAAAATCTATTAGGTGTGAAATAAGCTACAAGGATTTATTGCTCAACACAGGAAATGTAGGCAGTATTTTACAGTAAGTATAAATGGAGTATAACCTTTAATACAAAAGAAAGAAAAGTCTATATGGCATGGTCCATTTGGTTCCCATTACTTTCACCTGCCGAGTTAATTCACTTTGTCACACTTGTGCATTAAGTCCACAGAAGCACATGTTCTCAATGAGTCTTTTAAACTTTTGAGGGAGAACTTGGCATTGGATTGAGTCCAGCCCCAAGTTTCTATAATTTTAAGAATATGGCTCTAGATAATTGGTCACTCCTGTGTCTTCTTGCTCACCTGTCATTCTTCCTGAATCTATAATAGATGAAATACCCAGAGTTGTAGTTAGTGATCTATGTAGCTCGTAAGATTTTTATCCTCCCTCCAATCATAGAGCCTAGGTGAGAAGATGCTGCAAGGAGTACAACTATTTTAACACTGTTTTTAACATACCAGAGGCAATGCACTTCCTCTAAGAAAGCAGGATGCTTTCTTAGGGACAAATGCTATTAAGTTTTCGCTTAGGTGTGCCTTGTCTGTACAATAGATGAACGCATTCCCAAGTTGGATAATAACGTAATTGCATGAGGGCAGCCTGCTATTTTTAAAGGAGCCCTGTAGCAAGCCATCTTCGTAAAGTGAACAGTGACACCACATTTATAATTCTAGATTTTCACCTTTTCCTTAAAATGAAATATGCCTTCAGGTTAGAGCAGTAATCTCTAAACAGTCTTCGTGCTGCTACAGTTAACTTACCCGAAGACAGTAATTTCTAGTAATTCTAGTAACTCTAGTAATTTCCAAATCATCTGAGTCATTTCTCCTAGAATTTATGACAGGACCTCAAAGGAAAAAAAAAATAGTTCAAGATTTTTCCACATGTTTCAGGGAATCTTAGAATTCCCCCGATAGTTTCCTGGTCTTAGGGAAACTTTTGCAGTTGTGCGGTTAGACTCGAAGTGGTTTTTGCAGTTCCTGAATTTGTTGTTACTCTAAGTTTGTGTGTTTATTTTTTTTCTCAATGCAGTTACTCCCCTGCAACTGTGTCTTTATAGTTATGCATTTGCTTCCAAGTACCCTTTCACACTCAGGAGTGTGGTCTGTTTTGCCACCTTCTAGAGGAGGGTAGGTTGTAACTCCCTCTTATCCACACAAGCAGCAAACACCATTCAATATCAAAAAGAATAATTTGATTGATGTGCTCATAACCATCATGACAGAAGTACTCCTCTATTTATAATGATTATGATTTATTGTTTTGGCCATCCTTGTAGCATGTTATTTTAAAATGTGATAGTATTCAGTTGGTATATGGGTTATTTATTTATTTTTTATGATTTTTGTCTGTGTTGGGTCTTCGTTTCTGTGCAAGGGCTTTCTCCAGTTGTGGCGAGTGGGGGCCACTCTTCATCGCGGTGCGCGGGCCTCTCACTGTCGCGGCCTCTCTTGTTGAGGAGCACAGGCTCCAGACGCACAGGCTCAGTAGTTGTGGCTCACGGGCCTAGTTGCTCCGTGGCATGTGGGATCCTCCCAGACCGGGGCACAAACCGGTGTCCCCTGCATTTGCAGGCGGATTCTTAACCACTGCGCCACCAGGGAAGCCCCGGTATATGGGTTAAAATCATTCAGTTAACCTGAGAGTGCACATTTGAGGCCAGTTCATTTTGAAGGGCTTGCCAGAAAGTCACATTATTTAAGACTAAACTTCCTTTGCTTTACTTACCAATTTTTAATACTTATTGTAGTAATTATATAATAATATTATATTTAATTATATATAACATTACTTTAATACATTATGTTATTTAATTATATAACATTAAAATATAAACATTATATATTTACACATAATTGTATAATGCTTTTATTCTTATGTTTCAAAATTTTATTGACTATACTAGCCCAGTTATCTTCCATGTGAATTTATGGAATCAATTTTCAAGTCAAATAAAATCTTAGTAGCTGGGATTAGAATAATAAATTAAATATTTATTATTGAGCTTGGGAAGAACTTTCTTATTTACTAATAGGCCAATTGGCTTATGTCTCTAACTGGTGCAGATCTCATTTGTATCTTTCAGTAATTTTTTTTTTCTTCATGTGAATTTTACATATTTCTTGGTCCTTTTTTTCTTAGCTATGTTCTGTTCAGTTTTGTTTTTGTTATTGAGAATACATCTTTATTATATTGTTTATTAATTTTATAGGGTAAATTATTGGTTACTGAATACTTATTTTATAACCTGCCATGTTAAGAGTTATCATGGTCTCCTGCTTAATTCTTTTACGTTCTTGAGTTCAGTTTTAAGCAAATAATGGTCAGTTTCTCTCCTTCCTGATAATGGAAGCTCTTATTTCTTTTACTTGTTTTGTTTACCAATGTTAAATACAGTTGTGATAGGAGCCTTACCCATGACTTTAATGGGAATGCCTGTATTACTTCACCTTAAGTTTGATGTTGGCTGGTTAGTCTTAAACTAAGACTAGGAATGTTCTTCTGGTCCTAGTTTGCGGTATTTTAAAACCTGGAAATGAACATCAGATGCCTTTTAAAAATGACTGAGATCATGTGCTGTTTTTTCACTAATTAATATGATTATATTAGTGCATTCATATTTTTGGGGGGACAAATCCTTGCTGATAGAGATATGTTTTATTTTATTATGTTTGTGGATTTTAAAAATATTATATTCCTAAGTGATACTGGCTGTAGTTTTAGTTTTAGTTTCTGTGTTTGTGTGTGAATCAAATTTTTCTGTCAAGGTCACTAAATGTCATAAAATGACTGAGGACATGTTCCTTTTTTTTTTTTTTTTTTTTTTTACTGCATCAGGAACATTTTATAAAGCTTCTGAGAGTATTCTTCAGCAGCCTTTTCAAATTCATCTACAGCGTTTGCTTAATTTGATGTTCTGGTTTCTTATTAAGTCAATTGTGTTCACTTAAAAATTTCCAGAAAACCCTCTATTTCATTGAGAATTTTAAAATTGATTAATTCTTAAATAATTTCCTGTCATTTTTGAATTGCTGCCATATTTTTACCCTTTTTCATTCTTTATTGTGTCTATTTTTGTTTTCTCATTATTTTCTTTAATTAGACCATATAGAGGTTTGTCTCCTGGTGGTAGTTTTTGTTTATAGTAGTGATTTTTAGAGAACCAGCTCTTGAATTCTACTGCTGTTTATAGTTTTTTTCTGCTTTTCACCTTATTAATGCTGTGATTCTGTTTTACTTAGGTTTTATTTTGTTTTTTTTCCTAACTTCTTGAATTGGATTGTTGGTGCATTTAATTTTATACTTTCTTGTTTAATAATAAAACTTTTAATAATTTTCTTACAATTACAGTTTTGGCCATATCTCTTCTAGAGCGGTCTATGTCGTATTATCATTATTGCTATTTTTGAACTAATTTATATTTTAATCTCTTTATCCACTTACCCAATAATTATTTAAGAGAGCTTTTTCTAAATGGCCGAGGGTTTCATTTATGTGTTTATAATTTCTTTATAACTCTGTGATGAATATTTTGCATCTCCCTCTATCTCAAATTATAGGATAGGTTTGTAGAAGCAGGATTAGCAGGTCAAAAGTAAGAATATTTTCTGGACTTTTGATAGATATGGTCGGATTCTTTATTGGCCCTTTTGTCCATCAAGGGCAGCTATGCCTTTTATTGGTTGTAGCTATTAAAAGTCATTCCCCACAGATGCCAGGTCTCTGTACACAAATAGTGAAGTGTTGAGTGTGGTCTCTGGTCCCCCAGTGATTTCTCCTTTTCCTGTGTGAGGACTCAGGGTTGAGGCGGCCAGGAAGCCCTTCCTATTCATCCTCCCATAGATCTGAGATGCCCAGACTCCTTGGTAGATTAAGTGGGTAAGAATTCACAGTTCCCTCCACTCTCCAAATGCAAGCAGTCTCCAAGCATCCCTGCTGACACACAGAAGTGTACTGATGCTTGCTGAGCAACCAGGAAATGTCAGGCATTTTACGTATTTTGCCATCTTAAAATACCTCCATGCATTAAATAGAGTGCAGGTGAGGGAACCAAGACTCTGAGAGGGGAAGCAAGGGCAGAAGCCCGAGCCCCTTACCAACCCCTCCACTCACCGGAAGTGTAGGTGGTGTTGCTGGGCCACTGCCCAAGTTCAGGAGTGAAGTTCTGAGGATACTTCTCTCGGGTAGTCATATGGGCTTCTCACCCACGAGGCAGTGTCTACCTTCCCATCTGAGACCCTGCTTTTCCTTGCTGCAGGAGGGTCTTCTGGGGGCCTGTTGATTCCCCAGTTGATGAATACTTGGGAGGAAAGAGGGCCAAACTCCATCACACTCCCAAATGCACTTTACAATCTCACCATAGTAATTTATTCCTCTCAGGCTATGCCAGTTCTCCATGTGGATTCCCCTGCCGAGTCCTCCCTGATGGGGGGCTGTTATCATCTCTGGTGTACAGATAAGGGAAGCAAGTATTAGTAGAAGGGCTAAGTGACTTGTCCAGGGTCATGCCTCAGACAAGCCCTGGAGCCATGTGGGCTGACACTGGACTGCCCTTTTCTACAATATTATTCCTGGTCACGAGAGGCCACACTTTATGGATCATGATGGCTGTGACAGCTCTGAGATTCTGGCATATTTTCCAAACTACATAAAATTCCTGTGCAAAAAATTCTCTAATGGCAGCGTCTCCTAACTTCTGATATTGGGGTCCCGTATTTGCTTCTTTTTTTTTCTTCTTTTGTTTAACATCTTTATTGGGGTATAATTGCTTTACAATGGTGTGTTAACTTCTGCTTTATAACAAAGTGAATCAGTTATACATATACATATGTTCCCATATCTCTTCCCTCTTGCGTCTCCCTCTCTCCCACCCCTCCAGGCGGTGACAGAGCACCGAGCTGATCTCCCTGTGCTATGCGGCTGCTTCCCACTAGCTATCTACCTTACGTTTGGTAGTGTATATATGTCCATGCCTCTCTCTCGCTTTGTCACAGCTCACCCTTCCCCCTCCCCATATCCTCAAGTACGTTCTCTAGTAGGTCTGTGTCTTTATTCCTGTCTTACCCCTAGGTTCTTCATGACATTTTTTTTTCTTAAATTCCACATATATGTGTTAGCATACGGTATTTGTTTTTCTCTTTCTGACTTACTTCACTCTGTATGACAGACTCTAGGTCTATCCACCTCATTACAAATAGTTCAATTTCGTTTCTTTTTATGGCTGAGTAATATTCCATTGTATATATGTGCCACATCTTCTTTATCCATTCATCCGAAGATGGGCACTTAGGTTGTTTCCATCTCCGGGCTATTGTAAATAGATCTGCAGTGAACATTTTGGTACATGACTCTTTTTGAATTATGGTTTTCGCAGGGTATATGCCCAGTAGTGGGATTGCTGGGTCATATGGTAGTTCTATTTGTAGTTTTTTAAGGAACCTCCATACTGTTCTCCATAGTGGCTGTACCAATTCACATTCCCACAGCAGTGCAAGAGTGTTCCCTTTTCTCCACACCCTCTCCAGCATTTATTGTTTCTAGATTTTTTGACGATGGCCATTCTGACTGGCGTGAGATGATATCTCATTGTAGTTTTGATTTGCATTTCTCTAATGATTAATGATGTTGAGCATTCTTTCATGTGTTTGTTGGCAGTCCGTATATCTTCTTTGGAGAAATGTCTATATAGGTCTTCTGCCCATTTTTGGATTGGGTTGTTTGTTATTGAGCTGCATGAGCTGCTTATAAATTTTGGAGATTAATCCTTTGTCAGTTGCTTCATTTGCAAATATTTTCTCCCATTCTGAGGGTTGTCTTTTTGTCTTGTTTATGGTTTCCTTTGTTGTGCAAAAGCTTTGAAGTTTCATTAGGTCCCATTTGTTTATTTTTGTTTTTATTTCCATTTCTCTAGGAGGTGGATCAAAAAGGATCTTGCTGTGATTTATGTCATAGAGTGTCCTGCCTATGTTTTCCTCTAAGAGTTTGATAGTTTCTGGCCTTACATTTAGGTCTTTAATCCATTTTGAGCTTATTTTTGTGTATGGTGTTCGGGAGTGATCTAATCTCATACTTTTATATGTACCTGTCCAGTTTTCCCAGCACCACTTATTGAAGAGGCTATCCTTTCTCCACTGTACATTCCTGCCACCTTTATCAAAGATAAGGTGACCATATGTGCGTGGGTTTATCTCTGGGCTTTCTATCCTGTTCCATTGATCTATCTTTCTGTTTTTGTGCCAGTACCATACTGTCTTGATTACTGTAGCTTTGTAGTATAGGCTGAAGTCAGGGAGCCTGATTCCTCCAGCTCCTTTTTTCGTTCTCAAGATTGCTTTGGCTATTCGGGGTCTTTTGTGTTTCCATACAAATTGGGAAATTTTTTGTTTTAGTTCTGTGAAAAATGGCAGTGGTAGTTTGATAGGGATTGCATTGAATCTGTAGATTGCTTTGGGTAGTAGAGTCATTTTCACAATGTTGATTCTTCCAATCCAAGAACATGGTATATCTCTCCATCTATTTGTATCATCTTTAATTTCTTTCATCAGTGTCTTATAATTTTCTGCATACAGGTCTTTTGTCTCCTTAGGTAGGTTTATTCCTAGATAGTTTATTCTTTTTGTTGCAGTGGTAAATGGGAGTGTTTTCTTGATTTCACTTTCAGATTTTTCATCATTAGTGTATAGGAATGCCAGAGATTTCTGTGCATTAATTTTGTATCCTACTACTTTACCAAATTCATTGATTAGCTCCAGTAGTTTTCAGGTAACATCTTCAGGATTCTCTATATATAGTATCATGTCATCTGCAAACAGTGACAGCTTTACTTCTTCTTTTCCGATTTGGATTCCTTTTATTTCCTTTTCTTCTCTGATTGCTGTGGCTAAAACTCCCAAAACTATGTTGAATAAGAGTGGTGAGAGTGGGCAACCTTGTCTTGATCCTGATCTTAGTGGAAATGCTTTCAGTTTTTCACCATTGAGGATGATGTTGGCTGTGGGTTTGTCATATATGGCCTTTATTATGTTGAGAAAAGTTCCCTCTATGCCTACTTTCTGCAGGGTTTTTATCATAAATGGGTGTTGAATTTTGTCAAAAGCTTTCTCTGCATCTATTGAGATAATCATATGGTTTTTCTCCTTCAATTTAATATGGTGTGTCACGTTGATTGATTTGCATATATTGAAGAATCCTTGCATTCCTGGAATAAACCCCACTGGATCATGGTGTATGATCCTTTTAATGTGCTGTTGGATTCTGTTTGCTAGTATTTTGTTGAGGATCTTTGCATCTCAGTTTTCATCAGTGATATTGGTCGGTAGTTTTCTTTCTTTGTGATATCCTTGTCTGGTTTTGGTATCAGGGTGATGGTGGCCTCGTAGAATGAGTTTGGGAGTGTTCCTCCCTCTGCTATATTTTGGAAGAGTTTGAGAAGGATAGGTGTTAGCTCTTCTCCAAATGTTTGATAGAATTCGCCTGTGAAGCCATCTGGTCCTGGGCTTTTGTTTGTTGGAAGATTTTTAATCACAGTTTCAATTTCAGTTCTTGTGACTGGTCTGTTCATATTTTCTATTTCTTCCTGATTCAGTCTTGGCAGGTTGTGCCTTTCTAAGAATTTGTCCATTTCTTCCAGATTGTCCATTTTATTGGCATAGAGTTGCTTTTAGTAATCTCTCATGATCCTTTGTATTTCTGCAGTGTCTGTTGTTACTTCTCCTTTTTCATTTCTAATTCTATTGATTTGAGTCTTCTCCCTTTTTTTCTTGATGAGTCTGGCTAATGGTTTATCAATTTTTTTTATCTTCTCAAAGAACCAGCTTTTAGTTTTATCGGTCTTTGCTGTCATTTCCTTCATTTCTTTTTCATTTATTTCTGAACTGATTTTTATGATTTCTTTCCTTCTGCTAACTTTGGGTTTTTTTTGTTCTTCTTTCTCTAATTGTTTTAGGTGCAAGGTTAGGCTTTTTATTTGAGATGTTTCCTGTTTCTTAAGGTAGGATTGTATTGCTCTAAACTTCCCTCTTAGAACTGCTTTTGCTGCATCCCATAGGCTTTGGGTCATCGTGTCTCCATTGTCATTTGTTTCTAGGTATTTTTTAATTTCCTCTTTGATTTCTTCAGTGATCACTTCGTTATTAAGTAATGTATTGTTTAGCCTCCATGAGTTTGTATTTTCTACAGATCTTTTCCTGTAATTGATATCTAGTCTCATGGCGTTGTGATCGGAAAAGATACTTGATACAATTTCAGTTTTCTTAAATTTACCAAGGCTTGGTTTTTGACCCAAGATATAATCTATCCTGGAGAATGTTCCATGAGCACTTGAGAAAAATGTGTATTCTGTTGCTTTTGGATGGAATGTCCTATAAATATCAGTTAAGTCCATCTTGTTTAATGTATCATTTAAAGCTTGTGTTTCCTTATTTATTTTCATTTTGGATGGTCTGTCCATTGGTGAAAGTGGGGTGTTAAAGTCCCCTACTATGAATGTGTTACTGTCGATTTCCCCTTTTATGGCTGTTAGTATTTGCCTTATATATTGAGGTGCTCCTATGTTGGGTGCATAAATATTTGCAATTGTTATATCTTCTTGTTCGATTGATCCCTTGGTCATTATGTAGTGTCCTTCTTTGTCTTGTCTAATATAGTCTTTATTTTAAAGTCTATTTTGTCTGATATGAGAATTGCTACTCCAACTTTCTTTTGGTTTCCATTTGCATGAAATATCTTTTTCCATCCCCTTAGTTTCAGTCTGTATGTGTCTCTAGGTCTGAAGTGGGTCTCTTGTAGACAGCATATATATGGGTTTTGTTTTTGTATCTATTCAGCCAATCTGTGTCTTTTGGTGGGAGCATTTAGTCCATTTACGTTTAAGGTAATTATCAATATGTATGTTCCTATTCCCATTTTCTTAATTGTTTTGGGTTCATTATTGTAGGTCTTTTCCTTCTCTTGTGTTTCTTGCCTAGAGAAGTTCCTGTAGCAGTTGTTGTAGAGCTGGTTTGGTGGTGCTGAACTCTTTCAGCTTTTGCTTGTCTGTAAAGGTTTTAATTTCTCCATCAAATCTGAATGAGATCCTTACTGGGTAGAGTAATCTTGGCTGCAGGTTTTTCTCTTTCATCACCTTAAATATGTCCTGCCAGTCCCTTCTGTCTTACAGAGTTTCTGCTGAAAGATCTGCTGTTAACCTTATGGGGATTCCCTTGTGTGTTATTTGTTGTTTTTCCCTTGCTGCTTTTAATATGTTTTCTTTGTATTTAATTTTTGACAGTTTGATTAATATGTGTCTTGGCGTATTTCTCCTTGGATTTATCCTGTATGGGACTCTCAGTGCTTCCTGGACTTGATTAACTATTTCCTTTCCCATATTAAGGAAGTTTTCAAGTATAATCTCTTCAAATATTTTCTCAGTCCCTTTCTTTTTCTCTTCTTCTTCTGGAACCCCTATAATTCAAATGTTGGTGTGTTGAATGTTGTCCCAGAGGTCTCTGAGACTGTCCTCAGTTTTTTTCATTCTTTTTTCTTTATTCTGCTCTGAAGTAGTTATTTCCACTATTTTATCTTCCAGGTCACTTATCTGTTCTTCTGCCTCAGTTATTCTGCTATTGATCCCCTCTAGAGTATTTTTCATTTCATTTATTGTGTTGTTCATCATTGTTTGTTTCATCTTTAGTTCTTCTAGGTTCTTGTTAAATGTTTCTTATATTTTCTCTATTCTATTTCCAAGATTTTGGATCATCTTTACTATCATTGTTCTGAATTCTTTTTCAGGTAGACTGCCTATTTCCTCTTCATTTGTTAGGTGTGGTGGGTTTTTGCCTTGCTCCTTCATCTGCTGTGTGTTTCTCTGTCTTCTCATTTTGCTTAACTTACTGTGTTTGGGGTCTCCTTTTTGCAGGCTGCAGGTTCATAGTTCCCGTTGTTTTTGGTGTCTGTCCCCAGTGGCTAAGGTTGGTTCAGTGGGTTCTGTAGGCTTCCTGGTGGAGGGTACTAGTGCCTGTGTTCAGGTGGATGAGGCTGGATCTTGTCTTTCTGGTGGGCAGGTCCATGTCTGGTGGTGTGTTTTGAGGTGTCTGTGGACTTACTGTGATTTTAGGCAGCCTCTCTGCTAATGGGTTGGGTTGTGTTCCTGTCTTGCTAGTTGTTTGGCATAGGATGTCCAGCACTGTAGCTTGCTGGTCATTGAGTGAAGCTGGGTGCTGGTGTTGAGATGGAGATCTCTGGGAGATTTTCGCCGTTTGATATTATGTGGAGCTGGGAGGCCTCTTGTGGACCAGTGTCCTGAAGTTGGCTCTCCCACCTCAGAGGCACAGCACTGACTCCTGGCTGCAGCACCAAGAGCCTTTCATCCACACGGCTCAGAATAAAAGGGAGATAAAGTAGAAAGAATGAATTAGTAGAAGTAGAAAGAAAGAAAGAAAGAAAGGACGGAGGGAGGGATGGAGGGAGGGAGGGAGGAAGGAAGGAGGGAAGGAAAGAAAAAAAGAAAGAAAGAAGATAAAGTAAAATAAAATAAGATAAAATATAAAGTTATTGAAAAAATATAATTATTAAGAGGAAACAAAATGGACGGATAGCACCCTAGGACAAATGGTGGAAGCAAAGCTATACAGACAAAATCTCACACAGAAGTGTATACATACACACTCACAAAAAGAGGAAAAGGGGAAAAAAATCATAAATCTTGCTCTCAAAGTCCGCCTCCTCAATTTGGGATGATTCTTTGTCTATTCATGTATTCCACAGATGCAGGTACATCAGGTTGATTGTGGAGCTTTAATCCGCTGCTTCTGAGGCTGCTGGGAGAGATTTCCCTTTCTCTTCTTTGTTCGCACAGCTCCCAGGGCTCAGCTTTGGATTTGGCCCCGCCTCTGTGTGTAGGTCGCCGGAGGGCGTCTGTTCTTCGCTCAGACAGGATGGGGTTAAAGGAGCCTCTGATTCGGGGGCTCTGGCTCACTCAGGACACGGAGAGGGAGGGGCACGGAGTGCGGGGCAGGCCTGCGGCAGCGGAGGCCGCCGTGACGTTGCACCTGCCTGAGGCGCGCCGTGCGTTCTCCCGGGGACGTTGTCCGTGGATCCCGCGTCTCTGGCAGTGGCGGGCTGTGCAGGCTCCCCGGAAGTGGGGTGTGGATAGTGAGCTGTGCTCGCACACAGGCTTCTTGGTGGCGGCAGCAAAAGCCTTAGCGTCTCATGCCCGTCTCTGGGGTCCACGCTGTTAGCTGCAGCTCGCGCCCGTTTCTGGAGCTCCTTTAAGCAGCGCTCTTAATCCCCTCTCCTCGTGCACCAGGAAACAGAGGTAAGAAAAAGTCTCTTGCCTCTTCGGCAGCTCCAGACTTTTCCCCAGACTCCCTCCCGGCCAGCCGTGGCGCACTAACCCCCTTCAGGCTGTGTTCACGCAGCCAACCCCCGTCCTCTGCCTGGGATCCGACCTCTGAAGACCGACCCTCAGCTCCCAGCCCTACCCGCCCCGGCGGGTGAGCAGACAAGCCTCTCGGGCTGGTGAGTGCCGGTCGGCACTGATCCTCTGTGCGGGAATCTCTCCGCTTTGCCCTCCACACCCCTGTTGCTGTGCTCTCCTCTGCGGCTTCGAAGCTTCCCCCTCCGCCACGCTGTCTCCGCCCGCGAAGGGGCTTCCTAGTGTGTGCACACTTTTCCTCCTTCACACCTCCCTCCCACTGGTGCAGGTCTCGTCCCTATCCTTTTGTCTCTGTTTATTCTTTTTTCTTTTGCCCTACCCAGGTACGTGGGGGGTTTCTTGCCTCTAGGGAGGTCTGAGGTCTTCTGCCAGCGTTCAGTAGGTGCTCTTCAGGAGTCGCTCCACGTGTAGATGTATTTCTGGTGTATCTGTTGGGAGGAAGGCGATCTCCGCGTCCTACGCCTCCACCATCTTCCCGGAAGCCCTCCCATATTTGCTTCTGATATTGGGGTCCTGTATTTGCTCCCGGCTTAAGCGCCATTTGTCCTGAGTCCCAGACTCTTGTCCACGCATCCCTCAGAAAGCCATATAGTCTGTTTCACATTGGGCTCTGCCCATGTATTGGTTGCAGCCGCTCCTGCAGGGGACGTCTGATTCATCCATGTCCTTGCTGGTGCTTCACAGATTGGCAAACATTGATTACCGTTTGTGTCTAACCAAGCATGTCAGTACCCTTCTCCATGCATGATGGTGGCTCTTAGGAGCATGTTGGAGACTAGGGTTGTGGTGAGCCTGTAAAATAGGGATAAAAATTGCACTTGCCTTGAAGGATTACTGTGAAGATCAAATAAGATGATGCATAAGGCATGCTTCTGTCATCATTATCCCATTATAATCCATCCTCCCAGTGCCTCCTACCTCGTTTCTTCCCAGAAACCTGGTTAGTTACCCGGGCTTTTGACAAAGTGGATTATATATTTTAGAAACAAATTCTTTGTGGGAAATATGTATTCTACGTGTCTTCTCACAATCTGTGGATTACCTTTATATTTTCTTAATTGCATCTTTTGATAAGCAGAAGTTCTTAATTTTAAGGAAGTATACTTAATCAGTCTCTTCCTTTATATATAAAAGCTTCTTACTGCTTTTTGTGTCCTAGTTTAAGAAGGCTTTCTACCTGAACGTCATGAAGATGTTCTCCTTTGCTATTTATAGAATATTCATTGTTTGACCTATTGCATTTAGATAGGTGGTCATCTGGAATTGATTTTTTGTGTATGGTATGAGGTGGGGGGCATCAAGATTCTTTTTATTTTTAATGTTGGGAATCCACTGTTTCTTGAAAGGGTTATTTTTTTCCCTACCTCAGTGTTCCCCTTATAATATACTGATTGACTATATATATATGGCTCTGTCTCTGTTACGTTACTAAAGACTGATGTAAATGAGAGTTTTACTACTTCTCAAAACTTTAGGAAACTTTGACTCCATTTGTCCCACTGCTTTGTTAATGTTGCCATGCATTTTCCTTCTACAGTATTTTAAAGACCACATGCCATTATTATTCATTGAATTAAATATTCATTTATATTTACTCACATATTTATTCTTTCTGCTGATTTCCATTCTTTATTGCATTTCCAAATTTCATTGTGAGAGAATTTTTCTTCTTCCTAAATAATTCTTTTTAGTTTATCTGTAACAGTGGCATGACCCTGAGAAATGATCGTATGCATCTTTTTCCAACTCTACATTCAGTGATGTCACCTTGGTGGTTTAAAATCAGTCATGGTGGGAGTATTTATATCACAGAAATAGAAAACTACAACTAGTTTTGTTAAATATTTACTAGCACATCACTGGTTGGTGGCAAATTCTTTCAGCTGTTGTGCATCTCACAGTGTCCCTTTTTTTTACTTCACTTTAGAAGGGTATTTCCATAGGATAAGGCCTTCTAAGTGGCATTTATTTTCTCTCAGAAATTCTATTATTTTTATTGAGAACTCAGATGTTAGTTTTATTGTTGTCTTTTATTTTTTTTGGTATGTGGGCCTCTCACTGCTGTGGCTTCTCCCGTTGCGGAGCACAGGCTCTGGACGCGCAGGCTCAGCGGCCATGGCTCACGGGCCCAGCCGCTCTGCTGCATGTGGGATCTTCCCGGACCGGGACACGAACCCGTGTCCCCTGCTTCGGCAGGCGGACTCTCAACCACTGCGCCACCAGGGAAGCTCTTTTTTTTTTTTTTTTTTCAGGTAATGTGACTTTGTTTCCTGCTCTGGCTACTTCTGAGAATTTGTGTTTGGTTTTCAGAAGTTTTACTATGGGGTTTCTAGGTATCGTTTTCTTTTTTCTGCTTGGGGTCTTTGTGACTTGATATTTTCTTTATTTTTAGGAGACTCTTGGTCATCATCTCTTCACATAATGCTTCTTTGCCATCTTTCTCTCTTCCTCTTCTGGGGCTCCTATCGCACATATTTAGACTTTGCTACCATGTTCCCCATGCCTACTGTGTTCTTTTTTTTTTTTTTTTTTTTGTATTTTTACCTGTTTTTGTTCCCTGATTCTATTTGGATATTTTTTTCTAACCTGTCTTTCACTTTACTGATTCTGTGTTTTATATGCTGTTAAACTCATGTATTGAATTCTTAATTTCAGTTATTCTGTTTTTACTAGATAAATTCTGCTCTGGTTAACTTCTCCAGGTGGTTATGTGTTTCTCAGTCATTTTCAAGGTGCTGTTTGATAACTCCAGCATTTATATTCCCTGTGGGTCTAATGTTTATTTTGACTCTTGGCCCTGCATCTTGCTGTGCCTGATAATTTTTCATTGAATGCTGGACATTTATTCATGTCGTGGATGATGTTCCCTTCTTGCAAAGAGGATTCACTCAGCCTGTCTCCTAAGGATTTATCCTGTCCTCCATCAGGCAGAGAAGAGGCAGATCACCTCATCTGATCAGAAGCTGAGGCTGATTGTCAGTCTTTGTTCGACTTGGTAACTTCTGGTCATCCTCCTCTCCCTAGCTGAAAGCCTTCAGTTTTGTTTTGCCTTGGTGGATCCTGAACTCCAAAAATTATTTTCCCAGCACCGTGACCCTCCTGAAAGTTCATTTCAGCTGTTCAGTTTCTTTCTGCTCAGGAGTTTAGTCTCTAACCCTTCTTTAGTTAAGAAACATCAACTATTTTAAAGGGAGAGTAGGTGCAGAGTATAGGCACACTGCCTCCCTTCTATGCCATTTGCAGGAACATGGATGGACTTAGAGATTATCATACTAATTTCAGCTTTTGGACCCTCCAGTCTTTTTTTTTTTTAAGATTTGATTTTATTTATTTTTGGCTGCATTGTGTCTTCATTGCTGCACGTGGGCTTTCTCTAGTTGTGGCGAGTGGGACCTACTCTTCATTGCAGTGCACAGGCTTCTCCTCACGGTGCCTTCTCTTGTTGAGGAGCACGGGCTCTAGGCCTGCGGGCTTCAGTAGTTGTGGCACATGGGCTCAGTAGTTGTGGCACGCAGGCTCTAGAGCACAGGCTCAGTAGTTGTGGCGCACGGGCTTAGTTGCTCTGTGGCATGTGGGATCTTCCTGAATCGGGGATCAAACCCGTGCCCCTGCATTGGCAGGCAGATTTTTATCCACTGAGCCACCAGGGAAGTCCCTGGACCCTCCAGTCTTGATTGGGCCCTGGAGTGCCTGATAGGTGCTGATCACAATTTTTGTCTTCCCAGCCCTCTAAGACTGTGGAAACCTCTCCTTAGCTTTCCTGTGCTTCTTTGCTTTCTCTTTGTGTTTCTGCCAAGCCTTTCAGTATCTAACCCCACACCATTTAAGAGCTGGTAAATAACCCAACAGGAAGACCAGAATACAGAATGCTAGGCACACCTCCATGAATTTTTTTCCCTCTGGAATTTTGTTGCATTACATCCTGGCTGCCGTGAGTGTTTCAGAACAGGTGATGAATCCTAGCAGCTTTCTTGGTTGTTCTTAGCAGGGACATTGGTTTCTTAAAAGTTGCTCTATCTTAGCTGGAATAGAAGTCTAAAGTTTTTTGCTTTTGTTTTTCCTGCATTATCTGTGTTGGTTTTGGAACCAGAATTATGCCAGCCCCCAAATGGACTGGGAGATTCCATATTTTTCTATAATCTAAAATCTGTTGACTAACGTTTATGTCACTGTTTGAAAGTTTGAAAGAATTAATAAAATCATTTGGGCATGGCACATCCTTCCCCCTCTCCAGTCGTTCTTTGGTGACTTGTACTATTTTCTTTCCTGGTTATTAGTTTAATGAGGTCTTTTGATAATTGGTTATTTTGGGGGGGATTGTCTTAATACAATCATTGAATTCTTCTGTATTTTCCAGTTTGTTGATTGTAGAGGAAATATAATAGTTGAAGATCACTCAGTGTTTATAGCTTCTTTTTCATAGATGGTGTGTTACGTTTTGTGTTCTCTCATTCTCTGATTTGGTTTGCCAGAGGTTTGTGTTTTTTAATCAGTCCTTTTTTTTTTTGCGGTACGCGGGCCTCTCACTGTTGTGGCCTCTCCCGTTGCGGAGCAGAGGCTCCGGACGCACAGGCCCAGCGGCCATGGCTCACGGGCCCAGCCACTCCGCAGCATGTGGGATCTTCCCGGACTAGGGCACGGACCCGTGTCCCCTGCATTGGCAGGCGGACTGTCAATCACTGCGCCACCAGGGAAGCCCTAATCAGTCCTTTTAAAAGAACTGATTGTTAGATTGTTTTTTTTGACCCAGTCTTCTCTTTTTACTTTTTTATTTTTATTGGAGTATAGTTGATTTACAATGTTGTGTTAGGTTCAGGTATATATATATATATATATATCCATTCTTTTTCAGATTCTTTTCCCATATAGGTTATTACAGAATATTGAGTAGAGTTCCCTCTGCTATACAGTAGGTCTTTATTAGTTATTTACTTTATATGTAGTCTTGTATATATGTTAATCCCAATTCCTAATTTATCACTTCCCCCCACGTTTCCCTTTTGGTAACCATAACTTTGATTCCAAGATCTGTGATTCTGAGATCATTTGTATCTTTTTTAAAATTAGATTACACATATGAGTCATATCATTTGTTATTTGTCTTTGTCTGACTTAATTTCACTTAGTATGGTAATCTCTAGGTCCATCCATGTTCCTGCAAATGGCATTATTTCATTCTTTTTATGTCTGAGTAATATTCCGTCATATACATGTACCACGTCTTCTGTATCCATTCCTCTGTCGATGGGCACTTAGGTTGCTTCCATGTCCTGGCTACTGTACATAGTGCTGCAGTGAACATTGGGGAGCATGTGTCTTTTGGAATTATGGTTTTCTCAGGGTATATGCCCAGGAGTGGGATTGCTGGGTCATACGGTAGTTCTATTTTTAGTTTTTTAAGGAAGCTTTTACTCTTTATTTCTCGTAATTATTTTAAAAAATTAATCCCTTTCTCCTTTGATTAGGATCAGTTTGTTTGTTTGTTTTTTCCCTAGCTTTTTTTAAAAAATACATTTATTTATTTATTTTTGGCTGCATTGGGTCTTTGTTGCTGTGCGCAGGCTTCTCATTGTAGTGGCTTCTCTTTGTTGTGGAGCATGGGCTCTAGGCGTGCGGGCCTCGTAGTTGTGGCACACAGGCTCAGTAGTTGTGGCGCATGGGCTTAGTTGCTCCGTGGCATGTGGGATCTTCCGGGACCAGGGATGAAACCCATGACCCCTGCATTGGCAGGTGGATTCTTAACCACTGTGCCACCAGGGAAGCCCTATTCTTATATTCTTCATGGTAGTATTTAGACATGTCCAGAGAGAACATATGATTAGCTCCCTTCTACGACGTTACCCTCTCTGATGGGTTTCTTTATGTCAGGGTGGAGTATTTTGGAACCCGTGGCCATGTTGGGCCCCTTAGAGCTCTCAGTGCAGTGAAGTTTAGGAGAGTGGGAGATGGGGGACAGTTAAGGTCAGGGGTCATAAGTTATGTTGGGGATGGGGTTGGTGGTGGTGGTTGAGGAGCTGGGTCTTGTGGTAGTTGGGGGTGCTGGTAATAATGAATTGAGTTGTTTCACTAAAGTTCCTCTCTTCTTCACAAGGATCCTTCATGGTACATCTTGTTAGCTCAGTTTTCCATTTGTGCAAACCAAGCTCCAGGGATGAAGTGGACTAGCTCAGGATTACCCACCTGAGTTTTAAACGGCAGACCCAGGATACAAAAGCTGTGCCTCTGGCCCCCAAACCTGCACTCTTTCCTTTATGTTCTGCTGTCTTCCCAGAACACCTACTGGTGTGAACCGGCTCCATGGTTGAACCTGTGTGTTGGGGGCTGGGATCACAGGGCTGACTGTGCCCTGCTTCCTAAGGGCTCATGGTCTAGGGGGGAAGACGAACAAACGTAGAATGTTTGGATTCAGGAATTTTGCCTGAGAATCCAGGAAAGGCTTCTTGGTGCTGATGTCTGATCACAGGCTTCAAGCGTGAGTAAGGGCCCGCCAGGTAGGCAGAAGTGGGAAGGCTGTTGCATTCAGACGGAACAGCCGAAGCCAGATAAACAGGTCTGTAACAGAGATGAGACTTGGTGGGGTGTACGAGTCTGTAAGGCAAAGAAGCTGGGGTGCGCGCTCGGTGGTCCCAGAAGAGTCCGTGTGGACAGCTTTTGGGTGTGGCCATGTGTGGGTCTCTGGCCTCAGAAGTTGGGAGGGAAACAAATGCAAGAAGTGGCTCCAGAAGGAAGACCACCCCATTCCCACCAGCTGCCACCGCCACTGCCACCGCCACTGCTTCTTGCGACAGCGCTGATGACAGTGACCGCCAGCACTTATCCAACACTAACTGGGTCCCTGTGCCTAGCGCTTTGCATGCAATATCTTCCTAAATCCTTTCCCAAACCCCATGAAGCCTCGGTATTTTAATAACGAAGAACCCCGGGCTTAGAGAAGGTAAGCCCATACCTGCAGTCCCACAGCTCAGAAGTTGCCAAGCCAGGATTTGAACCCCACCAACTCTTGACACCAGATGCTGTGTTCTTCACCGAGGGGTCCAGGCTGGTCATGCAAATGAGGAAGATGATGTGTGGTGGACGTTTTCCCAGTCTTCTTGAAATATGTGGGCTTTTCGTCCACGTTTTGTTTTATTTTTATGTTTTGATGCTTTTGAGGACAGAGAGCTATTTCTATGCCGTAAGAAAACCAACAGCACACATGATGATAAACGGCACCTGACGCTCAGCTCTGGGGACACTATAGCCCAGAGCGGGGAGTGTGGCAAACCCGGGAGGGCCAGTCGTTAAATCCAGCCAGTATTGGAATGTGGACCCAGGGCTGCCAGTTCTTCCTTTCTCTTACTTTTTGTTTTGAAGAGAAGCTGGGATTTTAAGTGAAGTCTACCTGGTTTTAAGAGTCAGCTCAGTTTTTAAATGACCCTAAGCCAACAATAGTAGGGCTGTGGGGGAAGCAGTCTCCCAGAGAGAGGTCTCTGTGCTGCGCCGTCTGGCCAGAGACACTCCTGCAACCTCGCTGGTCTCCCTCACACCCTGGGGAGGGGCTGCCCCACGTGGTGTAGCTCTTTCCTGGCCTGTATGGTGGCCGAGTGAAGATTCTGTGTGGGCTTTCGGAGCCAGGAATCATTCTCAGTCTGTCTAGGACCCTCGACTTCCTGTGCCCTCCGTTCTTGGGGTTACTTTTTTCTGTCTTCAACACCGATTCAGAACAGTCAGAAGATTCCAGAACGCTTGAGAGGACACAAAGAAAATTGGTTAGAATCCGCACTTCAAGAAAGTTTGTTGTGGGCTTCCCTGGTGGCACAGTGGTTAAGAATACACCTGCCAACACAGGGGACACGGGCTTGAGCCCTGGTCCGGGAAGATCCCACATGCCGTGGAGCAACTAAGCCCGTGCGCCACAACTACTGAGCCTGCACTCTAGAGCCCGTGAGCCACAACTACTGAGCCCACGTGCCACAACTACTGAAGTCTGCCCGCCTAGAGCCTGTGCTCCGCAACAAGAGAAGCCACCGCAGTAAGAAGCCCATGCACTGCAACGAGGAGTAGCCCCTGCTCTCTGCAACTAGAGAAAGCCCGTGCGCAGCAACGAAGACCCAACACAGCCAATCAATCAATCAATAAAATAAAATAAAATAAAAAAAGAAACCTGGTTGTGAGAAGAAAACCAGAGGTCACGGCTGGAGTCAGTGCCCAATGGAACATTTCAAGCACGTTTAGAAAGCCCTTTTCGTCCTGTTGCACAATGCACTCCTGAATCCCTAGTGCTCGGGATTATAAAGTCAGCTCTCCCCTGGTCAGCGGGGTAGGCTCATTTTGTGTCCTTTTATTACACACTCAGCCTATGCTTCTGCCCAGGTAGACAGAGTGGAATTCAGCCACCCATCACTTGCAGATCTTTATGCGGATGGGGGATAATGGCCCCTGTTTTCGCCCAGATACAGCCCAGCACCCTGATATGGTACCTGGTGGGAGGTACCTCATCCTCAGAGCCAAAGGTGGAAGGTAGGGCTAGGGAACAGGTCTGGTCTTGTGAGTTTCATTCCCTTTACAGTTCACTCTTCAGATTCAGAGGAATTGGGTGCAGATGATGCCCACTGGGCAGGTCGGCAGCAGGTGTGCTGATTGGCAGGAGGAAGGGGTGTCCTAACAACCATAGGGCTGTTCAGTCAGGTGGCGGTGATGTGCTACCAGTCCGGGTAAACAGTGGTGTCATTGGTCCTCCCTGCCTTCCCCCGTCCTCTGAGGCAGGAGGAGCAACAAGAATGGATCAGGATCGAAACCTTTCCAAGTGCATAACCACACCCTAGTGTTTGGTTTAAAAACCTCGGTCCTGTGTAGGGTTGATTTCAGATGGCCCACAGGCATCATAGAGTGATGTTGCAATTGTGTTGTTTTGCTCCTCAAAGCCAAATCTAGGAGCAAAATCACCTCCTCTTACAAGCTGGAAACCTGTACGCTGTCATTTCTTTGTAAAAATAGTAGTAGTAATCGCTAACGTGTATTGTTTTATTGAGTCCTTACAGTAGCAGACATCATTTGAAGTGTTTTATAGGTATTAGCTCATTTAATCTTCATACCAACTCTAAGAGGTGGGCACCGTTATTCTCCTCCTCCTACGGATGAGAAACTTAAAGCCCAGAGAGGTTATATGACTTTCTCAAGGTCACCCAACTGGTAAGTGGTCGGGCCGGGATTACGTACCCCAGGTGCTCTCGATTCCATTCTGACTGCCTTTTGCCTTGGGGTCTTTGAGTGTCTGGGACAGGGTTTCATTTGGGATCCTGGTTTTGGGGTCACTAATGTCCTAGGGAGTGGACATCTGGCTTTCCAGGTGTTCACTTCACATAAAAGAGGTTGCCTGGTGTTGGGCACAGGTCAGGGGATTTGGAATCAGACAGTCTCAGTTAAAAATCCCCCCCCCCGGCCCTCCCCCATATTCTAGCCAGGGCACCCTCTGGCAGCTTGTTTGAACTTCTTATCTTGGTTGTTTTAATGGGCAGGATGCTTGCAATACCTGGCTTTTGGGGGTGCTTGTGCAGGTGAAGGAAACAAGCGTTGTGCACGCACTTCATCATCCAGGGGACCTCTAGCAGTGGTGCTTTTATTGTTCCATCTCTGTCACTTTCCCTGTGGTACCCAAAGGGCCCCTGGGTGCCTGTGTGCAGAGCTGTCCTGAGAGAAGAGGAGGCAGGTGGCTCAGTACCACTGTGCAGCTCGGTGCTGGGCTTGTATAACTCATAGCAGGAGGGTGATGGTCCAAGATTGTCACCTTTCTGATTATGCGTGAATGTGCTGCCTGTTGTCACAAGGATAAAATTACTGCTTTGCTACCCTGTCAGCCAAGAAGAGAGCCTGCCAGGGCTGAGTTCACTAGAAGTTCCTTGGCTGTGTTGACACATGGTATCAGACCTTAGTTTGGTCGAGACCCCCACGTGGACTTTCACTGTAGATCTTGTGAGCCGGTGCAACACCTATCACCTGGGCATGCTGCTTAACCTCCCAGAGCCTTTGTTTCTTCACCCGTGAGTTGGGGACAATGACGATTTCTTGGAAGGTTGTTGGGAGGGTTAAATAAAAAGCCTTCTGAGGTCGGGACTATGGAATAGGGTTTCTTTCAGGGAGGATGTTCTTCCTGGTGTCTTTGTGAAGCGGGTGTTAAGGGATTCAACACATGACAGCACAGAAGAGTTCTGACAGCTTTCTGGAGCTCTGCTGTGTTTCACAGAGTGGCTCACAGAGTGGGGTCGTGGGGAAAGCAAGGCAGGAAAGAGAAGGCACGGAGAACAGGGTGACATTTGCCCGCGCGTGCGAGCCCCTCCCTGGAGTGAGTTTCACAGGACACCACCTTTTTTGCATCTCTGGACTTAGCATCACACTGATTCAGTTTGAATCAGTGTGGGGCCTTGTTGAGTTGCTTTAATTTCTCTGTGCCTCAGTTTCTTTATTTTTAAAATGGGACTAAGATACCTAACTCCCAGGGGTTTGCAAGTCTTAAGTGAGTGAATAAATGAGTAAATGGGTGTGAAGTATCTATATGACACACTCACATCGGATGTTCCCTTTTCATTTAGGGGGGTCAGCAGCACCAGTAGCAACAGTACAATCCCACCGCCACCCCAGCCCCTTACTGTGGTGCCTTGCGCGTTTAGTAGATGCCACTCTTGTGTTCAGGAGAGACCTTATCTTTCTTTTGGTTTATTCTGTTCACCAGGATGTTGCCTTCTGTCGTCTTCATCCATAATTGTATATGAAGAGGTTAAATGTTAAAAAAAATTTTTAATTAATATGTTTATTATAGGAAATAATCTTACCTGGATTAAGATAATAACGAATAATGGAACATAAGGCTCAAATGTCATGGTTTTGGGGCTTAATGCCAATCCCTCCTCACCAGATGTAGGTGAGACCCTACAAGGATGTAGGGAGCATCTCTCCTGGCTTGTTCTGAATCCTCTTCTCTTGTCCTCACTTTTACAGCATCCTTGGTAATCCTCTCTATCCCAGATACGTTAGTCCCTGTTGGCGTGCTACCTCCTATCAGAACTACTGTATCAGTGCAGACAGTTGTCAGGCCTTTTGTCTGTGGCTCTTTGAGACCCAGACTTTAATTACAGACTTTCATACTTTGTGAATTCTTTTGACCTCTCTCTCTTGTATGAAATGAAGACGTTTTTACGAACTTTGGGAAGAGAACACCTGGTTTCGGGGCTGCCTCATGCAATCTTTGTTCACTATTTACTCCTGGGAGCAGAAGCCTTGGATTTTGGTGTTTAATTGTTCCATGGCTGTTTTGGTGAGGGCTGAAATGGAACCTGAAAATTTGCCTGCGGTGAAGTTAATGTTCAGTACTTGTGAGTGGAAATCCTAAATCAGTGCTTTGTGATTTGAGCCACTCATTCATCCACCCATCCACCCACGCACCCATCCATCATCTTTCCACTCATCTACCCATCCATCTATCCATTAATTCTGTTATGTGCATATGCCAGAATGTACTTTAAATCAATCCCTTTTGTTGGATGTTAGGTAGTAGTCAAGATTCGCTCTTGGTATCGATGCTACCCCGATGGCATCTTAGTGTTGAAGAGTCTGGGCCTAGGTGGTCACACTTGCCTGGGTTTGAATCCAGGCTCTACCACATACTAGTTGTGTGATGTTGAATGATTTCCTTGATCTCTCTGTGCATCAGTTTCCTCATCTGTAAAAATGGAGATCATATCAGGATCTAGATGTTACCTTTTTAAGAATTAAATTGCACAATCCATTTAAAGCAGAGAACTGTGTCTAATAAGTACACATGGTGCCATAACATGTGATGATGATGTCGCAACTTTGCACATACTTCTGGTTATTTCCTTAGGCCATTTTCTAAAAGTGGAATTACTGATCAAAAGCTGTGACCATTTCACAAAGGTTTTTCACGGGCGTTGCCAAATGGCCCTCCAGGAATGTTGTAAATTAGCCCAGCATTTACTGCTGCCCAGCAGTACATGTGAGTGCCCACTTACCTGAACATCTGCCAGTGCTGGTCAGTTATTTTGTCTTTTGCCAATGTTGTGAAAAATGCCAATTCATTGTTTTATTTTTCAAAGTTTTATTACTGGTGAGTTTAAATATCTTTTGTTTGTTTCCTGGTCATTTAACTTTTTCTTTTCCTCCCACAGTTCTTTTCCCTGACCTTTTCCATTGATGTGCTCATCTGTTTCTTACTGAATCATAAGATTCATTTAAAAAAATAATAAAGATAATAAATGTTTACCTACCATTTATGTTATGAGTCTTTCCCTCACAATGTTTTTTCCAATTTAGATTATGACACTCTTTGATATACAGACATTTTAACTATTTATGTAACAAAAGCTTTTAAAATTTTCTGTAAGCTTAGAAAGACCTTCTCTATCCCTGAATTACATATGTGTGTGAGTGTATTTATTTGTACATTTAATTCTTGAATTAAACTGTATTCATGTTGGTTGATAGGAGGTAGGCATCTCATAATTTTTCTTTAAATAATTAACCAGTTATCCAAACCCACTTTCTTTACTGAATCTAGAATCTAAAATGCCATTTTTAGTATATACAAAATTCTAATGTATATGTATGCATATAATGTATACATAGGTCTATTTCTGAGCTTTTTATGAAATTTCTTTGTTTTTGGTCTCTGCTTACACCAGTTACTACTTTGTTATAGCTCTGTGTTTTAATAAATGGTAATGCAAGGCCTGAATTCATTTTCTTTTTGTTTCAAAAATTTCTAGGCTATTCCTGCTTCTTACTTACTTAAAATAAATTTGTCAGGTTTAAAAAATCCAGATGGGATTTTGATTGAAATTGCTTTAAATTTAAAGTTAATCTCGAGAAAATTAACATGTTTATGGTAATGAAACTTCCCATCCACAAATATAGAAGTGTCTTCATTTGGTAAAATTGTTTTTTTTATGTATCACAGTTGTTTTGTGGATTTCTTCATTTAATCCTGCACAATTTTGTTAAGTTTATTTCTAGACATTTTATATTTTTGTTGCCTCCATAAATAGGTTTTTTTTCCCTACTATATTTCCTAACCAGTTATTGCTGAATGTTGATTAGGTCTTTATTTTGTAACCAGACATCTTTCTGAATTTTCTTACTCTAAATTCTTTCAATTCATCTCTCTTGAGCTATTTAGATGTACGATGATTTATGCAAATAATATTTTTTAGATTCTTTCCTATAGATTACCTCTATATTTTTGTTTCCTGCCTTATTGCATTGGCTAGAAGTTTAAAACAATATTTAAAACAATGATTTTAGAAATCAGGGCTGCACTTTTTAGTGGTGCAAAGTTATGCATTACAGAGCTCAAAAGGGTGTCTCTCTGTATTAGGACTTTCAAGTGCTTTCCAGGTAACTTATGCCCATGCTTACAGTTGGCTGTCTCTGTATTCCCTTCTTCCTTCCCCCAGCCTCTACCACTTTAGACTTAAAAGATAAAGAGTGGGAATATATCTGTAGGATCTTGGGCCTTGGGAGGATGGGGGTCGCAGTAGGCAACACAAGTGGCAAATTTCAGGCACGCTGGTTTTTGCTACATCTTACTGGACTTGCTTATCCCACGGTCTGCACCAAGTTTGAGGAGGGACACTAAAGGGACAGACTTGTGTGGATGTCAACCCTGCCTAATTTAGTTACTCTTTTTTTTCTGAGTTAGAGACCTGTAAGCAACTCTCCTGTTTTCTGTAATTTCTGCTTGCCACCCACCCTCCCCTCACGACCACATGGGAGAAAACAACATACAAAGGAGAACCGTGAGATGGTTCCTGAGTCTTTTGTTCCTGTACATCAGCATGACTCAGCTTCACCCCCAGCACACTTGGGCTGCTCTGTTGGGATAATCCAGATCAGCACTTCTGCGTCATTAGACTGTAGGGCCTGTGTGTGAACGGGAGGTCCCAGGTGTGGGGCTTCTGTTTCTGCGGAGCTTCCTTAACTGGCAGGGGATGAGTCTGTCTGTTTGAAAGCAGAGCCCGTGACTCGCTCCTGCTCCCACACCCCTGAGCTCTGAGCTGACACTTCGTGCTCCGTGGGCTGGTGCTGGGTGGTAGAGTGGATGGCAGAGCAGGAGGCAGTCAGAGCACTCCTGGAAGGCAGCGCCAGCATCTGACTGGTGTGCTGGTTCTGTCCTGGGGCTGTGGGCACCGAGACACTCCATCAGTCTGCTCTGATGAGGCTTCAGCTCCCAAGTTTTTTTTTTTTTAATTAATTAATTTTTGGCTGCGTTGGGTCTTCGTTGCTGTGTGCGGGCTTTCTCTAGTTGCGGCGAGTGGAGGCTACTCTTCCTTGTGGTGCATGGACTTCTCATTGCCGTGGCTTCTCGTTGTGGAGCATGGGCTCTAGGTGCATGGGCTTCAGTAGTTGTGGCACACGGGCTCAGTAGTTGTGGCTCATGGGCTCTAGAGCGCAGGCTCAGTAGTTGCGGTGCATGGGCTTAGTTGCTCTGCAGCACGTGGGATCTTCCTGGACCAGGGCTCGAACCTGTGTCCCCTGCATTGGCAGGCGAATTCTTAACCACTGCACCACCAGGGAAGGCCCAGCTCCCGAGCCTTTTGTCCTGTGAAGCCTTCTCCAAATTTCTCCCTCCTCCCCACAGTGTTCATTTCTCCAGCTCTTATATCCCCCCAGTCTTTTAATTCGTTTTAAAATTGTGGTAAAATACACATAACATAAAATTTACTATCTTAGCCTTTTTTTTTTTTAAATTTTTGGCTGCGTTGGGTCTTTGTTGCTGCATGTGGGTTTCCTGTCATTGCGGCGAGCGGGGGCTACACTTTGTTGTGGTGTGCAGGCTTCTCATTGCGGTGGCTTCTCTTGTTGCAGAGCACGGGCTCTAGGCGTGTGGGCTTCAGTAGTTGTGGCACACAGGCTCAGTAGTTGTGGCTCGTGGGCTCTAGAGCGCAGGCTTCAGTAGTTGTGGCACACGAGCTTAGTTGCTCCGTGGCATGTGGGATCTTCCCGGACCAGGGCTGGAACCTGTGTCCCCTGCATTGGCAGGCAGATTCTTAACCACTACACTACCAGGGAAGTCCCCACTATTTTAACCATTTTTTTTTTTTTTTAAAGAAGATGTTGGGGGTAGGAGTTTGTTAATTTATTTATTTTTGCTATGTTGGGTTTTCGTTTCTGTGCGAAGGCTTTCTCTAGTTGCGGCGAGCAGGGTCCACTCTTCATCGTGGTGTGCGGGCCTCTCACTGTGGTGGCCTCTCTTGTTGCGGAGCACAGGCTCCAGACGCGCAGGCTCAGTACTTGTGGCTCATGGGCCCAGTTGCTCCGCGGCACGTGGGATCCTTCCAGACCAGGGCTCGAACCCGTGTCCCCTGCATTAGCAGGCAGATTCTCAACCACTGCACCACCAGGGAAGCCCCTATTTTAGCCATTTTTAAGTGTACAGTTCTGTAGCATTAAGTACTCTCACATGGTTGTATGACCTTCACCACCATCCATCTCCAGAACTCTTTTCATCTAGCAAAACTGAATTGTGTGAGTCGTCTCCTTAAATGCTTACTTCCCATTTTCCCCACCCCCCAGCTGTTGGTAACCACCTTCTACTTTTTGTCTCTATGAATCTGACTCCTTTAAGCATCTCATATAAATGGAATTGTATAGTATTTGTCCTTTTGTGACTGGTTTATTTCCCTTAGCATAATGTCCTCAAGGTTGCAGCATATGACAAGATTTCCTTCCTTTTTAAGGCTGAATAATATTCTGTTGTATGTGTATATACCTCATTTTGTTCATCCATTCATCTGTTGATGGACACTTGGGTTGCTTCCACCTTCTGCCTGTTGTGAATGATCCTCTGATCTTCTATAGCTGATAACAATAAGTGTCAAAGCAGTGAGTGCTTTTTACAAAGTTATCCCTCTGAATTTTCACAATAATTTAAAATTTGCCACTATTATCATCATCTCCACTTTACAGATGAAGAAATGAGGTTTGGAGCAGTCAATAATTTGCCCCAAATTACTGTATTTTAAAAACAGCTTTATCGAGATATAATTCACCTGTCTTACAGCTCACCCATTTAAAGTATAGAAGTCAGTGGTTTTAGTTGCATTCATCACACTGTGCAACCATCACGATAGTCGAGTTTCAAACATTTTTATCCCCTCAGAAAGCACCCCATACCCATTGGCAGTCACTCTCTCCCTCCTCCCCCCAGCCCCTGGCTGCTACAACTCTGTTTTCTGTGTCTATACATTTTCCTGTTCTGGACATTTCCAAGAGATGGAGGCATACAGTCTCTGGCCTTTTGTGACCAGCTCCTTTCGCTTGGCACAATGTTCTGTGGGTCCAGTTGTAGCCTGTGGGAGCACTTCATTCCTTTTTAGGGCCCAGAGTTAACTCTTTGAACCCATGAAGTCTGAACGCAGAATCCCACTGCTCAACCCCACCGCTGCCCTGCCTCTTCCTACCATGTAGACAAGTTCGCGTTTGCTAGCTGTGTCTTCCCGGCTCTTCCTCACATCACGAGACAGGGATTCAGCTGTGGACTTCTGTTGTCCACTGCTATTGTGACACACAGTGAGCGCTTAGTACATTCAAAATTAGTTAATTAAAAATAAGTGCTGAGTTTGCTGAATGCTGTGGGTTGGACAGTTTTGCACACTAAACTCACGTAAAGGGTTATTCGTATTAGTATTCTGTGTGTGACAGTTAGGTGTTGTGTTTCGCCATTAGAAACGAGAACAGACAAATGAGACATATTCGTGAAAGGCCTCCGAAAGAATGTGAATTATAAATGTACTGATGGTGGGGATGTGTCACCGTTTGCAATTAGATTTAGGAGCTGCCAAACGGCCCACAAGACAGAGGTTTGCACACGCTGCCCTGGCCTGTGGCCAGCTGTGACAGCTGGGTGTTCCACAGTCTCAAGGTCACTGGCCCATGCTGTAAAGGGCTAGTGACTGAGGGCAAGCTGGCCAGGCGACTCTTAGCCAAGAGGCCGCAGCTGACCAAGGTTGGGAGTCGTTATTGACCTGCTTGAGGCCCCTGACCTAGCAAGTGCAGACCCGGCCTTGAGTGATTCCAAAGTCCCTCCTTTAACACGCTCTCTCTAGCCTCTGTTATGGACAGGCAGAGTCCAAGGCTGGTAAAGGACAAATGTCTTGTCTGAAAGTCAGAGCTGATCAAAGCTCCCTGACTGGCTTAGAATTCTTTTGGAGACACTGTGCACATGGAGGGTGTGGTCTGGAGGCAACGCCATGGCTTACAGAGCACTCTGTAGGGAGTCCAGTGATTATTTCTAGGAAGTCCCTGAGAAAAATGTCTATGAGCAAAATTTCCAGGGTGCTCTTCTAGACCAAACCCCCAGAGCTCAAGTTGGAACCTGGGGCAACCCTCTGGGGGCCTGTGCCACCTCTGAGCATCCCCTTACTGCCCCCAGCTGGGCCACTGGAGCCCTGTAACGTCAGGCATGGTGGTAATGGTCATCACTGCCATCCGATGAGTGCCTCTGCTTGGCAGACACAGAGCTAAGTGCTGACAGGAGTGCGCTCGTTTATTTCTGATCACAAGGTGGTCAATAGCGACCCCATTTTACAGATGAGAACACTGATGCACAGACTGGGGGAAACTTGCCAGGGTCTGTAAGGATGTGATCGGACTGTGCTTTGTTTAGAATGCTGCACCCTTTCATCTCAAATATTTTTTTGATCTATGTACAGACCCATTATAATACAGAAGGGTACACTTGATATAAATTTTCTTTGCGGCTTATTGGCAAGTTCAGTAGCTTGGGCACCATTTATATTCTTGGCTGGCAGTTTCTAGCATGTCCTCGGTTTTGAGGTACTTCTTAGTCTGTTTACTTCATTGGGGCCTCTTTTTCTGTGATCATTTCATGCTCTGAAGAGTTCTTGCCCTTGATGGTGGAGAGCAGGTGAGCCATGTGCATGGCTGGAAGAACCAACCAGTGCCAGGAAAGAGGGTTGAGCTGGGTGGTAAGCGCTCATTTTGTGGTGACTTGAGGACAGTGCACCTTCGCCAAGTGGGCGAAGGATACGGGATGAAGCTCGGCACTCAGGGATCAGTAGGAAGCCTTTGAATGGAGGGACATCAATTGTATCACCGTAGCCTGGGAGACCCATTGATTGTCAGTAGTTGGAACACCTTGTGATGGGAGATCCTTCATCACTTCTGGCACCTTAAATTGAAGAAACAGTAGCACTGGGTTACAAAATTGAGGACCAGCTGTCTAGCGGATGTGCATGTGACAGTGAGTCACTTAACACCTCCATTTCCTGGAAAACATCCTTAAACTTAAGGGGGTACATCTGTACTCCCAAAGCCCCACACAATGTTTTTCACACAGTGAGTGCTAATGCAATAAACCTCATCAAATGAGTGGGTCCAAACCCCATGCTTCTAATTGCCAAATCGATTGACTTCCTATGAGAAGGTCTTCCTCTTATCCCCTTCCCAAGCCTACTTCCGTTTTCTGAGTTTCTGTCCAGTTTCTTCCTACCTAGATGTCCTGCCTTAGCTCCTCTAGAGCCACAGTGCATCTGCTTTCCAACCTTGCTTTCAACCCCCGGGGCACCTCTAGCATCCTCTTGTCTTCATGGTCCACATCCCAAGCACCTCAACTTCATGCCCAGGTAAAATGCGTCTCCAAAGCTCCATGGTACAAACACATAGGTGGTCCCCAAAGTTCTCCTCTGTGTAGCCTGGCTACCATTGGTCTAACTTGAAAGCTTTTTTCACCTGCAGTAGATTCAGCAAGATGTACACATTGGCCAGATAAAGTCTCCAAGTTACATTCTTGTAATATTGAGCTTTGAGTATGACATTTCCTAATATAGTCTGTGAGAAGGTAACTGTGTTAAAATGTCCACCCACGTATCTATATGAAGTATAGTGGCTTGATGTTAAGTTTATTGAGCATAACTTTGTATATCCTAGTTTATCTGTTACCTTTATTCCTGGTAATAATTAGTTAGCAAAGCGAGTCTCCCATTCAGAATAATTTTGGGAGACTTTGTATGTCCTACCTTCAGGATGGGACTTAATTCTGTTGGGAAGCCATTGCAGAGTTTTAAGAGGGAGGTAAGGCAGTAAGATTTATATGTTAGAAAGCTCAACCTGGTGTCCAAGTGAAGATTAGAGGAAGGAGTCTGAAGCAGGAATCAGTTAGGAGCCATTGACTAGTTCTGATCCAAGGTGGTCATTGTGTATGTGATCTGTTATGAGAACATTTAGAATCCTTGATGATCTCACTGCTGCATTACTTTATCCTCCGGGCCGTTTCCTTTGTGGTGCCAACTGCTTTACTTGGGTTTATTGACAAAGCCCTGGGGAAGAGGCACATCCAAGATCCTCTGTTTCCTCTTGCTCAGACAGGCATCTCTCCATCTTGCCATAGCGGTGATGTCCCCAGAGGGATGGGAGTTTAGCAACTGCCATGTCCTACTCGATATGAAGTGAGGTCACAAATGCCTTCCAGGAAGCTGCAGTCAGCCTGTCCAGGGAGCCTTGGAGAATGCCCAGAATTTTCACCGTTTTCAGAACGTTGGAATAGGGTGAGGGCACTGCATAGCCAAGATGGCATTATGAAACTATTCAGAGTCCTTCCAGCAGATAGAGAAATCGGCTTTCTACCTGTCCCATCCCTCCCCACTCTCTAACCAGACTGCAGCTGTGGCCCCTTGGAGGTTCTCAGGGTATCTTAAAAAATATGCAGCAGAGATTCTGGAATAATAATATTAAGAGCTTTTATTTGGTAACTGATTTTGTGAATCCCACTTCCTCAGTTTCTTCCTACCTCTGTACTCCTCCTGGTAAACTGTCTTCACCGCTCCCACAAGAGGCCCAGTGCTACGGGGGTGGCTGTAGGAAGAACATTATCCAAAGATGTGGGGTAAATTGGCTTTGTTGCTACAACCTTCACCCTCTCCTGCAGGTGCCTCTGAGTCTGCTGTGCTTACATCTCTTCATAGACTGAATAGACCGTGATACCTTGAGTCAGGCAACAGAATCCGTGTGTGTGTGTGCGTGTGTGTGTGTGTGTGTGTGTGTGTGTGTGTGTATTTCCTGTTCCTCAGCAGTCCCAACTTGACTCTTGTTTAGGAAGGGCTATCACCCATCCAAAGGAAGTGTGTGGACCTTAAGAGAGATGAGTGTAGTAGTTTCAGAACAAATGGAACCAAAGGAAGTCCTTACACTACCGTCTGGCAGTTCAGAGTCATCTTCATCACCCCTAATGCCCAGATTCTTAAGACTACCTTCTAAATATTTTTATACATTCATTTACTTAGTTATTTTAAAAGTTTGTTCATTTTTTGATAGGTCAAATATGTTCATGGCACACAGTTCAAAAGGAGCTAAAGGGTAAGTAGGGAAAGTAGTTTCCCTCAACCATCCCCCTAGACGTGACTGTGGTCTTTACCCGCTTCGTGTGTATCCTTCCAAAGAAATTCTGTGCACGTTCAAGCTTGGATGTTTAGAGAGGAGACTTTTTCTTGATTGGGCAGATTTGTGTTTTCCTCTGCATTGCAGCCTATGGAGATCAGAAGGTTGTTGCCAAGATTTTGATTAAAGGAGCCTCCAGACTTCAGTTTAGCCACTTACGTAGGGAACGTACCATATTTCCCTGGATGTAGTGATAAAAGTGCTGTCAATGATGAGATGTCCCACGAAGGCAGAAAACAGTACACAGCCAAGTAAACCACGACACTCCCTCGGTTGTAAGATATATATTGATTTCAGAGGTGTTAGCATGTAAAAAAGGCAGTCTCAGCATCAGTGAACTATGGTACTGTATCTTCTCCTCGTCCAGTCCGCCTGTCCCGTCATCATGGAGCTCATCAGTGAACGTGATGGCTCTAGTGGCTTGCATTGTGCCTGTTTATTCTCGAGTGACGGTGGCTCTGAATACAGAGCCTTGAAGTGTTGTTGGCCAAAAATTAGTTACACCTGCTCCAATCTGGACTGACTTTTCTCAAGGTCTAGTACACAGCTGGCACCCTGGAGCCCCTTGGCCACTAGTTTGGGGAGTCCCTGCTTCCTCAACTGTGTTGTATCTCTTACGTATTCTCTGTCTTGATTTACACCTTTGTTATGATGGAGCACAATTAATTTGGGGGGAAGTTAATTTTTTGAGATTTTACATTTCCAAAAATGTCTTTATTCTACTCTTCCACTTGATTATTTGGCCCAGCGTAGAATTCTCGGTTGGAAATCATTTTTCCTTAAGATTTCGAAGGATTTGCTTTATTGTTCCTAGTGTTCAGTGTTGCTTTTGAGAAATCTAGAGCCATTCTGATTCCTCCTTTGGATGTAAAACTTTATTTTCCACTTTGAAAGATTTCAGAATCTTATCTGTGAAGTCCACTTCTGAATTTTCATAGGGATGTGACCTGGGTTAGTCTTTTTTTGATCCTTGTCTGGGATACCCAGTGGACTCTGCATTTGGAAGTTCAGAATTTCCTAGAATTATTGTGGGAATTTCCCAGAATTATTTTATTGATTTTTTTTCTTTTTTAATTTTTCTGTTTTCACTTCTTGAACTCCTGTTGTTCAGATGTTGAATTTCCTGGTTCTCCAAGTTTCTTGTATTTCCCCTCTTGTATTCCTTCTGATTGTATTATTACCTCATATTTCATATTTCCTCAGCTTTGTCTTCTAACCCTTCTATTTCTAACCCTTCTATTTCTGCGCTCTTTTTAATTTTCAAGAACTTTATTTTTTGATTCTTTGAATATTCCTTCTTTATAGCATCCTATTCATATTTTGCATGGGAATTATCTTCTCTTGTGTCTTGAAGGGTGTTTATTTAATAGCTTTGTTGAGATATAATTGACATACAATAAATTATACATATTTAAAGTGTAAAATTGTATAAATTTTGACATAGTAGGTACCTGTGAAACTATCACCTCAGTCAGTCTAATGAATATATCCATTACTTCCAGGTAGTTCCTCTTTCCTCCTTGTAATTTCTCCTGCCTCTTTCACTGCCTAGCCACCCCAGTCAACTACTGAGCAATTTTAGGTCAGTCTGAAGTAGTTTCATTTCCACGGTTTTGTATAAATGGAATCATACAGTAGGTACTCTCTTCTGTCTGGCTTTTTTCATTTCATATAATTATTTTGAGATTCATCCAAGTTCTTGAGTGTATTGATGGTTCACTCCCTTTATTTCTAAGTAATATCCCATTGCATAGATATACTACAATGTATTCATCCATTCAGTTATTGCCAGACATGGGGATTGCTTCCAGGTTTTGGCTATTACAAATAAAGCCGCTATGAACATTCATGCACAAGACTTTGAAAAAAGTATGCTTTTATTTCTTTTGGTTAAATGCATAGGAGTGGAATAGAGGAATCGTATAGAAGATGTATGTTTTAAGTTTTTGAGAAACTGCCAGACTTTTTTCCAAAGTGGTTATACCATTTTATATTCCTACCAGCAGTGTATGAGAGTTTTAGTTTCTCCAGATTTAACATTTGGTATGCTCAATATTAATTCTAGACATGTTTTGGATATATAGTCGTATTTCATTATAGTTAAAATTTGCATTTCCTTAGTGACTAATGATGTTGAGAATCTTTTTATGTGCTTATTTGCTATCTGCATACTGTTTTTGGTGATGTGTCGACTCAAATCTTTTGCCCATTTAAAAAAAATTGGATTGTTATTATTGAGTTTTATGAGTTCTTTACTCTGGATACAAATCCTTTATCAGATATATGTTTCAAAATATTTTCTTTCAGTTCATGGCTTGTCTTTGCAATCTCTTAATGGTTTTTTTCAAAGAACAGAAGTTTTAACGTTGATAGAGTCCAATTTTTTCCTTTTACGGACTGTGCTTTTGGTGTTCTATTTAAGAAATCTTTGTCTAACCTTAGGTCACAGAGGTTTTCTCCTTTATTTTATTCTACAAGTTTTATAGTCTTAGGATTTACATTTAGGCCTGTGATCCATTTTGAGTTAATTTCTGCAAGTAGTGTGAGGTACGAATTGAAATTCTTTTGTGAATATGGATATCCAGTTGTTCCAGCACTATTTGTTGAAAAGACTATATATTTCTCTACTCAGTTGCTTTTGCTCCTTTGTCAAAAATCAGTTGTTGATATATGTGTGTGGGTCTATTTCTGTACTCTTAAATTAAGAAGACTCAAAAGAGAGTCGTCTTAAATTTTTCTCAACAGTGTAGTTTCCAGTGTATAAGTCTTACAATCTTTTATCAGATTTATTCCTAAGTATTTCATATATTTTGATGCTATTGTGAATGGTATTTTTTAAAAAGATTTAATTTCTGATTGTTTATTGCTAGACTATAGAAATATCATTGACGTTTGTATATTCATCTTATATCATGCAGCTTTGATAAATTCACTTGTTAGTACTAGTGGCTTTTTTTTGAAGACTCAACTCGATTATCTCCTAGATAATCAATTCTTCTGGGAATAAAACCAGTTTTGCTTCCTTGTTTCCAACCTGGATGCCATTTATTTCTTTTTCTGGATAGAACCTCCAATAAATGTTGAGTAGACGTGGTGAGAGAAGACATCCTTGTCTTGTTTGTTTATGAGGTAAGGGGGTAAGCATTCAGTCTTTCACCATTAGGTGTAATGCCAGCTAGATGTAGGTTTTTTTGTTTTTGTTAGTTTGTTGTTTTTCATCAAGTTGATGAAATCTCCTTCTGTCCCTAATGTGCTGAAATTTAAAATTCAAGAGTGGATATTAGATTTTGTCAAATGTTTTTTCTGCATCAATTGAATTGTTTGTATGGTTTTTATTGTTTTGTTTGTAAATATGGTGAATTACATTGATTTATTTGAATGGTAAATCAACTTGCATCCTGAGGATAAAATTCCATTTGGTCATGATATATATATATATTTATATATTGTTGGATTGTATTGACTAAAATTGTTTGTTGAACTTTTGCATTTATGTGCATGATGGATATTGGTTTGTAGTTTTTTTTCTTTCTTGTAATATCTTTGTGTAGTTTTGGTGGCATGATAAAGTTGCCCTGATAGAACAAGTTGGGAAGTATTCTCTCCTCTTCAATTTTCTGGAAGAGTTTGTATTGAATTACCACTACTACTACTACTACTACTACTACTACTACTACTGAGTAGTAGTAGTAAATGTTTGGTAAAACTGGAGTTCCTCTTCTAAAAAGATTTTAAACTACAAAATCAATTTATTTAGTAGATACAGAGCTATTCAGGTTATATATTTCTTCTTGAATTCAAGAGCCTTGTCTTTGTGTCTCTCCAGAAATTTGTTCATTTCATATACATTGTTACATTTTTTCGGAAAAAAATTAAAAAGATAATATTCCCTGATTATCCTTTTAAGATTTGTAGAATCTGTAATGATGTCACCTCCCTTGTTACTGATATTATGAATTTGTATCTTCTCTCTTTTTTTCCTGATCATTCTTGATAGAGGTTTATCAATTTTATTGATTTTTCTCATTGAACCATCTTTTGGTTTCATTGATTTTTCTCTATCATTTTTCTGTTTTCTGTTCATTAATTTCTCCTCTTATCTTCAATGTTTCCTTTATTTTGCTTCTTTGGGTTTAATTTGTTCTTCTTTTTAATTTCTAGAGGTAGAATCTGAGGTTAATTTGAGACCTTAGTTCTTTATTGATAGAGTTGTTAGCATCATACCACAAATTTGATATGTTTTGTTTTAATTTTCATTTAGTTTAAAATACTTTCTAATTTCCTTTTGATTTCTTCTTTGACCGATGTATTATTTAGAGAAGTGTATTGCTTAATTTCAAAATATTTAGAGATTTTCCAGAGATCCTTCTCTTATTAATCTATAATTTAATTCCACTTTGGTTGGAGACCATTCGTTGTATGACTTCAGTCTTATTAACTTGAGACTTGTTTTATGGGCCAGTCTGTGAACGATATCGGCAAGTGTTCTGTGTGCATTTGGAAAGAATGTTTATTATGCTGTCATGGGGCAGAGTGTGCTAGTCAACTTGGGGTCACAAGTAGTGATGGAGTGTCAGCTAGGTCAGGTTGATTGATAGTAGTGCTCAGATTTTTCTATATTCTGATTTTGTGTATGTACTGATTTTCTGTGTACTTGTTCCATTAAGTTTTGAGAGAAGTCTTTTTAAGCTTTTGACAATAATTGTGGATCTGTCTCCTTCCACTTCTATCAGTTTTTGCTTTTTGTATTTTGAAGCTCTGTTATTAGATGCATAAATGTTAACTGTATGTGATTTCAAAGAAGTGACCCATTTATCATTATGAAATGACTTTTCTTTTCCCTGGTGATACACCTTGCTGTGAAATCTACTTTGATATTAAAATGGCCATTCTAGCTTTCTTTTGAGTGTTAACATTACATGTCTTTTTCCATCCTTTTCCATTTAACCACTTTGTGTCTCTTTATTTAAAGTGTGTTCCATGTAGCCAGCATATAGTTGGTTCTTACTTTTTTATTCAATTTGATAATCTCTGTTACTTGGGGTGTTCAGACCATTTATATTAAATGTTGTTATTGGTATGACTAGGCTTACTTCTATCATCTTAATGTTTGTTTTCTATTTGTTCTGGCCGTACCTTGTTCCTTTCTTCCTTCTTTCTACCTTCTTTTGTATTAATTAAAAATTAAAATCTCTTTTATTGGAGTATTAGCTATATATCTTTGTTTTCTTGTTTTAGTTATTTCGCTTTACAACAGATACTTTCAGGTTTTGTTTATCTTGGGCTGTCTTTACTCTGCCTTCATTTTTGAAAGTTATCTTTTCTAGATATTGGATTCTTGGTTGACAGTTTTTTCTTTTGGCACTTTGAATATGTTGCCCCACTGCCCTCTAGTCTCCATTGTTTCTGATGAGAAGTCTGCCGTTAATCTTCTTGTAGTTCCTTTGTATATGATGAGTCATTTTTTTCTTACTTCCTTAACGACTTTCTCCTTATCTTTGGCTTTCAGCATTTGACTGTAACGTATCCTGGTGTGATATCTTTGCATTTATTCTACTTGGGGTTTGTTGAGCTTCTTGGATGTGTAGATTAGTGTTCCTCATCAAATTTGAGATATTTTCAGCTATTATTTATTTTAATATTTTCTCTTCCTGTCCTTCAACTTCCATTATGCATATGTTGGTGTGTTTTTTATGGTGTCCCGTATTTCTCTAAGGCTCTGTTCATTTTTCTTTAGCTTTTTTTTTTTCTTTCTGTTCTTCAGGTTGCATAATCTATACTGATTTATCTTCAAGTTCACTGATTCTTTCTTCTGTTGACTCAAATCTGTTGTTGAACCTTGCTAATGACATCTTAATTTGGTTATTGTACTTTTCAGCTTCAAGATTTCCTTTTGTTTCTTTTTAAGAAATAATTTTCATCTCTTAATTGATACTTTCTATTTGATGTGCTGTCGTCATCATACTTTCTTTTAATTCTTTAAACGTGGTTCCCTTTAATTCTTTGAACACCTTTACAGCAGTTGTTTCAAAGTCTTTGTCTGCTATGTCCAATATCTGGGCCCCTTCAGAGACAGTTTCTGTTGTTTGCTTTTCTGCCCTGTTATTCAACACATCACATTTCTTCACAAGTCTCATAATTTTTTGTTGAAAACGGGCACTTTAGATAATATATTGTAACAAATCTAGATACTGATTCTCTCCCGCCACCCCCAACCATGGCCTGTTGTTGTTTATATTTGGTCATTTATTTACATGTTTAACGACTAGGCTGAACTAATTCTCTTTTCTCTGCAACGCGTAGCCTGTGTCCCTGCTCAGCTTTTCCATCTTGTTTTATCTTTTAGCCTGGCTTCCTAGGGATTCCCTCTGGGTCAACATAAGCCACTTATTGGTCACATGGTGTGCCTATGCCCCTTCAAGCAGTTAAATTTTCACTCTTTACCATTGGATTTGTGTGTGGCTTGGAGACTATTTTCAGGGTTTATGATTTTGCCCTGTGCTGGAGACTGGTATCTGGGATGTTCCCTCTCTGGTCCCTCTTGAGGGGATGCAGCCTTGCACATGTGCTTAGTCTTCCAGATGACCAGGGATGAATGAGTATGATTTTAAGCCTAGCTTCCTAGGGTCATCATTGTGTATTGCTCAGTGAGTGTTGGGTCAGAGGTTGTGCCTAAACCTCTTGAACCAGTAAGGCCCCTACCCTTTGCTGATGCATCCATATGGGGGAATGCTTTTAAGTCGGCTTCATATCCAGGTCTGATTGATTGTGAATGAGTGTTGCCTAACACATGTGCTCAGGTTTCTGGATTCCCAGGGATGAGTATGATTCCAGGAAGGCCCTTCTTGAGTGTCCATTTCCCTTATTCTTTCTTTTAAACTTATGATTGGTCTGCTGTTTGTGTGATGGTACTAGTTTCATGGAACTACCAGTCCTCTCTTAATTGCTTGCTGCCATTGTCTTCGCTGTTTTCAACAACACCCTTAGGCACAATTTCTCCCTGCTCTGTTCCACATAACGTCAGTTCCTTAAGGCATAGCTTCTGGCTTGCCAGTTCCGATGGCCTCTCCCCGCTTTGGGCAGAACCTCTACACTACTGTGTCAGGGCTGGGGTTGGGGACAGAAGCTCGCATCTCCCAGAGTGATACCTCCACTCTGTGCATGGGCACTGGGGAAAGGATGGGAGACCCTTCTTAGCTTTCCCCTCCATGCATGCACCCTCCACCCTACAAGACATCTGGGTTGGGGAGGGGAGATTAAAGCTCCAGTATTCTTGGACCCTGCGAAGCCTGGTGTAGAGCCCTTGTCCTATAAATGGGATTTGTGTTGGGGAAGGAATTTCTAGTCCCTCACCTGTACCTGAGCTTCTGCAACATGGAGCTGGTGGAGGGGTGGGGTAGGAAGGGAGGATGAGAGACTTTTGGGGCCTGCCCCCCCCCAGAGTAGAATTGTAGCCCTAGACTGGGAGCTAGGGGAAAGGGAACCTCCTTTTTCTTGGCTGCACCACCTGGAGTAGAGCATCTGTAACTTAGAGCTGGGCGGGGGTGGGAGGGGCCAGGTCATAGATCAAATACCACAGGCTCTCACTATTATTATTGAAATTTAGTAGATAATTGGTTTTTTTAAAAATTTTATTTATTTATTTATGGCTGTGTTGGGTCTTCGTTTCTGTGCGAGGGCTTTCTCTAGTTGCGGCAAGTGGGGGCCACTCTTCATCGCGGTGCGCGGGCCTCACTATCGCGGCCTCTCTTGTTGCGGAGCACAGGCTCCAGACACACAGGCTCAGTAATTGTGGCTCACGGGCCTAGTTGCTCCGTGGCACGTGGGATCTTCCCAGACCAGGGCTCGAACCCATGTCCCCTGCATTGGCAGGCAGATTCTCAACCACCGCGCCACCAGGGAAGCCCCAGATAATTGTTTTTATAAATGTTTCTCCATTTGCTATATGCACTTAGGACAATTTCCAGAGACATTAAATATTTATTTTTCTTGTATAACTTTCACCAGTTAAATGGTTGTTTTGTTGAGGCAGAGCATCCTCTGAGCTCCTGACACAGCTATTACAGAAGTCTCACCTTTTATTATTATTAATCATTTAAAAAATTTAAATAGACTTCATTTTAAGAGTAGTTGTAGATTCACATAAAATCTGAAAAGATACTACGAGAGTTTCTGTATACTCCTCACCCAGTTTTTTCTGTTGCTGATAACATCATAAGTGACTGTGGTACATTTGCAACAACTAAGGACCCAGTATTGGTAAATTACTATGAATTAAACTCCATACTTCACTTGGACTTCATTGAATTTTCGTTAATGACTTTTTTTGGGTTCAAAAATTGAGGAATTTGGGGGCACATACAGACTTTATTTGGATGATGCTTTGACTGGTTTGCCCGTAGGGGAGGCCGCTCACAGCATGAGGCTGTCCAGGCGCTATGGTACAGGAGTCACTACCCAGGATGTGGGAGGGCAGAGGAAGTCCCAGGGGAGAGAGGGGAGGTGGAGGGGGCTTATGTGTCTTGGTGATGTTGCTCCCAGCCCAGCAGAGTCTGAGGGGCAGCTGGGACCTGAGGTCTTCATAGTTACAGAGTTTCTCTTACCTATGACTAGCAGATGTTGGGAGCAATTTTGCAGGATATGCAAAGCAGGCAGGCTCTAAATGCCTGAAAATCTGCTCATTGGGGCTATATTTAAAACAATTGGATGTGTAAACTTTGGAGCTTTGTACCAGCGAGCTTCACAACCTGCTATGAAAAGGTAAACAACCTAGGGGTCAATCTACAGAGGCTGTCTTTGGCTCATTTGTATAACACAGGATCCCATCCAGGATAACACATTATATTCAGTTGTCATGTCTTCTTGGCCTCCTCTGATCTGTGACAGTTTCTCAGGTTCTCCTCATTTCTAATTCCTTTGACTGGTTTAAGGAATACTGGGCAGGTATTTTGTTTTAAGTTGGGTTTGTTGGATGTTTTTCTCATGATGACTTTGGGTTATGGGTTTCTACAAGGAAGACCCCAGAGGGAAAGTACCATTCTTTTCTCATCATATCAAGAGTGCATGCTATCAACATGACTTATCACTGCTGATGTGGACCTTGATCATGGGACTGAGGTCATATCTGGTTTCTCCACTGTAAAGGTACCCCCTTCTTCTTCTTATCCTCTGTTCTTTGGAAGCGAATCACTAAGCTCAGACCATACTCAAGGGTGGGGAGTTAAGCAACCTTCTTGATGGGAGAATGTTAACATAAATTACTTGGAGTTCTTCTGTGTGGGAAATTTGTCTCTTCTCCCTAATTCATCTAATTACTTAATTGCTAATTTATATGATTGGATTTGCCTATATTTATTTTATAATTTGGGTTATAATCCACTACTACCTTACTTATTTTGTTTACTCCAATTGTTCCAGCTTTGGCCATTGGAAGCTCTTTCAGGTTGCCTCATGTGTCCCTTTGACACATCTCCATCTTTTTTTTAATCACTTCCTTACTTTCTGGCACCACAAGATGCTCCAGGCTTATTTTGTATATTCTCTGTTGCAACCCTAGTATCAGCCATTTCTCCAAGGAGTCCTTGTTCCTTTTATTGGAGAATGATATCGGAACCAAGATCTGAACCCTAGGCATTCTTAATCTTCTTTGTGCTTAATCTAAAACTAGTTGCACTTTGGGAAAGATGCCTCAGCCTGTCTTTCATTCAGTAAATACATACTGAATGTCGAGCTCTGTACTTGGGGTCATGTTTTTAGTTATTTAAAACTTGCTCTAAATAGAATTTCACTATTTTTACCCATGCTAATTAGAAATTCATTCATAATTTGATGTTATTTTAGTAAAGGGTTATAATTAAATTGGAGATAGGGCATATAATTATTGTTTGTTGTGCTAAAATCAGCCTCTTTACTTTACAAACGCTTTCATTCCATTGCCAGTTTTAAAAACAAATGCTTATTATTGAGAGCAAACATGTGGATGAATATTTATTTGAGTCACTAAATGCTCATCAAATAATTTTTCAGTGTGCCTGTGGAAAATTTCAAACATACACAAAAATACAGAGAATAATATCCTGAACTTCCAAGGACCTATCCATCAGCTTCAATAGTTTCAACTCATGGCCAATATTTTTTTTTAATTTTTATTGGAGTATAGTTGCTTTACAATGTTTTGTTAGTTTCTACTTTACAGCAAAGTGAATCAGCTGTACATATATGTATGTCCCCTCTTCTTTGGATTTCCTTCCCATTTAGGTCACCACAGTGCATTAAGTAGAGTTCCCTGTGCTATACACTATGTTCTTATTAGTTGTCTATTTTATACATAGTATCAACAGTGTATATGTGTCAATTCCAATCTTTCAATTTTTCCCACATACCCCTTTTCCTTTTGGTATCTATACCAAGCTTAATTCATCTGAACCTGACCTTTTTTTTTTTGGATTAGCAAATCATTTTTGAACTTGAAATAGATGTCACTGCTTCTTTGTGACTCACACACGTACAATGGAAGAAGCTTGAATATATGCGGAGGAACATTTCACAGTTGGCCTTTTAAGAGCCAGTGAGTAACTAATTGTCATCCCACTTCAGAAGATGAAAGATTCCTGTCCCAGCGTATTAGAAGCTTGTCGGTAGAGTGACACCAAGAATGTTCGGGACAAGTGAGAATTTGAACAAATGAAGGTTCACTCATCTAGAACTCAGGTCTCACTCTTGAATAGCAGGGCACGTGTTTGTCACAAAAGCATGCCAGTCACACTGGGGCTGGCAGGCCTTCGGGAGCAAAATACGCCAAGCATTTTCCAGTTAAGCCTGGGTTCAGGTTTCTCAGGTCGGTCAAACACACCCGTTGCCACGATTTCTTGTGGACTGCTGGAATTTCACCTCTAGTTTAGGCCCCAGCGACTGAGTGTAGTTCGTAGACGTGACCGTGAGAATTTGCAATTTGTGGGTTGAGATCTGCAGAGTGTAGAAGGTGATTTATTGACTCAGCCATTCAACAAATGTTTCCAGAGTACCTACTGTGGGCCGGGGGTTATGCTGGGGACACAGTGGTGGGCAGGACACACATAGAACCTGCTACATGGGGCTTGCTGTCCGGGAGTATGAGAGGACAGTCACGGTGAATCACCCAGATTGCCAATGACAGTTGTGTTGTGTTTCAAGGGATAGAAAAGAGTGCGAAAAGTATGGGGTCCCTGATTTTGTCTAGGGCATCAGGGAAGATACTCTGAGGAAGTGATATTAAACTAGGATTTAAAGGATGCATAGGAGTTGGTGAGGCAAGGTATGTGTGTGTGTGTGTGTGTGTGTGTGTGCGCGCGCACGTGCGTACACATTAAAGGTGGATATATGAGACTTGGAAATACTCAAGCTCAGTGTATCCCCAATATATTAAGTTAAAATATTTACGTAATTAAGCCCAATTCAACCCCAGTATCCAAGGGGATAATACCCACAAAGAGGCTCTGCAATGGGAAAGAGTTGAACATGGCCAAGGACCCACTAGACGGCAGCAGGACTGGGGTGGGGTACAGGAATGGGGCGGGCAGGCAGGCAGTAAACCATGTGTATCTGTGGGCTGTGATGAGAAGCCTGGATTTTATTCCTAAACCACTGGGAAACCGCCAGAAGGTTTCAGGACAGGGCCTTTCAGAGTTGGGCACCGCATGCAGAATGCACTGGTGGGGGTGAGGGCTGGAAGCAGGAGGAACAGGTAGGAGGTTGCCACACAGGTCTGGGTAAGAGATTTCATGACTTGGTGATGCAGAGCAGTGGGTAGATGTGAGATCGAATTCATAGAGTTTTAGTGTAGTGGCTTTCAGACTTTTTTGACTGTGATCTACTGAAAAAAAAAGTTTGCATCGTGGGCTCAATACATAAATGAGTGTGTATGTATATGTGTGTGAAACAAAAACTTCGTAAAACAATGCCTCTACTATAGGCAAGTTACACTGAAATATTTTGTGTCATGTCTTGTGTGTGTGTGTGTGTGTGTGTTTGAGGTAGGCAGAGGGGGGGTGTTAGGGGATTTTATGGGCCATACTAATGAATCTGGATCTTCATCCAGCGTTAAGTGGGATATCTCCAAGATTTTTTTTTTGTTTAATTTTATTTATTTTTTCGTCTGCATTGAGTCTTCATTGCTGTGTGCGGGCTTTCTCTCTAGTTGCGGCGAGCAGGGACCACTCTTCATTCCGGTGTGCGGGCTTCTCATTGCGGTGATTTCTGTTGCTGTGGAGCGTGGGCTCTAGGCAGGTGGGCTTCAGTGGTTGTGACGTGCAAACTCAGTATTTGTGGCTTACGGGCTCTAGAGCGTAGGCTCACTAGTTGTGGCGCAAGGGCTTAGTTGCTCCGCGGCATGTGGGATCTTCCCGGACCAGGAATCGAACCCATGTCCCCTGCATTGGCAGGTGGATTCTTAACCACTGTGCCACCAGGGAAGTCCCTCTCCAGGGTTCTAAAGCAGATTTGTTCTTTGAGAGAAGTAACCCTAACAATAATAGAAAATAACAATCAAGAAAAGAGCCTTGTGACAGGAACGCTAAGACATAAATAATTTCCCTAAGTCTCCGCCTCTTCCTCCTTTTCTTCTTTTTCATTTTGGTGGGAGTTGGCAAACTTTTTATGTAAAGGGCCAGAGGATAAATATTTTTGGCTTTATGGGCCATTTAATCTCTGTCCACTACTCAATTCTGTCATCGAGACTGGAAAGTAGCTGTAGAAAGACAACATGTAAAAAATGGGTATGACTGTGTTATCAGTAAAACTTTACTTACAACAACAGGTGGCCTGAGGAATGGAGGGGAGTGATTTGTGGGATTTATGAGGAAGGAGGATTTGTTGAGATAAAGTCAGTGTGCTGCAGGATGGTGCTTGCCCTGCGTGGTCCTCCAGGGGGATCACAGCATCTGGAGCATGGTGGCCCTTCTGAGGAAGGCCCACTGGGGCCACGGTGCATTCTGACACTCAGAGCGTTTGCAGTGTGGGGAGTCTGGGGAGCAGAAGCAGTTGAAGTTAGGGTCCCATCTCCCAGCCTCAGATTTAGCCACAGACGGAATGCGAACTGTAAATTGGATGTTCAGCTCAGTTCCTCAGGGCTGTGAGGCCAAAGCCGGACTTGATACCAGGCCAGGGATTAATTAATACAACCCTTCTGGGCAGAGTTCCCTGCTGTTGGGCCATGCACAGGGAATGCAGCCTTTGTGTAGGGAGAAACAGCTCTTAAGAAGAGACGGCCTGAGATGGCTCTCCGGGCTGCTTTTCCTCTCTCCAGGAATTCCTGGACCCGTGCCACACACCTAAATGTACTTGGAGGCAGATGGTAAGCCTAAGCAGGTCCCTGAAATGGGCACCATGACACACAGGGCCAGAGAGGATGGATATATAGCACTCCTGCTGACCCTGGCAGGTAAGAGGCCTACACGCCCTGCGGCAGGATGGGGTCATGGCACCTGGGCCCTCTGTGCCTTTGCCCTCTCTCTCTACTGTGCTTGTGGAAATCCTCCTGACCCTAAGGGGCAAGTCCAGTGTTCCTCTATGTGGAAACTGACTCCTCCTGTCAAGACTATTTTTTCATCTTGGGGACTTCCTCAGCCCTTTGTATGTTGGAGGGTGACCTGGATGATAATGGCCAGGGTACCAATCTGCCTCCTGGAGTGGATTATAAACTCTTAGAGTACACAGCCTGTGGCTTACCTGTCCTTGGATTCTAGCTGCTAGCCCTGTCCTTAGAGGAGACACAATATATTGGAGAACCAGCATGATGTTTTGGAAAGGGCATAGGTTTTGGAGGTCTGCCAATAACTTCCTCTGTAACTTTGGGCAAGTAATAAGACCTCTTTGAGCCTCAGTTTCCTTATTTGTAAGATGGGCCTGATCAAACCAGTCTTAGGTATGTTCTGAGGATTGCAGATAAAATATACGTGAAGCTTAAACACCCATTCTTCTGTATGCAAAGCATACCCAGCTTTGCCATTGTTGACCTGGCACAGTGACTCATCAGAAGGGGCTGGAGTGAGATCCCATTGTGGTTTTGACTTGCAATTCCCTAATAATTAATGATGTTGAACATCTTTTCATGTGACTGTTGGCCATCTGTATGTCTTCTTTGGAACAGTGTCTATTCAGATCCTCTACGTAGTTTTTAGTTGGGGTTGTTTGGTTTTTGTGTGTGTGTGTGTGTTGTATGCATATATATACAATGGAATACTACTTAGCCGTAGAAGAGATGAAATCTTGCCATTTGCTGAAACACGGATGGATTTTGAGGATATTATGCTAAGTGAAATAAGTCAGACAAAGATACTGTATGATTTCACTCATATGTGGAATATAAAAAACAAACAGACAAAATTAATGAACAAACCAAACCAAAGAAAAACGAACCCACAGATATAGAGAACAGATTAGTGTTTACCAGAGGGGAAGGGCAAGGGAGGGGGTCAGCTCTATGGTGACAGATGGAAACTAAATTTTTGGTGATGAGCACGCTGTAGTGTACACAGACATTGAAATATAATGTTGTATACGTGAAATTTATATAATGTTGCCAGCCATATATAAAGCGTTATGTAATGTTACCTCAATCTAAAAAAAAGGAACTGGAGTGTCTGGGGGACTTAGCTGAGTTCCCTGGGTAAATTCTGAGCATTTGGCCCTGTGTTCGCTTTCCTGGACGCTGAGACACCACTGATGATAAGGTGCTCTGTGTTTTACATGCCTCTAAACATTAGGATCACCTGGGGAGCAATCATGTCTCTTGAGGCCCAGGCCCCATTTCAGACGAGTTACATCAGTAATTTGGGGTTTGGGCATTGGTTTTCATTCATTCATTCCTTTCCTTCCTTATTTATTTATTTTTTAATTGATATTTTTAAAAACTGACGCCAGTGTGCAGCCAAGATTGAGAACCTCTGCGCTAAAAAAACCCCAAATACCCCTGTCAAATATATGATGACTCAGTGCTTCCCTGTCAGTGGGAACTTCTGATTTGTTCATGGGGCTCTTTTAGATGGCGTCCAAGTATTTCCCTAACCACCCTTTCATCAGGGAGGGTCTCTACAGGGGGCGCTGGCGCAGCTGGCAGACCCCAGCCCTGGGCAACGCCAGTATCTCTCGCTCGCCCTGCCTGGTGCACAGTCCCCGAGGGCGCAGCTGGGGCTCCTGCACTGGGGTTCAGTGGGTGGAGGGAAGGGCGGGCAGGACTCTGGGGACTGGGTAGCACGGGGATAAAGGGGAGGGGTGGTAAGGAGGGGGGCCTAACAGCCGAGTCGTCCCTGTGGGCACTGCTGAGCTCCGTCCTGGAGAAGCAGAAGGGTGGCCAAGCTGGGCCATTGTTAAGGCACCCTTGATTTTAATCCTGGTTGCAGAAATGGTAACCTGGAAAATTGTGTGTGTTTTAGACTCAGGGAAATATAGTGGGTTGTATGCTAGATGATCAACGTGCTTAGAAGAAGGTGGTCACAGATGCCCAGGCTGAGTTTGAGCCTCTGAACCAGGAAGAGCTCGCAGCTCAAGGAGCAGCATGGCCAGTCATCACCACCTACCCCAGCAGTCCCGACGGAAGGACTTTCCTGTGGAGCCGTGTTTCTCTGCTCAGACTTGCCCAGGGTCGCAGGAAAGAGCTCAGGCTTCCCAGTCAGTTATGGGTTCACATCCAGCCTTCAGCGCGTGTCAGCTCTGGAAGTTTAGGCAGACGCCTTAATCTTCCTGAGCCTTAGTTTGCACACCTGTCAGGTGGGAGCAGTGAGGAGTCAGTAAGTTACCGCAGGTGAAGTGTTTCTCAGGGCACATGGGAGCAGCCAGAGAATAGCAGTGATTGGTGGTCCTGGTTGTTCTCGTGGCGTTGTACCGTCCTCCTTGTTTTGGCCACACATGGGGGACACTGCGTGGGCTTCAGAGGAAGCCCCCAACTGCCTGGGAGGAGGTGACATTTTCCTGGGGTCTTAGCGGAAAGGCACTCAGTGTGTTTCAAGTCTCTTCAGGATGAAGTATCATGTCTCTGTAGCCACTTCCCTATAGCGATGTGATGTGGGTTCTCTTTGGCTATTTTAGTCTATTCTCTTATTTAAGATAAGTAACCCCACCAGTGACTCTAAAGAGGGCCTTTAAGCAACCACACATGCTCAGTTTCTGAAGTGGTTGGGCTCCCAGCGTTTGATTTTACAAGTTGGATTCCCAGGCCAGCCCACTGAAGTCTTCCCTCGCTCAAGCTGCAGTTACTGTACTCATCAGAGCAGCACACCAGCCTCCCCTCATTTGTGTATCGGTCCAAGAGGAAAATGCATCCTGAGTCCCAGGTAGAAACGCCAGGGACATGCCTTGTACGCAGCAACAACTCTCTCAGAAGCCACATTGAAGGCTTGGGTAGGGTCCCCAGTAAAGTCCCTCAAGGTTTAAAGACTGTCAGCAGAGCATCGTGCTCCTGGCTTTGATAGAAGAGTGCACACTCATTGCCAGAGTATTTCCTGTGCTTGGGATCAAATGGGAGTGATGACAAGGTCCGTCGGGGGTTTTATGTGTGTGGATGATTTTTGCACTGCCTGGTCACTGGGCTCTAAATGGTGATTGTCCGTAAACGTGGTAGAAATTAGCATCACATCTGCATGGGCAAACATGGGCAAAACATCCCTAGTTTTTGTCTCCTTGCGTTGTTGGGTTTCTGGCATTTAGAGTTCAGCTGGCTGTCTGTGGTTTCCAGGATCCAGCATGGAATCCGGTGCGTCCCCAGGGAGGGGGAGCGGTAAGGGGAAGTGGAGAGAGGCTCTAGAGCAGCCGAGTGGGTTTATCTCCTCAGCTGGTGCGAATATTGCACAGTTTCAGAGCCCTGCAGAAACCTGGATTCCCTATCTTTACACCCTCATTCGTGACCTGCTTGTTTCTGCCTACATGTTTTTTACTCTATAATTGCTTTAACGTCAAGGCACAGGAGACGGGATTGTTGCTGGGAAATGACCCAGCACAGGGAATATCCATGGTGCTCTTGAAGCTCCCCCTGAATTCACGGAGGACTGGGGCCAGAAAGAAGTGGCCAAGGCAGACTTGGTGACTTCTCAGTTTCCCCTTGGGCCGAGTCATCATCTCTGCACAGACAGACGCAAGCTGTGAGCAAGGTGCTTCCTGTCCCCCATGACTGCACTGCGTGAAGCAGTCGGGGATGGCCTCCTTGCTTCCTGTCGCTGAGTCTGGGCTTCTAGGGGAGACGACAGCGTGCACGGGTTCTGAGCTGGGGTCCCAGATGACCTTGTTTTCCTCCAGGCGGCCTTGAGTGCAGATACTTGTTTGTCTCAATTTTGAGTTGCTGGCTGATCCCCTTGTTGGAAGAACCGGAACTGCCTGCAGAGCTAAAAACAATGCAGTGATTCTCAAAATGTAGTGCATGCCAGCGACTAGTGGTCTTGTTCAAATGAAGTCTCATAGACTGTATTCTAAGATGGTGATGCAGAAGATGTGAATGGTGGTCATGATGATCCCAGCCTGTGTTGAATCCCTCCTACGTGCCGAGTACATTTAATACAGCAACCCATGAGCCAGTCTTACTTCCCGGTTACAAATGGGGAAACCGAGGCTCTGAGAAGTTAGGTGACTTAGTCAAGACCACACAAGTTCCCGCTTCTAACTTCCTCCTGGGGCAGGGCCCAGGAATCTTCATGTTTACAAACACCCCCAGAGGGTCCCCAGACTCTGGTTTGAGAAACACTGCCTTGACTTCAAGCTCACAGGAGGCAAGGGCTGTGTCTGTCTTGTTCAAGGCTCCATCTCCAGGGCCTGGCCTGGGCCAGAGACATAACAGGTGCTCCATCAGTACTTATTGAAGGGATAGATGAGTGTTGTTCTCTTCAAAGCAGTCCCTTGGGAACCCAGGGCTCTTGCCCAGTTCCCTGGGAGCATTAAGTCGTCAAGTGCAGAGCTCGTGCCCTACTTCTGACAACTTTGGTCTTGTTTGCCAAGAACAATTTGTCTGGCTTCCTGGTTCTGTGCCTGGGTCACTGCATTGTTTCCTGGCCCTAAGTCCTTGCTACCTTCGTACTTCCCTGTTTCTCTAGATCCCAGGCCTTCCCTGCCTCTGGTCAGTACCTTTCCTAGGGACCGGGCTTCTGTCTCCAACCAAGGCCTGGCTGCTGGGACCCTCTTCCCTGGGCAGGCTTTCCTGAGCCTGCCTGCCGGCCTACTGTTCTAGATTTTCCATCCTGCAACCCACCACTCATCCACTCATCACCTGCTGCTGGTGCCTTGGGTGTCAGGTCACGTTTGCCAGACTGGACTTTGTGACTGCCCGACTGCACCTCTTTCAGCTGCATCCTTTCCCTGTTGTGGCCAGTCGTACTCCCGAGCCTGGCCACCATCCCAGCCTGTTTGCCTGGGAGCGGTGAGTCAGCTCTGGTCAAGACGGTCGGGTGATACAGATCTTAGGTACTGGAGTGGGTAGGCTCAAGTTCAACCCTTGACCCTTAAAGCAAGCACTTTAACTCTGAAAGCCTCAGTTTCCACATCTGTAAATCAGGTACGATGGTCTCTCCCAGCGGGGGGATGTGAGGATTAAATGGAATTGTGCATATGAGGTGCTCAGTGTCATGGCAGCCGCAGGTTATCACTGTTTTATCTATTATGGGATAGTTTACCATCTATCATGGGGGCAAAAGCAGACACATACCCCACGCTTGGACCAGTGGGTGGGACATACACTAGTCAGATAGTCCCGCTAAAAGATGTATAATTACAAAGCTGTAAGTGCTCTGAAGGAAAGAGCATTTAATGAAGGAATCTTAGTGTGGGGAACCACATGAGGCTTCTCTCTGTGGAAGTGATATTTGAGCTGAGATAAGAGTAAGGATCCCACAGTTACTGAGTGCTTTTTATGTGCTAGGCCCTGTGACTTACCTAATTTACATATCTTAACTCTGTAATCCTCATAGTAACCCCATGAAGCAGGAATGATTATCATCCCCCAGGAGGGACTTCATTTTTTTTAAAAAAAATATCTTTATTGGAGTATAATTACTTTACAATGGTGTGTTAGTTTTTGCTTTATAACAAAGTGAATCAGTTATACATATGTTCCCATATCTCTTCCCTCTTGTGTCTCCCTCCCTCCCACCCTCCCTATCCCACCCCTCTAGGTGGTCACAAAGAACCGAGCTGGTCTCCCTGTGCTATGCGGCTGCTTCCCACTAGCTATCTGTTTTACGTTTGGTAGTGTATATGTGTCCATGCCACTCTCTCACTTTGTCACAGCTCACCCTTCCCCCTCCCCATATCCTCAAGTCCATTCTCTAGTAGGTCTTCGTCTTTATTCCTGTCTTGCCCCTAGTTTCTTCATGACCTTTTATTTTTTCTTAGATTCCATATATATGTGTTAGCATACGGTATTTGTCTTTCTCTTTCTGACTTACTTCACTCTGTATGACAGACTCTAGGTAGACCTCTGCCCCAGGGCATAACTGCAAGTCAGGGGCAGGGCTGGAATTTGAACCCAGGAAGTCTGGCTCAGAACCCACTGCTTGCATCTAAGGGGTGGATAGGAGTTAATTAGGGGAAGAGAGATGGGAGATGAACGCACCCTCCAGAGCACCGGGGCTGGGCCCTGAGGTGAGGGTCAGGGGCATAGGTGATTCCAGAAAGTGGCTGGAGGGTAGAGAGGGAGGGGGAGGGGGAAGGTGAAGGGGCAGGAGGTGCAGGGAGATGCCACACTGGGCAGGGCCCCATAGTCGCTATTAGGGATTTTACACTTTCTACTTTGATTAGTGGGAAGCCATTGAAGACTATTAAGCAGGGTTAGAGGGTGGGCAGCATGATTAGATTTGCATTGTGAAAACCATCTCTGGAGGGAGGATGGAGAACGGGGGAAGGGATGCCAGGGTGGTGTAGGGTTTTCCATCTGGAGGCTGCTGTGAGAGGCTGGTGGTGCCCTAGGGCGGTGTCAATGGAGAGCCTTACGGGAGGCAAGGATGAGATGCTCTGATTGTCAAAATAACTACTCCTCTTGGGTAGCTGCTTGGTTGGGGCGTTGATGCCGGTTGTCGTCTTCCCTAGCCAGGGGTCGCTGTTGATTGTGAAGAGGCCATGACTTGGGTTCCCACAAAGATTCCTGTATTCTCAGGCCAGTGCCAAGATGCAGGAGTACAGTGCGTGTGAGCCCCTCCTTCCTCAGGACCTGGGCCAGGTACAACACTTCTTCCTCTCTGTGCTGCCTGGTCCTTGCAGCCACAGTGGCTCATGGCTTGACCAACGTCCCAGTTGTATTTGTGCCTCGTGCTTCAGTTAGGCTCACTCTGGTCTCACCTCCACGGCTCCTCCAGGTGAGTCGGGTGTAGCCACTCATGTGTGTGAGCTTAAGCAACCGCTCTGTGTCTGCTGATGTTTCTGTCCCTGCTCCTGAACGCCTTCAGGGGCTCCGAGGCTGCTCCGAGGCCCTGGCTACCTCCCACCCAGTGGGCTGGATAGAAATACCATATTGATGCTGCTATGTGGAAGCTGCCTGTCCACTAAAGGAGCGTTATAAATGCTCACCTTTCATCTCATCTCTGAAACTGGAGCTTTGATCAAGTGCAGCGGTAACCTACTTTTGGACTAATTTACCTTTCACCTGGCAGCCTCAGGTGAGCCTCAGAGTTACTTGGATTGAACGTGGAATGCGGAGATGGTAGTTCTTCTCGGAGTTCCCGGGTCGGCATCTATGGGAGGTATGCTGGGAGTTATGAACCAGAACAGCTGGGGAAGCAGAGAGAGCTGGAGTCAGAGATGACTTTACTGAAGCAGCCAGAACGGTGGCAGGTTCAAGGAAGTCTGATCTAATGTGTGAGATACAGAACAGATATATACATGGTGGGTGCCAAACCACATGGGCAGCAGTCTCTTGACTTACTTATTTTATTGATGTTTGGTAGTAAGACCCCCCAAAGTATCTAAGGCTAAAGGAGGAAAGGGCCACCCCTGCAGTCTAGGGGCTCATAGGATGGGGGCTCAGTGTCAAGGCTTGAGCTAAGTGGTTTGGGTTTGGGGATAATGTTTCAGTTCCAGTGTTCCAATTAACATGGCTGTAAAACAAACCATCCCATGAATTAATGGTATACAGCATTTTTAAAATGCTGGCGGATTCTGCCGTCAGAAATTCAGACAGGGAACCTAGGAACAGCTTGTCTCCGCTCCGCAGTGGGTGGGACCTGCACTAGGAAGACCTGAGGGCTTGATGGCCGGGGGCTGGAAGCATCTGGAAGCATCTTTGCTTGCATGTCTGGTGTTTGATGCTGGCTGTTGGCTGGGACCTGAGCTGTGTTGTGAGCTTAGAACACCTAGTGTGGTCTTTCCATAGGGGCTCTCTTGGGTTTCCTCACAGCATGGCTGCTGGGTTCCAAGAATGAGTCTCCCAAGAGAGTGTGGTGGAAATGAATGGCACTTTTATGGTCTAGGCACAGAAGTCACACAGGGTCACTTCCACAAACTCTACTGATAGAGGCAGGGTGGTGTCAAAGGTCACGGTCATCCCCAGATGACGGTTGATTCTCTGAAGCTAATCAGAGGTTTAGAGGGATCTTTTGAGCTCTGGGTTAAGTTTCAGTATGGTTCAAATGGAACGTGTTGAAGAGTGACCCACGGCTGCTGCTACAGTGCATCTGAATAGCCATTTGATTTCATTTAAAATGCTGCCAGTCTTCTGGGTGTTTACAGATAGCAGATGACAATCCGATTGAGTCACCTGAATGGTTTCAGAGTTTTCCCCCAGTGTAGTGTACTCACAGCCCCTCCTGGCTTCTCTTCAAACTCTGTCCACCTCTCCATCCATCCATGTTTTCATCCACATTTCTGCCCACCCTTGTACCCATCTCCCATCCACCGAGCACTTGTTAAGTGTCTACCATATGCTATGAATTGCACAGGGTGTTATGAGCTGCAGGAGAAGAAGACAGAGTTTAGTAGATCACAGGCCACACCCTCAAGGAACACGCTGTCTGGAAGAGATAGTCGTGTGCTAGTAAGTAGGGCTGCTGGGGGCCGTAGAGAGGCTCTGGTCTGTAGCTAAACCCTTTATTAATGAAGCCACACCCACTGGACCTCGGTGCCCTCGGCTTCCAACATCCCTGTGGCCTCCCCCGGTCGTCCCTCTGTTAGGTATTGGCAGAAAGTCCCTATTTTCTACCAAGGAGACCAGTGCCCCTTGGGCTGGACGTCACTGAGCTTGTGACACCCAGTGGATAGCAAATTGACAGAGCCAGCTGTACATGCTGCATAAATCAAATGAAGGGCAACAGATGTGTCTGGTAGCAACTGCATTTTCTTCTCGCAACCCATTTCCCTTTGCTCCAGATCTGTGCACTGCAGCTTGGGGCTGCCTTACCATATGCACCTTTCAAGGAGAGGGGTTTGCATTACAATTTTCCATTCCAAGCACCCTGCTCAGGCTTAAGGAGTCCTCCTTCCTCCTCCTCCTGGTAGCCCACCTTTTCCCACGCAGTGGGTGGCGGCGGGGGAGATACGGCTTCCCCTGCGCTGCTGCTCGGGATGGGATTGGTTTGCCGCATTCATGTCCGCGAGTATTCGATTTCTTGCTGCTGTGGCGAGGTGCTGGGAGATGTGAGGGGCTAACTGACATGTAGAGGAACCAGCAACCTGCATCGTGGTGATGCTGATGAATGAATCAGAGAGAATTTCAAGGGCAGACAAAGGACACCAGGCAGCTCTCCCTTACACCAGTGATTTCAGGCACAGTCTCCAGGTGGTTATTTCGGAGGAAGTTTTTGGACATTATCTTAAAACAGACACAACTTAATTGCATTCAGTTGAATCACAGGGAGCAGTGGTTGGGATTTTTCTTTTTCTTTTAAAGTGTAAAGAGCAATTCTTAGCACTCACTCTCCCCTTTTCCTCCCAATCTCATCATCCCCTACACACATGGCTGCGGCGATCGGGGTGAGCGAAGCTGGTGGGTCCATTCCAGTGCTGGTTGCATAAATGATAATTCAGGATCCTGCTGGGGTGCCCATCCCTCGGTGCCATATTGAATGCGGTCAGCCAGGGCATTATGTTCTTTCTGGGGACATCAGCAATGGGGTCAAGTTGAGGAGTAGAGGCAATAGGAATGTCTCTTGGAATACTAGGCTTCAGATTTAATGAGTATTTGTTAAGCCCTCTTAGGGTCAGGGGTGTTGCTTTTTAAAACATTCAATCCTCAGAACAGCCATTTGAGAGACACTGTTATCCCTGCATTTCTGAAGAGAAAAGGGAGGCTCAGAGAAGTCAAGCAATTTGCTGAGGGTCACCCAGCAAACAGCTCGAATGAACCCCCAGAGCTGTTAAGATCCACTCCTTTCTACTCTGCGTCCCAGGTGTTCAGAGGAGGAGAGAGCTTTTTGGTATGGGAAAGCCAACTCACAAAATGTTAATAAGAATAGGACTTTCTATTAAACATTCAAAGTGGTCCCATCTTTGCCCCCGCCCAGGTGTGCACACAGGCGTGTCCACCCACTTCCCCTCCACGTTGTCAATGTCTGCTTTCCCACATGGGAATTTGGACTGATTCAGAGATTCTGACATGAATGGTTCAAGATACAGAGTTTAGGGCTTCCCTGGTGGCGCAGTGGTTGAGAGTCTGCCTGCCGATGCATGGGACACGGGTTCGTGCCCCAGTCCGGGAAGATCCCACGTGCCGCGGAGCGGCTGGGCCCGTGAGCCATAGCCGCTGAGCCTGCGCTTCCGGAGCCTGTGCTCCGCAACGGGAGGGGCCACAACAGTGAGAGGCCCGCGTACCGCAAAAAAAAAAAAAAGACACAGAGTTTATAGTTTTCACAGAACCCATTGGGTGGTTCCTTCTGTGCTAAACGTGAAAAATCCTCACTTCCTGTTGGCCATCTGGTCTGTCCAGAAAGTTGTGTTCTTGGTAATGGCCCTGCTTCCATCAAACCCTCCCACTTCTTCTCCCATTAACACAGTCAGCCTGTAAGCATTGTACAATTCTCCAGTCTTTCAATAAAACCTTTACTTTCTGTTGGTATGTTTTGCCCTGTGTATTTGCATGTTGCAAAGGGACCATTGTTTCCATATTTACAGAAAGCAGCAGGCTGCAGATTAGTTTTAGTGACAGACTGAAGATAACCAGCTGTAGTTCAGGGTGCAGATTGGTACTGGTACAAAAATATGTATTCACACAACTAAAATTTCAAATTACTTCCTTCACATCTTGAAATAAATAGTGTGCTGGGTATGTGATACGCAGTGAGGAACTATTTCTGATTTTTAGCAAAACTGAAAATTAGCTCATTGAAAAGCCTTCTTGGTGACTTAGCTCTTTAAAAATTGAAAACACAACTCTGTGTGCTTGTGTGTGTGTGCTTGTGTAAACAAATATTGTTTTTCCCAGACTTTGTTTTCATACTGTTAATCAGTTTACATACATTTTTTTCCCCTTTTCCACTTAACAAACCATATATTACAGTCATTTACTATTGGGTTACATAGTCGTTGTAATTATAATGTTCCATGGCTTTGCATACACACACACCCATCAGTTTCACAATGAACATCTTCACATGTCTTGTTTCCTTTTTCTTGTTAAATTATGTCTGCAATCCCTGTTGAATTATGTTTTATGTTTCCTAGAATGGGATTACTTGGTCAAAAGACATGGGCATAACTTGGTATATATTGCCAGATGACCGCTAGAAGGGCTGTACCAGTTTAAAAGGCTGTGTATTTCCTTAAAAAATTAAATCAACCGTGGAAGAACATTTTTCCACGTACAGCAGGTTCTGTCTGAAGTGACTTAGGTGTCCCTAAAAATCACCATGCTATCCAGAATCATGCAATAATAACCCACAGGATTTATGGGAGAAGTGAGATTAAGGCACAAAGCTCAAAAACGTTGTCAGTGACACAGTCAAAAAAAGAAGGCAGCACAATTCTGCCCATGTTAAATGGTTAAGAAACACATACCTACAACAGTGCATGTGACTGGAAGTTGGCCTGTGGAAGTGGGTTTGAGAAGGGCTGCAGCTGAAGAGTGGTTGTGAGTTTGGAAGGAGGGTTGTCTGAATCGAGGAGAGCTGTGGATCGCTGTGGCTCAGAACACACATGGCGAACTGAGGCGGCTGATAGATGTGTGACGTGTGCGTGTGTGCGTGAGTGCACATTTTGTGTGGGTTTCTGCATTCACCTAGTGCTTCTGATGGGTGAAAACTGCACACGTGAACACAAAGTTTGCATTATGTTCAAATTGTACCTTCATATCAATCGTACTGGAACAAATGTGTGTTTTCAACACAAGTTATAAGCAGAACGCACTGTGCTTTTTCTTTTTTTTTTTTAATAAATTTATTTATTTTTGGCTGCATTGGGTCTCCGTTGCTGCGCGCGGGGTTTCTCTAGTTGCGGCGACGGGGGGCTACTCTTCGTTGTGGTGCGTGGTTTTCTCATTGCGGTGGCTTCTCTTGTTGCGGAGCACGGGCTCTAGGTGTGCAGGCTTCAGTAGTTGTGGCACGTGGGGTCTAGAGTACAGGCTCAGTAGTTGTGGCACATGGGCTTATTTGCTCCACGGCCTGTGGGATCTTCCCGGACCAGGGCTCGAACACATGTTCCCTGCATTGGCAGGCGGATTCTCAACCACTGCACCACCAGGGAAGTCCTCACTGTGCTTTTTCTATTTGTATTTCCTGTCGTTGGACTGGTGTCTTATGCTTCTATTCAATTTGCAAACAGGAGTTGTGTTTCCAGAAGAGAGTTTTTATCTTTGTATTTAAAAATAGGAACGTAGGTAGGTAATTGCGTCACTTCGCTTTATAATAAATAAGGATTGCATCAGTTTTACTTTGTAATACAGATTCCATCATTACCGGATTCCTGTCTGCTCTGTCTTCATACTTTGGGGCTGAGAAGAATTTGAACTACAAATTGAGCGTCTAGTATTTTCCATTTATAAGTTTACAAAGAAGACCATGCCTTTTATTTATTTGTTCATTTTTTTTTAAAGAGCATGTACCACATTATATTGAATTCCTTTTTTTTTGGTTAAAAATTATTTATTTATTTATTTATTTTTGGCTGTGTTGGGTCTTTGTTTCTGTGCGTGAGCTTTCTCTAGTTGCGGCGAGCAGGGGCCACTCTTCATCGTGGTGTGCGGGCCTCTCACTGTGGTGGCCTCTCTTGTTGTGGAGCACAAGCTCCAGATGCGCAGGCTCAGTAGTTGTGGCTCACGGGCCCAGTTGCTCCGCAGCATGTGCGATCTTCCCAGACCAGGGCTCGAACCTGTGTCCCCTGCATTGGCAGGCGGATTCGCAACCACTGCGCCACCAGGGAAGCCCCTATTTGTTCATTTTTAAAAGGAGATCTGACTACCAGCTAGTACGTATTGATTGCCTGTTGGGTACAGTGATGCCCTTTGTATTCTCAAGGGACAGGCTGAGTTTTCTCCTTGATGGAAATCTTCTCTGAGCCTCATCCTCAACATGGGATGGTGTTGGCTCCTTCTTAGGGAGTGATGAGGCTGTACCAAGATAATGGCTGTGACTTCTCTATTTCCTATTGGGTGAATGAGAGTTTCCTCCTATCCTTTCATCCCGTGCTGGTTTTTCCATTGACCTAACATCCTCCACAACCTTCTCATGGCACGCAGGGGAGGGAAGGGTGCCATCTTTGCCCCACCAATGAGGAGTTTGGCCCTCTGAGCCCTCCTGTTGGAAGAGGAACCATTTGCCTTGCTTTCTGGATAATTGTAAGGTGATCTAGACTCCCTCAGTACCCTGACGCCATATTGGAAGAGAAGACACTTGTGGTGTAAGAGACATCAATGGTCTCTTACTGGAATTTTCCCCGTGAATGGCAATGAAACAACTGTGCCTTGTATTACAGCCCCCTTGAAGTACCAGCCCTGACCTGTGCCAGGGTTCAGATGAGCTTCGTTCCCCTAACTTAATGGGTCTGTCTTTCTGGAGGGCTAAATGTGGCCATTCTGTTACAAACAGAGTAACCCATTTTGTGCAAACATGCAGTCTGTTAAAAATGAGGAGAGGATTATGACTTCAGTGTGGGCTTAGACATGAGAATGACACCACTAAAGCGTCTGCAGTTTGGTGAAGGCAACCTGGGGAAGCTTTGTGTTCTGGCCTCTTTGAGGCTCCTTCTCTACCAGAGCATTTAAAGTCATAGAACCAGAAGGAAATTTCCAGAAGTCTTCTTAAACAAGGATCATCTTGTTCAAGGTTTTTCACATTTATTTTTTATTGTCTGGAAATGTTCTTTTAGCTCCAGATGCTGTATCAGGCAGATCTCTGATCTCTCCCCAAGCAGAGTGGCTGGCTCTGGGTGGATGGACTTAGAAGGGGGGATATTCACTGGCCACACTGCCCCGAGGTGACTTCTTGTGACATGACACCTCCATCCATTTGTAGGACTTGCCAGAACAGAGGTGGAAGTCTCTGACTGCTGCAGCTCAGACCTTCACTTCATCTGCCAGGAAGTGAGTCTGTAGGTGTGATTCATCCAGTCCCTTAGCCAGGCAGTCAAAGAGCCAGCCCTTCCTACACCCACCTCTGCTCCCCATGAATGAGACACAGTCCTCTGTCTGCCTCACTCTGATGAAGATGTTTGATTGCCCGGTCTGGGCAGTGGGTCAGGAAGCCTGCACCCCCAGCCCTTGTTTCCTTCTTCCAGGTGGTCCCTGTCCACACCACAGACCTTCTCAACTTCATTCTTGTCCATATTTTCTATAACCTAGAGCATTCTTGTCAGCTGTGCTAATTACTTTTGTGTAGGAAGAAGAATGGTTTCCTCTGGGGCTGTCCCATGCTTCTAGGTTGATAATTCAGTATAACTAATTGTTTCTTGGTAGCCGGGGTCAAGCAGTGCATTCTTTCCAAACGTTTAGTGTTTGTCATTATATGTTTATTGGTGATGTTATTGATCAGTATCTGCCTCCCCCCACTGTACGCCCATGAGAGTAAGGACCACATTTGATTCTACTCACCATCGTACCTCTGGTGTCAACCATAGCACCTGGCACGTGATAAGCACTCAGTAAAGTGTTTGTTGAATGAATAAACGAGTTCCATATTTTGTATTAGCTCTGAGAGAACAGCTGTGGCTGCTTGGAGTGTTACATTGAAATGATAATAGTAATTTTATATGGTTAATCTAGAAATGATATGATGATACAGGGTAACCAGAACAGTCCCTAGAGGACCCCACAGGAAGGCCCTTTGGCCTGAACCAGCACAGGGCGGCCAGGAGACCTGCCGTAGGGCAACTTGGATGGGTGGTCATTGACCCCTGGGCACTAGGTCTGGTCTGTTGGACATTAGGGGAAAGCCGGGGGGCAAGAGGAGTTTGGCAACCGCAGCCCAAAAATCCGGAATCTGTGACGCCCAGGTGCTTCATGTTTTCATTTATCAAACATTTATTGTTCACCTGCTATGTGACAAGCCTTCAGGTCCACAGTCAAAAGACATAGTCTTTACTTAGCAGCAAAGAGTTCACAATGTAGTTGTGGAAATAAATGAATTTTTAAAGCATAATGCTATATACATGTGTTTTTCAGTGAATAAAAGGAAATTCATAAATATAAAAGAGTATAATGAAGATACTCAACTCGATTCCCACTCCCTGGATATAGCATTCGCAGCCTTTTCCTCTCTTTTTTCCCAGGTATATGTATTCTGCATGTTTGAGATAATTCTATACATAAGGTTTTCTATTCCTGTTAATATTTCCTTCTTGTCGTTTTGTCTAAGGTTACGTGTGTCGTATGTTACATGATTGAGCTAGTTCTCTGGTACAATTTTATATCACGGTGTATCAGCTACAGACTTAGTGGCTGAAAAATAACAGTTTATCATTCTCGTGGTTCAGTGGATACGCTGGATGGTCTCTGTTGGTGTCTTGGGCTTACTCATGCAGCTGGGATGGATGGTCCAAGGAGGCTTCACTCACCTTTCTGGCACAAGGTACTGGCAGCTGGCTGGGCACCTCTGGTCCTCTCATCCTCTGTAGGCTAGACCAGCTTCTTTACCTGGTGGTCTCAGGGCAGTGGACCAAGGAGGTGAAATTAGAAGCTACAGAGTCTCTTAAGGCTTATTTAGAGTTTGGAGTTGAATGACGTCACTTCTACCACCTTGTGGTGGTTGAAGCAAGTCATAAGCCTACTCCAGATTCAAGGGTTGGAAAATACACTCCACCACTTGATAAGAAGAGAGGTGAAGTCCCACTGCAAAGGGAGTGCACACAGAAAGATGTTACTTGTTAAGGGCCATAACTGGAACAATTTAGGATTCCCTGAAGCTATGAAAATCATTGTTTTCCGTTTAATATTTCATCACTTTTCCACATCATTAAAGCCTATTTGTAGATGCAATTTTTAGAGCGTACCTGTTTCATTTTAACCTGTTTGTTAGAGATTTACATTTTAGTCTGCTTCCATGTATGCTGCAGTAGACATGTATGACGCTTTGCTAAGGTTTTGGAGTCCTTGAAGAGGCATTACTGGGTCAAAGAGTATTGGTGTTCAAGGCTCTTAATACATATTGTAAAATTCCCTTCTGAAAAAAAAAATGTCATGAAGAACCTAGGGGTAAGATAGGAATAAAGACACAGACCTACTAGAGAATGGACTTGAGGATATGGGGAGGGGGAGGGGTAAACTGTGACAAAGCGACAGAGTGGCATGGACATGTATACACTACCAGACGTAAAATAGAAAGCTAGTGGGAAGCAGCCGCATAGCACAGGGAGATCAGCTCGGTGCTTTGTGACCACCTAGAGGGGTGGGATAGGGAGGGTGGGAGGGAGGGAGACGCAAGAGGGAGGAGATATGGGAATGTGTGTGTGTATGGCTGATTCACTTTGTTATAAAGCAGAAATTGGCACACCATTGTAGAGCAATTATACTCCAGTAAAGATGTAAAAAAAAAATTTCCCTTCTGAAAGTTGTGGCGCTTCACAGTGGTACATCAAGGGGTCCATCCCCTTGTCAGCATTAAGCACTATTGATTTTCAAAAAAACCCTTTAATTTGATGGATAAAAACCAGCACCTCATTCTTGTTTTTGTTTACATTTTCACTCATTAATTAAAGTGTTTTTACATATTTAATAGCCATTTGTATATACCATCTGTGAAGAGTTTCTTTGTACCCTTTGCTCATTTATGTACCTTTCTTAATGATGTTCCTGCGATTTTCATGTGGTAATTATTTAAGCTTTTGTCTGAAATGTCTCTTGATTTTTTTCCATTTTACTGTGTGCCTTTTGATTTTGTTTCTATTTTTATATACAAATTTTTTCAGAGTGAAAAATTATTCCTTTTAAATATAGGGTATCTTTCAACTAAAAATCAGTTGGCTCTCCACCTCCATTTTATTCTAGGTTTTCAGTTTTGTATGCGGTGGTGGTGGTGGTGGTGTGTGTGTCCTTCAGCTTTCTGACTCTCAGAACCATCTGGAATTAGATTTAAACAAACACTGAACTCTGATTCCTCTATTGTGAGGTGAGGATCTGCTTCTCACCCCATTCCTATTGAATCATCCCACTTATCCAAGAATTCTTCCTTTTGGCACTAATTTTTGATGCCACTATTTTTCCCTTTCAGATTCTATTTCCTCATATACTGAGGGCTGTTTCCGGGCTTCCTCTCTTATTCATTTGATTTTTTTTTCCTGCCCAAATACTATACTCACAATGATTGTGGCTTTATATCGTGCTTTATTATATAATTGTGGAAGTGCCTCCTCATTTTTCTTCTTTTTCAAAATCCCTTGACTATTTCTGTTTAATTCTTCCAGAGGTACTTGAGAATCATTTTGAACAGTTCTGAAAATGGACCCATTGGGATTTTGATTGTAACTGCATGATTTTTATCGATCAGTTGGTTGCAATCTGACATCTTTAATATATTAAGATTTCCCACCCAGAAGCGTTGTACATATAGCTCCATTCATTTGAGGCCTTTAAAATATCTCAGCAGAATTTTGTGGTTTTTCCTCTTACGGTTTCTCAGTATTTCTTGTAAAAGTTAACCTCTGCTATTTAATCTTTCTGGTTGCTTTTTGGAATGGGCTCAGTTTTCCCATTATATCTTCTAGCTGGTCGTTTAGGTTATATAGGAAATGCATTTATTTGAAAATATTTTTATTGATTTAACAGTGGCACGGATGCTATATATTATAAATAGCTTGCACCGAGAAAAGTTAAACAGTGCAGAAGACTATTGAATAAAAATGAAAGATCCCCTTAGTGTCTCTTGCCTGATCCCACTCCCAGCCTGAGAGCCGAGCGTTGTTAAGAATTAGGCAACATGGGCTTCCCTGGTGGCGCAGTGGTTGGGAGTCCGCCTGCCGATGCAGGGGACGTGGGTTCGTGCCCCGGTCCGGGAGGATCCCACGTGCCGCGGAGCGGCTGGGGCGGTGGGCCATGGCCGCTGAGCCTGCGCGTCCGGAGCCTGTGCTCCGCAAAGGGAGAGGCCACAACAGTGAGAGGCCCACGTACCACAAAAAAAAAAAAAAGAATTAGGCAACAGTTATAGACAATTAACAGTGAATTATTCTAGCCCTGTATCCATTTGCATATGTGTATTTTAACAGAAATGGAGTCATACTATTATATCAAAGCATATAGCTCTGTTTTAATTTCTTTAATCATTCTCCTTTGATAGATGATTACCTACGGTCTGCCTTGATTTCTTTTTCCGTTTAGAAACAGTTGTACAGTCAGGATAGATAACCCAGAAGACAAAGTGCTGGGTCAACGATTTGTGCGGTATTTATTCCCAGTGGTTTAATGCAACAGAGTTTTATTTTTCACTCATGCTGCATGAGGAGGGCGGGTTGGTGGGGGGGTCAGCTCTACCCAGCCCCTCAGGGGCCCAGGCTGATGATGGAGGCTTAACTCTCCTGCAGCTGCACCAAAAACAGTTTATGGCTTCCTTGGTGTTATGAGCATGAGGAGACAGAGCCAGAAATGAAATGGTTTTTCTCCAGAGGGGACACACAATTCTTTTGCTCGTGGTCCATTGGCCTGAACTAGTGTGATGTGACCCTAAATATAAATACTGTGTGTGTGCATTTAAAAAATTTTAAGATATCTATTATCTGTGCTTTAAAAATTTTTATAGATATCTATTAAATTACCCTAAAGGGTATACCAGTTTACACTCTGACCAAAGGCATATGTGGCTGTACATTTCCCCACACCCTTGCCAGTGCATATTATCAACCTTATTTTTGCCAATCTTCTTCATTGTTTCATTGCTACTTTTGCTGATAAGTGATGAGATTGACTGTGCTTTTCCATGTTATATCCATTTTTATTTCTTTGAATTTTTTTTCTGGTTCTTTGCCCATTTTTATTGTTTTAAATTTTTTGTTGTTGTTGATTTCACAGTTTTAAAAAAATATGCTCTGGACATTAACTCTTTGTTATGTCAGTATTTTGTCAATCTGTCATTTGTCTTTTTTAAAAATTTAATTTTTGGCTGCATTGGGTCTTCGTTGCTGCGCGCGGGCTTTCTCTAGTTGCGGCGAGCGGGGGCTACTCTTCCTTGCAGTGTGCAGGCTTGTCACTGCAGTGGCTTCTATTGTTGTGGAGCACGGGCTCTAGGTGTGCGGGCTTCAGTAGTTGTGGCATGCAGGCTCAGTAGTTGTGGCTCATGGGCTCTCGAGCACGGGCTTCAGTAGTTGTGGTGCAAGGGCTTAGTTGTTCCGTGGCAGGTGGGATCTTCCCGGACCAGGGCTCGAACCTGTGTCCCCCGCATCAGCAGGTGGATTCTTAACCACTGCGCCACCAGGGAAGTGCCTGTCTTTTTTTTTTTTTTAAACTGATGAGCGTACATTGACACATCATTGTCGCTCAAAGTCCATAGTTTACCTTAGGGTTCACTTTTGGGGTTTTATGTTCTGCGGGTTTGGAGACATGTGTAATGACATGTATCCATCATTATAATACACAGAATAGCTTCACCCCCCTAAAAATCCTCTGTGCTCTGCCTGTTCATCCCTCTCTCCCCACCCCCTGGCAAACATGGATTATGGACCTAAATGTATATGTGAGGGTCTCTGTGGATGTCTACTCTTTCATTCCTGTTATAGGTAATTTGGGTTTTCACTTTCTTTGTTGTTATGTCTGGCTAGAGGTTTATCAATTTTACAGTTCTTTAAAAGAACCAGCTTTTGACTTCATTGATATTGTCTTTAATGTTAGTGTTTTTAATTTCATTTATTTCTGTTCCTACCTTTATTATTAATTTCTTCCTTCTGTTAGCTTTGAGTGTAATTTGCTCTTTGTTCTAGTTTGTTAAGATGGAAGCTTAGATTATTTATTTTATTTTTATTATTAATATTTTTTTGGCCATGCCACACCACATGTGGGATCTTAGTTCCCTGACCAGGGATCAAACCGCTCCCCCTGCAGTGTAAGCCCAGAGTCTTCTGCCAGGGAAGTCCCAGATTATTTATTTTAGACCTTTCTTTTTTTTCTTATAACAGCATGTAATGCTATAAATTTCCCTCTGAACACTGTTTTACCTGCCTTCCACAAATTTTGATATGTTGTATTCATTTAATTTTCATTTAGTTTAAAATATTTTATAATTTCTCTTGAGACTTCTTTCACCCATGGGGTAATTTAGAAGTGGGTGGTTTAATTTCTAAATGATTAACTAAGCTACATCTGAGATTTCCAGATACAGTTTAGTTAATTTGTAGTTTAATCTTGTTATGGTCAGAGAACATTGTTTGCATGATTTCCATTCTTTTGAACTTTTAAAAGTTTATTTTATGGCCTAGAGTATAGTAAGTGTTCCATGTGCCCTTGAAAGGAATGTGTATTTTGTGTGAGATTTTTTATAAATGTCAATTAGGTCGAGGTGATTCATAGTGTTTTTAAGGAATTTGGTATCCATACTGATTTCATCTTTTCTTGTTCTGTTAATTACTGAGAGAAATACTGAACTCTCCAACTATAATGTGTATTTGTCTCAATCTTCCAGTTTTCTGTTTTTGCTTTGCATGTTTGTAACTCTCTTTTTAAGTGCATAAATATTTTGTATTGTTGTATATTCCTGGAATATTGTCTCTTTTATTGTTATGTAATGTTCCTGTTTGTCTTTAGTAGTATTCTTTGTTTGGAACTTTACTTTTTCTGATATTAACATAACTGCTGAAGCCTGATTATTGTTTCACAGTATATGTTCCCATCATTTTACTTTTAACCTATGTCTTTAGATTGAAAGTAGATTACTTAGAAACAACATCACTTTTTAAAATCCAGTTCAATATTGTCTTTAACTTTGATGTTTATACCCTTTACATTAATGTAATTATTTATATATTGATACTTGTATTAAAATGTTGCTATTTTTTGTTTGCTTCATCTATTGTTTCATTTTTCTATCTTCTGAGTTACAAATTTCAAAAAAGTTCAGCATTTCTCATGATTCTTTTTTCATCTCAGCAATTATTTATATCTCTTGTTTAATTTTAAAACTAATTGCTGTAAAGTTTGCATTACATGTATTTACTCAGTTTACTTTTATATAACTTACACTGCTTCGTTGTAGTTTAATGACCTGACAACAGTATATTCCCATTTCCCTTCTGCCTTTGTTCTATTGTTGTCATACATGTTACTTGTACGTATGCCATGAACACACAACGCATTGCTGCTCTTTTTGCTTGAGATAGTCATTTAACTTTAGAGCAATTCAAGGTAAGGAAAAAAAGTTTTATTTTTACCCTCATTTATCCCACTTCCAGGGCTCTGTATTTCTTTGTGTAGATCCAAGTTTCTGTCTGGTTATCATATTCCTTCTATCTGAAGAACTTCCTTTAACATTTTGTGTAGAATAAGTCTGCTGGAGATTAATTCCCTTATTTTTTGTCTGAGAAATTTTTCCTTTTTCTATTTTGAAAGATATTTTTGCTGGACAAGTTCTTGCTTGACCATTTTTTTCCTTCGTCACCTTTAAGATGTTATTTTACTGTGCTGTCATGCATGGTTTTTGATAAGGAGTCTGAGGTAATGCTGATTTTTGTTCCTAGATATGAGGTGCATAGTTTTTTCTCTGACTGTAAGATTTTCTGCTTGTATTTTGTTTTGTGCAGTTTCAGTATGATATGAGTTAGTGTATTGCATTGTATTATATTATTTTCTTTCGCAGGAAGAGTATTTATCCTGCTCAGCGTTTTCTGAGCTGTTGGATTAGTGCTTTGATACTGTCATCAATTTTGAAAATTTTTGGCTATTCAGTTTTCAAATATTTCTTCTGCCTATTCTTCCTTTCTCTTCCCTCTGGGATTCCACTGACATGTATGTCAGACTATTTGGTATCATTCTACAGCTCTTAGGTGCCCTGTTTTTTTCTTTGTGTTTCAGTTTGGTTTAGTTTCTGTTGACCTACTTTCAAGTTTTCTGATTTTCTTTCTCAGCTATGTCCAGTCTACTGATCAGTCTGTTTCTTCAAATTCTCATATTTCTTATTATGTTGTTGATTTCTAGCATTTTTGCTTGATTATTTCTTACTGTTTCCTTCTTTCCACTGAGTTTTTCTATCTGATCTTGCATTGTTCATCTTCTCCATTAGAGCTGGTGTCCAGTGGCACTGCTCAAGGTAAGTATCAAATTCAGTCTCTCTCTGCAAGCATCTGAGATTTTGGGCTAGTTGTTTTCCCCTCAATATCTGTTCTGTGGTGAGTTCTAGGCAAGTCAAGAACATGAGTTTGTCTGGACTTTTTTTTTTTTTTTAAAGAAAGTAGTGTTTAGATTTCTATCTCTTTTTTTAAAATTAATTAATTAATTTATTTATTTGGCTGTGTTGGGTCTCCGTTTCTGTGCGAGGGCTTTCTCCAGTTGCCTCGAGCAGGGGCCACTCCTCATTGCGGTGCGCGGACCTCTCACTGTCGCGGCCTCTCCCGTTGCGGAGCACAGGCTCCAGATGTGCACGCTCAGTAGTTGTGGCTCATGGGCTTAGTTGCTCTGCGGCATGTGGGATCTTCCCAGACCAGGGCTCGAACCCGTGTCCCCTGCATTGGCAGGCAGATTCTTAACCACTGAGCCACCAGGGAAGCCCTGGACTTTTGTTATTCTTGTTCTTACTCTTTAAAGCAGGGAGCAGTTGTTTTCCAGCTCTACAGCCTAAGCAGAAACTGGAAACCTAGTCCATAGAGTTTTCTTCTCTGTCATTTTCTTGTTGATTCAGAATTCTATTAGAATAAATTTTGAAATTATGGATTGTGTGATTTTTATTATGTTTTCTAATGTATTGAGATTTAACTGAAGTGTAATATGTAATTGTTTTTGTGAATACTTGATGCGTATTTGAAGAGAAAGTGTAGTTTCATTTTGGAGCAATGTTGATAGTGAATTATTTATATTTATTTTATTGTTAAGCATTTGCTAAACTTTGTAAGTTCTGGTCAAGTCAAATTTTTTTATGTTAATTATCTCACATTTTCTAGACATACAAGATATATAATCATATTATCTAATATAGTGATAATTTGTTTTCTGTTTCTATATTCATGTCTCCTTTTCTTGTTTTGTATTTTCCTATGTTGCTCTGTCACCCGAAATAGCTCAATAGCGAAATAATTGTACATATTTTGTTTTGATCTTGACATCAGTGTAAGTGCTTATTAAATTTTACTCTTAGAATTGGTGCAGACTTCCAGTTTGATATTGCTTTTCTTTGTCATATATATTTTAGTCCTTTTTTTGTGGGGAGAGGTGGTCTGGAATGAATTTAAAGTTTGGGTAATTAACTTTTCAGCATCTGTTAAGAGCATCTCATTTTTTTCTTTGACCAATTAATGTGAAACTTCCTCTTAGTAGACTTTTAAATTTAACCATTCTGTCACTTTGAGATATTTTATCCTTTAAATATATTACTCCTTCTGTTTTTTAGTTCTATATAAAATGCTTACATCATATTGATCAGTGAAATTTTTATATATATTTTATTGTTATGCTGTCTTTTATAAGTTTTCATGAAGGCAATGATAGATTTGTTCAGTGGATTTCAAAGCATTCCATTTTTTCTCTCTGCACCAAAATCATTTCTGTACTGTGGGAACTACCTATTTCTTCAACATTGGTAAGATTCCTGAGTAAACCCATTTTAGGGTAGACCCTTTTCTTAAAAAATTATTTAATAACTATCCATTTTTTCCTAGAGTTGTTATTCTGTTCAGATGTTTAACTTTAATAACTGTATCTGCTTATTTCCTGGTTATTGGTCTGTTTATACTTTCATCTTCTGAGTCATTTTTGCTAATGCACATATTATTTCATAGTAAGCGTTTCACCTGTTTTCAAACTTTTCAGCATGTTAGAAGACATGGTATTATATGCATTTATTTTACATCTGTTATATTCTCATTTCATTTATGATTCATTTTATTTGTATTTTCTCTATTTTTCCTTCAGTGGGATTTACCAGAAAATTTATCTGTTTTATTGCCTTGCCTCAAAAATCAGTTCTTGTAATGTGCTGTTTTGATTCCCTTCTGATTTCCTTTACTGTATATTTTTCAGATATTTTCTTAGTGGTTTTTTGAGATTTACCATTAACATCCTAAGTGTATAGCAGTCTACTGGATTGATATCAGTGCAGCTGCAATATTGTATAAAACTCTGCTTGTATATACTTCCCTTCCCTTTCCCACATTTATGTTGTTATTATCACGGATTACATCTTTATATATTCTATACTCATCAATATACATTTATAATTATTGCTTTATGCGTTTTTCTTTTATGTCAAATAGGAAATGTACAGAAGTAGTTGCACATCAGAAATAACAGTAGTACTGGCTTTTATATTACCTATGTGGTTAACATTTCTGGAGTTCTTTAATCTTCATGTTGCTTCAGGTTATTATGTTGTATCCTTTCATTTCGGCCTAAAGGACTCCCTTTAGCATTTCCTGTAAAGCAAGTCTACTAATAATATTATTACCTGAGTTTCTGTTTACCTGGGAATAACATAATTTCTCCTTCAATTTTAAAGGGTAGTTTTGCCAGATGTAGAATTTTTCACCAAATTTTAAAAATTGAATGATTTACAGTGATTCAGGTGTACAGCAAAGTGATTCAATTATTTATTCAATATATGTATATATATATTCTTTTTAAGATTCTTTTCCATTATAGGTTATTACAAGATACTGAATATAGTTCCCTGTGCTATACAGTAGGTCCTTGTTGTTTATCTGTTTTATATATGGTAATGTGTATATGTTAATCCCAAACTCCTAATTTATCCCTCCCTCCCTTTCCCTTTTGGTAACCATAAGTTTTTCTATGTCTATTTCTGTTTTGTAAATAAGTTCATTTGTATCATTTTTTTAGATTCCACATATAAGTGATATCATATATTTGTCTTTCCCTATCTGACTTACTTCACTTAGTACTATAATCTCTAGGTCCATCCATCTTCCTGCAAATGGCAATATTTCATTCTTTTTACAGCTGAGTAATAATCCACTGTACATATATACCACATCTTCTTTATCCATTTGTCTGCTGATGGGCACTTAGGTTGCTTGCATACCTTGGCAATTGAAAATAATGCTGCTATGAACATTGGGGTGCATGTATATTCAGATGTAAATTTTTGGTTGACAGTTTTTTCTTTTAGCACTTGCACTCTTTTTTTTTTTTTTTTTTTTTGGCGGTACGCGGGCCTCTCACTGTTGTGGCCTCTCCCGTTGCGGAGCACAGGCTCCGGACACGCAGGATCAGCGGCCATGGCTCACGGGCCTAGCCGCTCCACAGCATGTGGGATCTTCCCGGACCGGGGCACGAACCTGTGTCCCCTGCATTGGCAGGCAGACTCTCAACCACTGCGCCACCAGGGAAGCCCTTTTAGCACTTTAAATGTGTGATCCCACTGCCTTCTGGCCTCCATGGTTTCTGATTGGAAATTGACTGTTAATCCTACTGAGGATCCCTTGTATGTGATGAATCGTTTTGCTTGCTGCTTTTAAGATCCTCTCTTTGAGTTTGTCTTTCAGTTGTTTGATTGTAATGTATCTCAGTGTTGACCTCTTTGAGCTTATCCTATTTTGAGTTTGTTGAGCTTCTCGAATATGTACACTTACATCTTTTATCAAATTTGGACAATTTGGGCCATTATTTCTTTAAATATTCTTTCTGCCCCTTTCTGTTTTTCCTTTTCTTCCAGAACGCCTGTTATGTGTGTATGTTGTTACTCCTGACAGTGTCCCACAGGTCTCTTGGGCTCTGTTTATTTCCCTTTATTTTTTTCTTTCTGCTTCTCAGACTGGATAATTTTAATTGAACTATCTTCAAATTTGCCGATTCTTTCTTCTGCCTTTTCACATCTTTTATTGAAACTCTCATGTGGATTTTTCATGTATGTTATTGTGCTTTTTGTCTCCCAGATTTCTTTTGTTCCTTTTCATAATTTTCATTGCTTTATTGATGTTTTCTATTTGTTGAGACATTGTTGTCCTGGCTTACTTTAACCCTTTGTCCATGGTTTTCTCTAGCCCTTTGAGAATACTTAAGACCATTAATTCAAAGCCTTTGTCTAGTAAGTCCAATGTCTTTCCTTCCTTAGGGGAAGTTTCTGTTAATTTCTTCTGTGAATGGGCCATATTTCTTGTTTCTTTGAATGTTTCATAATTTCTTATTGAAGACTGGACAGTTTGAATATTATAATGTGGTAACTCTGGAAATTAGACTTTCCTCCCTTGTCAGGGTTTGTTCTTGTTGCCTGTTGTGGACTCCTGCTGTTTGTTTAGAGGCTTATCTAAACTGTTTTTTAAAGTCTGTACTCCTTGTCATGTGTGGTCTATGAACTCTCTGTTCCTTTATCTTGTGTTAAGCTGGTTGTGACAGATTTCCTTGCATGCGAGGAGAAATAAATAAGGAAGTAAAGAATAGAAATGAAGGAAGAGAGGGAGGGAGGGAGGAAGGAAGGAAGGAAGCAAGCAAGCCTCCCTCTGGCTTTTCAGATTGGCTCTGTGTTGGGACATTCCTTCAGTGCTTAGCCAGGGCATTTACAAGTCTGCCTTAGTCTTCACTTCCTGCATGCACTAAGCTTAGAGATCAGCCAGAGGGGAAAGTTTTAGGGCCATCTTTTCTGGGCATGTATCCTGCCTTGGGCATGTATGTAGCTTTTTTGAATCCCCGAATTTCCCAAGGAAACTCTTCATCTTTTCTTCCCAGGCTTTTGGTGCGTCTGTTGTTTTTCTCACTTGTACTCTTTTGTCCCATTTGGCAGGAGATTGTGCATTTGCATACATTGTTTTCAAAGAATGACTCTGCCTAGCTATTTTCCAACCTAAGTAAGTTTTGAGGAAGACAAAAACAAGTGCTTACATCATTCCTCAGGTAGCCCCTAGACAAGTTAGAACAAACACAGTTCTTTGAGGAGAAGGATTGCTTTTCTTCCTCCAGAACCGGGGACCGTGGTTCCATACTGGGGATATGGGCTGCTTTATTCAAGACTGCTACTGAGCTGGGGAGTGGGTGGGGCAAAACTAAGTAAAAGTGACAAAAAGCTTCCTACTGTTTTTGAGCTGTGTTTTTCTTGATTCAGCCTTCAGTTTGGTTGCTACAAACCTTGTCTTCCAGAATTCTAAAACAGTTGATTCTGACGTTTTTGCTTGATTTTCCATTGTTTCTGTAGATGAAACAAACCCTTGGAGCTGCCTACTCTGCCATTTTTCCTCTTTATTTCAAAAATCAGTTTTTGAATGTCAATGAGCTCAGCTTTTTTACATTTTCTAGTTTGTTAATTTCTGCTTTGATATTTATTCTTTCCTCTTTCTGCCCAAGAGTATTTGTTTTCTTTTACTGCTTACTGAGGGTAGATGTTTTAACTTCTTCCTTCCTTCTTTATTTCTGCCTCCCAACTATTTGACTGTGTGTATACTCATTTTTTGATTTTTGAAAAAATGTTATTGCAGTTTTTTCTTAGCTCTTTATTTGATGGTTACTTAGGGTCGTTTGTTCATTTATAAGTGGTTGGGATTTATTTTTAAATTGTGTTATCTAGTATTATAGCATTGTATGTATTTAGAAATCACAGTCTGTAAAATATCTCTTTTTTTGCATTCATTAGGGATTATTTTCTCTTACATTTTCGTATTTAATCAATTTTTATAAGTGTTCCATGGATGATTTTCTTGAAATTTTGTAGAGTTTATTTTCTTTACAAATTATGCAGTTAAAATTTGTGTTCATACAAATATATGTAATATTTACTTGATCAACCATCATATTTATATGTCAGATTCTTTATATCCATATTTTTCATCTGCTTGATGTGTCTCAGTCTGAAAGTATTGAGTTTAAGTCTTCAGTTCAAATTGTTTCTACCAATTTTCTGTTGAATTTTTAAAAGTTACTTTTGGGTCTGTTATTTGATACAGAAAAGTTCATAACTATTATGTATTTAGTGAGTATTTTTTAATTAAAAAATTTCCTTTCCTATTCAATGCATTTTTGCTCCTCAAATTTTACTTTGATATTCTTTACAAAATTTGATCCTGCCTGATATATTGTTGTTCTTTCTCTTATTTTTTATTACTAAGCGAATAAGTATATAATGAGTACCTGGGATTGTTAGGTTTTATGATTGCTGTTCCCATTATTCACATGCTTTTTTTTTAAGTTTTTGCGTAACCTGCAATTGTATGTTAAAAAAAACTTGAAATAATTATGTATTTTCAGAAGAGTTATATAGTACAAAGTTTCCATATACCCCTTAGCCAGTTTTCATGATTATTTACATCTTACACCATGTACATTTATAAAAACTAAGAAATTAACATTGGTGCTACTCTGTAAACTAACCTACATACTTTATTAGGATTTCACCAGTGTTTCCATGAACATCCTTTTCTGTTTCAGGATCCAGTCCAGGATACCACATTGCATTTAGTTACTGCTTTTCCTCAGTCACCTCCAATCTAAGGCCATATCTTGGTCTCCTTGTATTTTGTGACTTGATACTTTTCCAGTGTACTGGTCAAGTATTTTGTAGACTGTCCTTCAATTTGGGTTTGTCTGATGTGTAATCAATAGGTTATGGGTTTGGGGGATTATACCACAAAGGGGAAGTGTGCTTCTCAGTGAATCAGATCATAGTATACATGCCAGCAACATGATTTATGCAGGTGATGTAACCTTGATCACTGGTGTGGGCCAGGTTTCTGCACCGTACAGGTACTCTTTTTTTCCTTTGTGTACTCTGTTTGTTAGAAAGGGGTCATTAAGTCCAGTCACTTAAGGGGAGAGGAATTAAGCTGCACCTCCTAAAGGGAAGAGGATCGATTGGTGGGCATCTGTTCAAACGACCATGATGGTTCATAAATATGTCGGGGGAGATATTTTCAGGCTATGCAAATATCCTCTTTCTCTTTAAAGTTTTACCAACTCGTTTTAGCATCCATCTGTGGCTCTTGTCTGTAGCAATTATTACTGTGGTGCTCTAATGGAGATTTTTCTATTTCCCTTATTCTTTTTACATTTGTTATTTGGAATTCAGCTCTAAGGAATATTTGTCCCTTCTCCCATTTGTTTATTTATTCCAGAGTCAGCAAGCTTTTTCTGTAATGGACCATACAGCAAATATTTTAGTCTTTGTGGACCATACAGTCTCTGTTACACAACTGACTCTGATAGCGTGAAGCACCATAGATGATACATAAATGAATGGGCGTGGTGTGTTCCAATGAATCTTTATTCTTAAAAACAGACACTGGGCCAGATTTGGCCTGCAGGCCAACTTCTGATAATTAATTCATTGATTTATATCAGGTGAACTCATGGGTATTTATTTTATTCTTTAGGTTATACATGTATAACCTATGTATTATTCAAATTATTCCAGCTTTGGCCACTGGGACCTCTTCCAGTTGTCTTCTTTGGCATTCCACTGCCATCATTTGGGGTTGATTGGTTGAACATTTCTTATTTTCTGGCATTATGAGATCCTCCAGGCTCATTTTTTTAATGTGTTAGTTTATGTTTTGTCCTTTAACCAACGAAATGTCTTCCTCCTTCCTTCCCAACTGAAGGTCCACTTGACTGGTTTTAGAATTCTTAAGTTTACAATATTTATGTTTTCAACTTCTGTAGTATTTTGGATGGGGGAAGGTTGGGGTGTGAGGTAGGGAGTTTAATTCTTTGAAATTAAGTTTTGCAAGAATAGAAATAAAGTTGATTTATTCTCAACCTTGGCTTCCGCCATCAGAGATCTTTTTTTGACCTACAGACTCACGGTACAGAGATCTCTTCTGTTATGCTTTATTAATGTTCTTGTCCCATTTTGATTTTTTTCCCTTTGTCAGATCAGACTTACATTGCTTGGGTCCCTGTTAACCCTCCTGGATGCCTACACTCATTTTCCTTAATGTTTTCTTTAAAAATCTCTGTGTCCTTTTCTTCTGCATTCTTGGAGAGCTCTTCAAGTATGTCATATACATCACTGATTTCATTTTGTGCGTGTTGGCTCTGTCCTTTCCTGGTTCCAATGGGAATTTTATTTCTTTGCCTGTGTTTTTTTTTTTCTTTTTCCCCCTTTGGTTTCCTTACATCCTTTCTTATATAAATGGGTCTACTTTCAATTCAGTTCCCTACTCAACCTATTTATTTCATTTCATCATTTATCTTTGTTTCCTCTCTCTATCTTTTAAAAACAGAGGCCATATTTTCTGTAGTCTTTGAAAACATGACACAAATGCTATCCAAAAATGTATAGTAGTACTTTTCTTAGTAGGATATTACAGAGAATTTTTACTTATGATCTTGTTCTGATGTATTTTAGAAGGTTTTTTTTTTCTATTTCTAATTTTATTGATTTGAGTCCTCTCCCTCTTCTTCTTGATGAGTCTGGCTAATGGTTTATCAATTTTGTTTCTCTTCTGAAAGAACCAGCTTTTAGTTTTATTGATCTTTGCTGTTGTTTTCTTTGTTTCTATTTCACTTATTTCTCCTCTGATCTTTATGATTTCTTTCTTCTACTAACTTTGGGTTTTGTTTGTTCTTCTTTCTCTAGTTCCTTTAGGTGTAAGGTTAGATAGTTTATTTGATAGTTTTCTTGTTTCTTGAGGTAGGCTTGTATTGCTATAAACTTCCCTCTTAAAACTGCTTTTGCTGCATCCCATAGGCTTTGGATCATCGTGTTTTTGTTGTCATCTGTCTCTAGGTATTTTCTGATTTTCTCTTTGATTTCTTCAGTGATCTCTTGGTTATTTAGTAACGTATTGTTTAGCTGCCACGTGTTTGTGTTTTTTAGGGTTTTTTTTTTTCCCTGTAATTGATTTCTAATCTCATAGCCTTGTGGTCAGAAAAGATGCTTCGTATGATTGCAATTTTTAAAAATTTACTGAGGCTTGATTTGTGACCCAAGATGTGATTTATCCTGGAGAATGTTCCATGTGCACTTGAGAAGAAAGTGTAATCTGCTGTTTTTGGACAGAATGTCCTATAAATATCAATTAAATCTATCTGGTCTCTTGTGTCATTTAAAGCTTGTGTTTCATTATTAATTTTCTGTTTGGATGATCTGTCCATTGGTGTAAGGGAGGTGTTAAAGTCCCCCCACTCTTATTGTGTTACTGTCGATTTCCTCTTTTATAGCTGTTAGCAGTTGCCTTATGTACTGAGGTGCTCCTGTGTTGGGTGCATATATATTTATAATTGTTAAACCTTCTTATTGGATTGATCCCTTGATCATTATGTAGTGTCCTTCCTTGTCTGTTGTAACATTCTTTATTTTATTTTATTTTTTATTTTTATTTTTTAAACATCTTTATTGGAGTATAATTGCTCCACAATGGTATGTTAGCCTCAGCTTCACAACAAAATGAATCAGTTATACACACACACACGTTCCCATATCTCCTCCCGCCCACGTATCCCTCCCTCCCTCCCTCCCCATCCCACCCCTCCCCATCCCACCCCTCCAGGCGGTCACAAAGCACCGAGCTGATCTCCCTGTGCTATGCGGCTGCCTCCCACCAGCTATCTACCCTACATTTGGTAGTGTATATATGTCCATGCCTCTCTATCGCCTTGTCACCGTTTACCCTTCCCCCTCCCCATAGCCTCAAGTCCATTCTCTAGTAAGTCTGTGTCTTTATTCCTGTTTCACCCCTAGGTTTTTCATGACATTTTTTTTTCTTAAATTCCATATATATGTGTTAGCATACGGTATTTGTCTCTCTCTTTCCGACTTACTTCACTCTGTACGACAGACTCTAGGTCCATCCACCTCACTACAAATAGCTCAACTTCGTCTCTTTTTATGGCTGAGTAATATTCCATTGTATATATGTGCCACATCTTCCTTATCCATTCATCCGATGATGGACACTTAGGCTGTTTCCATCTCTGGGCCATTGTAAATAGAGCTGCAATGAACATTTTGGTACATGACTCTTTCCGAATTATGGTTCTCCCAGGGTACATGCCCAGCAGTGGGATTGCTGGGTCATATGGCAGTTCCATTTGTAGCTCTTTAAGGAACCTCCATACTGTTCTCCACAGTGGCTGCATCAATTCACATTCCCACCAACAGTGCAAGAGGGCTCCCTTTCCTCCACACCCTCCCCAGCATTCATTGTCCCTAGATTTTTTGATGATGGCCACTCTGACTGGTGTGAGATGATATCTCATTGCAGTCTTGACCCGCATTTCTCCAATGATTAGTGATGCTGAGCATTCCTTCATGTGTTTGTTGGCACTCTGTATATCTTCTTTGGAGAAATGTCCATTTAGGTCTTCTGCCCATTCTTGGATTGGGTTGTTTGTTTTTTTGTTATTAAGCTGCATGAGCTGCTTATAAATTTTGGAGATTAATCCTTTGTCAGTTGCTTCATTTGCAAATATTTTCTCCCATTCTGAGGGTTGTCTTTTGGTCTTCTTTATGGTTTCCTTTGCTGTGCAAAAGCTTTGAAGTTTCATTAGGTCCCATTTGTTTACTTTTGTTTTTATTTCCATTTCTCTAGGAGGTGGGTCAAAAAGGACCTTGCTGTGATTTATGTCATAGAGTGTTCTGCCTATGTTTTCCTCTAAGAGTTTGATAGTTTCTGGCCTTACCTTTAGGTCTTTAATCCATTTTGAGCTTATTTTTGTGTATGGTGTTAGGGAGTGATCTAATCTCATACTTTTACATGTAGCTGTCCAGTTTTCCCAGCACCACTTACTGAATAGGCTGTCCTTTCTCCACTGTACATTTCTGCCTCCTTTGTCAAAGATAAGGTGACCATATGTGCGTGGGTTTATCTCTGGGCTTTCTATCCTGTTCCATTGATCTATCTTTCTGTTTTTGTGCCAGTACCATACTGTCTTGATTACTGTAGCTTTGTAATATAGTCTGAGGTCAGGAAGCCTGATTCCTCCAGCTCCATTTTTCGTTCTCAAGATTGCTTTGGCTATTCGGGGTCTTTTGTGTTTCCATACAAATTGGGAAATTTTTTGTTCTAGTTCTGTGAAAAATGCCAGTGGTAGTTTCATAGGGATTGCATTGAATCTGTAGATTGCTTTGGGTAGTACAGTCATTTTCACAATGTTGATTCTTCCAATCCAAGAACATGGTATATCTCTCCATCTATTTGTATCATCTTTAATTTCTTTCATCAGTGTCTTATAATTTTCTGCATACAGGTCTTTTGTCTCCTTAGGTAGGTTTATTCCTAGGTATTTTATTCTTTTTGTTGCAATGGTAAATGGGAGTGTTTTCTTGATTTCACTTTCAGATTTTTCATCCTTAGTGTATAGGAATGCCAGAGATTTCTGTGCATTAATTTTGTATCCTGCTACTTTACCAAATTCATTGATTAGCTCTAGTAGTTTTCTGGTAGCATCTTTAGGATTCTCTATGTATGGTATCATGTCATCTGCAAACAGTGACAGCTTTACTTCTTCTTTTCCGATTTGGATTCCTTTTATTTCCTTTTCTTCTCTGATTGCTGTGGCTAAAACTTCCAAAACTATGTTGAATAAGAGTGGTGAGAGTGGGCAACCTTGTCTTGTTCCTGATCTTAGTGGAAATGCTTTCAGTTTTTCACCATTGAGGACGATGTTGGCTGTGGGTTTGTCATATATGGCCTTTATTATGTTGAGGAAAGTTCCCTCTATGCCTACTTTCTGCAGGGTTTTTATCATAAATGGGTGTTGAATTTTGTCAAAAGCTTTCTCTGCATCTATTGAGATGATCATATGGTTTTTCTCCTTCAATTTGTTAATATGGTGTATCACGTTGATTGATTTGCGTATATTGAAGAATCCTTGCATTCCTGGAAAAAACCCCACTTGATCATGGTGTATGATCCGTTTAATGTGCTGTTGGATTCTGTTTGCTAGTATTTTGTTGAGGATCTTTGCATCTATGTTCATCAGTGATATTGGCCTGTAGTTTTCTTTCTTTGTGACATCCTTGTCTGGTTTTGGTATCAGGGTGATGGTGGCCTCGTAGAATGAGTTGGGGAGTGTTCCTCCCTCTGCTATATTTTGGAAGAGTCTGAGAAGGATAGGTGATAGCTCTTCTCTAAATGTTTGATAGAATTCGCCTGTGAAGCCATCTGGTCCTGGGCTTTTGCTTGTTGGAAGATTTTTAATCACAGTTTCAATTTCAGTGCTTGTGATTGGTCTGTTCATATTTTCTATTTCTTCCTGATTCAGTCTTGGCAGGTTGTGCCTTTCTAAGAATTTGTCCATTTCTTCCAGATTGTCCATTTTATTGGCATAGAGTTGCTTGTAGTAATCTCTCATGATCCTTTGTATTTCTGCAGTGTCTGTTGTTACTTCTCCTTTTTCATTTCTAATTCTATTGATTTGAGTCTTCTCCCTTTTTTTCTTGATGAGTCTGGCTAATGGTTTATCAATTTTGTTTATCCTTTCAAAGAACCAGCTTTTAGTTTTATTGATCTTTGCTATCGTTTCCTTCATTTCTTTTTCATTTATTTCTGATCTGATTTTTATGATTTCTTTCCTCCTGCTAACTTTGGGTTTTTTTTGTTCTTCTTTCTCTAATTGCTTTAGGTGCAAGGTTAGGTTGTTTATTCGAGATGTTTTCTGTTTCTTAAGGTAAGATTGTATTGCTATAAACTTCCCTCTTAGAACTGCTTTTGCTGCATCCCATAGATTTTGAGTCGTCGTGTCTCCATTGTCATTTGTTTCTAGGTATTTTTTGATTTCCTCTTTGATTTCTTCAGTGATCACTTCGTTATTAAGTAGTGTATTGTTTAGCCTCCATGTGTTTGTATTTTTTACAGATCTTCTCCTGTAATTGATATCGAGTCTCATAGCATTGTGGTCGGAAAAGATACTTGATACAATTTCAATTTTCTTAAATTTACCAAGGCGTGATTTGTGACCCAAGATATGATCTATCCTGGAGAATGTTCCATGAGCACTTGAGAAAAATGTGTATTCTGTTGTTTTTGATGGAATGTCCTATAAATATCAATTAACTCCATCTCGTTTAATGTATCATTTAAAGCTTGTGTTTCCTTATTTATTTTCATTTTGGATGATCTGTCCATTGGTGAAAGTGGGGTGTTAAAGTCCCCTACTATGAATGTGTTACTGTCGATTTCCCCTTTTATGGTTGTCAGTATTTGCCTTATGTATTGAGGTGCACCTATGTTGGGTGCATAAATATTTACAATTGTTATATCTTCCTCTTGGATCGATCCCTTGATCATTATGTAGTATCCTTCTTTGTCTCTTCTAATAGTCTTTATTTTAAAGTCTATTTTGTCTGATATGAGAATTGCTACTCCAGCTTTCTTTTGGTTTCCATTTGCATGAAATACCTTTTTCCATCCCCTTACTTTCAGTCTGTATGTGTCTCTAGGTCTGAAGTGGGTCTCTTGTAGACAGCAAATATATGGGTCTTGTTTTTGTATCCATTCAGCCAATCTGTGTCTTTTGGTTGGAGCATTTAGTCCATTTACATTTAAGGTAATTATCGATATGTGTGTTCCCATTCCCATTTTCTTAATTGTTTTGCGTTTGTTATTGTAGGTCTTTTCCTTCTCTTGTGTTTCTTGCCTATAGAAGTTCCTTTAGCAGTTGTTGTAGAGCTGGTTTGGTGGTGCTGAACTCTCTCAGCTTTTGCTTGTCTGTAAAGGTTTTAATTTCTCCATCAAATCTGAATGAGATCCTTGCTGGGTAGAGTAATCTTGGTTGCAGGTTTTTCTCCTTCAACACTTTCAATATGTCCTGCCACTCCCTTCTGGCTTGCAGAGTTTCTGCTGAAAGATCAGCTGTTAACCTTATGGGGATTCCCTTGTGTGTTATTTGTTGTTTTTCCCTTGCTGCTTTTAATATGTTTTCTTTGTATTTAATTTTTGACAGTTTGATTAATATGTGTCTTGGCGTATTTCTCCTTGGATTTATCCTGTATGGGACTCTCTGTGCTTCCTGGACTTGATTAACTATTTCCTTTCCCATATTAGGGAAGTTTTCAACTATAATCTCTTCAAATATTTTCTCAGTCCCTTTCTTTTTCTCTTCTTCTTCTGGAACCCCTATAATTCGAATGTTGGTGCGTTTAATGTTGTCCTGGAGGTCTCTGAGACTGTCCTCAGGTCTTTTCATTCTTTTTTCTTTATTCTGCTCTGCAGTAGTTATTTCCACTATTCTGTCTTCCAGGTCACTTATCCGTTCTTCTGCCTCAGTTATTCTGCTATTGATCCCATCTAGAGTACTTTTAATTTCATTTATTGTGTTGTTCATCGTTGCTTGTTTCATCTTTAGTTCTTCTAGGGCCTTGTTAACTGATTCTTGCATTTTGTCCATTCTATTGTCCATTCTATCTCCAAGATTTCGGATCAACCTTACTATTATTATTCTGAATTCTTTTTCAGGTAGACTGCCTATTTCCTCTTCATTTGTTAGGTCTGGTGGGTTTTTATCTTGCTCCTTCATCTGCTGTGTGTTTTTCTGTCTTTTCATTTTGCTTGTCTTACTGTGTTTGGGGTCTCCTTTTTTGCAGGCTGAAGGTTCGTAGTTCCTCTTGTTTTTTGTGTCTGTCCCCAGTGGCTAAGGTTGGTTCAGTGGGTTGTGTAGGCTTCCTGGTGGAGGGTACTAGTGCCTGTGTTCTGGTGGATGAGGCTGGATCTTGTCTTTCTGGTGGGCAGGTCCACGTCTGGTGGTGTGTTTGGGGTGTCTGTAGACTTATTATGATTTTGGGCAGCCTCTCTGCTAATGGGTTGGGTTGTGTTCCTGTCTTGCTAGTTGTTTGGCATAGCATGTCCAGCACTGTAGCTTGCTGGTCGTTGAGTGAAGCTGGGTGCTGGCCTTGAGATGGAGATCTCTCGGAGATTTTTGCTGTTTGATATTATGTGGAGCTGGGAGGCCTCTTGTGGACCAGTGTCCTGAAGTTGGCTCTCCCACCTCAGAGGCACAGCACTGACTCCTGGCTGCAGCACCAAGAGCCTTTCATCCACACGGCTCCTTAATTTGGGATGATTCGTTGTCTATTCAGGTATTCCACAGATGCAGGTATATCAAGTTGATTGTGGAGCTTTAATCCGCTGCTTCTGAGGCTGCTGGGAGAGATTTCCCTTTCTCTTCTTTGTTCTCACAGTTCCCAGGGGCTCAGCTTTGGATTTGGCCCCGCCTGTGCGTGTAGGTCGCCGGAGGGCGTCTGTTCTTTGCTCAGACAGGACGGGGTCAAAGGAGCCGCGGCGGCAGAGGCGGGCACGACGCTGCAGCCTGAGGCACGCCGTGCGCTCTCCCGGGGGAGCCGTCCCTGGATCCCGGGACCCCGGCAGCGGCGGGCTGCACAGGCCCCCCGGAAGGGCGCGCGGCTAGTGACCTGTGTTCACACACAGGCCTCCCGGTGGCCGCAGCAGCGGCCCCAGCGGCCCATGTCCGTCTCTGGGCTCCGCACCCTCAGCCGCGGCTCGCGCCCATCCCCAGAGCTCTCTCAAGCAGCGTTCCCAATCCCCTCTCCTCGTGCACCAGGAAACAAAGAGGGACGCAAAAGTCTCTTGCCTCTTCAGCAGGTCCAGACCTCTCCCTGGACTCTCTCCCGGCCAGCCGCGGCGCACCAACACCCTGCAGGCTGTGTTCACACCGTCAACCCCAGTCCTCTCCCGGCGCTCCGACAAAAGCCGGAGCCTCAGCTCCCAGTCCCGCCCGCCCTGGTGGGCGAGCAGACAAGCCTCTCGGCTGGTGAGTTCCGGTCGGCCCGATCCTCTGCGCTGGAATCTGTCCGCTTTGCCCTCCGCACCCCTGTTGCTGTGCTCTCCTCCGCGGCTCCCAAGCTCCCCCACTCCGCCTCCCGAAGTCTCCGCCCGCGAAGGGGCTTCCTAGTGTGTGGACACTTTTCCTCCTTCACAGCTCTCTCCCGCTGGTGCAGGACCCGTCCCTATCCTTTTGTCTCTGTTTAGTTTTTTCTTTTGCCCTAACCAGGTACGTGGGGGGTTCCTTGCCTTTTGGGAGGTCTGAGGTCTTCTGCCAGCGTTCAGTAGGTGCTCCGTAGGAGTTGTTCCACGCGTAGATGTATTTCTGGTGTATCTGTGGGGAGGAAGGTGATCTCCGCGTCTTACTCTTCCGCCATCTTCCCGGAAGTCCTCCACATTCTTTATTTTAAAGTCTATTTTATCTAATATGAGTATTGCTACTCTGGCTTTCTTTTGATTTCCATTGGCATGGAGTATCTTTTTCCATCCCCTCACTTTCAGTCTGTATGTGTCCCTAGGTCTGGAGTGGGTCTCTTGTAGACAGCATATATACGGGTCTTGTTTTTGTATCCATTCACTGAGCCTGTGTCTTTTGCTTGGAGCATTTAATCCATTCATGTTTAAGGTAATTATCAAAATGTATGTTACTATTACCATTTTCTTAATTGTTACGGGTTTGTTTTTGTAGGTCCTTTTCTTCTCTTGTGTTTCCCACTTAGAGAAGTTCGTTTAGCACTTGTAAAGCTGGTTTGGTGGTGCTGAATTCTTTTAGCTTTTGTTTGTCTGTAAAGCTTTTGATTTCTCCATCGAATCTGAATGAGACCCTTGCCGGGTAGAGTAATATTGGTTTTAGGTTCTTCCCTTTCATCACTTTAAATATATCATGCCACTCCCTTTTGGCTTGTAGAGTTTCTGCTGAGAAATCAGCTGTTAATCTTATGGGAGTTCCCTTGTATGTTATTTGTCTTTTTCCCTTGATGCTTTCAATAATTTTTCTTTGTCTTTAATTTTTGTCAATTTGATTACTATGTGTTTCGGCGTGTTTCTCCTTGGGTTTATCCTGCCTGGGACTCTCTGTGCTTCCTGGACTTGGGTGGCTATTTCCTCTCCCATGTTAGGGAAGTTTTCAACTATAATCTCTTCAAATATTTTCTTGGGTCCTTTCTCTCTCTCTTCTTCTGGGACCCCTATAATGCGAATGTTGTTGCATTTAATGTTGTCCCAGAGGTCTCTTAGGCTGTCTTCATTTCCTTTCATTCTTTTTTCTTTATTCTGTTCCACAGCAGTGAATTCCACTATTCTGTCTTCCAGGTCACTTATCCGTTCTTCTGCCTCAGTTATTCTGCTATTGCTTCCTTCTAGTGTATTTTTCATTTCAGTTATTGAATTGTTCATCTCTGTTTGTTTGTTCTTTAATTCTTCTAGGTGTTTGTTCTTTAATTCTTCTAGGTCTTTGTTAAACATTTCTTGCATCTTCTCGATCTTTGCCTCCATTCTTTTTCCGAGGTCCTGGATCATCTTCACTATTATTATTCTGAATTCTTTTTCTGGAAGGTTGCCTATCTCCACTTCATTTAGTTGTTTTCTGGGGTTTTATCTTGTTCCTTCATCTGGTACATAGCCCTCTGCCTTTTCATCTTGTCTGTCTTTCTGTGAATGTGGTTTTTGTTCCACAGGCTGCAGGACTGTAGTTCTTGCTTCTGCTCTTTTTTAGAAGTTTTTATAAATAAGTTACCAGTTTTTGTCTGTGTGCTCTTGATCAAACAGAAGTCTCTCTGGTTTAGTGTTTTCCAACAGAGTGGGTGTGGGAGTTCCTCTTGGTCCCCTCCTCACTTGGATGCTGCTGTGTTCCCCATTCAGTCCCTCACCCGATGCTAGCTTGAATTGCATGGCTCTGAGCCGAATTTCTTGGTCTGCAGCTATATCCTTAGTATACTGTAGTTTGGCTGGGCTGAGTGGGACGTGCCACGTCTTCTTACTGCCTTCTTCTCTGACTAGATAATCTGAAGCAACCACCATCTTCTAGACCTGAAACAGTCCATACCTGGTTGTCCCCAGAACTCGTCCCGTCTTTACTCTTCCTGAGGACTTCATACCCCAGGTCGTAAAGATGGGAGCCTGTGCCTCTCTACCTCTAAGGAAGCTGTCCCAGGATGTTGAAAGGATGTAGAAAGAGAGGTCCTTGTGGGTGTAGGGTTTGAGGTCCAGCATCTGGGGAATGTCCAAGGATGGCTGCTCTGGTGTATGTGTGGGTAGACAGCAGGTGTGGACATCATCTTCCTTTATTCCTTTTTGGCCTTGTTCTTCGCATTCAGAGGTTAAGACATGTACTAGTAACCCAAAGTTTCTCATCCAACGCCATCTGGCGTGAGGGGCCTTCCTTCCAGCGTCTGGAAAATCTTCGTTGATGATCCTGGATTCCCGAGCTATTGTCATTTTATTTACTCTTTTGGTTTGATGGGAAGCTGGGATAGGGAATATGACTGATGATTAGTCTTTTTCCCTTTGAACCGATGGAGAATTGGAGCAGGAGGGGAGGGAGGCCCACATGACATGCTGGGAGACCCCAGAAGAGTCAAGCTCAGGAGGCTACTTTTTTAAAAAATTGAAGTATAGTTGATTTACAATGTTGTGTTAGTTTCAGGTGTACAACAAAGTGATTCAGTTATACATACATATATATATATCTATTCTTTTTCAGATTCTTTTCCATTATAGGTTATTACAAGATATAGAATGTAGTTCCTTGTGCTATATAGTTGGACCTTGTTGTTTATCTATTTTATAAATAGTGGTGTGTATCTGCTAATGCCAGACCCCTAATTTATCCCTCCCTCCCCTTTCCCCTTTGGTAACCGTAAGTTTGTTTTTTATGTCTGAGTCTGTTTCCGTTTTCTAAGTAAGTTCATTTGTGTTATAGTTTTTAGATTCCACATATAGGTGATACCATATGATATTTGTCTTTCTGTGTGTGACTTACTTCGCTTAGTATGATAGGTGAAGTCCATCCATGTTGCTGCAAATGGCATTATTTCATTTTTTATGGCTGAGTAATATTCCATTGTATATATTATATACCAACATATATATACATATATACCACATCTTCTTTATCCATTCTTCTGTTGATGGACATTTGTTTCCATGTCTTGGCTATTGTAAATAGTGCAGCTATGAATATTGGGGTGCATGTATCTTTTTGAATTAGAGTTTTCTTTGAGAGGCCACTTTCAGGCCATGTAAAGACGCTGTAGGTTTTCTGTGACCTGGCAGGAGTTGGGGGGAGCATCAGAAGTTGCACGTATGCCACCAGCCTCAGTCAGGTTGGGCTCACTGAACAAGAGTGGGGAGTGGAAATGGTGTCATCCTTGAAAGCATGGGGTCTGGAGCCAGGATGCATCAAACCAAGTCTTAACTCTCTGCTGCTTGTCAGAGGTGGGGTCTTGGCCAAGGTCCTTAATCCCTGGGCACCTCAGCTTTGTCCTTTATCAAAAAGAGAATAAAGTGACCTACCTCGTTCAGGTATTTTGAAGATTAAATGAGTTAATATGTATAATATTACATTAGTGTGTAGGGATCACATAGGACAGTGGCTGGCATTTGGTAAATGCTGAGTGAATGTTAGGTGGTGGTGGTGTTATTGAGTCACCTGCCAGTGAACAGCTGAGGAGGCTGTCCTGCTGCCTGGAAAGGCCTCTCACTGGTCCAAATTTTCTCCATCTCCGAAGGCCCCATTCCTTCTCAGAGGAACCTCCCTGTCCATCCAATTTGAAGTAGCCATTCTTTCCCACGGCCCCTTTCTCTTCACCGTCAGAGCCCTTTTCATAATTGTTATCACCTGTGACTTCGTGCACCCTCATTCAAGCGCTGTGTCCCCAGCAGCCTGTGGGTGCCATGCTGGCGGTCTGTGGGTTCACCATGGCCTGCGGTGCCTTGTGTACGGACACACATTACAGTGTTGGATGCAGGACTTCACGAAGCTGTCTCCTTCTTCAGTGCTTGTGGGCCACATGCTTGGCACCTTGCTTGCCTGGTTCTGGTGGCTTCCCACTGGTGAGGTGTAGCCAGGTGGCCAAGAACTTAGGCCGAGGAGTCAGACGAACTAGGGTTCCAATCTTGGCTAACCACCTACTCACTGTGTGATGGAGGGAAACTTACCTAACTTCTCTGAGCCTCAACTTCCTCACCTGTCCGTGGTGAGAATACTGCCCAGTGGACAGCTTATGAGTTCTTAACACAGTTCCTGGAACTTAGCATGTACCACTAAAGGTGACTGTCGTCATCCTCATTCCTAACGAGACAGCCATCCACCTGTCATCGTGGCGCTGGTAATAATTGCCTCAATTTCCCTGCCCCCACCTGCAGTAGAGTCGCATCTTGTGTTAGCGGGGATCACAGAGAGAACATGTTAATGAATGATTTGGTTGAACTCAAAGGAATCGTTCAGGGCCTCAGATGGCTTACCTTTGAATAGAGAAGGTGGCAGGTGTGTGAGCACATGCTTTTTTAATATCATTCACGCTTTCCTAGGTAACTACAGGAGAAGGGAATTGACCATTGTTTCCATTTGGAGGGCTTGAGCCTCAGGTAGTGCACGAGGCCTGTGCAGGTAGCGTGGGTGCGGGGCATCAAGAGCAGAGCTGCTAGCACCTGGGGCACCAGGTCTCTGTTTTCAACAGGTGTGAGGAGTTGAGGACAGTGGCGGAGGTTGGGGGGAGCTTAAGGGAAAGACAGGATTTCCAGACAGAGAACAGTTGCAGTCATTTAACATTCAAGTCCTAAATAATGTAGGCTTTTGTTATCAACAGAACAGACTAGAGTTCCGGTTCTATTTGAGGATCTCCCGAGAAGAAGAGGAAAAGAGGGTCAGAAAACCTGTACAGGGATGTAAAGAAGGAGATTAGGCCCCAGGAGATGGCGCATTCAAAGTCTGGTGGCGTGTTTGGGAGCCAGCTCTCCTCTGAGCTCCTTGTGGGCATTTTCATCTTTCAGAAAAAGCAGTTGTTTTTCTGAAACTGTAAAAAACCCATTTTTTATAAAAGGTTTAAACGGTAGAAGAAATCATGTATATAAAATCACTTTTGTCACCTGAAGCTTTATATTTCTGAGAGCAGTTCCACTCATGTCCTCGTAGTGCTTTGTGGTGTTTGGCACTTTACTTTCTCAATCACACCTTATTCCTTATTCCAGCAATCTTGCAGGAAGCCGCTATTATTATTATTATTACTATTTCTGTTTGACAGATGGGGACATTGAGTCCCAGAGAGGCTGGGCAACTTGCCCAGGGTCATGTGAATAGAAAGTGGAAGAGCCAGTAGTTTTCCCCCTGCATGTCAGGCCGTTAATAATCCTGTTAATACTGTTCATTGTTGGTATTGGGTTAATTTAAGTAGAAATGACTGTCAAGCCACCCAGTGGCTTTCTGGTTGGTACCAGAGGTGGAAGCAATGGCCTTTCTGTCCCTCATAAAGCCACTTGTGACTCAATCCTCCAGTAACTAGGAGGGAAGAAAACTAGCTCCTCCCCCGGTGCGGCCCCAAGTAGCCATGTAGACACCCTTGCTGACTGCCCAAGCTTCTCGAGCAGCCCTCCTCTGCACAGCCGTCTCCCACACTTGGAAGGACTTATCTAAGTAGGTGGACTCGACTCTGTCTTCTTCCCGGGGAGGCGTTGAGTGTCCTCAGGGGGTCACGTTCTGCAGGGTGGAGACACATTATCTTTAGATACCACCCAGGTTTGTATTCACAGGAGGGTATGCAAGATTCAGTGACCTCTACTCTGGAATGCTAATCTCCTTATTTGTATGTCCTCCACTATCACCCTGCGAAGTAGGTGCTGTTATTTCCCCCTTGTTAGGTGAGTCATCTGAGGTTTAGTAACTTGCCCAGGAACACGTGGAGTGTCTACATGGCTCCTTGGGGCCACACTGGGGGAGGAGCTGGTTTTCCACTCTCCAGCCATCTGTTCATTCATCCATTCAACCATCCATTTTTCCATCCGTCCATGCATCTACCCATCCATCCACCTACCCACCTATCACTGTGTTGGCTGTTTGTCTAACATGGTTTTCAGCTTTATTCTGGGGAAGAAGGTTCTCCATTCTGGGAGCCAAGCACATGCTTTCTGAAGCTGGAGACCTCCGTGCCAACACGCGTCCCGTAGCTCATAGCCCTTAGACACTTCTGGGCTTCCTCCTGACACTCCTAGGTTGGTCTTCTCAGGGATGCTGCTATTCCCAGCAGTGCCATGTTGCTTGTTCACTTTCCTCCCTCCGTTAACTTGCAGAGGGTTTCCCCCTTCAAAGTCCTACAAATGTGCAAAGCTGCAGGCTCCTCCAGAGACACTCCTGACTTTTCTGCAGCGTTATCACAAATGAATACCCAGCTAGTCCCATTCCTTGGTTCAGAGATTGGAAGTTGGATTCGTTTGGCGTGATTTCACTTTTTTAAGCTATTATAGAGTTTGTGTGATCCATCTAAAAATTATGTAATAAATCTAAAACAGATGTTTACAGAGCATTTTATAAGGAAAGAAATTTTCATAGAAATAGGCCAGTTTGATTTCAGATGGATCAATTAAGGAAACAATTTAAATTGTCTGTGAAGAAGCAGTATTATAAAGAGGCAACATGGCCTAGCTGTTTAGACATTTATTAAGTGCAAAGCAATGAAAGTCATTTAATTATTTTGCATAGCTTCTGTTGTATATAGATCATTGGGAGATAATCTCACTTTTCAAAAATTTTTATTATGGAAAAATTTAGACACATAAAAATTCCAACATGCAGGCATAAACAGTTGTATAATGAACCCACATTTACCTATTACCCATCTTTAACAATTATCAACTATAACTGTAACTGCTTCTCCCCTCTCATATTGTTTTTTTTTCCATGAGTTTCGAGGGCATATTCCTCACTTATTACTTCATTTCACTGGGTCGAATTCCATCCTAGAAAAGTATATTATCTTGACATTAAAATATAGTAAACTTTTGAATATAATTGTTCACTTTTTCATTGAAATTTAGCTCTTTTTTGGGTAGAGCACTGGAAATTTTCTGTCCATTTTTTTCATTAAAAATTTCACATGTATAGCAAAGTTGAGAGCATAATAAGTGAAGCCTCACTCACCCTTCACCCCGATTCACCAGTTATTAGCCTTCGAACTGGCATTGTCTAAGTGTGTTTTTCCATGTCTTGTTGAAGACGAGAGATTTACTTACTTTTGAAGTTACATAGACAGGAGTTACACGGCTCGAAAACCAGATACATGCTCAGATCTACCTCTCCCACCTCTTAGCCCTGCATTGTAGGCAGCTTGCGTCATACTTAATCCCTCATCTATCAAATCGGAGCATTAACAATGTACACCCTGTGGGGTTATGCAAGGTACATAATAGGCACTCAAAAAATGTCACCCATCACCTTACCTCGCAGCTGTACCCCCTGTGTTGCAGCTGGGGGAGCCGAATAGGGGGATATTGGGCTTCATTGATTCGAGTCAGTTTTGGCCAATATGGAAGATTTTTATAGTTGAGAGAGAGTTGGTATGGCCTGATGGTTAAGAAAAAAAACTCGGGGTGAGAGTGGTTCAAATCCCAGCTCTGCTTTTACCAGCTTGGAGCTTGGTTGAGAGACAATCTCTCAGCCCCACTTCCCTCTCTGTAAAGTGCGGATAGGAAGAACACCTACTGCATCGGGTTGTTGTCTGGAGAAAATGAAATGGGACCATCCATGGCCAGCATTTAGTAGCGTCTGCCTCACACATGCCCAGCGAATGTTACCAATCGTTAGTATCATTGTAAGTAAGGATACATTTAGAAGAGTGCCTATAATGTAAACGCTCAGTGTTACTTATTATTATAAGTAACGGTGAAAAACGCACACCGAATTGGTCTTTAAAAGTCTGATTCGACTTTGGTGCAATGAAAAGAATATAGATCTTCAGTGAACGCTTGCAATGCGATTTAGAGTAAGAGTAAGCCTTGGATGGACAGGTCGATGCAGCCAGGCAGGTGTGGCATCGTGCAGTTGTCATGGGAAACAACGATGGTTGTTGTTCACCGCCAGTTTCCTTCAGCGATGTCCTAAAATAAACCAGCCTTCTTGAAGGCTCCTGGGAGGGTCAGCTTCCTGCCTCGGGAGCAGCTCGCCCCATGGCCAGGGCGGATGCATCTATCCCGAGGGCTCTGCGTTGTTCTTGTGTTCTGGGACTAATTTTTTTTTTCTTCTGCCTGTCTCTCTTTCCTGATTCTCCTCTTGCATCCCAGGTTGAAAGGATTGTAGACAAGAGGAAGAACAAGAAGGGAAAATGGGAGTATCTGATCCGGTGGAAAGGCTACGGGAGCACGGAGGACACGTGGGAGCCCGAGCACCACCTGCTGCACTGCGAGGAGTTCATTGATGAGTTCAACGGGCTGCACCTGGCCAAGGACAAGAGGCTCAAGTCGGGGAAGCAGTCCGGCGCCTCCAAGCTTCTGCGGGACGGCCGGGGCCCCTCCGTCGAGAAACTGTCCCACAGACCCTCGGAATCCGGCAAGAGCAAAGGGACTTCCCATAAACGGAAGCGGATCAACCCTTCCCTGTCCAAGCCGAAAAAAGGGTATCCGGCCAAGCCCCCTGCAGGCGGGGACAGGGCCACCAAGACGGTGTCTTACAGGACTACCCCCAGTGGCTTGCAAATAATGCCCCTGAAAAAGGCGCAGAATGGGATGGAAAACGGGGACGCCGGCTCCGAGAAGGAAGAGAGGCATTTTGGAAACGGGTCCCACCAGCCCGGCTTGGATTTGAATGACGTGGGTGAGCAGGACCTGGGCGACTGCCACGTGAGCCCCGCGGCGCTGGCGGAGAACGGACTCGGTACGTGGCTGGTCTTCCTCTCGGATGGGGCTTTGCGGGCAGCCTAGGGAAACACACTGCCCCCACCCCGGCCCTGACCCTCAGCCAGGCAGTAATTGTCCCTTTGTCTCTTTCACCTAGGGCACTGTGGGCTTGCTCACGTGCCTGCACTGGTTACAGACACCTATGCGTGGCGGGGGGAGGGGGGGCGGGGTGGGGGCGGGGCCGGGGCCCAGCCACTGATGCTCCAGCCAAGGCTTGTCCCGCGTCGGAAATCCCTGGTTACCCGAAGCCATGGTAACCGCTCTGGAGCCCCTGCTCTGAGGGCGGCTCAGAGTCTTCACCCATCAGGACCCGAGAGTCATGTCCCCACAGGACCAGTGCCTTTCGGAGGCCGCATGCACCTCCTAGAGCCCTTGCTTCCAGTCTCCTGCCCTCAGCGCTGTAGCCCGGAGAGGCGAGGTCTGGGCCAGGCTCTGCTGCTTCTCAGTTTGGACTTGGAATTCTCCCAACTGGTCCTTAAGCTGGAGCCTCCTGCCTCTCATCTCTCGCTAACATGCATGATCTGGCCCCATGTCTGTGTTAGGTCCTAAATGCTGCCCCGACCCCCTCCTAGGCCAGTTCTTTTGCTTTGTACCTTCTTGCCACCTCCCGCAAGCAACACAGCAAAGATTCAGGAATCCCTCCCTCTGACCAAGTCCCCACAAGCAAAATTAAGGAAAGAGGAGGCGATGACCCAGGTAATTCAAGCTCCCAAATCTGACATCTCCTCAACAGAGTGCTCAGTGGCTGAGTCTCCCAGGTGAGCCGTCTGCACCTGTTACCTGTGTTCCTTCATTTCTCAGGTACCCGTGTGTCCACGTGGTGCATTTGTCTCTTTAGCTGCCAGAACTCTAAGCCTTGGGATGTCAGGAAATCCTGCTCGAGTGTGGACAACCCATGCCCAACAGAGTAGGGCCACCCGATGCCCTGGATGGAACCAGAGTGCGTGTGGGAATAGGGGTGCCGGGACGCAGGTGGGACGGGTTGGGAGAGTTTCCGGAAGGATGGGGTGACAGAGGCAGATGCACGTTAGAGGGGTGATGATTTCAGAGTTCAGGGTGCTCAGGGCGTGCCCGGCTGGGGAGAACGTGGCGTCTTTAGACGTTCTTGCCAGGGAATCTGAGCGATCCGCTTTGAGGTTCCTCTTTCTCCAGAGGGAGGAATTTCACCCAAACAGGATTTATTTAGCAGTCTCTGCCCCAGACTGACTCATGTTTCCGTCTGGGGATCCCTGATGCTGACATGACTCTGCCTGCTAACATACGGAAAAGCTGTTTGTTTTAAAAATCCATCTCTTGGGGAGGAGTGGGCTTGTGTAAATGAGGCCTGGCACAAACACTGGTGTTTGGCGTTCCTGTGACAGCAGCGGAGGGATTCCCTGTCTCTGGAAGCGGGGCTTGTGAGGCTCCTTGGGTGCAGGCTCAAGGAACTTGGGTGTGATTGCTGGCACCCCGGCGGGGAGCAGCCCTCTACCCTGCTCAAGATGTGGCTGCCCTGAGAGTAGGGGGATGGGAACGTGGGTGGGGAAGCGTGCTGACTCTAGCTGCCACACTGCAGGGCCAAGAGGGAAAGCAGACCTGTAGAGAAGTTTCAGTGGAGGCATGCTTCTCCTTCCATGCCCTTTTCCAGAGCGGGGCAGGGCTGCTAGCTGTGCGCAACCTGTCCTTGGGCCTCATGGATACCGCCCGGTTCACGATCTGGTGATGGAGCATGGTTCCCCATGACCCGGGGAAACAGATGAGAATGAGCCTGCTGGCCTCAGTGGTGGCCTTGTTAACTTCGAGTGCTTCCCCAGGTCTTTCTTGTCTTTGATCTCTTCTTGGCCTCATTTTTTCCCGATGTTGAATGTTCTCTACTGCACTCGGGCCCATGCCTGGACAGAGGGGAGGAAGCCACCTGCCTCTCTTTTGTTTGGTTTTGGGTGTTCCCAAAGCGCCCTTTTGTTTAATCGCATCCCACAATATTGGTGTCCTTGAGGTAGAAGCCTAAGGCAGTGGTTCTCAAATTCTGGTGTGTAAGATTCCCTGGCGCTTTGTTAAAATGCAAATCCTGTAGAATCTGATTTACTAAGTCTGGGGTGGAGCCCAGAAGATGGGTTTTTAACAAGCGCCCTAGGTGGCTCTCATGCATTTGGGGACCTGCTCTGTGGCAAAATGGGGTGATAATTACGTTTCACATCAGGTGTCAATTTAAGTCAATTCAATACTTCTTTTGTTCTTCCTGAGAGTTAATCACCACGCAAGGTGCTTGGAGTAAAGTAATGAAAAGATAGGTAAGGACTGCATCCTCTGAAACTTACAGTCTGCTCTCTGCTAGGTTGAGAGTGGGTGTCTCTGGGTCATTGTTGAGAAGACTCCTGAGACTGACTGACTGGAAGGAGTAACACGTATGTTACGTAGATGGTATGCCTTTCCACATCTGCGTGACATCTTCTGTGGTCACTGGGGTGATAAATGCCCCAGCCCTGGTCAGCTTTTAACACTCTAGTTAGAAATAGCATGATATCCAGGTCTTGGGAGTAACTGGGAAGAGGAAAAGACTGAGAATCCTTGCCAGAGAGAGAGAGAGAGAGAGGAGAGAAAGGTTTGGGGTTCTTGGAGAAGACCCAAGACAGAGGGGGTTGTGTCGTTCCAGAACTTGCCAGCCAGGGGTCGGAGGCATAGTCAAGCACAGCATGACTCCACTTATGTTTTCAGCCCAAGGGAAGCCTTGCAGCCAATGTCCATGCCCATGCAGACCCTGAGTGTTTTCCTACCCGCCCTCCCCAGCCCCACCTTCTCTGACCACTGCCACCAAGGATCCAGATCCCAGTGGCACAAGGGTGAGGTAGCAGGGTTTTCAGCACGGAGGGGGCCTCATCTTTGCCTTGCAGAGGGGGACGGGGAGATCCTGGCTACGCTTTCCCAGCATTTGTTTTGGGGGTGGGCTGTTGCTTTTTATATGATTTCAACTCCTCTTTGGTGAATTAAGGTTCTGCATACAGAAAAGCAACTTATGTAACACGTTACTCATTTACTGCTGACTTCCCCGATCTGAACTGTGGGAACAGGTGCTAAATTGGGGCTCCAGCGGGTGGTGCTTTGGTTTCAGACAGCATTTTCCCCAGCAATGTTTGTGAAGCGCGTGCAGCGACTCAGTGCCGCTTTTGCTTCTGATTCTTCTCCCATAATGACAAATGGCTCTGTGGTCCGGGTACCATCTGCCTCAGTATCCCTTCGGGAGCTTGTTAAAAGTGGGCTCTACCCCAGTCAAATGAATCTCAGGGGGCAGGGTGTGGATTGTGTCTTTTAAATGCTGAATTTTAACTGCCATGATATATACAGTAGTTCCTGCATAAGCGTTTGGTTGTAAGTGATGGGTGGTTCATAGATCCCATCCTTTGTTGGTGGATCGAGTTACTCCTTCGGTTTTAAGCTTGTAAGTGGGAGTGTGATTTAGTCCTTTAAACATTTAAAACCTGATATAATTTCTCCTTCTTGCAAATGCACTGTCTACCAGGCATCCCTCTCTCGCGCTTTTTTTTTTTCCCTAAAACAGACCTGTTTCATCCATATAGAAAAACCGTTGGGTTAGTGAACTCCTGCTGTGGTCTGGTCTAGAACTGATTAGTTCTGTTTCATCAGAATAGGCCAAAGCATCAATATGTGACAGATTCAGATGAGCCTTTAACCTGTGGACACACCCCTGCCTAGGAGCAAACTCTGAGCCCCAGCGCAACACACAGATGCCCAGCGTTTTCCGAATTTCCATGAAGCCAGTGAGTTTCCACTTTGATGCTGACCCGGTGACCCCGTGTTCACATTTCCTCGAATTTTGAGAATCATCGTCCTTGTTTTCTGATGAGTGTTGTCTGTGGCCCAGGTGCTGCATCTCAGACACCGCCTGATTCAGTGTTTTCAGAATTGTTCCTATCACCGAGTGAGTCATCCCACACAAACGTGCAACACTTGCCATCGTCTCTCCATTGATCTTTTAAAATTATCTCAGCTTTCACTTCTCTCATGTTTGTTTATCTCCTCCTACTCACTCTATCAGCACGATGATCGTTTTCCTTTTATTGATCATGATGGAGTAAGCATGTTTTAAAAGCACTTCAGAACGAAGCGTGAACATGGGAGATGCCCTATGACTTTCGAGAACCTCGTGCTCTCAGACATGGAGCCGGCATCAGAATCCACTGGCGGGTATGTTAAAACACAGATTACTGTGCCAACCCCCAGAGTTTCTGATTTAGTAGGTATGGAGCAGAGCCTGAAAATCTGCATTGCTAGCAAGCTCCCAGATGCTGCCGCTGCGCCAGGGACCCTGCTTTCAGAACTGCTCGCTGCTCTAGACGAATAAGCACCAAGGTGGTTGGGACAAAAATGACAGACAGTGGTTGGGAACACCAGTTGGTGGTACTGGGGAGAGTTGAAGCCCTTTTGCTCTGGTCCTTGAGTTTGCATTCCTGAGAATTCGTAAGTTGAAAGTTTGTGAAATGAAGTTGTTAAGTGGAAGTCTTACTGCATGGGAACTTCCCTGTTAGGCCTTGGAGTTTACAAAGTCCTTTGGTGACCCTCTCAGTCCTAACTGGCAGCTGTTAGGAGACTACCCATTTTTCGGAGGAGGAGACTGAAGTTACAAGGGTCCAGGTTGGGACTAGGAGAGAAACCCAGGCAGTTCGACTCCAGTGATGGTCCCTAGATCACTGCTCAGCTGGCTCCCAGGCAGTACAAGGCAGTTCCTGATCCCTGATAAAAATATGCCCTGACTGAACTCTGCTCAACGTTATGTGGCAGCCTGGATGCCGGGAGGGAGTGTGGAGGAGAATGGATACATGCATATGTATGGCTGAGTCTCTTTGCTGTGCACCTGAAACTATCACAACATTGTTCATCAGCTATACTCCAATGTAAAATAAAATTGGAAAACAATATGCCCTGATTGGGGGACCCCCAGAGTGCTCGTGGGGCAGAAGCCACTTGGACTCACCCTCATTTCTTATTGATGGACAGATACAATTCTTCTAAGCCTGAGAAATTGAGATTAACTCTGTGCCATTCAATTTGAAAGCCAGGAGTAAATGGTCAATTTCATTAAAAAAATACAACTTAACAAAACGGACTCACAACTAGAAAACCTGAATAGGGCAATAACTCTTTTTTTTTTTTTTAAGCATCTTTTTTGGAGTATAATTGCTTTACAATGGTGTGTTTCTGTTTCACAACAAAGTGAATCAGCTATACATATACGTATATCCTCATATATCCTCCCTCTTGCATCTCCCTCCCACCCTCCCTATCCCACCCTTCTAGGTAGTCACAAAGCACTGAGGTGATCTCCCTGTGCTATGCAGCTGCTTCCCACTAGCTATCTGTTTTACATTTGGTAGTATATATAAGTCCATGCCACTCTCTAAGTTTGTCACAGCTTACCCTTCCCCCTCCCCATGTCCTCAAGTCCATTCTCTACATCTGCGTCTTTATTCCTGTCCTGCCCCTAGGTTCTTCAGAACCACTTTTTTTTTTTTTAGATTCCATATGTATGTGTTAGCATATGGTATTTATTTTTCTCTTCCTGACTTACTTCGCTCTGTATGACAGTCTCTAGGTCCATCCACCTCACTACAAATAACTCAATTTTGTTTCTTTTTATGGCTGAATAATATTCCATTGTATATATGTGCCACATCTTCTTTATCCATTTATCTGTCGCTGGGCACTTAGGTTGCTTCCATGTCCTGGCTATTGTAAATAGCGCTGCAGTGAACATTGTGGTACATGACTCTTTTTGAATTATGGTTTTCTCAGGGTATATGCCCAGTAGTGGGATTGCTGGGTCATATGGTAGTTCCATTTTTAGTTTTTTAAGGAACCTCCATAGTGTCTGTATCAATTTACATTCCCACCAACAGTACAAGAGGGTTCCCTTTTCTCCACACCCTCTCCAGCATTTATTATTTGTAGATTTTTTGATGATGGCCATTCTGACCGGTATGAGGTGATACCTCATTGCAGTTTTGATTTGCATTTCTCTAATGATTAGTGATGTTGAGCATCCTTTCATGTGTTTGTTGGCAATCTGTATATGTTCTTTGGAGAAATGTCTGTTTAGGTCTTCTGCCCATTTTTGGATTGGGTTGTTTGTTTTTTTGTTATTGAGCTGCATGAGCTGCTTGTATATTTTGGAGATTAATCCTTTGTCAGTTGCTTCATTTGCAAATATTTTCTCCCATTCTGAGGGTTGTCTTTTCATCTGGTTTATTCTTTCTTTTGCTGTGCAAAAGCTTTTAAGTTTCATTAGGTCCCATTAGTTTATTTTTGTTTTAATTTCCATTTCTCTAGGAGGTGGGTCAGAAAGGATCTTGCTGTGATTTATGTCATAGAGTGTTCTCCCTATGTTTTCCTTTAAGAGTTTTATAGTGTCTGGCCTTACATTTAGGTCTCTAATCCATTTTGAGTTTATTTTTGTATCTGGTGTTAGGGAGTATTGTAATTTCATTCTTTTACATGTAGCTGTCCAGTTTTCCCAGCACCATTTATTGAAGAGGCTGTCTTTTCTCCATTGTATATTCTTGCCTCTTTTATCAAAGATAAGGTGACCATATGTGCTTGGGTTTATCTCTGGGCTTTCTATCCTGTTCCATTGATCTATCTTTCTGTTTTTGTGCCAGTACCATACTGTCTTGATTACTGTAGCTTTGTAGTATAGCCTGAAGTCCTGGAGCCTGATTCCTCCAGCTCCATTTTTCTTTCTCAAGATTGCTTTGGCTATTCAGGGTCTTTTGTGTTTGCATACAAATTGTGAATTTTTTTGTTCTAGTTCTGTGAAAAATGCCATTGATAGTTTGATAAGGATTGCATTGAATCTGTAGATTGCTTTGGGTAGTAGAGTCATTTTCACAGTGTTGATTCTTCCAATCCAAGAACGTGGTATATCTCTCCATCTGTTTGTATCATCTTTAATTTCTTTCATCAGTGTCTTATAGTTTTCTGCATACAGGGCTTTTGTCTCCCTAGGTAGGTTTATTCCTAGGTATTTTATTCTTTTTGTTGCAATGGTAAATGGGAGTGTTTCCTTAATATCTCTTTCAGATTTTTCATCATTATTGTATAGGAATTCAAGAGATTTCTGTGCATTAATTTTGTATCCTACTACTTTACCAAATTCATTGATTAGCTCTAGTAGTTTTCTGGTAGTATCTTTAGGATTCTCTATGTATAGTATCATGTTATCTGCAAACAGTGACAGCTTTACTTCTTCTTTTCCGATTTGGATTCCTTTTATTTCATTTTCTTGTCTGATTGCTGTGGCTAAAACTTCCAAAACTGTGTTGAATAATAGTGGTGAGAGTGGACAGCCCTGTCTTGTTCCTGATCTTAGAGGAAATGGTTTCAGTTTTTCACCATTGAGAATGGTGTTCGCTGTGGGTTTGTCATATATGACCTTTATTATGTTGAGGTAAGTTCCCTGTATGCCTACTTTCCAGAGGGTTTTTATCATAAATTGGTGTTGAACTTTGTCAGAAGCTTTTTCTGCATATTTTGAGATGATCATATGGTTTTTCTCCTTCAGCTGGTTGATATGGTGTATCACATTGATTGATTTGCATATATTGAAGAATCCTTGCATGCCTGGGATAAACCCCACTTGATCATGGTGTATGATCCTTTCAATGTGCTGTTGGATTTTGTGTGCTAGTATTTTATTGAGGATTTTTGCATCTGTGTTCATCAGTGATATTGGCCTGTAGTTTTCTTTCTTTGTGACATCTTTGTCTGGTTTTGGTATCAGGGTGATGGTGGCCTCGTAGAATGAGTTGGGGAGTGTTCCTCCCTCTGCTATATTTTGGAAGAGTTTGAGAATGATAGGTGTTAGCTGTTTTCTAAATGTTTGATAGAATTCACCTGTGAAGCCATCTGGTCCTGGGCTTTTGTTTGTTGGAAGATTTTTAATCATGGTCTCATTTTCAGTGTTTGTGATTGGTCTGTTTATATTTTCTATTTCTTCCTGGTTCAGTCTTGGAAGGTTGTGCTTTTCTAAGAATTTGTCCATTTCTTCCAGGTTATCAATTTTATTGGCATGTAGTTGCTTGAAGTAATCTCTCATGATCCTTTGTATTTCTGCAGTGTCTGTTGTTACTTCTCCTTTTTCATTTCTAATTCTATTGATTTGAGTCCTCTCCCTTTTTTTCTTGATGAGTCTGGTTAATGGTTTATCAATTTTGTTTATCTTCTCAAAGAACTAGCTTTTAGTTTTATTGATCTTTACTATTGTTTCCTTCATTTCTTTTTCATTTATTTCTGATCTGATTTTTATGATTTCTTTCCTTCTGCTAACTTTGGGGTTTTTTTGTTCTTCTTTCTCTAATTGCTTTAGGTGCAAGGTTAGGTTGTTTATTCAAGGTGTTTCCTGTTTCTTAAGGTAGGATTTTATTGCTATAAACTTCCCTCTTTTTTTTTTTTTTTTTTTTTTTTGCGGTAGGCGGGCCTCTCACTGCTGTGGCCTCTCCCGTTGCAGAGCATAGGCTCCGGACACGCAGGCTCAGCGGCCATGGCTCACGGGCCCAGCTGCTCTGCAGCATGTGGGATCTTCCTGGACTGGGGCACGAACCCGTGTCCCCTGCATCGGCAGGCGGACTCTTAACCACTGCGCCACCAGGGAAGCCCCTAAACTTCCCTCTTAGAATTGCTTTTGCTACATCCCATAGGTTTTGGGTCGTTGTGTCTCCATTGTCATTTGTTTCTAGGTATTTTTTGATTTCCTCTTTGATTTCTTCAGTGATCACTTCGTTATTAAGTAGTGTATTGTTTAGCCTCCATGAGTTTGTATTTTCTACAGATCTTTTCCTGTAATTGATATCTAGTCTCATAGCGTTGTGGTCGGCAAAGATACTTGATACAATTTCAATTTTCTTATATTTACCAAGGCTTGATTTGTGACCCAAGATATGATCTATCCTGGAGAATGTTCCATGAGCACTTGAGAAAAATGTGTATTCTGTTGTTTTTGGATGGAATGTTCTGTAAATATCAATTAAGTCCATCTTGTTTAATGTATCATTTAAAACTTGTGTTTTCCTTATTTATTTTCATTTTGGATGATCTGTCCATTGGTGAAAGTAGGGTGTTAAAGTCCCCTACTATGATTGTGTTACTGTTGATTTCCCCTTTTATGGCTGTTAGCATTTGCCTTATATATTGAGGTGCTCCTATGTTGGGTGCATAAATGTTTACAATTGTTATATCTTCTCCTTGGATGGATCCCTTGATCATTATGTAGTGTCCTTCTTTGTCTCTTATAACAGTCTTTATTTTAAAGTCTATTTTGTCTGATATGAGTATTGCTACTCCAGCTTTCTTTTGATTTCCATTGGCATGGAGTATCTTTTTCCATCCCCTCAATTTCAGTCTGTATGTGTCCCTAGGTCTGAAGTGGCTCTCTTGTAAACAGCATTTATACGGGTCCTGTTTTTGTATCCATTCAGCCAGTCTGTGTCTTTTGGCAGGAACATTTAATCCATTTATATTTAAGGTAATTATCGATATGTATGTTCCTGTTACCATTTTCTCAATTGTTTTGGGTTTGTTATTGTAGGTCTCTTCCTTCTATTGTGTTTCCTGCCTAAAGAAGTTCCTTTAGCATTTGGTGTAAACCTGGTTTGGTGGTGCTGAATTCTCTTAGCTTTTGCTTGTCTTTAAAGGTTTTAATTTCTCTGTCGAATCTGAATGAGATCCTTGCTGGGTAGAGTAATCTTGATTTTAGGTTTTTCCCTTTCATCACTTTAAATATGTCCTGCCACTCCCTTCTGGCTTGCAGAGTTTCTGCTGAAAGATCTGCTGTTAACCTTATGGGGATTCCCTTGTATGTGTTTGCTGTTTTTCCCTTGCTGCTTTTAATATTTTTTCATTGTATTTAATTTTTGATAGTTGCTTACTATGTGTCTTGGCGTGTTTCTCCTTGGATTTATCCTGTATGGGACTCTCTGAGCTTCCTGGACTTGATTGACTATTTCCTTTCTCATATTAAGGAAGTTTTCAACTATTATCTCTTCAAATATTTTTTCAGTCCCTTTGTTTTTCTCTTCTTCTTCTGGGACCCCTATAATTCAAATGTTGGTGTGTTGAATGTTGTCCCAGAGGTCTCTAAGACTGTCCTCATTTCTTTTCATTCTGTTTTCTTACTTCTGCTCTGCAGTAGTTATTTCCACTATTTTATCTTCCAGGTCACTTATCTGTTCTTCTGCCTCAGTTACTCTGCTATTGATTTCTTCTAGAGAATTTTTAATTTCATTTATTGTGTTGTTCATCATTGTTTGTTTTCTCTTTAGTTCTTCTAGGTCCTTGTTAAACATTTCTTGTATTTTCTCCATTCTATTTCCAAGATTTTGGATCATCTTTACTATCATTACTCTGAATTCTTTTTCAGGTAGACTGCCTGTTTCCTCTTCATTTGTTTGGTTTGGTGGGTTTTTACTTTGCTCCTTCATCTGCTGTGTGTTTCTCTGCCTTCTCCTTTTGCTTATCTTACTGTGTTTGGGGTGTCCTTTTCGCAGGCTGCAGGTTCATAGTTTTTGTTGTTTTTGGTGTCTGCCCCCAGTGGCTAAGGTTGGTTCAATGGGTTGTATAGGCTTCCTGGTGGAGGGGACTAGAGCCTGTGTTGCAGTGGATGAGGCTGGATCTTGTCCTTCCACTGGGCAGGACCATGTCTGGTGGTGTGTTTTAGGGTGTCTGTGGCCTTATTATGATTTTAAGCTGCCTCTCTGCTAATGGATGGGCTTGTGTTCCTGTCTTGCTAGTTGTTTGGCATAGGGTGTCCAGCACTGTAGCTTGCTGGTCATTGAGTGGAGCTAGGTCTTGGTGTTGAGATGGAGATCTCTGGGAGAGCTTTCGCCGTTTGATATTACGTGGAGCTGGGAGGTCTCTGGTGGACCAGTGTCCTGAACTTGGCTCTCCCACCTCAGAGGCACGGGCCTGACACCCGGCTGGAGCACCAAGAGCCTGTCAGCCACACGGCCAGGTACGTGGGGAGTTTCTTGCGTTTTGGGAGGTCTGAGGTCTTCTGCCAGCGTTCAGTAGGTGTTCTGTAGGAGTCGTTCCACATGTAGATGTATTTCTGATGTATTTGTGGGGAGGAAGGTGATCTCCACGTCTTACTCCTCCGCCATCTTGAAGGTCTCCCTCAGGCAATCACTCTTAAATTATTAAATCAGTCTTTACACATCTCTCATATAAAGCGCGGAGAAGGCACACAAGGCTCAGATGATTTTACAGGCAAGCCTCCCTAATATTCTAGAACGGAAACTTTACCTCTCATATCCGAATGGTTGCAGAGAACAGAAAAAGAGAAAACACTCCAACTCTTGTGTAAAGACCAGTATAACCTGGATTTCCAAACCAGACAAGGAAGGGAGGAGAAAGGAAAATTATAGGCTGGGTTCCCTTAAGAGGATAGTGGTAAAAGTCCTGAATAACCCTCTGGGCTTGTTATAGTTCCCTGATACTTCCTCAAAATTGTGATTGTTTCAGAAACATCTTGTTCCATGCCCTGAACTTGACCCTGGTTCATGACCTTTAGAATCACCACTGCTTCTGGAGGTGCCCATCTTGTCCCCAGTGGTGCGGGGCAGTGGCCCCAAGCCATCTGGTGAATCACAGAAAGTCTGAAGAGGGTGTCCATGCGGGGCCTCTTGTGAAGGCAGGTATCCGTTTCCCTGGGCACAGCTGTTCTTTTAACAAACTTGAAACACCCACTCCCAGGCAGCAGACTTTAAGCAACCTTTTTGTTTTTTCAGAAGCGGGTCATTTTCCAGACACGTAACAACCACCAAAGCCTAAGGGGTTCTTAGGTTTTGTCTTTCAAAGCATGGCAAGTGAGCAACTTGTGTGAATGAATGAACTTAAAGCCCTTTTATGGGTAATGTGCAGACCTGTCCAACGTGGCTGCTGCATCTGAGTGGAAAGTGCCTGACTGTGATGGAAAATCTGACCGTCAGCCTGACGCAAGGCCAATCCAAGGGGGAATTCGACTCTCCCTCTCCCAATTCCGGATTTGATTTTGGCATCCAGAGGAGGCTGATGGAATCTTGACTACTGTCAAGACTCGGAAATCGACAGATTGCTTTCCCTGCCAGCTCCGATATTGTTTTCCTCTCTCAACTACCTCAAAAAAAATCTGAGGAACTGTTTCCAAGTCCCATTCATCAGTGGTGAACAAAAGACGGGGAGTGGGGAGTAGAAGTCGCCCCCTTCCCCAGTCACAGCTGTGAGAGGGGTACATTGTCTGCAGAGGGTCTCAAAACAGTGGTAAAATTCAGTTTGCAGATGTTGCTGAAAAGCTAGTCCTCCCTACTGGGGTGGACCCCCAGGACCAGGGCTCTGGCTCCACCTGCACGGGCCCTGCAAAGAGCCAGTCTCCATTAATGGTGCTGCTAACGTGGTGCTGGGCTCCCACTGTAGCGGAAGCCTCACTGTTTGTGTTTAACCAGTCAGTGCATATCATTTCATCCCCTCACTGGCTCTCTGACCTAGCAACTTGGCAACATAGCAACACAACAAGGCTAGCTATGATTAGCCTTCCTTAGAGATGGGGAAACTGAGGCTCAGGGGGGTGGGGACACGAAGTGCCAAAGGGAGGAGCTAGGTGGTGCCGGGTCTGGCGATGCTGAAGCTCTCGGAAGTCTGTGACCCGTTTTATAAAAAGACACTTCAGGGGTTTAAGTTCAAACCAGCAAAGCTCTCCCCAGGGTCCTAGGGCAGCATTCTGGCCAGCATCCCTGAGTCTTCCTATGAGATATCTTCAGTGGTTCCAAAGATGCTGGCTTGGCATTCTAGGGGGATGGAATTGCCAGTCCTGAGGATTTTCCTCTAGGCTTTATTTTCTATTTTTTTTAAGTTTTATTGGAGTATAGTTGATTTACAGGGTTGTGTTAGTTTCAGGTGTACAGCAAAGTGATTCAGTTATACGTATACATATATTCATTCTTTTTCAGTTTCTTTTCCCATGTAGGTTATCACAGAATACTGAGCAGAGTTCCCTGTGCTGTACAGTAGGTCCTTGTTGGTTGGTAGGTCTATTTTATACATAGTAGTGTGTGTCTGTTAATCCCAAACTCCTAATTTATTCCTCCCCTGCACTTTTCCCCTTTGGTAACCATAAGTTTGTTTTTGAAATCTGTGAGTCTGTTTCTGTTTTGTAAATAAGTTCATTTATATCATTTTTTTTTACCTCTAGGCTTTAGGTTAAAAGACACACACACCCGTACACTCACAACACTTCAAGGGAACTCCCTTAATTATCAAAGTTTATTTCAGTGCTAGAAGAAATAGCAAAAAATAAAAGTCAACAGCGTCCATCAGCTGATGAAAAGGTAAACAAAATTTGTTATATCCATACAATGGAATGTTACTCAGTCATAAAAAGGAATGAAGTACTGGCAGAGGCTACAACCTGGATGACCCTTGAGAACACAACGCTAAGTGAAAGAAGCTAGTCACAGAAGACCACTTACTGTATGACAATTTATTTGAAAGGTCCAGAGTAGGCAAATCTGTAGAGACAGACAGTAGATTAGTGTTTGCCAGAGGCTGGGAGAATGACAGGAATGGGGAGTGACCGATGGTTGCACAACTCTGCAAAGACACTTACTAATCACTAAATTGTATACTTTGAATGGGTGAATTTTATAGTATGTAAATTATATCTCAACAAAGCTGTTTCAAACAAAAAGGAAAAGAAACAACAAGTCGAATTAAAAACATGGCTAGTGCTTGCCATGTGTTAGGGACCCTCCTGAGTGCTGTCCGCAGAGATGCCCCCATTTCCCACACCTCTCAGATTTGTCCAAGTGCCGCAGGAGGTGGAGCTGGAATAGAGCCACAATGCGACTCTTGAACACCAGATCCCACCTACGAAATCCAAGTGCTCTTAGTGGACCAACAGCACATACGAGTTTCCTGCAGCTGCTGCAATGCACTGGCTGGCTTAAGGCAGCACACGTTTATACTCTTACAGTTTTGGACATCAGAAGTCTAAAATGGGTTGGCAGGGTTGTGCTCCTTCTAGAGGCTCTAGGGGAGGGTTGGGTTGTTTGTCTTTTTCAGTTTCTAGAGGTCGCCCGCATTCCTTGGTTTGTGGCCCTGCATCTGTCTCTCTGACCTCTGCTTCCATTGTCACATCCCCTTCTCTGACTCCGCCCCTCCTGCCTCTCTCTTGTAAGGACCCTTGTGATGATACGGGCCCACTCAGTGTCATCTAGGGTAATCTCCTCATCTCAAGAGCCTCAATCACATTTACAAAGTTCCTTTTGCCACGTCAGGTCACATATTCCCAGGTTCTGGGGATTAGAATGAGGACATCTTTGGGGGTGCATTATTCAGCGGACCACTGGCACGTAGGAGAATTTGGAGGGAAGAAAGTTGAGGCACGTGGGTTTATATTCTTGTATGGGCAGAAGCCAGTTGGTAACAAGGAAACATGAATTTTGTCCTCTGGATCAGACAGTGCACGTAAATGGAATCATCTGCTTGGTGTGGACTGGTGAATGACGGGCGGGCACTGAAGTTGGCCTAAGTTTGCTTGTTGATCTTAGAGATGGGAGGTGAACAGCAGCTCCCACAAGACAGGAAGCACTTTCTGAGTTCCACAAGGCATCTCCGTGTGACACATCCCACGTCAGCATTTATTTGAGACAAGCTGGCTCAAGCCCTCTGAACGTTTGAGCCTCACTAATAATGACACTAGCGGCGATGGCATCAATAACAGATAGTTACTACATCCTTGCTGTGGGTCGGGTGCGGGGCTCAGGATTTCACATGCAGTAGCTCAGGCAGTCCTGACAGCTCTATGAACTAGGTCATCTTTTCATCCCCAGTTTACAGGTGAGGAAACTGAGCCTTTCAGAAGTTAGGACCTCCAGAGGGTAATGGGGTAGAGTCAGAATTCTGACCCAGCTTTTTTTTTTTTTTTTTGAGATCCAGGGGCTTTTAAAACTTTCTTACACTGCCTTAAATGCGTGATATCTGACTTTCGTACCAGGCCCTAATCACACAGTGGGAAAAAGCCTGTTCTGCTCATGTGTGTGCATGCACGTGTGTGTGTGTCTGTGCGTGTGTGGACAACACTTTGTATGACAACATTTGCATTTTCATTTTTCTACTCAGTATAGCATACGCCTACCTCCACATTGGGCAGGTCTTCATGGTTGTAATTTTAGTCATGCCATTATATTTTTTCAAGAGAACAGACAATGTTTTACTTCGTCTCTTATCATTGGACACTTAGGTTGGGCCTAAACTACTTTGGTTCTATCTTGTTTTATTTCTCAGTTATTTTCTTAGAATAAATTCCCAGAGGCAGGATCGTACTGGTGATTTGACCCCTCTCCCTGGCAAAAAAAAGAAGACCGTACAGATATTTAACAATAACCAGCAAGGTCTGATTTGTAGTTTTGCCATTGTCTTGCCAGCATTGTTTGTCGGGGGAGAAAAGGGGGAACTTCGGTCTCTCTCTGATTCACGTTTCTTTACTTATCACTGAGGTTGGGTCTTTTCTCCACGTGCTCATTGACTCTTTGTGGCTTGTCTGCTCCCATCTCTGAACTTGGGTGGTGTGCTGCCAGCCTTGACAAAGGAGGATGGAGGCGAGGGCAAGGTGTGCCTGCAGCCTGGGGAGGAGGTGGGCTTGGCCAAGGGGCTGATGTGTTTAGGGAAAGTCTCAGGGAGACTTCTAGAAGGCTGGCGAGGCAAGGGTGGGCGATGCCTGAATGCCTGAGGACCTGACCCTAGTTGTACTTACGGGACCAGCTGCTATGCAGGTCATCAATGGAATCAATGGAAGGACTGATCCTACATTTTTGATTTAGGGTTTCCTGATGACTTTCTGATCCTAAATTATGGATGAACTGTCGGAAGAGACAGAAATAGCAAAATCTCCTCCTGGCCTGTATGTCAGTGGTGAAGGTGGAGAAGGGAAGTGTGACTGCCCTCCACTGCTGCCACCTGTCCACTTCCGGCTGCCCAGCCCAACACCCTCTCCGGTGCCCTCGGCCCAGATCCCTGTCCCCCCCGCCCGGGGCTTCCTGCAGTTCTGACTCGGTTCTGGGGCCCCCCCACCCCTGGAGTCCACAGCTGGGCATGGCCACGCTTCCCGGTCCTCGGCGTCTCAAAGTCCTGAGCTATAGAGGCTCTGGGGGAGCGGCCCCCGCCTCCTCCCGTCCCCTCCCTGGGCACTTGGAGGAAACTTCAGGTCGGTCACCTTGGCCCTCCCTCTTCCTATTTCCTGTCCACGTGGTGACATGCATTGTCCGCCCTTGTCACTTCTTGCTCTTTTTCTTGTGAGTATTTATATCTTTCTAAAAATTTATTCCTTCACTGCTATTTCAGGGTGGTTTCATGAGAGAGAAATGGGTTGGGATGGTGGCCTATCTAACTGCAGGTCCCCAAAGTGCCCCTTCCCTTTTCTCCCCCCGACTTCTTTCCCTCCCTCCCTCCCTCCCTCCCTCCCTCCCTCCCTCCCCCCTTCCTTCCTTCCTTCCTTCCTTCCTTCCTTCCTTCCTTTTTAAAGTTAAAAAGTAACGTATTGCACTTTAAAACATTAAAACACTATGGAAAGTATAAGCTTTTAAAAAATTCAAGTTCCCCCCTTCTTTTTTCCCAAATTCTATTTAGAGGTGACTGATGTTAATATTTCCCTATAGATCTTTCTGGACCACCCTCTAAGCTTATGCAAATTTTATTTATTTATTTATTTATTACACATTATATATTATATGTGTAAAAATGTTCTGTTTGCTCAAATATCTGTTGAAGGAGTGATGAACAAGAATAATCCCACGTCTGTGGGTGTGGTGGGTGTATATACACACGGGCGCACGAGCACACACGTGTGAGACGCCAAGGCCTCACTGAGAAGGTGGCATCTGGGTGAAGCCTGGAGGTGGTGAGAACATCTTGTTTTAAATTTAAAAATCCATCTGTGTCAGGCATGTGGATGTGCTTCCCCTTTCTGCCTGCCTGGGGTTTCATGGTGTGCAGGGACTTAGCTGTCCTCTCTCTGTTGGCCGTTCAAGATGCCTCCAGACGCACACACTCTTGCCAACTCTGGCTGCTGCCAGTCTTCATCATGCTTCTCCAAGCTCTGTTGTTTTGATTTTAGTTTCCAAATGAGGGTGAGCATCTTCTCATGTTCCCCCCACTTGTGTTTCCTTCCCTGGGAGGGGCCCAAGTATCGTCATGCCAAGTAGAGCAGGAGGTGACACTCAGTATGGTGGGTGGACCAGGGCATTTGGCCATGTGGCTTCAGGCAAATTGCTTGGCTTCTCTGGGCCGTATTCTTCATTCATAAAAATGTAGAGATAATCATACCTCATGGGGTTTGGTAAAGAATAAGTGAATTCATTCATAGAAAGCCCTTAGACTATTACCTGGCATATGGTAGACATTTGATAAATATTAGCTATATTATTTGTATCCCATGCTCGTTTCTCTAGCTGGGTCTTGGTATTTTCCTATTTGCTTTTCAGAGCATTTCATATATTGTATATATTAATCCTTGTTATATTTTTTAACTCAGCTGTACTCATTGAGTGACTACTGTATACCAGGAACTATTGAGACATAGTTGCAATCCCACATAGCATGATGGAGAGACACAGAAGATATTGAGGGAGTTACAAGCCAGGAGTGCCTAAGCCAGCTTGGGAAGGGAGTTAGGAGAGGGCTTCCTGAAGGAGGTGACATGCAAGCTGAGTCTGATAGAATGAGCAAGGAAAAAGGCAGGGCCCGTGGGAGAAGATGACAGCACCCACCGAAGCATAAAGCCAAGGATCAGCGTGTGGGTGCACGATACCACGTCGCAAAGAACACGGCAGTACAGCCAATTCTGGACCACCCTGCAGGGGAGGCTGAGGCTGCAGTGTTGGCTTAAGAACTGGGTGGATAGAGCCTGCAGTAGGAGGGTGTGGGGGACTCTTTCTGGAAGGAGCTGAGAGAGTCCCTTGTGCAGCTCCCACGCCCCAGCCTCGCATCCTTCTCCACGCCATCTCCCCATGTTGGGCACGTGTATGCCCCTCCCTGCCCGCCCTCAGGTGGGCACTTAATGTCTGCTCATCCTTCATGGCTCACGAAGCAGCAGTCCCCCCCATGGAAACTCCCCTGACTCCCAGGGTAGGTCAGCTTCCCGTTTTATCCACACCTAGAACCGTGTTTCCTCACTGACAGCACGTACCTCGGTTTGTAATGGTCGCAGCCTGATTTCTTGAAGAGCCGCTGCCTCCCTCTCTGGATTGTCAGCTCATGAGGGCAGGGATGGTCTCTAGGTTTGCTTCCACTTGTAGCTCCAACACCTAACACTGCCGGGCACATAGGAGGTGCTTCAGAAACACCCACCGAATGAGGGGGTGAATGAATGGATGGACCAGAGAGAGAAGCAGGGAGCCTCTCCTGCTTGGAGACGTGGGGGTCCTGAGCCCCTGTGAATCGTCGCACGTCTGTCAGGTCCACCCATTGCACCTCCCACCCCAGGCGGACTGTCTCACGTTCTCACATTGCACGCCTGCTCCTGGTAACGTGGCATGGAGAGCCGAGGTTTTGTCAGGGCTCTTGATAGCGCCTGAAGGATTCCCTTTCCAGAGTTTTGTGTGACAGTTGTTCTCACCACCTGCCCATGGCCCTGCTGGCTGCGCCTCTTTCTCCACCCTTAATATTCACGCAGTCTCACCGGCTCCTAATTAAGCCCCTGGGCTCAGACCCTGCCTGTCCTCCGTCAAGGGCACTGCATGTCCTTTTCAGCAGAGTGTGTTTCATTCGGGTCACATGTTCTGTATTTTGTGTAGTCCTTCGCCGTGGAAGAGAAAAGGCAGCGGACTTCTCAACAGCAGGACTACTTACATAAAGGGCTTCGGGATTTCTCCTGTAAGGTTGTTGTGGGTTTTGGAGGCATCGTGGTGAGGAAGAGACGGGAAAGAGTGAGGGGTGGGCTTTGGAGACAGAGGGTCTGTGAGTTCCAGTACAGACTGCCTGTTGTTGAGCCAGTGACTCTAGGCAAGTGTTTCCAGCTTTGAAGCCTTGGTTTTCACCTCTGTCCTAGGGGGATAACAGTACCCACCACAAAGGATTAAATGGTGAGTCCCTGCACACAGGCAGTGCTGGTGGATGTTAATTTCTCTTCTCTCCTTTCTTAGGTGGCAGGTTTGCTGCTGCTGGGGCCCCTCCCTTTACTCAAAGGCACGCTTTCCTCCCTACCGCCATATGCCCTGTTGCCTTCTCATCAACACTAGGATATTCATTGTCATTCCGTTCATGTCAACCAGCAAGGCAAAGTCAAGAGGCCCCCCTTCTGGGTGGTAGGACGCCTGACCCTGTCACTTGTGTCCTCAACGGTAGTCAGAGTTGGCTCTTCCGAGATCATTAGCCTTCTGAGATCGTTATTTTTTCCTACAGTTCAGTTGGGAAAAAGAGGCATTTACTTTGTACCCACTGTGTGTTGGGAACTGGGGATTAGAGATAACAAGCCTCATCTTACAAAGAACTTATTAAACTAATTAAGGGATCAGATGCTCCCAGATGGCCAGCTGCAAGCCCGAGTGTGCTGAGCGCTCAGGAAGACCCCAGACAGACCACCGTCGGGGCCCCCGGGGGTGGCTATTCCTGGGGAAGAAGAGTCAGCTGCCTGGAAGAGAAGCATTTCAGGTGGCCCCGAGGATTCCAGCTGTGAAGGTGGACGGAAGCAGCATTCTGGGCCAAGGGGCAGCTGAAGACGGCCCAGAAGCAGGAAACTTCACGTCATCCTGGAAATCAGGGTGTTTCAGGGGTAGGAGTGGGAGATGAGGTTCGAAAATAGGGTGAGGCCAGGAGGTAGAGTTTGTGAGCAGAGGAGTGACAGAAACAGATGAGAAAATGACCTTTCGGTGGGGTCGCTCTCTGCTTTGGAGACCCTAGGGGGTCTTTTGCCGGGTGCCAGGATTCTGGTCTAACAGTGCTTTGAGGATCGGCATGGCCTTGGGTGGGGTTTAACACAGGAGCTGTGATTTCACCTGTAGAAAAGTTTCCTTTTAGTCAGGTTATTTTACATTTTGAATTCAGGCTCCGCTGTTTAAAACATTTAGACAACTGACAATAGACATCGTAAGATGTATGACTGTCATCACTCCTGACACTTTGAAGTGATTTGGGAGCCTAAGCTTTCTTGAAATTCCTAGTGTATAGATTTTATAAGGCATGATTCTAACATGCCAGAGGGTGACTAACATGGCTAAAGAAGATTTTTTTTTTAATTTGGCTAATTTATTTTTTAATACAGTTTTAAAGGTTACAGTCCATTGATAGTTATTACAGAATATTGGCTCTATATCCCCCATGTTGTACAGTACATCTCTGAGCCTGATTACACCCAATAGTTTGTGCCTCCCACTTTCCAGCACCTATACTGCCCCTTCCCCACCACTGGTAACCACTAGTTTGTTCTTTTGTTTTGTTTTGTTTTGTTTGCGGCACGCGGGGCTCTCACTGTTGTGGCCTCTCCTGTTGCAGAGCATAGGCTCCGGACGCGCAGGCTCAGCGGCCATGGCTCACGGGCCCAGCCTCTCCGCGGCATGTGGGAACTTCCCGGACCGGGACACGAACCCGTGTCCCCTGCATCGGCAGGCGGACTCCCAACCACTGCGCCACCAGGGAAGCCCCACTAGTTTGTTCTTTATGTCTGAGTCTGCATTTTTGGTAACATTCACTAGTTTGTTGTATTTTTTCAGATCCCACATATAAGTGATATACAGTATTTGTCTTTCTCTGACTTATTTCACTTAGCATAATGGCTTTAATAAGTTTTTTTTTTTTTAAGGTACCTGTAAATTCAAGCCTTGCTATTGAATTCAGCTCTGAGATCAGGGATTCTGTCCATGGTGACAGTTAGGGGCTGGGACAGTGACCAGCTGTGAAGTGACTGGTGCAAGTACTGAGTGTACGTTGGGCCCTTTGAACTCTCATCACACGAGTGGGTGGAGTGATTGGAGGGTGTTTTCAACTTCACACTGCCCCCGGCCCACCCACCTCTCGAGATCTGACCCCCGGCACCGCTTCTGTGGAAAGGCGCTGCTGTCCCTACCTGCGGGATCTGTTGGTGACACCTCATTCCTTCTGCCGGGCAGAGACAAGAAGGCCCCGGTGCGGTAACTCTGCACTCTCATACTTCCCCTCCCAGTGCACCCTCAGACCGGTCCACGCTTTAGGGATCTCCGGTGAGTGAGCCACAGACCAGGAAATGGTTCTCAAGCGCAAAGACTATCACTTTCCCTTCTGAGAACTGCAGCTGGGAAACCCTAATCCCGCAGTCAGCAGAGGGCGGTTTCCCTCCACTGCGGAACTGATGAGTCCTCTCTCTCGCTTATTTTAAGCCCCCCCTCTGCCCAGCCCCTCCCCAGCTTGCAGCTGAAGGCGCTCCAGTGTGAAGCGCTCTCTGGGGGCTCCCAGCCCTCCCTTATCTCTGTGAATCGCGTCTGCTTCCCAAGATAGTGATCGTGACTGGGATGCTGGGGGAGAAGGACCAGAAGGGAAGTGCCTAAATTCGCACCTTTTTACGGGGACAGCAGCAGATCCGACACAATTTCCTTACCCTGCTCTCCAGCCTCTCGCTCTCACCCTCCCAGTTTTGGTTAGGAGACAGAAACTTCTCTAGGTCCTCTGTTATGTGTTCAGCACTTGCTCCTTTGTCCACCCATTCATTTATTCAGCAGCGATTGAGCCACTTCTGTGTGCTGCGTTGCACTGAGTCTAAAGATACAGGAATGGCTAACATGGCTCTTACGTTTAAGAATCTGTGTGCAGGTGAAGAGGGAGCCAGATGTGCCAGAAAAGCCATGTCAGGATTTGCAACGTACGCAAGGTAATTATCCTGCCGCGTGATTACCTGCACTGTCCAGTATGGCAGCTACCGGCCACATGTGGTTAAAGTTAGAACTCAGTACGTTAAAATTAGACGAAAGTTTTTAAGTTTCAGTAGCCATATGTAGCTGTTGGCTACTCTGTTGAGCAGTGCAGGTATCAAACCTTTCCAGCATTGTAGGGGGTTCTCTAGGACAGCGCTGAATCAGACTGTAAGTTCTTAAGCACAGGATCCATCTCTCTGCCCATCAGTGTATCCCAGGAGCCAGGTTTGTCCTAGACACTCATGAACTGCATGCTGAATGGATGGAGGGAGCGGCAGTAAAGGCTGTTAAAAAAAAAAAAAAAAGGATGTACCAGCAGCCACTAGAAGAGGGATTAGCTGCTGCTCTGGAAGAATTCCTAAGCGGGTCACAGCAGAGCTGCGTTGAGAATGGTGAGGAGACCATTACCAGGTGGGCAAGGGAGGAAGGGCATTCCGGGAGAGAGCGACCCTGGCCTTGAGATGTCTTCCTTCTGTGTCCTGATGGCTCACACCCCAAAAAAGTGTTACTATATTCTTCGCAAGGGAAGGAAACTGCATAGCGCTCACACCGTGTTCTCTCCCTGGGCATCTCTGAGAGGTGAGGTCTTGCCCGGCTGTTGTGAAGCAGGAGGGCCAGGTGTGATGTAAGTACGAGAGTTAGTCATCTAGGTGTGAGAGCAACCTGATTTCAGGAAACAGACGCTCCTATGTGTGCGACTAATACCAGGATTTGGAAGTGTGGCCAAGAGGCTGGGAAATGAACAAGGAACGTGTTTCAAAATCAGGAGTGTTAAATGCGAGGCCGCCATGTGGTGTGAGGAGGCTGCTCCAGTTACTTTCCGTTGTTTGTCTTCTGCTCATTCATTCGCTTGATGGACGCTGCGCTGAGCAGTGCTGCCTTCCAGGCACTGTGCTCAGTCCTGCAGACACAGAGCGAGTGGCTCTCAGGTTCGTCCCCAAAGAGCCCGCCGTTAGGTGGAGACATCAGGCAGGTGCAGAGATGATGATGATGCAGTAAAACGAGCTCGGCTTGGTAACAGTTGCATGTGACACTGGAGCCAGGTGTGGCACCCAGATTCTCCTTCCTCCTTTGTTCAGTGGGCTCGTGGGAAGAAAAGCAGAATATCCCTCAGCGCCAGCACCAGCACCAGCACCAGCGGGAGGGCCCGAGACCAGTGTTAGGTTTCCGAGTCCTGTTGCTTGAGTCAAGCATCACTTTTTTTTTTTTTTTTTTTTTTTTTGCGGTACGCGGGCCTCTCACTGTTGTGGCCTCTCCCGTTGCGGAGCACAGGCTCCGGACGCGCAGGCTCAGCGGCCATGGCCCACGGGCCCAGGCGCTCCGCGGCATGTGGGATCTTCCCGGACCGGGGCACGAACCCGTGGCCCCTGCATCGGCAGGCGGACTCTCAACCACTGCGCCACCAGGGAAGCCCTCAGGCATCACTTTTGAAGTCAAGATTCTTAGAGTTTGAACGCTATTCTGACCCTTCCTAGTGGCATGACCTTCGGTTTTGCTTTTCTCACCTCTAAAATGTGGCTGAAAAGATGTCTTATAGGGTTCTTCTTAGGATTGGGTGATGTAAGCTATGTGAATCACACAATAAGCATTCAACAAAATAGGATTATTCCATTATGGTGAGGAATCGAGTGTGAAACCAGCACAGAGGACGCACCCTCCCCTGGGGGTAGCATCCTTTGGTGCCCTGTCTGAACTCCTCCTTCCTTCCTCGATGTCCAGAGGAAGCTTGGTGCTCTTCGGTGCTGGGGTTTGACATGTTCCTGGTGGAGAACGTAGGCATGGACGCTGAGCCCTGCCTGGAGTGGCTAATGCTGCGTGCAGCGGTGTCCTGTGGTCTGTCCCTCGTCTGTCCAGTCCTCTGTGGCCTCCCCCAGAACTTTACCCTCTGTCCTCCCAGAAAGCTCACCCCTCGTCCCGGGACAGCTTCTGTTTCTCTTCGGGTGTCTTACAAACTGCAGTGCATTTTCTGACACACCTCTTCCTGCCGCACAGTGACAACTGTGCACCATTTCTTGACACTTCTTGAGTATTTCCACCATTTCTCAGTTGATTGGGCAGGTTTCCTTCTCCTGCTAGCTGAGTTGAGATGCCTTTTTCAGTCTGCAAGAGTCTCTCCTTAGGGAATCTTCCACACACCTGGATCTTTTATTCTTTTCTCCAATCTGATCATCTCTATCTTTTAATATAGGAGTCTAACCTGCTCAGCAATTAATGTGATTATTAATATATTTGGATTTTTTTTCTATTCTATTTTGCATTTTAATATTATCATTTTGTTTCTCTGCTCGCTCTCCCATCCCCAGCCCCTACCCTTTTCATACTTTTAAAGTGAATTGGTACATTTTATATATTCCGTCTCCCTGAACTGACTTAGAAGCTAACCATAGATAGTATTTGTATTCTTAAATTTTAGCATACATACTCAACTATGAATTTTTTTTTCTAATAGATGTGATATCCTCCTCTTGATATAACAAGGAGGGCCCTACTTGGTTTTAACTTCTCAATGAGCCTCTTGTTTTTGTTTTGTCCAGTCAGTGTTGTTAAACACCAAAAACTATTTTTATCATTTTTGCAGCCAGGAATTACATTTACTAAATTAAAAATAATCAACTGTGTTTCTTTTATCTCTTGTCTTCCTATGAATTAACTTTTTGATTTGCTGAAGTTTCTCTTTATAATTCTTTTAGAGTCTGTGGTAGATAAACTCTTTTAGTTTTGGGGTATCTGAAAATACCCATTTCTCGGTCCTTTAAATGTGGTTTTAGCTGGGTATAAAATTCTTGGTTGATAGTTATTTTCTCTCAGCATTTTGATGATAGTTCATTTTTTTCAGCCCTCTTTCACTGCTTGTAAATAATAAGTTGAAAATAATTTCAAACTTATATCAAACATTGTAATCCTTTTTGGATTTACCAGTTTTTAACGTTTCGCCACATTTGCTGTCTCTTTCTCTGTATGTGTATGTGTGTTTCTCTACATGTATATATATAGACTCACACATATGTACACACTTAGAACTTATATACAAATGATTATACAGATTATATACAAATTATTATTCTTTTTCTGAACCATTTGAGTGTAGATTGCATACATCATGCCTCTTTACCCAGTAATATTTTTTGTGGTTTGTTTTATGTTTGTTTGTTTTTACTGAGGTATAGTTGATTTACAATGTGGTGTTAGTTTCAGGCGTACAGCAGAGTGATTCAGGTTTTCATATATGTGTGTGTATACACACACACACACACATATATACATATATATATTGTTTTTCAGATTCTTTTCCATTATAGGTTATTATAAGATATTGAATATAGTTCCCTGTGCTAAACTCCTAATTTATCCCTCCCTCCGTCCCCAGTGATATTTAGTATAGGTATTTCTAAGAAAAAGAATATTCTCAAGTCAACACAGTACAGTTACGAAATCCAAGAAATTCAACATTGATAGAATCCTTTTATCTAATCTTTGGTTTTTTTTTTTTTTGCGGTATGCGGGCCTCTCACTGCTGTGGCCTCTCCCGTTGTGGAGCACAGGCTCCGGATGCGCAGGCTCAGCAGCCATGGCTCACGGGCCCAGCCGCTCCACAGCATGTGGGATCTTCCCGGACCGGGGCACGAACCCGTGTCCCCTGCATCGGCAGGCGGACTCTCAACCACTGCGCCACCAGGGAAGCCCTAATCTTTGGTTCTTACTCCATTTTTTTCCTATTATCCCAGTAGTGTTCTTTAGATTATTTTTCCCTCCAGTATAGAATCCAGGTCAGAATCCTATGATGACTTTAGTTGTCATGTCTCTTTAGTTCCCTTTAATCTGGAGCAGTTCCTTGGTCTTCCATTGTCTTCAGTAACACTGGCATTTTTGAAGACTACCATCCAGTTATTTTACAGAGTGTTCCGCATTTTGAGTCTGTCTGATGTTTCCTTAAGACTAGATTCAAGTTATTCATCTCCACTGAAATACATGATATGATGTTATTTCCTCTGTCTTACCCATCCATCTCGTTCCTTCTTCCCTTCCTTCCTTCCTCCCTCCCTCCCTCCCTCCCTCTCATCTATCTATCTATCTATCATCATCATCTCTATCTATTATCAGTTCAGACTTGAAGATTATTATTTTATGCAATGGTTTATAATCCATTTCTTCCCCTTACTTACTTTTATGTTCAAATTGTCCTAGATTTGGCCAATGGGAACCCCTCCAAGCTGCCTCATATGTCCTTTTGACATGCCTGGTTATTTTTTTGGTCACTTCCTTACTTCCAGGTACAATAAGACTTTCCAGCCCACTTTGTACCTTGCCTGTCCCAGCCCTGGAAGCAGCCATTTCTCTGGGAAGTCCTGGATTATTTTAGTGGGGGTGGTATTTAGAAGCCAACATCTGGGGTCTAAGTGTGCTCATTGCTATGAGATCTTCATTTTTTCTAAGCCCTTTCAGCTAATGGAGCTAGGAAATAGATATAATTTTAAAAGCCATGAGTTCATACTGATACCTCCAGTTTCATTCTAATCCTACTGAGTTCTTCCTTGCCTTCCCACATTCCATATTTGTGTGTCCCTTCTTCCACAGAGAGAACGCTGCTTTCTCCATAACATCATACAATTACTCATTTGCTCACCCTATAATTCTCCTAAAATAATTTTAGAATTGCTCCACCCTTACCCTTACGAAAAGCAAACCCACTAAGAAGAATTCAAGATTTGTTTGAGGGTGTATAAGTCATTATATTGAGTCCAAAAGTTATCTGTATTGATCATCCTCCCCTTGAATACATAAGTACTACGTGATCCATGGTTGGTCGCATCCACGGATGCAGAACTGTGGACACAGAGGACCAACTGTAAAGTTATATGCAGATTTTCTACTGCATGGGGTTGGTGCCCTTAACCCTTGCGTTGTTCAAGGGTCAGCTATACTCAGAGAAGCGTAGGAGAGAACTATACTCCTTCCCCATCCCTTCTGCTCTATTCTGTCAACCACTGTGGATGTCCAGTTTCATTGTTTTCTGACTTATTCTTCCTCTGTTTCTTTTTGCAAAAATAAACAGATTTATCTATTTTCCCTTCTTTCTTATACTAAAGGTAAAATACTCTTATACCTTGCCTCTCTTTACTTGAAGGTATGTTTTGGAAATCACTCATTCATTCATAGAAATAGTTTTCATTCTTTTTACAGCTGCATAGTATTCCTTTGTGTGGATACACCATAGTTTACATCCCTAATCTATGCTTGGAAGTTTAGGTAGTTCCAATATTTTGCAGTTGTGAATAATGCTGTGAGGAAAAATATATATAATAATAATAATAGCAATAATAATAATAAATATATATATATTTTTTTTTTTGGTATATTTTTATGTTATGTTTCCAGAAGTGGGATTGCTATGTTGGGAGTACATGCATGAACAGTTTTCTCACATGTCGCCAAATTCCCTTCCATAGTGGTTGTACCCCTTTGCATTCCACCCACAATTAAGAGAATGCCCAGCTCCCCACATCCTCTCTAGAAGAGTATACTGTCAAGATTCTGAACTTTCGCCCAGTGAATGGGTAAGAAGTGGTATCTCAGTGTAGGTTTAACTTTCATTTCTTTTATTATGAGTTTTAGTTTGCATTATTCTTTGGAGTGAAGAGGAAATCTTTCTTTACGTTTAAGAGCTATTTTTATGTAGTATTTGTGGATTGTCTGTCCACGTCTTCTGTCCGTTTTTTTCCCTGGAAGAATTTTGGTCTTCTTGTCCTCACTGTTTAAAATTTCTTTACAATTTGAGGATCTTTTATCTGTGATACGCAAATTTCTTCCTGTTTGTCATTTGCTTTCTCATTAGCTCTTTGCCTTGCCCCTGTGCTCTTTTCCTTTCTGTGCTTTTGTCTGAGAATGTCTTATTTATGTTAAATGGCTCTTTTTCTCACATCTATCACTTTTAGCATTTGAAACATTCCTATTCTAAAGTCCTTGTCAGATTGTCTCATAGTATTCAATTTATCTGATTTGGATTCATTCATGTCACCAGTATTGATTTCATTGGCTAGAATTCTGAGCATTCAATATCTCCCTATTTCAGAATTTTGGTGTACAGGCTCATTTCAAGAGGGAAGTTGGTTTTTGTCTTTCTTTGCTTCCTCTTTCTCCCTCCACCTGGCCCGGAGCTCCCGAGAAAGCCTTGGCCGTGGACAGCACGTGGTTTTGTCACTGTCGTTCTGCCTTCGTGGGAGGGCATCACGCCATCGCCTGGCTTCCATCCCCTGGGTCCCTCCTCCCGTCTCGAGTGGGAGGCTTGGTTTCTGCTGCCCCCCGGGTCCCCTTCCCGCCCAGCACTCCTGGCCCCCACCCCTGTGGCGAGCCTCGTGCTGATGCTCTGCCACACACACAAAGGGATGGTTGTTTGTGAGCCCAGTGTTGTCTCTGTCACCTCTGCACGTCTGGAGCAGAGGGGCTGTGTCAGAGCGTGATTTTATGGAGGCTTCCTAATGGGAAATACTCCTTTGTACTCTGAAGGAAGGAATGTGAGAAGGCTTGAAGGGAGTGGAAGGAAGGAAACTAGCCTGATTCAGGGGCGGGGGGGGGGGGGGGAGGGTTCCTTTGTCCCAGAAGCACAGCACGTGTCCCTTCACTTCGCAGTCATCCGCGTGCGGGAAGTGAGGGCACAGAGGAGGGATAGTGACCTCCAGCCTCGCAGCCCTGAGAGGACGGGGTGCGGGGCTTTGAACGCCGCCACCACTGGGTTTTCACTCTGGCCTTCGGGCTCACCAGGGTGTTCACCCATCTCTCCTGGGTCTGTTCCCCGGGCTTGGAGGGAGTGTGTGGGGCTGCGAGCGCGAGAGGCGGGGCTGCAAGGACTCACCAGCTAATTCCTCATTTTTGGAATGACTTGGCATCCTTCAGCTAACATTTCTGCAGTGCCTAGAATGAGCCAGGCACTTGCTAATCCCATATGGTTCCTTAATTAAATTAGCTCCGAACAACCATGAAAAGCAGGTACCACTAACCGCATCTTCTGACAGAGGAGACGACACTCGAGGGCTCGTGTGGCTTCCTGGCTTCTCCTGATGAGCAAACACAGGGCTGGGATTCCCGTGCTGTCTGGCTGCAAAGCCCCAAACTTCTATGCTTCCGGCATGTTCTGTTTCCCTTGGTGCCTTCCCTGCCAGCCTGCCCCCATCTCTCCAGAGGCACGGTGCCCCAGAAGAGGAGTGGGCTTGAGAGCACCTCCGTGTGAGGTCAGAGTTAGGTCCAGAAAGGTAACTTAACGCAGCTGTACGTGAGTGAATCCGGGCGCTCACAGAGGCTTCCTCTCTTCCCTGGCCCAGAGATGGTGCATCTTCCAAGTCACCATTGGAGATGTGAGCCATGTGTCCTAACAGAGAATAAACAGGTCTGTTTTCCTCACATAGTTTTATGGATTATTTGGTCAGATGGTTCCTTAAGGGCTGCTTCCCCTTATACTTTTTTTTTTTTTTTAACATCTTTATTGGGGTATAATTGCTTTACAATGGTGTGTTAGTTTCTGCTTTATAACAAAGTGAATCAGTCATACATAAACATATGTTCCCATATGTCTTCCCTGTTGCGTCTCCCTCCCTCCCACCCTCCCTATCCCACCCCTCCAGACTGTCCCAAAGCACCGAGCCAATATCCCTGTGCCATGCGGCTGCTTCCCACTAGCTATCTACCTTACTACGTTTGTTAGTGTGTATATGCCCATGACTCTCTCTCGCCCTGTCACAGCTCACCCTTCCCCCTCCCCATAACCTCAAGTCCGTTCTCTAGGAGGTCTGCGTCTTTATTCCTGCTTTACCCCTAGGTTCTTCATGACATTTTTTTTCTTAAATTCCATATATATGTGTTAGCATACGGTATTTGTCTTTTTCTTTCTGACTTACTTCACTCTGTATGACAGACTCTAGGTCTATCCACCTCATTACAAATAGCTCAATTTCGTTTCTTTTTATGGCTGAGTAATATTCCATTGTATATATGTGCCACATCTTCTTTATCCATTCATCCGATGACGGGCACTTAGGTTGTTTCCATCTCCGGGCTATTGTAAATAGAGCTGCAATGAACATTTTGGTACATGACTCTTTTTGAATTTTGGTTTTCTCAGGGTATATGCCCAGTAGTGGGATTGCTGGGTCATATGGTAGTTCTATTTGTAGTTTTTTAAGGAACCTCCATACTCTTCTCCACAGTGGCTGTATCATTTTACATTCCCACCAACAGTGCAAGAGGGTTCCCTTTTCTCCACACCCTCTCCAGCATTTATTGTTTCTAGATTTTTTGATGATGGCCATTCTGACTGGTGTGAGATGATATCTCATTGTAGTTTTGATTTGCATTTCTTTAATAATTAGTGATGTTGAGCATTCTTTCATGTGTTTGTTGGCAGTCTGTATATCTTCTTCGGAGAAATGTCTATTTAGGTCTTCTCCCCATTTTTGGATTGGGTTGTTTGTTTTCTTGTTATTGAGCTGCATGAGCTGCTTGTAAATTTTGGAGATTAATCCTTTGTTGGTTGCTTCATTTGCAAATATTTTCTCCCATTCTGAGGGTTGTCTTTTGGTCCTGTTTATGGTTTCCTTTGCTGTGCAAAAGCTTTGAAGTTTCATTAGGTCCCATTTGTTTATTTTTGTTTTTATTTCCATTACTCTAGGAGGTGGGTCAGAAAGGATCTTGCTGTGATTTATGTCATAGAGTGTTCTGCCTATGTTTTCCTCTAAGAGTTTAATGGTTTCTGGCCTTACATTTAGGTCTTTAATCCATTTTGAGCTTATTTTTGTGTATGGTGTTAGGGAGTGATCTAATCTCATACTTTTACATGTACCTGTCCAGTTTTCCCAGCACCACTTATTGAAGAGGCTGTCCTTTCTGCATTGTACATTACTGCCACCTTTATCAAAGATAAGGTGTCCATATGTGCATGGGTTTATCTCTGGGCTTTCTATCCTGTTCCATTGATCTATCTTTCTGTTTTTGTGCCAGTACCATACCGTCTTGATATCCCCTTATGCTTTAACAGAAAGACCATGGGCTCCTCCACAGAGAACCCCCCACCCAATATTTGTTATCATGTCACCCTATCTTTTCCCATCTGTCATTGTTTTAACTAAGTCTGCTTGTTTACTTTCCATCGCCCATGCCTGAAGCAAGCTCTGGGACGGCATGGACCTTATTTCTCTGATTTTTGTTTCATCTCCAACACCTAGTGTTATAGCTGGCCCATAGGAGGTGGTAACTAATTAGATTTTTTTAAATTTATCTATTTTTATTTTTGGCTGCGTTGGGTCTTTGTTGCTGTGCGCGGGCTTTCTCTAGTTGCGGTGAGCAGGGGCTACTCTTCGTTGCGGTGCGCAGGCTTCTCATTGCGGTGGCTTCTCCTGTTGCGGAGCATGGGCTCTGGGTGCGCGGGCTCAGTAGTTGTGGCGCGCGGGCTCAGTAGTTGTGGCACACGGGCTCAGTAGTTGTGGCTCGAGGGCTCAATAGTTGTGGCTTACAGGCTCAGTAGTTGTGGCTCACGGGCTCTAGAGCGCAGGCTCAGTAGCTGTGGTGCACGGGCTTTGTTGCTCTGCGGCATGTGGGATCTTCCTGGACCAGGGCTCGAACCCGTGTCCCCTGCATTGGCAGGCGGATTCTTAACCACTGCACCACCAGGGAAGCCCCTAATTAGATTTTGAATGAATGGAGAAAAGGAGAGGCAGCTGCCGCTAATCCTGGCTCTGCCACTTTAAACCTTCATGGCTCCCAGCAAGTTACTCACTTTTCCTTATCTGCAAAGTGGAGTAAGAATGGCAGTTTTGTAGGACTGTTGAGGAATTTAGAGGCAGCGTACAGAGCTGCTCAGAAAAGGTAACCCTCAGGTCCTCCTCCTTAATATGACTGTAAAGCAGCACCTTGACTTGGTTGTGGGGCAGGAGTTTAATCAGACCTCTCCCAGCCCCGGGTAGCACTGATCTTCCCAAGCACTGACTTCTCACGGCCAAGAGCTGGTGGCCGCTGAGAGCAGCTCCCATGATGCGCTGACCTCTGCCAGCAGGTCCCCAGCACGGATCTGCCAGCTCTAATTAGGAAGCTTCTGAGGAGCTGGAGGTTTTGAGGTTGACCCTGAAGAAACAGCTCCCTTTACACAAGGCTTTTAATTAAATGCTCGCGTTTACTTTCCGGAGTTCATTGAATCATTTACCCACATCATGGTGTTTGACGAAGCCCAGTTGCTGTGGGTAATGGAAAAGTACAAACTGAGGAGGCTTCTTGGAGGCTGTCAGGTGACACAGGCACTGCTGCTTCTGTGCCCCTTTGGGGCTGGGCGCTCGTCTGGGTGGGGACGGGGTATGCAGGGAAAGGGTCCAGGGAAGCATTTCCTGGTCCCTGCCTTTGACTTGGTTCTTGAGATTCCAAGACCCCCCATGCTAACTAAGAATCTGAGTCCACCTTGATGTTATCCAGACCCTGGTTCTCAAAGCCTGGTCGCTGCAGCAGGGGCAGCAGCATGGGGTGGACCCAGCAGGCTGGTTTAACAGTTCTCCAGGTGATCCGGATGCCTGTTCAAGTGTAAGAACAACTGGGGACTTCCCTGGTGGTCCAGTGTGGTAAGTGTGGGAGTGTGGTAAGACTCCACACTCCCAATGCATGGGGCCTGGGGTTGATCGCTGGTCAGGGAACTAGGTCCGCATGCATGCTGCAACTAAGAGTTTGCATGATAAAACTAAGAAGTCCGCATGCTGCAACTAAGAAGTCTGCATGCTGCAACTGAAAGATCCCACATGCTGCAACTAAGACCCGGCACAGCCAAGATAGATAGATAGATAGATAGATAGGTAGGTAGATAGGTGTGTTTCAAAGATGTTCATGATCTTTAAAAAAAAAAAAGTGTAAGAGCCACTGGTCCAGGGTCTCAAACCTGCCTGTATGTCAGAATTACCTGGGAAGTGGTTCTCTTGGGGGTTTTTTGTTTTGTTTTGTTTTTTAAAGTTAACTTAATTTTAAAATATACTCTTTAAAATAAACTTCACTTCTTTGGATTTCCAGAAAATTTGGAAAGCTAATAGAGTTCATGTATACCCCGTACTCAGTCTCTCCTGTTATTATGAGCTTCTTCACTAGTGTAGTACATTTGTTACAGCCGATGAACTGCTATTGCTGCATCATTACCAACTAAAGTCCATACCTTATCCGAACGTCTGTTCCGAGATCCTGATCCCACATCACATTTAGTCGTCAAGTTTCCTTAGGATCCTCTGCACTGTGACAGTTTCTCAGGCTTTCCTGGTTTTTAATGACCTTCACAGTTTTGAAGTGTACTGATCAGGTATTTTGTAGAACTCTCCTCCATTGGGATTTGTCTGACCTTTTTTGCATGATTAGACTGGGGTTGTAGGTTCCTGAGAGGAAGACCCCAGAGGTCCAGCACCCTTCTCCTCACATCGTGTCAGGGGTGCACACCACGCCATGACTTATCCCTGTTGCTGTTGGTCTTGATCACGTGGCCAACAAGGCTTTGACTTCTCCATCTGCCACAGTCAGGTTTCTCCACTGTTACTCTCCCCCCTGAGCCCCCCAACTTTCCACACCATTTGGCAGGAAGTCACTCTGTGCAGCCCGCCCTTAAAGAAGTTATGTTCTACCCCCTTGAGAGCAGAGCATCTACATAAACTGTTTGGAATTCTTCTCCATGGGAGATTTGGCTCTTGTCTCCCATTTATTCATTTATTCAATCTCACTTAATTATATCAGTATGGACTCATGGAGATTTATTTCGTGCTTCCAACTATAATGCAACACATACAACTTTATGTCGTTGCTCAAATTCTGCCGTCTTTGGCCATGGGGAGCTCTTTCACTTGGCTCCTGTGTCCTTTTGACATACCCCCATCATTGTGAAGGTTGTCGTCATTATTATTTATTTATTGTGTGTTTTTTTTTTAGTACTTCCGTCCTTTCAGCCTCTGCAAGCTTATCTTGCATGTTTCTTGCCCCAGTCCTGGAATCGGCCATCTCTCCAGAGAGCCCTGGTTCCTTTTATTGAGAATGAAACCAAGCTCTGGGCCCCAGGTGTGCTCACTGCTATTGGGATGTCAGACTCTGGGCCCTCTCAGCTGACAGAGCAAGGAAATACACATGTATATACTAACCTGTTTGTACACGCTTATCCGTAAATATTTCTGAAGGTAACCATCTGTATCTGTATTGAGTTCATACTGAGGTCTTCAGTGCTCATCCATTACCACGTTGCTCATTCTAGCCCCTAAACTGCCACTCCAACACTGAAAAACCTTCTTCTCCCCATCTGCCATCCATTTATGTAATTGTTCAACTCCAGCGTTCATGTGTGGTGTCAGAATTGTTAACTCGTACTTACCTCCATGTGATCAACTTTATCAGCTGGAGTACACTGCTTCTGTGCGGGTTATTTTGCCTTTAATTTTACAGACTCCACTCATTCCTAAAGTTACTTAGGTCAGCGCCTTCCCCCGCCCGCTTCAGGGAGGTGGTTTCATACATTTGTCATACAGTTAGCTTCTTTTATCACATTCTGCATTCCATCCTTGGATTCCCCCCATCTCTCAATTTTTTTAAAAAAATTTGCGTACTTTAAGGTTCACTGTCTATGCTGTAGTTCTTCAGGTTTCGACAAATGCTTTATGTCTCATATTCACCATCATAGTATCATACAGAGTAGTTTCACTGCCCTAAAAATATCCCCTACGCTTCACCAATTCCACCCTCCTCTTATTGCACCTGAACCCCTGGCAACCACTGATCTTTTTACTGTTTCTCTACTTTTGCCTTTTCTAGAATGTCACATAATTGGAATCATGTAATGTGTAGCCTTTTCAGAGCAGCTTCTTAGTAATACGCATTTCAGATTCATTCACGTATTTTTGGGGCTTGATAATGAATTTCTTCGTATGCCAAATATTCTTTTGTGTGAATGAACCAGAGTTTGTTTATCCGTTCACCTAGTAAAGGGAATATTGGTTGCTTCTGATTTGGGGTTATTATGAGTAAAGCTGCAGTTTTTTGGTTCTGTTTGTTTGTTTTGTTTCGTGGCCATTGTCGGGTTCCCCGTTGCTGAAAGCATCCAAGCAGAAGCTGGGTGCTCTCGGATGGATGAGTGGGAGAGGGAATCAAGGATTGCATGGGGTCATTCACAGAGAGCCCTCTCTGTGCTCGTCCAAGTTTGGAGATGTAGCCGTTAAGTCCCAGGCCCTTCACCACCCAGAACAGAGCTGCACACGGGCCCCAGCCACATCGGCCCCTTTCCATGAAAATCTGAGCGTTCTCTGATCACACTCCTGTGTGACTGTTCCCCAGTCAGTTTCTCACTTTGTTCCTCTGATTTTGGAAGGCTCTGCTCTGACCAACGGGGGACTAAACCTGCACAGCTCGGTGAAGAGGAAGCTGGAAGCGGAGAAGGACTACGTCTTTGACAAGAGGCTCAGGTACAGCGTCCGCCAGAACGAAAGCAACTGTCGCTTTCGGGACATTGTCGTGCGGAAGGAAGAGGGCTTCACGCACATCCTGCTCTCCAGCCAGACCTCGGACAACAACGCACTGACCCCTGAGGTGAGGGGGCAGGATGGGGGGTGGGTGTCACTCTGAGGCAGTCACAGTAGGGCGCTGGCTCTCTCTCTGTGCCCTCAGGAGTGGATGGAGACAGCCGACACTCGTGCAGACTTGACCGCGGGACCCCATTTACTGATCACCTTACATACGTTATCCGTCTGATCTTTACGACCAGTAACCATATTATCCCATTTTGAAGACGAAGACCTCGGTAAACAGAGAGATTCAATAAGCTGATTGTGGTCCCAGAATTAGTCAGTATTAGCCCCAGAAACCAAGCATCATATCTTGGGCTTTTCCAGTGAGACTGCATTATAATCAGCATGTCAAATTTCGTTGCTTTAGATGGAATTATATTCACTCAGCTCGCTTATAGTTTTTTTAATTGAGATGTAATTCACATGCCATCAATTTTACCCTTTTAAAACGTACCATTCAGTGGTGTTTAGTATATTCACAAGGTTGTGCAACCATCGGCACTAATTCCAGAACATTTCCATCACCCCCAAAGGAAACCCTGTGCCCATTAACAGTCACCCCATTCTCCCCCGGCCCAAGTCCCCGGCAGCCACTAATCTCCTTTCTGTCTCTCTGGATTTACCTATTTTGGACATTTCATGTGCGTGGAATCCTACAGTACATGGTCTTCCGTGACTGGCTTCTTTCACGCAGCACAGTGTTTTGGGGCTTTCTACATGTGGTGGCATGATCAGTGCTTCATTCCTCTTCCATGTGTGGATAGGCCACATTTTGTCCATTAGTTCTCCAGTTGAGGGACATTTGGATTGTCTCCACTTTGGGCTATCATGAAAAATAATGTTATGGACATTGGTGTATGTGTTTTTGTGTGAACATATGTTTTCAGTTTTCTTGGATATATTCCTGATTATGGAATTGCTGGGTCATATAGTAACTCCATATTTGACTTTTTGAGGAACTGCCAAACTATTTTCCCCAGTGGCTGGACCATTTTACATCCCCACCAGTGGTATGTGAAGGTCCCAATTTCTCCATATCTTTGTCAGCACTTATTATTGTCTGTCTTTTCTATTATAGCCATTTTAGTGGGAGTGAGGTGCTGTCTCATTGTGGTTTTGATTTGCATTTTCCTAGTGACTGATGATGTTGGGCATCTTCTCAGGTGCCTGTTGGCCATTTGTCTACCTTCTTTGGAGAGATGTCTATTCAAATCCTTTGCCTAGTTTTAAGAATTGGATTTTTGTTGTTGTTGTTGTTGAGTTTTGAGCCTTCTCTGTATGTTCTGGATACTAGACCCTTATCAGAGCTATGATACTTCCATTCTATGGGTTGTCTTTTTCCTTTCTAGATAGTAGTCTTTGATATACAATTTTTAAAATGTTGGTGAAGTCCAATTTATCTTTTTCCTCTATTACTTTTTTTTTTTTTTTTTTTGTGGTACGCAGGCCTCTCACTGTTGTGGCCTCTCTCGTTACGGAGCACAGGCTCAGCGGCCATGGCTCACGGGCCCAGCCGCTCCGCGGCGTGTGGAATCTTCCCGGACCGGGGCACGAACCCGCATCCCCTGCATCAGCAGGCGGACTCTCAACCACTGCGCCACCAGGGAAGCGCCCTCTATTACTTTTTAAAATGCTAATCCTACTTATGTCTTAGATGAATAGAACAGGGAAACAGGGAATGCTCAATGCAGTTAGGTAGACAACACCATTCAGAATATGGGATACTTAGTAGGGGGCAATGAAGAGATTGTTAACGGTGCAAATGTAGGAAAACATGCATCTAAGCAGTCTTCTCCAACTGGAACCACCTGGGCAGGGCGTAGAGTGATCAGTGACAAAAACGACCATGGTGTGGCTAGTAGTGGCTCTTCAGGCTTTATATTTGCTATTTGTCCCATTTCATCCCACCAGTCCCCTTCTGATGTAGGGTTATTATGATCCACCTCTTACAGAGGAGACAGGGTAGGCCTAGGGAACTGAACAGGCCTGGGGTCACAGAGCTTCAGGAGGGCAAGGCCCTCACCACTTTCACCCGTCCTTTTGTCCTGGCCCTCAGCCCAGCGCCTGGCCCATTGAAGACAGTTCAGTGCAAACCCCCTTTTCCTGTCCCTTGATATCCTGCACTCCAGTGTCCACCATAGCAATGCAGACCTGGAGGGTGAACCACAGGGGTGTGTTTTCTTTTAGGTGGGACACAGTCAAGGAGTGGCCGCCCAGCCAGATGGAGATGGCTAGGTGGCCTGGCACTGCCCAGTACGTCCAGTGCGCTCAGGGTGGCCCCTGAAGTGGGTGGAGTGGGAGGTGCTGTGTCCTTGAACTTGCAATCACGTGTCTTGTCATTATGATTTACATAGACTGTGGCTCTTTTTCGGGATTGTGGGGTGACAGTCAGGAATGCTTGTCAACCTGTGAGGGAAGAGAGCGGCTCAAGCCTATGGAGTTAGGGGGGGCTGCTGGTTGCTCGTTGCCTCTCTTCTAAGCATGGTGTTTTGGGGGTCTCTCCCCCCTCCACCTTCAGCAGAAGCACCTCAGGGTTCTCTGCTGTGTAGACCTCTGTGTAGGACTCAGAGCCTGGGGTCTGTGCTTTACCCCAAAGGCCGCCCTTCACCTGTTTATACACCTGGAAGCCTTGTTATTTTAAGCTCATCATGAAACATTCACACGAGACCGATTCTGCTTAGATTTTTTTTCTTAGATTTTTTTTCACTACTTTTAAAAAGGGTGCTTGGGACTTCCATGGTGGCACAGTGGTTAAGAATCTGCCTGCCAATGCAGGGGACACGGGAAGACCCCACATGCCGTGGAGCAGCTAAGCCCGTGTGCCACAACTACTGAGCCTGTGCTCTAGAGCCTGCGAGCCACAACTGCTGAGCCCACGTGCCACAACTACTGAAGCCTGCGTGCCTAGAGCCCGTGCTCCGCAACAAGAGATGCCACTGCAATGAGAAGCCCGCACACCGCAACAAAGAGTAGCCCCTGCTCGCTGCAACTAGAGAAAGCCCACGCACAGCAACAAAGACACAACGCAGCCAAAAATAAATAAATGTAGTTAAAAAAAACAAAAAGCGTGCTTGAAAAAGGTGCAGTATTTTCCTCTGATAAACCGAATAAATGAGAAGTCTCCCAGCTCATTCTGTCTCTTTGGAGCAGCTCTGTGTACTAACTGTTGCCTTCTCATCACAGGAACGTGTGGCATTCAAGTGATTTAAGGTGCCCGGGTTCTCACCTCCCGAGCCGCGGGCTTGGTTAATTAGGGGGTTTACTCCTAACTGGTGTCTGTCAGTAACAGAACAGGAGGAAGATGGAGAAACAGTCATTGATCGGGTGTTTTCAGCTCTCTCAGCAGCCGAAGTGGATTGACTGTATGGATAAATCGGCTAACGGGGTAAAGTAGCCCCGAAATGAAGGTCCTGTTGAAATGAGGAGGTGGCGTTAGGGAGGGGTACAGAGTTAGCGCAGGAGCCTAGCAGACCGGGTCTGAACCCTCCTTCCACTAATTTACCTCTTCTGTTACCTTGGGATTACTTTCCTTCTCTGAGCATTCTCGCTTACAGAAATTATACAGTATCTTCCCTGTGGGATTAGAGATAATATCTGGAAAAGAGGCTCTCAGTGTCCCTGGCACCCAGGAGGTATTCAGTGAATGTTCCTATCATTGTTAAGATGAAATGGAGGTGACTTAACAGCCACCAGCAGGCCCAGCCCTGCGCGTTTGTGGAGGGACTGGAAGGAGGCCTCCTTCACAGTCATAACTGAATTCTTTTTCTAGTTGTATATGTGACATTGGCTGGATCGGCCTCATGGGCAGAAATTCACACGTTACTGGGTGTATTAACTAGATTCTGAGGCCAGCAGGTGTGTTGTAATATTTCTCCTGTCTGAAATATAGCAAAGAGCCAGGCAAATAATGAAAATGCCCCTGAAGGAAAGAGCCAGAAAAATAGATTGTCCAGTGTCTTGGTGATTAAAAGCTCATTCACTTTCCCATTAGGAGAGGACCTCAGGCCCTCACTCTGCTCCTGCTTTTCTTGGTGGCTCCCAGCCTCGGCAGACAGATCACCACCCTCCACGGGGGCACACCTCACACCCTCTTGATCATACCTGCTATATCCACACCATCTGCAAGCCAGTTCGTTCTTAAATAGCTCTCATATGTTTCCTTCTGTTTCCATCACAAACATGAGAGTCCACACTACTAGCTATTTTGTCTGCACTATTGTAATAACCTACTAACAAGTCTGCCCACTGTCATGTTTCCTGCCCTGTCATCCGTTCTTCAGAAGACAGAGTGATCTGTTGGAAATGCAAATACAATCAAGTCACCCGCCCCCCAACACACACGCACTTCAAAGACATCAATGGCTCTTGATGGTTCTTGATAAGAATCAAAACCCTTAACTAATGTTGCTGGTGAGGCTGGTGCTTCTGACCCTCCAGCCTCATCTCACATCACATGGCTAGCAAGTGCAGAGCAGGGGCAGTGAATCTCAGGAAAGGATTTGGGACTTCCACTCTTCTCTTGCTGCACTCCAGTCACCCTGGCTTTCTTTCATGCTCACACCTGCCCCAGGGCCTTTGTACATGCCTGTCTTTCTGACTAAAGCAGCCTTCCTTCCCTCCTGGCTTAGCTGAACCTTGCTGTTCCTAAGGATCTCAGCTCAGCCACCGCTTCCACAGGGAAGTCTTCCCTCCCTTCCTGGACCAGGTTATGTCTGTCTCTCATGGCCTCTGCACTCTCCCTCCTGGAACACATCCCAGTTATCAGTGTATGTGTAGCTGTGTGGTAATTTGTGAAATGTCTGATTGCCTCCATTAGACTCTAAACTTCTTGAGGAGGTAAACACTGTACCATTCACTCAGTCCAACAAACATTTATTAAATTCTGTTACATGCACAATTTCCTGGTGTTATAGGGCTAAACAGATGAGTAGAATACTATTTTATTGAAGCTCTTTTTTTTTTTTTTTTGGCTGTGTTGGGTCTTCGTTGCTGTGCATGGGCTTTCTCTAGCTGTGGTGAGCAGGGTCTACTCTTCGTTGTTTGTGGGCTTCTCATCACGGTGGTTTCTCTTGTTGCGGAGCATGGGCTCTAGGTGCACGGGCTTCAGTAGTTGCAGCATGTGGGCTCCATAGTTGTGGCATGCAGGTTCAGTAGTTGTGGCACCTGGGCTCAGTAGTTGTGCCATGTGGGCTCAGTAGTTTTAGCTCGCAGGCTCTAGAGCACAGGCTCAGTAGTTGTGGCGCATGGGCTTAGTTGCTCCGTGGCATGTGGGATCTTCCCAGACCAAGGATCGAACCCGTGTCATCTCGGTTGGCAGGCGGATTCTTAACCACTGAGCCACCAGGGAAGCCCTTATTTAAACTCTTAAGGGATGGTATTAGTTACATTACCACATAACACATTGCCCTAAACTTAGCATCTTAAAACAACAAATACAGTCTGTGAGGGTCAAGTGTGCTGGCTTGGCTTAGCTGGGTACTTCTGCCTCAGAGTCTCCCACAAGGCTGCAGTTGAGGTGTTGGCTGCGGCTGCAGTCTCACCTGAAGGCTCGATGGGGGAGGCTCCACTTTCAGGCTCCTCCAGCTGGCTGCTGGCACGTCCCAGGTCCGCACTGGCCAGAGACATCAGTTCCTTGTCATTGGCTACTCCCCATGGACTATGGCATAGCCTCTCCACAGGGGTACTCACAGCATGGCAGCCTGCATCCCCTGGACCGAGAGCTCCAAGAAAGAGGTTTGGCAAAAGAGGACGGCCGAGAGAATTCCCAGGTGGTCCAGTGGTTAGGACTTGGCACTTTCACTGCTGGGGCTCGGGTTCAATCCTTGGTTGGGGAACTAAGATCCCGCAAGCCTCGCGGTGCAGCCAGAAAAAAAAAAAAAGAGGACAGCCAAGACAAGCTATCGTCATCTTGTATCTTAGTCTCCTCTTGAAAGGGGCATCCCATCACTTTACCATATTCTCTCGGTTAGAAGTGGGTCACTAGGTCCTGTCTGTACTCGAGGGGAGGGGATTGCACACAGGTGTGAATACCAGCTGCCTTAGAGGCTGCCTGTCACAGGGGTTTAAATCAGGAAGGAGGCAGGAAAAAGTAAGGAGACACCCGTTCTACCAGGGAGTTTGTAGAAGTGTCAGAGCAGGGGTTTAAAGTACTTGGGGTGTCAGGGGAAGGAGGGGGTGGCATTTTGTCTGCGGTATTTGGGAAGGCCTTCGTGAGGGTGGTCGCAGTTGAGACGGGCCCTGGGTGACTGGGTTCAGCAAGTAAAGATGGAGAGAGAGGGACCCTGGTCTGCTCCCTTTTTATACCCTTTTTTTTTTTTTTTTTTGCGGTACGCGGGCCTCTCACTGTTGTGGCCTCTCCCGTTGTGGAGCACAGGCTCTGGACGCACAGGCTCAGCGGCCATGGCTCACGGGCCCAGCCGCTCCGCGGCATGTGGGATCTTCCTGGACCGGGGCACGAACCCGCATCCCCTGCATCGGCAGGCGGACTCTCAACCACTGCGCCACCAGAGAATCCCTATACCCGCTTTTAATGGATTTGGTCACCTGCTTCCAACCCGTGGCAGATCGAAAGGTAGAAGTGGCAGGGAGGAGCATGCTTTCTCTAGCAGACACTCACGCAGGAGCAGGTAGTGGCTGGCAAGAGCAGAGCAGGGGCAGTGAATCTCCAGAACGGACCTGGGACTTCCAGATGCACCACGGTCTGGCCCCTTTTGTAACAGAAGCATGCCCTGGGAGCCTCTGAGGGGACTGCTCCTTTACAGGCTGTAGCACTTGCCCTGGAGAGGTAGTTACACGTGTGCCATGTGTTCTGTTTAAGAAGGCAAAGGAGTGTGTAATAATTTTAGAACCTTTTACTCTAAACACACCAGTTACATTATAAAATAGGTGGTGGGATGGGGCGTGGTCCTTCGAGAAGGTGGCACCTTAGCCATCAGTCCAAATTGGATTATCAACACGAGAAAGGCAAAGGAAGATATATACGTTTTTTTAAATTAAAAATGTAGTATGTACTTTTGTTGTATGAAGAAAACACAAAGCCACTTTCCACTTAATTCGTAAAGGAGGCAGCCGCCGTGTTTGATTTTGTTTTTACTAATTGACGAGTACGTGTGCCCTCGCATGGCATGGAGAGTCACACGCAGAAGTGCAGCTCATGTCTTCAGAGCAGGGTTTTCTTTGCCTCTCGGAGAAATAGAGTTCATATCTAGGTGAGAGTGTGTCTATTTCTGGAGTCAGATGGATTAAAGGACCCACATGATAGTGGCCTGTTAGCTTTTCTGATGTTCAAAGTGAGTATCTGTGGCTTATCCCCTGTTAAGAGCGGAAAGTACTTCTCCCGTCCTTCTCACAGAGCTCAGACCCCGAGAGTCGTGATTCAGATTGACGTCTAGGCCTGGTGTTTTTTCCACAAAGATTCATCCATTTATTTAAGTCATCCTACAGTGTGCAGTCATGGACAGAGAAGGGACGTAGGGGTGAGATTTGCATCCTGGTTCTGCCTCTTACTGGTGACCTTGAACCACTTACTTCGCTCCTCTGAGTCTTCCTTGCTTCATCTGCAAGATTGGGATACCAATCCCTACCTTACAGGAATTTTGTTTGGAGTAAAATGTTATGTGGAAGTTAACAGACGCAATCCCTGACCCCTCTTAATTGCTTAATTAAGCGGGGTGGCGGGGGTGTGTGTCATTTAAAGTACAATTTAAAAAACAATGCTCATAAAATTTCCCCACTATACCCTGTGATTCTGCCTTTTGAATAATTAATAACAATCCTTTAAAAGCCTGTTCCTTTACTGTCTCTCCTGTTGGACTGTCAGCTCCACTCAGGCAAGTAAATGCCTTGTTTTTTCTTACTGTGCACTTTTTGCGCTTATTTTTCCTGCTTCCCTAACTTCTGTTGGATTGAGTGATGAAGCTTTCTTTATTTTGCCCCTCCCCTGCAGCCATTAGTTGTAATTCACGTACTTTTAAGAAGTTTTCCTTAAGCTATGTACACGTAGCGGAGCCTAAACGTGATCATGACCCTTTGCACCACTCCCAGACACATAACCTCGGCACGCCCTAACTCTCGTCATCTAACCCAATATTATTGCCTAAGGCTATAGTTCTACCTTGTGCAAAACCCCAGCTTCCAATTAGCCATTATCAGTATGATGATTTTTACAGTCAATTCTTCTTTTTTTGTTTTGTTTTGTTTTGTTTTGTTTGCGGTACACGGGCCTCTCTCACTGTGGTGGCCTCTCCCGTTGTGGAGCACAGGCTCCGGACGCGCAGGCTCAGCGGCCATGGGTCACGGGCCCAGCCGCTCCGCAGCACGTGGGATCCTCCCGGACCAGGGCACGAACCCGCAGGGGACTCTCAACCACTGCGCCACCAGGGAATCCCTACAGTCAATTCTTATATTGATTTCCTAACACATTCTCCACTTTCTGTGCCGGTTGCTGTTCCTTACATGTCAGTTTTTCTTTCTGAACATGGTTTTCTTCTTCTTGAAGTGCATCTTTTCTTAGTTCTTTCAGTGAGGGCCTAAGGGTGGCAGACACTCTTTTAACTGAAAATGCCTACTCTTTACCCTTGCCTTTGAATGATGGTTTAGCTGGATACAGAATACGTGTTTAATGGTTATTTTCCTCAGCACCTGGAAAACGTTATGGGTCTGTTGCCAAAGCCCACTTCCTACGTGCCACCTATAAGCCATGTGAGCATCTTAGTGGAGTTTAGGGTAAGGAAGAGTGTAATTAAACCGGGCCTTCTAGTGCTGGCTAGCATACCTCACCTGGGCTGTGCACAGGAGTATTTTCCCACCCCTCGGAAAGGGCTAAACAAGCGAACGCTGGAGGAAGATCTGCAGAGATTTACCAGGGCTTAGATGGCTCCACGCCAGGCTTCCGAGTCTGCAGCCAGTGACCCCACTGGCACCTCCTTAGCGCTCTGTGCTGCTTCCGGGATGGTGCAGGGTGTCTGGTTTGGCGTTTCATTGCTTGGTCTGGACGTGGCGTGTGTTCAGGGGAGGCTCCCTGCACAGGCTGAGTAGACTGACTGGCCTCTGCGCCCAGGGGTCGGCACAGGTCTGAAGGCCCCTGGCTTACAAATGGACACTCACCCCCGCAAATCCGTCTCTGCCCACAGATCATGAAGGAGGTGCGGCGCGCGCTCTGCAACGCGGCCACGGACGACAGCAAACTGCTGCTGCTTAGCGCCGTGGGCAGCGTGTTCTGCAGTGGCCTGGATTACTCCTACCTAATTGGCCGGTTGTCCAGTGACCGGAGGAAGGAGAGCACCCGGATTGCAGAGGCCATCAGGTGAGCCCTGCTCATGTTCAAACACTTGGGGACCTGCCTTGGGCTGCCACGTTTACCACTGAAAAATACAGGCTGCTCAGGGACTTCCCTGGTGGTCCAGTGGTTAAGACTCCACGCTTCCATGGCTGGGGGCACGGGTTCCATCCCTAGTTGGGGACCTAAGATCCCACATGCTGTGCGGTGCAGCCAAAAAAATGAATAATAAAAAACATACAGACTGCTCAGTTAAATTGGAATTTCAAACAATGAAACATTTTCTAAAGCATAGGTATATCCCAGCCCATGCAGTACGTGGGATATACATGTACTAAAAAAATTATTTGATGTTTATCTGAAATTCAGATTTTAACTGGGCATCCAGTGTCTTCCTGCCAAAATTAGGGATGCTTCTACACTCTAGGTTATATCCCACTTTATTCTTTGGATCAAAAAGAGATTTTATTTCTTTATATTAAGCCCAGTGTCTGGTAATGCCCAAGTATTATACACACTACTCCCACCCTCTGCCTGATGGTGAAATCTTTGTTTTTCTGGGGGTCCCTGCCTCCTGGAGCTGACATGGCTCAGCCCTGGGGAGAAGGATGGATGTGGGGAGCTGTGTGTATGCAGATCCAATGGGGTGGGAAATGTTTCCCCCACTGTCTTATTGCCTTTGGGGCAAAAAGTGGGATCCTCGGGGTGACATCCAATCCCAAAGATCAGTATCTCCTCTGGGACACTGAAGGGTAGTTATTTCCCCATTCTTTATGCATTTGTCAAAAGCAAGTGATCATGATTTCCAGCAAGGGTGTCACGGGTCCTCCATCCTGGGAAGGGCACATACGCCCACTGCTGCATCTCATGTGGTCCTCAGACAAGCCACGGTTCAGTGATGCCTCCTGGTCCCTTGAAAAGGAGCAGTTACTCTGCGTGGAGTCGTGGAGCCTCCGGCCGCATGTTAGGGATTTTCTGTGGCCTCCAGTCTCACTGGGCTTTGGCAGCGTCTCCCGGAAGCTGATTCCCACAGGCAAGGGAGGCTTCCAGGCGATGCAGAGCCTCCAAGAGGTGACACAGGGACGCCTGCACACGTGGGGTTCCGAGTCCCTCTTTAGGGGGAAGCATCCCCTAGAATCTTTGCTCTAAAACCCCTGTGCACTTCCCGTGGCAGAATTCTTGCTGGAAGAGACGTGGGCTACCTGAAGGCAGTTATGAGAAAAGGCGGCGTGGTTTCAGGCTGCTTTCGGGCTGCCCACGTGCAGATAGCCCAGCCGTGTACACGGTGGTTTGTTCTTTGCTCCACTCGGCTGTGTCCTTTCACAGGCACCTTGTCACATAGTGAGGGGACCAGCAGGGTCCCCCAAAAGCGTCCCTCCTCATTTATGGGACTGTCAGAGATGGGGCGCCTACCTCTGTGGCCTGAGCAAAGTCGTGGCTGTAGTCTTCACCTGGTTTACGAGTTTCACTGGTGGCATTAGCTGCAGTCCCAAACTGGAGGAGATGCTGAACGCATGACCTCATCTCTGGAGAAACGCAGCCAGTGGAGCTCAGACAGTTGCCATCTCCTCAGGAAGGAGAGTTTCTCTTAGGCAGAGTAAAGGGAAAGGCGGCAGAGGAAGCGGAGTTTCCTAGTTCGTGGGCTGGCAGGGACCCAGGGAGATGGAGTGGGGGTGTCCCCTGGGCCACCAGTTCTCAGCCCAGTGAGCTTTTCCAAAACCCAGCTGCTCGGCTGTCCCTCCAGGAGCTTCTGAGTTAATGTGTGTGATGTGGGGGTTTTAAAGTTCCCTCGGTGTTTCTAATATGAAGACAGGGTTGAGAACCCCCACCCCGTACCAACCAAGAGGCTTCTGCACCTTGACTGAGCGCACCAGAAGTTTCAGGAACACAGTGCAGAGAAGCCTTCCCCAAAGACTGTTCTGTAGCTTTCCAGAGCAGCATCGTGAGCGAGGGGCTCTGTCAATAAATGAGTTCTGTCCGCACTCCTGTGGATTTTCCAGGCACGTTAACGTATTTACTGTCTGAGCAGTCTCTTGTGAAAGAACTTCGTTCACAATCTGGCATGGCTGAGACATATTTTGGCCACAGGACCTTATCACCTGCGGGCATCCCTTGCAATTCTCCCGGCACACGCACGCTGTCGGCTGGGCCACGCAGCCACAGTACCCCCAGCGGTGCTCCCTTCCCATCCTCAAAGTTTCGTAAAGAAAACATGCGTGCACATGGCCCGGGAAGCTGCGTTCCCTCTGCAGATGTTTGCTGAATGGACTGGCAGATGTGGGAAGAGCTCAGATGACTCATTCCGAAGACGCCTCTATCCAGGATCCAAGCAAAGCTGTCCGCCCAATCCTGGATGAGAGGCTGCCCTCACCTGAACTCCTCACAGGGGATGTGGTGGCCTGCTGGCGGGCTGCTGGGACAAAGAGGAATCAGATAACTTGTGTGCAATACTTGACCCGTGCCTGGCCCAGAATGAGTACTTAGAATAAGTGTAAATAATTATTTTCATTGTTACTCGTGTTACTTCCAGCCGCAAGTTCTAGCTAAGCCTGAGTCTGACTATGGAGTGGGCTTCTGGGGGCCGCCCAGGATGGTTGTCACCGTGTGTACCTGGTGCTCACAGGCCCCGTCCTGGCTGCCTTGGCTCTGAACTTTGGCAGTGGGAGGGCTGCACTGTACGGCTCCAGTTAAAGGGACTGGATAACGGGGTCACAGTTGCCAAGTGCTCCAGGTGAAATCCAGACATCCCCGTGTGCAGAATTTTGCTGAGTCTCCTTCAGGCCAGGTGAGCAGATTACAGACCACTGGGAATGGAGTGAAAGCTGTGTCCACCCTCCGTAGCCGATGCGCCGACCGTGATAACAGTGGCCTGTGTGCCAGGCAGTGGGCTGGTGCCTCTGGTGGACCATCACATTTAATTCTTGTGGACACCCCCACTGGCTTTCCCATTTTCCAGGAAGCAAAATGAGGCTCCAGAGACTGGGTAACTTGCCCGAGGTCTCCCCACTAGTGAGGGGCAGTGTTGAGACTTGACCCCAAGTCTTTCAGACCCCAAAGTTCCTGCTCCTTCTGCCACATCAGCCTGGGAGGGAGAAGCGAGGGCTGGTGTCAGCCTGAGGGACTCTGACGCGGGGGGAGACGGCCAGCCACCTCCCCAGCGCAGCCCCGCCACGCAGGCCAGCATCAGCTATCTGAGCGGCAGTGTCTGTAATGCAATATCCTGTGTGTTGTCTGGCTCCCACATCCGGCGGGCCCTCGCGATAGAGATCTACTGCTTGAGGTGAGAGGAAAAGGATGGGGAGAGCGGTCTGTGCATCACATTTTTATATCAAGGAAATGAATTCATGAGGCTGCTGGACTGAAACAGGGGAGCTTGGGGGTGGAGGGTCGGAGCTGAGCACACCTGGGCCCCTTAGCCCTCCTCGGGGGTCCTTGGTGCCTCTGCACAGAGCTCAGGTTGGAAACAATAGCATGAAAGTCTCTGGGTCTGGAAGGGGAAGCTTCTGAAAAGTCATGAGGGCCCAGGTGAATTCTGGAAGAACTGTCGTGTGGATGGTGAAGCAGAGCAAATAGGAGCATCGGAGGGGCCCACATAAGGGCCTCGGCAGGGAGGCGCCTTTATAGGGAGGGACCCTCTTCATTGAGAATGTTCAACAGAGGCCATGATGCATCCTCGGGAGGCTATGGAGGGGATTCTGCACAAGTGGAAGATTGGGCTCCATGCCTCTTTTTTTTTTTTTCTTAACATCTTTATTGGAGTATAATTGCTTTACAATGGTGTGTTAGTTTCTGCTTTATAACAAAGTGAATCAGTTATACATATACATATGTTCCCATATCTCCTCCCTCTTTCATCTCCCTCCCACCCTCCCTATCCCACCCCTCCAGGCGGTCACAAAGCACCGAGCCGATATCCCTGTGCTATGCGGCTGCTTCCCACTAGCTATCTATTTTACGTTTGGTAGTGTATATATGTCCATGCCACTCTCTCACTTTGTCACAGCTTACCCTTCCCCCTCCCTGTGTCCTCAAGTCCATTCTCTAGTAGGTCTGTGTCTTTATTCCCATCTTACCCCTGGGTTCTTCATGACATTTTTTTTTCTTAGATTCCATATATATGTGTTAGCATACGGTATTTGTCTCTCTCTTTCTGACTTACTTCACTCTTTATGACAGACTCTAGGTCCATCCACCTCACTACAAATAACTCAGTTTCGTTTCTTTTTATGGCTGAGTAATATTCCATTGTATATATGTGCCACATCTTCTTTATCCATTCATCCGATGATGGACACTTAGGTTGTTTCCATCTCCTGGCTATTGTAAATAGAGCTGCAATGAACATTTTGGTACATGAATCTTTTTGAATTATGGTTTTCTCAGGGCATATGCCCAGTAGTGAGATTGCTGGGTCATATGGTAGTTCTATTTTTAGTTTTTTAAGGACCCTCCATACTGTTCTCCATAGTGGCTGTACCAATTCACATTCCCACCAGCAGTGCAAGAGTGTTCCCTTTTCTCCACACCCTCTCCAGCATTTATTGTTTCTAGACTTTTTGATGATGGCTATTCAGACCAGTGTGAGATGATATCTCATTGTAGTTTTGATTTGCATTTCTCTAATGATTAATGATGTTGAGCATTCTTTCATGTGTTTGTTGGCAGTCTGTATATCTTCTTTGGAGAAATGTCTATTTAAGTCTTCTGCCCATTTTTGGATTGGGTTGTTTGTTTTTTTGTTATTGAGCTGCATGAGCTGCTTGTAAATTTTGGAGATAAATCCTTTGTCAGTTGCTTCATTTGCAAATATTTTCTCCCATTCTGAGGGTTGTCTTTTGTTTGTTGTCTTGTTTATGGTTTCCTTTGCTGTGCAAAAGCTTTGAAGTTTCATTAGGTCCCATTTGTTTATTTTTGTTTTTCCATTTCTCTAGGAAGTGGGTCAAAAAGGATCTTGCTGTGATTTATGTCATAGAGCGTTCTGCCTATGTTTTCCTCTAAGAGTTTGATAGTTTCTGGCCTTACATTTAGGTCTTTAATCCATTTTGAGCTTATTTTGTGTATGGTGTTAGGGAGTGTTCTAATCTCATACTTTTACATGTACCTGTCCAGTTTTCCCAGCACCACTTATTGAAAAGGCTGTCCTTTCTCCACTGTACATTCCTGTCTCCTTTATCAAAGATAAGGTGACCATATGTGCTTGGGTTTATCTCTGGGCTTTCTATCCTGTTCCATTGATTTATCTTTCTGTTTTTGTGTCAGTACCATACTGTCTTGATTCCTGTAGCTTTGTAGTATAGTCTGAAGCCAGGGAGCCTGATTCCTCCAGCTCCATTTTTTGTTCTCAAGATTTCTTTGGCTGTTCAGGGTCTTTTCATACACATTGTGAAAGTTTTTGCTCTAGTTCTGTGAAAAATGCCAGTGGTAGTTTGATAGGGATTGCATTGAATGTGTAGATTGCTTTGGGTAGTAGAGTCATTTTCACAATGTTGATTCTTCCAATCCAAGAACATGGTATATCTCTCCATCTATTTGTATCATCTTTAATTTCTTTCATCAGTGTCTTATAATTTTCTGCATACAGGTCTTTTGTCTCCTTAGGTAGGTTTATTCCTAGATATTTTATTCTTTTTGTTGCAGTGGTAAATGGGAGTGTTTCTTGATTTCACTTTCAGATCTTTCATCATTAGTGTATAGGAATGCCAGAGATTTCTGTGCATTAATTTTGTATTCTGCTACTTTACCAAATTCATTGATTAGCTCTAGTAGTTTTCTGGTAGCATCTTTAGGATTCTCTATGTATAGTATCATGTCATCTGCAAACAGTGACAGCTTTACTTCTTTTCCGATTTGGATTCCTTTTATTTCCTTTTCTTCTCTGATTGCTGTGGCTAACACTTCCAAAACTATGTTGAATAAGAGTGGTGAGAGTGGGCAACCTTGTCTTGTTCCTGATCTTAGTGGAAATGCTTTCAGTTTTTCACCATTGAGGACGATGTTGGCTGTGGGTTTGTCATATGGCTCCATGCCTCTTAAAGTCCTTCCCAACTCTGAGATCCAAGATCCTGGAATCATATGAGGGGATTTAGGAGTAGAACATCTGTTAAAAATACCCAAACCCTGTGGTTCCAAGGACCCTACAAGGAAGCCCCACATCTTCTGCAGACTCCAAATTGCATTTGGTAAAAAGCACTTGTTAAAACCAGTGACTGAAGCCATGAAGTTAGAAAGTCAAGCCAGGAAATGGGCCACTGGAAAACCAGGACTCAGAAGGCCGTGGTGCCAGGTCTCCCTCTGGGTAGCAGTATCCTTCTGGGATCAGCCACAGTGGGGCAGCAGTGACTGAGATACCTCACAGAGAATCTACTCACAGAATCACACGGATGTCAGGAAATCTGACGTCTCAAGCCTGGGCGTGTACTTTCATGACAACGTGTAGGTCCTAAGATACCCCTACCCCAGTGGAGTATTAAGCAGTCTTCTCACAGTTCAATCTGATCCCAGCATATCACCGTGATACCCACATCTTTCGATAAGAATTCGGGGGGAATAGTATCAACTGAGAAGGGATAAATCAGCTCGACATTTGTATTAGTTAAGTATTAGCTGCTGTAACAAATGAACCCCAAATGTATATAACAGCTCAGCTGTGATAGAAATTTACTTCACATATATGTGAACCTAGAACAGAAGTTGCTGATCAGCTCATGACTGTCCTCCAAGTGGTGACTCAGGAACTCAAACTCCTTCCATCTTGCGGCTCAACAAAGGTCTTCCAAGACTGCCAAGCTTGTCAAGATGAGAGGGCTTGGGGGGCTGTGTGGTGGGAGGTTTCCTTGCATCAGGCCCGGAAGTGTGTATTTGGTTTCCACTTACATCCCATCGGCCAGCACTTGGTTACTGGGCCACAGCCAACTGCAAGGGAGCCTGGGGACCGTGTTCCAGTTGCAGCCTCAGGAAGAAGAGCGAAGGGAAGCCAGGTCTGGCGAATAGCTCGTGCATCACCGCTACACATCTGCAGTCTTTGCTCTCAGTCTGGGAGATTGTTTACTGAGTGCTAATTCCAGGATGCATGGAGACCAAGCAGTGCCCAAGGCAGACCTATGAGTTTCCTTAAGGAACTAAAGGGGGAGGAGAATTCAAGTAAGCAAGCAAATAATTAGGATAATATCAAATTGTGATAGTGGTGTTTTCCAAGAACTCTCAGAAGGCCCGTGCAGCTCCTGCACAGTGAACAGGGGTGAGAGAGACAGGAGATAAGTCTGGAGAGGTGAGCAGAGGCAGACCAAGGTCATGGTCAGGAGTTTGGATTTTATTCTTGTGAGTTCTTGTTAGTTTCTGATCTTCCACCTGAGAATAATGAGGGATGCAAGCTTTGCTAGACATCCTGGATCTTTCCTCTGTGTCCACATGAATGTTAAAATTTTATAGACCTTAATACAGCAACTAAGGGAAAGGTGAAAAGTGTTCTAAGGCAAGGAAGTAGAGGTTTATTGTAGGCGTCTCTGTTTAATATTAAAGATGCACCCTGTAACCTTGCTCAACGCAGAAGGGCAGGGAGATAGCATATCGCCTAATTCGTAGGCATAGTGCCAGATGCCTCACACCTCCAGGGGAGCCCAGCATCCTTCCCCAGTTTTGGTCAAAGCCACCCAAATATAGAGACCCTTGTCAGCATTCTGAATCCACCCCGGGTGAGTCTGGCATGTCTTTAGGTAACTCAGAATCAGACAATCCTAGGACTTGAAAGAATTCTTAAATGTCATCAATCCCCACCTGTGCCTACCGTCTGACGCTTGAATGCCCTCTGCAGCATCACCCAGGGTGACCACTAGACCAAACTTGGAGCACCTCGAATAATAAGAGGTTCATCCTCTCAAAGCCACCAATTCCACCCTCGCCAGTGCCCTTAGAATGTTCCTTCTCTCCTTGAGTTCACGTACCCTTCCTTGTAACACCCTCCTTTTGGTTCTGTTCAGAACCTTAACATTCAAGCGATCTTCCTTAAGGATATTTACACTTTGTCAATATCTAGGGGGTGGAAGGACAGGGTAGCCTGGTGCAGTGCTGGGTCAACGGGCATGACCTGGGGCCCTCTGGGCAAACTGTGATCACCCCATGAGTTTCCCTCTGAAAATCTGGTACCACCCCCTAAGTGTGCCACGCCTGTGCCCGCAGCTCTGCGGCTCGGTGTCTGGGAGAATGAGACCCTGCTGAGCACCCACTTCCCTCCTGATCTGTGGGTGCTTCCCGGCACCTGGGGAAGCTTATTTCCACCTCGACAGAATCAAGGGTGTCCGTGGGTCTCGGCAGGCCTGCTCACCGGCTAAAGGGGGTCTTCTCTCTTCCCCAGGGACTTTGTGAAGGCCTTTATCCAGTTTAAGAAGCCCATCGTGGTGGCGATCAACGGGCCCGCGCTGGGCCTGGGAGCCTCCATCCTGCCCCTTTGCGACATCGTGTGGGCCAGCGAGAAAGCCTGGTTTCAGACCCCCTACGCCACCATCCGCCTCACGCCCGCCGGCTGTTCCTCCTATACCTTCCCCCAGATCCTGGGTGTCGCACTGGTAAGCCTCCTCTCTGCGGCGGGTCCTTCCCTGCGACCCATGGGTTTTGGGTCCCACAGCACCCCTCCTCTGTCCTGGGTTTAGGATACGACCCTTCATGTGGGTCGAGTCCCGGGGCTGCTCCTGGCCTGTGGAATCTGGGGGTCATCTCAGTTTCCTCTGCCTTCCCAGAGTTGCCAGCCGGTGTCTATGCAGCAGGCCCAGCAGGTGGATTGCAAGGCCGTTCAGACTCGGGAGCTGGGGCTGCTCTCCGCGGCTTTACCGTCTCAGCAGTGGTAGGAAGACGGGGCAGCCAGAGAGCCCCGGAAGCAGGCGCTTTTCCCCTTTGATCTCGGCCCCTGTGCTCTGCCCGATTCCTTCGTGGTCACAAAAATGTTAACCTTGTACAGCCTTATCGCTTTCTTTCATTTCGATCATTTCTGAAACTCCAAGAATGTTGCTGATTGAGACGTGTTCTCCCCGACTGCGTCCTGGTGGGCTCCTTCTACTGGGTTCCTTCCTCGCATTCCTCCTTCCTGAGACGGTGTTTCTGAATACGTTCAGTGACACGTATTTGTCTTCAAACGTCCCGCCGAACGCATCCACAGGCTTATTACCGACCGGACAAATTTTGCTCCTCGGGCGTGAAAGATTGTCCCTTGGGTCATCATGACCCTCCAGTGACAACCAGAACAAAAGGGGAGGCACGTGCACAGATCCAGAGGCTGGGAGAGCTTGACATTTCAACATCCATCTGAGAGCGGCTAAGCCTGCAGGGCTGGGAAAGGAGGGACAGGGGAGGCAGGTGGATGGCAGTCAGGGAAGGGATTGGGTTGTCTGCTGTGTGAAGGCGGTGGGGGAGGGACCGTGACCATCTTGCCCTAATTATCAGCGGGAGAGTCATTTGTTGGTGTCAGTGGGTGACTGCGCTGGGCTCTGTCTGTGCCCGGGACCTTTCCCACATTGCTTTTCCCAGACCGTGTACAACAGCTGCACACTTCAAAGTTAGGGGAAGTTCTCTGGGGGGTGGGGCGCAGAGGACACGGCAGGACGCAGGAGGTGTTTCTGCCCTTCGTACCTGGGCACTGCCTATGCACAGCCCCGGGTCACTGGGAAGGGTGTGCCTCTCTGCGTTGGGATTATGGTCTTACTCGGGACCTTTCTGGCTGCCGGTGATGGAAACACTTTAACTGGCTTAAAGAGGGGAAGAAAGGAATTTAACGGTTGCCGTAACTGGCAGGTCCAGCAGTAGAGCCTCCTTTGGGGGTGTCACGCCCAGGAATCCCAGCGCCGGCAGGGCTCTTGTTCTCCATCCCTGCTGTCTTGGCAGCCCGTCCCTCTCCACAGCAGCGGGTGGCCCTGGGCTCTGTGACTTAAGCCACCAGAGAGGGAGGAAGTGTCTTCCCCATCCTCTCCAGCTTGGAGACCTCACAGACAGCTTTAATATCTCGGGTGGCTCATCTGCTCATCCCTGAATCAGTCACCGAGGAAGGGGTATCAGCTGTGAACTGTTCCCAGCCCACACACGTCTCCTCCTGCAGCCCTGCCACCAGACGGGGGCGGGGGGGCGGGGAAGGGGGTATTGCAGGCGGAGCCCCTGCAGGGACATGGCTTCTTAGGGGAATTCAGTGAAAGCTGTGGGCCCTCTGTGCAGAAAGGCGCATGTAGACACAGGCGTGTGCAAGCAGCCCCCAGAGCATCTTTGGCCCCCAGTTAAGGATGCTGCCTCTGGGAGCCGGGACAGTTGCGCACAGCAGGTGGGCTCGCGAGCAGGCTTGGAGGCGTGCCAGCTCTCAGCCTTCTCCTGCCTTTGCTTTCTCAGGCCAACGAGATGCTCTTCTGCGGGCGGAAGCTCACCGCCCAGGAGGCATGCAGCAGAGGCCTGGTGTCACAGGTCTTCTGGCCAACCACGTTCAGCCAGGAGGTCATGCTGCGGGTCAAGGAGATGGCCTCCTGCAGCGCGGTGGTGAGTTCCCGAGTCTCTGTGCCCTGTCCTTGCAGTAGACCCATTTTACAGGTGAGGGCAACGAGGCCGGAAGGGAGTGACCGACTTGCCAGAGGTCACGCAGGGAGTACGTGATTTAACAGATGCCGCATCTCGGTGCTGAGAGCTTAAATCCAGAGGGAGGTGGTCAGCACTGTTAGATATTCCCCATCGGCTCTAGTGTGAAAACCTCACAGAAGAGATTTATACCCTGGGGTAGAAGGGTTGCCTTTAAAGAAAGTCCTAAACATGCACGAAAATACAAATCATCTATGGTTTTCAAAGAAATGAGAAGCAAAGACGAATAAGGACAGAGGGTGTGAAGCCAGTTGAGAGATGAGAAAAAGTGGTTTCCGCTGTCCTGGTACCTCATCTCTCCTGCCTGTCCAGTGCTTGGCACATGTAACCGGTTCGACTCTGAAGACGCCTTGAAAAACAGATAAATAAATAACACCTCCGCGGAGACACCGGGTGTGGATCGTGTCAATTTTATCTCATCACAGTCTCTCTGAGCGCTGTATGGAAATACCCTGTTGAAGGTGGAGAAAGGGCCGAGTGGGGAACGAGGAAGGTGCTTGGGGAGCAGCAGGCCCGGGCGCTTCCTGTGCTTCAGCGTCACAGGGGTGCTGGGCTGGATTGTGGGGCTGACCCGTGAGCACCCCTCTCCTTCTCCCTGTCTACCCCGAGCCTGCACCCGGCTGCCACTCCCCTCTTGATACGCCTCATCAGCCTTTACTGGGCACACACTGTGTGTCAGCTCTGCCCCCCGGAAGCCTGTGGGTCCCAGGGACAGTGGCAGGGTGGGGATGGTACAGCCTTGTTGGGCCAAGCACTTTGCTGATCCCTTTATGTGAATTCTCTTTTAATCTTCCTGATGATTCTGGGGACCAACTCGTCCCACTTTGCCTGAGACTCTCCTGGTTTTAGCACCAAAAATCTCGAGTCCCAGGAAACCCCGTGAGCCTGGGCAAACGGGGATGATTGGTGACATAGGGGCAGCTGCACAGAGAGGTGGGTGGAAGTTGTCAGCGGAGCAAACGGTGTGAGTGAGGCCGCAAAAGTCCAAAGCCCTGCGTGGAGTCTAGGCAGCGGCTCCTGGTGGTGTGAGCAGGTGCAGGGGCTAGCTAAGGGATGGTAAGACTGAAAAGGCAGGGAGGAGAAAGGCCCCAAGGCTCCACTGAGGAGTTTGGTCTCTGGGCAGTGGAGGTGCTCAGATGAAACCGGCTTTTGAAGAAATACTGCAAGGAAACCTCTCCCACCCACAGGTATGAATTCAGGAGCTTTGGGGTGATTCACCTGAGATGGGAATCTACCCCACGACCCCAGGAGAGCAATTCTTGGAAGGAAAGAGGCACCCTTGGTCTGCCAGCCCTTTCTTACCACCCATTCGCCTCCAGCCCAAGCTGCGGGAGATCACTGCCCCTTTCCAGCCTGCTTGAGCAAGGGAGCTCTTGTCTTGCTTTTTTCTGTTGGAAAGCGCTTTGTGAGACTGAGGACCAGAGCCTCCAGGTCCACAGAGGGTGGTGGAGGCCAGCGGAAGGATGCTCGGACGCCCGGCTTCCGGCTATGCCTCTGCCAGACCGAGGCAGCGTGGAGCCTGCAGAATCAGCCAGGCGTTGGCAGGGCACACCCATCAGGCGGCTCGGGGCATCTTCACTTCCTGAGCTCACATCTTTCATCTGTAACGCAGAGATGGCTACCTAGTTGCGCAGTTAACTTAAGGAAGAAATAAAAGAATGCAGAAGTGCCTATCGTAGAGCCGATCGGCTAACAGTGGTGGTAGTGGCATTGTTATTCTAATCACTGTGCTTGCTACCACTGTTCTTACTCATGATTATGGTTATTATTACTATTATTACCGTGATTGCTAGCATATTACTAATATCAGCCATTATCGCTACTGTAATACTGTAGTATTATTACGACCACTGGCATTACTGTTATTGTTGCTATAATACTATGGTGTTGTTACCATTATTACTACCACTAACATTACTGTTACCGCTATAATACTATAGCGTTACTATTGTTCCCACTATTATTGCTCATTGCTACAATTACTGCAATTGTTATTACTATTACAATGATTGCTACTTTTATTACTACTACTCTTAACTACTAAGCCTGACCAAGGGGCATTGCTGTCAGGGTGGGTCCCACGGATACTTCGACAACCATTAGTTCATTTCATTATCTTACTCTGTGATCCCAGCCATTCTTAAGTTAGGCAGCATGGGGAGGCGAAAGTAGTATTTCCCAAACTTTTTCATGACATCCATAGAAAGTGACTCTGAGTATATGTCAGTGTCACTCCTGCAGTTGAGGTTAATGCGGGTCCCACTCAGCCATCCCAAGGTCTGAGGGCTCAACGTCTCAGCATGCCTGCAGTCCATTCCTGGCCGTTGCCGAGGGCAGAGGCCTGGGAAGCCCCGGACCAGAGGAGGCAACCTCCTCTGGCTTTGGACACGAGGAGGTTAAGTACATCCTTCTGGAGCAGAGTCCCTGGCGCCAGGCTAATGAGGCTTGTGTGTTTCCCTCCAGGTGCTGGAGGAGTCGAAATGCCTCGTCCGGAGCTTCCTGAAGTCGGTGCTTGAAGATGTGAACGAGAAAGAATGCCTCATGCTCAAACAGCTCTGGGGTTCCTCCAAAGGCCTGGATTCCCTGTTCAGCTACCTGCAGGACAAAATTTATGAAGTCTGAGGGCCCAGTGCTCAAGGGCAGGTGACTTCCAGCTCTGTCCTGTGTTTCAGAAATCAGAGCACAGTGTATTCCCGGCCAAGGAGTCTGTCAAGGTGTCTCGCTATACCTAGGGTCGTGTCCATTTCCTCGTGTCCTTTGGTTGCTCCTCATTGGTTTGGTTTTGTGTAACGATGGGAAACGCAGCATACTTGGCCTCCCCTGTGTCCCCACACCAACTGGCTGGAGAGCTATCGAGGGCTGTATCTTCCCAGTCCTCTGCCAGGTGCCCTTGTCCTCTCCCCACTTGCTGAAATGCACCATCCTGGTCCAGGAAGGGGAAGACCCATTTCCCCATCCTCTGACTCAGGCTGTGTCTGCACAGTGCCTCTGATTTGGAAACTTGGCTGCCATGGCTCTGTCTGGTTAAGTACAGATCCAGTGACAGGGGACGACCAATCTTAGGGAATTTCTAGACCCATGAGCAGAACGACTGTGTAGATGCAGCCTCAGTCTCCTCTCTGATGCAAATCTGCGTGACTTCTAGGGCTTGGTCTTAAAACCCAACTGAGTGATTTACACACCCAGATATTGTACATTTAGGAGCATTTTGTTAAATATATATTTTTAAAACAATGTAAGTGGAAATTCTGATAATTTATGTGTATTATATGTAAAGCTAGTTTTGCAAACACATACCTACTAGGAAAATGTTTTTTTTTTCACCCGACTTATTTAACTTATTTATTTTTGTTTATATATTGTGATATCTGTTGTTCACACAGATATTATTTTCACACTGCCCTGGACCAAATCCCATACAGGGTTCATGCCATTTGGTACATTCTAGCAGTGAACCGCGTAGAAATAAAATTCAGAGAGATGAAAACGGGATTTCTGTGAATAAAAGGAATAGCTCTGCCCCAGATTTCCTGCGTGTGAAACAGTCCTATGACAATTGAATACTTGCTCTTAGGAGAAATCATGGAAGAGTTTTCTCTTCACTCTGCTCCCTTTAAGGAGATAAATGGGGCTTCCCGCCTGAATGGTCCAGTAATGGAGCAGTAACCAGGGATGAGGCCTCCTGTCCCAGGGCGCGTGGGCCGCAGGGGGGCTCCAGCATTTGTATTCAGACCATCAGCCCAAAGTCCCTGGATCAGCTGTGGCGAAGGAGGGGTTTTGGTTTGGGGTGTTGGTTTTGGTTGGAGAGGAGAACGTCAACATCAGAGTTCAAGCAGAGAAGTGACAGGACCATGTTCTGTATGAGGGTCAAGCACCAGAGAAAGTTAGGCTCCCAGAGTGGCGGGATTTTTCCGTTTCCATCACAATCCCCCCGCCAGGTGTCCTCAAGGACCTCTGCTCACCCATCTCCTACTAGTACCCTCTGTTAGTCACCAGCCCCTCTTGACCCTTCCGCAGAGAAAGTTGAACAGTGAGAGTTAGGCACAGCTGGGGGAGGGGAGGCCAGCTGAGGGGAGGGAGGGTCATTGTTACAGTTCTCTCTCCCTTTCTGGTCCTCTTGCCTCCCCTGAAGGCAGCTGGATGCACTAGACTGGGCAGGTGGAGAGGACTCACGGCCCTGAGCTTTGTGTTTCGGAGAACAGGTGGACTGTCTATAGCAGAACTAGAGACATAGGCCTTTAAACAGTGAACCTGAGTTTACCTGGATTCTCCGTCCTCCAGATGGTCTTGGTTCCCCTCTGTTGAAAGCCTCTCTCCTTCTGAGTTTCCCCATGACTTCTCGAGGCTCAGGGGAGAGGACATGTCTCAGTTTCTTCTCGCTTCGGCTGGGGGGCAGCCACCCTGGCTGAATCCAGCCAGAGGAAGATGGGGCTGAAGTCCTGTGTACCCTCCCCTTGCTCCATGGGGGTTCCTGTAGGAACTGCAGACCTAGACGATGGGGAGTTTCTACAGGGAAACACCTGCTTTTGCCCAAATACCTGTTGTCACATCTCAATTTGGGTTTGTCTTTTCCTTTGAGACCAAAGGCCCTAGACGACCTCACCCTTGACAGATAACTTCTCAACCATCACTAAGTCATCTAAAGAAAGAGCACTTCGTTTTCTTTTTACCTTCTAGGGGCAGCCACGTTCAACGTCTCTAGAAGCAGTGTTAGGATTCTCGTTGGAATGGAAGAGGATGTTTGGAAATTCCTTTTGCTCAGTGCCCATCTTTGTTCCCTGCTGAAAAAACCAGAAGTGTTTTAGCTTTGAACTAAAACATAGCTTTGGATCATCAAATCTAAACTTCTAAACACCTCAAGGATCTCTGATGATGAGGTAGGAATGTGAAACCATCACTAAGATGGAATGCCTGGTGTTAACCTGTAGGTTTCGTGTATAACAGGAGGTGTTTTACAAGACAGTCTGTGTTTCGGTTGTTTCCATACAGTCAGTTCTAGAAGGATGTTCCACAAATTGGGCAAAACTCAGTTACATCTGTTTGCTACAGGGTAGACCAAACCACTGAATTTTTCACTTTCTGGTTAGTTGTTTTGATAATGTATAGATGAGATCCAGGAAACTTCCAGCTGATCGACCTGGGTTGGAATTTGCCAGACCTGTTGTTGTGTCAGGGTTTAACCTCATAGCTCTCTTGAGACAAGGCCCACTTTTTGTCTTCTACCCCAGGACCTTCTCTCCACCCATAGGATCCTTTCTCCCTTCTCTCTACTCTGCTTTGCCCCCTCCCCACCCAGGCGGTCACATCCCAGAGCCTGAGCAGGTTCTTGGAGGAATCATGCTTGGTCTTGGTAGCCCCATCCCAGAATTACCTTTGGGGTTGGAAGAAGAGCTGTGGTGGGAAGATGAGGATACTTCTTTAGTCAAGCAGCCTTCTGGACAATCCACTCCTTGCCATCCTGTTAGCCATGCGTTAGAACTCTCCTCTCCTCCAACCCCTGGCGATTAGCATCCAGCATCTTGCAGTGGAACATTTATGTTAACAGCCTTGTTCCAGGAGGACTTTTTGGAGAACTTTGCTAAGATGATCAGAGTTCCTCACCGTTTGGAAGCCTCAGCCTAAGGTAGATATACCCATATGTCCCTTCCTGCTTTGAAATAATGTCTGTGGGTGAAAACCATCAAAAGTGACCCTCTTGGAATGAAAGTGGATAACTCTGAGAAAGTAGTAGAGAATTGATTTTAAATGTTATTCTTGTTTGGTATAAAGTAAACTAGGAAATGTTCTCTCTGAAGCATGAAAATATGTTTTTCCCATATGAAGTTTAGTATGAGGATGGAAAAATGATAATCACAGTAGACTTCGATCAGTGCAACTGTATCTCCAGATATCCACATTTAAAAGATAGCCTTGATTGGATGCTGAATTGCATTTCCCATTATTAATTGTTGGTTTAAAAAATTTTGTAAACTTTTTTTAATTTGAAATGTAGTCACATTCATGTAATTTTCCAATCTAGTTTCTGTGGAAATTTTTTTAACAAAGAGAAACAGATAGAAACATCTTCAGATCTTCCTAAGTGAATATTTAAAATGCAGAATTGCTTCTCTTCTGTGTTTCTGTATTCAGATACTTAGATCTGTTGTATATATTAGTTTAGACATTCTCACTAATATACACAGTATTTAAGACTCTAAATGAGATTTCTTAAGTATTTTATTTTATTCTCTGTAAATGGTTTTGTATAATCTTTAAAAATCTACACTTTGCCTTTGTAGATATTTAACGGAAACCATTTGGGGGTTGTCTTGCATGTATATTTTTGTTGTAGATAAGTGTTGCTTAGTAATTTCTGCAAATTTTGGTTGAAATGCTTACAGACTTTAATACAATATATATTTTCAGAATATAAACTTTTATATTTCTGTGGTAAGTTAGGATATGCGTTTTAGGCAATCTTTTCCATTAATATCACTTGTTCTTTCAAAAAAATAGCATTCTGGTTTGGTGCCAATGGTTTTTTTGTTTTTTGTTTTCCATTAGAATCTAGTGTTCTTAAATTGTAAGAGAGCCGGTTAATTTTCCTTTTCTCAAAGTAAGTGAGTTTGAAGTAGAATTTGAAAATGCATTGAACTTGTGAATAAGCCTTACCATTAGGATCAGTAGATTTTCCAACCTTTGCAACTACATATGTAGTTGAAGATCTCCCCATAAATTCTCACTGTGTGCCAGTTGATGGAGTTTGTGAACAGAGCCTTAAGCTTGTTGCAAAAAAAAAAAAAGGTAATACGGGTTGTTTCTTCCAAGTAGCGTAAGCCACGTGGATGGACTGTGCGGTCTGTGCGCCATGGCTAATCTAATCCAGAGAGTTTGGTTGAGTTGATGGCGGCAGGGCCCAGATAGACACCTTGGTGGTTGTCTTTGGCCACACGAAGGGACCACGGACAGGTGTTCTGGAGCCACCTTCGTGCTAGTCACATGGTGTAGATGTGGTCACAGGGAGGGCTACTGGTCCATCATTTGTTCTGAACCAATGGCATTTTCTGCTCCTGACCTTGGTGGTTGACTCCAGGCTCCTTGCAGGTGACCTGGAAATGTCCAGTCTGGCTGTGGTCAGCACTCCTTGAGAGACGTTAACAAAGTTTACATGTGAGTCTTACTGTGCAGACAATCTGAAGTCGCTTTCAGTTACATAATCCGCATTCCCACATGTCCTGAGTGTCTTATCAGTGAACTAGGTGCGTTAAGCCATACTGAACCTGAGTTTAGCAGGGCACAGGCAAACTAGATGCACAACGTACACATCAGCTGAGCCAGTCTACCCGGGGCTGTTTGAATGGCGTGTAAGTCATGGAGCTCACTGGCAGTGTGTCCACTGTGTCTGGGATCTGATAAAAACCAACTAAACTTTGGAACTTAAATTTCTTTTTTTTAAAATTATGATTCTTTTCAGTTGGCCCTGTTTACCTACTGGTTCTCCTTACCAAGGCTTTAAAGATGATCTTGAGACCAGGGCCATAGAATAGCTAAAGTCAAGTTATTTGGTTCATCTCAAATAAGTGTTCATAAAGTCAACTTATCTCCCATTAGGATGGAGATTTGCTTCAAATATTTGCAGTGTGTGCGTCAATCAGAGAAACTGACATCTAGTTTTCAGCTTCAGCTCTGGCATCTCTGTGGGTTGACCACGCCTCATTGGCCCAACACCTGGCCTCACGCTGGTTCTCCTTAAGGCGACTCTGGGAAGTTTGGAGGGTGTAGAGTTTTCCATCTAGTATTTAATGTGTCCCTGTGCCGTTCGTCCCAGCTTGAAGTCATTTGCTGATGTCCATGCTGACAGGATTGTGAAAATATTGCCTTTCATAAAACCAAGGACCAAAGAATTCCATTATTCCAGCAGAGTACGAGTTTCATAGATTGTGGGCACATCTAGGCAGAGACGTACATGCTTTATGGCACAGAGAATCTGCTCCCATCCACCGACCTCATGCTCCCCCTGGCTGGCCCTACAGAAGGATTTGTTGTCACCTTGAGAAGGCTCTGACAGATGAGCTTCTCGGATTGAAATGCACTGTCTCAGGTTGGTGTTTCTGCTGTGTAGTCCCAGCCTTTATCCATACCGGTACCATAAGGAGTGGGGGGCTGGCATTCTTCAGGTTATCTGAGCAGTGTGGACTGCTCCATCTGAATAGAAACCTCCAGCGTGAGTTCTTCAGATGTGTCTACACTGAGCACTGAGATCCTGCAGTTGCTAGATTTCCACCTCCTTTTTGTTCTCCATCAACCCATTCCACTTCCTGTTTAGCCCGAGAAGAATCTTCTTCACTTCTCACACTAGGTGATGCTCCATCTTCATCCATGATGAAATCATTCATCCATTAACCGGTTGAGAAATGATTGATACTGAAGAAGTGGGATTCTAGTGGTAAGGCTTATTACCAAACCTCTGATGATTGAAGCAGGCTACCAAAAAAGTATCCAGCCTACCCTGGGAGTGTTCAGATTTGATCCTGGATATAGCACACACACCAAAATCCACGGAGACCTTTGCAAATTAGGCTACTCATTTTCTTTCGCCAGCTTATCATGGGAGAGTCTTTAACTAGTTCTGAATATCTGTAAGTATGAGTAATTCATAGACTGATAAAGCAGGTACAGCTGCCCCTTTCTCACCATGCTGTAAATATTCCCTGAGACTGGGTGCAGTACGGAGGGATAATAATCTTCTGATTTATCAAATGCTGACTGTCTAGAGCAAATTGTACACTCTCTTTGTGAATGGTCCTGTAACGTGTATGAACACATTTCTGGGTGCCTTAGAAGTTGTATTTTTCATGTGTGCTAATATGCAGTATTTATACATTGTGAGAAGCTGCTTTGAATAAAAAGGTTGAAACTCCGTCTGCGTTTGCTTGTGTTCTCCCTTTGTTAGCCTGCACATAAGGTTCACAAACAGGTTCTGTGGTTTCTGAACAGAGAAGTTTCTGGGGCCTCCAGGGGGTTGCGACATCTGAGGCTTCTAAGTTGTGTCTGGTTTCCTGGGGAGCAGAGATGCCCTCACCCACATCAGCCTCGAGGCTTCGAGTTATTCAGGCTGGTGGTTGATGGGGAGGGCACTGGTACTGTTTTTCAGAAGGTTGATAGGCTCATGCACCCCTTCCCTGGTATCCCTGGAATGTTTCTTTGCATCGGGACCCCTCCTCACTCGAGCTAAGCCTCCACAGAGCTTGGTTTTGTACAATCCCAGTGGCCGCACGTGGCTAACGACCGTATTTGTCACTGAGGAATTACGCAGAATCCTTTCTCGTTGCCTCGGTCATCACAATGTGGCTCTTAGGAAAGACACACGGCTGAGGATGCCTGGCTCCGGAGACGACGTGGAGGCTGCAGGAAATAGGAAGAAGGAGACTTTCGGGGGCGCGTGGCAGCAGGGAATTCTGGGAAAGGGATTTGCACAAGGTCACATCTACCTGTCCGTCCATCCAGCAGCAGTATTGAGCCCCCTGCTCTCTCTCGGGCTGCACAGGTGCTGAAAGGCGCAGATGACTCAGACAGTCCCCGTCGTACAGAAGCTTGGGGTCCAAGAATGTGAGAAAGGCACGTAATCCTGCTGTGATTCTCAGAGTGTTCACGGCGCAGTACCGGAGAGAACACTTTACACAATCGTGAACACCTGCAAAGTCTAGAAGACTGTGCGGCGTTAATTGTTAATCTTCTTTCGGGTCCCCTTTCTGTCGATGTGGGCCCGCCAGCCTCGGCTGGAGCCCAGGATCTTCCCCGTGCTGGTCCCCTTTCCTTTCCCTTTCTCTTGTTCTTGGTGTCATCATTGTCGTCTTGTGTGCCTGTTTACCCTTTCTCTGAGGTCCTGACTCCATCCCAAGTAGTCAAGGTCAAACCTGGGAAGTCCTTTGCTCCTGACTGCTTCTGGTCCTTCTAGGAGACTGGACGAGGCCCTTCAGATGTTTCAGAGTGTAGCATCTATAAGGCAAACCCTTCTTCCTTTAACTGTCTGTCACAGGCTAACACTGATGTGATATGATACTGAAAGAAGCCCTTGCCCAATCGTGAGAGGAAGTGGGCTGGTTAGACACATCAACAATTAAATGACTCACCAATATATCGAATAAGCAGTAATGGAGTATAATCCCAGAAGCAACTTTATTTTGTCTCTCACTGTCCCTTTAAGTCGACTTAACGGAATAGTCCTGACCCCACCCTAGATGACAGCACAGGTAGGCTGTAGGACCTTTCCAATAAAAAATATAAAGTTGCAAACACAGTATCAGTTCAGTAGTCGAAGATGGCCATGTTCCATTTAAGCATCAGTGCTTCCAACTTCATTCAAGACTTCACTCACTCTTGCTGACTCTCATTTCTTTTTCTGGTTGGATTAGGGAGAACTGGAAAGATTTTATAAGGACCAAATGGTGCTGTTGTCACATGGGGGCTTTCCTCCTCTGGGCCTCATAGACTCTCAGGGAACTCGTATGGGTTTCTCGGTGACCTCTTCAGTTGATGGTGGCCAGTCTCTTATAACTGCCAAGTAAACTCTATATCATCAGCCCACCACTCCCTTTTCAGTCCCTAGGAGTCCGGTGGTCCACTGCCAGCTTCGTCAGTTGAGGTCTGTTTGTCCCTTTAGGGTAAGATGATCCCCATGCCAGCCCTTTGCCACTCCTGGACACCATGTGGCTCAGGGGAGCATTCATGCAACCTCTGTCCACACAGATCAGGGCGTGCAAGCTAACTTCCAAACAGGAGCTACTGCCTCACTGGTGTACTATAACTAGTCAACTAGTTGGCCTCTTATTCGCTGAATTTCTCAGGCATGAGTCAGATGCCAATCTACTGTGTCCCCTGAGTTTTAGGGGGTACATATAAATCGCTAAAGCCTCATTCTCCTTTGACTTCAGATGAAAGGGAGGTGGGAGGGTGTGGGAAGGCGTGGCTGGGACTGACTTGCACTTTAAGATTTCGCTCTGTGACTATGGGCAAAAGGGGGCTGAGGGCAAGGGGAACCCAGAGGAGACTCTTGTAATTGACCATCTGCCTTTGACGAAGGCTTGACTCAGGGATGGGGCAGTTGAGGTAATGAGAAGGAGTGAAGTCCTGAGTGTATTTTGAAGGCAGACTAAGAGAGAGAGAACTGAGTCAAGGGTGATCCTGGGATTTGGGGCCTGAGCAGCTGGAAAGCTGGAATTGCCCCCAAATTGAGGCAGGGACCGCTCCAGGGCTTGGGGGAGCAGGTCTGAGTGGAGGTACCAGGAGCTCAGCTGAGTCCTGGTATCACATGCACGGGGTGTTTGAGCTCGCTCAGCCTTTGGGGATTATGACTGTGCCTGCCTCCTAAGGAGTTTTTAAATGATTAAATGAGATTTACACGTGCGTGCACACACACACACACACACACACACACACACACACGTGACTGATGTATATATGAGATTTTATATATATGAGATTTACTTAAATATGTAAAAGACAGTAATATATAAAATTAGATTATATATAATATTTAAAAGAATTGGCATACAGCCTTTTTAATGATTAAATGAGATTTTCATATATATGTAAGATTTTATATATGCAAGATTTACACAAATGAGATTATATATAAGTATCATTATATGTAATTTTTGGAACAGTTGACAGCTAGTTACTATTTAATGGTTTAATGTTATTTACATATGTGTATATATATGTGAGGTTTTATATAAATAAGATTTATACACATATAGGAAAGATATATAAATGAGATTATGTACATATGTAAATGAGATTTTATCTATATACAAAATGTTTAGGACAGCTGTTGGCACTCGTCACTCTTTTTTTTAAATTGAAGTATAGTTGATTTACAATGTTGTGTTAATTTCTGCTGTACAGCAAAGTGATTCAGTTATACACGTATATACATTCTTTTTATTTAATATTCTTTTCCATATGGTTTATCCTAGAATATTGAATATAGTTCTCTGTGCTATACAGTAGGACCTTGTTGTTTATCCATTCTATATATTGAATAAAAGCTTACATCTGCTCACCCAGCTTCCCACTCTATCCCTCCCCCAACCCCTTCCCCCTTGGCAACTACCAGTCTCTTCTCTATGTCCATGATTCTGTTTCTGTTTCATAGATACGTTCATTTGTGTCATATTTTAGATTCCCCATATAAGTGATATCATATGGTATTTGTCTTTCTCTGTCTGACTTACTTCACTTAGTTTGATAATCTCTCGTTACATCCATGTTGCTGCAAATGGCATTATTTCATTCGTTTTTATGGCTGAGTAATGTTCCATTGTATATATGTGCCACATCTTCTTTATCCATTCATCTGTCGATGGACATTTAGGTTGCTTCCATGTCTTCACTATGTGCATAGTCACTCTTTAGTGATGAAATGACCTTTACATATATGCATGAGATTAGATACATATATATGATTTATGTAAAATATGAGATTAGGTACGTAGATGGATACCTACCTACACACACACACACACACACACACACACACACACACACACACACACACACACACACACACACACACACACACACACACACACACCTTTAGGACCGTTGTTGGCACAGCATTGTTATGGAATCAAGAGTAGCCGTATCAGTACTTATGCTGGTGAAGGCCAGGGGCGAAAGTCAGGGACTCAGTGCAGGCAATGTCCCTCTGCTCTCCCAACCGAGACCCTGTCTCTGCTGATAGCCAAATGGAGCCTTTTCCCCAGAGAAGTCCCCGGGCTCCGACACCCTGGCACACCCTTTTCCTCTCTGGCCTCTGTGTCCTCCTGCGTGTGGAGCTCACACTGCCTCTCTCAAGGTGGTCATGAGGATTAAATGTGAGCGTGTGTGAGGCCTGGTGCCCTTTTCCTTGGGGATTCCCTACTGCAGCCGCATCAGAAACTCTTGGCTTCTGAGGTTTCCAGTGAGGTCTGTACTCCTCCATCCTCCAAACCCCTTCCTGGAAATGCAGATGCGGTGGCGTTGGACCAGGGATGGGCCGGGAGCCTTCCTAAGCTGGGGTGAGGGCGAGAGCCCTTTGGGCACTGAGCCAAGTCGAGAAGTCAGCGTCCAGGAGCCAACGAGCCTGATCAGGGCACCAATCTGGAGTGGCTGGCTGAGCACCAGCGCCCAGCGCCAGAATGGACAGCAGGGGCAAGAGCCACCATGGGGGTTCAGGACGGAGGGTGGGAGGGGAAACCTGTGCACTTGATAGACTGTCCAGGGCACCGGGCAGGCAGTAAGCACCAGTGTCTGCATAGATCAATGAGAATTCCTCCTCCAGGACGGTCAGTTTGTAAGAAATGTGGGGAGATTTTGCCAAGAAGCAACTGGAGAGATCAAAGGCAAGGATGTTAGTGGAAAGAGCATGACATATATGATTTTTATAAGGTCAGACAACCTTGCATTCAAATCTCTGATTTGACTTTAATGAATGACACACTCTTGATTTCCTAATCTGTACAATGGGCACAAACACTCCTATTACCGGTTATTACGACGCTCATGTGAACCAAATGCAGAAAGTTCCTGTAGCGGGGTCTGGCGTGTAGTAGGTGTCCTATACATGCTGATTGCCCGATACCCACCTCCTCCCCTTTCCCTTTAAAGCAGTGGAAACGTGGCTGGAGTGCAGGGGAGGAGGGGAGGACATGAACTGGGAGGCGGGGAGAGTCTCTGCAAGTCTGTCATCAGGGACTGACATCCAAGCTGTGGAAATTCGAGAAGTGCCAGGAGACCCCACCCACATGGGAAACCCCCCAGCCAGATGGTGACCTGTGGGAAGTAACTTAATAACCTCCTGGATTAGGGGCCTTCAAAATGATTTGTGGCTGTAGGACGGTTGGGGTCCGCAGGTGTAGCCATCGTGTACTGAACACACTCACACGTGCTAATAGAGCACTCGGGGATGTGCCCGGTGGGCGAGGGTGGGGAAAGCTTGTCCTTGTGATTTTCCAGCTGTGGTCAAACACAGAGCCCTGGGCTTTGCCAGGACAGATGGCAAATGAGCTGTCTCGAGGTGACAGGGGACCCGATGGGTTCTAGCTTCATGCCACACTCAGTGTCCCAAGATGCCACCTGTGCAGCCACACTTGCTTACACTTTCACTTCCAAAGAGGGCCTTATGGGCTGCTCTCACAGACATTTGGATGGTGACAAGCAGTTACTGACAAAGAGGAGAAAATTCCGATGTTGTGGGCCAATTTCTGGCAGAACAGAGCTGTGGTTGACAATTTTTTTTAGAAGTCTTGTGGTTGTGTCTTTAAGATTCTATCTCCTCTGGGCCACATTTCCTGTTTGATTGCGGAGTCTTTTTCTCCCCCTTCTTCTCCTCCTGGTGTCTTGCCTTGCTTATAGTATTATCATCATAGCAACAGTCCTGGGGGAGTAGGAAGAGCCTGACTTGTGGAATCAAATAGAGCTGGGTTCAAATTCTTCCGCCATCATGGTGTGACGTAATGTGATGACTCGGCTCCTCTTGGCTTCAGATACCTCTTCTAGGTTTTGTTTGTTTGTTTTAAGAATTGAGAAATAACGTATGCAGACATACAACTGAATAATGTACACTCATTTCAGATTAGTTCCTTACTTATTAAGTATTTTTATCCCCCGTCTCTTTGCATGCCTTGATCTAATAGGAGAGAAAACTAGGGCTCAGAGAGGTGAAGTGACTTGCTCAAGGACACACAGTAGTAAGCAGTGAGTAGGCATTCCAATGTGTCTTTTGTTTGTCTTTTCATTCTGAAATAATTTGACTTATAAAAAAGTTGCAAAAATTGTACCCCCCAAATTGCACATACCCTTCACCCAGATCCCCCAAATGATAACATCTTGCATAAACTTGGCACAATTATAAAAATCGGGAAATTAACCTTGATAACGATACTATGATCTCATTATTTAGACTTTACCTATTGTCCCATGAGTGTCCTTTTTCTGGTCCAGAATCCAATCCAAGATCACGCATCACATTTATTTACTCTCCTTTAATCTGGAACTAAGATTTTCTAGAACTTGACAGCTGGAAGAGAATATAACAGGCTAGTTATATTTTGTAGGATGCCCCTCTATTTGGGTTTGTCTCATCCTTCCCCATTATTAAATTCAGGCTCTGCATTTTTGGTAGGACGATTACAGAAGCGATGTTATATCTTTCAGAGTGCATCCCATCATGCCCATTTGTTCCGTCACTGGTGATGTCAACTTGATCATTTGGGTTTAGATTCCAAGGCTTCTTTTCTTTCAACTGCACCATGTTACCCACAATCTGATTTCTGTATACTGTATTCAAACTGTCAGAACTGATACTGTCGTTAAAGCAGTTGAAAATAATATTAAATGATATTGCAACTCAAGATGTTGCTTTTACCCTGTGAGTTTGCTTGCAGGCAAAAACCAGTTTTAAATCTCCAGTGCTTTGTGCCTTGCACAGAGGGAGAGCCCACATGATGTTTCCTGAGTGAAAATAAAGAAATAAAATAATGAACACATGAGTGAATGGAATTCTCGGTTCAGTTTGCTCCTTGAGGGCAGGAAAATTTACCTTTACTTTCTATAGTGCCTACAAACATTGGGTACTCAATTAAATTTGAGTGAAAGAAACTTAACTCTTCCTGGTGGATATTTCCTGACTTACAGGAGGAAGGGGAAAATGGCTGTTTTATTTTTAAAAAAAGAAAACAATTTTATTTTGCAGCCCTTTCTCTTTTCTAAACAGAAGTGTTTCTGCTTTGATCCTGGGGGTGTAAAAATAAAATAATTTTCTTACCTTTGGTCTTTCTTGGTGTCTTTTGCAGATGGAGACCCAGTCTGTCTAGTTTAAGAAAGCTGCTTAATGATTTGGGGCTATGGTAGGCAGAAGGCTGAGATGGCTTCAAGATTGCAAACCCCCACATAATCCCCTGTTCTTGAGTGCAGGTGGGCCTGCCCTAATCAGTTGAACCATTATGAGACTAGAGGTCAGCGATGGAGTATTCAGAGATTTAGACTTGAGAGACCAGAGGGAGAGAGTCACATGGTAGGGAATGGCAGGAGGTTTCTAGGAGCTGAGATCAGCCACCAGTCCGTTGCTTGTAGCAAGAATACAGGGACCTCAGTCTACAAACACAAGGCAGTGAATTCTTCCAAAACCCTGAGTGAGATTGGAAGGGGACCCGAGCCTCAGATGAGAGCCAAGCCCCAAGGGACACCTTGATTTCAGCCTCAAGACCTTGAGCCAAGAACCCAGCTACACTGTGCCCCAACTCCCGACCCATGGAAACGGTGAGATGATAAATTCATGTTGTTCTAAGCTGCTGAGTTTGTGGTATGTTGTTACGCAGCAATCATTTGGCCTTTTCCTGACTGTCATATAGTTGGACTCATACAGTATGTGGCTTTTTCAAATGGGCTTATTTCAGTTAAGTTTCCTCCATGTTTTCTTTGTGACTTGACATCTGATTTCTTTTTATTGCTGGATTATATTTCTACTGTCTGGATGTCCCATAGTGTGTGTATCCATTCACCTATTGGAGGACATCTTGGTTGCTTCCAAGTTTTGGCAGTTATGAGTAAAGCTGCTGTAAATATTCACGTGCAGTTTTTTGTCTGAATATAAGTTTTCAACTTATTTGAGTAGACGTAGGAGTGCAATTGCTGAATAGTATGCAAAGACTATGTCTAGCTTTGTAAGAAACTCTCAAGCTGTCTTCCAAAGTGGCTGTACCATTCTGCATTCCCACCAGTAGTGAGCGAGAGTTCCTGTGGCTCTATATGCTTGTCAGCATCTGGTATTATCATTTTGGGGAGATTTTAGCCACAGAGGGCACTTGCAAATTTTCATTACTGCAGGGGTAAGCCCTCTCTCCCTCCCCATAGTCCCACTTTTGCTTGTCCTATAGGAAATCCCATCAGTGTCTCCAAGGTGCTGGGGTGACAGCTCCCATCTCCTTCCACCCCTTGTTCAGATATCTCTATGGGCGAGGAGGGTGCTCCCCTGATCAGTGAGAACCCAACGTCTACTGGACCTCATTTTTCAATGAGAGACTAAGTCCTGGAGACAAAAATATGCATCTCTCCCCTGGGGTTGGGTGTTACCCCTTGGGAAGAGGGCTGCCATTCGTTGGCTTCTCTGTCTCAAATGAGGGGAGGAGAAGGAATAGATTCACTTGGGGGTAGAAGGTAGGTAGGCGGTCCTGTGGTGTTTTCTACTCATGTTTTACCAGGGAGCTCAACTTGGGTAGTTGTACTCCCATTAATCAATCCATCCTGATATCCCACTTTCTACCTTTAGTGTTCCCAATTAAGAAACCGAGAGAGATTAGGCTTCCCCACATCTTCAATGATATCCATCCATGCCACCACCAACAAGAGCCATCTGCATTTCTTCTTTGGAAAAATGTCTATTTAGTTCTTCTGCCCTTTTTTTTTTTTTTTTTTTTTTTTTTGTGGTACGCGGGCCTCTCAGTGTTGTGGCCTCTCCCGTTGTGGAGCACAGGCTCCGGACGCGCAGGCTCAGCGGCCATGGCTCACCGGCCCAGCCGCTCCGTGGCACGTGGGATCTTCCCAGACCGGGGCACGAACCCCTGTCCCCAGCATCAGCAGGCGGACCTTCAACCACTGCACCACCAGGGAAGCCCTTTCTGCCCATTTTTAATTGGGTTGTTTGTTGTTTGTTTGATGTGGAGCTGTTTATATGTATGTTGGATATTAATCTCTTATCAGTCACATCTTTTGTAAATAGTTTCTCCCATTCAGGAGGTTGTCTTTTTGTTTTGTTGATGGTTTCATTTGCTGTGCAAAGGCTTTTAAGTTTAATTAGGCCCATTTGTTTATTTTTGCTTTTATTTACTTTACTTTAGGAGATAGATGCAAAAAAATCTCACTGTGATATATGTCAAAGAGTGTTCTGCCTATGTTTTTCTCCAGAAGCTTTATGGTATGTGGTCTTACATTTAGGTTTTTAATACATTTTGAGTTTATTTTTGCATATGGTATTAGAGAATGTTCCGATCTCATTCTTTTACATGTAGCTGTCTAGTTTTCCCTGCACCACTTATTGAAGAGACTGTCGATTCTCCATTGTATATTCTTGCCTCCTGTGTTATAGGTTAATTGATCATAAGTGCATGGGTTTATTTCTGGGCTCTCTATCCTGTTCCATTGATCTGTGTGTCTGTTTTTGTGCCAGTACCACACTGTTTTGATTACTGTAGCTTTGTAGTATAGTCTGAAATAGGGGAGTATGGTTCCTCCAGCTCTCATACACTGCCTTTTATATCCATTGTTTAATCCTTACAGCAAGCCAGTTGGTTGGGTAATATTATGATCTTCTTTTCACAGATAATGAAATTGAGTCTCAAAGAGGTTAAGTAACTTTTCCAAGTCCATAACTAGTCCAAGCTAGTAAATGGCAGCTGCTGGGTTTGTAATGTGGGGTGGTCTTGTTTTAAGCTCTGTGACCTTTACTCTGTACTGATGGTCCTCATTCTTCTTGGTCTTAGGCCCCTTTTGTGCTCTTAAAAGTGACTGAGGGACTTCCCTGGTGGCACAGTGGTTAAGAATCCACCTGCCAATGCAGGGGACATGGGTTTGAGCCCTGGTCCAGGAAGATCCCACATGCCACGGAGCCACTAAGCCCATGTGCCACAACTACTGAGCCTGCGCTCTAGAGCCCACGAGCCACAACTACTGAAGCCCACGTGTTCTAGGGCCCATGCTGTGCAACAAGAGAAGCCACTGCAATGAGAAGCCCGCGCACTGCAACAAAGAGTAGCCCCTGCTCCCCGCAACTAGAGAAAGCCTGTGCGCAGCAACAAAGACCCAATGCAGCCAAAGATAAAATTAAAAAAAAAAAATGATGGAGTCGCAACCCCTCACGAGTTATTAAATTTTGGTAATGATCACCATTCCTGTTAATTTCACCAAAAGTGAGACACTGGACGTTATTTTCCTCCTCATGGCAAAACACAATACCACCTGCCTCCAAATAGAACTTGCAATGTCCAGGTAATATATGGGAGAGAAATATGTTAAAACTCCATCAATGCAATTAATCAAATCCAGAATGTGGAAAAGTACAGAACAAAGTATTTCAGCATTTGGTTCCTTTACCGGATGAATTTCAAAGGAGAAAATATCAATGGAAGGAGGGAATTTAGGAGAGACATACATACCAAATGCCACGTGAAGATTATGTCAGATCCTGATTTGAACAAAAAAACTGTGTGTGTGTGTGTGTGTGTGTGTGTGTGTGTGTGTGAATAATAGGAGTTATTGGTAAATTTTTTGGTGGGAAAATGACACGATAGTTACGCTTTTTAAAAGTGTTCTTCTGTTTTAAAAATATGTAATTTCTGAGTGCTTTACATACGTCATTTCCCCCAGTTTTTTAGGCAAAGTTAGAGAAACCCAGAGAAGTGATTTGCCAGCGTCACACCTGGGACATGGCAGAGCTGGGCCTGAGGCTGGAGATGGAGGGAAATCTATCTAGTCATAGCTTGGTGCTGTACCTTTACGGTCTCTGGTCTAACTTTCTCGGTGTTGATACACATCAAACCATGAGACAAATGTGCAAGTCAAGGAATTTCAAGCTGTGGCTTTAGCAAGATTCAGCGTAGGGGTTTTTCTATGGAATTCTCTAAATACAAGTTTGAAAAATACCCAGAATGAGCTCCATGCCAGGAAAGATAGTGCCAAAAGCAGCCTGATTAAGACCGAAACTCCAGATGTCATCAACTTTTCGAACACGTGCAGTTTCGTGGTGAGTAGCAAGTAGCAGCCGGGGGCCAAGTGGCCGGGGCTGTTTCTTTCAAGAACATTTCATAAGCCAGCTGCCATCTTGACAGTGCCGTGTGGGCCAGGCTGTTCTTACAGTTGACAATGGTCATTGCACATCGGGGGATGCTTCTTCATTCCAAACACGCGCAGAGTTCAAGCACATCTTGCTTTGGAATTTCTGGTCGACAACTCAGAACCTCATCTTCCTTACAGTTAGCCCATGGGGTGGGGATGTGGAATTGAAGGGGTGAAGTCGTGAGTTTGACCTCACAAGAACCCTTTACCTTCCTGATGAGATGAGTGCATGGACGCTGGAAGGGGATTTAGCCTGCATCACAGAGCACTTACCATGAGCAGAGAAGCACTCGTACTGCTAACCAGTTGTCTCAGCAATGCACAGGGCTTCTTACAACAGCAGAGGGAGACCACGGATGAGTCATTGTGAAACCAGCCCGGGACTAAGAAGATAACCCAAAGACATGGCCGTTCAGCAGCTCCATCTTCTGAGTGGAAGTCCCAGCTGGGCAGCACAAACTCTTTTGTTCACCTGGGAGGCGGTGATATCCGGGCCAGTCTAGAGGGTGGTGGAGTGGCCTCATGGGGTTATTTGCCCAAGGCCTCTGGAAAGAAACATTCTGAGGGAAGGTGGACTCCAAACCAAGAACAGGGCTGTGTGAGGGACGCACTTCCCTGCTGAACTCCCGAGGGCAAGGCAGCTACCATAAATCCTGAGCACAAAATCAGAGGCCTGCTACCCATCAAAACGTGGTGAGGCATTGAGCGCCCACAGCTGCAGGGTTTCATAACCAGGGAAACAGGATGTAGCACAAATGGGGACAGGTACTTTCCCAGTTGGGGGTGGCTGTTGGAGCACAGCATGACGTCATGGTAGAGGGCATAGTGCAGGGCGATGGCGCTTTGGGGACAACAGTGACCCTCCCATAGAGAGATGGAGCCCGAGCTGGCGAGGAGGGATACATGGCAGTCAGATTCCATGGGGTACCCAAGAGGGGCGTGTTCTTGAGTTTATGTACGACGCCCCTGTGGACTCAATCAGGGAGGTGAGGTCGTGTGTCATAGGGCCAACGTGAGGATTACATGAGAGAATAAGAAGAGCATTGTTATTGATATTGCTGGTTTTTAAATTTATTTTTATTTTTTTTCGCCACGTCTCGTGGCTGTGGGATCTTAGTTCCCCCACCAGGGATCGAACCTGGGCCCTTGGCAGTGAAAGCATGGGGTCCTAACAACTGGACCGCTGGGGAAGTCCCCGGTATTGCTGTTGTATAATTTAAATTGTTGGGTCAAATGAACCTTGTTTCTGAGATAGATAGATATATGTGCTATAAATCATTGAATTAAATTATATGAAATTACCCAATGTCTGTACACAGTAAGTCCTCAGTAGCTGCTAGTTGCTATGGTTATTGCTGTTATTATTATTATTATTGCAGTTATCAGCGGAGGTAGTGGTACTAGAATAACAGGAGGCCTTTAAAGATGGGCTAGATGACACTCAACGGTAGATGAGGGTCAAGGATAGAGAAATACATTTTGATTACAGTTACCATGACCCCTGTTTTTATCCCTGTCCTAAAAATAGAGCCTGGAACACACAGGTAATATTTAAGTAAATGTATTGAACTTTGTCAAAGAGAAGGAAAGAGAGACTCAGAACAGGGACTTTCAGGTTCCAGTTTCCCTCTCGGTCCAGCCACAGGGGTTGGGTGCCCACCATATGCCACTGGGTTAGGTTCACTCATGCTATAGGTGAACATCTGAGACGTAGGAAGCTTCAGATGCTTGTCTGAGGATCTGCAGCTGGTTGGCATCAGCAGCCAGCAAGAACATCTGAACTCGCTGTCTCAGGTGTGAGAAAGGCCCCAGGGGTCCTGGCTGTCGGTGCGATGGGAACAAAAACGGAGACAAAGTGGGTTGGGATCTGGGCTCCCATCTGTGCGGTTGGCTCTTGGAAGGACGTCCCGGTCCAGCCAAGGGGAGAGTTGCTGGGTGAGCCGGAGAACTGGTTTGGCTGAATGTTCTAAATTTAGAAGGGGACTTGGATGCACCCTCTGTGGCTTTTGACCGGGGCCCAAGCTCGGAGCGTGTTGGTGTTTTTCCTCTTTGGTTTCCCTGTGGGGTGGGGAGCCTGCTCCCCTCTCGGGTTCCCGAGGGCGCAGTCACTGACGCCCGGTTTATAAATACCCTCTCCCTTCCCCCCGGCGGTTCTGACCCCAGCTGATTGTTAGTAATTTCAGGGTTTCTCACAGAGCCTCTGCACTTCGATTCCCCAGGGTGACAATCAGGGGCGGCGGGTCACCCCCAGCCCCGGGGAGGGTCTGCGGCAGAGGCGCGGCCCTGCAGAGAACTGCTTCCTGGAACTGCTTCCCTCCGCACTGTGCCTTGCCAGGCAGTCAAAAGCCATGTGGGGAAATAACACTTGCCTTTGTCCCACTGAGATAAAACAGTTTGGAGATTAGTGCTGTGTCGTTAAAGGGGCTGGGGGCATGGAGAAAAGGTCAGGGGGCAGCATTCGTAGCCTGTGTGCCAGGCTTACGCTCAGTGATTTAATGCTAGTTGATCAAGTGAGCTGATAATGAGTGTTCCATGTGCGAAAGCTCCACGAAACGCTTTTTTTTTTTTTTTTTTTTTTTTGCGGTACGCGGGCCTCTCACTGTTGTGGCCTCTCCCGCGGAGCCCAGGCCCAGGACGCGCAGGCTCAGCGGCCATGGCTCACGGGCCCAGCCGCTCCGCGGCATGTGGGATCTTCCCGGACCGGGGCACGAACCCGTGTCGCCTGCATCGGCAGGCAGACTCTCAACCACTGCTCCACCAGGGAAGCCCCATGAAACGCTTTTTACACGGGCTGTCTTATTTACTCACCCATGTGATTCTGTAACATCTGTACAGTGTTTCACGGCCAAGGCACCTGAGGATCTGAGAAGTGAAGGGACTTATCCACGTCACACAGCTCTTTCTCTCTTTCTGCAGGTGCCATGTTGAGAGCCCCTAACGTTTCTGATTTGTAGCATCCTGGGCAGTTAAGCAACTTAAAAAGTTTTGAAGACATGTAGACCGGGGCTCAAATCACAGCACTGCCACTTGCTCTAAGAACCTGGGCAAATCCTTTAAATTTATCTGAGCCTCAGTTTTCTTATCTGTCAAGTGGGAAGGAGAGTAGAGTCAGTGTGAAGACTAATTGAGATTGTGTAAAACAATTTGGGAAGTAGTGTGCCCTGAATCAGTGGTAGTGTATAATAATAATAATACATAATAATAATAATAATAGCTAAAATTTAATTGGTCCTCCCTATGTGTCAGGCTATGCTATGCACATTATATATCTTATTTAATGCTCTCAACCACCTTAGGGAGACATGCTTTTATTAACCTTATTTTTCAAAAGAGATCTGAGGGTTAAAGAGGCCAAATGACTTGCCCATGGTCTCATAGCTAGTAAATGGTGGAATGTGCATTTGAATCCAGAGAGTGACTCCAAGTCCGTATTCTTACCACACATATATTGCCTTTGTCATCAATAGCATCATCATTCACCATCACCATCATCATCACAATCATCGCCATCACAATCATCACCATTGTCATCATCACCATCGTCATCATCATTATCATTATGTCGTGATTATTGTTATTCTTTAACTATTCCTAGTAGCCCTAGAGCTCCTCCCGGGTTGGGATGGTACCCATACCCAGTTCGGGCTTGACAAACAGTAGGGTCACAGCACGTGTCTGTAGACTGGAAACATGAATGAGACAATCCTTTATGAGGTCAGCTCATCCAAGAGGCTTTCTCATCCAGGTGCCCAGAGCAGTTGAGGGCTAATGGATCTTAAACCTGAAACTCCTGTGGAAGGGAGCTCTCAGAAGCACATGGTTGGCACAAAGCTCAGAGACTGAGAGTCCTACATTTTCTCTGCACTGTCCAGTATGGAAGCCACTGACCATTTGTGACTATTTAAACTTTAACATTCAATTATTTAAAATAAAATAAAATGGAAAATTGAGTTCCACTAGCCACATTTCACATGTACCGTCACCTGTGGCTGGTGGTGGCCATATCGGATACATAGATACAGAACATTTGCATCGTTGCAAAAAAGTTCTCTTGGTGCTGTTCTAGAGGGTCTTGATCCTCAGTCCCCTGTGCCCTTTGAGTACACTAATCTCTTCAGACCAGGGGGCTGGTCTGGGGGAATATGCTCACTGTGGCCAACATATACCAGTGGGATATGAGCTAGAGAGAAGCTCCTAGTGGACTCATCAGTCTTGCCACCACCATCTTGCATAAGCGCCCTGGGCTTGAGGTGAAGTGTTTAAAGACACCAGCATTGGAGTTAGGGCTCAGATCTCCATTTCCCAGCTATGCAATTTGGGAAAATTAATAAACCTCCCTGGGCCTCAGTTTCCCCAACGGTGAAATGGGAATGCCAGGACTTCATAGGCGCTTCTGGGAAAATTGGAAGAGCTGTGTCAAAAGCACTTGTACAGAACAGGTTGTGAAGTGTTAGTTCTCTTCCCTTCCATTGGAGAGAAGGCCAGGGTGGGAGAGGTTCGAAGCCAGGTGACCTAGCGAGCTGCAGGGAAGTTCCCCCATCCTCACATCAGCCTGCTTCTCTAGACCGGGTTTGTCCTGTTTGGAACTTTATAGATTTGGGTATTTGGTGAGACAGAGAATCGTTACTTTTTGTTACTTTCACCAGTAAACAAAATACAAGGCTTTCCCCAAAGGAAGGAGCGCAGAGGGGAGTTAGAGGCAAGAGTTCTGGCAGCCGTAGGAACAACTCCCCACCACCCTCCAAACCCCCTCCCCTTCTCACCCTCCACCTTCAGTTCCTCCTACTCGCCCCACATGGCCCCACTTCCCTAATGAAAGTCAGCACCTCTGTGGCTCTGAATTTCAAACTCATTAGTAACAATCACACTTAGAGCTACTGTTTGTTGAGGTCCTCGGTGCTCTGGGCACTGTTCAAAGTGAAATATCATGAAAACCCTCTGATGGATCACATTATCAGCCCATTTTACAGATGAGGCAGCTGAGGCCTAGAGAGTTTCACTAGCATGCCCATAACCTGTTGTGTGGCAGGTAAAAATGGCAGAGCAAGGCATTGAATTCAGGTCCACAGGAAGCCAAAGGCCCCACTTTTCCCACCATTTCCCATTTCCCATAGGGTCCAGAAGATGCTTATGTCAGAGTGACCAGCATAGGGTGGGGCTTTATAACGGTGAGTGGTGGTCCAGCTTGGAGCGGAAAGCTCAGGCTTTGTGGCCTCAGTTCAGCTTTGAGATCCGGCTCTGTGTTGACCGGCATGGTGATCTTGGGCAAGCTGCCCCCTTTTAAAAACCACTTTAAGTTTCAGTTTCCCTAACTGTAAAATGAGGATGGCGATTAAACCTCACAGTAATGTTTTGAGGATTCAGTGACTGCGATCTGTGTTTGACAAACTGTTTGGCCTGCAGTGGGTGTTTGGAACTCATTGTGGGTTTCTCCCCGCCCTGGACGAGAGTTTCTTAGCCTCAGCGCTCTCGACCTTCTGAGCTGACGGTTCTCTGGTGTGGAGGCCGTTCTGTGCATTGCAGAATGTTTAGCAGCATCCTTGGCCTCTACCCACTAAATGCCAGTTGGAATAACAAAAAAATGTCTCCAGGCTTTGCTAACTGTCCCTGGAGGGGTAAAATTTCCTCTCCACACCCTCCGGGACACCTGCTGGAGCGCCATCTCCCAGCGCCAGGCTGTATGGGAGACTGCCATCAGCCTGGGGTGGCCAGCGCTGACGCCTTTTGAGAACTGGCACCCAGATCACTGTTTCAGCCGGCAATTAGCCGAACAGAAGTGTTCTAATTGCCTGAGGATCAGGTTTCCTCTGGGGGTCATTTCTTTCAAGACTCCTGTTGCTGTTTATTTATACTCATCCCAATAAAAAGCATGTGCTCAGCTGCAGGGGGTATTAATGACGTGAGGGCCGCTCCAGACGGTGCACAGGGAGGCGCCTGCAGATCCGTTCTCCAGAGGTTCCTCATTTGCTGGCTCTTCCTGGCAGGGCCCTGTTGGGGCTGAAGTGGTGTGTGTGTGTGTCTGCGCACTGAGAGCGGGCATCTGTTGCCTCTCTGAGTTTAGCACTTGTAATAACACAAATATCTCCCCCAAGGAAGTTTCTGCCCTCCCATCTGGCCACCAGACTGGGTCTCTGCCAGCCCAGACTTCCTGCACCCATCACGGGCCCCTGTGTCTTCCAGTTTGACTCTTGGGGTGGGTGCTGAGCCCCAAAGCCATCCCAGCTGGTTATCCCCCTAGAGGGGAGCTAATGAAGTCATGAGGCTGCCACACGTGTGCAGGGCTCTGTTCTTAACAGCAAGCTTTCTCATGGTGATCGTCATGATGAGGATAATATTAAATAAACAACCTTTACTGAGCACTGATTCTGTACCAGCTGCTGCACTATTCATTCATTCATTCATTCACTCACTCGTTCAGTCAATCATTCACTCAGACATTAAAACAGACAAGTTTTGAGTACTGCTAACCCCAGGAATCATTATAGTGCCAGAGCAGCAAGAAACAATTAGACAGACAAATAGCTCCCATGGAGCTGATAATTTGGGGGATGTAGAGGGGAGACAAAAAACCCCTCCTCCCCGCAAACGCACAGTTGTAGGCAAAAAAATACATAAATGAACAAGATCGTTTTAGCTACTGATAAACGCCAGGAAGGAAGTAAAATGGGGGAACACAGCCAACGTTTGTTAAGGCAAGAAGGGCTTCTTCAACAGGAGGGTGTCATCAGAGACCTCAGGCTAGACCCTTGATGACAAGTGATGGAAGTGTCCTTGGAAGAGAAACAGCAGAGTAGATGCCTTGAGGTGGCAACAAGCTAGACTTACTCATGGAGCAGAAAGGTGTCCTGGGCGACTAGAGCCTGGAGAAAAAGTGGGGGGCTGTAGGGATCCCTGGAGGGACGAGGGGGTCAGAGAGACTGGCAGGGGCCAGGAATCGAAGGACTTCTTCGGCCACAATAAAGAGATGAAATTCTATTCTAAATACAATGGAAGCAGACTTCCCTGGTGACGCGGTGGTGAAGAATCCACCTGCCAATGCACGGGACACGGGTGTGATCCCTGGTCCGGGAAGATCCCACATGCCGCGGAGCAACTAAGCCCGTGAGCCACAACTACTGAGCCTGCGTGCCACAGCTACTGAGCCCGTGCGCCACAACTACTGAAGCCCGCGCGCCTAGAGCCCGTGCTCCGCAACAAGAGAAGCCACCGCAGTGAGAAGCCCGCTCACCGCAACGAAGAGTAGCCCCTGCCTGCCGCACAGCAACAAAGACCCAACGCAGCCAAAAATTTAAAATAAATAAACAAATAAATATATATATATATATATATATATATATAAAAAATACAATGGAAGCCATCAGAAGGTATTATGTACCAGATGTTGTGATCTGATATATGTTTTTTAAGAACCCATGTTGTCTGCCATGGCAAGAATGGACTGGAGGGAACAGAAGGAAGAGAGGGACCAGTTAGGTGAGGGCAGTGCAGAGGTGGATTAGGTTCTTCTTGCTGCTGTAACAAACTTAACCCAAACTTGGTGGCTTGAAACAGCACAAATTTATTGTCCTACTGTCTGGAGGTCAGAAGTCTGAAATGAGTCTCCCTGGGTTAAATCAAGGTGTGGGCAGGGCTGGCTCCTCTGGAGCCTTTGCGGGAGAATCTGGTCCTTGCCTTTCTTTTCTAGCTTCTAGAGGCACCTGCCTTGGTTGGCTTGTGGCTCCTTCTGCACCTTGAAAGCTGCCACCATGACATTTTGCAATCTCTCTCTCTCTCTCTCTCTGACCTCTGTTCCTGTCACATCTCCTTCTCTGCCTCTGAGCCTCCTGATTACATCGGACCCACCTGAATGACCCCAGATCCTCTCCCCATCCCAAGATCCTTAACTTTATCACATCTGCAGAGTCCCTTTTGCTGTGTCAGGTCACACATCCACAGATCCCAGGGACTAGGACGTGGGCATCTTTGGGGGCCATTATCCTGCTGACCCCAGGAGTCAGCCATCATGGAGCCCTTGATGATGCCGGTGGTAGTGAAGAGAAGTGAGTGGATTGGGGATTTATTTTAGAGGCAGGAACAATAGGACTTGCTGATGGATGGGCTGTGGGCTTCGAGGGGAAGAGAGGAATCGAGGTCCCTTTTTGAGATGGGGGTGAGAGTGCCGATCAAGAGGTTTCCTTGGCCGTGTTTATTTTGAGATGCCCACTAGACGGTCGAGTGGACTAAGTAGGCATTTGGATGGATGAGTCTAGCATTGAGGGCAGAGGCCAGGGGTGGTGATATAAATGTGGGAGTCATCAGCTTGTAGGTAGAATTCTAACCACGGGACAGGATAAGACTGCCTGGGAAAAAAGTGTCAGGAAGAGCAGAAGGTGATGAGCTTTCAAAGCTGGAGTGGAGAGGAGCCAGCAAAAGAATAATGTTCCTCAAACACAGAGCTGACCAGGTCTCCCCAGTGCCCGACTTCTCCTGTCCTCTGAGCTTTAATTTTGACGTTTGCGCTTGGGAACAGAGATAACACCCATCTCTGACGGGTGCTCACTCCAGGACAGATAGAGTGCTAAGCGCTTTAGACAGATTATCCCATTTCTGCCCCACAAACAGCCTGATGAGGGCATCTTATTATCTCCATTTTACAGTTAGGAAAACTGAGGCTGAGAAGTGGGGCCACCTGTCCAAGATTCCACAGGCGGAAGGTGTATCCCAGACCCAGGTCTGAGTGGCTCCAAGGCCATTGCTCCTTATTCCTCCCCCTCGCCACCCTCCCCGCTCCCCCGCCGGCAGCATTTTGCACAGCCGTGATGCTTTAGTTCATTGGTTATTATAATTTACGTATTTGACATATTTCTTCCCTGCTATGCTGCAAGCTGTGGGAGGCCAAGGGCTGTCATTTTGTTGAGTGCTCTATTCCCAGGACCCCCTAGCTGAGGGACAGGCTCTGTCCCTAACTGGCGGTCCTCCTGCCCTTACAGACCCATAGGCTTGGGGTACTGTCACACAGACAGGAAGGAGCTTGGACAAGAGTCAGTGCAGCTGCGCCCCTTTGTGTGAGGTCGGAGAGGGCATGGAGGTGAAATCCTGTCCTGTCCTACAGCTGTTCAGAACTATTCCCTACCCCACCCCGGCTGTGAGGGCACCTTCTCTGCTTTGGGGGAGGCTGCAGGGTCAGCAGACGCACCCCAGTAAGCTGGGACCCCGAGGAGAGCGAAGGTTCTCACGCTGCCAGCCTGCTGGGTTCCTCCAGGCCCTCAGCATCTTCCAGGGGCTGGAACTGAGACAAGCAAAGCCGTAGCTTCTTTGTGTTGGAAGTTGCATCCTCCTTAAGGAGGCTGCTTGTTCTCCCTTCTCTTACTTCCTTCCCTCCCTCACCTCCCCCTTCCTCCTTCCTTCTTTCCCCTCTTCCCTCCTCTTTCTCCATCTCCCCTCCCTCCCTCCCTTCCACACACTCTAAAGCAGAGCTAGGCACTAGGGCACATGGTGGGGTGGAAAGCTGACCTCATTCCTGCCATCACGAGGCTGAGAGACCAGCCTAGTGGTTCTCTTCCCTGCTGGGAAGCCACGCCCTCCCACCCCGAGTAACTGAATTGGAAGGGTTGGGGGGATAGGGGTGATAGTCCAGTTGCAGGGAGTCAGTCTTCTGCAGTTTTAGAAATGTCTCAAGTTGATTCTAATGCCCAGGGGGACTGAGAAGTCCTGGTCTGAGAGTCTAATGGATTAACTCAGTAACTCTCTAAATAATGTAAAACTGCAACCATGACAGGTGAGGAGTGCAGTCCAGAGGGGTCATCTGGGGGGTTTGACTTCACTCAGGAAGTCAGGGAAGGCTTCTCAGAGGAAGTGACTTTGAATTGAGAACTGAAGGACAGATGATAGGAGTGAAGCAGGTAAAGAGGTGAGGAAATGAGGAAAAAGGACGTGCAAAGTCCCTGTGGTGAGAGGGAGCATGGTGAGGATGCTGACAGGACACTCAGGAGAATGGGTGTGTCTGGAGCTGCGAGAAGGGGTTGGAGGGGGAGGGGGCTTGAGGTGCGGGCTGTGCTCTAGGTGGGGAGGGGTGGGACAGGTGGGTCAGACCACTCAGACGTCACTGGCTTGTCAGCCAAGGCAGAAGCTTTGTCTTCGTCCAGAGATCAAAGGGAAAGCATGAAGGCCTTGAGCAAGGGCTGGCATGCTCGTGCTTACAAATACACCGCAGGCTGTGCACGGAATGTGCAAGGAGGGGGTTCCAGGGTGCATTTTAGGGAGACCAGTCAGGAGGCCATGTCCTGGTCCAGAATGGAGGCCAGGAACTGGGATCATGGTATTAGCAATTAAGAAAAGTGGCCGGATGTCAGACGCTAAGTCACTTGGCTGGATTCTGAGGCCAGCCAGTTCAAACCCAGTTCAATTGCACAGTGCCCACGTAGTAAGTCACCGAAATTCTAATTGCAGGCTTCTCCCTCATGGATTTGTGACGTCATTTTTGTGGGTCACAACCAGCATTTGCAAAAAACTAAAAAGGAAAAGAAAACAGGATAGAATAAAGTGCAGCACAGACAGGGTATTGCAGGTAGTAAAGGTAAGGATTGCTTTGTGCAGATTTGTTCCATTCTGTATTTGGATCTGCCAGGGTGTGATGTGTCTGCTCATGGCCAAGGCGAGGTTGGACAGCACTTCTCTGGGACGCTTTTGGGTTCTCCGTCTGCCCCCTCTCTCCTGCTGAGTCTGGATCCTGGGAAATGAGTCACAGGAGAGACCATCCCCCACCCTCTGAGCACTTTGTGATTTCTCCTAAGGCGATTTCATGAACTTTGGGCAAGGCTGGTAGAGGGGCCTGGTGTATGACCCGAGCCACCATGGCAGGGATGTCCCAGGGTGAGGGGAAGGCCGTGTGGGTCCCCCACAAGTCAGGGTCCAGCCCAGTCCAGATCCCTGCTCCCCGAGAGCGCGAGGCTGCACCCCACCCCCACCCCTCTTCCCCATCTACTATGCTGCAGCATTCAGTGCAGTCAGCTCCCGGTGGTGAGTCAGAGTCCCCATGGCCCCAGCATCATCCTTCCATCCCTGGCTGTGAGGTAGGAACAGGGCTGCAGAGCTGAGAGGCCTTTAATATGTTTGATGTAAGACTTTGCCGGCCGACGGTGTGCTTTGCCAGTGAGGCCTGGCTTGGCCTGGCCTCTGAGAAAGCTCCCACACACATCTCCAGGACCAGTCCTGGAGGACAAGAGGATGAGGGGCCACTCACACCTCCCTTCCAGGCCACCCTCTCCCTGGGCCTGGAGAATCCCACCTGCCTGGCCCAGGGAGGGAACAGAAGGCCACTGAGCTTCGAAGTCCCCTCGGGTTGGTTTTGAGCTCCAGCTGTGTAACTTCAGACAGCTTAATCTCCCCAAGCCTCGGTTTTCTCACTGGCAGGCCTCCCTCTACCATGCTCTCTCACAGCAGTCATCACTCTCAGAATCATACGAGCAATGCTTGAATTCCAAATAGATCCCCAGTTCGGTTGCAAAGAATGATGAGGGAGATCCTCCCTCCCTCAGTTACTGTATCTTGCTTTAATCATCTATTTATTTAACTCTCTTCTGCTCTACTTAAATTCCCAGCACCTCTTATAGACAGTTCTGATGAGTGAAATCTAGGCAGAAGTTCCTGGGGAAGGCTTCCCTTCTCAACTAGAACCTGGCTCAGAGAAAACCACTGGTCTCTTCCCTCTTCTTCCTCTAGATGTGGGTATGATATCTGGAGATACAGCAGCCATCTTGACATCATGAAGATGGGTGATAACGATGAAAGAACAGAACGGTAGAAGCACATTTGTAACATTGTGACATAGACTTCAACTGCTCACCTTCAGACTTCTTATCCATTTTAATACCGCAATTAGGTTCTTACTTGTAGGCAAATACAATTTCTGACTTATTTAGACAAATACAGTTTCTGACTTATTTAGTGATCTAGTGATATGAGGACTTATTCCTGAATTTATTCATTGAACAAACATTTACTGAGTCCCTGCCATGTGCTAGTCAATGGTACCACAAAGGTGAACCAGGTCTTTTTTTTTTTTAATTTATTTTATTGAAGTGTAGTTGATTTACAATGTTGTGTTAATTTCTGCTTTTCAGCAAAGTGATTCAGTTATCCGTATATATATATACACATACATACATACATATATATAAATTGTTTCATATTCTTTTCCATTACAGTTTATCACAGGATATTGAATATAGTTCCCTGTGCTGTACAATAAGACCTTATTGTTTATCCATTCTCTATAGAATAGTTTGCATCTGCTAATCCCAAACTCCCAATCCATTCCTCCCCCATTCCCCTTCCCCCTTGACAACCACAAGTCTGTTCTCTATGTCTGCGAGTCTGTTTCTGTTTTGTAAATAAGTTCATCTGTGTCATATTTTAGATTCCACATATAACTGATATCATATGGTATTTATCTTTCTCTTTCTGCCTTAACTTCACTTAGTATGATAATCTCTAGGTCCATCCATGTTACTGCAAATGGCATTATTTCATTCTTTTTTATGGCTGAGTAATACTCCATTGTATATATGTACCATATCTTCTTTATCCATTCCTCTGTTGATGGACATTTAGGTTGTTTCCCATGTCTTGGCTATTGTAAATAGTGCTGCTGTGAACGTAGGGGTACATGCATCTTTTTGAATTCTAGTTTTATCTGGATATATGCTCAGGAGTGGGATTGCTGGATCATATATGGCAACTCTATTTTTAGTTTTTTTGTGGAATCTTCATATTGTTTTCTATTGTGGCTGCATCAGTTTACATTCCCACCAACAATGTAGGAGGGTTCCCTTTTCTCCACACTCTCTCCAGTATTTGTTATTTGTAGATTTTTAAATGATGGCCATTCTGGCTGGTGTGAGGTGCTACCTCGTTGTAGTTTTGATTTGCATTTCTCTAATAATTAGTGATGTTGAGCACCGTTTCAAGTGCCTGTTGGCCATCTATATGTCTTCTTTGGAGAAATATCTATTTAGGTCTTCTACCCATTTTTTGATTGGGTTGTTTAGTTTTTTGTTGTATGAGCCATTTGTGTATTTTGGAAATTAAGCCCTTGTTGGTTGCATCATTTGCAAATATTTTCTCGCAGTCCGTAGATTGTCATTTCATTTTGTTTATGGTTTCCTTTGCTGTAAAAAAGCTTGTTAGCTCCATTAGGTCCCGTTTGTTTATTTTTTATTTTATTTCTATTACCTAGGGAGATTGACCTAAGAAAACATTGGTATAGTCGATGTCAGAGAATGTTTTGCCTGTATTTTCTCCTAGGAGTTTTATGGTGTCATGTCTTATATTTAAGTCTTTAAGCCATTTTGAGTTTATTTTTGTGTATGGTGTGAGGGTGTGCGCTAACTTCACTGATTTACATGCAGCTGTCCAGCTTTCCCAACACCATTTGCTGAAGAGACTGTCTTTTTCTCATTTTATAATTTGCCTCCTTTGTGGAAGATTAATTGACCATAGGTGTGTGGGTTTATTTCTGGGCTCTCTGTTCTGTTCCATTGATCCATATGTATGTTTTTGTGCTGATACCATGCTGTTTTGATTACTGCAGCTTTGTAGTATTGTCTGAAGTCTGGGAGAGTTATGCCTCCTGCTTTGTTCTTTTTCCTCAGGATTGCTTTGGCAATTCTGGGTCTTTTATGGTTCCATATACATTTTAGGATTATTTGTTCTAAAGTGAACCAGATCTTGATCTTGCCCAGAAAGGGCTCCAAGTCTAATGTTGGGGGTAAGAAATGTGGGATCCTCACAATAAAGGGGGTCTCCCTGCCCTCTAAGATTGAGCTATGATCAGTTGCAATGCCTGTGAATTCCAAGGTGGTTTTACAACCTCAAGTTCAACTTTAGATCAGACTTCTGGCTTCTGTTAGAAAGTTCCATCTCTAAATCTTATCCAAATGAGAAACATTTTCTTTAATCAACCAAACAACCAGCCCTTGCCAATAAAGGTCCTCATTTAGTCCTCATTTAGTTAAGACCTGTGCTTCTCCCACAGACCTACCTAAGCCTTTGCAGAGGCACATCCCCAAAAGTTAAAAATTTAAACATCCCTGTTCTTAAAAGTCATTTATTCCCTCCTGTAGCTACTCCTCTGTTCCTTCTCTTCTTGCTTTCCCCACCCCCCAACCTCAGTTATTCTCATGGAACGTTACATCCTGTCTAAATACACTCAAGGAAGCTGTGGTGGTGAAGGTAGCAGGGCTTTTCTGAAGTCAGACAACCTAGAGGCCAGTCATCTGGTTTCCCTGTGGCTCACTTTTCTCATCTGCAAAAGGAGATAATAGTTTCCCTTCACAGAACTGGGGATGGGATTCAGTAGGCGGTGCCTGGCGCAGGGTCTAGGGCATGTATGATATAATCCATATCCTAGTTCTCTATCGCCTTCCCCCCAGTGAGTTTATTTTTTTAAAGTTTTCATCTCAAGTAGAAGACCATCACCAGTGGACTTTCTGAGCAGGAATAGCAGGAATGTGTATGTTCATTGTGACCCAATTAGCAGTGAAGTGGAATATTTACCAAGAGGAAATGGGATGTTTGGGACCACTGACCTATTTGGCTCACTCTGCTCCATTCCCCCAGACCAGCGCACATCTATCAAGTTGTGTTCTCATCATGGGAAAGTTGAGGGGATGCTCCTCCGCCCCGTATATACGTACCCCAATGTCCAGCCTATTACATTGCTGTGACCCGGAGTCCTCTTTCTCCTGCAAATATGAGGAGGCTGGATCCCTCTCTGAGACTTCTTTTTTTCATTAAGATATAGTTCACATAACATAAAAGTCACCCTCTTAAAGCATACAGTTTGGTTGTACGACTATCATCACTAATTTCAGAGCATTTTCTTCACTTCAGAAAAGAAACCCTGCACCCATGTGGGCCCTCTTCTTTTTTTACCTTTTTTTTTTTTTCCCTGTACGCGGGCCTCTCACTGCTGTGGCCTCTCCCATTGCGGAGCACAGGCTCCGGACGCGCAGGCTCAGTGGCCATGGCTCACGGGCCCAGCCGCTCCGCGGCATGTGGGATCGTCCCAGAACCCATGTCCCCCGCATCGGCAGGCGGACTCTCAACCACTGCACCACCAGGGAAGCCCAGTGGGCCCTCTTCTTACTCCCCCATCTGTAACCCGTGGCAATCCCTAATTTACTTTCTGACATCCCCGTCTTACCTTTGCTCTTGGATAAGCAGGTTTAATCTTCCCTGAGAGCTGTTTTTCACTATTTGCCCAACATTCGAACCTCCTTCCCACATTTGAGAAATTTCTTAGTGTATGGCTTATTGTAGGAGGCCACCTGTCTCTATTAAAGCTAAAAAAAGCTAAATACATGATTTCCCAGACTCCCTTGCAGCTAGATCCCTGATGTGTGAGGCTCAACCAATGATTTTATTTTATTTGTTTTTAACATCTTTATTGGAGTATAATTGCTTTACAGTGTTGTGTTAGTTTCTGCTGTACAGCAAAGTGAATCAGCTGTATGCATACATCTATCCCCATATCCCCTCCCTGTTGCATCTCACTCCCACCCTCCCTATCCCACCCCTCTAGGGGGTCACAAAGCACCGATCTGATCTCCCTGTGTTATGCAGCTGCTTCCCACTAGCTATTTTACATTTGGTAGTGTGTCTATGTCAGCGCTACTCTCTCACTTTGTCCCAGCTTCCCCTTCCTTGCCTGTGTCCTCAAGTCTGTTGTCTACGTCTGCGCCTTTATTCCTGCCCTTCCACTAGGTTCATCTGTACCGTTTTTTTTAGATTCCATATATGTGCGTTAGCATATGGTATTTGCTTTTCGCTTTCTGACTTACTTCACTCTGTATGACAGACTCTAGGTCCCTCCACTTCATTACAGATAACTCTATTTCATTCCTTTTTATAGCTGAGTAATATTCCATTGTATATATGTGCCACATCTTCTTTACCCATTCATCTGTCAATGGACATTTCGGTTGCTGTCCTGGCTATTGTAAATAGTGCTGCAAAGAATGTTGCAGTACATGTATTTTTCTGAATTATGGTTTTCTCAGGGTATATGCCCAGTAGTGGGATTGCTGGGTCATATGGTAGTTCTATTTTTAGTTTTTTAAGGAACTTACATACTGTTCTCCAGAGTGGCTGTATCAATTTACATTCCCACCAACAGTGCAGGAGGGTTCCCTTTTCTCCACATCCTCTCCAGCATTTATTGTTTGTAGATTTTTTGGTGATGGCCATTCTGACTGGTGTGAGGTGATACCTCATTGTGGCAACCAATGATTTTAAATCTGGAGCTAGTGGCCCCCCAAATCAGGGACAGTGGAGAATCTTTGCTGGTAGTTGTGGTGGCCTCAGCAGTAATATCCAAGGCCTATGGGCAGCTGTGGCAATGGGTCCATGGCAGTGAGGCCATGGTCAGTGGCACCAGCGTCCTCACTGTGCTGGTTCTTACACTGACTGTGGTTCTGGCTCTCAGATTCTCTTGTTCCTGGCTGTTGTTACAGCCAGGTCCTGCATTCTTCCCAGCTACTGTGTAAGCTAGACCCTCTCTTTAAAATAGATTCCCTTTCAGCTAAAATCATCTCGAGTTTGTTTCCATGCTTGCAACTGAGAACCCTGTCTCAGTTTAATGAGATGTGTTTCATAAGAGTAAAGTCTTAACCAGAACGGGTTTGTAGAGGTTTTTCCCCAGAACACTGCAGTTTGGAGGGTGCCACATTTAAAAGATTGACCCTCCCTCCCCCCAGGTTCTTTCTTATTCCTACTACAGTGCAGTGGTGAGCTGGCTTCTTCCTCTGGGCCCATCCCCTTCATAGCAGGTAGGCAAAGATGGAGAGAGAGACTCAAGACCAAACGGATTAAGTGTCCCTCTGGGGGTCCCTCTGTCGGGGAGGAGGCCAGGTCTCTCCTCATTCTCTCTGAATCTTGTTTCAAAACTGAGTTTCTGGGTACTTGTCCTCTGTTACAGATTGAATTGTGTCCCCCCAAAAGATACACTTAAGTACTAACCCTCCACAGAACCTAACAATGTGACCTTACTGGTTAATAGGGTCATTGCAGATGTAATTAGTTAGGACGAGGTCATACTGGCGTAGTGTGGGCCTCTCCTCTAGTATGACTGGTGCCCTTTTAAGAAAATGAGAAGACAAACAGGGACAGAGACACACACAGGGAGGAAGGCCACGTGATGACCGAGGCAGAGATTGGAGTGATGCAGCTGCAAACTGAAGCCCTCCAAAGATTGCCGGCCACCAGCGGAAGCTGGGAAGAGGCCAGGAAGAATTTTAGCCTCCAGAGCTGGGAGAGAATACTTTCTGTTGTCTTCGCCACCCAGTTTATGATAACTTTGTTACGGCAGCTCTAGGAAACCAAACCATATTGTGAACCCAAATCCCTGGCAATAGCTCTGCTTGAGAATCCAGCTTAGAGGCAGACGGAGCTGGGCGTGGGTCTCAGCTCATCACCGCCAGCCACATGGGTCGGGATCAGTCATTTACCTTCTTGGAGTCTTCATTTCCTCACCTGTAAATCAAAGATGGACAGACCTCCTTCAAAGACTGTTAAACATTGAAAGTAGTGCCTGGCACAGAAATGGCAACTATTAATATTAACCAAGTCCTCCTTGTTGGTATGAGGCCCCCATGATCCCTTTCTGCTGAGGGGACGAGGTCAAAGCCTGCTCTTACAATACAGATCAATGCCACGGATTATTCAAAAACAATGAATTTTCTATTCAAAAGAGAGGATAATTCCATGCATGTTATGTCCCCCCACCTCCATCTCTTTAATATCTTTTTGCTCTTTTAGCTTATGTTGCAGGAAGACCCTCTTCTCAGGAAGGGTGAGTGCTAACACGCAGGGGGGCCCCCATCGCCCCAGGACAGAGCTCTCCTCACCGCCAGCCAGGGGTCGAGGGGTGCAGATGTGGCTCGGAGCAGCTGGTGGGGAATCTGGCCTCTGATCTGGGGAAGCTGAGCGCGGCCCGCGGCTTTAATATCCGCCCTTCACAGCTTCATCTCCACACGAGATGGCCGTGCTGATTATAGCGCAATAAAGCAGGAGTGATGGCCGGGATGGCTCTGCTGTCCCTGCTTATTTAATTCAGAAGCTACTGTAATACTCTTCAGGGAGAGATGGGAGTGATTCACGGTGATTCAGGACTCCAGGAGGCCCGGACGTTTACGGTTCCTTCTAACCCTGGGGATTTTATGATTCGAGGCGTGTGGCCACACAGGAGGGCTGTCCTGCCTTGGACATGGGAAAGAGATTTAACAGGTTCGAGTACCTGCCGGGTGCTTGATTTTACCACAGTTATCCGCGACCCTTGTCTTAGGGTGGGTTCCTTAGAACTGGGCCCTGCCCGAGGATTCCTGTGCATGTGACTAGTTCAGGAGGAGCGCCCTGGGGAAACCAGCAAGGGACATGGGGAGCAGGGCAGGGGAGAGGAAGGAGCCCAGCAAAGGTGCAACTTCAGACCAAGACCTATGGAGGGGAGCTGCAGTCTGCTCCTGCCGGGGCCTCTGGGCGGTACCTTGTGCCTCTCCTGGGTGCAGAGGAGCTGGATTCCACACCCTGCCCCCAGCACCCACTGGCTGAGGGCCCCAAGGGTCAGGGCTTGCAAACGCCGGGCTCTGATGCTTCTCTCCGTGTGCTCACAAAGTGGCTCCACCCAAGGGCAGGTGGATGCAACCCCCCCCTCCCCCGGAGGCCGGCAGAAGAGCACACAGAAATGGTAGAATGAACGCGGGGGATGTGGGTGAGAGCAAGCATGTCTGCTCCAGGACGCAATTTTACTGACATCCCCATTTTACTGAGGCTTAGTGTCAAACATCATCCCCTGGAGAGGTGAGTGGCCAAATCAGGATTTGAACCTAAGCTTTCAAGGTGTATGTTCTTTCCGCTGCACCAGGATGGGGGGGACCTGTGGGCGTCTGGGAACCAGTGGCTGGCAGCATCAGTCTTTCTCATTTCTTTCTGCCATCTCTCTGAATGAAATCAGCCCTGTTTTCGTGGACCTGCTTTCTGCAAGGAGAGACCTGGCTCCATACTTCCTTCTATATAGACTCCCTCCTGCCCCCAAGGAAAAAATGCATAAGTCACATTTTCTACGCTTAAGAAAGCAAGAAATGGAGATGAGAATGAGTGATGCCTACCCCTCCACTCACAATATGGATGACTCCCCAGTGTGCTGACAGTTGAAAGAAGCTAGACACAAAAAATTCCACTTGGGCTTCCCTGGTGGCGCAGTGGTTGAGAGTCCGCCTGCCGATGCAGGGGATGCGGGTTCGTGCCCCGGTCTGGGAGGATCCCACGTACCGCGGAGCGGCTGGGCCCATGAGCCATGGCCACTGAGCCTGCGTGTCCGGAGCCTGTGCTCCGCAACGGGAGAGGCCACAACAGTGAGAGGCCTGTGTACCACAAAAAAAAATAAAATAAAATATGGCATTGTTTCTCATCATCAAAAAAAATTAAAAAAAAATTCCACTTATCCAAAGTACACAAAGAGAAAAAAGTAATAATCTCTGGTGACAAAAGCCAGGCTCTTAGTGACCCTCGGGGCGGGCATTAGAGACCAGAGGGAAGCTCAAAGGGCACCTCTTGGGAGGCAGACATGTTTAGTTTCTCGATTTGTATGCTAAGTGTTTAGTTTGTGAAGATTCATCGAGCTACATCCTTATGTTTTATGTGCTTTTTGTTTGCATATCCACGTCAATAAAAGTTTAAATTGTAGAAAGGTGAAAAATAAAAATAAGGGTAAAAAGGAGAAAATAAAACCAGGCATAATCCCACTCACTCAGAAATCACCGTTGTTAATATCCTGGTGTGTATTTTTCAAAATCTTTCCACATGTGTGTGTTTTCAGACACATAAACATAGTGTTTATGGCTGTGTGGGAGCTGAATATCCTAATCTGGAGAGCAGAACAGCCTGTTTTTCAGTGCTGACGGCAGTAGAAATAGTAATGGCAACCCCAAATCGGGAATCAATATTCTGGGAAGTTCTGGGAAGGAATAGGTCTGAGAGAGACCTCAGATGTCCTATGGACCTGGGAGGTGGAGGCTCCAGTGGTAAAGTTGCCCTTTTTCTTTAAAGTGTGTGCCCTTATGTGCCCCCCGCCAAACCAGTGATGTGGATTATACCACACGCACGATTCATTTATTCTGCATCCAAGCTTTCTACACGGAGTGTAGACTAAATGCAGACTCAACAATGCACGCGTTTGGGCGGCAATGATAAATAAGACTTAGTTTCAGACTTCAAGGGGCTTTGGGTCAAGCAGTGTGACTCTGGGCAAGATACTGCCCTCATGGGAACCTCATTTTCCTTGTCAGGAAAATGGGGATGCATAAAGTCTACGAGGTGAGGTTATTTTGAGGTCAATGGGGTAACATCATAAAGAACCTGGACACGGCCTGGGCTCCATGACTGTATGTGGTGTTGAAAAAATAGTGCAGGAGCCTGCTGGCGCCCACCCTGGGATCCAGGCACGTTGTAGGCTGGCACCGTCAGAAACCTGTGTGCACGGGGGCTTCTCTGAGTGGAAGAATCATCTGATTGTAGATTGGGGTATGGACTCAGGAAACGTCCCTGTGTGTAAAAACTGAAAGGTGGGCTTCACAAGGAGCCCAAGCAGAAAGGGGGGTGAGGCATTTCCTTCCTCACGGGTGGCAGTTGTGCCTGACACAGGAGGAGATGGTAGTGGCGGGTCAGGGGATGGTAACCTGGAGGTTATCTGTGATGTTCGGAGCCCAGAGCTCTGGTAGGAGCGCCAAGGAGGTTTGGAGCCAGCGAAGGTGAAGGTCGTGGAGATGCCACGTGGAAACTGGCTGACTCATTGGTGGCTGAGGTGCCCCCAGGGATCCCCCAATGCTTGGGATGTGAAACCTGGCTGGAGAATCAGCTTTGGCTGGATTTTCCAGGTTGTCTCCTTCCTCGTTTTGTTTTTAGTCGGGATTGGGGCATAAGTTGACTGCCGTATGACATCCTTTTACTTCTCTCCCTAGCTCTTCCTCTGAACTGTGGCTTTGGGTGGCCTGGGCTTGGCCGTGGAGGAAGATTTCAGGAAGAGAAAAAGGGTAGACCGACAGTGTTCCTGAACTCCTAGCCCTAACCCCTCTCCGGGGGGCACTTGTTGGGGGAAACATAGATTTCCTCATCCTGGAGGAGCATTTCTCCAACTTGAATGGGAACGAGGGTCCCTGGGAATCTTCCTAAATGCAGGTGCTGATTCAGCAGGTCTGGGGTGGGGCCCCTGAATGACCGTTGTGTGTAAGTGTCGGGGGCAAAGAGCAGGGGAGGACAGAACGGAAGAAGGGCCCACCCTGCCTCGTGGAGAGCAGCTTTACTTGCCGCTGTGCATGAACAAAGGTCTATTCCTAAAGCAAGGTTTAAAGACCACTGGCCTAGGCTATGCCTCGCTTTACACTTCGTTCCGTCCAGATTGCTCTTTCCTTCCCCTTAACTTTGTAAACTCCTATTCCGCCTTTAATATCCAGCTCAGATGTGTTTGCTTGAATGCCTCCTTTCTTAAACACCAAGCCTTTACCAGTCCTTTTTCTGCATGACATTGGCACCAGCCCTCACGCATACTTCTTTGGTCGCCATTATCTCACTGTGTTGAAAATGTATTCTTTGCACCCCTGTCTCTGTTCTACGCTAGGAGGTCCTTGGGGCCAGGGATGATGTCACCTAGGTCTGCTCCTGGGCGGAGTCATTACTGGTTACATGCTTGCAGAACGAGCACTACCTGGTCAATGGTTCCCTGATTAAGAAGCACACCTTCTTTCAGTTCTCGGATGGAGCCAGTATTTTTATTAATTTGAAATTTCATAAATGGTTATTCATCTCTGCTTGCATCTCCCAGAAATTGCTGGGCTTGGCAAGAGCAGGTAAACATGTGCAGATAACATCCTCTTTCCTCTCCTCCTGACATTACTGACGGTGTTGTGCATTTTTTTTTTTCTTTCTTTCTTGGAGACACTAGACATTCACTTTCCCCCTGCGTCCCTGAGATATGATCAAATACCCAACCGGAAGGTTCAGAGTTTGTGAACAACTTAAAGTTCGTGTTGGATAAAGGATCTGGCTGACAGCACCATTTGGGGCTTTGTAATCTGATGAGGCTAGCGCCAGCCCAGTCCCCAAAGGTCTGGGACCTGCTGACACAGGCCTCCCATCCATGCTCCACAAAGGGTGCAGCTGTGAATACTGGGACCTATTCTCAGAAGCTGGGCCTTCTGCTCTCCTGGCATTGACGGGGGTCGGCGGGGGCAGGTATTTCCTTGGAGCTGTTCAGGAAGCAGAAAGTACAGATGCAGAAGGAGGCCCATGACAGTCAATGAGCTTCTTTAATTCATCCTGCAATCTGAATTGAGAAGTTTTAAAGCTTCTAACTGGTCAGAATCCCGTCTTGAGTGTTCTTGGAGGATGTAGCTAACTATGTCCACTTAAAAGGCGCTCATTAACTTGATGGACCAGTCCCATGATCCAGGGAACAGTGTTTCTAAAATAGGGCCCGGGGGCTTCGCTGGCGGCGCAGTGGTTGAGAGTCCGCCTGCCGATGCAGGGGACGCGGGTTCGTGTACCGGTCCGGGAAGATCCCACGTGCCGCGGAGCGGCTGGGCCCGTGAGCCATGGCTGCTGAGCCTGCGCGTCCGGAGCCTCTGCTCCGCAGTGGGAGAGGCCACAACGGTGAGAGGCCAGCGTACCGCATTAAAAAAAAAAAAAATAGGGCCTGGGTGAGAATAGAGATGTTGACTACCCCACAGACTGAGTACCCACCCTGTGCCACATTTTCTGCCAGGCACTTGGGTAGGGGTAAGAATAAGGTGGTTTGTGTCTTTAAGCCTAACAGACTGCCAAATGCATAACTTCTCTTCACTGGATTGTTGAGTCAATGCAGATAGTTACTACAGACCAGAAAATCAGTCTGATGGATTGAATTGATCCATCAATCCAGACTAAATAGAAAAGCTGGTTATATGTGTAGGCAGGGTGGGGAGGGGGAAGGAAGGAATGGTTCAAACAGGTTACGAATGTGGACGGAATGGGAGGGGGATTAAGCGTAGTACAAACCAGGTTTCTGTTTAGACACAGTGGGAGGGGGATAAAACATAGGCTTGAGGAACATACGAAACAGTAGTTGCATTCTTGATGGGGAGATTGGTCCTACGAGCAATTCCTGATATGATGACATTGCATGAATGGAATGGTAGTCTGACATACTATAGACCAGATGGATGGTTGGTTGTTGGGGATTTGAGGGGTTTGGTGAAAGAATTAGGAGTAATTGCTCTGATGAACCCCGTGGAATATTGTTAAATGTCAACACTGTGACACTGATCATATTTATAACAATGACATAATTGCTGTGATGGTCATCTCCCATCGTTTACTGGTTCTCTAGGTAATACTGATGATGGTGATGATGATAGTAGCAACTCCCCTTTGTTGAACATCTACTAAGCGTCAGGGGCTTTATGTAATTTCTTTTTGTCTCCCAACAACCCGCCATGTAGAAGTTATGGTAAGGAGTCTAAGGTTCAGAGATGTTAATTTCCTTGTCATGTATCTGCTGAGTCAGCAACATGTGTGCCCGAGACAAGTATTGGGGTTTTGGTGCCTCCTCTGACACTTAACACTTGCTTGAACTTAGGCAAGCTGTGAAACTCCTCTGAGGCCTGGTGTTCCTGTCTGTAAATTGCGGCTGTTGTGAAAATCCAAAGTGCCTGTCACATGGTAAGTAATCAACAAATGTCAGCAGCTGCTGGTGTTCTTTTCGTTTCTTTTCTTCCTCTTCTTCTTTTTCTTTCTCTTCTTCTAAAAGTAATAATATTTTTAAAAAATTTTTAAAATTTTAAATTTTAAATTTGAGAGAGGCCCACGTACCACAAAAAAAAAGTAATAACATAAATAATAGATTTATTATTACTATTACTTATTGATGGCAGGGCTGGCTACCAGACAGTCTGGCTACAAAGCAGCATCCTTCCTTCAGCACCATGCTGCCTTCTGGGGGCAAGGGGGTGGTAGGTTGTCAGGTGAATCTGTACCTTACTTCTTTATTCCTTTTGTCTCTCTTATGACTCTCTGCCACTTCAGATACTCCAGGCCACCCGGAGAGGTGCTTTGGGAATGTATCTGCCTAGAGTCCAGGTGGCCTGTTCTCTTTCCAGCCAATGACAGAGGCAGAGGCCACTTTCCAGGTGGGAATGAACTAGAGTGCCTGCTGCCCAGTTAGAGGGGCATCTCAGTGCCACACTCCCACCCAGAGCTCTGCCTCCTGGAGTGTCCAGCTCTGGCCTCCCCCCCTGTATCGCTAAAGCCATGGGGCATGTTTTGAAGCAGGGGAGTGAGAGACCACAAAACATCTGTTCAGGGCCTCTGATTAATACACACTTTTGGGGGGTTACTGGGCTCTTTGACCATGTCTGATTAAAGCAGCCGGGGGCGACCCAAATATAGCCCCAAAATGTTAGCTAAGGACTTTTTGGTTTCAGGCAACAGATAAAACTCACTCTGGTAGTGTACACAAAGAGGAACACTGTGTTGAAGGCATTAGAGGAGTTTCATAAACCCAAGGGTAAAAATATATTTGAGGACCTCGAAGGTTGCCGGGAACCCATGGCAGGAATGCTGTACTCTCACTCTGCTTATGATGCACAGCTGCTACATTCCTTCCTTCCAAGAGGCTCTCTCTCTCTGCTACCCCTCTGGGAAAAATATGGCCTCCCCAATGCCCCTGTCTTTGTGCACAGGTCCAGCCACATGGAAACTTCCTCTCTGACTCTCTTTCAAATCTAAATACCAAGGAAGCATCTCTCATTGGCCTCGTCTGGTCAGGTCACCACCGACAAGCTTGATTGAGTTGCATGCAGATATTAAGAAAAATCAATATAGGAATGTGGCAATGTTTTTTTTTTAAATGGGCCTTTGTCCCTTCACTCTACTTAAAAAAAAAATTCTATGGTATAGTTGATTTACAATGTTGCATTAATTTCTGCTGTACAGAAAAGTGAATCAGTTATATATATACCCACTCTTTTTTAGATTCTTTTCCCATATAGGTCATTACAGAGTACTGAGAAGGGTTCCGTGTGCTATATAGTAGGTCCTTATTAGTTATTTATTTTATATATAGTAGTGTGTATATGTCAATCCCAGTCTCCCAATTTATCCCTCCCCGCTGCCCCGTGGCAATGCTTATTAAATGATAACTAAAGGATAGACAGAAGTGTGAACTCAGCAGGATTATAACTCTTTAAATCCATGTTTACGTATGGTTAAAGAGTAGAAGAGGCCACAGTGAGATGTGTTCAGTGACTTGTATTCTGGTAAACTTGGTTTATTTGGCCATTATTGCTATAGTTAATCATAATAATTGGCACCTATGCTGTACAGTATAGCTCAGGAGGCAAGGCCACTGTGGGCGGGCGTTCTTCAGGTTTGTAGGTGAGTAAACTGAGGTTCAGAGAAGTTGGGGATCCTGCTAACAAATAAGTCGAGTCAGACTGTAGGTCTCGTGATCTTTCAACTGCACCATCTTTACATCTCATGGTGTAAAGTTGACCAAAGAAAGAGAATTCGAAAATCATTTCTGCACGCAGCAGGAATGTTCAAGGTTGAGGGCATCAAGAGAGGGAGTCCTGAGGTCATGTATGGTGAAGGGAAGAAGGAGAGGAGGTTTCCCAGAGTCAGAACCCAGGAGGAAGTAAGAAGGTTGAGTCTTTTTTTCTGTGTGTTCAGGGTGTGGCTGAGCACAAGGCCAACCCAACCCTCTATGTCAAATCTTGCCTAAGAAATATTCAGAAAAGTGTTACTGACCTGAAATATTCCAGATCCTAAAAATACCCAGAACTTCCCTGGGGTTGCCTGAACTTCCATTACTAGAGATGGTTTCATACTAAGGGGGGAGTCTAGACCTAGGATTTCCTAGGATTTGAAATACCATTTTATTGTTTGTTAAGACTCCTCATTGGAGATGTTTTCACCACTCTGAAAGCTCTGTTATGGCCCCAAACATGATCTACTTTTTCTTCAAATGGGGAACGTAAGACTAAATATTGCTTGACTGAATGACTATCTCTGGCTATTTTTTCCTATTCAAGGGCATATATTACGTATTTTCTAAATTCAGAAGAGTAAGGGTATTTCCCCCATGTCAAAGACATATTGGGGATAATTGTAATTTTTCAAAGACCAAGAGAGGGTGGGGGTGGTGGAGAATCCAAATCTTAGTCTATGGTGATTTTTGCTTTGGAAGAGGCCATCTAGCCCCAAAGCCAGAATGCAACCAGTGAAAGTGGCTTTGAGAGTCAGGCACCTGCTGGAGCTTTGGGCAGGCTGCCGCTCATCCCCTTCTCAGATGGTCCTGCTGTTCAGTGATGAAGATTTGGGAGCTCATAATGCTAATGATGTGTAAATGCATTTCAGTTATCTTATTAAGCTGGTCTTTCCAGGTTCATTCTCATTAATATTGATGGTTGAGATATGTTCCTCCAGAGAGTCTGCAAATAGCTCTCCTATTGTTCAGGTAAAATTTATAGCCATTCGGACTAAGGGGAGGCACCAGTGAGTCCAGGCTTGTACTTCTCATAGGAAATGAAAACTTTATCAATGGTTTTGTATGAGTGTGGATCTTTAGTCTATAGATCCAGGCATCTCTTAGGTTTTTTAAAATAAGAGTTAATTTACTGTGCTGTTAGGAATCCAAGCGGAATGTGAATGCCTCTGTGCTGGAAGGCAGAGAGGGGTGATACAGATTCCCCAAGATTATATCCTCCTCCACTGTCATTGGCTTTGGCAAGTTCTATACCACAGTCTCGGCCTCTAGCAAAGGGTTACTGTTTCCTCTGGATGCAAAAGTGCAGGCAGGACCACAGCAGAGTTCCCTGCCAAGGGGGATGGAAGGGTCTCCTTGCACAAAAGAGCCCACACAGAGCCCTGGCACTTAAAGCAGCGGCATCTGCACCTGCCAGAGGTTTCCCACTGCTACGTCTCAAATGGGGCTTGAAATTTCTGGCTGGGCCAGGAGGAAGGAAGTGGCTTTACCACTCAGCCATGTGTCTGCTGATGAGCTCTGGGTAGGCTGGGGAACAATGGGGAGATGACAGATTTAGGGATTGGAATTAGATGTTACTTCTGGTACATTTTAAAACAATGAACTAATCTCTCCCTCCTCAAAATAGTTTTTTTCTGGAGGGTATGGGGGGGGGTCTCACAAGAGCATGAGCCCCCAGATAAGATCATGAGGAACAATTCCAGAGGCTTGACCAGTTCCGTACAAACTGACATACTTGATTCCTGAAAAACACTGGACGCCAGGCTCAGGTGAAATCCTCACCTGTAAAACCAAGGTGTCAGATAGATGATATCGGTGATCCTCTCCCTCAATAGTGCATTTCCTTGCTGCTTGGATTCTAACAAGATGTTGTTTATGTTGGAAATTGTCAGCACACATAGAAGCTGTGCCTGGGCGAGTGGGTATTCTGGTACCCAGACCTCACTGGCTGAAGGATGAGGTTGGGTCCATGGTGGTTCGTCTGGTCTCTGAGTCATGACAGAAGGAAGGGGAAGCACTCACCTGTGACCAAGACCTGCTCTTGGGCTGAATTATAATTACAGGCTGCATCTGGGTCCAGTCAGGAGGGGCTCAAGGAGGCTGTGGAGCAGATGGTCCTGGGGACTCCAGGGAGAACAAATACAAATTCGATACCACCTAGAGGGGGAGAATAGAACACAGGGGTTCTAAAAACAGCTGAACAGCTCGAGACGTGACAACCAAATGCAATATGTTACCCTTGATAGACTTCCTGGATTAAAAAAAATATCTATAAAGGACATTATTGGGACCATTGAGGAAATTCGAACATGACTATATTAGATGATATTATTGTATCAATAATAAATTTCTTAAGTAGGAAATTGGGGTTATGGGTGTTTTATATATATATATATATATATATATATATATATATAGGGAGGGAGGGAGAGACATGAACCAAATGTTATAAAATATTGAGTTGGTGAATGTGGGTGAAGCTTATGTGGGTGTTCATTCTCTCCTCTTCTGCAACTTTGAAGTTGTTTTTTTTTTTTTTTTTTTTTGTGGTACGCGCGCCTCTCACTGTTGCGGCCTCTCCCGTTGCGGAGCACAGGCTCTGGACGCGCAGGCTCAGCGGCCATGGCTCACGGGCCCAGCCGCTCCGCGGTATGTGGGATCTTCCCGGACCGGGGCACGAACCCGTGTCCCCTGCATCGGCAGGCGGACTCTCAACCACTGCGCCACCAGGGAAGCCCAACTGAAGTTTTTTAAAACAAAAAGTGTGGGGAAAATGCTCGAAAGTCTAATACGTGCTATAGTATAGGTTCTCCATCCTGCAATCTCTTCGATGTTTATTCATCTCACTTTTTTAGAAGCACTCACTTCTGCTGTAATTTAAGCTCATTTCCTCATTTGTTCTGTTCTCTCCGGAGATAGAGACAGCATCCTCCTGTAAATCTAGGGCTCAGCTGGCTTGATGATGTGGGAGAACCCCAGGGCTGTTCCCGGATGGAACTTGTATTTATGCGTGTCTTGGGCTACTCTCCTCACTACCCCAGTAAGACCCACTGTTGAGGAACCGCAGTGGATCTCAGCCTGAAGCCACACTGCGAATACCTGGAGAGCATTTTCAGTATATTCATGTGGGTCCCACTTTCCAGGGGCACTGAGGTTCGCAGTGGGGTGCTGACGTCTGTTGCGTGGATAGGCTTGACTGTTCGGTTTCAGCCACCGTGGTCCCTTTCAGCCTTGGCCCGTCTCCTCTACCATCACCACGTGGAGAATGAACCCCTTTCACCTGAGGGATTTGCCTTGGCCCTTCTTCTCTGCTCGGACCACTGTCTGCTTGGGTTGGGCTATTGTAGCCTGCCAGGATGCAAGCTGGTGCCCTGGCAGTGGCAGAACTAAACTTGTCCTGCACCATTCCTCACTCTTGGCTTGTTGTGGAGTTGTGGGAACTTAGGAGGAAGCGTCTGTGGACCCCCATGCAGGGTGACTTGTGTATCCTGACAAGGATCCTCCGGAGAAGGAGAGGACCAAGGCACAAAGGAGGAGAGGGGCTGCAGCTGTATCCATAATGTTTATTTTTTGGATGAATCTCAACAGCATTATGCTGAGTAAAAAAAGTCAATCTCTAAAGGCTACGTACTGTAGGATTCCATTTATATAACAGCTATTTTGATATGACAAAATTACAGAAGTGGAGGACAGATTAGTGGGTGCCAGCGGTTGGGGGGTTGCTACAAAAGGGTACCACGAGGAGCTCGGGTGGGGATGGAAATGCTCTGTATCTAGGCTGAATCAATGTCCTTTTCCTGGTTGTGATATTGTAATATAGTTTTGAAAGATGTTGCCGTGGGGGAAACTGGGTAGAGGGTACATAGGATCTATGTTATTTCTCACAGTTTCACGCGAATCATCAGTTATCTCAAAATAAAATGCTTAATTAGAGAAAAAAAGAGGTTATAAGGCAAACACGGCAAAAGATTAACATCTATTCTATATGGGGTGTGGAAATCTGTTATATTTGTTCTATCATTTTCATTATTTTCAGAATGTTTGAAATATCTAGTAAAATAAATGAACCCTCTGGAGTTCTCTAGGTAGCTTTTGACGTGTGCATCCTTCCTCAGGACCCACTCCTGGTCCCCTCAGGCTGGCGTGATGGAAGGACAGGCCTGCGGAGTTTCGCAGGGGGCAGCGCTGACCCAACTGAGAACTGCCCTCTTGACTTCTTACCGCCCTCGTTTAAGCTGGGAAAGCACCTATAACTCCTTGAGGGCTGGGACGCCCTGCTTCCCTCCTAGCCCCACTCTGCTCCACTGAAACTCCCTGGCATGTCAGTGAAATGGGCAGAATCACACTTATTCTAATTCTTGGTGGCCATTACTTCCAGACGAAAAGAACTGTCTCAAGGAAGGCTGTCTTCTCACTAGAATTCTTTGGTTTTGTGTATCGTAAAAAAACGAGGCATACATACCAGAATTTATTTATTATCTAGCTAAATCACAAATTTACAATACATTCGAAACGGACTAAATGAGACATGTAGAAGAGTTTAAATGTAAAAATAGAAAGGAATATCCAAAAGATCATTTAGATTGGATTATAATTTTAGGAATCTTTAAAGAGTGAAGTGTTTCAGCCTGGAGTCCCAGGACAGAACTTGGCCATTGCAGGTCTATTCACATGGATTCTGAATGGCAATCAGAAGATATTCCTTATCTGTGGAGAGATATGGACAAAGTTAATCCACCCTAAAAATTAAATTTAATAAATGAATACTTCAGCTAATCTGCTTTTCTCTTGAACACATCACTTGGACCTTGTGTAGACCAGTGGGCTCCCAGCCTGGCTGCACACCAGAATCACCTGTTGAGCTTTCAGAAAATACCATTACCTGGGGCCAAGCCCCAGAGCTTCTGTCTTTATTGGTCTGGGGTGGAGTCCCAGGTATCAGTCTTTTTTTTTTAAGCTCTCCAAGTGATTCCAATGTGCAGCTTGGGTGAGAACACAGGTGTAGGGAAAGCTTTATTTAGTTTGGGGGTAACTCTGATTTTACAGTTGTACTACAGCGAAGTTTGTTCTAGACTAGATTTAGGAACGTGAGTCCTGTTTTACACTGACGTCCACTAAAACTGTGAATGTACCTCCTTCAAGGAAAGAAGTATTTCTGTGGCTGCTGTCTTTTGATAGCCCCAGTGAATGTGCTCTACTCCAGGGAAGGTTTAAGACCCTACAGACCTTTGATCTGCCCTCGACGTTATCCCCTGGACAGGAGACATTTCTCCCACTCTTCAGAAAGTCTGTGTGGTAAGTTCACATAACAGGAAACCTACACCTCCTAAATGGTTTGATTACTAACAACAAAAACAAATGGGCAAAATTCAACGTCTTTACTAATTTCACGGAATTTTCACATTCAAACTTCTTCACTTTGTAACTGAAAAGCATTATGTGTCATATTGCATGTTAAAATCCACACTCCCCGTCTTTGAGACAAAGCTTTTATCCAGTAAAGTAGAAAGATGCCTTAAATAATGAAAAGAAATGCCAGATTACCTGGAGCTACCATGATTTCATGTTTCTTTGATCTGATTCTAAGAAAAGTTAGGTCGTTCTGAGGATCAATGTCACGGACTGTGCTCTTGGCTTTCATGGTCAGCTGATGAAGAAGACCTGCATATTGAACTGTTGTCGAGTTGTCCAAGGTCGTTCGGATGGGAATGCCTGGTACGAGATTTAATTTCGGGTTAAACATTTTTTTATTTTGATTATAAAAGTAATATGTGCATCATAGAAATACTGGAAAATACTGTAATTGTAAAAAGGAAGAAAAAGTGATGGCTCGTATCACTCAAAGGTAACAATTTTATTTCCTTCCAATCGTTTTGCCATTACGTGGATTTTAAAATTTAGTTGCATCAAACTATAATTACATATTTGACTGTTGCTTTTTTCTTCATTTAAATTATAGCATACAAGCTGTTCTTGTTGACGATGCCATCAACATTATTTTTAATGGCTGTAGACTTAGTATTTTTTGGGATATATCATAATATAATCAACCCCCCACTGTTGGATTGTTAGGTAGTGTGTTTTTGTTTTTGTAGCTAATGGTGATGAACATTTTTGTACACAAGTCTTCTGGAAGTTGTTAATTGATTATTTCAGTCCTAAGTTAACATATTACTATACAAAATGCATTCCCCTAAGCATCCTGTCTACGGTGAGTCCACTGTGAAATTGGTCTGTGACATGGTGCTAGTTTCTCCCCTGAGGCCAGAAATAGAAAGGGGATATCACTGCACATGCTAGAGGGTGTATCAAAAGGGATTTTCAGAATTTCTTTGTAACTTCCTCATATGGTATTTTGCAAACCTTAATTTTTATGCTAGAAAATACAGCAACGAAGACTCTGCAGTTCGGCTGGCATTCCCTGGTTTGCACTCACTCTTGGTTTCAGCATGATTAAATTTGGCTACTTGTGTGCGCTATTGTTTCATTATATGCGTTTAAAACAGAAGCTATTAATTTAACTGGAAAAATCTAGCCAGACGAATATGCAAGTATAATTCAATTCAGTTCATATCAATCCAGCTCCATTCAGGTCACTCAGTGCTTATTATGGAACAGGTGCTGTGCTAGGTATTTTACATATACTATGTCTAATCAGAACCGGCCTTCATATTATTTTGAAAACTACCAGATCAACCAGGGAATTCCAGGGATCTGATTTGCAGATGTGCCTTGCGTTTAGGGAGACATATGAAGGTGAATTTGGGATCACTGTCAAGTTCCTCAAGAACCTGAATGAAGGCCAATCAATAAAAAAGGCTGACGTGGCTCTCTTGGGTTTTCCCTCAGAGAATGTAGCTCCAGAAACTGGTAAACAAGATGAGTGCTTCTAACTTGGGACTTTACCTGTTTTTCATGAAACTTTTTGAGAGCCTCAACTCTGACTTTGAAACAGACTAATTTCTTTTTAAGAAAGCCATTCTCTCCAGAGCAGGTCTTGCCAAAGAAGGCAAGGACAGTATTTACAGGAAAACCTAATTAAGTAAGGTTTTACAGAAAACTTGTTAACTTCTGTATTATTGTTTCTTGGCCACTTTTTCTCCAGAAGTCAGTTCTGTCTTTCACAACTGATGAACCATCGCAAGGCATGTGTCTTTAACAAGCAGGAAACTGAAGTATAGCAAGCACTCAACCTTTCAAGGGCACTTTTTGACCAGTTTTATTTTGCATCATGAAGAGCAACTACCTACGAAGTCTGCATTGCTCAGTGTCAGAAAAGCAACACAACCAGAATAAATTATTCAAACTGTAGATGACAGGGTTATGAATCAGATACTCAGGCCTATTTAGTCAGTCTATTCGTGATCCAAGTCAATAAATAAAAGGGCTAGCCTTTCTGAATAGTAAGTGCACACCGTGGAAACTCTTGGAGTTTTTCATATCCACTGTAGAGCCTTGGAAAAAAAAAATCAATCAACAAATATTTATTGAGTTCTTGCTTGAGACTATGTGAGGTAATTAAAAAATAATTTATTAGGAAGTAATTTTAGCACATAGTATAAAATTCACCCACCTCCCCTTCTGAGAGGTAACCACTGTTCTCAGTTTCTTTGGTGTCCTTGCAGAGATATTCTAAGTCTATTCCAGTATGTTTGTGTTTGTATTCTTTAACTGTATCATTTTCTATTCTGTACCTTAACTTTTTTCATTTAATACACTCGGGAAGTTGTTCCATTCAGTCCGCATAAGGCTGGGTCATTCATGTTAATGTCTGTGTAATGTGACTGTTGAATGGATGCTTTGTAATACATGTAACTAATATATCTTCCTGACAGGCATTTGGGCTGTTCCCAATTTTTGACTTTTATAAACAAGGCTACAGAATATGTCTGTGTGCATGCCATTTCACATTTGTATATATGTGTAGGATAAATTCCTAAAATGTACCTTCTAGAACAAAGAGTATATATTCTATCTTCCTGAACTTATGACACTACTTTACAATATGACTCATCATGATCCCAGTAAGCTGGTATTCTTCAACTGTACATTTGGTTGATAGATTATATTTCAAAAATAAAAGGAATTGGCTGGATGGCTGATAAAACCTAATGAAACTCAAATGACGGATTGTTAGAAATGTCAAGAATATTTAAAATTAAGAGTCTGCAGAAATCAGGCTTATATACATAAGAATATATGACAGATATGACTGTCTGGGAAACAAATATACATGTTCACCAGTATCTAGTTCTGTGATCAGAACTGCAATACTGTAAGCAATGAATTATTTTGTAAATGGGAAACCAGTGTTAACAAAGAATCTAACAAAGACCTATACTCCTCAGCATTGGGCTAAATTGATAAGTCCACTTTATTGTCATGAATAAGAAGTCTATGTTTCAATAATAGTGAAACCAAAGGACACTATTTAACATGGCAGAGGATGAGATCTAAATGGATAAACGTGGGGTAGAAGGCCTACCTAGCCACAATTAAGACCTAAAAATTTGTTAAAATGATTTGCCTAGAACTAGTGGACTAAAGCCATGGGTACAGAACAAGAACACATGAACACTAGCTTAGTTAAATATTGTCAGTGTTACATTTCATGGGACTTCTGAGAGCTGCAAAGCTGCACCGTAATAAATGGTACTTTCATCTAAAATTGACTGGGCTGTTGAGATGGAGTATTTCATTTCATTCTGGTCACACACACTTACACCATATGCTGTTAGTAAACATCCTTGTCATATCCTCTGGTTGTTAATAATCCGACCATAAAAATAAGCCCCTCATTTATATTTTTGGGAAGAAGGTTAATTTGGCTTTCAGTAAAGTGCCCTGAATCCTAACACAACCTTATCCTAGTAGAGGTTAATTAGAAGTTAATGGGTATTAAAAGTAGTATTTTGTTACCTTTGGATGAGAAGAGTGTTAACTGAGAGACCTCAGGAAAACAAAAGTCATTTTTAATTCTACCACTCAGAGATCATCACCGTAACACAGCCCTGCCTTTTCTTCCATATTTCAGAGTGTATGTCTGCCTGGCCGTATTTAGGATTAGAAGATGCTGGCTACTGCTTCGTCTCCTGTTTTCATCTAATATTGTGAGTAGTTTTTCATGACTCTAAATATTCTTCAACATTTTAAATAGAGTAATGGTTCACTGAGTAAATATTATATAGTAAGTTTAAAAATTTCCCTACTGTTGGGCTTTATGTACTTGTCTATTTACTGCTATTATATATGGTGCCTCCGTAATATCCTTTGCACCTACATCTTTTCTTCATCACCTCTTAACCAAATTTCTAGGGGTGGAATTACAGATCATAAGGTATGGATATTCTTCAGACATTTGATGCCTATTGCCAGGATTATGTACTTTAGACTAAGTATTCCCAAAGTAACACATTAGATACATTGTCCAGGGTGTCACAGGTGAATGCATCTGGACTGGGTTGAAGAGTGTCCCCTCCAAAATTCAAGCCCACCTTAACCCTCAGAATGTGACATTATTTGGAAATAGAGGCTTTGAAGATGAATTAGTTAAAATGAGGTCATACTGGATCAGTGTGGGACATAATCCAACGACGGGTCCTTATAAGAAGAGAAAACAGAGCACAGAGAGGAGAACGTACACGATGCTGGAGGCAGAGACTGGAGTGATGCACCTACAGACCAGTCAACAGCAAGGATCTCTGGAAATCACCAGAAGCTGGGCGGAGGCGAGGAAGGATCCTCCTGTGGAGCCTCTGAAGAGAGCCTGGACCCACAGACACTTTGATTTCAATTTCTAGCCTTCCAGAACTGAGAGAAAATAAATGTCTAATCTTTTTTAAGCCACTAAGTGTGTGGTGCTTTGTTATGGCAGCCAAAGAAAACAAATAAAGCATCTCTGTGAAGTCATGCAAGTAACCTATCTTAGGGGGTGTGGCAGAGTTTATGCAAATGCCTGAAACTAAAATCAGTTCAACCAGAACCATGGACTTGGGCTGGACCGCTTCCTGGAAATATGAGGCATAGCTCTTGACTTTCCTGTAGGCTGATGTTAAGTCCTCTCCCTCCTGATCATTCAAGCTGGGTGAATTTATTATATTCATTTGACACTGAGTTTATTAAAATTTTATTTTATTATTTTGTAAAACACATCAAATGCTTTATCTGTACAAATAAATTAAAAATTCCCACATTCACAGAACTATTTAATTACAATTCTGTTAAGTGTTAGGTATTGTGCCAGGCACTTGACAATTATTATTTCACTTAATTGTCACAGTCACCAGTAAAGTAGGTTATTTTGCATTTTTAATGATAAGGGATTGAAGTTTAGAGTTTAAACAGACTTTCAGTGGGTAGTTGCTCACTAAATATTTATTGATGGATTTGCTCCAGAATAATGATTAGCTATGAGAGTCTGTTGCCAAGCACTGAGCTGGCGATGTACCAGATCCATGGTTGTACCATGGACTGTGTGAAGTAGCTACTCTTATTTCAACTAGTGCTCTGGGGTTTGTGGCACCTCTTGCCCTTGCAAACGCCTCAATCAGCAATGAAGCCAGCAGAAGCCTTTAAGAGGCTGCCACCCTGGCTGAGCATGGAACAGTGTGGCAGAGAAAAGGTTTTGGGGATTGTTAATAGGCAAGTCTCTGGTGTAAGTCTACAGATTTCATAGGTGGAAACGTATTGGCCCTTCTTAAACTATAACCACAAAGACTATACTATAAATTACATTAAAATTAATTCTCAAAGATTTCATTAACTACGGTAAAGGAACAATTTCTTTTAAAAATGAAGATTGAAACTCTGTATGCTTTACAATGTTAAAACAAAAGCAAACTGCCAACAGTGGTATTCTTTCTATCTTCAATATAATAGTTTTATTGATACTCCTGAAATGTTAGAAGAGAGTTACCAAAGCTTTAAAAATTAGACAATGTGCAGCATTTCTTAGGAATATATAGGCGTTTTTAGGCATGTCTTATTAATGTTTATCTCCCTACCTCTTAGCAGAGTTCTTGACATGTAATTAATAGATACTCAATAGATGTATGATGAGTAAATGCTCTGGCTAAAATATACAAGATATACTTTTGATTTAAAATTCCAAGATGTTTGCCTAAGGCTTCACACAACAAACAGGCTCTTGGTCGGCTTCTGCCTGTCAAGAAGGCAGCCTGTGAGGTGTTTACCTTCTGCATTTACAACCATCGTTCCTATAACCCCTTTGTGGCTCTGGATCCTCTTGAGGGTTTCCTCCACCTCTGCCTGGAAGAGATCAGGAAGAAAATTAACCAAAGAGTCTTTGTGGTGACCCCAGTCATAATTAGAGTAATGTTCTGAAAGACCCCTATTCTCCAATCTCCTTAAACTAAGATTTAGAAGCTCAGATTTTTGGAAGAGAGCTTTGAAATTGTCAGGTCCCATATGCAAGCCTATGTAAGACCCTCTACGTACAACCCTGACAAATATCTTGGCTTGAACTCTTGTTGAGACAGAAAGCTTCTTGCCTCACAAGAGCTCACTCCATTTTTATCTGTCTCTATTTACTGTTAAAGTATCCTATGTTGTTGAACAGAAATCTGCTCCTGGTCATCTTTCATTCATTGATCTTTCTGTATTCAAGTGAAAAATCTCTTTTCTACATTATAGATTTAAAAAATATTTATAGAGCTGTTATCACTGCCTCCTTCTGTCTAAAAGTATCACTGAATGAGAAATCATATTCTCAGTCCTAAATGCCACCTAATTGGGAGTTCAGATGGTTAAATTCAAAATATTCTGTAAAAACAGTGTATTCCAGGATTCTACTGGTAACCACAGCCTGGATCTCAGTGCAAGATGAACGTTCAACCATGAATGATTATGTTGGAACCCCACTACTGGGTTTTAAACTCAGCTTTCTGAATCACATGCATAGACTATATATATTGTACCAGTTTCTTGCCTTCTCCAAATGCTAAAATCAAGAATAATTTTTCCCAGCCTGCATATTTTCCATAACTGAGTAATCACTGGATATTCTGAATTCAAACAGTATTCTGCAGAGTCTCTTGATGAGGATTTATGATATATTTTTCTTTCCAGCATTGTACAGGTGAACGTTATGTTGCTTTAGTCAAAAGACAGTTTTCTTTTGTCCCTAATATGGGTGGGAGCACTTATTTCCTCTTTCCACCACTACAGCAGGTGTTTTCTAAATTTCAGGCATTCATGTACTAGATTTATAATTTTTGCCATTATGAATACCATCTATATTATTTACCCAGCACATTCTTAAAATTATTTCACTGCTAAAAGCTTAAATGCATTTTAAAAGGAAATTATACATCATTACCACAAATGTAAATCTGGTATCATTTGTCATAGGCAGAAATAACCATAAAAACAAACAAAACAAAGAGAGAACATATTGTTAAATTTTACCCCAATGAAATCTCTGAGCCTGAGGTCTGCCCTTCAGGTGAAAAATCAAAACTACCAAAGGATAGTGGTATTAACGACCTAACAGTGCCAGAAACTCTCTCCTGGATATAGTCTAAAGGCTGGAAAAAAAAAAAAGAGGAATAACTTTCTCTGATGTGATTCACTCTGTGGTTTTTGGTTTTCTGAGCCATCTTAAAGTAGCAACTAACGTCTGCATCTCACGTTGGGAAACACTGAACTTAAAGCGTAATAGCTGTACAGGGATCAATGACTTACTACAGTTTTCTGCCATCTGTAAGACAACGTCCACAGGTCCTTACAACCGCTGCCCTCGTTTTATCTTTTTCTGTTTTACTTCTCTCCCAAACGCCTCTCGCTGATCTTCCCGGCCTTTCCCTCTCTTTTCCCAGGTGTTTTCTCCTTTGGTGATTTTTGAGCCCCCAATACAGTCTCTTAATTCCCATCGCCAATTCGCTTTTCATTCCTTTCTTAAAAAGAAACTCTGCTTTCACTTTGTTCTTTTTCAAACCTTCCTGTCTCCATTTTCCTTTTCTTCTCCTCCCCCTCCCATTCCTGCTGCCTCTTTATTTTCCTTTCTTGTCTCTCAATAACTCCTTCTCCCCTCTCTCCATTTCCTTGCGTTCCTTGTCCCCTCTCTTTCTTCCCTCTCAGGGTGATTTTTCTACTCTCCCTCGCGCCGCTCCCCTTTTCAAACTTGCCTCGCCGTCAAGGAGATTTCTCCTTCCCCTCAGGATCTTTCATCCCCTCCGTATCTCTCTTCTCTTTCTCGATACCCTCCCTCCACAAGTATCACCCCTCAGAAATCACCCCCCCACCCCAGATATCTATGCCCCAAGATAGCTTCCCCCATCTAGCCATCTTCTTCCCTCCCTCCACGGTCGCCCTCTGGTCCCTCCAGGGTCTCCGTGTCACTCCTCCAAGAAGCTTCTGGAGACCCCAGCCTTCGCCCCGGCCCCGGGAGCGGGGCAGCGAAGGTCCCCTGCCGGTCGCTGCCCTTGGAGCGGCGGGTCGCGGACAGAGCCCCCGGATTTACCATCGCGCGGGCGGCGAGACTCTGAGCTCAGTTCGGTGCCACCGCTGCCCGGAATGTCAGCAACGCTGCCAGCCGTTGCTACGAGACAGGGGAGGAAGTGACCTCCCGGAAGCGAGGGTGCCCGCGCCTGCGTGCGCGCGAGTCGGGCCCCTCCGGGCAGGCTCTTCCGCCCCGAAGTGGCTTGACGCCTCCCGGCCGCCGTAGGCGGAGGCTGGGGACCGTGGCTCCGAGCGCTCACCTGGGGCGCGCCCGGCCCGTGGGCCGCTGGGCATGAGGAGAGCTGAGGGGCTTAGGCCAGGCTCCGGGTCATTCGTTCGTCCTTTCACTCATTCATTCCTTGAGGTACGCGTTCGTGTAACCGCCACTTCCCCGTTCAAGAACGATATATTGACCACCTACCCCGTCCCGTCCCCTGGGCCTGTGGTACATTCTAGCGGGGGAGACAGACGAAATGCGACAAACGAAGCAATACTGTCCAAGTGTGATACGTGCTGTGGAGCAGATAAACCGGGGTGGGTCCTTGTGACTCCGGGGCGATACTGGGTATAGCCTCAGCTGCCCAGTGACCCTCGGAGCATTTCCTGTGGCGCTGCCTTGTGCAGGGGTTTGTTCCCCCCGCCCACCAGGGGCAGTTGTTTTTTTTAATTAAAGAAGAACTATACCGCAGTATGGAATAGTACAATCATGTATATATCCATCAGTTCACATGTCCCCACCTCCCAAACCGTAGGTGCAGCGCCATCTTACGTCTTAGGTTCTCATGTGTTGTAGCACCCCGAAGCCGCTCTTCTCTCAGTTGGAGGGTTGCTGCTTCCTAGCGATTTTGTTTAATCCATCAGGAGCTTTATTTATTTATTTTTTATAAAGTTATTTGCCCACCCTTCTGAGTTGCTGAAAAATTGCAGGCGGTAGTGCTGGAGGTTCTACAAATCGCCGTAGAAGAGCGGTCCACCGGGTGTTTAAGGAACTGATGGAGGAGACAAGTTAAAGATCAATTAGGGATGGTTAGAAGTCCCTTGATCTTTTGAAGGGCATTGGATATATCTTTGTAGCCTGGGAAGAAGAAACCAACTGCGTGTGAGGGACAGTAGGAACATTTTGTGGTTGGGGTCGTCCTGAAGACCTGGGGTTTGAAGAGGGCTTTGATGACTAAACTCTAAGTACTAAATGCAAGTGGTGAGGGGGGGATGCATCTCCGTAGGGGCGATGCTATAGCGACTCCCTATAATACTGATTCAGTTTGTGCTTCTATTTCCAGTAAGCAGCCTCCCACCAAACAAGGCATGCTTATTGCTAGGAACGTCAGCTAGAATCTGAATAGGTCCTTGTCAGGGATGCTCTAGAAGAATTTCAGACTTGGTCGTTTGGGCCTAGATGATCCATTTCAACTTGGAGTCTTATCATTTTATGATGTTATGTGCAGAAACACTCTCAGAAGCTCTAGTTCTGCTGAATTTTTTTTTTTTTTTTTGGTGGAGGAGGTGATCCTGGTCACTGTCATTTCCCCCCCTCTTTTTTCTTTCAGAAACTTATGCTTCTCAAAAAGACAAGTCACAATAGCTAACTCATGCCCATTGTCACTCAACACTTGGAACTCCAACCGAGATGATTAGGAATGGGCAACTAAGATTCTGGGGGAGGAGTCTGGTGTGTGTGTGTGTGTGTGTGTGTGTGTGTGTGTGTGTGTGATCCAGCTCTGCACTGATTGCTTATACCGCTTTTCAGTGATAAAAGTGTAGGCATTTACAGCAATACTGGCTGAATTGTATAAATACAGATTCTTGGGCTCTCTGGGTGTATCAGATCCAGGAGATTGCTACTTGATTGTGCAGCCATTTGTTTTGCTTCTAAAAATTAGTGGCAGTGCACCGTGTTATCTCTGATGTCAGTCAGCTCTAATGAAGGAACTGACTGCATATGCATGGGGTGTGAATCCCCTCGTTTCTGGAGTCAGGATGTCAAACTCATTCAATAGCTGACAGCTGTGATTAGAGCAAAGAAAGACTCCAGCATGAAAGGCACTGACAGGAGTAGCCAACTGCAGAAAAAGTAATAAGGAGTACCCCAAATGACTTCCAATCAACAGTCAAGTTTGACTCACTGTGCACAGGAAATCAATGAGGAGAATATGAGCCATTTTCTCTTTATCAATTTTCGCTTCTAATTATTCCTTGGAGGTAGCTTGGTTTAGCTTTTATACATTTTTGGGGACTATAGTGAATATCCGGAGCTGTGCTGTATAAAGTATCTTGGCAGCAGCGTCTGTCATGTTTCCTACCCCATCCTCAGTACATGGGAACCCCTCTTTCCCTTTTCTCTTCTCCCATCCATCCCCTCACCACTTCTTTTGACCCACAGTAAGTGCTAAGTAACTTTGAAATAAAGAGAAAGAATTAGTGAATAATACTTTTTGCAAGTACTCTGAAGTGACCCCCAAACTTGTGGTCCATGTGAAGATAGTCTACTATTCTTCACATATAATTTTGTCAAAGAGAGATGATTGTCTTCTGGGGTCTATCTCTTTGATAATTTGTTTCTGTTCTCTGCTTAATCTGAAGAAATCCAGGTGACTTCATGAGCTAGAGTTTTCTCTTGGGGTTTTCTGTACCACTCCATATAGAAAGTGGCATTCCTGCTAGTTGGCAAATACTAATACTGAGCCATGGAATATATTTTGTGCCCATTTTCTCATAAGATAAGGCATCATTTGTCAACTTAAACAGAACTTCTAGTGTTCTACTGGTTTTGCTTAAAAAAGTGTACACTAGATTCTTTGAAAATATCTCTTAATACTGAGGCAGAATCAGAACATGTCAGTGATGTCAGTATTACACACAACTGACCCAGTACCATAGAGTTACAGAACTGCAGATTTAGGGTTTCAGAAGATCAACCATTTTCTACTTCTTATTAGGACAAAGGCATCCTCTAGGGTAATTGTTTCCAGGACCAAAGTGTAACGCAAGCATTTACTTCCCATAAGGGAATCTTTGTTGAGCACAGAATTTGGATTTACATGCAGGTAGGGTTGATGTTTCTAGGTGTGTCTGTGTGAGTAAAATAAGTTCTCAGGGCTTCTCTTTCCTCGTTTATAAAATAGGAAAGACAGTATCTACCTTACAGAGTTGATGTGAGGTGTCAAAATGCTTGGTTTGTGGCAGGTGCCCAATATGGATCGTTTAACCCCATTTCTTTCTTGTGTCATTTCTTTCTATTGTATGTCCTTCTCTTTTCCTCCTTACTTCCTTCCCATTTCTTTCCTCTCTTCTTTCCTGACTACCTTCTCTTCAACCTCCGTTTCCTTCATGCACTCCCTACGAAAAAATCCTGAATTTGTATTATTGACTTTCCCCCTGAAGAACATCTTTCCCTTTGTTTTCTTATTCCCCTTCCCAAGTTCTTCAATTAGAATGTTCATCTAATGTAATCCATCTACCTCTCATCTCATTTTTTCACAATTCCCAGTTTTAAACTTCTAGCTCCAGCAGTCAGTTCCCATCTCTGTGCAGTGCACTCAGTAGATATTCTCAGTGTCCTGGGGTTGAGGGAACACTGTTTTATTTCCTGGTCTATTAGTTTTGTTCAAAGAAGAAAGGACTGAAGGGAGCAATAAGGAAGCCATGCTCTTTATTCCTGATAATTCAGTCCCAAGGTCTCTGATATACTCATGTATATATTTTTCAAGCTCTCTGATCTACTTAGTTTCAGAATTACTTTCATTGGTAAGTATAACACAGAAAACAGTTAGGTGCACAAAAACAAAAGTTAGTTGGTGAGTTACTAACAAAGGCCAGATGCATAAAAGAAGACATACAGTCAGTGCGTTACCACAAAGTGAACTCCCGTGTAACCCCCAACCAGGCCAGTAAATAGAACACTTCCAGAAGCTTCCACATGGCCATTCCCAATCATTACCCCCACGTTGTATGGCCTGAAAAGCCTAAAATATTTACTATCTGGACCTTTACTGAAAAAACTTTCTGATCTCTGTAATAGACTGTTTTTCCTCTCTTGAGTCTTCAAAATATGTTTAATGGTTGAAAACAAAACATTGTTCAAAGTACGTAAATGTAATGTGTAAAATAACCACAACGTAAAGTGGGGAGGCTAAAGGGATGTATTCTTACATTCTACTTGGAGTGTTCAAGTACTGATTTTAAGTAGACTCTGAAGTGAGGTGTATAATCCCTAGAGCAACCAATAAAAAAAGTATACAAACAGATATAGTAAAATAGCATAATAGATGAATTACTAAAAATTGTTCAAATAATCTAAAAGAGAAAAGGGCAAACAGTGGAATGGAAAACAAATGGAGCAGTCAGAAAGCAAATGATATCATTGTAGAACTAAATTCTGATATATCAACGATTATATACCAGTTAATGGAGAGATTGTCAGAATTCTTCAAAAAATGACCAGTGATTTCTACTTTTGGAAAGATGGAATAGATGTACGTTTCCCTTTTCTTCCCATGGGATATAACTGAAAATCCTAGAAATTATATGTACAAACACAAGAAGACTTTGACAGATGGAGTAAATCAGTCATATTGCCTAGGGACCTTGTGACCCAAGGAATGACATAATTGTAAATTACCTGGGTTTCTTTTTTGCCTCATCTGTTCTAGACTAGGAACTGAAGAAGCTGGTCACCCAGAAATGCCAATAGGCACAGAAATTTTAAAAAGCACCGAGACAAGCCAACTCTGGAGCCAAAGGACCAGGAAAGGGCCAGCCAACAAGATAGAAACACTTAGAAAATAACCACTCTAGTCCAGCCAAACACTAGTAAAGGCCAAGTGGAGAGTATAGACTTCCACTCTCACCTTGCTGTAATCCCCCCAGTCACCACTAGGGAATTGTCAGACAAGGCTGAGTAGGTAGTTGGTACTTTTCATCCGTCTGGATAACTGCCCCCTGCAGTTTCAGTGAAGTTCATGTGGAGACCCTGGACTGCCACCCCATGATAGCATATGAATAATTCCATTAAATATAAACAGTTAAAAGAAACCAATAAAAGGCAGAGATCATGAGCATGGATTAAAATCATGACCTAACTATATGCTATGTGTAACTGACCTCAAGTATAACATAGGTATGTAGGAAATAAAAGGATGGGAAAAGATATATCATGTAAACATTAATGCAAGTAAAGCAAGAGTGGTTATATTAATCTCAGATTAAGTAGACTTCACAGCACAGAAAATTACCAGATATAGAAAGGAAAATTATATAACGATAAAATGGTCAATCCACAAAGAAGTTATAGCAAATCTAAAAAGGTATGCATCAAACAACAGACCTGCAAACTATGTAAAGCAGAAAGTGACAGAATTAAAAGGATAAGTAGACATATCTTCAATGATAGTTGAAGACTTCAACACCCCTTTCTCAACAATTGATAGAAGAATCACAGAAAGCTCACCAGGGATAAAGAACTTGACATCACCAACCAACAGAATCTAGTTGACGTTTATAGAACACTCTAACCAACATCAGCAGAATATATATTCTTTTCATGTGCCCACAGAGCATATACCAACATAGAGCACATCCTGGGCCTTAAGACAAACCTCAGCAAACTTAAAAGAACTAAAATCAAGCAGAGTATGTTCTCCAATGGCAGTGGAGTCAGTCTAGAAATCAGTAACAGAAAGATAATAGTAAAATCTCCAAACACTTGGAAAATAACACTTTTCTAAATAATGCACGAGTCACGGAGGGGATCTTAAGGTAAGTAAAATACAGTGAACTGAATGAAAATGAAAATACAACATATCAAAACTGTGGGACACAACTGAAGCAGTGATGAGAGGGAAATTTATAGCACTAAATTATTACATTAGAAAAGACAAAACATCTTAAATTAATCATGTGAGCTCTCATATCAAGAACCTAGAAAAAGAAGAGGAAAATAATCCCAAAGGAGGCAGAAGAGTGTAAATCATAAAAATAAGAACAGAAATAAAAAAAAATTTTAGACAGGAAAAAAAATAGAGAAAAATCAGAGTTGGTTCTTTGAAAAGATGAATAAAATTGACAAACATCTAGCAAGATGGACAAAGATAAAATGGGAGAAAACACAAATTAGCAGCATCAAGAATGAAGCTACATACTTTTCAGAGATAAAAAAGTTAGGGAACAGTATTAACAACTTTGCATACATACAGTTGACAACTTAGATGAAATGGACCAATTCCTTAAAATCACCCACCAAAAAATCTCACCCAGTTTGAAATAGATAATTTGAATACCCCTGTACCAATTTAAGACATTGAAGTTATAATTTGAAAATTCCCCAAAAGAAATTTCCACTGGAGATTCACCAAATAAATCTGCCAAATGTTTGAAGACTAATTAATATGGTTTATACACAGTCTCTTTCAGGAAATAGAAGAGGGAAACCTTCCTAATTCATTTTATGAAGTTAGCATTACCCTGATACCAAAGCCAAGTAAAGACAGTACAAAAAAAAAAAAAAAAAAAAAGGAAGGAAAGAAAACTATGGACCAATATCTTTCATGAATGTATATGCAAAACCCTTAACAAGGTATTAGCTAATAGAATTAGCAATTAAAAAGAATTATATACCATTACCAACTGGAGTTTATTCCAGGGATGCAAAGTTGGTTCAAAAATCCGTCAATGTAATCCACTGTATTAACAGGCTAAAGAAGAAAAAAAAAATCACATGATTAATCAGTTGATGCAAAAAAAGAATTTGACAGAATTCACTACCCATTCATGAACCACTCAGCAAACTAGGAATAAAGGGGAACTTCTATAACGTTATAAAGATCATCTACAAAAAAGCTACAGATAATGTTCTTAATGTTGAAAGACGAATGCTTTTCTCCTAAAATTGGGTGTAAGGAAAGGATGTCCTCTCTCACTACTCTTCTTTAACACAGTGCTGGGCCCGTTAGCCAGGCAATAAAGCAAGAAAAGGAAATAAAAGGCAAACAGATTGGAAATGAAGAAATAAAACTGTCCCTATTTGAAGATAACATGATTGAATGTATAGAAAATGCCAAGGAATCTATGAAAACAACTTCTAGAAATGAAATTTTAAGGTGTAAATCTAGCAAAACTTGCATAGGACCTGTATACTGAAAACTATAAACTGCCAATTGAAGAAAATGAATATCAAAATAAATGGGGAGATGTCAGTTCTCTCCAAATTGATGTATAGGATTAACACAATTCCTGCCAAAATCCCAGCAAGATGTTTTTTGTAGATATACAGAAGATTATTCTAATATTTGTATTGAAAAGCAAATAAAATATAATAGCTAAAGCAATATTGAAAAAGAATAAAGTTGGAGGAATCACTATACTCAATTTCAAATACATTAGGTAGCTACAGTAATCAAGACTGTGTGGTGTTGGTGGAGGGATAAACACAGATCAATGCAACAGAATAGAGAACGCTGAAATAATCCCACACAAATATATCCAACTGATTTTTGACAAAGGTGCAGAAGCAGTCAGTGGAGGAAGGATAGATTTTTCAATAATCTCTGCTGGAGAAATTGAACATCTATAAACAAAGGAACCAAACCAAACCAACACGAAACAAAAAAATCCTTGACTTAAGTCTCACACCTTATATACAGATGCACTCAAAATGGATCACAGACTTAAATGTAATGTAAAACTAACAAACTTTAAGAAAAAAAACATAACAGAATATCTTTATACTCTAGGGATAGACAAAGAATCCATAAAAGGAAAAATTGGTACATTAGACTTCATCAAAGTGAAAAACTTGGCTCTTTGAAGACACTGTTAAGAGAATGAGAGACAAGCTACAGACTGGGAGCAAATATTTGCCCAGCATGTATCTGATGAAGGACTAATAGCTAAAATAATTAATTCTCAAAACTGAGCAGTAAAAAACCCCAAATGATCCAGTTAGAAAAAGGGCAAAAGACATTCCACTAAAAAGGATATACAGATAGCAGCTAAGCACATAAAAAGATATTCAACATCATCAGCCGTTAGGGAAGTGCAAATTAAAGCCACAATGAGATAGTATTACACACCTATTGGAATGACTGAAATAAAAAATAGTGACAACACCAAATGCTGGTGAGGATGTAGAGAAACTGGATCACTCATCCATCGTGGTTTGATTTTGTGTGGTTTTCCTTGTATTTATCCATATCTTTTGTCCATTTTGGGAAATTCTTATCCTATGTTTTAACAGTTTCCAGTAATTAAAAAAACATTTTTTTTAATGAACGAATAAAGACTATGAGCTTTGTCTAAGGTAATTGACTGAAAAATGTTTCCTCCTCATGCTCTGCATGTGTATTTCCATCTAGACAATTATAAACATGGAAACTAAACAGCACAACTATATATGGTGTTTCCCCATTGTTGCGCCCTAAGTGATATCTACTTTGTTCTTACTCTCAGAATCGACTGATTGTCATATAGGATATGTTAGGCTAATTTTGCTGTAAGTTTTATTTTTTAATTAAACCTGTGCGAGGATGTAAGCAGTGAAATATTCTCTCCAGACCTTTAAAAACTAAGGATAATGGGTATTGGGTGATGGAGAAGTCTGTGGCCCTTCTATTAACACTTAATAATTTCTCACCTCTCATTTTTCATTAGCTGGGCATAGTTTTCCAAGCACTTTGATATTCCCTTTCTCAGTTGCCCTCACAACGACTCCTTGAGCTTGGCAAGCTTGCAGAGATAGTCTCTGAGGCAAAGAAGCCTATTGACAGATAAGGGTCCAGAGTGGTAAATCTCATTTCAGAGTGGTCTGGAGCTTCCCAGGATGGCTCTGAGTCTGTATTTGAGTGCCTGTTTTATACTCATCAGGTTACCTAGCTCCAAAATATCATAGTCCTTTGAAACATGGACACAATAAGTGGTCCAGCCAGAAACAAAGTTGTCTTCCTTGTCTTCCTTTTATGCTGTTATGCCAACTGCATACAAGAGAGAAGACTTTGTTATCTGCTTGGAAAGAGGGGGCGTTCTCATCTCCCTCCCAGTTGACTGATGCTTCCTAACAGCCCACCAGCCATCTCAGAAAGAGCCCTCCTGTAAATATTTTGGTCGACCACTTCTCTTGCAGCTGACTCAGGAATTGAGATGGGTAGTCTGCGGATCCTAGAATCAGTCTGGAGATGGTGATGAGATTGCCAAGTGGAATTGCCGTAAGCCTTGACTAGCAAGAAGCAGCTTACCTTGTGGAATCTCGGGCCTTTCTTCTGACCACTGTAGGGACTAAGAGGACAAGGTAAGCGAGGAAGCACAATGGTGGGGACTGAGGCACATGTTTGGAAGGCAAAACGATGGAGACAATGTATGAAGCTTCAGAGTCCTTCTTGAGATAAATCATACTCACGTGGGGCAATTGTTCCTTCAAAAATATCGCTGGAGTAGTTGAACCAGAACCATGGGAATTGCAGGGAATGCATGGGAATGCAGTAAATAAAATAGGAATATCCCCTGCTTTCATAGCACCTACTGCCTAGCGGGGGTGTACTTCATAAACAAGTAATTACACAACTGTACATCAGGGTTCTTTGTGGGAGAAGAACAGGTTGCAATTGGGGCACATGAGAGGTCATCTTGACCTGGTGTCGGGGGGTCCTGGAAGGATTCCTGGAATTAGGGGTATCTAAGCCGAGTCATAAAGGAAGATCAGACACTTGTTAGGTGAACACATGTGGAGGTAGAGTAGAGGGAAAAGAGTGGGCAAGGAAACGAAGATGTTTCAAAGAACTAAGATTATTGCAGTTTGGTATGACTTTAGCTGTGGCTTTAGCATACAGAATGGGGAAAAGAGGTCTCTAGGCAAAACCTAGTATTACTTTGAAAAACTGGGTCGAAGTGCTTAACTTGAAATGTAGAGAATCGCCATGAATGAGCCACTGGCTCCCCACTGTCTACTAGTGTGTTTATGTAGGAACACTGACTTCATATATGCAGGCAAGATGGTGCAGGTTAACTCAAGATTTCTATGAGTACGTTTTGCCTTGCCTGGCAAGTTGTGAAATCTGTCCCCTCACTGAGGCAGATAGCGCCCTCCAGTGGCAGTGAAGGTGAGAGCTCCATCTGCTATAAGGACGGTGCATTTTTGCCCATTCCCCCCTGAGGTCACAGTCAGTTGAGAGTCAGTAGAGTCCGCTGAAATTCTGAAACCAAATAAGACAAAGAGAGTGCTAGTTCTTATGGAGAGCTGACTTATTATCTAAATGTTAATCCTTTTAATATACCTCCAAAGCAGTCTCCTGGTTGAGAAAAATTACCAAAAAATAATGGAGGAGAGAATGAGGACTATAAAAAATGCGAAATGTTCTGTCATTTCCCTTTCAACCCCCCCCCCCCGCCCCCAGAACACTGATTTAGCTTTGGATGGTGGAAGGGAATTAGTAAGTGGATCTACTGGTGTAAACAATTTTAACAATAGAAAGTTAATTTCTTCTCAACTCTTCTAAACGTTGGAATAAGACTTTGAGGTGTTACCAGATAGCCAGTCTGTTTAGGTGCTTACCTGTCTGGGATCAAGACAGAATAAAAAGAGGTGTGTGTCTGGGGGAGGGGACAGCTGTGGTTCATGTCATAATGTCCCAGGACACACCCAATTCCCCTTCCCCCTACAGGGGGAAAATTGGGATCCCACTCTACCCAAACGTGTTGTGATTTTGAGCATATTAAATTTTATTTAGTTATTCTACAGAAACCTCAAGATTTAAGAAGGTGCCCAATGGTGTGGATAGAATTGCTTTAAATGACATAGAGCTGGAACGCAGTAGTTACTTTTCTTTCTGCCTAAATAGGAAGAACGGCTGAGTCGGGGGAAGTGACCCTGTGGTGCTTTTCAGAATCCTCTAGGTGGCGCTGCTGCAATAGCTATTGGCCAGAAAATTTTTAAGCACTTAAGTAGCAAACCAAAACTTAACTTATTGAATGTCTTATATTCATGGTTAATTGCTAATATGATCCTGCTGATAATTTATACCATCACATTTACATAATAGTCTCCTAAGAGTGAGCCTATAGACATAAATTCCACAACCGAGTAATTTCAAGGGTTGGAATACATGTACTTCTCTGGTTATTATTTCATAAAATTATGGACTTTCGCGTGTGGCTGAATTCTTCCACACACGTTAAAACCGCCTGCAGGATTAGCTCTTGTGACCTCTACTTGTGTTGGACAGTGTAGGACAGTGCCTTGTACACAGTAGGTGCTAAATTAACATTTACCGGAGGAATTGATTCTATTTTGTTTTTCCCCTTTCACTACAAATTGGAGATGAGGTGACTACCTGAATTAAGTTTTGTGCAGCCCTGGTCAGACATTGCTGCTCATCTTTGCTAATGAAAAGACTGGGAAGCCATTTTTCCTTTATTTCTGAAAATGGCCTGAGGTGGAGATATATATATATATATATATATATATATAAAAGAAATCGCTTCTTCATTTTAAAAGTAAATTCGTTTTCAGGTTGGTTCCATTGAAATGCAGGAATGGTATGAAAAATTGTTTGATAATTGCTCGAATCTTAATCAAGATTTTATTAAAATCAATATTTGATATGCTGCTCAACTTAATTAAACTAAACCACAGAGAAATGAGTGATAAATGGGCTTGCAAATCAATCCTGGGATAAGGTGCGTCTCTTTTACTTAGTTTAACCTATGAAATGTTGGGTTACGCAATCGCTGTGACGACAAAAGGAACAACAACAAAAATCTCCGCTTTTATTTATACAATATGGACAACAAATATGAATGAGCAGGTACTCTGTGCCAGGCACTGAGCTAAACCTGGTGTATTAAGTTTCTTAATTTATTTTGGAACAAAATCCTATGAGGTCGGTCTCCTCAGTTGAGCCAGCGTGCGTGTCCCAGGTCATTCAGCCGGTGAAATGACAGAGGTGGGTTTTAACACAGTGATCCAGCTTTTCCCACTCCCTTAAACTGCTCACAAGGAGGAAGAAAAAATATAATTTGACTGTGGTTAATTTTAGAGAAGGTCAGTGGTGGTCATTTTCTTCCTAGAAGAAGTGTTGCTTTTAAGGCTAGTGATAGAAGAGAAGTGGGGGGCAAAAAGCCGAATCAGAAGGTCGTTGATTTAGCAGCTCTGAGTCCCATGGACTGGAGGAAAGAAAAAAGGTTTTTCTTTTTCTGGACAGACACAGAATATGGTTATTTACTATATAATTTATGCTTATTGAGAGTGGCAGAGATTTACGGCTTTAGTAAAAATGTGTTCTAATTGGGATTAGCTAATGAAAAAGTAGTGGCACTGCAGAGGCAAAGTTGGAAAATGGGATTTCAGTGGAGGTGCTTCTTCTCTCATGGGAGGCCAACAAAAGGGCTAGTGTCACGCACTGGGGCGAGAATCATACTTTTAATTAGGCCTTCAGAGTTTGTGCCTGCACTCTTGGCTCTAAGTGTTCTTAGTCGTCCAAAGAATCGGCTCGAGGAAACTAAAGATAGTCTTGTTAAATACCATTCGGCAAAGAGAACGAAACTGCAGCTTCCTGAAAAACCTCCCTCATTTTTATTCAGTGCTTGTTCGATGGGATGGAAATTAAAAATCAACAATAGTCACAACCACACAACTGTTACGACTTCCCTGCTCTAGGCTGAGGATAATTTTTCTTTCAAGTCACGCTTCCCAAACGACGGTCTTCATGTATCACATGCACAGTTTTTGATATCTCCCTGTACCTCTCGTGTTACTTAATATTTTCACTGAAAATAGTTTTTTTTTAAAAACTGAAATCAAATACACTTATTTTAGAAGGAAGCTTTGTGTCACGACCGCGAGTGGGAAACCAGTGTTACGTTTTCTAAGAAGGATAAGAGTGAAAAGAAATACAGTTGAGTCAAAACACTGTTATCAAATTTTAACTCCCGGGGAGTATCCAGAGGTCATAAAGACATACTTGTACCAAACTGAGACTTCCTCTTTTATTATATCTGAGGAATAAGAAAAGATTTGAAAAGGGAATGATTTTTTCATTATGCGAATCAATTTTAAACAACAAAGTGTCTATGTAACACCTAAAATCAAGTTTCCCACCAGAGGTGCGTCCTCCAACCTTTGTGATCAACAGCCCATGAAGCTGTGTCTGCTGCTCACGGGAGCCTTTGCCCCCCTTTCTTTACTTCCCGTCTTCCTCCCAATAGTATTTGAACCTTGCTCCCCACCCATCTAATTCCACTTACCTTATCTGTAAACATTTAGAGAATCCTGTCAAGTGAACAGACTCGGGATGGGAGGCAGATTACAAAATGAATGGTTCCCATTGTTGGTTAACACTTCTTTTCTCCATATATGATGTTTGAGATAGTTTTTCTCTAACCGGAAGTGGCAAGTTTCCAATAATAGTAAAGTAAACGTAACGAAAAATATGTCTCGTTACCACTCCTGACTTCATGTACCCAGTTCCCTCTTCCACTGATGACAGAGGCAATCACTGTCGTCATGTTTTCTGTGTTCTTCCAGAGGTATCCTGCATCCATGCAAGTTTACTTGAACCTGTATTCCTCTCCTTAGATGTCACACAGATGGAAGCACACTCTACATGTAAATGTAGAATGCTACATTTTATTTATAAACCCAACAATGTGTTTTGGATGTAGTTTCATATTAGTATGTATAGCCCTAGCGCAGTCTTTTGAATACTGCATAGAAGGACTCTATGCACGTAACTAATCCCCTTTCTATGGGCACTTGGATCATTACTTTTTCTTCTGCAAACAATACTGTAATATCCTTGCATAATTCTTTTTGGGCCCATGATGACCATTAAGAAATAAATCTAATGCTGGGCAGTATTCATTCAAATGGATGGAGTTCTAATTATAATGATTAGAGAGGGCAAACATAGTCATATTTCTTTCATGAGGATTGGCTTTCTCTTCTCTTTCCTTACCCGTAATATATCAATAAATTTGTCTCTGCTCTGGTGTCCTGCACAGCATGAAGCATCCTGATTTGCAGATGCAATTGTGGGTTCTACGTTATGTTTGTTGCATTTGTCTAATACTATTTAATTCTTCCTTGTCATGATCACATTTGAAATTAGTCCTGTAGTTTTGTGCTCAATGGCTGTCTCTCAGGGGATGACAAACTCCGTGAAGCCAGGGGATGTTGAAAAATCCTAAACTTCTGACCTTAGGGAAAATAACTACCACATAATTTTAATAGCAAATAGATACACATTCCTAGTGCAGCCTGAATGGGAAATAGGAAGGAAAACAAAAAGAAAGGGAAAACAACCCATGAGAGTTGGGGTTGCTATTTCTGATGAAGCTGGAATTGGGAAATACCAGGAGTCTCATAGGAAATCTTATCTCACCGGAAGACGATCCTGTCCTCTCGGCCAAAGAGCGGGTATGTATTTCTGTGTATATAATACTTGCAGACCCTAGACAGGGGGCCGGTCTTCCTTCTGGCTTAGCCTGCCGTTTATTATCATTCACAAGGTGGTGTTAGATGCTCAGCTTTTAAAAGAAGTGGCTTTTCAGCAGTATTTTTACCCTTGAGAGTGTATAGAGAGAGCTCTGTGTTGTATGTTAATCAGAGCTTTCACAACTCGCTTTGAATGGTATTCGAAATGTGTCTGGGAGTATGGTGAGTGAAATATGCCCAAAGTGTGCTCTATTATTTATTACTCAGGAGTCTTTCCACCTGAGACACAGGCTGAAATTAAAGGAACCAAATACCTACCTTTAATAGTGCTCCCTATGTACCCTTCACCCCCAAAAGGGTTCCAGGATTTGATACCTCTTAAGAGTCAGTTTGTATCTAAAGTTGTACTAAAATTTGTATTTTTAAATTCCCCAGTCTTTCTGTACATGTGTAGACCTCAGAGCACACAGTGCTATGCAAACATTTAGCAACCATGCCTGGGAGCTGTTCCTTCTAGAACCACTTCCCTCCCTTTTCCCAGATGGCAATTCGTACTCATCCTACAAAACCTGGTTCAAATGTCACTTCCTCCTCTGCCCTCCCTGATGGTTCCAGGCAGTGAGTCACCCCTTTCTCTGCTCTCCCACCATCCTTTTTATATACCTCGATCACATGCCTTCTCAGTGGGGCCAATATTGTCCCCAAGGGGGCAAAAATTCATTCTTTATTCTTTTAATGTATAAAGCACAGATATGCATACAATACATAAGAAATGTACTGTATATAAAATTTCATGGTGGGAGAAGATTAGGAAAAAACTATCTAAAAATACTTGACTTGGGACTTTGCTGGCGGCCCAGTGGTTAGGACTCCACGCCTCCACTGTAGGGGGCTCGGGTTCCATCCCTGGTTGGGGAACTAAGATCCTGCATGCTGCAAGTCGCAGCCAAAAAAACAAACGAAAGAAAAATCTTGACCTTAGAGTGGAGATCATGGAAAAAGGTTGAGAAACTGCTTTCTCATAACACTTGCTTCTTCTGAGACAGTCATTAGTTTGTATTGTACTGTGTATCTCTTACGAGTTAGAAAACCCTGGCTCTGAAACCCAGCCTCTAGCATGGTCCTTGCACTTATTGGCATTCACTATTTATTTACGTGAAGAAATAGATGATGATTGAGATGCTTGCTTCTAAACATGGCTGCTCCACACCAGAAACTTCTGTAAAAATCATTCTTGATGCCAATATCTAGGACCTACCTCCAGATCTAGAATAGGACCTGGTGGCTCTGGAGTAGGACTTGGGAATATGTATTTTAAAATGCTACTCCGGTGATTGAATTTGCAAACTATCGCTCCAGCCCAAGAATCACTTTCCTTTTCTTTCGCAAAGGTCTCCATTTATAAAAAGAAAAACCAGAATAGATGTGGGTGAGATTTTAGACTGCAGGATTCTGTGAATGTGGCAGACATTGTGGGCTGGCTCAACACCAGGGGAGCCCCGGGCAGGGTTTCTTTTGGTAGCCTCTGAACAACATGGACAGATATGAAAAGTTAAATGGTTTGGGCACTGGATGAATGTCCAGAGTGCTGGTTGATGGAAGTGCTGGTGATTTTTAGTGGCATGACCTGAACTCTTTCTCTACTCCTGTCCTGGGAAAGAATGTTTCCTGGAAAAAAAAAAAATCAATAATTTGAATGACACAATGGGAGACACACTTATCAGATCCATGGATGACACCCACTAAAGAGGAATAACAAATGCATAGACCAACGGATCTGTAACAACCTCCCAGTAGGTTAGAACCAAGGTTCTCAATCCTCTCAGGCCCAATGCCCTCTTTAGAGAAAAGATTTTGTAATGCCACTTTTGTTACTGTGAAAGAATGTCATAGATGACATAAGCTACCTACATATGAAATTCCCAAACATCACTGTGATGCCATGAGCGTAATATCAAGAGAGATAAAAGGGCAGTAATTTTAGAATAAAACAATACTAGGAGACAAAATGTACTACAATCAGCTCTGCCATCACACTTGTTTTGAAAACGTGAATGTGTTCCAGTGTGACTGCGATATGAGGGGGTGATTTGAACACTTCTGTTTGCTTATGCGCGGTTTCATCCATGAGAAACACAAGGCGAACACAGAAAACCGCACCCTAGTGAGTTCATCCCATAGCATACACAAAACTCGAGGATGCACACGACTCAGACATCAACCAGCACCTCAGTTCACCTCGAGTTGGAAGCCACATCGACCCAAATCTGGTGTTAACATCTCACCTTCCCATCCAGACAACCCTCCCTCCTCCACAGTAACACAAGCTGCAGCTCTTCCACTGCCCAGACTCATACAAGCAAAGCTCAGGTCTCTTCCAAGGTGACATGCCACTTCTGTGGTAGTACTTATGTATCCCTTGACCATTTAACACGTGTAAAACTGCTGCCACATTTATTAGGTTCTTTTATTTAATGTGTTGCTATTGAAGTATCTGACTGTTGTGGTCCTCATTCCCCCCCCACCCCGTAGGCCCTGTGGTTTTTATCATGCAAATTTGTGTAGTGAGGTGACTTTTTAGGAATGCATATATTGTGTTGTGTCAGAACTGACTGGACTCAGATGCTTGCCTCTGATATAATGAATTAGTTTGGATTTAGCAGATGTGAGACACTCTTCAACTGAATAGTGTTGATACTTTTTTTTTCTATTGGACATTTTGAAATCAGGGTGAAATAAGTATATTAGCACACATGCATAGAATTGCCTTACTGTAGCAGCTCAGGTGCAGTCGAACTATGCTGGTGACTCAGATACCAGTAGTGGCATTGTTATAAAAGACGTGATTTTCTAAAATAGTGAGTAAATTATAAAGTTCCGAACAAAACAAAGCATATCTCCCCCTTGATTTACACAGTAGTTACTTTCCTGGAAAATTAACTTACATGAAACCCATGCAAAAAACCCCACTGTATTTATAACTGAAACGGAATTTGATTCTGTCCAGATTTGTATAAGCGTATTTTTTCATCTGTAGGAATGGCATGGGAGAAGTGAGACAGTTCTCTTATCCTCTATGAGACGTACAAGCCCCCGCCCAGTAAATAACTGTAGTGCTCCTCCCCATCATGTGACAACCCAAACTGTCCCCGCAAATTTCCAACATGCCCTCTGGTGAACCACTGGGCTATTGCAGTGGGCTTAGGATAAGCTATAATTAGGATCAATGTAAATTCTTCAGTTAGGCTGAGAAAATAACTGTACAGAAAACAGAATGGAGAAAAGTGACTTAGCCCAAGAAGGGATAAGAAAAGTGCAGAGATGTTTGTTGACAGTAAGTGAAATATGAGTAAATAGTTTCATGTGACCTAATGTATTTAGGCACAATAACTAGACCAGTGCTGTTCAGTAGAAACACAACATGAATACATATGTAATGTCAAATTTTCTAGTAGCCACATTTAAAAAAAAGGTAAGAAACAGATGAAATTAACTTTATGAATATATTTTATTTAACCCAACATACCCTCCAAAATATTTTTTCAAGGTGTCATCAATCGATATAGAAAGTATATTAATGAGATATTTTATATATTTTTAATACTAAGTCTTTAATACTGTATTTTACACTTAGAGCACGTCTCACATTCCAAGTTTTCGAAGGTTCTGTACCACTACCAGCTAAGTCTTATTTGGTTGTCACAATGCTTAAATGTTAAAACTTGATTTCTGTATTTTCTAGGATGCTATTGAGGGCAAGTTGAAAATCCCCAACACAAACTACCTTAAACAATGAGAACATTTATTCTCTTACTTAAGAGTTAGGGTGCGCCTAGGATTGGTTGATTCAGCAGTTCATGACGTCATCCAGGATGTGGGTTCTTTCTGTCTTCCAGTTCCAACTTTCTTGGGCTGGCACTCCTCTCACGGTTGTAAAATGCCATCCAGGAGCAAGATGGCGGTTCACACTTCCTTGTTTGTGTCCAAGAGGAGGGATGAAGACACTTCTCCTTCAGACTTGAAATATTCATTCTTTCCTTCAGTCTTATTGGGCCCAAATGCCATGTCCCAACTGGCTTACACAAATCATCTGGGTCAGACTATTGGATATTCTTTTATCAGATGCAAGGATGCCTTTGGGTATTTCCTTTTCATTTTACTCACCATAAGAGACACCATTTCTTATTGTCTTTACTTGATTTCTTTGCTCATTTACTGTACCTCGGTGTCTCTGGAAGTGGTTGAGTTTGTGACCTCTTCATAAAACCTGGGATCCAATAATTTTGGGCCAAGCCATACATGCAACATTGTGTATAATTTTGATTTAAGAGGATATTAAAAAATGGAGTAGGTTTAAAGGAGACAGCTAAGGTGACAAAGAGAATTGAAATCATATTTTATGAGGAATTTTGAAGGGAATGGAGGTGTAAACCCATGAGAAATAGAGAGCTGGTGGGCGGGAATACAGCATCTTAACATGTCTTAGGGATGACGGTAGGTCTATTTGTAACAGTTCTGTGCTCCCATCAATTTAGCTGCCTCTAATTTGTTCTGGAACTGCAAGCCAGATAATTAAGCCTGTTAGAATAACATGTACTATGAGAACAAATAGGCTGTGATTGAGAGGCTGAGGTGCTTGCCTAAGAATAAAGCATTTAAGCATCAGTCCGTGAACTTGGTTGTCCCTCATCCACCTCTCTCATCTCATTCTTTTTTGATATGCTTGAGGCCTTGATCTGAGTTCTGGCTAGGTAATATGATTTTATCATTTTATGCATGTGCTAATAAATTTATGAATGATCACTAGTAAATAATACTAATTAATCTTTATTGATGCTCTGAAGTAAGTACTAGTTTATCTGCATTATCTTCTTAAATTCTCCCAAACCCTATGAGGTAGGCAGATACTGTTTGTATCTCTACTATACAGGTGAGGAAACTGAGGCTCAGGGAGAGAAATAAACTTGCCTAAAGTCATAGACCCAGTAAGTCACAGAGCTGGGATCCGTACCAGAACTGTCCAGTGTCAGAGCCCATGATTTTAAATATCCCCCAAGGGGTGTTTGGGGAATGCTCTGTCCTTGACATACAAGATATTATTGATAGGAATAGCAAGGAGTCTTCCTAGTTCCCTACTGATGCCAGTGGGACACACGCAGAGACAGAGGGGTCATGATTTTGACCTGATGTGGCTTTTTTTTTTGTTTAATACTGTCGGGGTGGCCTGCCCCTCTCAGGATTGTGCAGAATTCTTCTTCCAGGAAGGAGATTTTCAGTTCATTTTGTTGCTCACACCTTTCTCCGCTCTTGCCTGACTCCGCCTCTTGGAGGACTGTGTGCCCCTCACAGAGTCGTGCATATCGTGGAGGCTGGTCCATATTTAGTACATCACACTTTATCTGAGGGCAGTGGGATGCCATTAACACATTTTTGAGAAGGGGAGCACTGAGATCAGCTTTATAGTTTTTAAGGATTGCTCCGACCTCTTTTGGGGAGATGGGGGAGAGGCCGATAGAGTTCAAGAGCCCCTCTTTCCCAGGGATATTTCTCCATCAACTCCAAGCTTCAGCCCTGCTCCACAACACACTTTAGTCACCTACATCAAATGTCAGGGAGATGGAGGGAACGTGCTCAGATAAGAGGGCATAAATCAACCAGCCAGTGCATTTCCCTGGGGTACTCCTGACCTCCTGTGTCTCTGCCCATAAGCCCTGAAGGACCCAGTCTCTAACAGCTATTTGGACCATTGATGACCAAATGAATACCCAAATTATATAAAAACTAGGGGGAAATTAGAAATCCTTCTAGGACAAAGGGAGTGTAGGCCATTGCCATTTTCTGGAAGAAAGTTCAGGATAGAGGGCTGAAATATTCCTCAACTCCAGAGCAGTTCTAACAGCAAACATTGACCATGCCCTTAGTATGGGCCATGCATTGTACAGAGCATGTTCATGAATTATTATACTTCACTCCTGCCACAAACATCTAGAGTATTCTTATTCCCATTTGGCAGATGAGAACATTGTGGCCTCAAGAGGTCAATTGACATTCTCAAGGTCACTTGATAGTAAATGGTGGTGTCTAATTCAATCCCAAGCTGTCTGTCTCCAGAGCCAACAGTTTACACCCTAATGACTCTGGATTCCCTGATGTTTAATTCAAGAAAGCTGAGATTGTCCCCTTCCACAAAACAATTGATGCCATACAGTGAAACGCATAACAAGGCTGAGTCCTGCCTAACTGCTCTGTAGCACTGCCCAAGTGTCACGTGATCCTCATCACATACAACATAGATATACCTATCAATATATAATCTCAACATTGCAATGTGAGGTGTGCCATCAGGCAGTACACAGTCAATTGTCAAGCAGATGGCCCTAGCAATTGAGTGTTAAACCATCTCTACAAGGTATAAATAAATAACAACATGGAAAGAAAGAAATTTGCTAGATGCAAGATGCCAGCTGTAATTTCAAGAAAATGTTGATTGCATGCTTCAGGAACTATTTCACAAAGCCTTGCTCCAGTACAGATTTTCCTTGTAAGGTAGCATGAAAAAAAAAAGAGAAATTTGTATTTTTACTTGGTGTTTATTGTTTCTTCGTCAGCAGCTGTGCCAACTTGGTGTTGATTATGCAGAGAAGAATTATTTTGATTATTGACAGTTGGCATTCTTCTCATAATTTGGAGTTCTTCATCTCAGAATTGTTTCCTCACCTCCTCTCCTGTCTGCACATGAATAAAAATCTAAAAGCACTTGCCAGGATCCTTACCCAAAGCAGCTGTTAGGAGGAACGTAGTTGAAAGTTCAGATGCAATTTGATGTTAAACTCTCCGTGCCGTTTATTCCTTTCTCTGAGCATCACTTCAGAGCAGTGGAGCCTGTGGGGTTCATCACAAGTGTCTGAAAGGCCTCTCACAAGGAAGCCACACTCTTGTGGATTGCCTTTCCCCTGCGCTTTTGTCTGCTAGCTGGATGCCCCATCTTTCTTAGCCATGTCCATTCAAAACTCTATGCCAGCCGATTACTGGTTAGGATTGGCTGAAATGAATAGTCTCTGCTACTTTCCATATTTTTTCTTAGAGAAAGACTGCTTGGGGCTTCCCTGGTGGCGCAGTGGTTGAGAGTCCGCCTGCCGATGCAGGGGACATGGGTTCGTGCCCCGGTCCGGGAGGATCCCACATGCCGCAGAGCGGCTGGGCCCGTGAGCCATGGCCGCTGAGCCTGCGCGTCCGGAGCCTGTGCTTCGCAATGGGAGAGGCCACAACAGTGAGAGGCCCACATACCGCCAAAAAAAAAAAAGAAAAAAAAAGAATTCACCTGCCAATGCAGGGGACATGGGTTCGAGCCCTGGTCCGGGAAGATTCTACATGCCGTGGAGTAACTAAGCCTGGGTGCCACAACTACTGAGCCTGCGCTCTAGAGCCCACGCGCCACAACTACTTAAGCCTGTGCACCGAGAGCCCATGCTCCGCAACAAGAGAAGCCACAGCAATGAGAAGCCCGTGCACCACAATGAAGAATAGACCCCACTCACCACAACTAGAGAAAGCCCGCGTGCAGCAATGAAGAACCAATGCAGCCAAAAATAAATAAATAAATAAATTTATTAAGAAAAAGACTGCTTGAAAAACAAAAATGATCTAAAGAACCCCCTTCCAGATAATTTTCATATGGTACTTGTAACAGATTCCTTTGATGTCCTGTGTCACACCCCCTGGCCTACCTCTATTTCAGGCTGAAGTAAGACACACCTCAAATGGCCGAATCCCACCTCCTGCTCTCTCTTCCTGGGGGGAGTTAACACCCCAGAGGATAATGACCCCTCCTATAAAGGGGTCAGAAGCCAGTGGAAAATGACCCAGCTTCTCCTCCTGCAGGTTGGCAGATCTGAGAGGCATTTTATCTGCTTCTCAGACATCCTGGCAGAATCAAACATGTTGTCTGCAGCAGTAACCAATGTACTTACTTATGTTGGCTTTTCCTATTTCCCTGGATCACCTCCCACGTAGGCACATGCATCCAAATCCTTGTCTCAGGCTCTGCTTTTGGGGAAACACAAAATAAAACATTTTTGTAAAAAAAAGTCTTTTCCCACTGAATTTGTTTCACTTTTCTCCTCTCCCTGTTCTTATCCATTTCTTTTGTTTTGGAGTAATAGAGTCTATTCTATTAAAAAATGTAGGAGTTTTGTAGATACATTAAAAATCTCTCTCTATATATATGTATTTTAATATATGTGTAAATATATGTGTATATTTTTAATTTTTTTTTCATCCATATCTATATCTATATATCTCTATCTCTATCTATCTATCATCTATCTATCTAGATATATAATGTGAAAGTCATCTCTCTGTGGAGAAAGTACATCATGGGCAGAAGTCAGTCTTGGGTCAGTCAGACCTGTGGTTGAACTGTGGCCCAGCAGCATTCAAGTCCTGTGAACTCAGGATAGTGATTTACCCTCCCTAGGCCTTAGTTCCAGCTCCCATAAACTAGAGGGAGCATATTTACAGGGTTGTTATGAATATTAATTGACATTGTGTATGTGTAACACACTAGCATGGTTCTGAACATTTAGCAGGCACTTAGCATAGTTCAGTGATCATTATAAAAACCAAAACAAAGCAAATTTCTCCGCCAAACTGACATGCTCCCCCTACTTCCTGGGGAGGGATGGGAAGGGGCCAGGGAGGAAACCATTGTATCTGCTGTGCATCTTTCCAAAACTTTTTCTGTGTTTGTACAAACTTTAAAAAAAATGCCTATGTATATGCACCTTTGTATAGCTTACTTTCTTTCTCTTTTATGCATGTGGGACCATAGTGTACATGCTCTTCTGCAATTTGCTGTTTTAAAATTTAATACCATACCGTGGACACTGTCCTGTGTTAGAATATTTACATCTATTGCATCAAAAAGTGGCTACATGGCATTCTTCTGCATGAATGAGCCCACTTGTGGCAGTTTATTTTATGTGTCAACTTGACTGGGCCACGGAGTGCTTAGATATTTGGTCAAACATTATTTTGGATGTTTCTGTGAGGGTGTTTTTGCCTGAGTTTAACATTTAAATAGATAGACCGAGTAAAGCAGATTGCCCTCCCTCATGTGGGTGGGCCTCATCCAGTCTGTTGAAGGCCTGAATAGAACAAAAGGTTGACCGTCTCCTGAGGAGGGGAGAATTTCCTCCTCCCTGACTGCCTTCAAGATGAGACATCAATTGTTTTTCCTGCCTCTGAACTCAAACTCAAACATTTTTCCTGGGTCTTGAGCCTGCTGGCCTTTGGGCTGGAGCCACACCATCAGCTCTGTTGGGTCTCCAGCTTGCTGACTGCAGACCTTGGGACTTGTCCTTCATAACTGCATGAGCCAATTCCTTATAATCCCCCCATCTATGTATCTATATCCATATCTATACATAGACATGAATTAATAGGCAAACATTCATACATTATATAATTAATTAACAGGGGAAAGGGCAAAACAATGGTATATTAGTCAGGCTTCTCCAGAGAAACAGAACCAGTATGTACATATATGTATGAGGGAGGCTGGTGAGATGAACACGGTCCTGTCATGGAGACTCTTTGACTTTCTTAATTCGCCAGAGACTTCCCCATTCCCAGCAGCACCTTTAAATAGATCAGCTTTCTTGAGCTCAGTCTTCCTTCTTGATTTCCAGGCTCACAGCCTACTGTTTAAGGATACAGTCCCCAAGGATGTTGTGATGATGCGGGGTAGAGTTGCTCTCAGGAGGATAACAGTCCTGGTTCCAAGGCTGACCCAGGGGAGCTGTTAGAATAGTGCTCTCTGGAAGTTCCTGTGCCTTCTCTGAAGATATTAGACAGCTAAGAGTCGGATAAATTTGCATAATCTCTTAGCAATATCCAAGTCCTTCAACATAGTGTTTCTGAAGGCTGTAGGCAGACTACCCAAAGCCAGAATTCTGTCTGTGATTTTACCTCAGAAGCACTTTGTCCTGGATGCATTTCATGTCCAGCCTCAGCAATAGCCCTGAGCATGGAGCTCTCCAGCTCCAAGGAAGGCAGAGCTTAAAAGGGGACCATGTGCAGTTTAGGATTTCCTAGCTCCTCTCCTACCTGGAAGTAAAAGAAGATTCCTCATGTTGGATGCTCTGAACTGAGGGTCTCCAGGATGGAGCAGACTCTCCTCTGTTGAGTGGCCCTATTTTGATCTACAAAGCCCAGCATGAGCTGCTATGGCTCTCAGGAACCAGCTATTCACACAAGCCCTTCCTCTTGAAGGCCACAAGAATAAAGAAAGGATAATACTGAAAGAGTCAGTTGTCAGATGTCAGGCATCTGTTCTATTCCATTCTCCTCTCATCCATACTCTTCCACTCCATTCTATGCTGTTATATTTAATTACTAGACATTTTAGTCTATGTGGTCCCATTCCATTTGAACTTGGGACTTTTTATTCTATGTTATTCTGGTTCATTCTATCCTGTCCTATCCCATCCCATCCCATCTGATTCCATTCCATTCCAATTCTGTGTAGAACAAGTTCTTGCTTAGTTCAAGGGATTTTGCTAGATGTTACAAAGAAAGCTCGTGTGTGTGTGTGTGTGTGTGTGTATGTGAGTGTATGCACACACGTGTGTTTTGAAGAGGAGTTTTCAGGATATCATTATAATAGACAAAAATTCCATATTTCTCGCACCTCTCTCTAGGAATATTCAGGAGGAAGTCTTGAGTGACTTTGAAATATTACAAAATAAAGACTTACCTAGAGAGCATTGGTACTAGCAGTGAGTTAAGGAGAATTCAAGGTTTTAAACCTTTGTGTTTCTTTTCCAGTGATCTGTTAGAGACCATGTTTACTAACAGTGCAAATCCTATGGTAACTTAAGATAAATTGCAGTCTGTATTTGAAAGTTTGAAAAGTGGAAGACACCAAATAACAAAAAAGACTAAGGTGAATAGAGAAGGTATATGCTTTCAGATTTATTTCCCAACCATCCTTCTTCAATGTTGGCTGCAATGTGGACTTTGACATCCTTTTGGTTGTTTTTTCTTGGAGAGTCAGTTATTCTGGAAATAAAATGTCTTCTCAAGAGGTAGTCTAGTGTCATCATTAAGGTTGTGGGCTTTATACAGACCTGAGTTAGAATGTCAGTTCTACTAATTCCAGCCATATGAACTAGGGAGTATTCCTTAAGCACTTGGATAATAGTAGTGTCTCCTTCAGGATGTTCTTGAAAAAATTAAATGAGATAATGCATATAAAGTGCTTAGGGTCGTATTACCAATATTAAATGGTCAATAAATGTCAGTTGAGAAATAGGGTCAGTATAATGCTCTTAGGGACGTTTTTGAGGATAAACTGAGATGCTTGTAAAGCATTTAGGTCACTACCTGACACATAGTAAGCAGTCAATAAATGTTGGTCATTGACACCATTGTTTTTGTTATTACATCTTATCTGTACAATGTGGATAATGTAATTAACTTAGTATAGTTGTAAAGACTAATTGAGATAACGTGTATGAAGTATTTAGTGCTGTGCCTGGCAGAGTGAGAACCAAATAAATGTTAAACTGCTAGAGGACAGGAATTGTGTTATTTACACTAACTAAGCACCCCAGCCTTATGCTTGACACATAGAAGGTCTCCAATAAGTATTTTGTAAATAAATGAGTGAATGAATGTATTATGAATTAGGTTCTATTCTACCCCAAATGTAAAAGGAGATCTTGGAAAAACGTTCTGGTCTCCTTTAGAATCTGATGACCCCTGAAAAATGAGGAATAAAATAAACCCAAGGAGACAGGATGTTCCCAAACTCTGAGATCATTGTTCTAATCCCCTACATTAGAAAGGTCTTTATGGTTCACAAAGAACTTTCACATCCATTATGTCATTCAATATAAAAAAAATTAAAATAAAACAGGCAAGAAATGTCCTTAGGGTCGGCCTGGACAAGGAGCTCAATCTCTTACAAATGATTTAAAGCCCCCTCTGTCTTGCTACAGATATTGCTTATAGAAAACTGCAGGCACAGAAATGCTACGCGGCTTGATTTAGCTTAAAGAAACCTTTTGTGACCTTATAAACAAACACAGCCCAGTGGGAACCCAAGTGGAATTTCAGAATTTTGAAGATGAGCTGAGAGAATTTGCTCAGAAATGGGACTTATTAAAACAATCTCCACCAAAGGAGTGAAACAATAAAGACATTGACTCAGAAGAGAACAAAAAGGCCAGTCCTGCTTATTGGTGAGCAGTGAGCTCCTGACTCATTAGAACTGTTGACTGTATAGCAATAATGTTTGGGAACATTGCAGTCTCACGAGCAGGCTTATAATGATGTTCATCTGCTCGTGTGGATGGACAGCCTTACGTAAACTCTGACTGCTCATGGAAAGAGTTTCTTATCCTTAAGCTATGCTATGAGAATGGGACTGGGCAAGGCTGATTAAAAGACATTTTTATGAAGGTAAACGTCAGCTTTGAAATGCCTGTCCTCTGATACAATGCCATGTGTTCATGCATGCATTGGGTGAATATGTTTCGACCTTATGTCCTGAGTGAGTGGGTTAGGCCAGTTGATTAACTAAGTGGGTTATTGAAAGAGAGACAAGTGCTGTATTGGTCCAGGTCCCAGTAAGAAACAGATGGTTCGAATGGAGTTTCAAATGGAGGGCCTTTATTGACCAAGATAGAAGCAGGGCTGCTCCCAGAGGAGTCAAAAGGACTGAAATATGGGCAGGGTTACAAAAATGGACAAGGGATTGTGAATGAGGTCCCTAGAGACGAGCGATAAGAAGAAGCTGCATCAACCCCTTCGGTGTTCATAGCATTAGGGGAACCCAGTGAGGACTGGCAGTATGGAGGAGGTGCCGTCTGGCAGGATCTGTGATCCTGGAGAGACACAGATACCATCACAGATGTGGAGAAGCAGAGAACAGGCTCTGACCTCTCTCCTCTCACTCTCTGGTTCCCTGCAGGTATTTCCCATTGGTCAAACCTAACTGGTGGCTAGCAGGTGAGGAAGCCTGGGAAACACAGTCTGCCAGGGCTCCCAGGTACAGAACAGGACAGAAAAGGATGGATCTGGGTGTGGGCCATATCATCTTTGTCACAGCTACTCATTGTGCCATTGTAGGGTAAAAGCAGACATAGATAATAAGGAGATGAATGGGTGTGGCTGTGTGTCAATAAAACTTTATTTACAAAACAGCCAGTGGGCCAAATCTCCAGTTATAGTTTGCTGGCCTTTGGTCTTAGCCTCAAACTTATCAGAAAATGGTTTATATATTGAGTCCAGCATAAGCACAGTCATTCAGTTTCTGGGTAGCATCAGACAACAGCAGCAACGTCCTCATTAAATCTTTTTTGGTAAGTGCCTGTCTCCACTTGGTTTCTGCCTTGGGTGTCAAATAGGTTGAAGCAATTGCCCCACACAGGCTTAATGCACACCAGAGTAGACTCCGATGGAAGCCTTTAGCGCACTTGAAATGAGGACATAAATAGTTCAGTCGAATACATAAATGATTCAAGGCCATTCCAGTAGTGTGTGCACGGGCACAGGTGTGTGATGTGTTCTATGTCACGAGTGAAAGAGCAACGTGAGACTCACATGTGGATCAATCGGCACAGCTCAAAGGCACATAATCTGCCTCCTAGTTAAGCTGGCACACTTTGGGGTGGATGTGAGCCCCAGTCAAAATCTTAGGCAATTTCAGATGGGAGTAGAAATAAACAATGGCTGCCTCAATGAGAACACACAGAAGCCTTTTATGAAGGGCTTTGTTATCGCAGGCGAGTCAGCCACCATCACTGGTGTTTGGCAGAGACGGAGGGGCAGGCAGGGGAGAGGGCAAGTTTCCTAGTGAGAAGAGGGAAGGCTTCAGTGTGTTCTGACTGGAGGCTGTCGGCCCGGGGCAGCTGAAGGCAGGCCAGCTAGAAGCTTCTTGTCTTGGGAGCATATTTGGCTTTCTCCAGTTGGTCCCGAGATGGAAGAGAAGGCAAAAATGAGAGAAGCTGGCATTACTGACCAAGTCCTGCCTGTTCTGGATTGATTGCTACCGGGTCTGTGGTTTGGCTTCCCAGGCTGGCTGCTGCAGAAATTGTGGGTCAGAGTTCTATTGTCATAGATGGCCTGGCCATTGGCCGTTTATATATTCAGTCTGTCACGTTATACAGGTTACTGTTGACTCTCCGTCCTGGCTCTGTCACCTCCAGGATGTCGTTAAGACAGGAAGAGCATTTCAGCAACCAGCTGCTCTGCTCTGTACCCACTCATACTGGCCACCATGGCCATGAGTGGTTCCCTCCCTGTGACTCATAATGGATGCAGGTGACTCAAAATAGATCTCTAGCTACCCGATTGTCACCACACTGCCATAATCAGTGTTACCAGGAGAAGCTATGGCCTAATTCTCTGAATTCGTCTCTAAAACTCAGTCTTAAGTCAATCCTTTAATAAAAATCTCAAGTTCTTCCCGTAATGACCTCATCCTCAGCAGCATAATGGCCTCCTAATTCCTTTTCTGATCTCTCCATGAGATGGAACCAACTATCAATGGCTCATGTACGTATTCTTCTCTAGTTATCCCTTACCTCATTTGCATAGAGTTTGCTCATAATTTTATTACCCCAAGAAGCATCCTTGAGCCAGGATGACCCAGTGTGGAGTGTACCTAGTAAAATCTCCATTCAGGCCCAAACAGCTGTGGTCAGGTTCCTTCTGTGTCCAGGTTTCTTTGTCGTGTGTAGTGTGGGTAAAAGATTGCCCACCCTTTCACAGGTCTGTGTATTTTCTCTTCATGCCTTAGTTCTTCCTTCCTACAAGGTTTACCTCTCTCTAAACTACTGGATGCCTTTCTTTCCCTCTAAAATAAAATGTATAACCGTCTGAATTTCATTTCTGATCAGCACTTCTCTCTCAACAGACGCTACCCTCTCTGCTCTGAAGCAGACAAGCCCTGTAGGCAGTTTCTTTTTGTGTGTGTGCATTTGCTCACCTGAGTCAAATGACAGCATTCTTTTTCATAGACTTGCAAATCCCTGGAGCAGGAAGGGGTCTCAGAGGTCAGGGAGGTTAATATTTTCCGAATGGGATGCATAACCCAGGGTGGGTGTGCAGGGTGATGTTGGCTAAACATTTAATGTAATTTTAGTTGTTGAATATTTGCTTTAATTCTATTAGAAAAAAATATATAACTGGTACATTAAACTACATGAGTTCATAGATATTACTGTCTAGGCTGAGACAGTTGGTACTTTAGAAACCTATTGTCCTGAGTGTATATGAACTGTAGGTGCTGACAGGTAATACCTAGATATGACTAAGATCATGAAAGTAGAATTTTTGGAAGCACTGATCGGCTCCAACCTCCGCAGGGCTACACAAGAGTAAACTGAGGCTTTGAAAAGAGATGAGGTTTATCGAAGGCCACTCAGCTCAATAGAAGCAGAAGTAGGGTTAGATCATGCCCAGATTCCCAATGTTCTTTCATTCAGTTTCCAAAGACTCCTCCTTGGCAACTGTGAGTTCAGCTGAAGAACGAAGACCATGATCTATAACGGCTCCTAGGGGATGGATTTTCAAAAGCACAAGAAGCTGGACAAAAGCCTATTCTAAGTACATGGCAGATTACCCGAACAAGTCCAAGAGCCTCATTTTCAAAGACAAAAACTGCTCGTTTATTGGATCTAGAACAACTGAAATTTTACTGGATTACAAGGTAAATGAATGCATTGCACCATTCACTGCTGCGGAGGCCCACAAGCTGCTGGTTGCTGTGCGTAATGGGAGATTTGGAATGCAGTTAATGGGTTAGTGTAGTTTTTATTGTAAAAGCAAACTAAATTAAACTGATAGTTTTAATTAAATTTGAATTGGCTGTGATTTTACTCAGTTTTAAAGGCCACTTGAGACACTAGCGTTGCACTTAAAATCTAGTGTTGTAATTAGTGACATCTACATTTATTATAATGGTTACTGTACTTTATTGAATTTATTCAAGAGTAAACAAAAGCTCAGCATCTGAAGAGCGTGGATCCTGGCTGGGTTGGCTTTGGGAGCCTGTTTTGTTTCGGTTAGAATGTCAGGTGATGATGCTGATCTTGGAAAGCGAGGCCTGGGCTTTAGCCATCCAGCCACGAGCTTAAGACCATGGGCTACCTCAGGCCAGAACTGTCCCAAAGTGTTGTAATTAAGTTTTTACTGTATTTTTTTATCTGGAAAATCCAAATTATGTGTGTGTTTGAATATTGCTCAATCCCCCAGTTCTTCTAGAATTAAAGGTCCATGAATCTCGATTTGGAGACACCGTCAAGCAACCATTAATTTCATCTGGAAATCTCAAGAGCTGTGTGGCGGCTCCAGGAAACGTCAGTGAGGGAGGCTGCTGGCTTCCTGAGGAGGACCGTGCCTGGGCGGCTCAATATCATCCGTTGTCCCAGACAAAACTGGACTCTAAAATAGCGGTTCTCATAACTTGGGTGTGCGCAGAATCACTTGAGAGCCTTGTTGTAATGCAGTCTCAGGGCCTCATCTGTGGAAATTCTCATTTAGTAAATGCATGGGGAAAACCTCATGTTGAGAAAGTCTGCTCTAAAGCATTAATTCAGCCTAATGAAATCCTCAAAAAGGCAACTGATAAACAGACGTAGGAGTATCTCCTCAGAGGATCACCGTATTATATACTCTGTTGGGAAGTCTGTGTGGCAATGGTCTCTTAAAAATTGTTTGATAAGAGTGAAATTAAATCAAGGATTATATTTTTAATTAAAAATTAGTAAATGCTTATAAAATAATTCAGAAACGTATAACATAAGATATGAATTACCCTTAGTTCATTCAGTCCCTCTCCCCAGGAGCAAACAGCTCACTATCTGGTATGTTTCTTCTAGAGACATATTTGCCTCTTTATTCATAAGCATAGATATAAGTAGATGTTTCCCTACCAGATTTTTCCTACATACCACTTTCTTCTCTGTTCTGAGGAATTTCCTCTACTTTGTCTTTTTACATTCTTCAGTTATTCCTTTTATGTACCATCCTATTCTTGTTTAATGGTTATAAATACTTTCCCAAGGTTTCTGAAGATAACGTTTAGTTTTTTTGTTTTTTGGGGATACTATCTCAGTTTTCTCTGTTACCACATTTCTCGTTGTTTATCTTGATCTTTTTCTGGCAAGCAGCAGGCATGGTGGTTCCCATTTATCCCTATGTAAGAATGAAGCAATAGGGAACTCTGGGTGTGGAGGGGCTGCCTGACTGTCAGGTTTCTCTTTTGGTACAACAGGCAAGAATCTGGACTCTCTGCTTTGGAACTCCTAACACGTGGAGTGCTATCCACATCCACACTCACCCTAGCTGCCCTCTTTTTTTTAGAGGAAGAGTTCTTGCTGTTGTTATTGCTGTTGTTTTTTCCTGTGGTTGTTTTTATTGCAGGTAAACACCTGCCTTTAGGACATTCTGAATACTCCATGTGTAGAACTTGAATTAATTCCACTTTCTTCCTTCCTATTCTCATTTATGTCCTGATGTTTATGAGTTCCAAACCCCACTGGAGCTCTCTCCTTTTAAGGTAGAGTAGGCAAAACTCAGAATTTTTCAGGAGGGTGACCCATATGCTTGCTAAACCGTCTAAAATTTGAACAAGCTGACTGTTAACAAACCAGTACTGGTAAACAAACCGGTGTATTTTAGTAGGGACCAAGACTTGGGGCACTCCCACATTATTCAGATGAATTTTACGTTTGAATCTGTAGGAATTGTGTCTATAAAGAACAGTGAACTTTGATCAAAGATGAAACAAATCTGAATCATTTGCATCTGATTCCTTCACCCCAAACTCATTGACTTGGAATCTATAGGACCTGAGTCTACTTAATGGCAATCAATCAAACAATCAAAAAAACAGCAAAGAAAAATCCCAAACTCAATGAACATGGATGCAACAGGAAAAAATTAGGTGTGATTTCTTTTTAATCAATATAAATTCAATTACTTGTATTCCTTTTGTCAGTGTAACCTCTGGAGCATTGAACACCAATTTCAGAATCCCAGAGTTTGTTCACAAGAGCTATTATAGTCAACAAAATATTTTAGACCTTGATAGGGCCTTATTGTATAGATAAAAAGTGAAGGAAGCCATATTGGGAAGAAATTAAATATTGGGCTTTGAACTTAGGTGGGGCTGGGTTCTCATCTGCCTTGGCTTAAAGGTGATACTGTTGCTTTTCATATTCTACTACTGTCAGAACTAATCACATGGCCCGCTCCTAACTGCAGGAGAGTTCAGGAAATATGGGACCACACAGACTATTTGGTGAGCTCTCTTTGGCTGGTTCAATCATCAGCATTATCATCAAATCTAAAGAGATGAAGTACCTTTTGTTTTGTTTACAGAACCAGTTATTGGTAGAATTAGGGCTTGAAGCAAGATAAGGCGTTTTGAACCACAGTTGAGGACTCTATCCACAAAAGTCTTTTATTTTACATACAGTTAAACTTAGGTTCCCAGAGGTTGAGCAATCTTCTCAAGATGCAGGATGAATTAGGAGTAGAGCTGAATTTTTTATTCTTTCTACTTAACCACCCTGCCTGTCTTCTCCTGGAGATTTCCGTAGTATCTTTTCATAATTATTTCTGTGACATTCTTCCTCCAAATTACCGGATTGTTTATTATCACCTAGAAAGAATAAGTCTTTCAGTGGAATGTATGAACATGTAAATTTCATGATAATGAGAAACACTTCCTCCTAAAACTAGGATAGAGCATCTGGAAACATAGAATGCATATTAAAATGACTGGAGAGACCCCCTCCTCCCAATCAAAACAGTTAAAATTTGGTTGCAAAGATTTGTGTTAAGACTAGGAAATTCTTATTTAGGTTCTGTCACAGTGAAGTCTTGTCACAACAGCACAGCAGTCTTCTAATGTGTGGACGATCTCGGCATTTCATTGTTGAAGAGCGTTCTTCCAGCGCTATGAGTCTGAACATTACGTGTCAATAATATTGTGTGAAGTTAGTGGGCACTATCTCCAAACTAGGTTGGACTTCCATGGTAGTGGGTGAAAAATGGCCACAGATTCTTTAACACACTTCGCAGTGAGAAGTGGCGTTCTCTTGAGAGAACGGGCTCTGCGGCTGCTTAGACCAATGGACTGAAAGAACATGGTGGAAGGGACAGTTTCCAGTGCTAGCTTCCAGGCCCAGGCTAAGGTAGTTTCCCTTTCTTGTCTCTTAAAATACTCGTTCTGGAATCCTTAACCTTCAGGTGGACAGGCAAACCTTGTGGAGAGAGAGGGCTGCAGTCGTGCTCAGCTTTCTAGTCACTCCTGCTAAGGCACCCGACATGGGATAAAGAAGCCGTCTTGGATGTAGATCCCACCAGCCCCAGTTGCCACTCCTGAAGCCAAATGGATCAGGGACAAGCTACCTGGCTGAGCTTTCTCTGAATTCCTGGCCAACAAAACTGTGAGCAAATAAAATGGTTGTGGAAGTCATCAACTTTTTAAAAAATATTCTTTTCCATTACGGTTTATCATAGAACATTGAATATAATTCCCTGTGTTATACAGTAGGACCTTGCTGTTTATCCATTCTATAAAAAATAGCTTGCAACTGCTAACCCCAAACTCCCACTCCATCCCTCCTCCAACCCCTGCCCCTTGGCATCCACAAGTCTGTTCCTTATGTCTGTGAGTCTGTTTCTGTTTCATAAAAGTTCATGTGTGTCATATTTTAGATTCCACATAAAAGTGATACCATATGGTATTTGTCTTTAAATACATTAATTCACGTAAGGTACTTAAAGCACTGCTCAATAAGTACTTATTCAACAGTATGTTGAGCACCTACTACGTGGCAAGTACTGTTCTAGGCTCGGGGCATATCAGTGAAAACAATAGGCAAAAAGTCCTGCCTTTTTATGACATTTACCTTCTAGTTAAATATTATTATTATGCCGTATACATTTAAAATGAACAGATAAACAAAAGCCAGAACACATGGCATCAAGGGCTTTCTTAGACTCCGGATGTATCAGTTAAATGTGTGCTCCCTTGTCACATTTCTGCACAGCTCCACTTTTTTATGTGGATAATCTTTGATATGGTGATGGTTAACTCGCTATAATAGTAGCTACGGTGAGTTACAGGGATGATCAAGAAGAGCCTTGGAAAGGAAAGCAACTGTGTAACTATCGCCAAACTGAACTCTCTGAGTCAGATTCATTACCTGTAAAATGGACCAGTTATATCGAAGGAAATTTAAGGTCTTCTCCCCTACCTCTGATGATTTGTGTGTCCATAAAAGGAAGTGACAAGAGGTCACCAAGGAAGGTGTGTGGAGAGTGAGGTGAGAGCACTTTCTCTCTTGGCAAAGGTGAGGGGATTAGAGCCATGGGGATGGTGTTTTCTAAACTTCGCATTTGTACACATGGTCTGATATGTCTAAGTGCAGTTTCAGGGACGATAGGAAAGCATATTTAAAACATGATTTGGAAAAGGTGGGGCACATGGCTGCCATGCTGTGGAGTTATTTGCATGTAGGTGGCCATGAAGAGAATATTTGCGCCAGCAAGAGTCTCCTTCATTCTCACGCTCAGACACTGAGCACACAGCACCCTCTCTCTCTTTCTCAAATTCACGTGCCTTTTACAGCAGGGCAATCACCCTGATTTACTGAAGTTACTGATCCCTCTGATTGGAGCCTCAGGAGCTGGTCTTTTCATTTATTCATGCGTTTGTTCTATGACTGTGTGCGGTGCAGTCGTTTGGTGCTGGATGTACACAGGTGACTGTAATGTTTTGCGTTAATTGCGCCGATAGAGGTTTGCCCAGGATTCCGTGAGAGCTGGGGAAGGAGGCTCTCTGCCCAGGCTAGGAAGCTCAGGACAGGAGTCAAAGACAACTGTTGTTTTTTTCTCTCCAGCACCCCTTCTCCCTCTCTGCAGGCAACAGACCTCTTTCTAGGGAAGAATAAATCCTATGTTTTCTGAGTGGGACTGACTCAGCAGCCCCTGGTGTGTGACCCAGACAAATAAATGTCTCCCCAGAAACTTTATGACACAGCCATTGGCAGAGACTCATTTTGTTAGGGTTGCTAATCTGAAGGGGTATAAATTTGGGGTAGCCACTGGTCATCTTTCCAATCTTTTGGAGAAGGTTCGACTGTGAATGGAACGTACATTAAAACAGCTGCAGAGACACTTCCCTAATCAATCGAAAGTAATTGAAATTTGGCTGCAAAGATTTATATGAAAATCAGAAAATACACCTTTAAATTTTAGGCTGCTGCTCTCCTATTACAGTGATGCCACTGTCTTGAACTGCTGGAGCATCTGCCTAGGAATGAAACGAAAGAACAGAGGAAAGCAGGCCCAAGAGAAGGAGGGAAAGACAAAGCCCTAATAATAGCATTCAAGGTCCTAGATCCAACCATGCCTGAAGCTAGACATTAGTCCTGTACTTCTTGTTACATGATCCAATGAGTTGCTCCCCCAACTTTTTTTCCCCTAAGTTAATTCAAGGTAGATTTCTATTGTCTGCAAGTACAAAGGTCTTCTGGAGTACATAATGCCTTAGCTGAGTCGTAATGGATGAATAGGAATTTGTCAGGTGAAATGAGGATGGTGGCTGAGGTGGATAAGATTTTCCAGGCAGGTAGATCATATAAACAAAGGCTTGGGGAGAAAATTTCTAAGGAAAGTATCTATACAAAATAATACAGTGGGCATTGTCCTTTGTCCAGGCTCTTCACTTGGAAAAAATACCGCTACAGAGTGGCCAAAATTACTTTGGAAACAGTAACCACAAGAGCATGGCCTTCTGAGTAAAGTCCACAAAGCAATAATGAGTTGGGAAAATACTAACTCATAAGACTCACTTAACAGGCTTCTGGGATGAAGTTATGATTGTGGTAGATACAGAAGAAGTGATGGAAATATTACCGTTAATAAGAAATTCCATTTAATATATTAGGACACATCCCGAAACTTTAGGGGAAATCAGTCACATTCATTTGATGCTCTTGTTTATTTAGAATGGCTGAAAAATAAGGTGTTTTTGTATATTTGCCATGAGTAAAGGAATTGTTTTTCACCTGAGCTCTGCCAATTTACAAAAACCACATACTAAATTTAATACAGCTGTTGATGAAAATGAATCCTCTACGTGGCTTGCACAGTGATATTAAAGCCAAAAGCGTTTTGAGCACATCATTCTCCTTGCTTGAAACGAGTCCTATTTCCTCTTCTCTACTGTCTAGATTTACCAATCCTTTAATGCCCACTTCAAATTTTATTCCTCCAAATAGTTGCTTCTGAATGCTACAGCAGAATCAAGGCCTCTTCTGAATACATGCCTAAGTTTACCTCCTGGCCTAGACACTACTTAATGTCTCTCTATGAAATTAACTTGAATTACAACTTAACTTTGGGTTAGAGGCCTCCTTGGATGTAGCATCTGAGGCTATGGGGCTTTAATACCTGATCTTTTGGCTGTAGAATAGATTCTGTATATAACTCTCCAGCAGTTGCACCAATATACCTCTCCCCTTTAGGAAAGATGTCTCTAGGAATTGTAGTTTCATGGGATGCTGATAAGTATTTAGAAAAAATGGATCTGTAATGAAACATGTTTGGATATTTCATGTTATTAGGTACTTTCATGTTATTAAATACTGTAAATTCAATAGGTCTCTAAAGTAAAAGATTTATCAGAACCTTCAATGTGCTTCTCTTCAAAAGGAGGGTATAGTACAGTTGATCCTTGAACAACATGAGTTTGAACTGTGTGGGTGCAATTATACACAGATATTTTTCAGTAGATTCATGCTACCACACCACATGATCCTGGCCGGTTTAATCTGCAGATGCAGAACTGCGCGTACGGAGGAACTGTGTATATGGAGGGCCATCTGTAAGTTATATGCGTATTTTCAAAAGCACAGAGGGTCTGCGCCCCTAACCCCACATTGTTCAAGGGTCAGTGGTATATATCTTCATATATTCTCTTGGTTGACCTGTTTCCCATATACTTTATTCAATACTGGACTCCTTGGTTTTCTAGAGGAAGATGTGTTACACTTCTCTTGCTCAATCAATGGCTTCTAGAAACATCTCAGATACCTGTTTCACTTGGGAGGCAGAATATTGCAGGCTTGTCATTTACAAAAAGGAACACTCTTGACCCAAGAGACCATGCAGTGTTTGCTGGTCTTCCAGTTCTTACTCCTTCTTTAGGATAAACCAGCAATGGACATCGAAGGAGTTTATTTCACTGACTGCTGAATTTTATAACCTCCATCGTCCAGCAGAGGGATTCTTCCCCCTGTGAAACCTTAGTGCATAAAGTGGCCAACTGTTTTTTCCTGCTGAATTCCTTCAATCGTATTTGAACGTAAGAACATTTTTTTTTTTTTTTTTTTTGCGGTACGCAGGCCTCTCACTGTTGTGGTCTCTTCCATTGTGGAGCACAGGCTCCGGACGCGCAGGCTCAGCGGCCGTGGCTCACGGGCCCAGCTGCTCCGAGGCATGTGGGATCCTCTCGGACCGGGGCACGAACCCGTGTCCCCTGCATCAGCAGACAGACTCTCAACCACTGTGCCACCAGGGAAGCCCAAGAACAGTTTTAAACACAGCAATTCACACCTAGCTTCACTTTTATTTATGATAATGTAAGAGTTGTACTTACTTTAAGCGGATTTTATGAACAGTGATTTCTGTGCCTGTATTTGGAAATGCCTGGAAAGACTATTTCTCCCTCTTATCTTTGTAATTGGCAGCTCTGGGAGTCAGGATGTAGAAAGAGTGTGGTCTGTGGAGCAAACCCAGCTTGAATTTGGATACCTGCTCTCTATTTCTTACTAACTTAATGGATTTGGGAAAGGATTTTGCCTTTCTGAACCAAAGTTTCTCCATCTACAAAACTAGAACGTTAATATGCACTTACCTCATTGGAAAATTGTGATGTTCCTCTCTCTCCCTCCCTTGTCTTTGCAAACTGAAATGCGGGATGATCCAAAGCCAGATTATTCCCCTGAGTCCATCTATTGTTAGCCTTGTTTGAAACTGTGCTTCCCTCTGTAGTGACACTTTTTTTCCCACACCAGCCTGCACTCACTGTCCACTTCTATTCAGCACTCTGACCTTTCCTGGCTGTCTTATTGCCAGTTTTTCTGCATACATGACATCCACGATCAGTAGATATCATGTGTGAATATTTCAGAATCTCTTTGGTCAATCATGTCTTGAGATAAACTCTTGGATTATTTTGTTCAAATAAGATTGCCCAGTGTTGAGTCTTACATGTGTAATGTTCTTTCCTGAGATACCTTGGAAGATACCTTGGAACAAACCTAAGTATAAAAGAAATCAACCTAAATTTATTCCCTTAATCTTAATCCAAAGCATCACAGTTTCTGATTCTCTTTTTTTTTATATTGAGGAATTTATTTTAACTTTCACTATGAAAGATTTCAAACATACAGAACAGAGATAATAAGAGAGAATAGTATAATGCAGTCTCATGTACCCGGCACCCAGCTTTTAACAATTACCAATTTATGGAAAACTTTGTTTCACCTGTATCTTCTACTTCCTCCTCACCTTTGGATTATTTTGGGACAAACCCAGGATATCTTGTCATTTCATCTGTGAATATATCAATGTGTATATTTTGAAATGATAAAGGCAGCTTATAAAACTGCAACGCAATTATCACACTAAAAAACTAAAAAATACTTTAAAATGTTATGTCAATCATTTTGATTGGAGTAGGGGGACAAATGTATAGAAGTTGAGGTTCACTACAGAGCCATGCAGATTGAGAAAACAATGCCTTGCAAAACCTGATCACTCTGTGACCTTGGCCTTCACCCCTGTCTGCAGATCAGAAGAATCTGGCAAATTCTAAAATCACGAAAAGGAAAGAAGGGAAGTTTATGGAGTGACCATCCAGTATTCCTGAGCTCCCACCCAGCAAAGATTACAGGGAGCCAGAAGTTTCTGGAGACTTGTAGACACACATGCTGGGCTACAATTTTTGACGCTCTCACCAACGTCAGTAATCACTGCATCATTGACAGGAGGTGATTCCTTCTGGTTTGGAATTGATGGCGTTTGCTGCAGTATGGATTTTGGACCCAAATGGGAGAGTCAGTATGTTGATGATATCATCATTCCTCTCAGAAACTGACAACGAGGAAAAAGGAAAAAAATCTCCAAAATAAGTCCTAAATGTGCTACTGAGGACCAATCAGTATCCTCAGGCAGCAACCTTTCTTATCAAAATGTGACAGAAGTTCTTTTCTTAGAAAGGTGCCAAGTTAATTAGCACCTGATAGGACCTTGTTATAGCGCAGAACGACTTTCCATCTGCTGATAATTTAATTGTTATACACGTGACACAAGGAAATCGAGCTTCACGTTCCGTTACATAATGTAAATCGACAGTCAGTGAATGCTGCTCAATAGCTCGATGTCATTAATAAGGTTGTTTCTTAAACTCATAACAAATATCAAGTTGTTTTCTCAGTAGGTTAGAAAAACAGAATCAACACCCGTGGCAGTTTTGAGAGGTGAGGCAGCTGGGCACATCTGCCGTGCTTCCAGAAGTCGTGGGCTGATGGTGGAGAAGATCGTGTGGACACTGATCTTTGTTTGAGGTCAAAAAGGTTCTAGAAGGACATCCTGCAGGGTAGGGTGAAGGGCCTTACAGCCACCGTTCTCCCAGGTTGTCTTTAGCTGTTGACTGGTGGTGAGGGAAGGGTCCTGTCCCCGCTCTTGAGGCTTCTGCCTGGCTGGCGTGGAGATGCAGCCAAGGCAGCGCCATGTTGGGATGAGGGAAGGAGAGCTTTGTGAGCAGGTGGCAGCAGACTGGCCTCCTCTTATGCTCCACAGTCTTTCAGAACTGGGTCCAGGGGTCCTCTCTGGTCAGAACATTATGGGAACCTCCAAGGTTTGGTGCTCCAGCGGAGCAGCCCAGGGAGTCACTGTACAGTTGGGGGATAGCACAAACCACGTCCCCACCCTGACCCTCAGCCCAGGCATCTTGAGCAAGCGCAGAGTCAGCCTGCATGGAGGCTCTGTGCTGCCTGGAGAGGGGGCCTCCTCCCCTGCTTGTTCCCACAATGCTGTCCTAATCCTCAGTGGTGTGCAGTCCTTGGCCTCGCTCCATCCATGGCTGAGTTACTTTTTTCCTCTCAAACATCCCGTGGGAGGTAAACAAGGAAATCCTTCCTGCCTCTTTCAGGTGGAGTGGGATTGTGTTCAGAGTTCAGACACATAACCAAAGCAAACAGGCAAAAAGAAGCAAACAAAACCAAGTCAACAACTGAAACAAAGAGGGGGCGGGGCTTTGGGTTGGCTGTAAGGATGGTAACTGCAAAAAGTTTGGGTTGGATAGAGCAGAAAGGCTGCAGGTGTTCTCCGGCTGCTCGGGCTGTGGGCTCCGAGATGGCAGGGCTCTTGAAGATCTGAGGAAAAAGATCTGACGTGCGGAAGGGCTGGACCTGAGGAGGGGGGCCGCGCGAGCCCAGACTCCTACCATCTTTGGACGGTGGGGATTGGACCAGTCCCCCCTACCCTTGGATGGGGAAGCTTCTGGGACAGAAAGCCCCAGAGTAGTGTGTCTGAGTAACCGTCCTCAGTGAGGTGGCAGTTGAACGCATGACACGGGCAGCACGGGGCTGACTCTGGCAGAACCAGGCGAGGGGCAGGAGAAGGCACAGCTGTCAGGTCCGCAGCCTGTGCGGGTCCTGGGCACTGGGCGCCAGTGAAGCAAATGTGTCTCTAGCCTGGTGGGTGAAGTGCAAAGAGTGAGACAAGCCGGAAGTGGCACAAGACGTGGTGGCTAAGGGACTAAACTATGTGAAACAGGCTCCAGATCCAGCTTGCTCTGTGTTCTTGGAGTAAGAGATCGCCTAGCTTGAAATCTGTGTCTTCTTACTTTGTAGTAAATAAATTCATGGTGATTTCAGAAAATCAGAAAATTTAAATAGTGAAAATAAAGACAAGCACAAAACCTCCCAGATATTCTATTATGTATGTAGAGATAAATCACTATCATAAACTTGATGGATTCTTCCTCCTCCTTTCTTTCTCCCCTCTTTCTTAATCTCCCCTCATATACATGTGTGAGTATATAAATATAAATATATACCACATACATGTACACATATATATAGAGAGAGTATTCTACCTTGCATCGTACTTTTCCTCCTTAATATTGAAGACACATTTTCCTGTATCTAAAACGTTACTGTTGATGGCTGAATAGCATTTCGCAGTATGAGTGTATTCACCCTCACTGCCTAACAATTGACATGATGGTCTTTCTACTATTTTCTTTTGGGGGTTGTGTTTCCTGAGCTTCACCTCTAATAGCGAACCCCTAAAGTTTGCTGGGAAGAGATGAGGATTGCTTCTAGAATCATGGACTCTCAGGGTGGGAAGAGAACTTGGCTGCAGTTTTGGAAAACTCCAACCTCTTTTTTTTTGTTTTTTTTTGGTGCCATTTATAGCCGCCTCACCTCTTGGGTAGTCCAGCCTCTATTTGACAGTGACTGGGAATTCGCTATGTCAGAAAGCCAGCAATGAGCTTATTAAATACCCATCAGAAAATATTTTTTTCCGTGAGATGATCCAGAATCTGCTTTAGAACATAGGGATCTGGAGCCAGACAGACTGCAGGCACTGTGCTGGCTCCTCTACCCACCAGCTCTGTGGCCTTGGGCAAACCTCTTTGACCCTCAGTTTCCTCATGTGTAAAACAGGTATGATAAAATAGGAGGTGCCTCAGATGGTTGTTAGGAATATTAAGTGAGATGAGGCATGTGGAATGCATAGTAAGAGCTCAATAAGTTAGCTGCAATACAATAATGTCTGCACATTATAGTAACACAGAATGTGCTCGGTCCCTGCCACCTGACAGACCTGTGTCAATTTAAAGTGATGCGTGTGTCGTATCCCCTATCCCAGTCTTCTCTTCTTTTTTTTCGGGAGAGATTTCATGGGGTAGCAATTCACGTCCCTTCATCCCATCCAGCTCTGTCTCTCTCCTGAATATGTCCATATCTACCCACTTCTCTTCATTCTCTTCCCACCCACCCCCACACTACCCCAGACAAAACCCTAAAGCTTGGGGGTTGCTCGTACCTTTCAACAGGCTTCTCTGCCTCTCAGTGGTTTGATGAGTGAACAACTTTGATTTCCTATTCAGAATATCTTAGGAGAAAAAAAAAAATTCTTCTGTGGAGACTTTTTCACGCATCAGTATTTTTAAGAAAAATTAAATACAACAGTAGGGTTTTGGTTGGCAGAATTCCTGTTCTTGACACACTGGATAACTCTTTTGGTGCTGGCGACCCAAACTGTTTCGACAACTCACGTGACTGGATCTGTTTGCTAAAAACCATTATGTGACCAAGGAGGTTGATGGATTTTCCAGGTCTTTCCACCCTGACCAGACATCTTGTCCAGCCTGATGTCTTTCTCCCATTGGAATAAATCAGAGAAAATGGTGTCTCACCTCTAATTAAATTCTCATCTATGCCCAACTGTTTGAAAGGGCAACTGTCTTAAACCTTTGAACTTTATTTGTAATACAAAACTTCAATTAGATAAAGGACAATAATTAGCAGATATTTTATCTTTGGGCATAATTAAATCTTTAAGAAGGGACGTTTTAATCGATGAGTTGTAATGACAAGTTCATAAATTAATTAATCCCACCAATGGAGGCTTGGCAGTAATCAATGGATCTTTAAAGAGGTTCAGGGTGAGGGGACACGGCTGTGGGAACGCAGATGCTCACTCAGTTCAGTTTGGTGTAAAGATTCTAATTTATTAAGGATTAGCTGGCTCAAAAGATTACCTATTTATTTAAGGGAAAATCATTTAAAATATTAACTTTTAATGGGAGGGAACACCTTCTTCTTGCAAGTTTGTGCTTTCAAACTTTCTTCTTAGGCCTCTCAACTCAGACCATCATTGCTGATGTACATTTGCACCCTTGTCCTGGGGCTGTTTTCCAATTCGTAGGCTTGATAGGTAGCTTGAATTAGAGAAACCAAAACCAAGGTTGACTAAAACAGGAGTCAGCAAACTCTGGCCCACTTGACAAATCTGGCCCTCTGCCTATTTTTGTAAATAAAGTTTTATTGGAACACAGCCATGCCCATTTGTTTCTGTATTGTCCATGACCATTTCACAGTACAAAGGCATAGTTGAATAGTTACTCCAGGGACTATCTGACCTCAAAGCTGAAAATATGTACTATCTGACTATTCATTTTGCAGAAAAAAGTTTGTTAGCCTCTGTTTGAAAACACTGTGTTCTTTTTTAAAAAAAATTTTATTTGAGTACAGTTGATTTACAATGTCGAGTTAGTTTCTGCTGTACAGCAAAGTTAGTTTCTGCTGTTCAGTTATACATATACATATTACATATATCCACTCCTTTTTAGATTCTTTTCCTATATAGGTCATTACAGAGTATTGAGAAGAGTTCTGTGTGCTATACAGTAGGTCCTTATTAGTTACCTATTGTATATATAGTAGTGTGTACATGTCAATCCCAATCTCCCAATTTATTCCTCCCCACCCCCCCGCTTTCCCCCCTGGTAACCATAAGTGTGTTTTCTAAAACATTGTGTTCTTTTACCAAATCTTGGAAGTTTTAGTAAAATTTAAACTCAACACAGCACTACATAGATGGTGTTTATTGTAAGAATGTAAATTAAATATTTCAAATATGAGGTTCTTTGGCTTTAGTAGCCTCCAAACCAGGTTCCTGGCATCAGTCTCGGAAAAAAGCAAGGGAGGCAGAGCAGCTAAGGGAAGAGTGTAGTTGCTGTGGGTGGCGGTGGAAGGACGGCCATGCAGAAGCAGGAGCTTGGTGTGTTCCAGAAACAGGAAAAGCACCAGGGTCATGAGTGGTGTAGCAGTAGGTCGGGGCGGTGAGGCAGAAGTGGAGGCTGAGCTGCTACATCAGGGGCCAGATAAAATGGTTGGAAATTATTCAGAGTGTGAATGGAAGCCATGGAAGGGTTCTAAGTAGGGTACACTTGCTTCCTAGGGGGCTACACAAAATACCACAAACTTCTTGGCTTCAAACAACAGGAATTTATTTCCTCAGAGTTCTGGAGGCCAGAAGTCCTAAATTAAGGTGTCAGCAGGGCCCTGTTCCCCGTGAAGGTGTTGCCAAATCTGGCTCCCTGTGCATCGATACCAAATAAAAATACGGAGACAGCGAACTGGAAGATAAGAAATAGAGAGGCTTTTTATTTTCTTTGCCAGGCAAAGGGAAGACACAGTAGGCTAACGCCTCAAGAACCGTGCCCCCCTCCTTGGGGAATCGGAGAAGATTTTATACGTGGGGCTCTCAGTCTGGGGTATATGATAGGGATCAAAAGTGGTGAAGGTCTTTCATTTCTTTTCTTCTGCAAATTCATGGCCCAAGCTGACATCAGGTGGCTCAGCAACTGGGTCTGTTGTCCCTGAGGTTATTGGCCGGTGACCTCCTTTCTGAATTGAAGAGTGCTACAAGGGAGTGTAGGGGGAGAAGAAATGCCAGGTGCAAAGGGTAATTTGTATGGAGTCAGAGGATACTCAGCTTTGTGAAGGACAAGTCTGGCTACAAGTGTTGGTTAGTAGTAACAGCTAAAGAATAACCAAGGCTGCTTAACTCTTTCAGGCCTGTTTATGTTGTTTCCCCAGCCTGTTCATTGTTTCCTTATTTTCCTTGTTTATCAGAAAAGTCTCATTTCTATTTTTGCTGCAACAAAGGCTCTAGGGGAGGAGGCTTCCTTACCTCTTCCAGCTTCTGGTGGCACCAGGTGCTCCTTGGTTTGTGGCTGCATCACTCCAGTCTCTGCCCCTGTCTCACGCGGTGTCCCTCCTCTGTGTCTGGGTATCAAATTTCCCTCTCCTTTCTCTCATAAGAACACCAGTCATTGGCTTGAGGGCCCATCCTAAATCCAGGAAGACCTCCTTTCAAGATCCTTAATTACATCTGCAAAGACCCTTATTTCCAAATAAGGTCCCATTCATAGGTACCAGGGGTTCGGAAATGGACATATCCTTTTGGGGGACACAATTCAATCCACCATCCAGGGGATAGCACGATAAATCTGCTTTTGAATTTAAGACCACACTGCCTGCTTTCTTGAGGCAGGAGATTGGACTGAGGTGGCACAGCATGGACTAGGGGGACGGCTCAGAGGCTGCTATGAGCTTTCAGATGGGAGAGGACTGAGACTCCCAAATGTGGTGACGGAGGGGTGGGCGGGGGGCGGGGAGGTGCCAGGGATGGGAGTTGCTTCTCTGGGAAGCTATCTGTGGCCTGGGGGGGTCTTTTGCAATGTCAGGTGATTTTTTTTCCTACCCTTCTCTGAGTGGGTGTGCAAAGAGAAGGGCTCAGAAGATCAAGGAGACACTAGTTCAGTGAAGGGTCTGACCTAGCACAAGGAAGATGCTCAAACACTCAACATATGGGGGTGGAATACATGCAAGCAGAGGATTATTCTAGAAGCATCCTTCTCTGAGTGTATGTCGGCTTTGGGCAAAGATGCAGGTCTCCCCTTTACAAAATGTTTTAAAAAATAAACTCGTTTGAATGGGGCTTAGAATTCTTTGGCATGAATACATTGGATACTTGGAAATATTACTATTATTTCTGGAGCCAAATTTAGCAAGGACGGCTCTGTCTTTAATTACTGGTTGATGCTTAGTTGTACAGGGAAATGATTACATGCACAATTAGTTGTTCCCACAAGTAGCCAATTATGGGAACGATTATTTAAGAAAATTGTGGCTCCTGCTAAAGGGACTTTACGTCGTAGCCTCAAAATACATTTTTGTATAAAAATTCCTTTTATTGCATGTATTATTATTTTTTCCTTTCTGGGCTGCTAGAGGAAGTAGCCCTTGTGGTCTCATTTGTGCGGAGAGAGAGTTGTGGAAACCCGGAACTTTGGGACATGGTGACGCTCAGGAAAGAGTGGGGTTGACAGTTGCAAGCTCTACCAGGACCTGTCTTGCTCTGGAGACCATGTCTTAACCCCAGAGATGGAATCTGGAGGAGGCCTCTGGGTGGTGATAAGGGATCATCTGGAGGCACGTGGAGCCCTGTAGTGTAGCCACGTGTTGCTCTCAACTCAGTCTTGGCCTTTGCGCATCATGTTTTCCCTGCTTCCTGACGACTGGGCTTCTTACCTAGGCCACTCCTCCCTGCGAGCATCACAGATCCTTCCACGCAGACAAGTTGTCATAAAACCATAAGCTTTCAGAATCTGAGGGACGTGAACATCATCTGGTCCATCTGTCTCATTTCAGAGACGGTAAAGCTGAGGCCAGAGAGGAGAAAGACTCACCCAGTCAGTGGTCATAAGTCTGGCTGAAATGTGACCCCAGCTCACCCAGTTCCAAGGCCTTGGCTCTTTCCACTGTGCCGCGCCGGCTGCTCAGGGCACCAGCTATGGGGCGGTGCAGCCGTCAGCATATTGTGACCATTACAGTCGAGGGGCAGCCCGATGTCTTCCTCCAGGTCCAGCACATGCTGGGAACCGTGCCAAGGCGGGGTTGGACGGGACTCCAGAGAACTTTCTAGTTTAGACCTCTTATTTTGTATCAGAGTGGAATCAGAAGGTGTATTTACCTGACATCCCCTTCTCCCTTTTCTGTGTGTTTCTGTGTTAACTACTATTGATCAATAGTCTTTTCCCCCCATGTTTTCACAGAGACATCCACTCTTCTACCTCACTGTGGTTGTATTATGTGACTGGGCCAGTTCTTCAGTACTCTGCAGTAGTATTTGATAGCCGCATCCTGGCCACAGCCTCATGGCGGTGAAATGTACTCTCCTGTCCTTCAGTTTGGGTTTTGCCTGGCCATTTGTTTTGGCTAAAGAGTTGCTAGTATATGTGACATGAGCAGAGCTTTGAAACACGCCCACACATTTGGGCCTGCCCTTTGTGAAGGACGACATCCTTAGTCACCCCACTGCTGGGCCACCCTTTGAACATCTGGAATGAAGGAATGAATGGGTAATTGGGACCTGGCAATAATTCACTGCTGTACTCTGACTGCAGATGTCTCTCCGTACAAGCAGAGGACTCCTTTATGTCATATTGGGAGAGAAACAGAAATGCAGCAGGCAGTTTTTATATGTAGCTGTCTTTATGTCTCTCCTCGACATGAAAGAAATGGCTAGCAGCATTTTATAGCCCTCAACTGGCTGTCTGATAAAGTCACCTGGCAAGATCTAACAGTGTTTTGTGTATCTTCCAAAGATGGCCTGGTGACCTTTGCTAAGTAAGCTGGAAGTAACAAATGGATCCGTTAACCACAGACTTCTCTCCTTGGCTGCTCAGGGTTCTTCGCTTTTTCTGGAATCAGGGGATCCAGCTCTGGAAAGATGCTCGTTTCACATTATGAGAAGGCAAATCTGATTTGTTCTCTGGGGACCAAGGCCCAAGCCTCCCTTCTTCCAGGACCAAAACTTTCCATGGCCTTTCATGATCTTAGTGCATTGAAGAGCACCGACCATTTACTTTGTAGAGTGCCCTTCAGTCTGGGTTTCTCTGATGTTTGCTCACGATTCCACTGAGGTTATGCGTTCTTGGCAGGAAGTCACAGAAGTGATGTGGGGAGCTTCTGTGTGTCACACCAGCAGGCGTGTGACGCAGGTAGGTCCCATTGCTGTAAGGTTAGTCTTGATTACTTGGTTAAAGTAGCGTCTGCCAGGTCTCTCCACTTTAAAATTACTCTTTTCCCCTTTGTAATTAATGATTATCTTGAGGGGAGATTCTTTGAGATGATGCAATTATCCTGTTTCTGCATTATACTATCAGCCAGCTAATTTCAGTGTCTGTTGTTGGCCTGCCACCTGCCTTTTAAATTGGGGAATTCCTTAGGACTTTCTCCTAGGCCCTCTCATCACCCTCCAGTCTTTCCTAGGAAATCTTATGCCCGCCACAGCTTCACTTACCTCCTAAATGCTGCCGACTCCCGTTTCTACATCTCCAGCCCAGCTTTCTCTTTTGAGGGCTCCGCGTGGATGCGTCACAAGCATCTCGCCTAACCATCCTCCAGACTCATCCCTGATGCCTGGTACCTCCCAGCTGGCTCCTCCTCCAGGCTTCCCTACCTTGTCACCGTCATGACCTGTACCCGGTTACTCCTGTTAGAAAGCTAGGAGTTGCCCTTGATAACCTTTTCATCCTCATCTCCTGCGTTTGACTAATCACCAATACCTTTGATTCTGTCTCTTTAATCTTTCCAGTCATCTCCATGTCCACAGCCAATACTGCAAATTAAAACCAGAATCATCTTCTCTACCCAGGACTATTGCTTTGCGCTTGTAACTCGTCCCTTGGTTCTTAGTAGTTCCCTTCTCTTATGCTTTGCACAGAGCCCCCGATGCAAGGCTGTTCATGTCTGTTTCCTATTATGTAGGAAATATTATGTAAATCTCAATGACCTACACTTTGAGATATTATGCAGCCGTTGCTAACAATGAGCTAGTTATGTACCAGGGGACTTAAGAATATGGAATGAATGAATCAGTGAATGAATGAATACATGAGTGATGGTGGAAAAAGGGAACAAGTTTCTTCTTCCTTATGTTGATGGTGCCAGTGGCACCTTCCCAGGGCTGGGATTAGGGGAAGACAAATGAGGCATCCACCTCAGGTGCAAAGTATAAGGGGGTGCCAAAAACAGTCAGTAAGGAAGGTAATATTTTAATCCAATGTTAAAAAAATCAAAATTAATGCAAAAAATCCAAAATGAACAAAAAAGTCAAAATTTAAATAAGGAGAGATCTTTACTGAAGATCGTTACTCACCTAACCCCAACCCTGGTCCTCCTATTACTAATGGGAGAATTTAGCCCTGCAGATTGTAACACTTAGAACAGGAGTTCTCACAGGAGGGAGAATGACATTACCCCCCGGGTGATAGTTGGCGTTAGGAGACATTTTTGGGTATGCTGGGGTAAGCTGCTGGCATCTAGTGGGTGGAGGTCAGGATTGTAAACATCCGACAATGCACAGGGCGGCCCCACGAAATAATTATCTGGTCCCATATGTCAGTAGTGCCGAGTGATCAACCCTGTCTTAGAGGTCCTTAAAAAATATTGTGTCCTTGTCTTTAAAAGTTCTGCATAACTAGAAAGAATATATCAAGGAGAGTTTGGCAGGGTAGTAAACAACCTCAGTATAGGGATATGCTTTTTTTTTTTTTCCTCTGTTGAAGGAAGAGTCTGATTAGTCTGAAAAGAAGTATTGTGTTGTCTCAACTTCTCAGCCACTGAGTTCTCTACTTCACACAGAGTGGGCTGGGCTAAAAGAAGGCCAGGTAGACGAGTGGTCTAGCTGAGCAGTTTCTGCATCTGTCCTTGGTCCCCGGACAGTGCCCATTCCCGGGGTGACTGAGGTTGAGAAACAGCCCCTTCAGGTGGTCCCCTCCAAGGCCACTGGTTGACTTGTTTCTTGGGAAACATGGTCCCCACTTGGGGAAGAGTGTGGGCTGTTTGGAGCCAGAAGTGTTTCACCAGAGACAGGCTCTGGCTTTGTACTCCTTGTTTGTTGTTTGTTCGTTTTACTTTCTGCCCCTCTGCTTAGTCTGTAACACTATCTCCTCCTCTCCCCTTGCTATGCTGGTCTTAGAAGTGGTCACGGTTTTGCTCTATTGCTGATCCCGAGGGGAACCCTCACTCTGCTTGTTCCCTTGTCTCTGCCCACACCTTGTAAGTCATCTCTTCACTAAGGCCTTTTCATTGTCATCTGAACTATCTGGGTTAGTTCTGGATGTCACTGCTGCTAGTACCCTGATAAACCCCTGTCAACTCCTCTGACTTCATTCCTTGTAATCTCAAGTTGTTCTACTGGTTCGTCTTACTTCCACCTTCCAGTTGGCCTGAGTTCTTCACATAATTAGTGAGGTGACCATGGGCAGGGCTCTGCGATGCCAACAACCTTGGCTTTATGATCTGCTAGACTGAGATCTTAATTATTTGGCCTCTGGACCTCACAGGGCGATCCCAACCATCTAAAGAAGTCATGTATGCCAGTGAGCTTTGTGAATGATGAAGTACTACACAAAGTGAAGCTGCTATTACTATTCTCATTTGCCCACATTCACACCATATTATCACATCTGCTTTCAAAAGACTCCCCCATGAATCCTTAGCAATGGAGGAAGGAGGCCTGTTCTTTTTAGATTTCAAACAAAGCACAGACTCCAGTAAGCATCACCTGGAGGTTAGCAAAGAGGCTAAACCATGGAAATTGTACCCATGAGTCCTCAGTGCATCTCTTCTGAGGTACAGAGCAGTGGAGTACCCTTGTCATTCGTTAACTTAACGGGCACCTACCGAGTGTCTTGCATGAGCTGATACAGGGGTGTATAGCCCAGCGTCTTAGCCTAGGCTGCCATAACAAAATACCATAGAATGAGTGGCTTAAAAAACAAATTTATTTTCTTACTTTTCTGGAAGGTGGAAGTCCAAGATCAAGGTGCTGGAAGGGTGAGGTTCTCAGTTCTTGGTGAGGGTTCTCTTCCTGGCTTGCAGACGGCTGCCTTCTTGCTCTGTCCTTTCATGGCAGAGAAAGGAAGCTCTGGTGTCTCTTCCTCTTCTTATAAGAGCGCTACTCCTCTCATGGGGGCCCCATCCTTACGGCCTCATCTAAACCTAACTGCCTCCCAAAGGCCCCAGCTCTAAATACCATTACTTCGGGGGCTAGGGCTACAACATATGAATTTTAAGGGGGATACAATTCAGTCCATAGCACTTAGTGTCTGGTTATCCCATCACCTGGGAAACTTGTTAATATGCCAATTCTCACTCCCTCTGAAGACATTCGGTATGTCTGGGGTGTGGTCAAAGATACTTTGATTTAATATGCACCCCAGGTATGTCCAAAGCAAGTGGTCCCTTTACCACTATGTGAGAAACATCACGGGTAATTGTTAAGAGCATGAAACTTTTAAAATTCTCTATTCCTTGCTACCTGGGTGACCTGGCTTAGAGTTTTCTCCATCTCTGTCTCTGAGGGATGCAGTTAGTTCATCTGCAAAATGGAGATAGTAACAGCCCCTTGCTTCCTATGGGCTTTCTGTGGGGGTTAGTTTAAAATTATTGTCTAATTATTCATTACTATTAAGTATTAGTTTCTTTATTATTAATTATTCATTAATGCATGCAGAGTGCCTGGTGGAGCTTAAATGCTTTAGCTATGCAACCAACATCCTCAGGTTATTTTTCTCTGCCCTCCACGTGATATTGTAACGTCTGGCTTGTCCCTTTTTGGTGTCTGAAGGGACCTGAGGAGCCTAGATCATGAGCAGGCCCTCATAATGCTGAGTGAGGAATGCTGTGCCGCCCACAGGAGCGCCCACATTTTGGGGGACTTGTGCCATGGACACCTTTAACCATACCCACCATTTCTCTTCTCTCAGCCACGGCTCAGACAGACTGGCACCAAGCCAGGTTTTGCCTCCCATGCTGTTGGTGAAAGCATGGTTGACCTTTGTTTTCCAAACTCCTTCAACGAGTTTCTTCCTGTGTAAGTTTGGCCAGCCGGAGACAATGGGCGTCTCTTCTCCCTTAGAGCCACCAGATGGCGATGTTCCCCTTGTCATTGCCAGGGCGCCTCATCTCTCCTCTGGTTTTAGTGCCCCAGTCTCCTGCTCCAGGTGCCAGGTCTCCCTGCTGACTGCCATGGGATCCCCAGGGTCCATCTTTCCTCATTTCTAGATGGCCATGCCATTGTTTGCTGACAGCTTTGGTCTGTTTTTGGAGAACTGTGCCCAGAGGCTCATAGGGGTCAAACAATTGATTCTCAGGCTTCAGTTGACTTTTATTCCTCTCTTCCTTCACTGAATGCCCCCATTAGTGGCTTTCTGATAAATGGAACCCCAATAATTAGCCTCCATGACGTGAATGCAAAACCATTTCCCACACTATTTGAAGAGCAGAGCCCCCAGTTACCATGCATTGCCTGAGAACAGAAACAGACTGCAGGCAAAACCCTCTGATTTGATACCAAGAAAGGATGTTAGCTAAGCATTCGGCCTTAGCCATCTCAGAGTAATTTTCCTGCAACTTACCCGATGTTGCCATTGGGGTTGCAGTGCCCCTCCATAACCACTCATTTCTCTGAGCTGTTCACGTCCACCTTTGCTGGTAATGTGTAGACCTGACTGTCTGTATAGATGTCCCAAACTGGGCCTTTTACCTCATCTCTGCTGTATTGATCTCCTCGTGTTTCCCTGCAGGTGTCCCCAGGTAATTCACACCAGCAGGCAGCATAGTAATTAACGTAACATCAAGTATCAGCCTTGTGGGTTTGAGTCCTGACATAATTATTTATTTCCTTTGTGTTCTGGATATGTTATTCAAGCTCTGATCTGAAGAGACCTCATCTGTAAAATGGGGATAGTAACAATACATACATGTCAGGTTGCTATGAAATGTAAATGAGGTCATATTTGTGAGACTCGGAACAATGTCTGGCATATTTGTAGAAGACTTTATTACATGACTTAGCCCTGTCAGAAGATACACAGAAGGAAGGAACTCAGGGAAGGGATGGAGGAGGAAGAGACAAGAGGTCTGAGTGGCACCCAGGATATCGGAAATAGACACCATTTAGAGTGGTGGAGTAAAGCAATGACGGTGAGCTTCATGAGGCTGGGGATGCCAGTCCCTCAGTCTAATCTTAATACTACTGATGAGCCATAGAAGTTGACTCTATAATGGAAAGTCTTTACTAACTGTTAGGGGTGTGTGTATGTGTGTGTGTGTGTTCTCCTTCCCATTCTTCATTCTCTGTTCTGGTCATTCGTAATTTCTCATTATTCTCCATCACACTTTCCAGGCTTTCCCCCCTGCCGCCCTCTCCTCTCTCAGGGAAAGCCCCACTTGCTCTTCAAGGCCCAACTCAAATGTCACACAGTCCTGTAGTCTTTCCTAAGCACCGCTCCCCTCACCTCCTCGTCTGCTGCCCTCCCCTCTAGTCCACCCTATACCTCTATAACTGTAAGCTTGAATGCCTCCTGAATTTTGTGCCCTAGGCGCCTCATTCATTTCACCCTAGTCCTGGCCCTATTGCACTTAGAGCACTTGAAAATTAAATTAAATTATGCGGTAATAGAAATAATGTCACTAAATATATTTTTGTAAAAAAATCAAACGTTGAATATAAGGCTCAGATTGTCTTTGACAGCCTTCCTCACCTGACCTTGATCCCTACATCTGTTTTTGGAATGAGGTGGTGGGGGCATCTACTGTTACCTGTTCAGACTGTATCCCGTTTGTGCACGTGTTTGCTTCTCTTTAGTACTCTTTACATTTCCCCAAAACAACATTTATTGCATTATGTTGAATGTTTTGTTTCCATATCTGTCTCACCCAATAGGCTACAAGCCACTACATTGACTGTGTCTTATTAATATTTCTCTCTCCAGGACCCAGCCCTGAGCCAGGCACACAAAAACTGTGTTTCTGTAGGGAGTGCGGGGGAGTGTGTGCTCACGGGCGTGAGGTGGCGAGACGGAGCAGGCAGGTGTGCAGGGGAAAGTCACAAGAGGCAGAGAGGAAGGTTTAATTGGAGTGTAACCTCCCCACATGGGCTAAAATTCCCAGAAGACATCTCAGATCTTTACAGAAGCCACGAGAAAGGGCAAGGTTGGAGCGAGCCGCTGAGCAGAACATTGAGTTAAGTGCAGGCGCTGAGCCCTGAAAGGCCCGGCTCAGCCAGGGAGAGTGCGGGACCTGGGGTGCAGGATGTGCGTCCGGATGGCAAAACCAGCCAGGTCATTAAGATTCAGCAGGAGAAGCAGAGTCTCTCTGTCTTGAAGAAGCCAATTGAGAATAGACTGTACGAGCTCAGATCTGGATGGTAGACGGACTCATGAATTATGTCTCAAAACCTGTGGGAAAAAGGGGTGTGAAACGGCTTTTGTTATTAGAAGTGTATTTTATTACCGTAGCTGCGAAGGCTGTTTGCAGATGGGGGAAGCCTTCCCCGGGATCCTCCCCACAGGTGGAGAAGGTTTTCTGTATTTGCAGCCTGTCTTCTTCCCTATTAATCATTCTGATTCTCTCCTCCTGTGCACATGTCATGGGTCTCTCTATTTGAAGACTTTATTGGTATTTATCTCGTAGCTTTTAATAAATCATTCGTTGTTGGCATGTGATCCAGGGTATTTTACATGACTGGAACACCACCCTAACCCCACTTAACTACATTTCTTTGACATGTCTGAGTAACTTCTGTTCTGGCTCCCTGTCTCTGAAATGGGAGCTGGAAAACTGGGGCGAAATCAGCTGTCTCAGAATGCTTGTTTGGGGAGAAAGGGGAACTTTACTGAATCTAATTATCTGCAGTCATTTTAATCAGAGGGTGCACATGAAAGCAGAAACATTTGTTAGAACAGCAGACCACTGAAAAAGAAGCTTACCTTTCAAAGGGGGCGTGCATGTTAATCTCTCACCCTCCTGAGTCTTTCTGGTTTCTGGTAGGTTCTAACCCAGGAGCGGGCAAGTTACAACCCTCTGGCCAAGTCTGGCTGCCGCTCCCCCCACACTCCGATTTGTCAAAAACGCTTTATTGGCACAGGACCACGCCTGTTTGTTTTACTGGTTTGTTTTACTGTCTTCTAGGGCTGCTTTGCATGCTACAACAGAGGTGAGTCGTTGTGACAGGCAGCTTATGGCCCACAGAGCCTAAAACATTTACTTTCTGACCTTTCACAGAAAAAGTTTGCTGGCCTCTGTTCTAGGTATCTAATGGATATCGGTGGGTTGTGGTGCCCAGTCCCTGCCTCAGGGATCCCCTAACCTTGCTACAATTCTGAAAGCTGATCTGCCAGGGATGACCGTACATATGCCCCCGTGAGTGTGTATGTACACACTTAACGTGTACGTGTGTGTGATGCATAGGTGTGCACCTGGGTGGAGGGAGAGTCCTGCGGGTTGTACACCAGGGCATCTGGGAGGCCAAGTCTTACGTTCTTTTTCTCATTGTGTGTATATTTTTGAATCTTTCTGCCACTACTGTATGCTAGTTATACAACAACAACGACAAAACCCTTCCTTCTCTTGCTGCCTAACTTTCCCTGCACAGTTTGTGATGGTGAATTCATGTCCCTGTAAGGGAGTCAAGCAGCAGAAGTGCCCCTTGTGGCTGGGGACTCAAGGAGGCCTGTGTGACACGTGAGCACATGGTTGCAGCTCTTCTGACAGCTGGAGAATGAGCAGTTGAGGTTATCTATTTGGCATTAAAGCAAAAGAACACAATAAAATAAGTATATATATACATACACATATATATATATATGCACATATATATGTTATATATATACACATTATATATACATATATATGTATATATACACATACGCATATAAATTATTTTTCTCTATTCCCCTTTTCTGTGCACTCTTTCTCTATTTTCTCTTTGTATATTATCATCATCGTCATCATTGTTATTATTATTTTGGTCAGAGTAACAGATATAGAAGGTATTAAGCAAACCAAAATGATGTCTTTTAGGTTGATTAGTTCATTTTCTAATGCATTCAATATTTCTGAGCACCTGCTTTCTGCCAGCTATTGGGGTAGGAGAGACCTTTATCACTGACCACATCCTAAACTCCCCTCCTGCCCCCCCAAGGTTTATCCTGTTCTCTTATGTTTTGTCACCTTGTCTCTTTTCCTCCCCTTGGGGCCGCCATCCCCTTCTTCTCCAGATGCATTTCTAATTATCGTTCAAAACCAAGTTCTAGGTTTTCCCCTCTTCCTGGAATCTGCCCTAAAGCCACCTGGACGGGGGTAGGTGCTCTCCCCCCATGATGAGCTCTTGTTGCTTCCTCTGTGTGCCTCCCCCTAGAACAGGACCGTCTGCAGAAGCGTGATTCTTTGAGGGAGGGACTGTGTCTGGTTCTGCGCCCGGATGGGGAAGAAAAGGAGAGCAGGTCACGCTGGACCTGTGTGAACATCTTCACATACACTGCCTGACGTCGTCAACAGAAGGAGCCTGTGCTCAGGTCCTTCTCACTCTGACAGATTGGGAGAGTCGCAGAGACGTGAAAGCATTTGGCCCAGAGCTGTCAATGGTGGGCTGAGGCTGGAACCAGCTCCGGCTCCCTTCGAAGTTCGCAGTTTTCCAATTGTGTCGTCTTTTGCCTGGTGTTCAACAGAGAGAGGGAGAGAACAAGGAAAGCTGGAGGGGCTGATAAAGGAGGGGGAAACAGACCCATGAAGACGTGGCAATGCAGTGTGGTCACAGGAGCAGCGTTCAGCTGCCTGCAGGGCACGTGGGTGGAGGTGCAGAGATGGGCACCTTGGACAGGGGAGTAATGCAAACACAGAGGAACTGCTTATACTTTATTTTTTAAATTGCAAATGAAAAAATAGTTTTTTTTTGTTTTTTTTTTTAATCTGGAAATTTACTGAGGAAAAAAGTAGCCTTGGCGCCGTCCAACTCTGCGTTCCGAGTTTGCGAGGCAGGGCTGCTGTTCCCTCGTGTGGGCGGCGGGAACGCTGACAGACCCACATCCTGCTGTGAACCCCAGGGTCTAATAAAGATCTGCTCCCCTGCTTTCCTGCCATTTTCCAATTGAAAGCACACTTAATACCGACAGGTTTTTGGCAGGGCCCGTCTTCACCAGGTTCAAGTCATCACACTGGAAACGGAAGAGTCAATATTCCCATTGAAATAGTTGGACTCAACCTCTCTTGGAAAGAGCCCTTGCCTCATCCTCCACCCATCTCTCCCCCAGGACTCGGGCCTCTCCACCGAAATAGTCTTCTCTTTATCACCCCCGGCGCTCATGAGGCCACTGTGTGGGATTCTGGAATGAAGTCCTCATTGGAAGCAGCGGCTTCCTCCCCTCCTCTCCCCTCCCCTCCCCTCCCATCCAGGAACTTGCGGAATGTGATTTTCCGTTTTCAAATCTGCGCTTTTGGAGAGAGTGGTTCTCTTTATTGGAGACTGGTATTTGATCTGGTCTCCATTCAACTTTCTTAAGACAGCGCGTTGCTGCTGTTATTTTGGCCGTGTGGCTGGGCAAACAGAGCTGTGAACTGAGCCAGTCATCTGGAAGAAGCAGGCTCCCAAGATTTCAGCTCCGTGTGTCTAGAAAACTGAGCCAGTGATAAAATGTTCGAGGTGGGGGCTTGCGTGTCCCTCTCATGTTACGGAAGGGGACACTGAGGCCTGGAGAGGGACAGGCAGTTGGTCAGATCTCACAGGACACGGCTGGCTGGCAGACGCTGTGTTAGAATCCCTGCCTCTGTCTCCAAATCCATTCCCACCCCATCCCTTCTCCGTGTGTCCCGGTGTCATTCCAGCAAATATTTTCCTTTCATGTGTAAACCCAGTGAGTGGGACTGCAGGGTACAAATATTCTGGGGTTTTGTCCTTTTCTGGCTAATTTTTGTGACAGGGAATGCAACAAACCACGTCAGACTCTTGTACATTCATGAGATGTTGGGTGAGGGGGGTGGTCTTTGGAGCCAGGGCTGACTTGGGTGTAAGCTTCAGCCCAGCCACCGAGGACTGCGGGGCCGGGGCCAAATCGATTTCCTTTCCTTTCATGATTTCCTTGTCAGTGTGTTGAGTCTGATGTCACCTTCCTCATCGGCTGCTCACCTGGTCGTAAGGTGTACATGACAGAATGTGGAAATGCTGGCATCCCAGTGGGCTCACTACACGTTGGTGCCTCCTCTCCTCCTCCCTCTCTTCCGTAGCTGCATAATGTCACCAAATTATGTTCACTTTTGAGATCCCTAAATGTTTGGGGGTGTAGTAAGGCAGGAAAGGAGGGCAAAGGGAATATTTGTTGAGCATCTATTGTGTGCCAGGCCATATGCTTCTAGAAACATCTTGTAATTAATCCTGGGATGTTCTTCACAGGGGAAGTAAAATCTTTCTCTGAAAGCTCTCATGTTTGGCTACTCATGTTCACACATGGAATCCATGAGAATGTTAAAGCAGGCCTTGAATTTTGTGCACGTCATTTATCCTAACTCCAACCAAATCCAAGGTGGTGGAGAGGCAAGAGTGGTTGCTCATTGGGGCCTTATCTCATCCCTCCGCCTGAGTGGGGACACAGTTTGGATTCCCCACGTGCCTTACCTCCCACGAGAGAGATGATCACCCACTTCACAGATAGAGAAAGTGAGGCTCAGAGCGATTATACGACTTGCGCAAGGCCACATGGTGAGTGGAGTTGGGTTTTGAACATAGGTCTTTCTGATTTCTAAGGCTTTATTTCTCTTTTGACCCAATCTTAGCTTTGGGTTTCCACAGACCTGTGTTTGAATGTCACAATGTAATTCTGAACAAACTGAGTACATATTGGAAAATCAAGTCCAGAGAGAGAAGGCCTATGTGCTTTAGATGTTTGTATTTATCAGCTCAGGCTGCCATAACAAAATATCTTAGACTGGGTGACTAAAACAACGGACATTTATTTTCTCACAATTCTGCAGGCTGGAAAGTCCAAGGTTCTGGCAGGGTTTGGTTTCTGGTGAGAGCTCTCTTCCTGGCTTGCAGACTCTCGCTGTGTGCTCACATGGAGGAGAGAGGGTTCAAGCATCTCCTTCTCTTTTTCTAAGGGCACCAGTTCTATAAGATTAGGGTCCCATCCTTGTGAGCTCATTTAACATTAGTCACCTCCTTAAAGGCCCCATCTCCAATATAGTTACAAGAGGGGTTAGAGCTTCACACGTGAATTTGAGAGACACAAATATTCAATCCGTAACAGCCTTTATGTCAGGGATTCACAGAGTTAGACATGATTTTAAATTATGGATTCTGATCACAGTCTTCTTAAGAGTAATGAGGCCCAGGTACGAAAAGGGAGAAAGCGTTCAGGAAAAGCAAGTCTTGTCTGAAGCACTGTCCCCTGATTTTGTGTGTATATGGAACCCCAGGCCACATGTCTTGCCCCGTTCACTTCTAGCTCTGTTTTTATCCTCCTGACTTGGTTTCCCCAATTTGTAAGGAAAGTAGTTACCACTGTGTTAGGCTATGCCAAATGTGTGTAAGTGTTAACAACTATTATTCTCCTATCTTGCTATGGTAATTACTATTGCAATTAACGAAATATTTCCAGATCCCCCTGCCCCATTCCTAGCATTTCTAGGACCCCCGAGTTACATGTGGTTGTATAACTTGCTCTGGCCAATGAAATGGGAATGGAAGTGATGGGAATCACTTTAAGATCCAGTGCCTGATTCAGCCACCCTCATTTTCCTTCTGCCACTCTAACCAGCAAAGCTCTGGATAGTGGCTGCTCCATTAGTCTGGGTCCTGGAGGGACAACAGTGTAGAACAGAGCTCCCAGCTGACCAGCCGTGGACAAGAAGCATGAGCAAGAAATAAACCATATTGTTTTAAGCCCCCAGACTCTGGGGAGATTCATGTTGTGGCATAACTTAGCTTATCCTGGCTGTTCCCTGCTGCGGACCCAACAATCCCTCCTGTCTACACCATGGGCTCCTGATTCATTCAGCACCTGGGGGTTCTGGGCTACCATCCCAATTTGCAAAAGGGGACACCAAGACTCATAGTGATGAAAGTATGTTGTAACTAGAGACACAACTAGGAAGTGAGTTTGTTTTCGAACCCAGATTTTTTTCAACTCAGGAGCTCATGAGATTCCCACACTGTGGGTACACTTGTCTCTTTTCTTCACAGGAGTCTGCTGGCATTTCGACCTCTGAATCAGAGTCTGAGCTATCAGCTAATCAAAGACTACCAGCCATTGGTCCAGGGGTTGGCAAACTATGGCCTGTGGCCATATCTGACCTGTTGCCTGCATTTGTAAATAAAGTTTTATTGGAATATGGCCATGGCTATGTGCTGTTTTCTCACTCCAACAGCGCAGTTGAATAGTAGTTACAGAGACCGTTTGGCCCACAATGCGTAAAGTACTTGCTATCTGACTTTTCAGAAAAGGTTTGCTGACCTTTAAAATCTAGGCAGACTATGCTTCATTTGAAAATTTAGGAAACTGAGACCAGAGCAGTGGAATATGCACTAAAATGGAAAATTATTTTCACGCAAAGCTGTGCCTAACAAGCCATTAGGCATAAGAAAATAATCTTCAGGGTCTACGTGCATAACCATTCTAAAATTATATAATTCCAACATACCATTCATTTCTCTCTGCATAAAAAAAAATGGCTATATTTTTGCTTTTCTTAAAATAAACTAATAAACTGGTTTTTGATAACCCTAATCAAATAGCGATTAAATGAGAGAAAAAAATCCACTCTTGAATTGGTTTGAAATTAATTCTTATGTTAGTTTATATCAGATGTCATAGATGGCATTGTCCCTATCTTTGTTCATGTGACCTTATATCATGAGCATTTCCCATGTCATTAACATTTTACGTGAATGCAATTACTGATGGTTGCATAACATTCTGCTCTATAGACATGCCATATATAATCACTATAATATTTTTGTTTTTTAAAAAAGTTTTCCATCATACTGCGTCTTTTTACATAAGTCTCTGCCCACATTTCTGATTTTTTCTTGGCACAGATTCCTAGAATTCCTGGCCAAAGCGTATGAATGTTTTAATGATCTTGATTCATTTTATAAATTTCTTTTTGAAAGTATCTTCCAGTTTATATTGTACCTTGAGCATGAGGGTGTTTGTCTTACTACACTCCCTGAGTCATAGTATATTGTTATTTTTATCTTTCCTATGATAATATGTAAATGTAGTATTTTATTTTTGTTTCAATCAGCATGTTTTGATCACCATTCAAGGTGAATTTTTTTTTCATATGTTACTAGCTATTTATGTTTTATGTTCTGAAAATACTTAATTCTCTTTATATGCCTTTTTACTAAGAACTCAAAATACTTTTAGAACTTTCCTTGATCTATTTATTAATCAGTTTTATTGATTAGTTCTACTATTTTCATTTGTTAGTGTTTTTGTTTGTTTGTTTGTTTGTTTTCCAGTACGCGGGCCTCTCACTGTTGTGGCCTCTCCCGTTGCGGAGCACAGGCTCTGGACGCACAGGCTCAGCGGCCATGGCTCACGGGCCTAGCCGCTGAGCGGCATGTGGGATCTTCCCAGACTGGGGCACGAACCCGTGTCCCCTGAATCGGCAGGCGGACTCTCAACCACTGTGCCACCAGGGAAGCCCCTGTTAGTGTTTTTAATTGGTTGGAAATAGCCCTTCCTGACCATAACCCCCATCCCTGCCCCACTCTGTTCCTTCCCTCCCCTCTGAGTGTGATATTTGTCATCCTCACAATCTGCATTTCCTCATCTCACCCGTTTTCCTGGGCTACCAACTTCCTCTGCAAACTGCAAAGAGTATATAAATGTTAATGTTGTGATTATTCAACCATGACCCCATGTGTAGTTACTTCAGCATCACTTTTGACAAGTGATTAAGGCGAAGAGAACAGTGCTCACGTGGCCCTAAGGAGAGAGTGTACCTGGCATGTTCAAAGAACAGCGAGGAGGGCAGTGGCTGGAGTGGAGCACTGATGGGGGAAGACGGTAGGAAGGAAGGCCAGAGAGGTTAGGAAAGAGTGCAGACCATGTCAGGACGTTCCAGGGAGCGTGGATTTTACTCTGAGTGAGGTGGGGGAGCAGGGCACAGTTACAGCATCTTGACCAGAGTGGCTTGATCTCACACAGGTTTTGAAAGGCCTCTTCAGGCTGCTGTAACGAGAAGTCTCTGCAGAAGGCCAAAGGCAGAAGTCATGCACTGTGCAGTACTGCTATAGAGAGGATTGCAGCTCGGTTCTTGGTGGCAGCAGTGGAGGTGGGGAGGGGTAATCAAATTCTAGACATACTGTGAAGTTACAGCCAACTGGATTGACTGCCGGACTGGATGTGAGGTCTTTGAGAAAGAGAGAAAAAAAGGATAACTCCAAGGCTTTGGCACGAGCAGTTGGTAGGATGGGCTGCCATCATTTGAGAGGTGGAGGGTTATGGGAGCAGACCTGGGGTTGAAGATTGGGGATTGCTTTTGGACACGTGGCATATGAGATGTCTAATTAGGATTTCAGGTGGGGATGTTGAGTAGATAGAGTAGAGCAGGTTACAGGAGAGAGGTCTGAGCTAGAAATATCAAGTTGGGAGTTGCCAGGATATAGATGGTATTTAAAGCCAGAAGCATGCATAATATCCCAAGGGAGTTAGTGCAGCTAGAGGATGACCAGCTCTTCTACAAATTACTGTGCTCTGATATCAGCTGGACTCTGTGTGCAGACTGCTAGTTCTTAGTTCTCTTTCCTTGACTTACTGTGTGCTTTTCAGTCTGAGTGATGACTCCTGCCAGGAGTTACATGAAAGGTTATATGGTATCATATGCTCTGTATCTTTCTTGACCTCAAATATGATTCAAAAAACTCAGAAAAAATGTTTATGTTACAATTATGTTTTATGGAGTAGCATGCAAGTGAATTAAAAAAAAAAGAAACCACTATGTTTTAAAGAACACTCATGCTTTCCTATGATTCGTCTCATCTCTCTAATTTGGTCAAAGCCCAATGTATGTGGTCCCCAGGTTAGGTATACTATGGTAGAAAATGGAAGTGTGGTATGGAAGTAACCTTATGAATTCCCCATCACAGAAGAAAGTCCCGAGTTAACACCTTCATTCTTCGTCTCACTTGGCTTTTGAACTTTTGATTGTTTCTCAAATCGGATCTTTCTCCCCTTGTGAAGGTTTCTAAAGCATGCAACATAGAATCTGAAAGAATGTGCCAAGGAAAGGATAAATGTGCTTTGGGCCATGGCAGCACCTTTATAATAAATGCGTGGCCTCCTATCGTAATAATTTTGTATTTGGCCTTCCTTGGTAGTGTGATTTTTGGATCTATTTGTTAAAAATATAGTTTTAGGTCTTTATACTTATATTTCATATAATTTGATTTATCTTCACAATTTTCACGGTTGCATATGTATTAAATTTTAGCCTCTCACACAGGATACACAGGAGCAAAATAGGGGGGAATCTAAGGGACCCAGGAAACAATGGATCCAACTTAGAAGAGTAATGAAAGTCCTGGCGTGTATTAGGCTATGTTCCTACTGCTCCATTTATTTAGATTGAAACAGAAGGATGTAAGTCTCCAGAAAAGAGATATTTTTGGGGGGAGAAAGTCTTTGATACTTTCTTGAGACACTAGAAATACATAAGGATTTGATAAAGACAAATAGTTGGAGAATAGAAAGGCAACTTAAAACACCATGAAAAATGAAGAGCTATACAAGCAGAGCAGTGTTGTCATTGCACTTTACTTAGCTTGATTAATCCTCTCACAGAGGAAACCTGGACTTGTTTTTAACCAAAGGGTAAGACCCTTTTAGAGCAAAGTACATTCTTAGGGTAGACCAACATTTATTGAGCATCCATTGTGTGTTTGTACCTTCTTGAAGGTATTTTTTAAATACCTTTATTTTTATAAAATGCTCAGAAGTTCCTTGTAGGATAACTACTACAATCTCCATCTTACATTGGCAAAAACTCAAATATAGAGAAGATAAGACACTAGCCCCAAAATGTGCCGCCACATTTGGCTTCAGACCTGGTCTCCTTGCTTGGAAGTCTAAGCTCTCTTCTACCTGTACTGCTTTCTCACAGCCCAGTTGCAGAAATGACTGTGAGCCACCTAAAGGCTACGGATACAATCAGTGTTTTAACTCTAAATACATTGATTAACAGCAATAGAAGTCCAAAATAAAGCGACCCAAAATTGAAGCACAACATTCATCTCCAGCCAGTGCATATTAACTAATAATTAGCCAACTATTCTACCATAGTAATATTAAAAGTAGCGTTTATCAGAGGCCTTAAATTAGTGGTTCTCAACCAGGGGCAGTGTTGCCCCAAAGGGACATTTGGCAATAAGTGGGGTGTGCTCTTGGCATGTAGTGGGTAGAGACCAGGCATGCTGTTAAACATCCTACAAAGCACAAGATAGTCCCCACCCCGACCTGAGCAAAGAATTATCCAGCCCAGAATATCAGCCATGCTGAGGCTGAGAAGCCCTGCCCTAAATAAGGAGCATATGCAGAGAAAGGCAACAAATACAATTTGATTAGTATGTGGCTTCTTTCTCCTTTTTTTACTCTACAAGATAATTGAGTTTTCTGAGTGAATATTTACTTTCTGACATTATTTAGCGGCATTTTGATATGAAGGTGAAAACTATCCATTTATAATAATCTGGTTAAAGCAACTACCCACTGATACCGTGTCAAGGTTCAGGTATTTATAAAGCGTGTTGGTCAGTGTAATGTGTATCCTCTGTGTGAGGTAGGTTGCAAATACATATTGGCTGTTGGGGTGTGTGTGTGTGTGTGTGTGTGTGTGTGTGTGTGTGTGTGTGTGTGTGTGTGTGTGTGTGTGTGTGTGTATACGCACTTGCTGGTTTTGATGGGAAGTATAAATTGGGTTTTGGAAAAAGATGCCCCCCACTACCTCCAGCTGTAAGCCTTCACTTCTTCCTATTAAGATTTCCCTTGCAACTTGGCCTCTTTTAAACTCCTATCTCGTGCATTCTCTCTTCTAATCTAATACCTCTGCTTACATATCTAAACATGATCAGTGACAGTTTTCGCTGCGGGGTGAGGCTTTCTCTGACAAGGCCAGTGAGCGCTGATTTGAGACCAGCCATTGTGAGTGACTTCAGCTGTCTCTTCAAGTGACATCCAGCTACTTGAGAAAGGAGTGATGACGAAAGTTCTTTGGACAGAAAACTTTTGCTGACAAGAAGGTGACAGGTCCTTGCACAGCTGGTCTCTGATATGCCTCAGAAGGGGCCCATGGACTGACTAATTTGAGCTGTGCAGTAGCTGGGAGGAGGTGTGTGGCCCATGCCCTCTTAGGCTCAGAGAAATCTGTAAAACAAAATGGCAGTGGGTGTGGGCTGGAGGAAGCCATGGTTGGGGGGCGGCTGGCCAGGGAACCCTGTCTGCTTAGAACGCGAGAACACAAAAGATTCATGGTGAGTGGACGTCTGTTGTTCTGCCCAGAATCCACTCCTCCTCCTGGCAGCAGAACCTCATTTTTCCTGTACAAGCCACCCCATCTCTGTTCTCATTTGGTTGGAGCCAACCCAGCTTCCAGGGATTAGCAATCAACAGACCCAATCCCTTCATCACAGTGGTTGGTTCAGGGAGGGGTTGGTGACCTAAGACAATCCAATGAGACTCAGTTCTGTGCCTTTTGCCACAATCGTTGGGAAGGAGGTGTTCTTCCTCCCTGTAGCCACCAAGCTACATATGTCACCAAGCTTGGAATTTCTAGCAATCATGATGTAGAACAAGTTAGCTAGAGAATAAACCAACTCAGAGAATAAAAGAGCTGAGAAATGGAGAAAAAGAGACATTTGAGAATAGTGAAATTATTTGAGCCCCTAATTCAGCTGTGTCTGATGGCCCCTGTATCCTAGAGTTTTCCATTATACAAACAGTGAATTCTTGTTTTTCCCCTTAGTACATTTAAATTTGTTTCTCGACAGAAAGATTCCTGATTGATACAAATAGCTACCATTTTTGAGTGCCTGCTCTGTTCTAGGCACTGTATGTCCAGGAGGTCGTTTATCCTCACAGTGATCTGTAGGGTCGGCAGTACTCATGTCCTCATTCTAGAGACGAGATGAGACACAAACTTGGTGGCCTAAAACAGCAGGAATTTATGGTCTCACAGTTCTGGAGTTCGGAAGTCCAAAATCAAGGTGTTGGCAGGGCCACACTCTCTCAAGGCTCTAAGGGAGAGTCCTTTGCCTCTTCCAGCTTGTGGTGTCATCAGGTGTCCCTTGACGCTGGGGCCACACCCGTGCAGTCTCTGCCTCTGGCTTCACGTGGCCTTCTCCCCTGTGTGTCTGTGCGTCTCAAATCTTCCTCTGCACTTCTCTTATAAGCACAACTGGTGCTGGATTTGGGGCCCAGCCTAAGTCCAAGATGATCCCATCTTGATATCCTTAATTTAATCACATCTGCAATGACTCTTTTTCCAAATAAGGTCACATTCATAGGTGCCAGGGTTTAGGACTTGGACATGTTTTTTGGGGCCACTAGTCAATCTACCAAGACAGGTATTAAGAGTCTGAACAAAGATAGGGTAGTGGGGATGGAGGTGAGAAAATCTACTTGAACAATATTTAGAAGATAATTGAGACTAATGCATAGAACAATACAATGTTCAAATTTACTTCACAAAAATCCAAAAGTGGAAAGGAAGAGAGTGGGGTATAAATTAAATAAAATTTCCCTGAGTCAGTAAATTATTGAAACTGGTGGGTATATGGAGACCATTATACTATCCTCTTTACTCTTGTATATATTTGAAAGTTTCCAAAATAAAAACATTTCAAAAGAAGATAATCAAGAATACTCCATTTCCTTATGTTAATTACTTATTAATTAAATTTCGGTTTTGGTTAAGTCCTCACAGCGTGCCTGGTGTTTGCTGAGTCCCTTACTGATGGACTGTGGAGTAGTTACAGATTTGTTTGTTTTTCCAGTGATATAATACTCTTGTATCACCTGACAGATAGACCTAAAGATTTACTTTGTGTGGAAGCATGCACATTCGTGACAAGATTATGTCTTAGGATAACTGCCCTTTCATCACAGGTGAATGGGAAATTCATTTCACCTTGTCCAAACCCAGAGTCAAAACCTACGAGTAGCCAGCGTCCTGCTGCAAGGAAGCAGTTTGTTTTCCTTAATCATCCCAGTGTCGCTTACAAGTAGGAATGAAGGACAGCGATCCCGACTCCATAAACTAACTGTCACAGGGAAAGATTAGTCTATTTAACCACTGAAAACACCAAAATATCAATATTTTAATTGTCTTATCTCCATAGTAGACGTTTGTTATCAGAGTGGGGGATGGGGAGGCAGAACTCAAGGAAATATTAAATGCAGACAAGGCATGTGGGTGAGTGTGAATCTGTAGTTTAATCCATGTGCTTTCTTCAGATCCTTTCTTGTTTCATTGCAAAGTGTGGTATAAAAATGATGTCAGAAGAATGGTTCTCTGGGTTTAAAAGCCTGCATACACCATTTACAAGGTGTGTTGTTGACAGTTAAAAATGACATGTCTATTATTCATGGGGTCCCCCCTGACAGAGAAGAGGTTGCTTGAACTTGGCGGCTGTAAATGAACAGGGAGGGAAATAATGGAATTCATGATGTAACCTGTGCTCCGCCGCTTCTGGAACTATTTGGGGAGCTCAATATTGCAGTTTTCCTATGAGGGACAGCCATCTCGGGGACATTTGAGTCTGATATAAGCACCACTTAATGAAGTTTCCTCATCCCTCCAATTGTTTGTCTCAGTTTCTGTGCTGTAATCATCGTTGTTCGGTCTGCCGCCTTCAGGCTGCAGTGCTCAGGAGTGCACACCGTGCACGCAAGTCCCAGCTCTGTCGACTGCTAATCTGGAAGCCCGAGTCTAGAAGCTCAGCCCCTTTGAGGGCCAGTTTCCCCTACTTTAAAGTGGACACAATGATTTCTAGCTGTTTCAAAAAGCTGTTGAGAGAATTAAATGGTGTGAAGCACGTGACGCACTGAGCACAATGTTTGCCTTACATGAATCACTCAGTGACTGTCAGGTGCTAGTGAGTTTGAGAATAAAGAGATTTCCTGGGTCTCCAAAAGAGAGAGAAGAAAATGAAATCCAGGTTCTAAAGTATGGTTTGCAGGCCTGTGATAGCAGATCACCACGGGGAGCTTGTGAGAAATGCAGACTCTCAGGCTCCACCCTGGACCCGCTGAATGAACATCTGCCCTTTGATCCCCGGGTGATTCGTATGTACATTAAAGATGAGAAGCGCTGGCCACACTCCTGTTACAGGACATGGCGAGGAGGGCTGTCCCTGTTGCCTTGGAGCTGGAAACACAGGTGCTATAAGAAGCCCATCCGTGAGGGAGCCCAGGGGTCATTATCAGTCAGGAGCGTTTGGCTGAGAGCACAGCACATTTAAAATTTCTTCCTTTTGCTTCCCCCAAAGCCGAGTAAGGGGTTACCTTCAGGGATATCACTCTCGAAAGCTGGGAATGCTTTCAAGAGGCAGAAATAGGCTTATCATATCCACTGGATGGTGACAGAGTTGGCAACCTTCAGGCCAGCCTGGCCTGTCATTTTGCCAGAGTGGAGCCCATGGTGAGGGCATTCCTGGGAGAGATTAACATGTGTCTGCTGAATTTGGGAGTGTGTCTAGATATAGGGAGTAGAGGCTGATGCTTCTTGTGGAGATTTCTGAAGTCAGGAGGGGCCCGAGAATAGAGCTGAGGAAGCTGCCCATCCCAGGCCCTTGTGACCGTCATGGCACACAGGAGGGGACCTCAGTGGTTCCTTGGCTCCACGGGAAAGGGCATGGGTGGGGTTAGAGGAGGAGCAGCCTTTGTGCTGCTGCCCCTCTGGGCTGGGGTGAGTTGGGGCAGGGATCCTTAGTGTGGCTGAACAGGAACAAAAGCTTCCTGTCTGTTGTAGGGTCCTTGATGACGGGTGGGGTCAGGATGGAGTTTTCCACTGCCCCACAGCACTGGGCAGTCGGTAGCGGACAGAATCCTCAGACACCGTCAGAGTGACCGTGTTGCTTCCCTACCATCAGGCGAGTGACCATTTTCCCCTTAGTCCTCAGTTCCGGAGAGGAGATATGTTAGAACCAGCCTCGGGGTTTCGTCCCTTCAGAGTGCTAGGAAGGGAGGAGTGAAAAGGAAAACAGCCCCCCTCCAAGGTCCCTGAGCTACAAGCCCAGCTGGTGATGAGGAAGGAGAGGGCTTTCAAAGTGGGTGTGAGTTTGGCATTTCAAGGTGGGCTGGACTTCTCATAACTTTTAGTAAGTGAAAGTGACCAAGGTATTTTGGAATCTTCCCAGAAGTTTACCAAGAGAACAGGGTTAGAAAACCAACAGACTATAGTCCAAGGCAGTGACTGGAGAAAAAATGTAATGTTTCTGGTTAACATCTCTCTGAATTGTACCACTCTGAACTCCAAACACAGATTCCTTAGTCTTTTGGGTATTTAACATCCACAGTTCTGGCCCTCTGTCAGCAATCCTTGGCTTTCATGATTTGCAGTAATTTTCAGTTTTCCTTGAGGCTGTATTTGAGGCCCTGGCTTGCCACTGAGACCGGGAAGTGAGCACTGCCCACTCCGCAGCCTGCCCTCCTCAGCCCTGCTTGGTCAGGCTCTGTTTGTTTTCATGTATGCGCTCTGCTGTGTTGTTTGCTTGTAAATACTGACACTGAAAAGAAAACCAAGTTCTCATTGAGGTAACAGCAGGAAGATGAAACTGGAGACGTCTAAGAAAGGCATGGCTCAGAGTCAGAAAGCAGAAATTCGGGAGAACATGGAGAGAGGGATGTCTGTGTCAATGGGAACTTCAGTCGACACTGTGCACATGTTGGCTGGAAGCTGTGGGTCAAGATGCAGGGGCGTGTTTACCAGTTAGTGCCTCTTCTTCTTGGGCCTGAGTGGACCTTCCATGAACCAGACTCCACTTTCAGTGTGATCGCTGTTTCAGAGAGCTGATAGATTGTGGCATTGGCTTTATCCCAGGATACGGGCTTGAAACAACGGAAGAAAACATTTTGGCTTTGGAAGTTCATTGGAACAGTAAGAGCTGCCTCATAAAGGAGTGGGCTTTCTGTTGCGTGAATCATGAAGTTTTAGTGTTTTTAGAGCTGCAAGAGATCTGTGCTATGATTTACATCTCCATATCCAGTGTTCCTGATGCTACACCTGTAGGTGAGAAGCCCCAGACCCTTCCAATAGCATTGAGATATAAGGGTAAACCCTTTGAGAGAGTTAACTATAAAGTCAATGTGTAATGGACCAGAATAGAAATGACTGTAAAGTCATTGTTGCCTTAATCACAATAACAATAATAGCTAAAATTATTGAGTACTTGCTATGTGCCGGGCGCTTTGCTGAGCCACTCGTCCAGCCATCCATCCATGCATCTATTCATCGTCTATCATCTACTCCTCATCTTTTTATTTTATTTATATTTTGGTTATTTATTTATTTTATATCTTTATTGGAGTATAATTGTTTTACAATGGTGTGTTAGTTTCTGCTGTATAACAAAGTGAATCAGCTATACGTATGCAAGTATCCCCATATCCCCTCCCTCTTGCGTCTCCCTCCCTCCCACCCTCCCTATCCCACCCCTCTAGGTGGTCACAAAGCATCGAGCTGATCTCCCTGTGCTATGCGGCTGCTTCCCACTAGCCGTCCATTTTATATTTGGTGGTGTATATATGTCAATGCTACTCTCTCACTTTGTCCCAGCTTCCCCTTCCCACCGTGTCCTCAAGTCCGTCCTCTACATCTGCATCTTTATTCCTGCCCTGCCACTAGGTTCATGAGTACCGTTTGTTTTTTTTTTTGCGGTACGCGGGCCTCTCGCTGTTGTGGCCTCTCCCGTTGCGGAGCACAGGCTCCGGATGCGCAGGCTGAGCGGCCATGGCTCACGGGCCCAGCCGCTCCGCGGCATGTGGGATCTTCTCGGACCGGGGCACGAACCCGTGTCCCCTGCATCAGCAGGCGGACTCTCAACCACTGCGCCGCCAGGGAAGCCCAGTACCGTTTTTTTAGATTCCATGTATGTACGTTAGCATATGGTATTTGTTTTTCTCTTTCTGACTTACTTCACTCTGTATGACACACTCTAGGTCCATCCACCTCATTACAAATAACTCGATTTTGTTCCCTTTTATGGTTGAGTAATATTCCATTGTATATATGTGCCATAGCTTCTTTATTTATTCATCTGTCGATGCACATTTAGGTTTCTTCCATGTCCTGGCTATTGTAAATAGAGCTGCAATGAACATTGTGGTACATGACTCTTTTTGAATTATGGTTTTCTCAGGGTATATGCCCAGTAGTGGGATTGCTGGGTCATATGGTAGTTCTATTTTTAGTTTTTTAAGGAACTTACATACTGTTCTCCAGAGTGTCTGTATCAATTTACATTCCCACCAACAGTACAAGAGGGTTCCCCTTTCTCTTTCTCCACACCCTCTCCAGCATTTATTGTTTGTAGATTTTTTGATGATGGCCATTCTGACCATGTGAAATGATACCTCATTGTCGTTTTGATTTCCATTTCTCTAATGATTAGTGATGTTGAGCATCCTTTCATGTGTTTGTTGGCAATCCATATGTCCTCTCTGGAGAAATGTCTATTTAGGTCTTCTGCCCGTTTTTGGGTTGGGTTGTTTGTTTTTTGATATTGCACTGCATGAGCTGCTTGTATATTTTGGAGATTAATCCTTTGTCCACTGCTTCATTTGCAAATATTTTCTCCCATTCAGAGGGTTGTCTTTTTGTCTTGTTTATGGTTTCCTTTGCTGTGCAAAAGCTTTTACGTTTCATTAGGTCCCATTTGTTTATTTTTGTTTTTATTTCCATTTCTCTAGGAGGTGGGTCAAAAAAGGTCTTGCTGTGATTTATGTCATAGAGTGTTCTGCCTATGTTTTCCGCTAAGAGTCCTCATCTTTTTAAATCCCCTGTGAGGTTGGCATTACAATGTCAGTTTTACAGATAGGGAGTGGTTCTCAAGTCCACAGGTTTGATCTGTAACCTGATTGAGAATATTCAGAGTCCAAAGATAAAATGAGTTTCTAGAGCTGAAGCTAGTCAGCTCTGAGAGCGTGGAAAAGGAGAGACGCAGAAGCAGAGTCTCGGAGGGCAAGGTCTGCCCAGCCCAGGCTTTATTCGGGGGAGAAGGATTCTGACCTAAGTGTCCTCAAACTCTATGACATGCTGGTCATGCTGACCCTTTCCCCGGGGGGGTTGTCTACTTCAGGAACTCTTTGCTGTTGCTTCAGTGGGCATCAGTTTGGGACTGGAAATCCATCTTATTTGTATCTTAACCAAAACTGCTTAATAAAACACAGTCTGTAATGTGTGCATAAGTGAGATCATGAATACATGTGTGCGTGTGTTTGTACAAATACATGTGGTACATGTGTTACATGTTGGTACAAATATCATGTGTTTGTATGATATGCCTTGTATATCATATACATATAGGTGATTATATATGACATAGACCTAATAATATATAATTTGTGTAGATTATATTTTATATCTATATCTTCTTTGTATTTTGTACATACACACAGTTTTAGATTACCTGAGGCACTGGAGAGGGTGGGAGGGCAAAGCTTTCTCTCCGTTCTGGGAACTAGTATTTGTTGAGTCCCTGTTTTGCATCAGTTTCCTCCACTATATGGTAGAGCCAACATTTGGACTCAACTCCGGCCACTTTCAAAGTTGGGGCTCCTCCAGGTGAGAGCAGCTGTATTTCCTTCCCTTTCTTTTATATACCCAGTAGTTGAGCAATCTGATCTCTATCTGAGCCTCAAGTAGACAAACGCTCTCTTTAATTTACCCACAACCCAGAAAAGCAGCTGGGACTAGAGGCGTAGGGGGCCAGGAGCCCTGTCCTGTGTCTGGGGCCTTTCTCATGGTCCAGTAATTGAAGAGCAGCCATCATGGCCCTCCTCTCATGGCTTTGAGCTGGATACGGAGTGACGTGGGCCGAGGTGTCTGCAGTCCTGAGGTATAAATAAATCCACGGAGATCAGTCTCAGCTGTGGAGGTGCGATTCTACTTCACTCAGTGCTTCTCAGAGGCTTTGCGCAGCAGCAGTCAGAGCATTTGCCCAGGAGAGCAGTTTGAGTCCATCTGGCTAAGCTGGATTTCCGGGGGAGACCAGCTGGAAATGCGGCTGAGCCAGGGTGGAGCTGAGGTTGGGAGCTCTGGGTTCATGTCTTGACTTTGACCAAGAGCAGAATTCTAGAGGTAAGAAGAGATTCTTTTAGGAGATGCTATCAGGCATATATTCCTGTGGTGTTTTTGTTTTTTGTTTTTTTTTTTGGTCTGTTTTGTTTTTTGTTACTGTGAAGGGCAACCTCTTCTTTTTTAGAACCTAGAACCATGTCTTCAAAGTAGGTGGTTGGGACTTTACAGTAATTGATTCTGTTTCTCCAACAGCAGATTCACGTGCCTGAGTGGTTTTTTCTTTCCTTGCAAACCCCTCCTCCCTTAGAATGCACCTATGATGGCGAGCAGCGGTTCCCAAGGGGGTGGGGAAGCCATGCTTGGGGCCCCCTCCCCACCAAGGGGATGGCAGTGGAGCCGATGTTGCTGAGTTCACCCTGCATATATTTAAAGTTGAACTGCTTAGAAAAGTGGAACATGCGTTTTGCCAGCCCAAGAATGCTTCTTGCTTTGGGTGGGAATTTCCTTTTCCTTCGTGCACGAGGGCTTCATCCATCACTGCCCTTCCTTGTCCAATTTCATTAACTTGAGCTTGTGTTCATCTTGTGGCAGCTTAATAACCTTTATTTGTGGAATCCCTCAAAGAAAGCCTTGGTTATAAATCCCACGTCACAGAAATGAAGGCATAAATGCCAATCTGTGTCACTGCATAATATTTATTATTTTAATTAAAGAAAATGGATAGTGACATTTATTAGGTCACAAGTTACTTGTTAATGGCAATGAATGACAAAAAAATTACTGATTTTATGAGCAAATCTTGGAACGTTCCTCAATGATTATTCTGTTATGCTTTCAAAGTGAGTGGTGCTAACAATGCATTGGGCATATTTTTGGAAGCTCGTGCTTATTTTTAGTGAGACACACTTTCTGTAGGGGAAAGTGTCCGCTTAACTGAGGAGAGTCAGAACTGACTGGTGAATTCAGACTTGCTTTTTTCCCCCAGCTCTTTTTAGGATATAGTTTGACCTTCTGAGATAATTGTGTGTGTGTGTGTGTGTGTGTGTGTGTGTGTGTGTGTGTGTGTGTGTGTAGGTTACTTCCAAAGCAGAATAAACATAGTTTCTAGAAACAGGGATGTTTATTACAATTTTGGTCCATATATGAGGCATCCCTACTGAAGCACCCATTCAGACCGGGAGATAAGTGAAAAAGAGTGACGTGCAATAAAATACTCCAAAGGCTGGGGACTTACAGGGTGTCTAAACATATATTATTTCATTTCATGCTCATACTGCTGCCATGAGGAACGTACTTTCATATCTCCATCTGTTTATTTATTCATTCAGTCCACATACATTATCAGGATTAGTTATTTTAGGGCAGAGTTTATGGATGAGAAAACAAACACAGTTGTTTAGTAACTTGCACATGGTGCCACAGCCTGGAAATGACAGTGCTGGCATGTGAACCCTTTGTTTGTGTGACTTCAAAACCTGGGATCTTATCAATATCCCACTCTGTCCCCCCCAAAGTGTCTTCTATCCATGGGGATTTTTTTTTTTTTTTTTTTTTTTTTTTTGCGGTACGCGGGCCTCTCACTATTGTGGCCTCTCCCGTTGCGGAGCACAGGCTCCGGACGCGCAGGCTCAGCGGCCATAGGCTCACGGGCCCAGCCGCTCCGCAGCACGTGGGATCTTCCCAGACCGGGGCACGAACCCGCATCCTCTGCATCGGCAGGCGGACTCTCAACCACTACGCCACCAGGGAAGCCCCCTAACCATGGGGATTTTGACCACCCAGTGAAGAAGTTAAAGATCTGTGGCTCTGAGGAGCTCACTGCTGCTAAAGTTAATTTTAGTTTGTCAGCATATCTATAAAGTTGTTTCCCAGGTTTGTACTCCTTTGATTTTTGTGTGGCTTGTTTCCTAAGTGAACAGGCTAAAGAACAGTGCTGAAAATTTAAGGCAGACCGATTTCTTTCGGAAGGTTGTTAGCTTGTTTACAATCATAACTGGTTGTTGTCTTTATTTTGATGTATATTTTATTTGCATCCTATTTATGGCTAAACATTAAAATAGAAGGATTGTGTTGTTTTCACTTCAGTGTGCTGGTAAATTTTTATCCCTGGAGTCCAATGACACCAAAACTAATTTTGTTCTAAAGACGGACACTCCACATTTACAAGGTGGTCTTAAAGTCCCATGAGGGAAGAGAGAGAAATGGATATTTACTGAATACATAGCTTGGTGTTAGCCGTTATACTAGGCATTTTCCATGCATTATAGCATTTGATCTTTTGCGATATGCTCTATTATTTTCCCACTTTATAAATGAGGGAACTGAGGCTCCAAATCTTCCCACTTTACAACCCAAAGCTATTAAATCAAGTGCAGTAGTTGGTGTGTATTCCCACAAAGCCTCTGATCTTGGCGCATTCACTGCCTGACCTCTGCAAAAAATTTTGATGGATAACTTATATATATCCACATGTATCTTAAGTGTGTGGTTCAACACGTGCCGCATAACTGGCACCTCCATCAAGATGTAAAATGTTAACTTCACTGCAGAAAGTTCCCTCATGCCCGCTTCTAGCCAATCCCTATCACCCACAGGCATCCACCTCACCGTAGATTCGTTTTTCCTTGTTCTAGGACTTCCTATACATGGAATTATATGGTGTACTATTTCATTTTTGGCTTCTTTTATTCAGCACATTGTTTTTCTTTTAAAGACTCATCCATGTTGTATGTATCAACAGTTCATTCTCATTTTATTGCTGATAGTATTACATTACATGGAAATGCTATCATTTATTTATTAATTTACCTGTTAATGGATATTTGGGTTGTTTCCAGTTTGGGGAGATTATGAATAAAGTTGCTATGAACATTCTTTCACCGGTCCTTGTGCAGATGTGTGTTTTCAGTTCTCTTGGGTAAATAGCTAGGGTTGGGATCACTTGGTCATAAGGTAGTGGTATATTTAATGTTATAAAAAGCGGCCAAACTGTTTACCAAAATGGCTGTACCACTTTATGCTCTCACCAGGAGTGTGTGAGAGAGTTCTGGTTGCTCCGTATTTGCCAAACTTTGCAGTGTGAAGTTTTAAAATTTGAGTCATTCTAGTGGTTGTGTTGGTACCTCATTTTCGTTCTAACTTGTTTTGCCCTAATGGTTAGTGATGTTGGGCACTTCTGTGTGCTTTTTGGGCATTTGAATATCTTCCTTTTAGAAGTGTCTACTCAATTTTTTTGCCAGTTTTCAATTTTTAAAAAAGTGGATTGATCATATAAATACTGTTGATTCGTAAGAGTTCTTTAGATATGCTGGATATAAGCCTGTGGTCAGATACATACTTTGTGAATGTTTCCTTCTAGTCTGTGGTTTGTCTGTACATTTCCTTTTTTTAAAAACCACGTGATTGAGGTATGATTGATATATAAACTGCTGTAGATATTTTAAAATGGCTTTTCATTTTGCTCATCTAACTTATCCTTTTTTCTTTTATAATTATTATTTTCATTGTCCTATCTGTCCCAAGGTTTGCAAAGATAATTTTCCTATGTCTTTTGCTAGTAGTTTTGTAGTTTGGTTTTTACGTTAATTCTATGACTTATCTTGAATTGATTTTCATATGTGGATTGAAGTAGAGGTTGAGGTTCATTTTTTGCCATGTGGACATAAAGATGTTCCAGCATGATTTGTTGAAAAGGCTCACTTCCCCATTGAATCGCTTTGGTAACTTTGTAAAAAATCAACTCACCATATATGTATAAGTCTACCTCTGGACTTTATTCTGTTCCATTGATCTATGTGTCCATCCCACGCCGATACTGCACAGATATATGTCCTTTGCATTTCCATATATACTTCAGAATTAGTCAGTTTCTAAATATAACACCTGCTGGGATTTTGGTTGGTATTATGTTAGATATATAGGTTAATTTGAAGGAGAATTGATATCTTAATAATAATGAATTTTCAAAGCCATGAACATAATATATCTCCCCATTTATTAGGAACTTCGTTAGTTTCTCTCAGCAACGTTTTGTAGTTTTAGAGTCTGAATCTTGCATATATGTTAAATTTACCCTTGAGTATTTTTGGTGCTATTGTAAATGGTATAATTTTAAAATTTTATTTTGTAATTGTTCATTACTGGTGCATTGAAATGGATTTCTGTGTATTTACCTTGTGTCCTGTGATCTTGCTAATTCACCTACTCATTCTAGAATTTGTTTTACAGATTCTCGAAGATTTTCTATTATACACAATTATGTCATCTGAAAGTAAAGATATTCTTATTTCTTTCTTTTAAATCTGTATACCTTTTATTTCTGGTTTCTGCATTATTGCTCTGGCTAAGACTTTCTGTTAAATGTGAAGTAAAAGTAGTGAAAGCAGAAATCCTGCCTTATTCTTCATCTTAAGGGAAAATGTCATTTTCTATTAAGTATGATGTTAATTGTAGTTTTAAAAAAATTAATGCTTTTTATCAGATTAAGAGATTTCTCTTTGTTCCTAGTTTACTGAGAGGTTTTTTTTTTTTTTAATTATGAATGGGAGTTGAATTTTGAACTTTGTCACAAGCTTTTCTGAATCCATTGAGATGACCGACCATAGCATATTTTCCTTTTTACTGTTGATGTGGTCAATTACATTGATTGATTTTCTAATATTGAACCAATCTTGCATATTAGTTATAAAGACTATTTGGTTATGATGTATTATCTTTTAATAAATTGCAAGTATTTTGTCTAGGATTTTTATATCTACTTCAGTGACATACATTGGTCTGAAATTTCCTTCCTTCTTCCCTTCCTCCCTTCCTCCCTTCCTCCCTTCCTTCCTTCCTTCCTTCCTTCCTTCCTTCCTTCCTTCCTCCCTCCCTCCCTCTCTCCCTCCCTCCCTCACTCACTCTCTCCCTCCCCACTCCCTTCCTCCCTCCCTTCCTTCTTTCATTTTTGTATCACGGTTATATTGCCCTCATAAAATGATTTGGCAAGTGTCCCCTCCCCCTCTATTTCCTGAAAGAGTTTGTGTAAGATGGATATTTTTTCCTTAAACAAACGATAGAATTTATCACCTAGGCCACATAGGCCTGGAAGATTCTTTGTGGAAAATTCCACAGAGAAACTTTTAAATTATGAATTCATTTTTAAACAGATAATAGCACTATTCAAGTTTTCCATTACTTCCTGTGAAGTTCTGGTGGTTTGCGTCTTTCAAGGAATCCGTCCACTTCATCTATGATAAATTTATTGTGATATGTTTTTCATGATAGTCCCTTATTATCGTTTTAATGTCTGTAATGATATATTCTCTTTCATTATGGATATTGATAATTTACATTTTTCTTTTTTTCTTGATCAGATTTGCTAATAGGGCTCAATTTTTAAAGAGCCTACTTTTGGTTTTGTTGATTTTTCACTATTACTTGATTTTTATTTCACTGATTTCCCCTCTTTATTATCTTTTCCTTTTAGTTACTTGAGTTAAACTTGCTCTCCTTTTTCTAGCTTCTTCCTAGTATTGGATCATTGATTTTAGACCATATGATTTTCTTTTTTTTTTAACATCTTTATTGGAATATAATTGCTTTACAATGGTGTGTTAGTTTCTGCTGTATAAAAAGGTGAATCAGCTTTATATGTATACATATATACATATACATATACATATCCCCATATCCCCATATAAATTTTTGAAGCTATGCATTTTCCTCTAAGCACTGCTTTAAGTGCAGTACCCAAATTTTGATACATTGTTGTTTTCGTTATCATTCAGGTAAAACTATTTTCTCATTTCTCTAGTATTTTTTTCTTTGAACCACAGATTATTTAGAGGGATATTGTATATTATATACACTAATATGTATAAATTAGATAACTAATAAGAACCTGCTGTATAAAAAATATTTGGGTATTTTATACACATTTTTTCTTCTCGATTTCTTATTTAATCCCATTGTTTCACATGGACTTCTATAAGTGTTTTTCTCATAATGTCTTAATACTCTTAGTCATTTACATCCTTACAATGGGTTGATATAGTAAATAATGCTGCAGTAAATATCTTTATGTGTGTATGTGTGTATTCTTGTCTTCACTGTTTGCTTAGGACATTATCAGGAGTGAAATTACAGACAAAGTGTTTGCAATTTTTAAAATAGTCTTTTCTTCTTAAAATTTTTGCCAAGTTTTCTTTTTTTTAACATCTTTATGGAGGTGTAATTGCTTTACATTTTTGTGTTAGTTGCTGCTGTATAACAAAGTGTATCAGCTATACGTATACATATATCACCATATCCCCTCTCTCTTGTGTCTCCCTCCTACCCTCCCTATCTCACTACTCTAGGTGGTCACAAAGCACCAAGCTGATCTCCCTGTGCTATGCAGCTGCTTCCCACTAGCTCTCTATTTTACATTTGGTAGTGTATCTATGTCCATGCCACTCTCTTACTTCATCTCAGTTTACCCTTCCCCCTCCCCGTGTCCTCAAGTCCGTTCTCTAGGTCTGCGACTTTATTCCTGTCCTGCCTCTAGGTTCTTCAGAACCTTTTTTTTTTTTTTTTTTTTTTAGATTCCATATATATGTGTTAGCATACGGTATTTGTTTTTCTCTTTCTGACTTACTTCACTCTATATGACTCTAGGTCCATCCACCTCACTACAAATAACTCAATTTCATTTCTTTTTATGGCTGAGTAATATTGCACTGTATATATGTGCCACAGCTTCTTTATCCATTCATCTGTCAATGGACACTTAGGTTGCTTCCATGTCCTGGCTATTGTAAATAGAGCTGAAATGAACATTGTGGTACATGACTCTTTTTGAATTATGGTTTTCTCAGGGTGTAAGCCCAGTAGTGGGATTGCTGGGTCATATGATAGTTCTATTTTTTGTTTTTTAAGGAACCTCCATACTGTTCTCCATAGTGGCTGTATCAATTTACATTCCCACCAACAGTGCAAGAGGGTTCCCTTTTCTCCACACCCTCTCCAGCATTTACTGTTTGTAGATTTTTTGATGATGGCCATTCTGACCGGTATGAGGTCATACCTCATTGTAGTTTTGATTTCCATTTCTCTAATGGTTAGTGATGTTGAGCATCCTTTCGTGTGTTTGTTGGCAATCTGTATATCTTCTTTGGAGAAATGTCTATTTAGGTCTTCTGCCCATTTTTGGATTGGGTTGTTTGTTTTTTTGTTATTGAGCTGCATGAGCTGCTTGTGTATTTTGGAGATTAATCCTTTGTCAGTTGCTTTGTTTGCAGATATTTTCTCCCATTCTCAGTGTTGTCTTTTCGGCTTGTTTGTGGTTTCCTTTGCTGTGCAAAAGCTTTTAAGTTTCATTAAATCCCATTTGTTTATTTTTGTTTTTATTTCCACGTCTCTACGAGGTGGGTCAAAAAAGAATCTTGCTGTGATTTATGTCATAGAGTGTTGTGCCTATGGTTTCCTCTAAGAGTTTTATAGTGTCCGGTCTTAGATTTAGGTCTCTAACCCATTTTGAGTTTATTTTTGTGTATGGTGTTAGGGAGTGTTCTAATTTCATTCTTTTACATGTAGCTGTCCAGTTTTCCCAGCACCACTTATTGAAGAGACTGTCTTTTCTCCATTTTGTATCCTTGCCTCCTTTGTCATAGATTAGTTGAACATAGGTGCGTGGGTTCATCTCTGGGCTTTCTATCCTGTTCCATTGATCTATATCTCTGTCTTTGTGCCAGTACCATATTGTCTTGATTACTGTAGCTTTGTAGTATAGTCTGAAGTCAGGGAACCTGATTCCTCCAGCTCTGTTTTTTTCCCTCAAGACTGCTTTGGCTATTCGGGGTCTTTTGTGTCTCCATACAAATTTTAAGATATTTTGTTCTAGTTCCATAAAAAATGCCATTGGTAATTTGATAGGGATTGCATTGAATCTGTAGATTGCTTTGGGTAGTATAGTCATTTTCACAATACTGATTCTTCCAATCCAAGAACATGGTATATCTCTCCATCTGTTTGGATCATGTTTAACTTTTTCATCAGTGTCTTATAGTTTTCTGCATACAGGTCTTTTGTCTCGCTCGGTAGGTTTATTCCTAGGTATTTTATTCTTTTTGTTGCAGTGGTAAATGGGAATGTTTCCTTAATTTGTCTTTCAGATTTTTCGTCTTTAGTGTATAGGAATGCAAGAGATTTCTGTGCATTAATTTTGTATCCTGCAAGTTTACCAAATTCATTGATTAGCTCTATTAGTTTTCTGGTGGCAACTTTAGTATTCTCTATGTATAGTATCATGTCATCTGCAAACAGTGACAGTTTTACTTCTTCTTTTCCAATTTGTATTCCTTTTATTTCTTTTTCTTCTCTGATTGCCATGGCTAGGACTTCCAAAACTATGTTGAATAATAGTGGTGAGAGTGGACATCCTTGTCTTGTTCCTGATCTTAGAGGATATGCTTTCAGTTTTTCACCATTGAGAATGGTGTTTGCTGTGGGTTTGTTGTATATGGCCTTTATTATGTTGAGGTAGTTTCCCTCTATGCCCACTTTCTGGAGAGTTTTTATCATAAATGGGTGTAGAATTTTGTCAAAAGCTTTTTCTGCATCTATTGAGATGATCATATGGTTTTTATTCTTCAATTTGTTAATATGGTGTATCACATTGATTGATTTGCATATATTGAAGAATCCTTGCATCCCTGGGATAAATCTCACTTGATCATGGTGTATGATGCTTTTAATGTGCTGTTGGATTCTGTTTGCTAGTATTTTGTTGAGGATTTTTGCAACTATATTCATCAGTGATATTGGTCTGCAATTTTCTTTTTTTGTAGTATCTTTGTCTGGTTTTGGTATCAGGGTGTTGGTGGCCTCATAGAATGAGTTTGGGAGTGTTCCTTCCTCTGCAATTTTTTGGAAGCGTTTGAGAAGAATGGGTGTTAGCTCTTCTCTAAATGTTTGATAGAATTCACCTGTGAAGCCATCTGGTTCTGGACTTTTGTTTGTTGGAAGATTTTTAATCACAGTTTCAATTTCATTACTTGTGATTGGTCTGTTCATATTTTCTATTTCTTCCTGGTTCAGTCTTGGAAGGTTATACCTTTCTAAGAATTTGTCCATTTCTTCCAGGTTGTCCATTTTATTGGCATAGAATTGCTTGTAGCAGTCTCTTAAGATGCTTTGTATATCTGCGGTGTCTGTTGTAACTTCTCCTTTTTCATTTCTAATTTTATTAATTTAAGTCCTCTCCCTCTTTTTTTTTGATGAGTCTGGCTAATGGTTTTTCAATTTTGTTTATCTTCTCAAAGAACCAGCATTTAGTTTTATTGATCTTTGCTATTGTTTTCTTTGTTTCTATTTCATTTATTTCTGCTCTGATCTTTATGATTTCTTTCCTTCTACTAACTTTGGGTTTTGTTTCTTCTTCTTTCTCTAGTTCCTTTAGGTGTAAGGCTAGATTGTTTATTTGAGATTTTTCTTGTTTCTTGAGGTAGGCTTGTATTGCTATAAACTTCCCTCTTAGGACTGCCTTTGCTGCCTCTCATAGGTTTTGGATCGTCATGTTTTCATTGTCATTTTTCTCTAGGTATTTTTTGATTTCCTCATTGATTTCTTTAGTGATCTCTTGGTTATTTAGTATCATATTGTTAGCCTCCATATACTAGTGTTTTTTACGTTTTTTCCCTGTAATTGTGTGTGGTCTGAAATTGTGTTGTGGTCTGAAAAGATGCTTGATATGATTTCAATTTTCTTAAATTTAATGAAGCTTGATTTGTGACCCAGGATGTGATCTATCCTGGAGAATGTTCTGTGCGCACTTGAGAAGAAAGTGTAATCTGCTGTTTTTGGATGGAATGTCCTATAAATATCAATTAAGTCTATCTGGTCTGTTGTGGCATTTAAAGTTTGTGTTTCCTTAGTAATTTTCTGTTTGGATGATCTGTCCATTGGTGTAAGGGAGGTGTTAAAGTCCCCCACTGTTACTGTGTTACTGTCGATTTCCTCTTTTATAGCTGTTAGCAGTTGCCTTATGTATTGAGGTGCTCCTATGTTGGGAGCGTATATGTTTATAATTGTTATATCTTCTTCTTGGATTGATCCCTTGATCATTATGTAGTGTCCTTGGTTGTCTCTTGTAACATTCTTTATTTTAAAGTCTATTTTATCTGATATGAGTACTGCTACTCCAGCTTTCTTTTGATTTCCATTTGCATGGAATATCTTTTTCCATCCCCTCACTTTCAGTCTATATGTGTCCCTAGGTCTGAAGTGGGTCTCTTGTAGACAGCTTATATATGGGTCTTGTTTTTGTATCCATTCAGTGAGCCTGTGTCTTTTGGTTGGAGCATTTAATCCATTTATGTTTAAGGTAATAATTATTGATAATTATGTTCCTATTACCATTTTCTTAATTGTTTTGGGTTAGTTTTTGTAAGTCCTTTTCTTCTCTTGTTTTTCCATTTAGAGAAGTTCCTTTAGTATTTGTTGTAGAGCTGGTTTGGTGGTGCTGAATTCTTTTAGCTTTTGCTTGTCTGTAAAGCTTTTGATTTCTCCATCAAACCTGAATGAGATCCTTGCTGGGTAGAGTAGTCTTGGTTGTAGGTTCTTCCCTTTCATCACTTTAAATATGTCATGCCACTCCCTTCTGGCTTGTAGAGCTTCTGCTGAGAAATCAGCTGTTAACCTTATGGGAGTTCCCTTGTATGTTATTTGTCATTTTTCCCTTGCTGCTTTCAATAATTTTTCTTTGTCTTTAATTTTTGCCAGTTTGATTACTGTGTGTCTCGGCGTGTTTCTCCTTGGGTGTATCCTGTATGGGACTCTCTGCACTTCCTGGACTTGGGTGGTATTTCCTTTCCCATGCTAGGGAAGTTTTCTACTATAAACTCTTTGAATATTTTCTCGGGTCGTTTCTCTCTCTCTTCTCCTTCTGGTTCCCGTATCATGCGAATGTTGTTAGTTTTAATGTTGTCCCAGAGGTCTCTTAGGCTGTCTTCATTTCTTTTCATTCTTTTTTCTTTATTCTGTTCCACAGCAGTGAATTCCACCATCCTGTCTTCCAGGTCACTTATCCATTCTTCTGCCTCAGTTGTTCTGCTATTGATTCCTTCTAGTGTAGTTTTCATTTCAGTTATTGTATTGTTCATCTCTGTTGTGTGTTCTTTAATTCTTCTAGGTCTTTGTTAAACGTTTCTTGCAGCGTCTTGATCTTTGCCTCCATTCTTTTTCCGAGGTCCTGGATCATCTTCACTATCATTATTCTGAATTCTTTTTCTGGAAGGTTGCCTATCTCCACTTCATTTAGTTTTTTTTCTGGGGTTTTATCTTGTTCCTTCATCTGGTACATAGCCCTCTGCCTTTTCATCTTGTCTGTCTTTCTGTGAATGTGGTTTTTGTTCCACAGGCTGCAGGACTGTAGTTCTCCTTGCTCCTCCTGTCTGCCCTCTGGTGGATGAGGCTATCTAAAAGGCTTGTGCAAGTTTCCTGATGGGAGGGACTGGTGGTTGGTAGAGCTGGCTGTTGCTCTGGTGGGCAGAGCTCAGTAAAACTTTAATCCACTTGTCTGCTGATGGGTGGGGCTGGGTTCCCTCCCTGTTGGTTGTTTGGCCTGAGGCAACCCAACACTGGAACCTACCTGGGCTCTTTGGTGGGGCTAATGACAGACTCTTGGAGGGCTCATGACAAGGAGTAATTCCCAGAATTTCTGCTGCCAGTGTCCTTGTCCTCACAGTGAGACACAGCCACCCCCTGCCTCTGCAGGAGTCTCTCCAACACTAGCAGGCAGGTCTGGTTCAGTCTCCTATGGGATCACTGTTCCTTCCCCTGGGTCCTGATGCGCACACTACTTTGTGTGTGCCCTCCAAGAGTGGAGTCTCTGTTTCCCCCAGTCCTGTCGAAGTCCTCTAATCAAATCCTGCTAGCCTTCAAAGTCTGATTCTCTAAGAATTCCTCCTCCCATTGCTGGACCCCCAGGTTGGGAGGCCTGACGTGGGGCTCAGAACCTTCACTCCAGTGGGTGGACTTCTGTGGTATAAGTGTTCTCTAGTCTGTGAGTCACCCACCCAGCAGTTATGGGATTTGATTTGATTGTGATTGTGCCCCTCCTACCGTCTCATTGTGGCTTCTCCTTTGTCTTTGGATGTGGGGTTTTTTTTTTGGTGAGTTCCAGTGTCTTCCTGTCGATGGTTGTTCAGCAGTTAGTTATGATTCAGACGCTCTTGCAAGAGGGAGTGAGAGCACGTTCTTCTACTCTGCCATCTTGAGCCAATCTCCTGAATTTAATTTTTGATAGTTTGATTAATATGTGTCTTGGTGTGTTTCTCCTTGGATTTATCCTGTATGGGACTCTCTGCACTTCCTGGCCTTGATTGACTATTTCCTTTCCCATATTAAGGAAGTTTTCACCTATAATCTCTTCAAATATTTTCTCAGTCCCTTTCTTTTTCTCTTCTCCTTCTGGGACCCCTATAATTCAAATGTTGGTGTGTTTAATGTTGTCCCAGAGGTCTCTGAGACTGTCCTCAATTCTTTTCATTCTTTATTCTGCTCTGCAGCAGTTATTTCCACTATTTTATCTTCCAGGTTACTTATCCATTCTTCTGCCTCAGTTATTCTGCTATTGATTCCTTCTAGAGAATTTTTAATTTCATGTTTTGTGCTGTTAGTCATTGTTTGTTTGTTCTTTAGTTCTTCTAGGTCCTTGTTAAATGTTTCTTGTGTTTTCTCCATTCTATTTCCAAGATTTTGGATCATCTTTACTATCATTACTCTGAATTCTTTTTCAGGTAGACTGCCTGTTTCCTCTCCATTTGTTTGGTCTGGTGGGTTTTTACCTTGCTCCTTCATCTGCTGCATATTTCTCTGTCTTTCCATCTTGCTTAAATTACTGTGTTTGGGGTCTCCTTTTCTCTGGCTACAAGTTCATAGTTCCCATTGTTTTTTGGTGTCTGCCCCAGTGGCTAAGGTTGGTTCAGTGGGTTGTGTAGGCTTCCTGGTGGAGGGGACTGGTTCCTGTGTTCTGGTGGATGAGGCTGGATCTTGTCTTTCTGGTGGGCAGGACCACGTCCGGTGGTGTGTTTTGTGGTGTCTGTGAACTTAGTATGATTTTAGGCAGCCTCTCTGCTAATGGGTGTGGTTGTGTTCCTGTCTTGCTAGTTGTTTGGCATGGGGTGTCCAGCACTGGAGCTTGCTGGTCGTTGAGTGGAGCTGGGTCTTAGCGTTGAGATGGACATCTTTGGGAGAGCTTTTGCCATTTGATATTACATGGAGCCAGGAGGTCTGCGGTGGTCCAGTGTCCTGAACTCGGCTCTCCCACCTCAGAGGGTCAGGCCTGACACCCGGCTGGAGCACCAAGACCCTGTCTGCCATACGGTGTAGACAACTGTGATAAAAATCTGACTGATATCTTGGATTTCTCTTTGCTGGGTGATTTATCCGAGCCAGGTTCCCTTTGTCAGAAACACAGCAAGTCAAAACGCTGAGACATCTGACGTTTGCAGTGAAGTCAGGGCTTATTCACAAGGCAGCCAGGAGAACAAAGTCTGGAGAACAAATCTCAAATCTGACTCCCGGAAGACAAGGGGCTGGGGTATTTATGGAATAAAGAGTAACGCAGCAGGGCCATCTGAGGCATAGGGAGCATTGGAAGCATGGGGAAAGGTGATTGAGAAAAGCTGTGGTGCGTGTGGTAATCCCCAAGTTTTCTTTCGTGCCACTCTTGTCCCATCTCTGTGACCAGGATTTCTATTTCCCTGGAGTTTTCCTGCAGAGATTCCTGTCTGCATGGAAGCCCCCAGTGCCTCCTGAAGCTATATAGTATGGCTGCTTTGAGGAACAACCTAAGTTTTATAAACCTTCTAGATTCCACAAGAGGTAAACAGCCTCTCCCATTTCCTGTCTCCAAAATATACTTTTATTTTCAAACTTTAGGACTGTGGGAGTAATTGCCACTCAAAAATTCTGGCCATATCCTAGCATCTCTCCCACTTTTTTTTTAAAAGAAAGAATTTCCATCTTCTAAAAATTTCACATCCCCATAGAGGGGCCTTAAAGATCACTTTCTTGGCACACCTGATTTCTTGGTGTCTACCTAGGATTTTTGAGCAATCAAGAGGCTCACAAAAGGCTCACAGACTGTATAACATTTCCTTTGTTTCTGAACATCTTGCTTAGAACACTAAACCCACCCAGGGTCCTGAAATCAGGCCATAGGGTTTCTTTAGTTTCAGCTTGTTCACAGCTTAGAGGAATCCCCAGATCTCTGAGAACCCATATCCTTCCCCAAGTTCCAATCTGTCTCTAATAGAGTCACTACATTCATAGTAAACATATCAACTCACTCTTATTCTAGGGCTAATAATTTGTCAATGGTGCAGACGTATACTGTGCTGGGATTTATAATGATGACAAACAAGTCTCTAAAATGTATGCCTAGGTTACCTGGGCTTCTTCAGCATATGGGTGTAAATAAGAGTTCATTCACCATAATAACCCACACATAGTAATAACATCCATATTCAAGCATACTCAGCTTTTGAGTACATGTGACTCACATGTACTAACTAATTTGTCTTGTTGAATCTTACTGCTGTTTCTGCTGGATACAGCTGAACCTGCCTGCCACAAAGGCCAACCCAAATTTAAAAAGAGGAAAATTAGACTTTCCCTCTCAATGGGAGGAATAGCAAATACTGCCATGTTTAGTTTTCCACAAAATGAAAGAAAAAAAAAGCTATTGTATCAGCCTGGGATTAGTCAGGAAATCAGAGCCATCACATATATTATGGGAAAAAGAAGTTTACTGTTAAGAACCTGGCTTCCATGAATGTGGGTGAAGTCTAGGTATAATGGTTTGGAAGCCAGAGATCAGAGACACAGTCACTAGTGACTGAGGCTTGACACGATATCATATGATATTTGTCTTTCTCTGTCTGACTTACTTCACTTAGTGTGATGATCTCTAGGTCCATCTATGTTGCTGCAAATGGCATTATTTCATTCTTTTTTATGGATGAGTAATACTCCATTGTGTATATATACCACATCTTCTTTATCCATTCCTCTATTAATGGACATTTAGGTTGCTTCCATCTCTTGGCTGTTGTAAATAGTGCTGCTATGAACATTGGGGTGCATGTATCTTTTTGAATTAGAGTTTTCATATTTTCCAGATATGTGCCCAGGAGTGGGATTGCTGGATCATATGGTAGTTATATTTTAGTTTTTTAAGGAACCTCCATACTGTTTTCCATAGTGGTTGCACCAATTTACATTCCTACCAACAATGTACCATTGTGGGTAGGTTCTGTTTTCTCATTGTGGACCATTTTTCCTGGTAATTTTCTCCTTTTCAGTGGCTTTGTTTTCACATTGCCTTCTTACGAGGAATAATTTGTGACTAAGTCAATTACATTGTGCTATGGACTGAATGTCTGTGTTTTCTCAAAATTCATATGTGGGTCCCTAACCCCTAAAATGATAATATTTGGAGGTGGGGCCTTTGGGAGGTAATCAGGTCATGAGGGTGCTGCTCTCATGATGGGATCAGTGCTATAAGAAGAAGAGACATGAGAGCTTCCTTCAACAGCTTGCTCTCTCTCTGTCATGTGAGGATACGACAAGAAGACAGCAATCTGCAAACCAGAAGGAGGATTCTCACCAGGAAACAAATGAAATTCCCGAAGAACTGATGAGATTGTATTTAGCCTGATGACTGTCAGCTGTGGCCGTCTGTCACCTTGATCTTGTACTTCCTAGCCTCAGAACTGTGAGAAATAAATATCTGTTATGTGAGCACCCAGTCAACGGTAATTTGTTATAACAACCCAAATAGACTGATACACATTGTTGTAACTGAAAGTTTTGAAATCCTTGGGGGAACAAAAACCCTTTCAAATCAATTAAGAATCAATTAAGAATAACATAATATGTAAATAGTACATATTATGAAGTCATACAGAGTTGGGATTTTATTCCAGTTCTCACACAGTCATTAGATGACTTTTGACAAATGGCTTAATTTCCTTGAATATCATCAGTTTACTAAACAGAAAGATGGAGATACTGTTTCTGAAAGATTTGGACATATAAAATATGTAAACTGATTAACACTAGGCTTGGTATATAATAAAACCTCAGTAAGAAGTAGCAATTATTCATACCCACAATAATGATTAACATTTTGCCTGACAACACCAACTGTTGGGGACAATGTGGAGCAACTGGAAGGCTCATACATGGCTGGTGAGAGTGTAAATCGGTGCAACCACTTTGGAAGACTTTTCCGCAGTATCCGCTGCAACTGAACAAAGCAGAACCTATAACCAGTAGTTCTGCCCCAGGTATATACCCAACAGAAGCGCATTCATGTGTGACCCAAAGCCATGTATAAGGAATGATCATAGAAGCACAATTCACATTAGTCAAAACCCCCAAATAACTCAAATGACTGTTGATACTAGATCCAGCAGTGAGAAAACTGAACTATTGCTGCAAACAACAATTTGGATGAATCTCACAAGAGTGACGTTAAGTGAAAGAAGCCAGACATAAAAGAGTACCTACGGTATGATTCAATTTATGTAAAATTCAAGGCAAGCAAACCTAATCTATGTGGTAGAAGTCAGGAGAGTGATTACCTTTGAGGAGAAAACAGCTGGTGACTAGGGCTAAAAAGAGGGTCTGGGGGCTGGTCACATTCTGCATGTTCTTAACCATTTCTTGATCTGGTCACAAAAAAATATGGGCACTTTGTAAAAATTCCTTTAGATAATTTATAATTTGTGCACTTTTCTGTGCATTTTTTATAGTTAATAAAATTGTTTAAAACGGAAGCTGTTATTTCTCTGTATTGTTGTTAGCTGTCTCCAGAGGGGTTTGCTTTCATTCTTCTCCCTTTGCGACCCCTGCTCTAGCCAGGGCCTCTTGCTGTGAAGGCAAGTCCCAGCTCTAGACTCCTTCATTGTCAGCTTTCTGCCACCCTCCTGGGTACTCTCACAGACAGCACTGTAAAGTCAGACTTGAGTCTCCTGTACAAAAAAATCTTCCCTGAGTGGGGCGAAGACAACAGCCCTGCCCCTCAGGCGTCATGCCCTGCCAGCCCCTCAGAGCTCTTGGTTGATTGAACTCTACATCTTGCCGAGCTTGCAAAGTCCAGGATACTGTTTAGATCTAAGCCTCTGGAGGGAGGGAGGCCCCAGTGGAAATGCTCACATTCTGAATCAGAGAATTAAAGCAGTTTTAACTGTGTGCTTGGGCACAAGTTTATTTGTGGATCCTGCTATAAACTACACTAGTGCCTAAGAGAGAAAGAGAGAGAGATCTTGTTCTTAAAAAGGAGATTGCTGAGCTTTAAAGGAAAGACAGTAATTTGAAGCCCTAAGCAAAGTTGGTGGAAACTTCTATCACCTCGATTTCATCCGTTTCCTTCCCATATGAAGACCTGTGTCTTCCAAACAAAAACACTTGGGCATCTGGTATCTACTGGACTTGGCATGACGCTTATACAAATGTTATGTCAAATTTGATATTCAAGGCAGCTCAACAATAAAGATAACCTTAGTTCATCTTTCATATGAGGAAGTTGAATTTCAGAGGGCTGTAAGTCACCCATGGACATAGACTATTAAATAAGTAAGGAATAGCTGATTTTTAGGTGTACTTGGTGACGGCCACAGCTGACAGTCATCAGGCTAAATACAATCTCATCAGTTCTTTGGGAATTTCATACCCGGAGAACTGATGAGATTGATGCCAGGATTTTCTCCGCAGAAGTTCAGGGATAAATCTGTAGGTAAGTGGAGCTCAGCAAGCAGGAGTTGAACAAGCCAAGAGAAGGCAGCCTTGACATCTACACCATCACTTCTCTCAATTTGTACAAGTTTCATTATTCTGTCATGTTGCGATTTCATGGTTCAGGTGCTTGCCTTGGGTTCCTGGCCAGGTTGCAGGCTTCCAGGGTGAGCACACAGTCTTAACATGTCTCCCATTCTTACAAGGTGTCTAGATGAGGGCTGTGCACATAATGACCCCCAGTGGGCATCTGACAGTCATATATGGTCATTACCACATCTTAATGGCCATGGAAAAATGCCAAGTACTTGGCTCTTGGTCTTTTTCTGGACTTCTGATGTGCCCAGTAAATGGAACCCTTCAGGACATGGTGGGTTTTCTCTTGTCATCCTGGTGGGTAACTGCCACTGCCACTCTGTCCATTCATTGCCTCAGTCACTGCTCATCAGTTAACTCATTCCTTCAGAATATGTTGATTCAAGATCAACCACAGGGGTGGCCCAAGCGACTAGCATTGCAAGGCTGCTTCTCAGGGCTCCCTGCCAACTTCCCTGGGCAGTTGTGCCTGCCCAATTAAACACCTTGCTTCACCCTGACTGCGTCCGCAGATCATCCTCTCTCCCTTCACCTGTTATTCAGCATTAAAGGCAAACTCAATTTTATGCAGATAAATAGAGTTTAGTGGTAATGTGCCGTATGACCTTTGAAGTGACAAGATGACATTAATTTTTAGGGATTCTACCTTCTCAGGCTGTCGCTGTTGAGCATGTAACTTGATGAGAAGTGGAGGTCTCTGCATTTTGAGGACGTACTTATAGTTTAACATGCTGTTTCAAATGTAAGGAGGCTCCCTCTTTAATTTTTTTTTTCACCAGCTTGACAGTTTTTCAAACATATTCACTGTCAGCCCTAACAACCTGTCAACAAATGCCATTATGTGAAAATTGCCAGGACTCGCTTGAGGACTGTGAAAAGTGACAGACATGCCACACGGATAAGTTTCTCAAAAACCCAGGGCTGAAACTTTTGAAAGACACTCTGGCCCTTCCAAGGGAAAAAATGAACAGTCAGATCTCCAGGAAAAAAAAGAAAAACATACACTTGTCATATCAGATATATGTTTCTCCCCCAGGCAAATGAAGGTGTATGTGAAAGAATAAAACATACAGAGAGGACAATAGCTGCTGAGATCCGAGGCTGTGCTGTGTCTCCACTCTTATCAGTGAATCCAAGAAAGGAACAGAAAACTGTTTCTTTTTCTTCCACTAGAGAATTTAAGGGGAGGTCACCTTCATTTTTAGGTTGAATGTTTCTGGGAATAAAAGAGGGGAAGCAAGAGAAACTGAGATAAAGCAAAGTGAAGCCCATCATGCCATATGAAAATGAGAGCTTGTCCTAGTGTTTGGGACAGGACATCTCTTGGCGGTAAAATACAGCGGAAATGTAATGGGTAGCTCAAAGAGCCTTGGATTTGAAATTAGGAGACCTGGATTTGAATCCCAGCTCTGCTATTTAAGCAATGTCTGGCCTTGAGTTCTTTCATTTAACTCCCCCTGTCTCAGGTTCCGCACCTGTGTGCTGGAAATGGTAATACCCGCCCCAAAGTGTTGTAGTAAGGATGAAATGAGTTAATGTATGAATGGTACTTTACTCAGAACACAGATTTGAAATCTAAGACTCAAACTGACATGGGAAGATAATGTCTCTGACCCCAAGGGTCCAAAATCCCATTTTTGATGTAATTTGGCTCTTCATTTATAACTGAGGTTTCTATTTACCCAAATTCAACTCCAGTGAAATGCTGTGTATCTTGGGTGATGTTTCAAACCAGAGACAACCCATCCATGAACAATGGTGGTGAGAGAGGGAGGCAGGTGACAGAGGAGGGAGGGAAGCCGTCCTGGACTGTGGGTGTCTAGCCCCTCCTGTCCAAATGATGTCTGTCATTTGATTATCCACAGGCCCTGAGCCTGCTAGGTTGTGTTCTTATGGTTGTTTGGACATTTTTATTATTTTTATTTTAAACTCCAGGGCTTACTATCTGCTTCCCTCTTACATCTGATGCCCCAGAGATGAGGAATTCTCCCCTAATGAGGAATGCCCATGGGAGACCCACAAAGGGACCAAGAGAACAACTGTCCACGGCACTCTACGAGGTCAGGGAGGGTTTGCCCTCAAGTCTTGAGTGTTTTGTCCCAAGGAAGCATAGAAAGGGGATATTTAAACAGAATTAGAGTGAAACTTCCTAGGGATCCTGCCTAACAAGTAGGGTCTGAGGTCAGTGTGCATTTCAGTGCATATATCTGTGTCTTTTCCCCAGGTGTCCCCAGTACCTCGCTTTCATAGCTACCTTCCCATTTTCAGATATATCTGGGTGTCCTTGGTCATCTTAGAATTTATCTTATATTTTCCTGTTGTGATTGGGGTGTCTTTTAAAAGAGATGGAACTTTTTTCCTTCCCTATGGTTTTTTTTTGGATCTTAAGTGTTGATGCTGAATTTGTGGTTCAGAGGAATGTCTTTGGTGCTACTCAGGAGGTGTTGATTAAGCTGGGGGTCTCAAATGATGGTTGGCTCATACCTATCAAGGGCCCTCAGTATCCCATATGAAAGCCCAAGGGACACATGGCTTCTGAACCGACTGGGTGTAAAATCCACATTTGTAGGGTCATGCCTCCATATTTATGATCGACACTGTGATCAAGTGTGTGGATTATAGTGATGGTGCAGGGACAAATGGAAAAGTGCAGGGAAGACGTGGATACATGGTCGTGGATTTAGCCTGGGTAAAAGTTTGTAAAAATCTTGACCTTGACCCTTGTTTATCAGCCAAGACAAATGTCCTCTTTAACACAGCTTACCTTCTCTGAGCCTCTGTTTCTACCAGCTGTGAAATGGAAATGATGTCTGTGTTTCAGAGCATTTGGGAGGAGGAACTGAGACTGTGTGTAAGAGGATAGAGTACTCACTCTGTGACAGCCTGTGGGGTCTGATCTAGGTGGGGTCATCGTGGTCCTAGCAGTTTGCTCTTGGAAACCATTTGCCTTGAGAAAAAAGTATCTAATACATTCTCCATTCTGCAAAAGTGATGAAGTTGTTGTTAATTGTGATGACGATGATAATGCAAATAATAATACTGATAGCCCTAGGTCACTTTTATTTATTTTGTATAATGCATTCTGTATGCATAATATCACTTAGCCTCCCATATAATCCACCACAACTAGATGAGCTATAAACCTCTGTTATACTCTTTCTAAAAGATGAGTAAACTGAGGTCTAATTGAGGTTCATCACTTTCTCAAGGTTATACAGCTACTAAACGGAAGAGCTAGTCCCACTTCTGTCTCAGTGCAGGACTAGAGGCCAGATCTCAAAGATACGTGATTTTCACAAAGTCTAGAACTCGATTCCTAGAGTCCTTTATGCAGCTGCAGAGTTTTTCCAATTTAAACTTTCCCTGTTCTTCTCTTTGCCTTTGTGCCCTTGGGAGCAGAGCCTTCACCTTGATTTTGGCTATAACTCCCATTAACTCAAATGGGCGTCTAGCACATCTCCCCCAGCAATGTTGAGATGAGATTATTTCCCATCCAATTGTTTTAACATTGTGGGTATTGAGTGAGTCTACAAACATTTAACCTTTGGTTTCATTATAAGGTTCAGAGCAGACAGGGTGTGGGGAGAAGCTGAACCAGGACACAGATGCCAGGAAAAGATGTATTGAAGATGTCTTTATGCGAGCACAGCATATGGAATAATAGAAAAATAATCACAAGTGCATTTGAGAAGTGGATGGATCTTTCTATTTGAACTTTGAACATTGGATAAATATTGCCAGAATGCAGAATGGAAGATGCTAGGAAAAGGAAGAAAAACAGCCCAATGTTATATAAAATTGCGATACAATAGCTCTGTTTACTTTTCCATTATTTAAAAAAGTAATAATATTCCTGAATTTTTAGAATACATCAGGGTTTTGTACACATGATTTTAAATTTTTATTTATTTACTGGTCTTCATGGTAATCTTGTATGGTTTGAAGGTTGTAGGGTATTGCCTTTGGTGGGATGCCCTTGCTTTGAGTCCCACCAATACCACTTACAGGTTTGCAACCTAGAGAAAGATAATTAACCCTTCTGATAATAAGGACACATTCATACCTCATGGGGTTATTTATGAAGTATATATTATATGAAAATAGTTAAAATATATATATATATATAATTACCCTGTACAGGGCTTGGAACTTATTAGGTGCTTATTAGATGCTGTTGTAATAAAACTATCATTTCTGTCATTCCACATCCTTCATCTAATACATGGGTAAGCAAAGGCTCAGAGAGGAGACTTGAATCACGCATGGTCACACAGCTCATTCATGGCAGGGAGGAAGCATGAGGATAGGGTCTCCCGATTCCCTTGGTGTCCATTTTTGTTGGTTTTACAGGACATAGTTGGAGAAATGTGATTTTCTGAATCCACTGATAAAGGCTCCAGAAAGTCATTCCCAAACCACTCTCAGCTGGATCAAGTGGTTTCTGAGAACATTTCCATCCACAGCCCCGGGTGACATCCCTTCTCCCGGCTAACGGTGGGGCAGCTGCCCTTCCAGTCACTGTGTCGGTAGCCTCTTGCCAGTTTTGCTTTCACTGGGAATCACACTCCTCAGGTGCCCTCAGTTACTAAGCCCCAAAGCCGGGCTGGTTGGCTTTCTGAGTTCTTACAGAAACCTTAGCTCTTTGGTTTAACTAGGTCCCTTTATGTACCCACCGTCTCTCTCCCTAGGATCTCAGAATGGGACCTCAAGTAACTGAAGGTTGCCACAAGCAGCAGCTCTCTTAGCTTCCTTTCCTCAACTTTGTTCTCAGAGTACATTTATGACTTCAGGGTGAATTCCACCCCATGACACCTTTTCTAGGCGTTACACAAGTCCTTGGACCTATGACCAGCCTCACGGGACTGATCAATTTCAGTCCAAAGAGGCCTTTTAGGTTTTCGAAGGACCCCTTTCCCAATGCCCTGATCACACGTCCTTTCTAGATGTATCTGATGTTTCCATGGAGCAGTTTATTTCTTGTTCTAAGAATCTTCCACTAGTTGTGTTCATCAGACTGGCTCCTGCAATAGAATGTGTGCTTTGAGAGCAGAAGCCATTGTATGTGTACACTGTACATAACATATTTATTATATGGATTATATATATATATATTTCTAAAATTCTTCAATGATTCACTGCCACCATGAAGCTCTGCTGAGGTTTTGACATGTACATAGTGCTTAGTAAATGTCACTTCTCTTGAGTTTAGAGATTTCAAAGCTGGGGGTAAAGTAAAAACAATGTGAGGAAGCTCCTTGGAGAGTGAAAGGTCATAAGATCAACTTTCCTTACATCTGGAATCTAATACAGAAATGAGAATATATTCACTCTTTCTTATTCACTCTAAGTTTGTCTGCTCTCAGAGAGCATTTGGTTCCTCTTCCCAGTTTGGGGTAAGTGTAATGAGGTCAACCTCATTATGGGTTTGGGCTGGATATTAAATGCTGTCTGCTGGCTGTTAATCAGGCTTAATTTGGAAATTGGCAGCCTCTGGAAGGATCATGATAACGCTTGTAAGATCTTCAGAGCTGGTGTCTGAGCCCATTATAAAAAGGTTTATCTATCATGTGTTCAGATGAACGCATGAGTGTTCTTATTAACGATTTTGTTCAGGGAGGGCAAGTTCCTGAGTAACACTTCAACTTCATCAGACAGAGATTAAACCCTGCCCAGCATGCATCTCATCGTCCCTCTTTTCTCAACATAGGAAAGTTCATGGTGAAAAACATTATGATCCCTAACATTTGGAACTTCTGTTCCTAAGACAGAAAACTGAGATGGATGTTTCCTGGTTCTGATGAGCTCAGAAAATATTTTTTATAATGTCAATCTGATCATGCCACTTACTGATTTAAAAAGCTTTCCATGTTGTCCCCCTGCCCATGAGATAAAGATTTTCATCATTAACAAGGATAGCAAACCCTGATCAGATACCCACGGTCCCTAGAATCGCCTTTGTGCATTTCCTCTAGTTCTTCTCCACATTTCTAGGTGTCTGTTTTAAGGGGACCTGGGGTTTGCTTTAATCAGATATGGTAAGCCTTACAGATATGGAAATGATGGCTTTGAGGGGAGAAGTTTAGCAATGCTGGAATGAGTAAAAGAGGTAAGGGAAATCTGAAGGAAGTCTAGTTTTCATTTCCTTTTCTAAGTAGATATTCAGGAACTAGGAACTTTCTTTATGCAACATCACCTGAAGCTATGGTGAAGTAACTTCAGCAGGTTGAGGATAGGTCTGTGGACTCTCCACGTTTCATAAAATCACATGGGCCTATACCACAAATTTAATAATTCAATTGGGTGTTTATTTACTATTAAATCTGGATATCTTCAAGGACAACACCCTTTCCTCTCCTGTGATTGATATTCCTCTAATTCAGATTCAAAGAACATTTGTTGAACGGTTACATGTTCCAATTACTCTTTCACACCTCTTTGGTGATGGTTGGGTTAATTCTTTAAATAAGGAAACAGAAATTCAGAGAGGGTAAATGACTTACTTGAGGCCACACAGCCAGAATCAAATCCCAATTTGCTCATTCTAAATTCTGATCCACTTCACCATCTAGCCAAGTATGGCTACCTATTCTGTCTTATTATTGACCTTTCTTTTGTCTCATTATGGGCAGCAGGGTGACTCTCCCAATCAATCATCAAAAAAATCCTCTTGGAAGTTATTTGGAATCTGTAGTATTTCTGATACAGATCAGGACTTGGGTAGAAAAGACACCCAGCCATCCCTCTGAGATTTCATTACCTTTTCATGACTTGGCTATTGGCTAAGCACCTACTCTATCTCCCATGATGTGCTGGGAGCTGGGGATATAGCCCTGAATAAGGCTGCATGACCTCATGTTGAGGAGCTAATATTCTATGGGAGGGGGGCACATGATAAATAAGTAAACAAATGAATAAGTAAAGTAGGTAATTGGGATCCTATGCTTAGGGCTTTGAATGCAGTAGAAAGCTGAGAGAGGATTTCATTGTGGCTGAGAACTCTGTTAAATGGAGTGGACAGAGAGAAGTGGCATTTAAGCCAACACCTGGAGGATGAATGATTACTAGTTATGGGCCAATGTGGGGAAAAGCATTCCAGCTACAGGGAAGAGCACTAGAAAGGTGCACAGGTCAGGGCTTTTGTCTTGGGGAGTTTTGTTCTATTAGCGAGACCTGACAGAGGAGTCCTGGCAGACGGTACATGCAGTCCGCTGCCTGCGAGAGTCTGCTAGGCAGGTAGTCTTCTAGTGACCAGCAAAACTTCTACAAGGGCAGCTTATTGCAAACCACAAGATTTATGCTCCTAGAGGGGTGGTGAGGCTGGCAAGTGCCAAGAATGTTGCCTGTGTCTGGAAGCACTGAAAGCCAAGGTCAGCCCTGGAGCACAGAAGCCTATCTCTGCCTGTGGCGGTGGCAGACAGCGCGAGTCTATCATTTCCGTCGCACTGCCAGCAGTAAATCGCAGCTGGTTATTGCTAAATTCTGGGATTTGCTTCTTGGAGAAAAATAATTAACACTGGCAGGAGTTTGATTGCGTTAATTCACAGAAAGAAACACCCAAATGATAAATCCATAGTGGGAGAACTGCCCATATGTTACAGATTGGCTTAACATGGTTGAGGCATTAAATAAAAGAAGTCTGGGAAACAAAAACCTTTATCAGCTTTATTAGCATTGAACTCTGCGGCTTCCACTGGGGCTGACACACTTAATTAAAGATGCTCTGGTCTAATTAGGTTGCACATCAAATATACAAATACGAGCTTTTAAAAAGCCCAGCGACTGGAGTTTAGATTCCCTCTGGTGTGCATATTTACTTCATCCCAGCACCAGGACCCTCTCTGGTGAGATGTGGACACCGTTAGGCAGTTCCAGCCTGTCTGGTAGGAGGAGTAGGCATGTGCTTCTTTGTGCTGAACTTCTCTGCATCCAGAGGAAGGTGGAGAAAGCAGACTTTGACTTTCTTCCTTTTTCTTAAGAAGAAGGATGCATTTTGGAAAGTTCATCCGGAAAGCCCTTTTGGCCATAGTTTTGACACAGTATTTTTTGTCTTATTTACTTAGATCACCAATTGTCATCCTCCTTCTCCTCCTCACAATCATTACCCTTTACTGAGGGCCTAATTTGTATTGGCTGCTATTTTATATTAGTGTACTTATACTACTGTGGCTTCGGGAAAGTTACTTAACATTAAGTAACGTTTGAAGTCGTAGCTCTCTATTGCTGCATAACAAAATACCCCCAAACTTAGTGACTAACAGAACAAACATGAGTTATGTCACAGTTTCTGTGTGTCAGGAATCTGAGCACAGCTTAGCTGAGTCCCCTGTTTCAGCTGTCAGCCAGGCCTGTGATCTCATCTGAAGGCTCAACTGGGGGAAGATCCACGTCCAAGTTCACTCGTGTGGTTGTTGGAAGGATTCATTTTTCTCATGGGCTGTGGGCATGTGCGTCTCAGTTCCCCCTTGGCTATTGGCTGCCACATGGGAGTCTGTGGGGCAGCCCAGGGGAGTGAGATGAGATGGACATCCAAGATGGAAGCCATTGTGTTTTTATAAATGAATCTCAGAAGTGCTAGTAGGTTCAGCCCACAGTCAAGGGGAAAGATTCCACAAGAGTGACTACCAGGAAGCAGGGTCATGGGTGCCATCTTAGAGGCTGCCTAGCACATCACTCCTCTCTGGGTCTTCAGCTGTCACAGGAGGCAGTGATAACACCTACCTTAGGGGGTTCTGTGCAAATTAAACATAAAGGTTTTGGACAATACCAGGTACATCATAAATTTTCAGTAAATGATCGCTGTCACCGATGTCTTTCAACTCTTTCAATGTGGATTAAACATAAATATTCACATTCTAGAGATGAAGCACCGGAAGCTTAAAAAGGCAAGATGTCCTGGTCATGAGTACCCTCCTGTGCTTCGCCTTGAAAATTCCCCACCTTCCTGAACTCTGTCTCTGTTTCCTCAACTCAGTGATACTGCCACACTTCGTTACAGTTTCCTTGTCCTGTGCCGTAGTCCAGAAGGTGCCTCCAGGCAGAAAGCCTAGGGTAATCGTAGTGCTTACCTCATTTATTTCTTGTCTCTCACAAGGTTTAAAGTCCTGTGATGATTGTTGTTCAGCGTCTGAAACCAGCCATTTCATATATCCTCTCTCATTTTCTAATTGTGCATGGCTATATAGAAAGTCCAGTACTGCTTACGTCAGCATGGACAAAAGGGCAAATTTCCCTCATTAATTCAATTAAAAATTATATATACCTATACATTTTGTATATTAATTTATATTGTAAGAAAGAGAGACTGTTCAAATAAATCTAGGGCATATCCATTGAGGAAACCGGAAAAGGTTGACATTTGGGGTTTCTTACTCTTCAATGATTTATCAGTCAAATTTACTTGAGTCTATGACCACCTGTCTTCTCAAATACTTGCTTTCTAGTTGTGAAATAGAAAATGCTGAAATCTGGTTATGTGGCCCAACCAGCTCTGAAGAAGGGAAACCTGCAGAGGCCTCCTGTTGTAAGCCTCCCATCTTGGGATAGAGAACAAAGTATTTCTAAAATTAGTTTTTTTCTAGGAGAATGTTTCTTAGGGCTTCAGTAATCCATGGACTCCAGTAAAAATGCTATTGTTTGGGTCGATTTTTAAGTTCTATGGGTCTCTACCTGTTTTCAGTTTACCTGTTGCCTCAGATGACAGCTTCTGTCTGACGTACTGGGAAAATCTGGCAGTGAATGTATTTACCTAATGCACAGGGGACAGAATAAAAGCCAAGGCTGGGGTGCCCAGATCTGTGCTCTGCCATAGTTATCTTGGAGGGGGTTCTTTCTCTTGTCCGAGAAGCAACTGAGTGGGACACACGGAATGGATGGTTCAGCAGCCACCACCTCCAGTGTCCCAGGTTCCAGTGCAAGTTCCTGGCCAAACTGGGAACCAAGAATGTCTCTATCTCCTTCCTGATTCATCCTTTCTTTTCAACAACCTCCTGCAGCAACATTGTGCCTCATTAACTCCCAGGAACCTTGGCAGCCAAGGAGTCCCCTGAGATGCTTAACTCACCTGTCCTTTCAGGCTGACCTCCCCGAACCCGCATTCAAAATAGAGCTGTCCATTGTTTCCTTCTCTCGGGCTCCTGAGAGCTGACAACCGTAAATGAATGATTTTCTATGTGCTTGTTTATGTCTATATCCCCTATTAGTTTGTAAGCTCCATGGACATGTGGAATGCTGTTTGTCATTGTCGCCCCCTTGTCCAGCACAGGAACCATTTGTAGTTTGAATAAAGGCATGAAAGGATATACTCAGCGGTACCTCAGTGTTAAGACCTAATTTGGTCTTAGAAGGCCTGAGATCAAATCCCAGCTCATTAGCTTAAAGCGCCTTTCCTTCTCAGGAGCCCCAATAGCCACCTCAATAGTTGTTGGGGGATCTCGTTACTGCTGTGAGTTTGGAAATGCGAATGTGTCTCCTGGAGGACTAGTTACTGGTATTTGGTCCATGTTTGGTAGAACCTGAAGAAATTTTCATTCTGACATGCACCATGTCGTTCACTTAAAAAAATTAACTGTGATGTGGTATACTCAAAAGTGCCCTAAGTCAAAATCCAGGTTTGTGTTCTAGGTCAGTCACTTACCAGCTTTGTGTCTTTGTCAGTTACTTTAACTTCTTTGAGCCTTGCTTCCCTCATCTGTAAAAGGGGGCTAATATTATCTCCTACCTCCTGGAGTTGCATGGGGGTGAGTTAGTACAGAGTCCATAGAGAATTCACAGAGCACTCTGGTGTGAAGTCAGCTCACTGAATGGCAGTTCCTACTATACCGGATAATCTCAGATGCATCAGCGCATATAGAGCGCTTATTCGACCTTCGAGATGGTGATATTTAAAATGGTTTAGAATTCAGGAATGCCACATAGACTTCTTATTGTGTCTGAATTCTTAGTACGTGATAGTAGCTGCCTCTAGATTTGTATCAAGAAGGATTCTGAGGTTGCCTGCAGGTTCAGAGAAAAGGATGCCATGATGGATGGATTAGCAGTCCCTGCCCTGGTAATAGTGGCAGTTCACATCTCATACACTGGTAATCTCTGAGTCTTATTCGTGAAACTGTGCTGGTGGTCCAGTGTGAGGTGAAGGATGAGAGATTTGGGCATTGAATGGGGAAAGAATAAGAAGGGAGGTTTGGGCAGCTCTCCTCTGGGAGATACTGTATCCCAGACCATCCTGACTGTATCTCCCCAGGATGGTTCACCAGGGTTGCCAAGCTCCTTCGCAGTGGAGAGAGGGTCACATCCAATCTGTGTGTTTAATGGTCCCCTCTTTGTTGCCCTGTGTTTGCCTCTACTGCGGACTCTGAATTTGTCTGCTCAGAGCTTCAAGGCTCATTAAGCTGGCCAAGTTGGGCTTTCCCTAAAGAGCAGCCAGTTGCTTTTTGGATGATTGTTGGCAACCTTTTCCTTTGATTTCTTTGCTACTCCTCCAGGCATCGCTCTTCACTGATTCTTAGCTAATTGGAGGATTTTTGTTTTCTCAGAGGTGGTTGACCTTTACGTCAGCCCTGATGATGACCTGTAATTATTAACCAATGTAACAGAATGGTGATGGGGACTGTGAACAAATAACAGGATGCATTTTGTGGAAAGGACCCTAAAGTGGAACACTTTCCAAAGGTTTGTCTTAGTGAAGTAAAAGAATGCATGCAGATATGCCTGGGAAATTAAAACTTACCGTAGAAATGCTCGCCATTTTGTTGTTTTTCATACAGGATTTAAAAAATGACTTTTCCTTCTGGTGCTTTGCCTCACAAACTTATTAACTTTCAGGTCTTAGCTTAAATGTCACCCCTTCAGAGATGCCTTTCCTGACCATCCTGTTAAAAGTAGCCCTCCACTGTTTGCTGTTGCTCTAAGAGATTATCAACTGCTGAAATAACTGTTTATGGATGTGTTTAGCATTTCCTTGCCTATTTATTTTGTTTCCTCCACTTTAAGATTCATGAAGGGGTTCGGGTCAGTCTAGTTCACCAGTCTGTCTCCAATATCTAGTATGTACCTGGTACATAATAAGTGCTCAATAAATATCTGTTGAATAAATATTTGGGACAAAATATGGTATAGCAATAGGATTAGTGTGGGACTAAAATAAATGCAGTGTTGGGTTTGTATCCTGGTTTCATTTCTCATTAGCTGTGTGATGTTAGGAAAGTTACCTTAATTCTCATTTATAAAGAGAAAAATCAAAAGGAAGTGATGAATGTAAGCACCGTGTGCAGTAACTACCATAGGGTAAGTCCTTTATAAATATTAGCTGTTATTATTATTAAAATGATTGGATATTTTGTTCATTCACTTACTCATTCAACAATGATTTACACAGTATTTATTTATTATGTGCTAGACACTGCCAGGAGGATTTTCTTTCAGCGAGAACTGAGCATCCGCCAGACGTGATAGCCTTAATTCCTTTTTTTGTTGCTCTTCTTTCCCCCATTCTGGGGCAAATCTACCTGGCTCAAGAGCTACTTTAAAATTTCCTCCCAATGCGGAGTGGTCTCTTAATTCCTTCTTCTCCAAAGAAGAGCTACTGGATTAGAAAGAAAAATGGATCCCAATATGAGACAAAAAGCCAGTGCTGAGAAAATATGACCTTGTTAGCTCTAAGAGTATGATCTGGGAGTTCAGGTACATAAGCAAGCAAAGGATGAAAGTGATACTTGAAACTTGAAAGATGCTAAGATTTACACCCAGATCAAAGACTCTTTTAATGAGTGCCTACTGTATGCCAGATGCTGTGCACTTAGACATTCTCATTTTTATTTCAGATTTTTACCCTCTGTTACGCTCTACCATCTTCTTCTAAAATCAAGTAGGTGCCACTTCTCTTCAACTCCAAATCCTAATTTTGACCCCCAGGTCAGATCCTCTGTTCTCCCCATGTGGACCACTTCTCCTTTCTTTGAATTCTCTTAGCATCTTGTTTTCACCCCCCTTGTGGTAATTTTATGGGAGTTAAACTCTCAGCTCCCTGTTGACATTAAGTAGAGAGATGGAGAAGAAGATGCGCTGGCAGCTCTGTCAAATCTAGAAAAGGGGCAGCACAAGGGTGAGGTTCCTGTAATTCCAGCTATTCTATCACCCCCGCTTCAGTTTTATGAATTTATCTGGACTTTGTGGGCATGTCTTAAGCTGACCAAATTCATAAGAGACTATTACATAAACAAGAGTCAGTATATTGATTTACTGTGGGAAATTTCATTGCTACAGGGGTAGGAATACTTGTTTTAGGTGTTTAGAGCTATCTCTGGGACTCCTCACTCCCTGGAACTTGCCACTATGTCCAGATGCCCCTTTTCAACTGTTCCAGCCTGTGACTGGGGACTAATTGCTGACACATTCCTCTTTCTCTCTTCATACATCCAAATGACCACCAAGCCCTACAGATTCAGCCTCCTAGATGTCTCTTGAGTTGGTTCACTTCCCTCCATTCTTACCTTCAGTCTCCAAGCGCAGACTCCCATCACCTTCCCGACCACACTGCCTTCTAAATCTCATTTTCCCTCACTTTCACTGGCTGTCCACACCACATCAGAGGGGTTGCTCTGAAACTCAGTTTTGGGATTAAGTCCAATCCTGAACTTCTGTAAAGTGTTTGAAATGAATTGTTGCTCCCTCAGTCTGAAAGATGAATGTGCCCTGCAGATGAATCAAACGTTCAACTCAGGTTCTCATCTTGCCATTCTCACTGTTAAAGGATCCTTCTAACTTGGGATCTGTTTCCCTCCCAGGTACGCTCTTCTGTCTTTCCTCCTTGGCCACCATAAGTATGAATAATTCATGCTGGGCCCAGGCACCTAATATGCTCTTCCTGAATACTCTCCTGAGAGGCATCTTTCTATCTGGACTGCATCTCTGATGTGGCAGAAAGAAATTAGCGTTCAAGACAGAGACAGCTCATTATTAATGCCCTTGGGGTGAATTCTAGCTGAGAAAGGTAATAGGAGCCTCTTCGTCGGGCCCCACTTTCAGACAAGTAAGAGAATGTTCTTTAGCAGAAACATGCCATTAAACATATTTATTTTCTAGCAAAAATGCTAGGTGAAGATACCATGGAAAGTTTCCTTTCCAGGGGCAATATTCCCCGAGCACACATCTCAGGGGGACTAACCCCTCCCCTAGAATAAAGAGAAACAAATAACCGACAAACACAGCTCCAATTACATGACAACTTTCTGGAAGACCATTGATGCTCTTCTGGGCAACTGACAAATTCTCATACAAATCTATGATTACCTTACCACCTGGACCAAATGCTTATCATTTTGATGTTCTCCCTTACAGATACCATCCCACCCCCAATCCTTTGAGGTTTTTACTATTTACCCCATTTCAAAAGTGATGAACCTGAGATAACAAAGATTAAGAAATGTTCAAAATTATTTCCCCGTTAGTGTCAGAGCCAAGATTTGAACCAAGGTCTGTTTGTCTACAACACACAGTTTCTTTCTGTTCTGATTCCAAAATAAAGAAAATAAAACATTTAATTAATCATTAAAAACAACTTTTAATCATGACCTTTAAATAACTTTCCTAATTTCTTCACTATGGGAATATTTACAAAGAGCATTTTAAACTTTTCAGGAGGAATTCAGAGACTGAGTAGGAGACATTGACTCCATTCATCCACCAACACAATGTGCTTGAATCTGTTTCCAGGGGGGAGAAAAGAGAACAAGGGAAGAAGAAATCAGAGGAGGGGCAGCCACTGAGAGAACTTAACTTTTTAAAGTTATAAAACAATACATGCTCATTGTACACATTTTAGATAAAACAGAAAAGTATAAAAGAAACAACAAACACCGTATTTAATACCATGCTAAAATACGGTGGGCATCTATTATTTGTCTGCTCAGCCCCTCATCCTTGCTTTTCCCCTTTGCCTTTGGAAACTTAGTCTTTATTTTTTCTGGTAATTTCTTTTCGTGCTTCAACTTTATGGTTTCCTAGAAACTTCCATTTTGTTCCATGATTCTTATGCTCCTCCCACTGTCCTCTAGAGGCCACAGATGACTGATCTGGGAGGAGCACCTGACCCAAGATGGGCTAGTCTCAGCCCTTCCCTTGGATTTTTAAATGTGGGACCAGAAAGAGCATCTGTCTTTCTCCACTAGTGGAAGGTATGAGGTGAAAAAAAAATTACTTTAAATACTCAATACTCATATTTCTACAAGTGATGAGAATCAGTTTCTAGTGATCAGGCATAAGTATGCCTGCCTAGGTTTAATTCCTTATTTTACTCTTTACCACCTGTGTCACATGGGCAAGTCATTTCACCTTTCTGTGCCTCAGTTTCTTCATCCATAAAATGGTATTGTGCTGAGGATTAAATCTGTTAATAAATCTAAAGTGCTTGGATCATTGATATGCACACAGTAAGCACTATATAAATGTTCATTGTTTTTGGTAGTGGCAGCAGCAGCAGTAGCAGTTGTAATCATGGTAGTATTATGTGCAGAAAGATGCAGACACCCAAGTGGGTAAGAGAATCCTGGTGGCATTCCTGTTTCTTGGTTCAAGTTTGTTTCTAAGATCTGCTGCAAATTTGTTCTTCCCAGGGCTTGGTCTTTCAAACTGTCCTGAGATTCTGTGAATCAAAATACTCCATTTTTATCTAATCTGATTGACTAGAGTTTCTTACACTTGCCAACAAGAGTGTAACAACTAAATTTATTGGTACTTAACATGTTTAATATAAATGCGTTAATTATAAAAGTAATATAACAAATACTCCTGTCCATTAATTAGAAATAAAGTTTAATATTTTGACTTTTTGCTTCAGATTTTTAGTTTTATAATTACCATTATTACCTAAAATGTGACAGATATTGCTGAAGCCTCCTTTGTACCCCTCACCAGCCTCATTTCCCTGCCCCGCTCCCCAGAGAAAACTATCTTGGTGCATATCCTTCACTTCCATAGTTTTATACATTTATTACATGAGCATGTATCAGTAGATAATACCTGGTATTAAAATGCACTAGTGGTACATTATGCAGTGCTTATCCTTCTGCAATTTGCTTTTAAAATTCAACATACTTATAAATCAAGTTCTTTCATTTTAGGTGTTGAATTTTTAATTCTTTGAATATAACATAATTGATTTCTTTCCTGATGAACACTTAGGTGTTTTCTTCTTACTTATTTATATATTTACTAATTTTCCTCTCACAAACCATTAACATGTTTACTAATTTCTTCTTGTGTATGTGTGTGAGCATTTCTCTGAAATATGTACCTAAGAGATGTGGGGTTACTGGTTGGCAAGGTTCAGGTGTTTTTAACATTACATTTAACATTTTAACACTAGATGCTGTCAAATTACCAAAATATATACTTACCAGTAGCATATGCGTGGTCCCTCCAACATTCGATATTATTATTTTAAAAAATGTGCCAATCTTTTGGATGAAAAATGGGATTTTATAGTTGTTTCAACTACATCTCCTTGATAAATGGAAAAGTTGAGGAACTGTTCATGTACTTTTTGATCACTCGTAATTCCTTTTTAATGAATTGAATGCTTGTAGCTTTTGCTGATTTTTCTATTGAGTTAATTGTCTTTTCCTTACTGAGTATTAAACATTCTTTATACATCCTGATGCTCACCAATCATGAGTTAGAGGCATGATCCCAGCTTAGGGCCTGACTTGCATATTTTTATGTTATCTTCAGTTATATAGAAACTGAAATTTTACTTTTAGTCAGAATTCTCATTCTGTTTCTTTGTGATTGGTGCTTTTTGATGTCTTAAGAAATAATTTCATAGCATTGTTATAAATATATTATTTTATATTTCCTTCCTGTTAACATTTTGATTTTTGTTTTTAGGCTTTATACATTTATTTCACCTAGAATTTATTTTTCTGTTGTATAAAGTAAGGCTTTTTTTTCTTCCTATATATAAATATAATTTGTAACAGAATATTTTAATAAATAGTCCAACATAGAAAGCAAAGGGGAAAGGGTGTGGGAGAGAGATGAATTAGGAGTTTAGGATTAGCAGATACAAACTGCTATATATAAAATAGATAAACAGCAAGGTCTTATTGTATAGCAAAGGGAACTATATTCAATATCCTGTAATAAACCATAATGGAAAAGAAAAAAAATCATCCAGACTTTCCTCACCAATTGGTAATGTCAACTCTTGTTATATCAAGTATCCATATATATATGTGACTGTTTCTTGGTTCTCCATCCCATCCCATCCCATGTTTTGTCTATCTATCCCTGAGTCATTCTTAATTGCTGTAGTTTAAATATCATATCTTGTGGGGATATGCCCATGGTGGTTTTAAAACTTATCTGTAAATTCTTTAACTATTCTCCCACCAACAGGTCTAATTCCCCACCTCTTGATTCTGGAAAGGCTTATTTCTAACTAATAGGATGTGGTGGTAGTGATGTTGTGTGACTTCTAAGGCTAGATCATAAAATGTGATACAACTTCTATCTGGCTCTCTTGGGACATTTTATTTTGGAACCCAGCTGCCATGCTGTGAGGAAGCTGAGCCACCACGTGGAGGGGCCAAGTATAGGTGTTGCAGACAACAGCCCAACCTAGGTCCCTGCCCCCAGTCAGAGTCACCTGCCATACAGGTGACTGAATGAGCCTTCAGATGACTCCAGCCCTAAGCAGTATTTCCAGCGCCCCCTGCTGATGCTTTCTGATACAGAGATGAGAGGTTTCCACCAAGATCTGCCCAAAGTGTAGATCTGTGGACAAAATAAATTGTTTTAAACAACTTAGATTTGAGGTAGTTTATTACATAGCACTGTATATTGGAACAGTTTCCTCTCATTATTCTTTACAGTTGTCTTTGCACTTCTTGGCTTTCTTCTTCAATATGAATTTTAGGATCTGTTTGTCAACTCTATAGGATTTTAATTGTAACTGTATTGAATTTATAGGTTAATTTGGAGAGACTTAAATTTTAATGGTACTATTTTTCCTCCTTATAAATGTAGTGTATTTCCCCATTTATAAATTTTATATCTTTCAATGATTTTTATTATATTTCCTCCACAAGTCATGTATATTTTGATAGTTTCATTCCTTAATTAAGTACCTTGAGATTTTTCTATAATATTTTCTAATTGGTTAATGCTGGTTTGTAACAGTGTTATTTATTTATTTTTATTTTTATCCAGCTATCTTGCTAAATTATCCTTTGAGTTCTAGTAGTTTTGTTTTCATATGTAATTCTTAGGATGATATGTAATTTGTATATAAAAGCAATATTTTCTTTTTATTTCTAATCTTTAATTCTTATTTCCATTTCTTGGCCTATGTCATGAACTAAGACCTCCAGAACAATGGGACAAAAGTGATTATACAGGACATATTTGCCTTTTTCCTGACTTTAAAAACAATGTTTCTAATATTTTACAATTAAGTATGAATTTTATAGTAGGTTTTTAGAAATCAATTTGTATCAGGTTAAAAAATTTTCCTTCTATTTTTAGCTTTCTAAGATTTTGTCATGAATGAGTATTCAATTTTATAAAAGTTTTTACTTGTATCAGTTGAAATGATTGTTTTCCAAACTTGCATGATTGTGAACCATCCTTGCATTTCTAAGATAAAAATCTGCTTAATCATCTTTTTCTGCTATATAGGGTCATGAAAGCTATCAGGGGACTAGAAGTTTATAATATCTGGGTTATCTGGGACATAGATAACATTTCATGAGCCAGTCTCTTGATGATTCTTTTTGATTTCCCTTTATATCTCAATCTCATAGGCAGTGTTGAGTACTTCTATCAGGAGGTATATAACATCTGCTTGTATCTCTTTTTGTGATGTTAAAATGTATCAGTGTGTTCAGGTATGGTCAACTCCATCCTTTTATAAAATTTCCCACCAGCTTATCACCCAGTAGCTTAATTGGTCATTGATAATTATTGCCAGGATCCATCATTTAATTAAAGGTGGCAAAGTAGCGATATTCTATCTGTTCTTCTTCATTTTTTACCTGGAATTCTTTAGAAAAGAACTTTTATTCCTCTCTCTTCTTCTTTAAAATTTTCCCCAAGGTAGAATTCATAAAGGAAAGGGAGGGGGAAATATTTGGTTTTTCTCCTCTTTATTTTCCAGTTTTCAGTAATGAGTAAATCTCCTAGCATCTTCCAGAGGTGACTGTCTTAGTCCTTTTAGTCTGCTATAACAAAATATGACAGACTGGGAGATTTACAAACAACATAAATTTATTTCTCACAGTTCTAGAGGCTGGAAGTCTGAGATCAGGGTGCCAGTGTGGTCAGTGGAAGGCCGTCTTTTGGGTCTCAGACTTCTTGTTGTGTCCTCACATGGTGGAAGGGACTAGGGAGCTCTGTGGAGTCTCTTTTATGAGAACACTAATCCCATTCATGAGGGCTCTGGTCCTCATGACTTAAGCACCTCCCAAAGATCCCACCTTCTAATACCGTCACCTTGGGCATTAGGATTTCAATATATGAATTTGGGGGCGACACAGACATCCAAACCATAGCAATGAGAAATTTAAAAAACGAATATCCTATAAACACATGCATTTTAACATGATTGATGTGTTTCAATCAATGACAGATATTCTTTTTATGTTCAAATTGCTCCATCTTTGGCCAGTAGAAGTTCCTTTAAGCTGGCTTCTGAGTCCTTTTGATGTGATCCCAGAAGTCTTGGTGACTCACTCTTTACTGCTCGTCTCTGGGCTCATCTCATACATTTCTTGTGCTATCTGCAATCAGCCATTTCTCCAAGGAGCAAATGCTTCCTATCAGTGAGAGAAGATATATATATATATATATATATATATATATATGTGTGTATATATATATATATATATTTTTTTTTTTTTTTTTTTTTTTGCGGTACACGGGCCTCTCCCGCTGCCGAGCACAGGCTCCGGACACGCAGGCCCAGCAGCCATGGCCCACAGGCCCAGCCGCTCCGCGGCATGTGGGATCCTCCCAGACCGGGGCACAAACCCGCATCCCCTGCATCAGCAGGCAGACTCCCAACCACTGTGCCACCAGGGAAGCCCGAGAGAAGATATTTTGAGACTAGAGTCTGAACGCGGGGGGTGCTCTTTGTATTGGCTCGGTCATTTTGCACAGGCCCCTTCTGCAGACAGCTCTAGGAAAAACTTATTTTAAAGAACAAACACAGTCTGAGTAGGTAGTGACAATATAAATGCTCAAAAGAAATCTTTCTTTGCAGTTCTTTTTGACTTTAGGATATATCCATTCAAGACTCATGGTCAAATTATTGCATTTTAAAATCACTTGATGATGTCTCCTGATGGTGTTTTTTACAGTTAGGTTCTTTTTTCACTTAGTTTTCAATTTTGAAGTAGGTTTTCTTATTCTGATTTAAATTTTTAATACAATTTGGTAAAACATTTACATAGTTCCAGAGGCGTGTCTAAAAAACAAGATACGTTCAGAGAAGTCCAGCTTTTGCCCTGACCCTCTGCGCTGTCCTTTTCCTGTCCCTACATGGCACCTTTAATAATAAGCAAACTCCCTTACACACATATTCCTTCCTTAACTAAAAGGTAACATACTGTACATGCTTTTCTGCTCCTTGCATTTAAAAAATTAACAGTATTTTCTGATGATCATTCCATAGCTATATATATTTTATTCCTTTTTATAACCACATACAGATGGACATTTGGGTTGCTTCTAGTTTTTTGCTATTACAAATAAAGCTTCAGTGAATGTATGTACATATGTATGTGTGTGTGTGTGTGTATACATATATGTGTGTATATATACATGTGTAGTCAAAGTTCATAGGTGTGAAACTCTATTTAGCTGTGAATGTAATAGGTGTGAAATTCTATTTAGCTGTAGTTTTACTTCTCACGTTTCTTTTATTAGCAAGAGTGAGCACTTTTTTCATACACTTAAGAGTCATTGTGTTTCTTTTTCTGTGAACTCCTGTATCTTTTGTCCTTTTTTCTACAGGATTGTTAGGTTTTCTTTCTCTATTTATAGAAACTTTTAATATACTCGAGATGTTAACTTTATTGTGATAGAGGTTGCAAATATTTCTCCATTTGTCATTTGCTTTTTACTTTGCTTTAACCCCCACATATTAAAACAATTTTGCTGTTTATTCTTTAAATTGTTCCCCTCATCATTACCCCATTCCACCCTTCTGACCTCAACATTCACTGGCAAAGAGATATATTTATAATGCTTAAAATGCTTTAAAATGCTTCTAGAAAAGGCAGAGATGAGCCCTTTCTTCCAGGGAGCTATGATCGCCTCCAGGAGAGAGGCTCTTTGTGACCAAGAACTGCAGTTGCAGAAGGAAATCTACTTTGCCATGAATATTTGGGAGGGAGCTCTGGAGAATCCAAGTTGCTGGAATTATCTGAGCTGTGGAAAGAACTGTGGCCTGATGCCAGAAGTCGGGGTTTGACTCCAGCTTTCTGATCTATTGGCTGTGTGACTTGGGTCAAGCCAACTTACCATCATTGAGACTCATGTCACCTCCCTCACAAGGTGACGTTGTCAGTGAGTGCTCAGAGATGTAACGGCACTTTGCATTGAGTTAGCCCTGTCTGTTTGCTAGTTAAAGGTGAAAAGGTGCCCCTTTCCCACAATATGGGTGGAGAAATTTTAACTCATTCCTTTCCTGGTCATCATTTGTCCTACTCATCAAGGGCAACTGGTTACTTTCTCCTTCCTCTATGTCTGTGGTTCTTTCCAGCAAGCAAGCAAGTTTCTATTTTCCTTTTTTGAAGCCCTTTACTTCCCATCAGTTCACAGACCTCCCATGGAATACCTCCCACCAGCTGCCAGGCCTTGATATTTCATAACTGAGTTACAAGTACCTTAGGTAGGTCGCGAATGCCTGCATGCCCTCCTCTCAGGCTGTTGCTGGGGGATCCGATGGTCTCATCATCTAATATTTTCCTCCAAACCTTAGATATTGTGCCTGAAATTGTATCATTGCCCATTTTTTTGCCCTCAGTTTTAATATACGACATGAAAATAGTACAAATTGTAAAAGAGAAAGCAAATATTCTTGGGGATATTTTACAACGTGTGGCCGAGTCCACCTGTGTTGTATATATTTGGTTGTTCCTGTTCTACATCCAAAACATCTCCTCCATCCAACCAGTTCTCCCCATTGCCACTGCCTTCTTTGTCCAAGCCGCCAATGTCTCCTGCCTGTATTACTGCAAATGTTGCCTAGCTGTATTCACCTCTTTTTTTTAAAAAAATAAATTTATTTATTTATCCTTGGCTGCGTTGGGTCTTCGTTGCTGTTTGCGGGCTTTCTCTAGTTGTGGCAAGCGGGGGCTGCTCTTCATCATGGTACCCGGGCTTCTCATTGTGGTGGCTTCTCTTGTTGCGGAGCATGGGCTCTAGGTGCATGGGCTTCAGTAGTTGTGGCATGCAGGCTCAGTAGTTGTGGCTCGCGGTCTCTAGAGCGCAGGCTCAGTAGTTGTGGCGCACGGACTTAGTTGCTCGGCGCATGTGGGATCTTCCGGGACCAGGGCTCGAACCCGGATTCTTAATCGCTGCGTCACCAGGGAAGTCCCTGTATTCACCTCTTACTCAGTTGCAACCCAGTCCCCTGCAGAAGCTGACATGAATACATCACTACCTGGTTGGAAACAACCCAGTGTCTTCTCATTGTACTTAGAGAGAAATCCAGCTCCCTGTCCCACCTACAAGGCTTTGTATGGTCTGATCTACTTCTCTGACTGCCAACTTGTTTAGTGTCCCCATCCGTCAAACCAGCCAAGTTCCTTCCTGCTTTACAGCCTTTGCACAGGCAGCTCGCTCTGCCTGGGATGTTCTTCACGGAGCATGGTCTTGTCACTAACAACATCTTATTCCCGATTTTGGTTCAATGTCAGCATCTCAGAGAGGACTTTCCCGACGCTTCTATCAAAAGCAACTCCCTGACTCCAGTCACTCTACCAGATGGCTCAGTTTTATTTTCTTCATAGCACTTATATCTGGCACCTTATTTAAATGTGGCAGCTGATTCACGGCTGTATCCCCGGTACCTAGAACTCTGCAGAGTATATTGTAACTACATAGTAAACATTTGCTGAATGAATGAACTAATGAAAAGTGTACTTGTGCCCGTGGCGTGGACACATCTGGACAGTCAGCAACTGAGGAGGCCCAGTAACATGACACATTTTGCTGAATGGAAATCCCAGACACCTGCGTGTATTCTGTTCACCTAGCCTTTATGCTTATTGCCTTAACTGATCTCACCTGTGGGCCATCAGGGCCGCTTGTGGGGTTGCATTTTACAGATGAGGACACTTTGCTAGACTGTTTGCTAAATGTTACACTGTGGCTGAGGCAGGCCAGGAGCTGCTGTTCCAGGGCAATGTTTTTCTGTAAGGTCCTTTCTTCCTGCTCGGGGACTGCAGGCAGAGAAAGTGAAGATGAAACGAAATGAGTCATTCCTGCAGAGCATACCACTCGACCCAGGGAGTGAGTTTTCCAGAGACTTAAAATAAATGCCCAAATTGAGATTGGAACAGAAAAGTAAGCAAAAGCCCATTTCAAAGAAAGAGTAATATATATTTATTTTTTAAAAAGCCACAGTTAGAAGAAGGAGGAAGATGGGTTGCCAAGATTTGGCATAACTGTATTTCACAAGCTCCCTTCTGGAGCTATTTCTTTGGGGTCGTTTTTTATGTGGCAGCTGGGAGATGGGGTTGCAATGGTGCCGGCTCTTGGTTTGCTTGGTCAGTTAAATTTAGGGAGAATCAGGGCTTTTCAAGGTCTGTTTATTGCTTCTTCCCCTTCAGCTCAGGGTGGAATAGAGATAACAAGGCAGCTCGTGGGAAACATTTCTAGGCTTTTTAAAGGAAGGTGAGCAGGGTGCTGGTGTCCTGGGAACGTGGACCCCTGCTGGCCTTTCCTTAAACCACTGTTCTCAAACCCTTTCTCCTCCTGGCTGTTTCTGGATGGCTTCATTACAGCCGAACTACAGAGAAAACAAAACAAAACTGAAATCTGCATCCAACAGGCTCGTACACAATAAATATTTGGGAACAAAAGTGGTAGATTTCAGTCAGACTGGCTGGTAAGCATGTATCCTTGACATTGCCAGTTAACTAACTTCTCCACTAGGAAATCTGCTTTCGCCTCCACAGGCTGTCATATTGAAGAAACCATTTTAAGAGCACTGTATCATTTTATGATGTTCTTTTAAAAATGTTTATCTCAATAGGCTTTGGAACTGGAAACAAAATCACTGCTTCCTTCTCTATCTACACCCCCTCCCCCAGGAAATAGCTTCAGCTTTCTGATTTATTTTACTTTTAATAAAATATTGAATGCCATTTTCTCTAATTATTTCTTATTGAATGTACTCCTTAAGTCCCCTTTTTTCAAATAAAAAGAATAAAACCGACCATGTAATAGGACAATGGTTCTATCACTACTGATAATTATACATTTTGTTCTCATTGTAATTGCCCTGGTTTGAACTGTGCTTATTTTAGCAGAAAGCGTTCATTATTTTATCAACAACTGGCAGACCCCGCTGGTATTTACTGACTTTTCTTTAACCAAAACAAGGATTATAGCTCCTATCCGTGGCTCAGCTGCTAAATCTTTGCTAAGAAATTTGGGAACCCCTTTTGAATGAAACACTGTACAAAGCTTTAAGCATTCTTTGCAACTGAGTTGTATTAAATGATAGACAAAAAAAGCCCTCTGAAGAATTGGTGCTTAATTACAACTTAATTAGCATAATTATGCATGCTAATAGCATCTCAAATGAATAGCAGTTGTCAGGAGGTTGGGACCATCTGTAAGAATGTCGGATTAATACATCATTTTTTATTTCTAACAACGCTGTAACTCTTTCCCTGAAAGTGATTTTCATTAATCAAGTTCATTTTTATTATATAGAAAATTTGGCATTTTTCATTATGGGCCATTATCTGTTTCCCCATGCAGCCCTAATACAATACTAATGAGCCCCCGTGTGGCTGGTCCACACTGACAATGGTGGTACAGGTGTATTATTATAATTGTTACAAACAGCACATTGTACCTCTGGAGTAGCGGAGTTCTAATCTCCCAGCACCCGCGTTTCCACTTGGTACCTCCCCAGGGCCTAGTACAATTTTCAGAGCTTTATGAAAAACATACATGTTTGTGGTTACAAAGAAGCTATTTAAAGAGAAAGAGGCCCACGATTACCTGCGGCCAGGATGCTGTTTTGCTGAGAATCCCCTCTGTGGAAACAGAAGGCTTTGGGGCCAAAATGGAGGCCTGTGCCTGAACCGGCCTGCTTTGGGGAGGAGGGAGGCAGCGGCTGCGAGGCCCAGGCGTTTGCTGCAGAATGGCTCCGTTCTGTGCAGCATCACTCATTGCTAAACATGGCCGTAAAACCGCAGGGGGGACCCGTGTTTTCATGGTTCTTAGCCCCAAGAAGCACCCCAAATGGCAATCTTGAAGTTCACATCTGGATCCACGCACACATGTTACAGCAGGCTCTGCAAATATCTGGCGTCTGTCTCGTCTCCGAGCTGCCTTTTACTTTTAACTTGGGCTTTTGATTGCTTTGAGGGTTTATCCATCCATGCTCCACCTCCACCGGCCCTCTCCCTGGATGCGCACCCACGTGGGCTCTTTCTACTCTGTTCTTTTCAGAGGAGCCTCATCTATTCCCGCACCCACACCCCGGACCGAAGCCCAGGGTTGATGCCGCAGAGGGGCAGGAGGGTCCTTCAATACCCTTCACCCATCCAAGCTCAAGGGGAGTGTCAGCCTTATCCACTTCGTACAACCGGAAGACAAAATGGTTACCACTTTATTTCAAACCTCAGTTCCGGGGGAGTAGAAACAAACCAGCAGGCACGTAGACAAGCCCCATGGTCCAGAGGTGAAGAAAGACCCCTCACTTTAGCATCGCAAGCTACATGGGGGCTGAGAGGGGGCTCTATGTGGGGCCAGTGATGCGTGTTTATACCTTGTATCCACAGATGGGAAATGGGGGTGCTGGAAAGAGAGGCTCACAGCCATGGTGTGGTCTGAGAGGATGGGTCAGGCTGTGGGCGTCTCCCCCGCTCAGGGTCCACACAAAGGTGAGTGTGTCAGACATTGTGCTGGCCACATGTCTGGGGAAACACACTCTGTGTGGGACATGCAGGCTCTGGAACAGGGAGATTGCCTATGACATTCTTATGCTAAAACAGTTACTTGTCGTTTCCGTGGTTTTGTAAGTTGCTAAGTCTGGAAACCCTACTCCTGAACCAGACTGCCTGGCCTTGAATCTTGGCCCTGCCCTTACAAGCTGTGTGACTCTGAGCCGCTTACTGAACCTCTCTGTGCCTTGTCTCCCCTGTAAAATAAAGACGGTGCTACTGACTTTGGAAAATTGTTGAGAGGATTAAAAGATTTTCAAAAGATCAAGCACATAGCATAATATTTGGCAGTAAGCACTCATGGAGTGATAACGATTAATGTTGTCTCCTGGAAACTGTTTGCTAAGGTCCCAAGATGAGGTGTAAGATGCCACTTGGAGTTTAAATGTAAAACAGGAGGGTAGCTGTTGCAAGTGGTGCTGGTGGGGTCAGAGGTGGTGTGGAGCAATGGTTCCGAGCACGGGCTTTGGAGCTTAAGGGGTCTGGGTTCCCAGGCCCCCCAGTTACTAACAGCAGGATCATCCACAGACTCTTTGAGGTCCTTTGAGGTCCCACAGACTCCTGTGTCCTTCTTGGCAAATGGAGTTATACATGGTCCCTGCTTCCCCGGGCTGCTGGGAGGACCACCGAAGTTATGTGTGGATTGCTCAGAACTGTGCCTGCACTATAGACAGACTCCCCTGCCCCAAACCCCCAGCCTAATGGGAAATAGTTATGGGCCGAGATTCCTTTTCCACCTCTGCCACATACCGACTTTGCGACTAAACAAGTTACTCAGCCTCCGTGCCTCAGCTTCCTCCTCTGTAAATGAGGATCATGGTAGCACTGGCACCATTGGGGGGCAGTCAGATGAGCCTAGCACTTTATTAGTCATCAGCATAAGATGTTGTGGTTTTCAGCTGCTGTGATTCCTTATCACCTGCAAACCCGCCTGTTGTCGGAGGAGTCAGGTCCCGGTTTCTTGCCAGAGTGAATTCCCAGGCAGGGCATCTGCAGAGCTTGCCTGGCGTACAGCGAGCTGCCACTGGGAGATGCACTGTGTCCGTGACAGCTCCAGTCAGCTCGGAACAAAAGAGCGCCAGGCAGTCCTGCCGACAGCCTTTGCTGGGGGGTGTAGGGTTCTTCCGAAGGTCATGGGTAGCCTGCTTCTGTTGTTTTTTGTTGCTATTGGAACAACCTGCCTTGTGCTGAGGTATGCGCATGCACACACAGACACACACCATGGTCACTGGGCTGTGTGGGTCCAGGTCTGCTCTGTGCTCCTTTGTACCCACAGGGTCACCCTGAAGAACATAGGCACGACCTAAAGGAAGACATCTCCCTCCACACTCAAGAAGGGAGAGACCTTGTATCTTCTTGTTAAAAGGGTTAAGAGTAAAACCTATTGAAAAAACTACGAGCCCCTTATTAAGTGCTTGCTATTCACTGCATCATCCGTTCAGGGACCCGTGGATTCTTTTAGCAGACCTTTAGTGAATTGCTTCTCCCTGCAAAAGTGGGGAGAAGGTTCATCTGGTGGGACTCTGCAGGGAATGGGGACTTGGTTCTCTGTGGAGCTTTTGACCCAGGGGAGGAGACAGTCAGTACATGAGTGCTATGGGGGGAGGCAGGAGAGTCAGGGGGACTGGAGGGAGCTGGAAAAAGAGGCCAGGCTGCAGGGGAGACAGAGGGAAGGCTTCTGCTGGCATGGCACAGAGGCTGCCTTAAAACCCTGTGTCTGATTTTAAAACGTCCATCATGTACAAGCTAGCACGTCCACTACTGAGGGTTTATCCTCCAGACCTGTATGTGAGACTGTTCGTCCAGCATAGATTTGAGAAACAAAAGACTGGAAACAACCAGGATGTTCATTAATAAGAGAATGGTAAATAAATGATTGTCTGTTTAAACAATGGGATATTATGAACTTGTGAAAAAAAGAATAAAGTGGATCTCTATACGGTGACATGGAAAGATCTCAAAGCTCTTTTGTTGAGTGAAAAATACTGAAGGCGATATAATGAGTTTGGAATGTTCCCCTTGGTGGAAAGAAAATAGAGATATACACACAGGCAAGGAATGAAATATGGTGAACAGTGCTTGCATCTGAAGACAGGGCCTGGATCCGGGAGTTTGATGGAGACTTAATTTCTTTGTATATGTTATTGTTATGTTTTCGTTTTTCGTCATATGTGTACATTAATTTGTCAGTTGAAGAAAACAGAGCAGAAAAAGAAAACCTCCCCCTGCAATGAGACACAGAGAAGGCTGTTCAGGAGAGCAGGGTGCAGGCCGGGGGCTGGGGCTAGGGGATCCTTTTACAGTCCTCCAGCCTGAAAGAGTCCTTCCAAATCCCTTCTCGAAGATTCTGTAGCTTGTCAAATCCTGCAGCTGGTAGAATCACCTCATTGCTAATTTCCCGATATCATTTTGCCCCACGGGGAATGTTGACAGGACTTCATTTGAATGAAACTTGTACCTGTCTGTCTTGCTCCTGGAACTGAAGTGGTTTGGGGTAGAAGAAAGTGGATTTCCTAAAAGGGCCATATCAGCTGGAACCAAGAAGCATCTCTTCTTAAGATTCCCTCATCAGAAGAAATTAGCAATCCACAGTGTGGTTGTGTAAATAATAACCCTTTGTTGTGCTGCCGCTCTTGTGAGATGGGAACACTGGATTCGCTCTTCTGAATTGCTGGAGGAAGACTGAACTAAACTCAGGAGCCCTGGGCTTGGGGCCCAGCTGAGTCACTGGGCGCGCAGTTTGGGGTGTGTTACCTTCCCTCTCCAGCCTCAATTTCCTCAATTGTGAAAGGGATAGTTTCTCATCCCTGCTGGGACCCTTCAGTTCTGATAGCCCCTGGTTTTATGAAACTTAATGAAAGAACAGAAAAAAGATGCAGGAGAAAATTCTTCCACCCTGTGGATACCAAGGTGGTACTGCTGACATTTGCTGGCTGTATCTGCCTAAACCATTTTTTGCCTTCAATATTAGCATAATTTAAAAAACAACAATGACACTGAGTTCAAATATCTACTTTAGGTTTTCTGCCTTCTCACTGTTTTTGAAACTACTCCCTGCCTCCAGCCTCCAGTGTTTATGACCCACGTGGATATACTTGCTCTAGAGACCCTGCCCCTAGTCCCCTGCCCATGTTGGATCTGATACTGGCCCCAAGTCCCGGAGACAAGCTTTAACCTCCTTTGGGATCCATGACCTCATTCCGCTTTTCCCATAATGCTCTCTGGCCCCTTCACCAGGCCTCCCAAGGGTTAGGATCTTCCAGTTCCAAGGCCAAAATGTTTTTTAGCTCCTGTTTCCTAACTATGTATAATGTTACTTTAAAAGAGTGAGAAGGCAAGAAAGGAAGAAAAAAACAAAGGAAGGGAGGGAGGGAGGGAGGAAGGAAGGAAGGAAGGAAGGAAAGATGGAAGGAAGGAAGGAAGGAAGGAAGGAAGGAAGGAAGGAAGGGGGAAGAAAGTATTTAAAATGCTTCATGAAGTCGGGGCTGGGGGTGGGTGGGGGAGTGGCAGGTACTCTTCACTAGAATTCCTATAGAGTAATCAAGTCTTTTCATTCCAGAGGGTGTTAATGCCTGGGAATTAATATTAGATCTGATTTTGAAATAAGCCTAATGATGATGACTTTTGGGGGTATATGTTTTTTTTTTTGCTGTATTTGCATAAAGCCTCTTTCTGAGCTTTGCATATGGAAGTTAAAAATATGAGTTTTGCCTGTAAAATTCTTCTTGTCTTATTATATGGCAGAAAAGGTGATTGTTTACAGGGATCACAATTAGGAAAGTGAACTTAATGTTGTTTGAAATGTTGCTTTTGAACTTAAATGGCCTTCCTTGGGCTAGTCAGTGCCGGGAGAGCTTGGAAGCACTGACTGTCTAGAACCTCTGGGCCTTTCCTGGGAGGCTGACATTGGATATGGTGGAGTGGTCAGCTCGGCTTATGTGCATGTTTCACAGACATTTCACTCTTTCTTCTGAACCGCAGCAACACCTCTGTATCTTCTGCATCCCCGTCGTTACTCACAGAATGAATTTTGCAGCACACACACAAAATGGTTTTATCCTCTATTCATTACTTATTGCTTTGTAACAAATTACCCTAGGATATAGTGACTTAAAATAACAAACATTGATTATCTCAGTTTCTGTAAGTCAGGAATTTGGGAGTGACTTAACCAGGTCGTCTGGCTCAGGGTCTCTCCTGACCCTCGTTTTCCTCTCTTCTTATTTGCACACAGTTTTCTCTCCGCTTGCAGTGCTGACCCTCGGCCTTCCTTCATCGAGAGGCAGACTGCTATCCATCTTACAAAACCCTGATTAAATAACCCATCCTCTTTTATTTTTCCCCTTGCTCTCCCCAGAAATTGTCTTTTACCTCTAGGCTCCCATGACATTTGGACATTCCTCTATTAAAATGAGAGCCTATGAGTTTTTAATATGTGTGTGCATGATGTCCAGACTTGAGGTGTCCAACATGGTAGCCACATGTGGCTATTTAAATGTAAATTTAAGTTAATTAAAATGAAATAAAATAGGGACTTCCCTGGTGGTCCAGTGGTTAAGACTTCACCTTCCAATGCAGGGGGTGTGGGTTTGATCCCTGGTTGGGGAGCTAAGATCCCACATGCCTCACAGCCAAAAAACGAAAACATAGAACAGAAGCAATATTGTAACAAATTCAATAAAGACTTAGAAAAATTAAATAAAATAATAAGTTCAGTTACCCAATCACACGAGCCATTTTCAAGGGCTTACTAGTCACACGTAGCTGGTGGCTACTGTATTGGATGTTGTGGGCAGAGAACCTCTCCATCCTCATAGAAAGTTCTACTGGACAGCATTACTCTAGAGTGTTAGGTCTTTCAAATCTGGGGTCCTGTCCTTTTGGATAAAGTCCAAAAAGCAAAATTTTCTAGTCTAATGCAGCAAGTATTTGGCCTGTTGACCTCTGTATTGCCTGGGTCTGACATAGTGTCTGGTTGAACAAATAAATTAGCAAAGTAGTTTCTGGAGGGTCTTAGAGACTTATCTGACATATACTGAGTTCCCATTCTATGTCAGAGACTGAATGTCTGATCACTGGGACTAACTGAATCAAAAAGGGCTAATGTGGCAGTCAGTGTTAATTGACTGGCTCAATCTCTGTTTACAACACCTGTCTTGAGTGTCACCTTCCAGCCAGAGGTGGCAACAAGACACAGTGGCCATTGGGAAATGTAGGTATAAGGCTGCTACGGATTTCCAGGGAGTTCTTTTGCTTTCCTAATACTGGCATTGTCACAGTGATCTTTTATGCTAGTTGATAAGTTGTTACCCCCTTCATCCCTACTGAAGTACAGATATGACAGGTGGGGTCACAGCAGCCATTTTGTGGCCATGAGGTGATGAATGAACATACTGAAATGACAGAGCAAATGATAGAGAAAGTGGGGCATAACGTTGTGGAGTCTCTGCACAAGCCCTGGACCACATTTCTCCAGGTTTCTTATTTGTGTGAGGAAAAAGTAGATATCTGTTTTTGAAGATATAATGGTTGAGTTTTATATTAATTACTTGCAGCCAAATGCAATTCTAACTAACACAGATGGAATGAATAGAAATCCCAATCCCTCCTAATTAAAGGTAAGCAGGATTCTTCATCAAAGCTTAGTGCTTAGAACCTCCAGCCATGGGGAACACAGCAGCTGAAGGTAACATTTCTGACCAGATTGTCAAATGAAGAACTGGAGACTGGGCTCCCTGGAGGCCCTGGGACACGATCCTCCCCAGGTTTGACCAGCGTGGTGCTCCACCTGGTTGCTCCACTCTCAAAGCCTTCCAGGTGCTTTCAGGGATGGCATCACTGGGGCTGTTACCTGAAGGGCACATCCGAGCACCTGTACCCATGCTGACCGATGGGACCTGGGTAACACATCATCAAATGAGGGCCAGGCCAGCTCTGGACACTAGGCAGTCCTCTCTAGTCCCAACTTGCTGCAGAGCATAGAGGTGAGTAGAGAAGGTTCTGGAATGACTTTGGAGTCCTTCCTTTTGTACATTTCTTCTATCATACTTTTGATTTAAAGCAGGCCAGAGAAAGTACTTTATTCTGGCTAAATTCAGAGAAGTTTGTCAGTGAGTGAGAATTTCAAATATAACGTTGCTTTGATCTCAACCAGATCTTCCCTGCATCCCATTTCACTGTGTCAATTAAGTATTTAATGATGTTGACAGAATGCCGTATGGTGTGCTTATCATCCAGGGGAACAAAAACACTTGTTGATACTGAATGCACAGGGCAAACTTTGCTGTAACTGTTGAACCCCGTTCTGAGCAATATACTCTTGTCCGGCCACTGGTTTGCAAGATGTCGAACCTTTAATTGGCCTGTAACAGCAGAGTGACAGCAAGCTAGGTTTCAGTCAGCATACTCATGAGTTGTCAGTATTTTGAGCAATAAATTACCAGCTAATGAATTTCCCAGAGCCTCCTCTGTAAATGCCAGCTAAAGGCCTAAACATTCCGTGTAGATTTAATTACACACTTAGTGTACCTGTAATTTTGAATTCATTACATGCCAAACAGATTTATGTTCTACGTACTTAATAAACCTCAGTAAGTGCCCTTTTAGCAATCAATTGGTATTTAGGACCCGGTTTGTCTTTTAAAAATAATGGTTTATGTTGCTGGGTCTTGTTGTTCCTTACATATGTTTGGGTGTTGATAGAATTAGAGGCACCAGATGTTGATACTAAAATGAAAACAGAGTCACTGGTGGATAGTGGGGTTTGGGGGTGTGGGGTGAGGAAGGGGGATGAGCTCATACTTGGACGTCAAGGAGCTGAATCATCAACTTCATCAACGGGTTTGGGTTTTGCCATTTGTCTCAGATCATGGTGTGGTGGGGAGCCGATGCTGACTTTGGGAGGAGAGATGAATTGCAGATGCAGGGCAATGTCCTTGCCATTTCCAGGTGGTTGGTACCAGTGCCCTGACGGTCACTAGGGATTTTATTTATTTATTTTTTCTCAAGGTGTTGCTTCTTATTGTATTCTTTCTCAGGACAGGCTTATTTCCAAGCTCACTGGGAATCTCGATTGTGTTTATCGAGGATTTATTCAATGCTCAAGACTGTGTTAAATGTTTATGAGTCCTGTTTCTGTGATTTATGTGTCTGATTACAATCCTCTGGGGTGGGGGAATAGCAGTGAGGGAACCCATTTGTGTCTAACAGATGAGGCAACTGAGGTCCAGAGAAGTGAAGATAACTGCCCAGGTAACAGTGAGTAAAGGATGGAGTGGGCATTCAGACTTGGGCAGAATACACAGATGTCTGTTATTCCTAACTACATTTTTATTTCGAGTTGTTTTGTGTTGTTTTGTTTAACCTTCTGTCTTAGTCTGCTCAGGCTGCTCTAACAAATGACCATAGACTGGGTGGCTTAAACATTGGACACTTATTTCGCACAGTTCTGGAGGCTCCAAGTTCGAGATCAGGGTGCCAGTGTGGTTGGGTTCTGGTGAGAGCTCTCTTCCTGGCTTGCAAATGGCTTCCTTCCCACTATGTGCTCACATGGTTGGGGGGAGAGAGCAAGTTCTCTAGAGTCTGTTCTTATAAGGGCAGTAATCCCATTGTGAGGGCCCCAACCTCCTGGACCTCCTCTCAACCCAGTCATCTTCCAAAGGCTTCATTGCCAAGTACCACCCCATTGGGGATTGTGGCTTCAACAAACGAACTTTGGGGAGACCTAGCTCCGTCCATAGCACCTTTGAAATGGCTGATGATAACTCAAACTGGGAGGAAAAACCAAGAATCAATGACCTCTGGAATCTCTCAGGTGTGCATGACATCTTGCTTTGGATTCAAGCAGGAGCATTTAAATATGTGCTGCAAAGCCCCCTCTCAGTGAGGAAGCAGCCACATTTCATAAGAGCCTTCAGGAGAAATCCTCCTTTAGAGCAGAACTGGAAGAGGCAGGCTCTGCCCTCCGTACGTGAAGATAAAAGTCGATCGGCTGGGGAATGCAGAGGCAGGTCAGGGTGATGAGAAAAGGGCAGCAGTGAAATGAAAAAGCAGCTCCTGGGGGTGGGATTGGAATTCTACATAAAACAGAGTCACATAAGTCCTCCCTCTGCAGTGCCAACGTCTGATTTCCCTTGTTGTCAGAGGTCGGGGAGGCCGGTTTACAAGCACTGGATAAGGGATGCTGCGCGATCACTAAAGATGCTCTTTGCTGCTTTCTGTGAATGTAGTTCAGGCAGATTGCGCCCACCTGCCAGAAAATGCACGGGGCAGCAACTCCTTTCTTTGACCACCTCCCACCCTCTCTGATGGCAAGTTGGAAATTGAACTATGTTAAATACAGGGAGAAACTTGCCATTTTTGCCTGCGTTCTCTCTTTATCTGGAAACGTCCCCAGGCCTGTGAAATTAAGCAGTAACATAGCAGGCAGCCGTCATTATTGCTAGATAATTGACTGCGTATCCCTAGCGAAACAAAGGTGGCTGCAGAATGGTAAAGTCAATTATCATTTATTAATGGCGGTTACAGAACACAGCAGAGCAATTTATAAATTGAATTTTTAAATTGAACAACTTTCCATTTCTATTTTTAAAGGCAGGAGGCAGATATATGGAATAAAGCACATGACCTTTAGCTGGTGACACCATGTGCCTGTTTTGGGAGATTCTTTTTAAATAAATTATTAGGCCACTTTTATGATGGACCTTGTTCCTTTGGACAAAAACTGCTAAATGAGCTAATTCTCTCCAATCTGATTTGGATGAATGGATACAGTTAGTGTCTGTTTGTGAGCCACAAAGTGTCCATACACATATGTGTGTCTTTACACATCAAAAGAGTCCAGGTAGAAATACATGAAAAAGCCAGGGGGAAGGCCCGAGAAGTGTGCGTGAACCTCACGAGACTTTTTCATTGCAAAGTGTGCCATTTTAACCTGTCCTGAAATGGAGGGAGAGAGATTGCTGAAAAATAAGGGAAAAGATCACTTCTATCAGAGCTGTGTTTTATCAGGGGATGGTTTAGGCTTCGCTGCCTTTTGAAGGCATTTTTATCTTTAATAAAAGGATGTTTTAACTTGACACCAGTGATTAGCTACAGTTCCATAATTTATGGCAGGCTGAATGAGTTTCTTCCATTTTGGGGGATTGAAAAGCTCCCTTCTAACACTTAGAGTAAGTGGACTAGTGAGGTACCATCTGTGAATTTAAAAACAGTTTGTCTCTTTCTACTTGTGCTGTTGGCACACACCTCAACGGTGGTGTGAGATCTTATTTCTTTTGTGATTTCATAACTCACGAGACCCTCCTTAATTTACATTCCGAGTCACACTTTCACCTACATGGTACCCCACGAACTGAGCCAGAAGTAAGGGTGACCTTCCGGGGTCACCCTTTTTCTGACATCCTTGTTTTGCTTGTGCAGTTTTGTTTTTAACCACCACGTGACTTAGCTAGTTCTCCTTAAACCTACCACGCTGGACAGAACTGCTTGAAAGACACAAAGCTGGATGTCAGTGTCTCCTCTCCCCCTGTATGAGTAGTTATTCACCGCGATTTGTAGGCAGCACAAACCATTCTGCTTCTTCGCTCCCTTCCCCAAACACCCTTTCTTTACCATAATGTTTGGGGCCCAGGAATGTTCACTGCTTTATACAGATGTTGCCTCATGCATGATAAATACAAAGGGGGATTGCACAGCTGGAATTCCCCCAGACCCTCTGCTCCGCGGAAGATTCCCTCCTGTCAGCTCCTCCTCTCCACTGTGAAATCAACAACGAGCCCTACCCTCTCTGTGTTTCCATTAATTTCTCCTTTAGCACATCTGATTTCGATTGCAGGGTCTCTGGGTAGAGCCCTGATTAGCTTTTCTTTTGGAGTTGGTCCTCACATTGCTTACAAAATGAGTGCAAATCATGAAAATGATTCTAAACAAAATCCACTAGCTGGAAATAGTGTGGGGAAAGAATATTGCAGTGGGGTGATGCATATTTGAAAACTCGCTGAGTTGGAAGCCGTTTGCCAGAGATTCTGCATAAACAGTGGTGATTGTTGGGACTTATCTTCCTTGCAGTATTTCTGCTGAGAACTGTTAGGCAGGCCATATCTGGAAAATTCTGTCTCTCTCCTTAAAAAAAAAAGAAGGGTGGTGGGGCACAAAACTCATCATCTCTCCCAGGCTTCCCACTTCTAACTTCCCAGCCCACTCAGCACTGACTTGGAATTTTTGGCCCCAATCAAAGCTTTTGTGCCTTTTTACATAACGGCTGGGCCCCTCTGTGGAGGGATGGGTTGAGTGACAATTTTCTGCATTGTGTCTGCGTTCCATGACTGGGTCAATAGTACATCCCTTAGAATAGGAAAAATAGCTTATGGGTGAAAACAAAACCATCATTTAAAATCCCCACACAGTTGCCCCCACCCGCTGCGGATGGGGCTGACATTTGGGAGCGCTGGTCTTTGGAAGAAGAACAGTGCTGAAAACGCACTCTGCCAGCATCACCGAGTCAAAGGGAAACAGATCCTCCTCCCTCCCCGGCTCTTCTCCATTCCAGCCAAACTTCCTGCACCGGTTATAAATATTTAAAGCTACAGTCAACAAAGTTTAAACGGGGAAGTGAGGAAACCCAATCCTGTCTGCAAGGCCTTCTGTGTCCTGTGGCCTGGCTCTTCTGTCCTTCGGGGTAAGGTCAAGGGTGCGTGGCTCAGAAGGAACAGGTGCTCATCCTCAGGAAAGCCGTCAGCCCCAGTGAATGGCACAGACCTTTCATCTTATGATTCTCACTCTGCTGAGTGTCTGATGTGGAACAGTTTGCTGGAAATAAAGATCCTGAAGCAGCTCACTGTTTTAGACCCTTGCTCCGGATACCTTTAGCACAACAAGCTCATTAGGGGCACTCAGCCTCTGCCAAGCTCGGTGCTGGATTTGGGAAATGCAGAACTTAAGAGGTGCAAAGCCTCCCCTCCAAGAATTCACGTTAATAGTACAAGGTGTTCATATACAACACGGGCCACCGGGAGGTTTATCAAGAGTAATACAAAGACTGACTCATTCATTCAGCCAACAGCTATAAGCCCCTACTATGTGCTAGGCAGTGGCCTACCTCTAAAGGGTCAAGAATGAAGCAGGGATGAAAGTAGGGTGTGGAAAACTTAGGAGATCATAAGTCTTCACTTATGGGGCTACCTTTGTTGGATCTTGAGGGGTGAATAGGAGTTTTCCAGGTAAAATAGTGGAGAAGGATTGGAGAGAGGACATTCCTGGCAGAGAGAAGTCAAGGGCAAAGGCGTGCAAGTGCATGACTAAGGAATGGGCAGAAACCCCTTGGGGATTTCCCAGGTACATGGGTACGTCATAGGCAAGAACCTTGTAAATCAAGGTTTACACTTTGGGTCTTATTCCAGCTGGAGGCTCTGGTCCAGGGCTGTGTCACTCAGACAGTGAGGTATGTTTTTTAAAACTGTTCGTCCCAGAGGCAATCCCTTTTTCTAATTCTCACAAATACCCTGTACATCATCCCCTATGTTGTGAAAATGTTAAGCTCTGCTCCATCCCTAACCAAGAAGGCAGAACTCCTTGTTGTGTGGGAGAGAAGGAATTGCCTCCTGTCTCGCCTTTGCTCAGGAGCTGACTGTACTCAGCTGACTGTCTAGACAAGCAGTGCGAGGATGCTTGTGGCAGAGTGGATGCTGCCTGCAGCTTGCAGGAGCAAGGCCCAGGAATGAGGGTCACTAGGTCCTGCTCTGGATGCAGTTGCAAGTTAGTGTAGGTGTCCTCTTGTTGGATAATATTGGTTTGGGGCAAATTTTATAGTCAGAGTGTAAACCCCAGCCCCGAGGTCAGTTTCTAGCTGAGGTGGGTGGCTCATGTCTGTGAATGGAACTGTCTTGCTAATGGGACAACAATCCCAAGCCTTAATTTTTTTTTTTTTTTTTTTTTGCGGTACGTGGGCCTCTCACTGCTGTGGCCTCTCCCGTTGCGGAGCACAGGCTCAGGACGCGCAGGCTCAGCGGCCATGGCTCACGGGCCCAGCCGCTCCGCGGCATGTGGGATCTTCCCGGACCGGGGCACGAACCCGTGTCCCCTGCATCGGCAGGCGGACTCTCAACCACTGCGCCACCAGGGAAGCTGCCAAGCCTTAATTTTAAAAGACCCTTTTAATCAACTGCGGTGAAACTTTAGTTGAATATCATGAAGCGTGTTTTTATGAATGACGTGTGAAGTTGCATTTGAAAATAAATTTTGTTTTTGTTTTCTTCCCGTGGTGAAAAATCTCTAATTCTTCACTTGGTCTAAGCACATATAGTTTATAAAGCGTTTTCACATATTTACTCTTCATAAGAACTTCCTGACAGTTGGGGCAGAGATTCTTTAGCCCATTACATGGGGCAGAAGACAAGATCAGAGAGATCCCGGGACTGATTTTGTGTCTGTGTTATTTCAGGTGGCTCACAGGATCTGTAAGAGGCCCTCTAGGGATTGGAGCCCTGATATCACATCCTAATGAGAGGGTTGATTGGACGCCCTGCCCAAAGGTTTTGGGGTCAAAAGGGCTTCGTTCTGTTGCTGAGGAGCTGTGGCTTCAAGGGGCACGTTTGTTTGTAGAGGAAGTGTGTAACTCGGGGCCCAGAAGCTCTGAGACGGCCCTGTGATTGTTCCTTCCATATGACACCCTGCTGTCTTCTGTCCTGCAGTCCACGACAGCATGGCTTTGGTGGTGGTGGGGGGGGGGGTCAGTGCCCTGCTCAACAATGGTCCCATAGCAGTGAGGGACTCACACATGCTCGGACTCTATAAAGTAACCAACTGGGGACCCTGCCCTTCTAAGGTGATCAGAGCTGAGTTCATCGCTGTGATTTAGTTTTCTCTTTGAAGTCACCGGTAGTGACTGTATGGCCTGAAAGAGGCTCCTTAAGACTTTGGAAGTTGGCTTTTCTGATGCATCTCAAACATCAGTACCTTCCTCCACCCACGCAGGGAGAAGTGCTATGAAACAGTTCTTTCTCTTCTTAATCACATTTACCTGTGACTTTTTTTGGAGGCTTCCCTATATGTTGCCTTATTTTTTTGCCCTCACCCAATGTTTCTCTCTTCCCCGCTTACCGTTCAGAAACGCCATGCTCTAGAGCACGCTCTGGGCTGAGGATGGCTCAGCTGTATTTGGAATCCTAAGAAGCCTGAGGTATCGGCAGTTGCAGTCGGTCTTGCAGGATTTGTGACACCCAGAGATGAGTCCCTACGCTCGTTCATTCCATTTTCCACAAGGCCTGTCACTTTTGTGCCTGTGTTCACAGTGGAGGAGGGCTAAGCGGAGCTGGGCATTCCCTTTCTTCTGAGACAGTGTTGAAAGTCACTGTCTGTGAGGCCTCCATTAATCCGGAGTAAATCTCTCTCTCTGCCCCCTCTCACCTCTATCCACGCAGATATATAATAGTTGCTAGTATGATACAACCTTCCGGAAGCTGTTGCAGAGTTGGGTCACCCACGGATTCCCATTACCAGTTTGGACCTACATGGGAATGGTTTTAGTAGGTAATGAGGAGACCTCTACCCACTCGGTGGTACATTTCTGTAGGAAGGTAGCTCCAAAGGAAAATCATTTCCCTCTATGCAGGAATCACAAGCCCCCAGCCTCTCCTGGGTGTGTTCCACCAGAATGGAAATTTCTCCCTGACCCTCTGCGAGGCAAAGGCACCTGGGTGTGGGAGGACGAGGTGGACTGAGGAGTCCATGCCTTTAGAACAGTTTTATGGAAAACAAGATGTGGTTCCCGAGATGAGAGCCCCTCAAAAGTGACTAACTTATTTACAGAGTAAAATGAGCGATTCTGCACCAGAGCATGTGGATGGAGTCATATTCTGGGACTGAGGCCCAGTTACTAGACACCATGCTTCACTGGGCCATGGTCACTGCTAACCACAAACTTAGTGCCTGGGGAAAATAAGTAGACTTTCTTTAGAGTTGTCTTTTATTTTGTTTCTTTAAAAAAGATTGCCTGAGTCATGGGCGAATTAGGAAGGCAGTACAGCTTAGCGAACTCTGGCGTGAGAGTAACCGGGTTTAAATCCTGGTTTTGCCTGTACTAGTTGCATGACCTTGGACATGTGATTTAATCTGTCATGCCTCAGTTTCCTCTTCCTGCAAAGTGGGAATAGCAACATCACCTCCTTGGGATAGGCTGAAAAATGGTCCCCCAAAGATATCCATCTCCTAATCCCCGGAACCTGCAAATGTTGGTTTATGTGGAAAAAGAGACTTTGCAGATGTGATTAAGTGAAGGATCTTGAGATGGGAAGATTATCCTGGATAATCTGGGTGGGCCCTTAATGCCGTTACAAGGGTCCTTATAAGAGTGAGGCAGAGGGAAATTTCACAGACCCGCAGAGGAGAAGGGAATGTGAAGATAGAAATGAAATAGAGAGGAACTTGAATATACTGGCCTTGGAAATTGGAGTGATGTGGCCACAGTAGCCACCAGGGGCTGAAAGAAGCCCCTGGAGCCTCCAGAAGGAACCAGCGCTGCTGACACCTTGATTTTAGTCAGTGAGACCGATTTTGGACTTACGGCTTCCAGAGCTGTCTGAGAATACGTTTCTGCTGCTTGAAGAGATTTGTGGTGATGTGTTACAGCAGCCACATGAAACTAATACACACCTTCATGCTGTCATGGAGAGGGTTGAATAAGGTAATGCATGTGAAACATTTGGCATAGTCCTGCTGTGACATAGTAAACCCTCAATAAGTATGAGCTTTGATTATTGTTTTATTTTGAAGCTGGGAGGAAGATTTGCAGAGGGTAAGGAGAACTGGTTGAGGGGATCAAAAACGGGATTGGGGGGTGTCAGGTCCTGGCTGGGTCACTGTCACTTGCAAGCCAAGCTTCTGTTTTTCTCCTTTGGCAAAAGGAGGCCACCAAGTCCTCCCCCGAGTTATGGATCAAATGAGTTAATGAACGTGAAACTGCTTTGCACGTCACCCACGTAAATTGTTAAGCTGTGGTTACAAAGCCCGGGACCAAACTGAAGCAACGTGGCAGAGGGCTGCGGAGAGCTTTGTCCCTTTGGTTCTGTGAGGTGAGGTCATCTCTTTCAGCTTTTGTTCCTGCTTTTCTGAGCTCATTTGCTGGTTTTCCCCCTAATCCCGGCCCCTTCGGCCCCGAATGGAGCTTCAGATGACAAAGCTCCAAAAGTCCCAGCCGGCCGTGAGCCACCCCTGGGGCATATTTCTTCTCGTTTCCATTTTTAAGAGGCACAAACAAAAATAAAAACAAAACCCAAAATACACTAATCCTAAAAATGATTTGCAATGCCCACCAAAGAGATGAGGTCAATGGATTCCAATTCCACTTCGCTGAGGTTTGAGATGTTTTCAGTCTGTTTTTCAGGCCAGAGACCCATGAGACCCAGCATCGGGTGTCAACTTAGATGGGAACAAGTCAACCTTTGTCAAATGCTTGAAAGCGGTGAATTCATCTGTAAAGATACCCAGCCTCCCAGGAAATGTGCTGTTTTAGCCTGAGTAGGCAAAGGACAGCACACAGGATGAAAACAAGCCATTTCTGCCCATGCCTTGCTTTGTCTTTTACTGGTACTTCCAGTAAAATCTTCACACTTCCTAAGATGGTCAAAGGTGTGTGTTGTAAAGGCAGCCCTTTGTTGAAAGACTTGGCAGGTTCCTCCATTTCACTGATTCAAATCTGCTCACCTACTGGAAAAGAAAGGACCCCATTCACATGCATTCATCTTTAACAAATATATAATGAAACCCACAATGTTCTAGGCAGGGTGCTAGGCACTGGGGAAATGCTGCTGACCACAATGCACGTGGGTTATCTGGAGTTGAGTGGGGATGACGTTAGCCAAACAGTGACACGACATTGATAAACGGCAGCAGTGGTACAATAGGGGCACCTAGTGCTAAGAGGGTCTCCAACGGAGATTTCTCCCAGCACAGAGATCCTGAGTTCAATTCAGGAGACGTCCAGGCATCAGCTGCACCAGAAGGAAGGGGAACATACTAGATGCGGAGAGAACGATGTGTGCAGAGGCCCCAAAGTGGGAAAAAAACATGACATGGAGGAGGAACCAGGTGGAAGCCGGCGTGGTGGAAAGCAGAGGAAGGAGAAGAGTTTGGGGTGAGGCTGTAGGCGTAGGAGGGGCCGAAGTGGAGGTCTTGTTGGCCGTGCTGGGGGGCTACACTATTTGGGGGAGAGAGATTCACCTTGGTCCCACTCCCCTAGACATGCATCAGTGTGGGCCTTCACTGTGGGCCGCCCAGGCCTGTCCGGCTCTACGCTGATCTCGGCAGAGCCAGCGCCATTGGCAAGAACCTCCAAAGCAGGCGCTCTGTAGCTCCCTGGAGCCTGGACCTCAGAGCCCGGAGAGCGTACCCTCCAAGCTTGTTTTTGGTCTCCTTCTGTCCTAGTTCTTGCATAGGGGTTTTGCCTCCATTTCCCTGCAGGTCTAGGTCTCTACGCTGAACTCAGCAAGTCTTGCTTCTTCAATCCTGCTCTCTGAAGTTTGTTCATTCACTCAACAAATATTGGGTATTTGTAAGGTGCCAGGCATGGGGCTAGGCCCTGGGATGCAGAGCTGAGGGAAAGAAGGCCTGTTCCCTACTCTAGAGAAGTTTCAAGTCTCATGTGAGGGGAAGGGGAATAGCTTGGACCCTCCACAATCAGACATCAGTTTCCCATTTGCCCATTGTCCGAGCTTCCCCCTGTCACCCTCCATGGATTGCCCACCAGCCACCTGTCCTATGACAGGGGCTTGGAGATGGGCCAGACTCTAGATCGTTTGCCGCGGACTGCACTAACTCTCCTTACATGGACCCGGGCTCGTTCCCAGTTCAGCCCCAGCTCCATCCTCTTGTGGCTTGGCTGCCTAGCCACAGCTTCAGACAACAAAATCATCTTTCCGAGATCCACCTCACTGCGCTGTGGCTCCAGGTGCCCAGAAAGGCCGTCTTCCTTGTTATTTCCCCACGGGCACAAGTCTTCTGAAGGCAGCATAAGCACCTTCCAACAGCGGCGCATTCCCACCTGCCAGCAGTTAATGAACTGTTGTCGGGGATGGTTAATGCCCTGTGAAATCAGTCATTAATTGTAGAAACAACTGATTTCAGAGAGATCGCGGCAATTATGAACCGTTTATGATGGCAGAGGCATAACAAAGCACACGGCCATGCTGCCCATTCGTCATGAGGGAAAGAGTCTGCAACCTGACTTTGAAGTTGCCTTCTAATGGGAGTGGTCACGCACTGCCGAGCTCCCTGCAAACCACCACGCTCTTAAAGGCCCGGCTTTGGCTGCAAAAACTGCAGAAAGCTAGTAACTGTGCTCCTTGGGAATCAAAAAGGTACACCTGCAATGGGCCGGCTGAAGGAGGCAGCATCGGATAATTGATAAAGCTGCTCCCGGGCTGTGGCCTTTGCTGAGCCGGTGGCCTCTGGACTGCGGTCCCAGAACTATGAAGGAGCAGTGCAGGTTTTCCCGGTGGCCTCTGGGCTGGCTTCTGAGAGTGACGATGCTGAGACTTCTTCTGCATCTGTGTTGTTTCTGGGGAGAACTTAAGATAAGCTGACCCCTTTGTTGGTAGTGCATCCAAAACATGATCATTCATTTGTTCTTTTCATAATGCAAGTTCCCCGCCTGGCAGTCAGAAGCCAGTCACATTAATAGGAACATTCACAGTCTTTCTCTGAGCTGTCCCTGGCAACACGGCTAAGACTTTCAGTTTTCTGCATTCAAGTCTCCCAGCTATTTCTAGGGCCCCAGAGAATGTCTGTGTAAACTCTTTTTTATTTTTTTTTTTTGCGGTACGCGGGCCTCTCCCTGTTGTGGCCTCTCCAGTTGCGGAGCACAGGCTCCGGACGCGCAGGCTCAGCGGCCACAGCTCACGGGCCCAGCCACTCCGCGGCATGTGGGATCTTCCCGGACCGGGGCACGGACCCGCGTCCCCTGCATCGGCAGGTGGACTCTCAACCACTGCGCCACCAGGGAAGCCCTGTGTAAACTCTTGAAGAGGTTCTTAGAGACCTCTGTCCTCTTGCTCTGGGCAGATGGTACCTGGGGGCATCTCCCCTTAGTCACTGGCTCTGCATTCTCACAGGCATTGGGCCTGCATCAGATCCTACCCCCTAATCCCCTAATATCCAGGAGGAATGGCGACCATAAAAGTTTTCTGAAGCAGAATAGCAGGACCGTTCATCTATTCTACAAAGATCAGCTAGATGAGGTTTGGGTAAGGATGTCGGTGTGTGCTCATAGCCAGGTGGTTTATGATACTGAAGTATTGGAATTGCCCTGTATGATCAACATAGGCTTAGCAAAATACACTTTGGTATTCCAATAAGCTGGAATCCTATGCAACATTTAATATGATTATTAAAATCTATGCTTCCTGACATGGGAAAAATACCCATGGCCTATTACTGAATAGAAAAAGCAGGCAACCAACTACGCCCGATACTGTTTTAACGGAAAATGTGCACACACGTGGGTATGTGGGAATGTGAAAGCAATGGTCTTTCCTGATACCTCCCAACATGTTACAGTACTTATTCTGGGAGATTGAAGGTGACTTTGAATTCCCTCCTTATGCTTTCAGATAGTGTCTGAATTTATTGTGACAAGCATGTCTTGATTTTATAAGAAAAGTAGCATTTTTTAACATTTATTGAAAGCTGCTATATTTTATTTAATAAATAAATTGATTAAAAGTGGCCTAATTTATAGTGGCCCAATTTATAAATCAATTTATTTATAAATTGATTATTTATATAAATAAATATTCATATAAATATAAATATATATAAATATTTATATTTATTTAAATTTATGTCTTATCAGGATTTTGTAAAGCTTTTTACATTACTTGCCCTTATTGGCCAAATTAAGACACAATACTATTAGAAAAATTTTTTTAAATTAAAAAAATAACATCTCCAAAGAATTCGAAAGATTAATTTGTAAAAGTTGAAAAATAAATGGTTTGCCTATTTTATGGGTTATATTATAAATGGAAACCAAATATCAGCTGGGCGGCATCAGAGAAAGTAGACTTGGCTGGGAGTGAGGGATGGGGGACGCAGGCAATGCTAACTTGAGGCAAAGATACAGGTGGGGAGTTGGGTAGCAACAGGCAAATAGAAACAATATTTCTATTGTTTGGGGGGGCGGTTGTAGATGATGTATAAGGGTCTGTTGTGACCACAGAAGTGATTTTTGGGCAAACAAGCCTGGGAATTTGTGAAATGACTGAAATTTTCACTCTGCCTTTAAATTTAGACTTTTCTTCAATTTGTGCATAACTCCAGATTCAGCCATGCCTTTTCCTGGTAATCTTCTGTCCTGTCTCTAAACGTTGGGTGTCTGCTTGGCCCCCTAGCTGAGAAGTGGCTGTGCACATAGCCAAGGAAACAATTGTCATTCTCATGTCTCCTTAAATGAGGTCTTTTTCTTGTTAAACATCATTGCAGGCAAACTTTATTCTAAAATACTGCAGCACAGTTGGAATTTCAGCCAGTGGTGTTTTTGAATTCCAATGCAAGAAGTGATTTCTTTAATGAAATTTGATGCAAAGTGCAAAGCCTGAAATCTGAAATCAATATTGTGAATCCAGGTTTTAGCTAAGTTATGAAGGGGCTGGAAGGAGAGAGCAGGAATTTTTTCAAGCAAATTAAATAAAATTAGACATTTAAAAAGTTATCTCTGGGGCTTAATGTAAACAACAGCTACAAACATACGTTTAAAAGTGGCTTTAGAAGCATGGTCAGTGGAGAATTCCTTAAAAAATTCCACAGCATCATAAGCATGAATCTCATTTTATTAATGATTGAACAAAAATAGTATTTATTCCACAAATCTTATTTTTTTTCTACTAAAAAAAAAATCCTGTGTCTTATCAGAAGTTCTCTAGCTTTGGGATGATATTTCATAAATAAAGCAATAACATGAAATAAACGCAAGACACATTCTGATTGGAAGCTAATAAAAATGTTGCAAGACGCAGGTCAAAAATAAAAAAACCAAGGAATTCTCCAAATTATCTCTTTACAGTATATCCCTTTACCACTGATGAAGACAGTGTGTTCTTTATTATCTGCACTAAGGCAGCTTTAAAATAACTTCCTTCATTATTTCATAGATCTATATTTTTGTCTCTCTAGCAAGATTTCAGGCTATTGAAGGCAAGGACCATTTTCTCTGTTTCCCTGATATTTCCCACTACTTGGTTGTCAGGAGAGTTGGGGATGTGTCAGGTGCTTCACAATTATTTATTCACTGGGCAAGAAAGAATTGGAATCAGAAAAGAATAGGTTTCATTTTTCACATGACTTACAACTCCAGTTGATTGTTAATAGCTCCTTGGAGTCCTGAGTTAAGAAAGATTCTGAGGATCAGTTGGCACCATGTAAAGAATATCGTGGTTGATGGAGGTAAAGTTTGTGGGGGGTACAAAAGCAGTGGTACCTGTGCTATGTTCAGTCCCTGTCCCTGAATTAACCAATCCCAGAGCCGCCACACCTTTGGAGTCTGTTAGGTGAGAAAAACACTTCTCATTATTTAGGCCACTTTTAATCAATTTTTCTTACACGTCGCTAAAAGCATCCCATATGATACAGTCTCCTATTCACCAAACCCAAAACTTCAACAGAAACTTTTTTTGACTCATAAATTATGATTTTTTTCCCCACTAGGGAATTAATATGTTTTATTGAAACGCCACATGAGATATAAGGTTGCAAAAGTTCTCAAATATTGATTCTTCTACTTACTAGATGAGCGACTTATGCTTAGGTTTTCTTAAAGTGTTCCAAGCCTCTGTTTTCTAATTTGTAAAAACGGGACAGTGTATATCTTCACAGAATTATTCTGAGAATTAAATAAGATAATTCAAGCAGGTAAACACACATAACATATAGCAGGTGTACCAGTCAGCTGAGTTTCTTGCTTTTCTGACCTCCTTGAGGAACTTTAAGCTCAACCACTTTATAAAAGCATCCACTTTACTTCATTGCTGGAGTTCTGCCCCAGCATCTCTTCACAGAGAGCTCTGGCAGCTCTGGAGGGAGGGAGCGGAGGGCTTTCCCTTTGGACTGATTGATTTCTTCACACTCGTGCGGCAGTTCTGGCATCACATCCCCCCAGCTCTGGTGCAGCTGGAAGGCAATCTAATCAGGAAAAGAAATTCAATGCAAACTAATATACAATTTGGAAACCTTCTGAGAGTTGGTGCATTTTACACTTTGGAAGATTTTTGCTCTTATTTTATTACTGGGGCTCCTGATAAATTAAAGAGAGATGAGCTGTTCCTCGGCCAAAGAAACCCTTACATTTAAATTAAAGTTTAAACCTTTTCTGCGGTTCCTCTGTCAGACTCATAGGACTGTGTCAGAAGGGACTTGAGCTATGTGACAGTGTTTTATTTATTTTTTCTTGGTCAAAAATGTCTGATTTTTTTTTCTGTGATTTTGTAGTTTGTCACCAGAATGTTGTTCTCTAATATAAACGAAGTGGCTGAAGCTATAGGGAGAATGACTTAACATTTAAGAATTGATTCAACACCTAATACATTTCAAAATAGTTAAGAGAATGGGTTTAAAGTCCAGACAGATTTGGTGGTTGATCTTACCACTTAACAGCTATATGACCTTGAACAAATCGTTTGCCTCTTCAAGCCTTTGTTTCCACATCTGTAAAATGGACACGATGCTTGCATTGTCTAACCATGGCTGTATAAAAGCCTACCAGCAACAATCGTTTTTTATTTCTCAAGCGTCTGTGTGTCACATGAACTCATCTGCACTTGGTTGGGTAGCTCTGCTCCTCTAGGCTGGACTCGCCCATGTGACTGTGGGTTGCAGGGAGTCAGCTGGGGCAGCTCTGCTCCATGTGGCCCCCATCCTTCTGGGAACAGCAGGCTGCGCTTATCACGGTCATGGCAGGGGCTGGGAGTGTGAGCCCAATCTTTCGAGCCCTTGTCAGGCCTCTCGTCACACCTGCTACCATTTCATTGGCCAAAGCAAGTTACATGGCCAAGCACAAAGTCGAGGGCTAGGGGATTATGCCCCCCCTCCTCCTCTGCCCCCCTCCTCCTCCGTCCTCCTTCCATCTCTCTTCCTCTTCTCTTTCTCCTCCTTCTCTGGTCCCTCCTTTTCCCCCCTCCTCCCCCCGCCCCCCCTCCTCCTGCTCTTTCTGCTTCCTTTTCTTCTCTTTCCGGGCAATTGGGGTGGGGGGGTGGGGAAGCCAAGTTGTATTAACCTCTCTCTACCTGACACCTTGGAGGTACCTGACTCATGTTGACTTAACATAAACCATAAGGCAGTTTGTACTGAGCTCATAGAAACGTGTATGCTCATGCACGGACACACGTGTGCCTGTGTGCACACTCACACACACACACAATCACACGGCTTGAAGATGTTGGACTATCTTTGCTTATGAATAAAAAAATGACCTCAGTCTTGTCAAATGCTTCAGGAGAGAAAAAACATTTTCTCTTTCGTGCCATCATTTGCTCAAAGGCAGATCCAGAGTGTTCATTCAAATGTTTCTTCTCTCCTGATTATCTTGTACAAAGCTCTCCATTTGGGAATAGTTGCAGGTTTCCTTGTCATTCTCCAGCTCTGGTTTATATAAAAATGGATCATCTGTTGAGGCAAACTTCAAAGCCGGAGAGTGCCCTAAGTTATAAATGGTTCTGTCTTTTAATTCAGGCATAATCCTATTAGAGACACAGCTCTCAGGGCTGGGGAATCCTTTTAGGACTCTTTGATCAAAGGAGCACTTTTGAGTTCAGTGGCTTCAGCTGTCCAAGTCCTAAAAATAACAGGGAACCCATTTAATATCTGGAAATGTCAATTTCTCTCATTTCTGGTGAAAGAAGTATATTCTCAAGTGAACCAGTGCCCGTTTTTGAGTTCAGGGGAAAAAGTGGGAAGCAGGAATAGCGTTGTGCCGTATTTCCGAAGTGTGCAGGACTAACCTTTGCTGATGCACCAAATAACTTTAGGTGGCATTAAATTATATCCAAAGGCGTTTGGTACCCTGCTCATTCACTGACCATCGCCAAACGATCTCTCTGATTATGAGGTGAAAGTTTCAGTTTGGGCTTTGTCTTTAGCGTCTCGAAATCTTGTTAACTTTTCTGTTTCACAGAGATCATTAGCCAGTCTTGACCCAAGACTCTGAGGCTCTGTGCATTCTGCTAGCCTCTGCTTCCGCGCTCCCCGTCATTCTCTTGCTCAGCTCTGCTTTTCTCGCCCTGTCTCACTCGCTCTGCTTCCTCCGTGGGGTTGACCTCTTTGCTGTGTGTTAACACACCAAACACATTCCCACCTCGGAAACTTAGCACACTTTGTTCCTTCTGTTCTGGAGTCTCTTCCCCCGTTTAATCCATGTGACTGAATCCCTCACGTTCTCTGATCTCTAATCAAACGCCGCCTTTTCCTGAGGCTAGCTCTGTCCACCCTATTTCAAATGGCTCCCCATCTCTGGTGTTCTCTCTCTTCCCGCTCTGCTTTATTTTCTTTTCATAGCACTTTTCATCACCTATTGCATTGTAGGGTTACTTATTTGTTTATTGTTTTTCTCCCTCAGGAGAAGATAAGCTTCATACTTGCAGGAATTTTTGTCAGTTTGGTTCACTGCCATGTGCCCAAGACTTAGAACAGTGCCTGGCAAGTGGAAGATGCTCGTTAGAATTTTTGTTGAATGGATGAATGCGAGAACTGATTTTTGACATTGGTGAGTGGTGTTACTTAGTTAGAGTTTAGTAACACTGCTGTTTGCACTGTAATTATTTTTACCCACACTTTCTATTTAAGGCAAGTGACACTAACATCTGGGCCCACAATTCCTGGTCCAGAATTCCTTTAAAATTCCATATTCTGATGCTGCAGTTATCTGCCAAGGCTCTGAATTCATGGCAATATTCAATACACTCTTGGGATCATTTATAGTCCAGAGGAAATATGGATCTCATTGGGGTTTGAATTGAATATTTTGAGGCCCTATATCAATTTATGTTTTTTTTACTTTTTTTTCTGAGTTTCTCATATACAGTCCACATTTTTCATGATCTGGAGAATGGAATTTGTTGACAAGAGGGCTCTGTGCTCTTTTTTGGGGCTTGCCTCAAATGTAACTGGAGAATTCACCAATGGAATTTAGATTTCAACTATACCCCAAGTGCCATATTAGAAGTAGCCCAGTGGCTTGTCTGAGATCAAGCATGTGAGGCATGTCCAGACACACAGAGGATTTAGTCTAATGGACACCAGCATCAGAGAAATGAAAGATGGTGGAAAAAACCTTTAGGGAGGCAAAAAATTTGAGGCCTGAGCTCGACAATGATTTGGGAGCAGAGGTCTGTGACTCGAAACCAATTTAGATGTGTCTGAACAGTCCACACCCAAGTAGGTGCAGTGACCCAATTAATTCTTTATGCAACAAATTTATCGAGCTCTCCTCCTATGTGCCAAGCACTGTTCTAAGTGATGGCCACCCAGTGATGAAGAAACAGATGAGACCCCTATGATCATGGAGCTTAACATCTAGCCCATGAGGTGACATACAAGCCAACACACCCAAATGATAATTCAGTTGCAAACTGGGGGAAGATCTTTGAAGGAAATGTATAGAGAAAAGTGGCAGAGACTAATAGCAGGGGTCAGGGGCTCTGACTCAGATTGGGGGTGAGGGCATCTAGGATGCAAGCTGAAGGTCCGACCAGGCCACCTTGTGACCCCCAATCTCTGCCCTCTCCTCTCTTCACCCAGGAGTCCTTCCTGCCCTTCTCTTACTCATTTTTTACTCCAAGGCCAGTGGTTATTAAGCTGATTATTGCAGTCTCCTAAGGAGATTACAAATGTACAACCCTGGGACCCTTCACAAAAGAAGGGACTCTGAATCTCCAGGGATGGGTCCAGGGAATCTGCATTTTGAAAACATACCTGCATATTCTTTGGCTAGCTCAGGTTTGGGAACTCTGTTTAACCATCCAGGAGAGCTTCTGAGGCTCCCCCTCTTCTCCCACCAAATAACTCCTTGGAACTATTTGGCTTAAATGCCAGCCTCTGCTTTCCCTCCCTCATTTTTCACCATCATTGTTCTGGAGCCCAAGCATACTGGGCCACATAATTGATTCACCTGCGTATCTCCTTTACCTGTCTGGAAGCCCCCTCGGGGCAGGGCTTGGATTTTCATGACTATATTCCCAGCCTGCAGCACAGGGCCATTCCTCATGAGAGATTAAATGAATTATAATGATAACCAGCCTTAGGTGTGTCCTTACTATGAGCCCAGAAGTTTCCTGATACTTACATAATTCGCTAAATCCTTCCAAATTCCCCAGGAGGTGGATACTGTTATTATCTCTCTAGGGAAGAGAAAAATGAGACACAAAGAGCTTAAGCAATGCAAACACGTCGCTAGAAATGGCAGAACCAGGCGGCCTGATCCCAGAATCCAGACCCTTGATCATAATGCCCTCGGTAAATGAATGAATGAACCACTGAATGAATGAATGATTTTTGTGTCACCCCCACCCCATTTTATTCTTGAATAATTAGTGCACACTGTGTTGGGGACACCTGTAGAGTGATAGGAAACTTTGTTCTCTGCTTATCTAAACCCTGTTTTGGTTTATTCCTGGCTTTTGAAGATATCATTACAAATTCCTTGAGACAGGCACTGGAAGAAAGTTTCGCAGGGAGAATTTCCTAGTAGATAGCCTCTCTCTCTCTTTCCTCCAGCCCCAACATAACTGGTCTCATAAGGCACACTGTTAAATTGTAGATATTTGCTGTTGATACTTACGGTTGTTCCACGTGGCTGGGGCAAGATAGGGGGAACTAATCTTGGTTTACCAAACCTGATGCATAGAGGGAGTCTCTGTGGGCCTCCCTTGAAATCCCAAAGTGCCCAGAACCCTCTTCTCTTGCATCTTATCTGAGGTAAATAAGGTACAGTTATCATTCACTTAACACCCCTGCATGCCAGGCACCACACAGGTAACATACCTGCCACCACTTAGCTCATAGGGGCACCTTGGTTGGATGCTCGACCCACCTAATTCACTGATATGCAAACGTTGGTTATATCAAAGCCACTTGGAGACCCTGGCAAACATACAAAGACCCAGGTGCTGTCGTATTTCAAGAACCCTGGCCTCTGTTCTTTAGTAGCTTTCCAGGGGATTCTGATAACACACATTTGAGTTCCTCTGTACGAAGGCAGGGGTCCTCACACTTCAGGACACATCAGAATTGCCTGGGGGAGCTTTTTAATGCCGAGCTAGGTGGTGCTCATATGATCATCTGATGCAGGATCACATCTCGGGCTTCATTCTCACCTGCAGCTGCCTGCAGTCTGGGAAGGCAGTAAGTTGATTGCTTCTCCTGCGTCCTAAATATTCCAGCTCTCCCTTCCCTGCCGCGCCCTTCAGCCTGCTGTGGGGAGTTCTGGGGCTGCCTAACATCCTGGGAGCAAAACCCTGAGAAGGAGCCCCCTGCCTTTTATTTTGAATACAGTGTTTTTGCTCTAGGTGGCCTTTGGGGTCAGGTCTGTTTTTTGAAGCTCAGATTAATGTGGTTTACTAAAACTTGTAAAGCCCAAGGCTAGGGTTTTTGTTTTTTCCACGTGGGTTAAGATTAAGGTAAGCTCTGTCTCTAGTGAGGCCTGTTCTGTGTTGCATTTTCCTAAGCCGGTTCACACCCAGCCTCTCCTTCGATTCTCCCCAAGTTCAATAAGATTGGAGGGGCTGACTTTACAAAAGGGGAGACTGAAGCACAAGAGAGAAGAAGTGACCTGCTCAGTGGCTCCGGGTGAGTGAATTATGTGGCTGGGGCAATAACGGAGGACTGGTGGCTCCCAAGTGGTGCTTAAATAGCCTGTGCCTGTCCCTTCACACTGGTTGCCATGACGTCAGTGGTCCTTGATGTCGGGAGCTGAAGCTGTGGGTTGGGGGAAATCTGCAAAAACTTCTAACAAGGCATTCACTAACTTCAGCTTCTACCACAAACCACGGTAACACTAGCTAGACTTGGGGCTCTGGTGATAAACTGGCAGTAATGAAATCTCAATATCTGCCCGCGAAGAGAAAAACAAAAAATCCATAACGGGCCCTGATGGACCATTAGGTGTTAATAGGAATAATACAAATGCCCAACAGAGTACATTACTGAACTGAGTAAGCCTCGCCCAGCCCATCGCAATCTGTATCGTCTCAGTATTTTAACTGTACATGTATATGTTGGATTGAGAATAACAGTAACTGAGATTAGGGAGTCAGGGCTGTAAAAGTCAACAATAGCCCATCTTCACTCTCTAACTGAAGGGACAAATTTGGACAAGTTATTGCAACTCTCTGAGCTTCTGTTTCTATCTGTAAAATGGGAACAACCATGCTCTCTTATAGGGCTGTTGAGAGGATGAAAAGAGGTCACAAAATCTCATTGTTTTAACTTGCATCTCCCTGATTTCTCAGTGAATTGAACACCTTTCCCTGTGTGGCTTTCCAAAGTTCTTTTGTGAACTGCCTGTTTATCTGCTTAGTTCAGTCTTCTTTTGAGTTGTTGACCTGTACATTTAGATATTAATCTTTTTGTCAGATATGTTGCATATCTTTTTTTTTTTTCGGTACGCGGGCCTCTCACTGTTTTGGCCTTTCCCGTTGCGGAGCACAGGCTCCGGACGCACAGGCTCAGCGGCCATGGCTCACGGGCCCAGCCGCTCCGCGGCATGTGGGATCTTCCTGGACCGGGGCACGAACCCGTGTCCCCTGCATTGGCAGGCGGACTCTCAACCACTGCGCCACCAGGGAAGCCCCCATCTCTTTTTTTAAACAGCTGTGTTGAGATGTAATTTACATGCTACAAATTCAGTCATTGTAAGGGTGCAATTCAAGGATTTTGTGTAAATTTATAGAGTTGTGCAACCATTACCACAATCTACTTTAAGACCTTTTCCACCAGCCCAGAAATTTCCCTGTGCCCATTTTCAGTTAATCCATGCTCCCATCCTCCAGCCGTAGGCAACCACCAATCTGCTTTCTGTGTCAATAAATTTCCCTTTTCTAGATGTTTCATAGCAATGGAATCATGCAACATGTAGCTTTTTCCATCTGACTTCTTTTACTTGGCATCATGGTTTTTAGGTTCATCTATACTGTAGCATGTGTCAGGACTTCATTTCTTTTTATTGTTGAATAGTATTCCATTGGAGGGATATATCACATTTGTGTCCTTTCCAGTCCTTGCTGTGTGTGTGTGCACGCGCAAGTACAGCATCAGCCAGAACTGTGGTGCCTCACACCAAGACCACAACCTCAGACAACCAGAGCCGTTGGCCCTCCCTGCCTCCTAGATCATCCCCTCTGAGGATAATACTCTGGGCTTGGATGTTGCCCTGGTAGGTGTGTGAAGCTGCCACTCCTCACAATTATCCACCCTGGTAGAACCTCTGCCAACCTAGCTGGTGATGGTGGTGATGACGGTGGTGATGGTGGTGTTGAGTGGTGGTTGGAATCCCAGGCCAGAATGCGGCAGAGTCCCACTGTTCTTACTTAAAGTCCAGCAGTTTTACAAGCATAAACACTTCTCAGATTGTTGTTTGACTTTGGTGATTTCCAGGATATTGAAATGGTAGTTTTTGTCAATTTTTTCCAGCTTTAGAGTTGATTTTGGGGAACTGATTTGCCAGTCTCCTTATTCAGCCATAGCTGGAAGCCTCACCCTGTTTCCCAATCTCTTGATTGTCTTTTAACTGAGCTATAAGGTCTCTTGTCATATAATGATTTCAACTTTTGTGTAGACACGCATGTCATTATTTCTGTTTTGGCATCTGTGTTTTTTGGCTTAAATGTTTAGGGAGACTTTTTCCATTCTGAGATCATTAACAAATTCCCTGATACTTTCCTCTAATATTTTTACAGCTCTGTGACTTACTTTTAAAGGCTCTTGATTCATATGAAATTGCTTTCTGTAAGAATTGTACCCATTTATAATTCCACCAGAAGAAGATCAGAATTTTAAAAAATCGTATCTTAGCTATTGATGAAATTCGTATATATTCTCTCACCATTAAAGTTGATTGTTTCTTAATTAGTTGTTTATCCTGTTTTATGAGTTCATGTTATTTTCCAAATATTTCTTTCGAAGTTTTTATACACAGAAGATGTTGAGCCCTCATTTACCATATTGCTGCAAATGTTTCACCAATATGCTGTTTGACTATTAATTAAATAACTTAATTTTTCATAACATCAATACAAAATCATTTTAGAAAAACGAGAAAATAAACATGGTTTCATTTACACCTTATGGTATTTACGCTTTCTTGGTTGGTGTATGTATAACCACATATTTACCCAAAAAAGGTCACATGGCATATAGTATTCTTTCAATTTTTATATCATGAATCTTTCTCATGGTCACTTCATCCTCAGCATAATTTTAATGATTGAAAAGTATTCTATTATACGGATATACCAAAATTTATTTAATTCATTTCCTTTGGTTGGTCTTTCAGTTTCTTTGCAACGATTTACTCTTACATACACTCTGAGGAACAAAACTAGCCACATTGTTGTGGATGTCCTATTTATTTTGTAGTAGGCTATGTCAGAGAGCATACCAATTTCTGAAGTTTCTGATACCCGTGGACAAATTGGTCTCCAATTTACATCCCCACTGGTGGTATATAAGGGTAACTTTACTCCTAGAACAGTACTTCTCATTTTAAGAGTCTCTCTGCAAATTTGGAAGGTAAAATTGTATCCTTTCAATGTGTTTAGAATACACTCATAAATTTATACAATTTTGTAAAAAGTAAAGTGTGTAAATACATGTATATGTGTACATTTGTATACTTATATATGTATTTATGTGCATATATATTTTTAATTGCAATTATTCAGTTACTAATAAGGTTAGACATTTTTCAGTTTAAGCAATTACATTTCTTCTTTTATGAATGGCCTCATCATGTCACTTGTCCAGGTTTCAAATGAGTATTGATCTTTTTCTTATTTACTTATGGTCTTTATGTAATGTCACTTTACCATATGAAATTGCAGTATTTTATAGTGTACCTTTCTTAGACTATGTAGTTATTATAATTCCATATCAATAATATAATTTTTATATTAATATCACGAAGATGGTACCATTTTACCTTCTCCCATTATTCTCTCCCCAACTATGGTAGATTGGTTGCACAAATCAGTCAAAAAGTCCCCAATTCTCCACCCTTCCTGGTGTCTGTGCCCTTTGCAGTCTGACTTTACAACTCCTCCAGAGATGGAATTTTGAGTCCATGCTACCTCAAAGGCTGGCTTTGGCCAACAGAATGGGATGGAAGTGACAAAACCTCACGATGTGAGTTTTTGCATGCTCCTGCTATCTGTCTTGGAATTCTGACACTGTCACGTGAACAAGCCTGGGCTAGCCTGCTGGGTGATGGAAGACATGTGGCTGTATCACCCTATTGCGTTAGCAGACAACAGACCAACTCTCAGACTGGTAAATGAGATTTTCCTTGACCACCAGACCCTGCTAGCTAATCACAGATGCATGAGCAAGTCAGGTCAAGATCGGCTCAGACAACACAGATCCAAAGAACCATCCAGCCATCCCCTGGAGTTGTCAGTCATAATACACAGTGGTCGTGTTGAACCACTACATGTTGGGTAGTTGTTATGTAGTAACAGATATATTTCTTTTTAAGAAAGTGAGGTGGTGCAGAATCTGGAATTTCTTTTAGTCTGCACATGATTATTTTATATGTATTAAGTTTTTCAATGGTTATTTAATTTTTTTTTTTTTTTTTTTTTTGGCTGTATGCGGGCCTCTCACTGTTGTGGCCTCTGCCGATGTGGAGGAGCACAGGCTCCAGACGCGCAGGCTCAGCGGCCATGGCTCACGGGCCCAGCTGCTCCGCAGCATGTGGGATCCTCCCGGACCGGGGCACGAACCCACATCCTCTGCATCGGCAGGCAGACTCTCAACCACTGTGCCACCAGGGAAGCCCTCGGTTATTTAATTTTGTTTTATTTGTATCTTATAACAATATGGAGGTTTTCAATGTTCACCACCAATCGTTTTATACAACATGCTAACATTTGAGTTCTTCATTTTGATTTATCTCTTGTTCTGTTGTTCTGCATACTGATGAGTCAAGATGCAGTGCTGTCTTAAAATGTTTCTATTACAGTCACCATTTATTCTTACTTGTACCATAATTTGTGCAAGGTAGGAAAAAGTTATTTTCTGTTGGTTTGTTTCATAACTACATGATAATATGGACTGCTTTTATATTGGTTAAGATAATTATAACAGGGCCTTCCCTGGTGGCGCAGTGGTTAAAAATCCGCCTGCCAATGCAGGGGACATGGGTTCGAGCCCTGGTCCGGGAAGATCCCACATGCCACGAAGCAACTAAGCCCGTGAGCCACAACTACTGAAGCCTGTGCGCCTAGAGCCCGAGCTCCCAACAAGAAAAGCCACCGCAGTGAGAAGCCCGCACACTGCAACCAAGAGTAGCCCCCGCTCGCTGCAACTAGAGAAAGCCCGCGCGCAGCAACGAAGACCCAACGCGGCCAAAAATAAATAAAATAAAATAAATTTATTTTTAAGAAGATAATTATAATAACTTCGGTTATAACAGAACAGTCATGATTGTTCTGTTTGATGAGTAAACTAAAATTCTGTGCCCTACAACAAACACACAAAGAGTAAATGAAAATTCCCCACTGTGAAGCATTCACTGTCTCAAGTTTAACATTATATAGCAACAAACAACTAAAGTTAAAGTAGAATTGTACATCAGAGCTTCAGATCAACTCACCAGAGTTCATTTTTTTTACGGTAAAAACATACTTCTAACAAAAAAGGACTTTTACCCCACACTGGCTAAGATTTACGTTCTCGGTACCATTTAAGGCATCTGATTTCTCTCCAGCTTTACCTTTATCTATATTTTAGGGTATAATGTACCCTAAAACAGTACATCATATTCTCACACTTTTTTATCAATAATCAAAATTTTATCATCTCTCAAGGTTCTCTGTGACCTAATTTAAATGTGATTTTAATCAAGGCTGAATGGAAAATGTGGAGTTTGTCATTTTACATTTGCCTAATATTTTAGTAACTTTCTCCCCCAAATGATTTATGGATCATTACTTATCTAAGGATATTATTTAATTATCTTCAGATGCCCCTATTTGGCTGGGTATAATATTCTCAGGTCGCCCATTTTTTCCTCCTTCAAAACACTCTTAGGATTGACATTATTCAGGTTTCTTCTGGCATATACTGTTTGAAAGCCACATGGTTTTTCTCCCCAAATCCTGATAGTCTTCTATCCTTAAATTTAAAAGACAAAACAAACAAAAGTACAACAGGTTTTGTCTTGGTGTTGGTTCTTCTGTGTTGATTTTACCTGCCTTTTCACTTACTGTAGCTTTGCATTTTACTTTTGTTTCCTTTGTTTTGGTTTCCTGCAACATGAATTCTCCATCTCTTGGAGTTGGAGCTTTGCCATTTGTTTTTCTTACCTATTACCTTCCCTCTCAACTTCTATTCCGTCTTTTACTTGCTGTTCTGTGAAAAGCACACCACTTGTTCTCCACATTTTTTTTCCAATGCAAATTTTAGTCTTCATGGCTTTTAATGTTATTTTCTTTTTAATTCCATCGTGGGGTTGTTTTGTTTTTCTTTACAAATGTCAGAAACCATTATATCTCTCTATATTGTCTTATCTACATGTCTTATTTGAGTTCCCCACTCCCGAAGCAGATCCCGAGCAAGGATCCAATGACTGTACAGCGAAGAGAAGACACTAGTAAGCAACGAGATATTAAATAGCTGACATAGTAACTAAAACTGAATCCCAAACACAAGCGCTTGGAAATGGCATAAAACATGTGCTCCAAATTAGCCCGTCTAAAGTGTGAGGAATCTTGGTATTTATACTCCACACCTGTCAGTGCTTAGCTGCTATCTGTAGGGGCTTGTTAATTTCCCAGGGACCACCAGCTCACCGCGCCCTGGGCAAATTGGGTTCCTGCAGCCTGAGGAGATTACTCTGAAAAAGATTCAGGTGTTGGCCCCTGTAAATGAGTCCAGTTCATAAGGAGGTTTGGGGGACTAGGGGAAGAGTGGTACTTTTGGCTACATCAGAAGAAAAGAAAGTCAACAAAACTAGATGCTGCCCTGAAAAAACTATGACGACCAGGATGTGATAGTAAATACAGAGGTTTGCACTCTGAAGGCTGTATTTAAGTTAAATTCACTATGGCTACTTCTTGGCTGTGTCTCACATCTCTAAGACTTCCACCTCCTCATGTGTAAAGTACGTGTTATCTTACTCATAGTAGCTTTGAGGGTCAAATATGGTAGTGCCTGGTTTCTAATAAGTGCTTAAACATGTAAGTTTTTATTAAAAAAAAATTCAGCTGGGGCTTTCCCTTTGAGTGCAGCTTTGACCATATCTCTTAATTTTGTGATGTAGTATTTTTTGTGAGTGATGTTCTAAATAATGCGTGTTGTGTGTGTGTGTGTGCACGTGCTCCTTAAGGCCATTTTAAAGAGCTGCCCAGTTGCCAAAACATACCAACAAAAAACTGAAACAACCAGATTTTGCACTTGCTTTGTGTTTTGTTGTTTAAAGTGCTTTCTTCTTAAATGTAAGTCCTCTTCTGTCCCAGAGTAGTCCTGTGAGGTTCCACAGATGAAGAATTATGCTCAAAGAGGTTAGGCGATTTATCCAAGGTCACAGGGAGGAAGTAACAGAGTCAGAACTGGCAGCCGGGTCCCTCTGACTTCTGTTCCAATGCTTTTCCATAGCCTAATGCTCCCTTAGTGTGGTAGACAGATAATGGCCCCCAAAGATGTACACATCCTAATCCCTTGAATGTTTGGTTGTTATTTTATATGGCAAAAGGGACTTTGCAGATTGAAAAGGTATCTTACATGCAGAGATTGTGCTGGATTCCGTGCGTGGGCTGAGCAGAATCTTACGAGTTGCCATGATGGCGAGGCTGAGCCAGAGAGGCAGGTGTGAGGAGGCGGCAGGTGTGGGGCATTGAGTGAGGGGGAGGGGACAGAGAGCGGGGAGAGCGAGCGTGAGAAAGAGAGAAAGGGAAAGAAACTGTGCTGCTGCCTGTGAAATGGTTGGAAGGGCCTGAGCCAAGAAATGCAGGCGGCCTCTAGAACCTGAAAAGTTGAGAAAACACTCCCCGCGCCCCGGAATCTCCAAAAGGAGCCCCGCTCAGCTGACACCTTGGTTTCAGCGCCGTCAGAGCCTTTGCGGACTTTCACCTCCAGAATCGTAAGATGCTACATTTATGCTATTTTAAGTCATTGTTTGTAGTAATTTTTTACATCGGCCACAGGAAACTGATAACTTTGTAATGGTAACAGGCTTGCACACCTCTGTGTGTGCCGTAGGCATTTAGAAATTGTTTATTCATTTTTCATGCAAGGACCGGTGCGAGGAAGGACCGGGCAGAGATGCGGGCAGGCTCCTGCCAGCAAAGACCTCAGAGTTGGAGCAGCAGCATGGCCGGCTAGAAGCCTTTGACCCTGGCTTAAACTAGAGGCAGGCTTAGGGCGCTCCGGGAGTGGAGAGCCGGGGTTCAGAGAGGTCAGGGTGCAGCTGGAGCAGTCAGAGGAATGACTCTAGTGCTACCCATGGGGGGATAGGAAAAGACTACCCCGGGAAGCTGGAACAGCACGGGCAAAGCCACGGGAGTTACGGGGGGGGTGCATGGTGGCTCAGAGGGAGCACAGGTGGCAGCTGGAGCCGCATTACATACATACATACGTGTGGGGATGATAACATGGGGCTGGGTGGATGCCTCTCCCCCGCCAACGCTCCCCATGTGCAATATGGGCTGGCCTCGTGCCTTCCAACAAGGCACCTGTGGGCTTGCCTCAGTGCTCTGGGTTGGGATCTGGGTCCTCCCAGCAGGGATGGCAGGTCAGCATCCACCAGCAGTCCTTTTGGCTCCAGAGGTGCCCTCAGACTGCTGATTCCTAAGTGCTGAGCATCAATAAAAAACAATCAAAGGAAACCAGCGGCCCATAAAGAATATTAACTCCAGGACTGGTAGGATGCAAGGGGCTTGAGAATATTGGAGTGACATGCCCTTGAATACTTGGAAGAAGCTCCATGGTGCAATGTGTTTTCTGTATCAGTAGCAGACGCTGATCAAAAGACCAAGACAGCAATGGTTTAATTTTCTATGTTGCGGGAAGTCCACGTTCTTTCCCCTTTTCCACACATCTTATCTCAGAGATGCGTCTTTTCTCCAGAGTTCAACCCTGAGTGTTTGCAGGTTTCCCAGGTGAGCTCTGGACGCCATACCTGCAGCCTCCCCAGTGCGGGTTCTCAGGTTTGGTTGAGCTCTGAGACTTCATCCTATGACTGTTCTACACCAGACTTCAGATTCCCTTCTACCCTGCCTATGGCCATAAAATTCACATAGCAAACACTTGGATATCCAGCTCCCATAAAAAATCTGGACTAGTTTGTTTTGAACTGTATTATGGAGTACTTTTTTTTTTTTGGCGGTACACAGGCCTCTCACTGTTGTGGCCTCTCCCGCCGCGGAGCACAGGCCCCGGACGCGCAGGCTCAGCGGCCATGGCCCACGGGCCCAGCCTCCCCGCGGCACGTGGGATCCTCCCAGACCGGGGCACGAACCCCTGTCCCCTGCATCAGCAGGCGGACTCTCAACCACTGCGCCACCAGGGAAGCCCTGAACTGTATTATGGAACAGACTGTTTTCAATATTGAGAAAAGGTAACAGAGATTAGATACTAACTCGGCATGCTTGGTATTTCTTTCAGCATCCCTTGCCTGGTTTAAGTAATCAAGTTAACTTGTAGTGGCTTCCAACTCTCTCCTTGAGCTTGTGCTGTATGGACAGAGCCTAACACCCCAAGGCTAGATGAACCAGGTGACCTGTGCTTAATCTCCCCCCAATGTTATTTCATTATTTATATTTTATTTATATAGCATGTACTATGTGCTAGGCATTCTTTTAAGCACTCAAAGGTATTAATTCATTTGATCTTCATAATAATCCTACATGGCAGGGACTACTGTTATCTCAGTTTGAGAGGTGAAAAAACTGAGGCACAGAGAGGTTGATGAATTTCTCAAGGTCCCATGGCTAGTAAGTGGTGGAGCTAGGATTCGAACCTGGACAGTTTGGTTTAGTTGTAATGCTGCCCCCTTGGGAATGAGAGATTCGGTCATTCCATAGTGTCTTCCAGCTTGCCCACCTCTGCTCTGGGTCAGAAGCCACATTGTCATACACCGGGTCTTCTGGCCTCTCCTATACCAGCCCCATGCACCTTAGGAGAGCTGGACTCTGTCCGCTTGCCTGGTCTTGGCCTTGGCAGCATCATGAGGCCAGGAGTGAGGAGAGGCCAGGGAAGTGCCCCCTGCTTCTCCTCACTTGCCAGGAGCCACCGGGCCCTGAGCCAGCCACCCCTGGGCCTGCCGTCACCCACGGGCATGTCCTTTCCCAGCAGCACAACCAGGCCCTTTCTTGGAAACTGACAAGGGGATGCCAATGGAGAAAAAGCTTAAACTTCCTGCTGTATCCGCCCTGACTGCCACCTATACCCACTATAGTCCCAGAGTTTGGGGCAAAAATATCCATGATCTTTTATCAGCTCCTTTGAAGTCCCATCATTTTCCCGTAAAGCTTAAGGGACGTATTAGTCCCTTGGGGTCATTCTCTAACACTCTCGACAAGGTAACTGGAACAAGGTCTGCAGGATCAGACTCTCTTGGTAAAGGCACATCCTTTGCATTGACTCTGTGCCCTGTAACAGAGAGCGATTTGATTTTCTGAGTTCAGGATGGCACTCGAGCAATTCCCTTCTGCTGCTTGTTCATTCAGTCAATAGATGTAGACAAGCCAGGCCCTGTGCACAGCACACAGAAACCAGAAACAAACCAGCCTCAGTTCCTGCCTCATTGAGCTCACAGTCTCCTGGGGGATAACAGATAAATGAGCAATTGCATCAGGATGGAGATATGCTTTGATAGTAGCAGACAAAGTGGGAGAGACAGGTAGCCTACTCGAGGCTGATGCCTGTACTGGGTTCTGGGATGGATGGTGGTTACCTGCACAGAGGAAAAAGGGTGAGACTGGCCAGGCGTAGGGAACAGCATATGCAAAGGTACGAACAGGGAGAAAACATTTCTGAGTGATGCCTAATGTGACAGTTGATCATAGGGATAAGACTTGTCAATCAAATAGATGCTCTTGTGTGAGCAAGTGATGTTTGGCACTGCAGCAGCCACCTTGTGATCATGGGGCTGTGAGCCTGAGGATTAGAGCCAACTCCTTTGGGATGTTTTGTAAAGTATTAAATACCCTTAGGATCTAAGCAACTCTTTGTTGTTGTTACTTTCAGCTTAAAGATATTAACTCATATAGCTATGATAAGGAATTTGGCCTTTACCTTATGTCAAAGGGAAGACATAAAATGTTAAGCAGTCTGTTTTTCAGACATGCCATACCCATGATGGATGTGTGTGTATGTTTTCCTACATGGCACACTCCAGTTGTGCCCCTGCTTTATCAGTTGTGTCCCTGCTTTATTTTTTAGACTAATAAATAAATATCAGTCTAAATGGAGTGATAGATGCAGACACATCTCCATCCCATACCCCTTCCCAGAACAGAAAACCTTGTGAAGTCACCCCCACTAACAAGCCACGCTCATGCAAATGTTCACAAGGAGGACACCAGCTCTCTTCACACCCGCCACTGGGCTCTGGAAGACTTTTCAAGTTCATCATTATTTATAAAGTTAATACTCATAATGCAAGGGTTTCTCTTTGATGTGGGAGTGTTTTCGAAGCCTCGGTGACCTATATTGCCAACACACTCTGTACGAGGTGAGGCACGGACGGCTGGGGAATTACCCGCGTTTAATGAACACTAAAATTAGAATTTGACTGAAATCCACAGAAATGGCTCGACAGCAAGTTCAAGATGCCCCTGGGGAGCTGTGGGCAGCTCAAATTTACCCACAGGCGTTTCTGAAAAAAAAATTTTTTTTTTTTTTTGAATCAGCATAGTTCGCTCTTTTGAGCTGAGAATGCTGCTTTGCTCTCAAAGCTTCTCCTTAGCCCCCGCCCCAGCCCCCCGACACTGACGCTTCGGGGACAGCTAAGCACCTCTATGGGCCTTTGTCATATTGGTCATGCCCAATGAACACAGAGCATGCAGCCTGGCAGTGGTCTGTCTGCCCTGTTGCCAGTGGTCACACTCCTCATGGAAAGTTCTAAGAAAAATCACAGCCTCGAGAGCAGGTGTACGGTCAGCTGAAAAGGACCCTAGATATCCTCCTGTTTTGCGGACCCCAAGAAGGGGGACTCGGGGTCAATTTTGATATCCTAAAAGACCTAATAGAAATTCTACTTTTAATGAGAACAGAGGCCCTAAGTGAATACATGAGCTTAGTTTGATGACCATCACTCCAGACCCAGGAATAATAAAGACAAAAAACAACTAAAAAATGAAGTCCTAAATGGTGATAAGGGATGAGTTTGAGATGCAGGTTCAGCGCAGTGGCCTCAGCTCCCAGGAGGGGAAGCAGCTAGGAATCGGGCAGAACCAGATTTTGGGAGGCAGAGCTCTTGGTTCCAAGGCCAGTGTGCTCTGTGCTGGGGGTTCCTCAGCTCGCTGTGCACACTGATGATGTACGGGTTGCACTGGAATTCTGAGGGAGAGTTTTTGTATACTTGTGTAATTGTAAAACTTTATTTTCTAAGTTATAAAAGCGTTTATAAAAATGCTTATTTGAACAAGTTAAAGAAAAAGAAAATGTTAATAATGACTTCCAACACTCCTCCAGTCTCTCCTCACTAGGAAACAGGTGGTAATATTCAATGTATGGTCTTTGGTAGCTTTTCATACTCTTATATAAACATAAAAATATATAAATTACAAGCATATATGTCTGCATATTTTTAATAGGATATTATACTCTTTACCCAGCGTTTTGCTTTTTTACTTACTCAAAAAGTATAAGAAAGATGACAGTCCAAAAAACACATCAGAAGCATCTTTCCTCATGTGTGTATATCATCTAATTCTCCTTAATGGTTCTATAATATGAATTCGATGCTGCTGGCTGAAAACGAGGCTTTGAGCGGCTCGGCTTCCTTCTAAATTCTCAGTTGACTCCGGTGTGTTGGGTGAATTTGTCTCTCAGCTCACTGGCTTTACCAAAACCACTCCTGAAATTTCGTATTCCTTTCAGCCTCACAACACGTCCATGTCTGCAGAGGCCTCTTGCCACTGTCCCATGCTTTGTGATGGCTTCCCGTGTGCCCACTTCCTGTACCAAGTGTGTCTCCTAATGGCTGCAAGCCTCACACTGGATTTGAATTATAATCATATCCCACGTAACATCAATAATCCATACCCAAACCTTGGACACCGCTCGAAAACGTTAACCAGGGGCCTGTATCCTATTATTTTAAAAAAGAAAAGTTATATGGCATTACACATCAACCTCAAACCTTTAAGTTTCTTAAATCATAACTAAGACTCAGTAAAACACCTGTATATGTAACAAACTATCAGTTAGAATGTAAAGCGTTTAAAACTTTGGTTCTGAACACCAACCACCAAATAATCTGGATGTTATCAATCAGCTGCCTTGTCTGCAGTGAGGCTGCAGTACACTTCTTAGCGTCAGCCTCATCTGACGCAGGCTTCCCTTTTGCTGACCCTCAGCTGGCTCTTTAAAATATCTACATGTCATTCTGACACTCTACTGATTTTATTTGCAAGGTCACTCAATTCTTTTTTTGTACATTATTTTAAAAAATATATATATTGCACTGAGTACTGGGGGTGTAAATATGTTTCCCTTGATAAACATTGGCAGAAGCGCATGATATTGAGAAAATAGTTGTCTTCCATGATGTTCAAGTATTAAAAAACAAAGATGTTCTGCTGCTAGAAAAATGTTAACTGGGGAGATGTTATCTTTGGGGAGATGTTATCTTTGGGGGAAAAAACTGCCTTTTCCCCTAATCCCAGCCAGTCAATAGCACTACCTGGAGAACTTTCTCTTTCACATGATTCACAGGCTCCTCCCCGCAGAGATTCAGATTCACTAGGTCTGGGGATCTGGGGGTGGGGTCCTGGAATCAATCCCCAGCTATTTCACATGAACAAGCAGGTTTAAGGATCACTGGTTTCAGTTACGGCATCTGCCAGCTAGATCATGAGTTTTTCAACAACAGGAATTCTTGTGTGTCTTTCTGCCCAGATGCCTGGAATGGCGGAGTATAATAACTGAGTGGAATAGTACTGAGGCCGTGCATACAGCAGGACTGCCTTAATGCTTATCTAGAATTTTTTGTGTGCGGCCAGGCTTTTTGCAGACTGTCCTTGGGTACCTGCTGTAGGACCACGAGTATGAGGAATCATGTGAGGGTCTTTGTTGGTGACAGATCTGGGAGGGTATTTTGTGCAAAACATTCCCTCTCCCTTTCCTGACTCAAGCAGGTTTGTTGTTTTGCAAGAGTCAGTTTCTTGAAGCATCTGTGAGCACGGAGTGCAGCCTGCACCTTATTATAATCACTATTGTCATCTGGTTCTCATATCCTCCTGTCCACCCTGGGGCCAGGCCAAGCTGCCCCTTTCCTAAGCTCTCACCTCCAATAAAGCTTCCTGCCCTTGACCTTGGGGCCCATCAGATTGCCCTTCACTTTGCCTCTCAAGCAAATTCAGGGTTGCCTCTGGGGCTCTCACCTTTCATTTTATTTTGCTAAATCCTTCTGGGGCTTCTATTTTTATCCTTGTGTTTGAGGTGTCTAGACTGTTTAAGATGAGGCCTTTGCTATGGGCGCAGCTCTCTTCCAAGGTTTGGAGGCTGCTGTCCCCATGCGGCCACCTTGTAGCATTTACCTGGACACACTGGGTGACTTCCTTCCCCTTTCCTCCTCCTTCACTCCCCACCGCTAACAACGCCAGCACACACTGCCATTTATTTGTCCAGCTGATAAGAGGGAAAAATGTTGATTTGTAAATTTCTGAAGTCACCTGCTTTTTATTCATTAGTCACTTCTCTTATCCATAGTTCCTTTTTTAACTCTATTTTCTAACTAGTAACAATAATTTGCTTTTTATCCTGTAATAGTCTGTCCCTGCAGTAAGACTGCTTAACCCTTTGAGATTGGGAATTTGTCTCACCCATCTCTTTGTAACACCCAGGGCACCCGGGAGAACTAAGAGACTACTTGTTGAATGAAATGTTAGGCCCCAGATTTCTGAAGACATGGTCATTGATGCATAGCAAATTAAAATGATCATAAACAAATGATCATAAACACATTTTTATTTTTGAAAATGTGCAACATGTAAGTTCTTAGTTTATAAAAGCGTTTACGAAATTGTTTGTTTTAACAAGTAAAAAAATATTAAAACGTAAATAATTGCTCCCCAGCTTTCTCCAGTCTCTACACATTAGGGCACTGATGTGAACACTTTGATGTGTGGATTCTGTAGCTTTTTCTATCCTTATATAAACAGACAAATATATAAGTATATAGGCATATGTGCCTATATGTTTTTAAATGGGATTTTTTATGTGTTGCCCATTTACAATTAGATGTAAACACCCCAAGCAGCATGACTTGCAGCATGTCGAGAAAAGAGGTTGCTGAACACATCAGGGCCCTGCTACATGTCTGTCTCCATGGTGATGCCACCTCACCTTCTTCCAGAGAAATGGAGGAGCCAGTTTGAGCAGAAACCTAATCACAGTGGAGGAGAGGGACTGGAAATGACCCCCAGAGCCATACTGAACAATCACCTATATGTGTGTCTGCAGCCCAATCTTGTTTTTGTTTTTTTTTCCCTAAAGAACCCTTTGCCCCCTAAGCTTCAGTACTTTCTTCTGCTTGAAACACAATTTCCCTATCCTCTTAGCATGATTAAGGTCTGGCTAAGTTTTCAGCATTAGGGGCACCTTCTCTGCGTTACCATGGCTCCCTTTCTTCCCCTTCCTCAGTGTCGTATTATCCTTTGTAGCAATTTTCCAGTGCGGTGGGCATGGAGATGCACGGCCCATTCCCTTCAAGGAAGGATGTGTAGATGCCCAGTGGCAGGTAGACTGCACATGGCAGGCTCCTTCAGGGTTGCCTCAGCTGCGGAGAGCCGTGTCGCCAGGGCCGCCCCGTCTAGTGACTGAGCAGGTCAGGGATGTAAAGACCCTGACATTTCACCCTGGTTCAGGGCAACTCCGACAGGTGATTCCTGCCCCAGAGTGACAGGCCAAGTGAGCTGAGCCCTGTGACCCTGCATCACAGCCCAGCTTCCTCTTCTTTTACAGGTGTTGAGCCCTAGTAAACATCTTATATCGAACTCTATCCCTTTGTTTCTAGAAAACCCACCCTATGACATCTGATTAATTGTCTGGCTGCCTCAGTGAGGGCCAGAGAGTCTCAGCCTCTACTGAATCCCCGGTACCTATTACACAGCAGGGAGTAAATATTTGTTGACGTATTTATTGGATGGATGGATGGATGGATGGATGGATGGATGGATGGATGGATGAATGAATGAATGAATGAGTTTGGATGACTCCAAAGGAGGCTGAGATGCTGGTTTCCCCCCCGACCTCCACCAGATGCCTCTCTCTGCCCATCACCCTGGAACCTGAGCCCGTCAGCCCCTGCTCCCAGTGGAAACCCGTGCGGTCATTGTGTCTCTTCCCTTTTGTTCTCCCTCCTTGCCTGTCCCTGGAAAGGCTGGGCAGGGGTGCTGAGCAGCCCACAGCAGACAACCCCTTTTATTCCTTTTGACGGCCTCAGGGAAGTTTGATGGGGATATTTCCATAATCGATGAGGGAGCCCTGTCACCCCAAACATGGAGTCTTTAAAGAGAATAGGTTTATGCAAATTAGATATTGATGGAGTAATGATTAATTGGCTCTGAGCCTTTGTTAATATGCAATTGTAGTAACAGAGATACATTTATAATTATTTCGGTTAATTGTTCAAACAAGCACTCAGGATTTAATTGCACAGAGTAATTGAAGAGCCTTGGTATCAGGATTATCTCTTTCCAGAGAAAAATCAGAGGTGTTTAACCAGTTGGATTCCTGTGCTGAGGGGGTTAGGTGTGTCTTTGAGGTCCTGGTATTACCAAAGGAGAGGGGACAGTCACATATTCTGAGGTCTTCCTCTGTTTGCAGAGGGTTGGGATTGTGGGCTTTGAATTCGGACAGATAAAGTTTCTAAGTTCCAACTCTGCCTTTTCAATAGCTCTGTGGTTTGGGGCAAGTTATTTAGCTGCTCTGAGCTACAGTTTCCAAATCCGTAAAATGAGAGGAATACCCCTTAACTTATGCAGTGGTGGGAAAAATAAATGAGGCAGTCCACACAGAGCCCTCTGCTCGGTGCCTTGTACCTGGTAAACAGTCCTGATGGGAACTGGTGTAGCGATATTTACCAGCACAGCTGCCAGCAAAGGCCAGACGAATGAAAGTGAATACATGCCGCCGAACACCTGTGAGCCCATGAATGGGAAGCGTTGGGGCCAGGAAGGGCGCAAAAGGCCTGACTTCAAGAGTTTATTTAAAAACACAGAGATGGGAACAGATTGGAGGAACACGTGTCGGCTCTGTACTGATCTGTGCAAGGTGATGACGGCGTGTTGCCAAGGAGCTGGCTTGGCTGCGTACCTTACGGTGACCCACTTCTGAAGGGTGTTGTTTCGGATTCCAACTTTCTCTCATTTACCTTTGTTCAAAGGCTAAAATCACACACACACACACACACACACACACACAAATTACAAATACTGTGGTAAGGAGAAGGAACTTCATGCTCTCTGATAAGGGGGCAGTCCTTTCCATGGTCCCTGTGTTTCTCTCTCGCTCTTCCTGAAAATGGACACTCCCAGCCATGCAGGGTGAGAGGTTGCAGGATGAGCTGGTCAGGGCTCTGAAATCCAGCCCCCGTGGGAGGGGAGAGAATATGTAGTGGTGTTCAGCGCATGGGCTCTAGAGCCTGACCAGTGTCTTTGCCAGTGCAGGCTTTGCACTTCAAGTGTATGATCTTGGACAGGCTGTCTAAGCTCTCTCTGACTCAGTTTCCCATCAGCAGTTTGGACCTCATATAAGGTTAAAGGGAGGCACAAATAGGATCCTACACATGGGGCATTTATTTAGCACAGTGCCTGACCTCTGAAAGCATCCGACAGATGTGTGTTGATGGTAATGAAGAGCAAGATCTTTGGGGTGCTCAGGCAGCCCTTCAGGAAGTTTTAGAGGTACCACCCAGGGGATCACCCTTTCACACATCACCCCATCAACTGCAGTCATCAACAGACGCACCCAGCGAGGCTGTCCTTCAGGCTTCCTAGAATCTGGGAATTTAGGAGCCTTTATATTCCGTGACTCTCAAGTCATCCCTGTTTATTTCACTCTCTTCCCACTTGAAGAGGCTGAAGCTAGGAAGCAAAGAACCGCTTCCTGTGGCGGGTACAATCCAGGCATTTCACACACAGCAGCGACTCTCCTCCCACCCACAGGGACTGGCTGTCTTCTCCTCTCTCTATCTCTGGAAATATTGTTTGTTTCCAGGTCAACTTTGTCTGATATCGCCGTAGCTGTGAGAACTTTCTGATTGTCTGGGGTGCTTTTTTGCATCTATTTACTTTCAGCCTATCTGTGTCTTCATATTTAAGACACGTCTCTTATAGACAACACATAGTTGGGTCTTGCTTTTTTTTACCCATTCTGACAATTTCTGCCTTTTGAATTGAGTGTTTATTCTGTTACTATTGTATGTCATTATTGATGTGATTGGATTTAGGTCTGGTTTACTATTTGTTTTCCATTTGTCCCCTCCTGTATTTTACTTTTGTTCTTCTGTTCCTGCCTTTCCTACTTTCTTTTTGGTGTTTGAATATATATTAAATTAGAATACATATTAAAATTCCATATTAATTTATCGGTTGCCTTTTTAGGTGAACCTACTGGTTTTTATAGTTACTTGAATATATATCCTGAAATATGCACAGTCTACCTAGGGTCAATATTTTTTTTAAATAAATGTATTTATTTATTTTTGGCTGCATTGGGTCTTTGTTGTTGCATGCAGGCTTTCTCTAGTTGTGGTGAGCAGGGGCTGCTCTTTGTTGCGGTGTGTGGGCTTCTCATTGCGGTGGCTTCTCTTGTTGCGGAGCACGGGCTCTAGGCACACGGGCTTCAGTAGTCGTGGTGCACGGGCTTAGTTGCTCCGTGGCATGTGGGATCTTCCCGGACCACAGCTTGAACCCATCTCCCCTGCATTGGCAGGTGGATTCTCAACCACTGCGCCACCAGGGAAGCCCCCTGGGTCAGTATTGCATCACTTCTAGTAGAATGTGGAAAACCCCCAACTGTATGGGTCCATTTACTCCCACCTGATCCTCTATGTTACAGTTATACATAAGTATTATATCTATGTATGTTGTGAACTTCACCTCAGAATACAATTTTATAATATTTGCTTTAAAGCAGAGGTCAGCAAACTCTGGCCTGCAGGTCAAAAATTGACCCATCACCTGCTTTTGTACATAAAGTTTTATTGAAACACAGCCATGCTCACATATTTACATATTGTCTGTGATTACGAGTAGTTGTGACAGAGACCATATGCCTGCAAAGCCTAAAATATTTACTATCTTCTGGCCCTTTACAGGAAAATTTGCTGACCCCTGCTTTAACCAATCCATGTGTCTTATAAAGAAACTAAGGGGGGAAATGCCTTTTATAGATTGCCAGGTATTCACCACATATGAAGCCCTTCTTTTCTTCTTTAATTGAAATGTAGTTGAATATATATTTGTTTTAGGTGTATAACCTGGTGATTCAAACTTTATATAAATTTATAAACTGATCACCATGGTAAGTCTAGTTACCATCTGTCACCGTACCAAGTAATTCCACTATTAGTGACTATATTCCCTAAGCTGTGCATTACATCCCTGGGACTTATTGTATGACTGGAAGTTTGTACTGCATAATCCCCTTCACTCATTTCACGCACTCCTCACCCCACCTTGCCTCTGGTGATCACCAGTTTGTTCTCTGTATCTATGGGTCTGTTTCTGTTTTTGTTGTTCTTGTTCATTTGTTTTGTTTTTCATATAAGTGAAATCATACAGTATTTGTCTTTTGCCGTCTGACTTATTTCACTTAGTGTAATACCCTCTAGGCCCATCTATATTGTTGCAAATGGCAAGATCTCATTCTTTTCTATGACTGAGTGGTAGTCCATCATATACATGTACCACATCTTCTTTATCCTTTCATCTGTCGATGGACGCTTAGGTTGCTTCCATATCTTGGCTATTGTAAATAATGCTACAGTGAATATAGAGATGCCTATGTCTTTTTGAATAAGTGTTTTCATTTTCTTCAGATATATACCCAGAAGTGGAATTGCTGGATTGTATGGTAGTTCTATTTTTTGTTTTTTTGAAGAATCTCTGTACTGTTTTGTATAGTGGCTGCACCAATTTAGATTCCTACTAACAGTGCCTGAGGGTTTCCTTTTCTCCACATCCTGGGCAACACTTGTTATTTCTTATCTTTTTTGATAATGGCCATTCTGACAAATGTGAGGTGGTGTCTTATTGCGGTTTTGATTTGCATTTCCCTGATAATTAGTGATGTTAAGCATCTTTTCATGTGCCTGTTGGCCATCTATATATCTTCTTTAGGAAAATGTCTATTCAAGTCCTCTGCCCAGTTTTTAATTGGGTTGTTTTGTTTTGTTTTTTGATATTGAGATGTGTGAGTTCTTTATATATTTTGGATATTAACGTCTTATCAGATATGTTGTTTGCAAATATCTTTTCCCATTCAGTGGGTTGCCTTTTCATTTTGTTGATGGTTTCCTTCACTGTGCAAAAGCTTTTTATTTTGATGTATTCCCAATTTGTTTATTTTTGGTTTTGCTGTCCTTGCCTGATGAGACAGATAAAAAAAAATTGCTAAGACCAATGTCAAAGAGCATACTGCTTATGTTTTCTTCTAGGAATTTTATGGTTTCAGGTCTTACTTTTTTACACCATATGCAAAAATAAACTCAAACAGATTAAAGACTTAAATGTAAGCAGTAGAAAACTTATTTCAAGAAATAATGGCTGAAAACTTCCATAACTTGGGGAAGAAGATGGATATCCAGCTCCAGGAAGCACAGAGAGTCCCAAACAAGATGATCTCAAAGATATCCACACCAAGACATACCATAATTAAAATGGCAAAACTTAAAGAGAGGATTTTGAAGGTAGCAAGAAAAAAGCAACTAGTCACATGCAAGAGAACCCCTATAAGGCGATCAGCTGATTTTTCAGCAGAAACTTTGCAAGCCAGAGGGGAGTGGCATGATATATCTAAAGTGCTGAAAGGAAAAAAATTACAACCAAGAATACTGTATTTGGCAAGGTTATCATTCAGAGTGAAGGAGTGAGAAAGCATTTCCCAGACAAGCAAAAACTGAGTTTATCACCACTAAACTGGCCTTACAAGAAATATTAAAGGCTTTTCTTTAAGCACAGAAGAAAAGGCCATAACTAGAAATAAGAAAATACATGAAAGAAGAACTCTCACAGGTAAACGCAAATATATAGTAAAGGCAGTGTGCATCAGCCAGTTAAAAAGCTAGTATGAGAATTAAAAGACAAAAGATGTAAAATCAACTGCAACTATAATAAGTAGTTAAGGGACACGCAAAGTAAAAGGATGGCAAATGGGATGTAGTAAAAATGTAGCGCTTTGAGAATGCGTTTGAACTTAAGTGACTGTGAGCTTGAAACAATCTGCTGTCTATATAGGTTGGTATATATAAACCTCATGATGATCACAAACCAAAACCCTACAATAGATACACAGTGAGTAAAGAGAAAGAAACTCAACACTAAAGAAAATCATCAAACCACATGGGAAGAGACTAAAAGAAGAAAGGAACAGAGAATAGCTACAAAAGCAAGCAGAAAACAGTGAACAAGATGGCTATAAGTATATGCCTATCTTCATTTCTTCATGAGCATCTGGTATTATTTCCTTTCAGCCTGTGTCTTGTGATGCAGACTCTGTGCAATGCCTTCTTCCAAGTGTTGATGCCCCTCCAGAAGCTGTCTGTACTGGGTCACTCTCCAAAGCCTGCCTGTAGTTTTAAATATTTTGTCCAGAGCTTGCAGTTATCTACAGGAAGACTCTGTTTTCATAGGAGTTACTTTACTCAGCTAGGACTGGAAGCAGAACTTCTAACAAACTCATGTAGGGTGACTTTTGTGTTACTAGCATCCCCTATCACAGGCCTTAAGAAGGAGTGATACCAAGGGATTTTGTGTATCAGATTGCAGAGGGGGCTGCACTAAATACTACATGTTTTCTGATATTGTATGAATATTTGAACATGGCTTGGGCAAGGAAATTCTATTCTGAGTTTCATAAAAATAGCTAACACTGTTTTTGTGGGATGACTAGGTACCAGGCACTATGGTAAACCCTTTAGGTGGATTATCTCATTGCATTTTTACAGAAATCCTCTGACATGGTTACAGTTAATGTCCTAGTTGACAGATGAGGCACCTGGAGGTCAGAGGGATGAGTGATGTCCTCAAGGTCATGCACCTGATAATGGAGCCAACAATCAAGTCCAAGCCGTGTGGTGGTAGAACTTACTCCCTTGACCAGCATTATGCTTGGCCTTCACTTAACTCTTCTTGCCTAGTGTTATCATTTGTGGTGTGTCTCTGTCTGGATAGACTGTAAGCTCCCAGAGTGTACGAGCCAGGCCTTTCCTGCCTGGAGCAACCTCCACAGGCCCACAGCCCTGCACGGCCTATAGTGTGTGCCTCATCTTGAGGGTGTTGAGAGGCAGGGCTGATGTGAACTGTCTGGTGTAGGGCAGATATTCGAAATGGAAAATGAGTGGAGTGTTAGAGAATCAGGAGACTCTGCAGGGAAGACAAATGCCAAACCTTAGAGGGAATGAGGCAAGGGCATTGGAAGAAAGAGTGGGCAGGGTTCTGGGCAGGGTGATACTGGAGACATAATAAGGAAGGACAAACTCATCTGAAAGAGGTGCCAGTGATGGAAGACAGACATCTGTGCCCCAGTGAGGAAAGGGACAAGTTTCAGGAATAGGTGGAGAGTCAGGCTACCTAGAGGAATCCCTGGATGATGCTAACTTGCTTTTGGAGGGTTCAGAATCTGCCACCCCTTCCCCAGCCAAATGTAGGAGAACACACTTCTCTCTCTCTCTCTTTCTCTCTACGTTTCAGCTCCTAGAGTTTGGCTCTTGATATCAGGTGCACAATAAATCCTTGTTGAATTAAATTAAAGTGTTTAAGGAGCCATTTTCTGAGCCAGGCCTTTCTCTGCTGTCAAGGAAGAATTTATTTAACAAGACCTACACTTTGGCACATGGATTCTACTTCTCTTGGCTAGTCTGTGGCCATGATTTAAGATGCTGATGTTGCTGCCCACTGTTGGGAAATAGGTTCTTGGTTGGGGAAGGGGTGTGGCTTAAAGGTTTGGGAAGAAGATAATTTAAAGAAGCTCTGAAAATGATATTGGTTTATACTCCAGTCCCCCCAGAGGACTCTGGCTCTTTGAACTACATGCTTGGTCTTCAAAAGTCATAATTCTCTGAGAGGACTTGGCTTTTGCATCAGCACGAACAACTCCAGTTCATCTCTTTGCAAGAGACAGGGAATGAATGTTATCTGGTGCAAGTTTTCTTTCTTTCCCCCTATGGATTTGTCCATTGCGAGCATCAGCTTAAATATAATGAATATTTGCTGTGCCTGGGAGCAGTGATCAGCAATCGAAAGATGTGGCCCCTGGTTATAACTCGGTGGTATGTCTTTCCTCCTCCTATTTCAAGACCAACAGCAAGATCTTTCCTCCCCTGAACTTCCCTGAGCTAGAAAAGCTGAAATCCTTTCCGAGACACCCAGAGCTAAGATGGAGTGTCCATGCCAGGACATAATGATCACCTGTTCTCAAGAAGACAGCTCCAGCAGCTAGAATGAGCCCTGTGATTCAGTGAGTTAAGAAGGAAAGGAGACGTTTTAATTTTAGTGGACGAGTGCCGTGTGGCTTCTGGGAATCGAAGCACTCAGTCTCCACTCCTGTGAATGCCAGCTCTTTTCGCCACTTCAGGGATATGAGAGCCAGACTCTCCTTGCCAGGGAGGCACCTGTGAACCAGCTCTTACTTCTGCAGCAGGGACCAAGGAGGCAGAGGACAGAGAAACCCCTTAGGTACTGGTCTGGGCCCATGTGTCTCTTGGCAAAGTGCTCAGGATGCTGTTAAATTCTTCCAGATCTAGTACTTGGTCTCAACACACAAGTTGTAACTTTCCTTATTGATCTCATGAGCTGGACCTTCAGATCCTTCCAGGGATAATAAGCTGAGAAGTAGGCTCTGTCTGCTTAATTATGTAGGATTCTCTACGAACCCTAAATGGTTCCTTTTGCAGAGGTGATGGGAAAGATGGAACAATATTTCAAAGATGCCAAACACTTAGGCGAATTGGAGAGTTTGTTTTACCTTCTTTTACTGAGTGCTGAAGTTACCAATCAAGTAAGACTTTTCCTTTTAATTCATCTTGAATACTTGTGTGGAGTCAAGGCAGTCTTATTCTGAGCACAGTTGTCTTGTTTCTGGTCCATTTTACATCGAAACCCCTTTCAGAAGGTGTTTTTCTTCTTTTGGTGCTTCTTCCCAAGTATTACTCCTGCATATTTTATATGAATGGGCAACACAAAAATATTAATGACTTTAAAAATGGGAAATCTATGACCCCACTCTTTAACTCATCATGATTTCATTTTTGTTTATCTCTGTATTCCTATGTAATTTACACAGATAAGATAGTACTAACCCTACTCTTCTGTGTTTTATTTGCACCTCAGCATTTTCCTCTGGGGTGCTGCAAAGTCATTTTAATGATTCTTTAGTATTCCATCCTGTTATTTAACAAATATTTATTAAAATTGTCCCCCAAAATTGAGCATTTATGTTGTTTTCAAAGATTAACTTTTAGAGAAAATCTGCATTAAATATCTGCATGCATATTATTTTATTTTCTTATGTTTCCCTTGAATTGCATCCTTGGGTAAAATTCATAGAAGCAGAAGAGTTACCTTAAGGACTGTTTTCATGCATCTTTTTCCATGTTATCACACTTTACAACATGGCTGTGCCAGTTTACATGGAATGAATGAGTATAGGGCTTACTGAAAACTCACCAGGATTTGATGTTACGATTTATACAATTTAGGTTTGAGAGAGTATGTCACTTTTGCTTAATTTTTATCTATTTGATTTCTCTCCAAGCTTTTGATCTTCTTTCTAGCAAGAGAGACCTGGCTGTTCCCAAGCTAATCAAAGGCAGTGTTTACTTGGCTTTAAAGCATACACCATCATTTCTCTAAGTGCCGAGAATTCCTGTAGCTTCTCCTTCTATGAGCCAGACACAAAAGAGAGGGAATGAGTTATTTAGCAAAGTGATAACCCGGGGTTATCTTTCCCCAAACAGAAGAAAAAAAACGTTTTGCTTAATTATTTGTTTCTCACATTGGAGACCTCAGCTCTGTTATCTGTCATTAATCCAGTGGAAAATTTTTAGTCTTCATTCTACTGGACCCTCCGCAGCGCTTGACCCTGGACCACTCTCTCCTTGAAATAATGTCCTCTTGCTGCATCTGTGACCTTGTTTTCTCCTATTTCCTTTCACTTTTCTAGCTGCTCTCTGGGGTCCTTTATTGCCTCTGTTTCCTCCCACCTGGCCTTTGAATGGGACTTGGGACTTTGAATGGGACTTCTCCTCTTCTATGCTCCCTGGATAATCTCATCCCCACAGAGGCCTCCATTACCATCTCTTTGCCATCTTCATCTCCACCTGGAGTTCCAGACATGGAGATGTGAGCATCAGCTAAGTACCGCACTGACTGTTTTGAGTACAATGTGGTCTGTTCTAACCCCTTTGGAGTCCTCCATCCTGGTCCAGGCACTTCCATTCATTTATTCAGGCAAACCGGGTACAGAGCAGTATCCCTGGTGCCCTTTACCCCTTGTTCCCCTCATCTACACCAGTGTTGGGTCTTGCTGACTTCGCCTCCAAAATGTCTGTCGACTCCATTCAATTCTTATCGTCTCCTGGGCCGCCACCTTCATATATGGCAAGATGGTCTTGCCACATCTACTCAACCTTGCCTTTCCCCACTCTGCTCAATTCTGTTCTCGTCACTGAAGCAGATTGCTTTCTTTGCTTAAAAATCTCTGTGGCTTCACATTACTCTTAGAATGAGGACTGAAACTCTACCGTGGCCCACGTGGCTGCATGTGACCTCATCCTACCCACTCTCCAGCTTCATCTCGTTCCACACTCACACCTGCTCTCCACACCCCAGCCCTGCATGGGCCTTCTCTATGTTGTTCACATGTTCTGTGCTCTCTCCTACCACAGGGCCTTTGCACATGCTGTTCCCACTGTTTGGTATAGCTCCCTTTCTCCTTTGTCTCTAGCTCCTTTTAGGGATGCTGGGATTGGGCAGCGGCACTGCTCACCATTTCCATTTAGGCATTCATTCCCTCAACTGCCAGGACTGTTGTCGGCCAACAGCTGAGTCTTCCCCCAGGTATTGTCCTCAACTAAAGCAAGCAGCCTTGCCCAGAGTTCTGACTGGTTGATGTGGGGGCACAAAGTCTACACCTCTGGCCTCAACTGGGGACATTTCTGATAAGACTTCCAGGCTCCAGAGCTCTCTGTGGGCTTGGCCAAGCCCTCTGTTGCTGCTTTTCCCTCTGTCTCACGCAGGCTCCCTCACTCCCTTACAGGCCGTTGTTCCTGAGAGCACCCCCCGTAGACCCTCTGCACTCAGATCTACATGTCAGAATCTCTTTCCTGGGGACCGGAAATAGTCCTCCTATTCATCCTTTAGGTCTTGGCCCACACTTCATGTCCACACGGCATCTTCCCCGATTCACCTCAACCTGTCTATTTATTAGTGTCATTCATTAATGCATGACTAGACTTTGAGCTCCTGGAAAGCAGGGAGCTCCCCAAATCCCCAGCTCTAGGCATAGTGCTTGGCTCAAAGAAGGTGCTCATTCAACACAGTTGGTTCTCACTACTCATGGCAGTTTTGTTCTAGAACATTACGGAGATCACTGAATTAGCTCCCAGGGTAGGTACAGGGTTAGGTTCCTATGAGCGTTTGGTCACAACATTTTCATCACCTGATATGTAACCTTGTCTTACGTGTGTTTCTGTTTAAAGACACCTCATTTAATATATATTGTTGACTCGTTAACATAGAACTCACGGATAACAGCAGTATGACTCTTGCCTGAATGAAGCTTATCTAACACAAGTGTTTTCTGCATAAGGCACATTACAACCTTCTTGTGCTCAGGAAACTAGACAGCACTACACTTTGGGGCCATTTTGGACAGAGAAATCACCAACACACCAAAAATCACAAACGTGGAAAAGTGGCACTAAGTGGACTGCAAGAACAACACTTGTTCTGAAACAAAAGGGCAGAGTCTGGCTTCCCAGGGTCAACCTCCATGGGGAACGAGCGTGTCAGGAGACTCCGTTTTTCGCTGTTCTGTGCATGTCTGTGAAATGGCCACAAGAGTGCTGTTAAGTGTTGATTTGGGCATTATAAATACGTTTAGTGAGCATGAGGTGAATTCACAAATATGGAATCTATGAATAATGAGGATCAATGATATTTTAATTTAATGAACAAATGTGATAAATTAAAAATTACCATAAATGATTCCCCTCCTTCTAGCACACCCTTTAGTAATGACCTCCTATATTGTCTCTGGCCTGGACTTGAGACCTGCTTTGGTCAATGGGACAATAGTAAATATAAAGCAAGCAGAGGCCTGGGAAATGCTTGTGCAAGGTGGCTTGCTCTTTTGAGCTTCTCTGGAACCCTGCAGCTACCACCAGGCAAGAGAGCCCAGGCTAGTCTGCGGGATGATGAGACGTGGCCAGGCCATCCCTGTGCTGTCTCCCCAAGTGGCACTGAGCTGCTAGACGTGGGAGTGAGGCCACTCTAGGTCATCCAGCCCAGACGAGTGGGCCCAGATCAGAAGACCTACCGGTCAACCTACAGAACCACGAGAAACACATTAAATGTGTGGAACAAATTGCTTTAACCTACTGAGTTTGGGATGCCTGTTCCTTGTGTCTTCTTGCCAGTTAAAAATGTGAACACCTGGAACAACTATGAAGGGTGAAATTTTTGTGAGTGTATAGATTGGATTTTGTCAATAGTTAAATGTTCTAAGCTTATCCAACCAAGGCTTTTTAACTTAGTAAGCGGAGTCCTGACCAACCCCACTTTTGGCTAAAGAGGAGAGAGTGAAGCGAAGTGGGTGGGGGAAGAAATTATGCTAGCCTGGGGAGCATAAGGACACCCACCTACAGGATTTCTTTGCTGGACAGTCTTAAACCAACTCAACAGTCCCTATGGGTTACTGAGCCCAACTTGGCTGTGAGTCATAGGACGATGCTTCTTCCCATGTTTTACAACATCTGGCTCATCTGTAGACTGACAAGTGTCTTTACAAGGCAGGCTCCTACTGACACGTTTGCCTTTAATGTGCATAGTCTTCATGTTTAGATTTCTTAATGCCATGTTTAAACATACTTTCAAAATCCCTCCAAATCACTTATCTCAGGCAGCGGTACATCTTTGGGAGAAAGAAATCTTTGCATCCAAAAATCAGAATAGCAGTATTTCTCAATAAAACTGGAAAAAAAAATCAGAGTAGCAATTAAAAGGCATAAAGGTCTCTGGGGGTGAGTGTAAATTGAATTGGGAATAGGATGTACGACAAACTTTTCAAAAAACCAAGAACTAATCATTCAGTAAGCCAACAAAGTTATTTTTTAAAGATCATTCTTTCAACTGCTTCCACTTTATTTTTTTTTTAATGCTTCAGTGATTAAAAATGGCAAAAACATTTTATTTATGTAAAAAGAAATCACTTGTATGCAAAGTTGCAGCTGCTTCTTAGAGGTATACAAATGGATAAAAGCCTGGGAACATGCAGTTTTTCTTTTTTTAATGGAAATCTTGATTCGCTCTTTAGTGTTGAGAATCCTTCATTCAGTGGTATCTTGGAGTTTGAACTGGATTGACAGCAAAAAATGAAATACTAGGAAGACATTCGTATCTGGTTATGTCTCATTAGATGCAGTTGTGCTTTTGAGAATTGTGACTTTCTGGATGAGGCCAGAAAATAAAAATGGTGATGACGGTGATGACAATAATAATTAGTAAAATTTCTAATAAATTAATTGTTTAATATTATTTGGTCTCCTTTCCCCATCTTCCACACCCCGTCTTAAAAATAATCTCTTTTTTTAAAATAAAGAATGTTTAAAAAATAGAATAATAACGTGAAAATCATTCAGAGAAAATAACTGCAAATATTCTGTACTCGATTAACTTGTTTTTGGTGACTCAGAAGAAGAAAGAAATTCACTGTGTATATTACAGACAGGAATGATGATTTTGTAAAGAAAAGCAAATAGTCACTTATTTTTTAGAGCACCATTCAGGCTTGTTTGTTTGTTTATTTTTTTGTTTGAAGGCAGTCAGGTCAACCCTGGAAGGCAATGGGGGTGGGAGGTTTAAAGGACATGAACTGGGCTGGACCAATGTGGAGTTATGGTCAGACCTTAGGTCTGGGCTCCTGTCCTGAGGAGGGACGGCCAGGCAGAGTGGGCTCAGGAGAAGGTGACCTTGCTTGGAAGGGCTGTTTATCCTCTGCTCTGACCTGTGATCTAGTGGCAGCTCTTATCCAGGGGCGACTCCCCTAGGTGACATTTGGCAATGCCTGGACACGTTGTTGGTCGTCACATCTGGAGAGGAGTGCGCTTCTGGCACTTGGTGGGTGGAGGCCAGGGGTGCTGCTGACCACCCTACAATGCCCAGGACGGCCTCCACCACAAAGAATTAGGGCCCAGATGTTACTGTGCTGAAGTGGGAAACCCTAGTGTCACGAGACTGTTTGGAATTGCTACAGAGGCTCTCACTCAGAAACCACCTGGACACTTTGTGGGTGTTTGTGAAGAGGAGTGTGGGTGACTGGGACCCTCCCAGGGTGTTTTGTCAATGAGGAAGCCGAGTCACAGAGGAAGTCAGCAGAAACAAGCTGGAACTCAAGTCCCCAGGTGAGATCAGGTCTAAACTTTCAGCTCCCGCGTGTGGCTCCCACTGGGAGCAGACCGGGCAACAGCAAGGGATTTGCCTCCAGTTGCGGCCTTGCTTCTCACTAGCCATCCCCAGCCCCGGACCTTCAGCCATCAGGAATGCCCTCTCTTTCCTGCATTTTTAACCTCTCTCACCAAATCTTTATGTCCGTACCCAGCCATGTGTGAGTCAGTTCTAGCCCCCAAAGGGACAAATGAGAAACAGGCCAAGTCAGGAGACCTTCTCTTGCTTTGCCCTCCCCCTCCTGCACTCACTGTTGCCCATGTCTCCGTCTGGAGCTGAACTTCCAAGAGTGGCCTCACCCTCTGTCCCCACTGACTCCCTCCCCTTCACACCCGCCGCAGTGATGTCCTTCTCTACTTTCCCCTTATTTGCTTATTTACTGCTGGTCTCCTTTTACTAGAATATGAGCTCCTGTGCTAGGGTGCTTTCCGCCAGTGCTCTATATCCAGTGCCTAGAACGGGGTAGGAGTGAACACATGATGGGTGATGTTTAATTAAATCTCTGAAGGCAGGAAGCCTCATCTGACATCTGGGTCTCACCTGGGATGAGGAAAGCGATATTTCTAGGACCACTGGAAGTTATGCTTGGATTTTTCAGCTCCCAGAACAGCCCCACTTTCTGTCTTTTCCTTTTTTAAATCACCTACACATGTATGCCACACTTGGCATTGCCCATGCTCTCAGGCCCAATCAGTGGCATAGGCCAAGACTATCAGGAAACAGCGTCTGTTTCTCCTTCTGGCCTCAGCTTTGCTTCCACTTAGTTTCACTCTGGTGGAGATCAGTTGTGAATCAACCAACTTTGGGAATTCAAGGTGTTGTGGGTTGGATCCTGTCCCTCCCAAAGATACGTGCAAGTCCTAAGCCCCGGTACCCGTGGATGTGGCCTTATTTGGAAATAGGGTCTTTGTAGATATAATCAAGTTGAGGCCCTAAATCCAATGACTGGTGTCCTTATGAGAAGAGGACACTGGGACATAAAGACATGAAGTCATCCAGGGGGAGGACCATGTGATGACAGCGGCAGAGATTGGAGTGATGTGTCTACAGACCAAGGAATGTCAGGGATGGCTGGCAGCCACCAGATGCTGGGGAGAGAGGCCTGGGGCAGATTCTCCCCTAGAGGCTTCGCAGGGAACGTGGCCCTGCTGATACCTTGATATCAGACTTCTAGCATTCTCTGTAGGCTCAGAGAATACATTTTCGTTGTTTTAAGCCCCCAGTTTGTGGGGATTTGTTATAGCAGCCCCCGGAAACCCACATGCAAGACTAACAGTCTCCGAGTGTGCGGGTTCCTTCAGCCCTTGCAGCCCAGGAAATTTGTGTTGGAACTAAACCCTGAGCACGAAACGGCCAGCTCAGCATTGCCAGACAAAGGATGTCAGTGTGGTGAGGAAGCGAATTCCTCTCTCCCACGGGGAGGGGGATGTGACAGGAGGTGCCTCTGGGAGCTCCAGGCCTGAGCCCTGTAGGACCTGCATGGGCCCTCGCGGCCTGGGGATGCTGGGGATACCTGGAACGCAGGAAAGTAGAAGTGAGGACCTGAGCCGGCCTCCGGCTTAGACGAAGCTGTCTGAGATCATGCACTGACTTGCGAGCTGGTCCCAAAGTGAACCAGAGCATTGGGGTTCTTTGCTTCTGTGATGTGTATGACGTCAGAGCCATCATTCTTCTTCCTTTGGGTAGATTCTTGCAGCTTTTGTATGTGCTCTCTGGAAGGGGTACCTACTTACATTTACTTACCGAATATTCATCTCTTATACTAAACTCTTAAGTTTTACGAGGGAAAGGACTGTTTCTCTCTTTTGCACTGCTCTTTCCTCAGCATGCCACCAGTACCCGATACACTGTAAGCGCCTCATAATGTGCGTGTGATTGGACTGAATTGATTGGAAGTGTTCACATGCAATCATATATCCTTAGGTAATTAAAAAAGGAGTTCAGTTATTGTTTATACGTGTGGTTGCTTTAGTACTTTAAAGAAAATTTTGAGTCCTCAGGTGCTAAAAGATGTAGGAAGAAACCAATCTAAATCAAAGCATCTCACAACCCATAGAACTTTACAACACAAAGCACGAACCCTAATATAAACTGTGGGCACAAATTAATAAAAGTGTGTTAATATTTGCTTCTCAGTTGTAACAAATGTACCGCACTAATGCAAGATACTAATAATAGAGCAAACCAGGTAGAGGAGAGGAAGAAGGGAGAGTGTGCGGGAACCCACTGTACTTTCTGCCTAATTTTTCTACAAACCTAAAAGTGCTCTAAAAAATAAGGTCTATTAATTAAAAAATCTAAACACACAAGAAATCTCATTTCCTTATTTTTTGAAGACTTGCACGTGCTTTGCAGGATTGCTATCAAGACCACACACACACACACACACACACACACACACACACACACACACACACACAGAGTTAAGTAGTTGATATGAAGCTGGCTATAGAGAGGGGACATGAGGAATGGCTTTGCCTGCTTCACTCCATACAGCATTTGAAGCCCCTGTGGCAAGAGCCTTTACCCGTATTAACTCCATAGAGTAATTTTTACACACAGAAGCTCAGAAAAGGATCAAAATGAAATTGATAACAAATTACAGAATTAATGCTCCGAATCTTGTATCATCATTTCTGCCACATATACTCCCTGATGGTGGAAACTCCACCTCTTGTATAATTTCAAGATCTCCTTGACGCTGCCTCTCACACAATTTTTATCCAGCTACTCAGAACTTTATGTCAGCGGCAAGGCAGTGTTCTGGCCGGCACCCTGATCTGTATTTTGATTCCTATTCCATCCTTCTGCCTTTTGGGGAAAATCCAGAAACTTCGTCTGACAAGCACGTTATGACAAACATAACATTAGTGACATGAGAGTGTTCAGAGGCGCCCCTCCTCCAAAGTCCATCAAAGAGGAGGTGGTCATAAGCAGTGAGTCGGTCTCTGCCAGGGCCGTTTCTAGATGTTCGAGAGGCAGAATCAGGTAGTGAGTCGAATGCAGAAGACGACAGAGTCTGGATTGTGAGGAACTTAGTGAGAAAGTCAAACACCTACTCAGAACCATAATAAGTGGCTCGGAGGAGAGAAAGTAAGAACTGAGCAGGCTCGGGAGGCGAGGGAAGGTTGGGAGCAGGTTTATTACTTGAAAAGCCCTGGAGAAACTGGGAGGTGAGAATTAGGAGGAAAGAGAAGGGGATTCAAGACAAGTTTCTGGTCTGAGCAAGATGTTCTCTGGGGGAAACCAGTAAAGAGGAGGATTCATTCAAGTCATTTATTGGCTCTTTAATTGTTGGCTTTTTTTTTTTTAACCTGATACTTCTCTGATATGGAAATGCACATATTGTGTCTTCAGGACTCCTTGGGGGGTATGTGGGACAATTTTTTGTGGGGCCCTTGTCTATAAATAATTTGATTATAAAATTTATTCACCATATGAGGTATGGTGGTTTACTGATGAAGTTGTAGGACAGTGGGCAGAGAACGTGAATTTTTTTGTTGTCCAGTCTGCACATGCAGAGAGTCCAAGCGCCATTACTTCATGTCCGGGGACCACTTCTTTGTGCTTTTTATTGTCAGTGAGCCATTCCTAGCTAGCTTCACATCTTCCATCACGTGCTACAAAAAGTAGCAACCCTGTTATTATTCATAATGCCGTGGCTTTTCATAGCTAATTTACATCAAAACAGCACAGATAGTCTTGCCTCTGCAGCTCCCAATACCATTGATTTAGCTCTGGTTCCGACATTGCTCATGACACAGCGTCATCCTTCACTCTGCCTGTGAATACTGCTTTCCAGTGATTCAAAGGGTGTGCTTCATTGATGGTGACCACAATACAACCCTACCAAGAGTGTGCAGGAAAACGGGCGTGATGCTTCATTTTCTGGACATGCTAAATCTACCGTTTGGATTTCTTCTGTTTCGACCTAGAACAACCAACCCATCCTCCAATGGTGACTCCTTTTGAACTCCTGAAGACATAATCACTGCATGCCTAACATGTGGTCTCTTTCGATGTTGGTGGCACCCTGCTGCCCAGAGAGCACAGGAGAAGCCAGGCAAGGGGCCCATGGGCGGAGAAAGGAGAGCAGTCCGTTTGTGCAGGGAGCATCCCTTTCTCATCCAGCACGACCTGCCAGGTCATGCTCCTAGAACTGGGACCTCTGAACCTCACAGTTACGAATCCTGGAGCTTTCGGGGGCATTGACTCCACATATGGGGTGAAGGGCCCAAGAGTGCTCCAAAAGGGAGAAATGAAGACCAAGGTCAGTTTCAAGGAAGGAACTCCAAAGTGTGGGGCTGGGACAGGGGTCCCACTAGCCTGGGGCTGGAGGACACACTGCCTGTCTACAATGAGATTACAAAATACAAGTCTTCACATGGTGTCACTCCTCCCTGATTTCCTGATGCACTTTCCTTTGACCCCCATTCGGGTCCTGTGTTCCCCCAGCTCTTTGTTCCTTCAATGCAATTTCCTGTCCCATGCCTCTGTATAGCAGCTATTACAAGTGAATTTCCATCTCCAAGAAAACCTTTTTCCTTCTTCTTCTTCTGGTGAGTACTTTTTATTCTTCAAGATCCAGCTTACTTATTACCTCCTTCATCAAACCTTCTAGAACCTTCCCTTCTGCCCAGTTCCCTTCCCATCAGAACATCCATTCTTTCCTTCATCCAGCCAGTGAGAACTTTTTAGTGAGTACCTACTACTCTCTACCAAGCCCTGTTTCAGACACTGTAGCAGCAACAGTGAATAAAACAGACCCTATGGGCCAACAGTCATATAGGGTCCCTCTGGACTCTCTGTATCTGTTTCCGCTTATCTTGTGTTGAAATTATCTCTATTTGTCAGCAAATGTTTTCTGTAAAGTGCCAGACAGTAAGTAGATTTTGTGGGACCTATGGTCTCTGGTAAAACCACTCAGCTCCACTGTTGTAGCACAAAAGCAGCCAGAGATAATATGCAAGTAAATGGGTGTGGCTGAGTGCCAATAAAACTTTATTTAGAAAACAGGTGTGGGGCTGTGTTCTGCCTATCACCCATAGTTTGTTGCAACAGAATGTAAGCTCCATGAGATTAGGTCTTTTTTTTAATCTTTCTATTTTATTATTTTTACTGTTATCTCCTTAATGCTTAGAACAGCACCTTGCACATAGAAGGTACTTGACATAGCTTTGTTAAACAACAGAAATAAAAGAATGTCATCCATTAAACTGGAAGTTTCTGAAAGACAGGGCCGCATGTACACGGTGATCAACACGAATATGTGTTGAATAGATGAACGAGTGACCGGAGCACCTTCCTCTGACACTTCCTCTGGTGGGTAGGCAGGAGCTGGGTATGTCCGGGCGAGCCTTGTTATCCCGTCGTATTGCAGCTGCTTCCTCAGTAGGCCAAGTTGCACATGAGGAACCAATAACAGAATTGCAGGCAGGCCTCCCCAACCGGGGCTCGCCCCACGGCCAGCTAGGTGACAGCCTGCGGCGATCTTGCAGAGCAGCAGCCTGGGTCCAGGGAACTCGGCAGCGGAAATGGCCATTAAAGTTAAACATGCCTGCCTGTCAGAGGGGAGTAGCAACCACAGGAGCCCTATTGCCACCATCAAGCCGCCTGTCAGCGCCGGCCCGTTGGGTTTCCTGGGGCCCACCTTCCTGAGTGAGGGTTAGCCGATCGGCTCGGACAGGCAGGGCCCTGGCGTTTGGCGGGGCCTGTCAGCTGAAATCCAGAGGTGAAGCTGGTGCCGCTTTGGAAATTGGGGCCTGACAAGCGCAGCCAGATGAAGACAAGAGGAAGGAGAGAGGGTGGGGTGCTGAGCTGGGGCGAACCGACCAGCAGGGTCCTCTGCTGCCGGGGCCTCCCCCAGAAAGGAAGCAGCTCTGCTTCTGTTTCATGTCAACTTTGCTGCCATTGGATAGTCGGCGAGATTTCAAACAGATAAACACCCCTTTGGGAAGCCCGAATGCCTTGGCAGACAATTTTAGGCCTTGATTTGATTGATAAATCCTTTGTGACAAGAGGGGATGAAACAGGCCCCCAGTTTGGTACATATAAATAGGAAATTAGCTGGCAAAGTTGTCAAAGATAATTAACTTTCCGATTCTGCGGGTCTATTCAGGTTGACATCCTGAAATTATTTAGAAATGCACATGTCAACGCTCTGACAGAATTTGGGGCTGATCAGATAAACAGATTTGGAGATGTTTGATTGTAAAATGATGTAAGCGCTTAGCTGGTGTTTTATCACCGCGAGCTTCCGTTCGCTGCTGTGGATGTTCAGGGAGAGGGTTTGGTGGTTTGGGGTGACTGGGGGCCAGGGGTTTGGGGGTGGGGAGATTGAATAGGATGCACAAAGTACAACAGATTGACCTTCTTTTACTCTCAGTGAGTTGAGAAATTCCTAGCCTTCAATTCGACCACGATTAACCTCGGACTTAACCCAAGGACTCCTCTCCAAGCCTCAACCTCCAGTAGGAAGGGAAGCATTCCAAAGGATTTGGCAGCAGGCACATTGTTCCTCTGTCAAACCCAGTCTTGGCCAAGCAAGTGCAGTGAGCAAAGTCACCTAGAATCACTGCTCTTTCTTATTCATCATGAGTTTGGGTAGATCACTGGGCCTGACACGCTATTAAAAGTGGAGAACACCTTTGCGACATTTCCACCTTATTATTGGAAATTGCCTCTTTAAAAGACCAGTCCAGAGCCAAAGTCTTCCAATGAAGAGACATCCTTCCTCCAAGTGAATGAAGATGGATGGGAACTAACATTTGCTGAGCACCTACTCTGTGACAGAGGCCAAGCTGGACACTATATTGTGTTATTTGCTTATTTTAACCTTTGTAATTTCCATAGTAGATATCTTTATCATTGATGATGAGAAAATAGATACTACTCAGAAAGGTTAGATCAGCTACTGTAGGTAACCCAGCTATCAAAGAAGTGAAATTTGGATTTGAACATGGGTTTGGCCGTTTCTGCTCTTCCCCCAACACGATTTTCTGGTTAACAGAATTGTAGACTCTTAGAGAGAAGGGATTTTGAAGATCATAGAGTTCAGAGTTCAGCAACCCATGACCCAGGGGCCAAATCCAGCCTGCTACCTGTTTTTGAATGGCTTACGAGCTAAGAATGCTTTTTTACATTTTTAAATGGTTGGGAAAAAAGTCAAAGTAATATTTCACGACATGAAAACTACATGAAATTAAAATTTGTCCATAAATAAAGTTTTATTTGAACATAGCCTCATTCATTTATGTATTGTCTACTACTTCTTTTGTGCTATAACTGCACAGTTGCATAGTTGCAACAGATACCATATGGCCTTCAAAGCTGAAAATACTTACTGCATGGCCCCTTACAGAACACATTTGCAAACCCCTGGTTTCATGGGTGTCTCAGCTAGAGCTTATTGAACTCTGGCTGTAGCAAGCACTGGCAAAACTCTCAACAGGTATTATCTAATTTAACTACTCAAGGTGGGTACTGTGAAGTGTTATACAGGTGAAGAAACAGGTGAAGAAAGGTTCAAGAAGCTGGTCAGGCTAACTCAGTAGAGCCAGGATTCACACTCAAAGCACATGTACTCAGTTCCCTTATTTTATTGCCATTTCACTGTAATTCCACGTTGCCTGGATGTGGCTTTTCTAGACTAGGCGCTTGAGATGTAATGGTGATTATCACTGGGGTGGACAGAGTAATGGCCCCCAAAGACGTCCTCATCCTAATTCCGAGAACTGTGAATACCTTCCAGGGCACAAGGGACTTTGCAGATATTATTAGGAATCTTGAAATGAGAAGGTGGTTCTGGATTATCCAGATGGGTTTAGGGACCAGAGGGAGGCAAGAAGATCAAAGAAAATGAAAGGGACAGGAGGACGGAAGCAGAGGTTGGAGTGATGCAGGACCTCGAGCCAAGGAATGCAGGTGATCTCTAGAAGCTGAAAAAGAACAGGGAAGTGTATTCTCCTCTGACCTCCTGAACTGCGAGAGGATAAACTTGTGTGGCTTTAAGATACCCCGTCTGTGGTCATTTGTTACAGCAGCCATAGGAAGCTAATATACACACACCGCCCCACCCCACCAAGTCCTCGCCTTCAAGCTTCTCTGTGTGGTACGAGACCCAGCCATCCACAGAAGTAGATTTGAAAGGAAAATCTGCGCTGCAGGTATTAAAAAAGTTTAACTTACTGGGGGTGGGATCAGGCTCAAGGCTTCCTAAGTAGGGATTAGAGGGCTTGCAACACTACAGAGCTGTGTCTTCAAGGAGGTCCTTTCTTTATTCCAGTTTCTGGGGCTGGATCTGGCGTCTTCCAGGATCAGCCACAGAGCATAATGAAACCAAACACAAGAATCAGAGGCAACTTTCCCCCAAATTTGTCGTGCTTCAGTCTCTACAACTTGCACGACACTTGTGAGGCTAAACTCAGGCTTTCTGGTGCATGACCTATACGTGGTACCGAGTTCCTTGGTGAGTTTTCTTCATTTTATTGAGGAGCTGGGCTTTTGCAAAAGGGAACTCAGAATCTTGCCTGCGTTTTATTAGTATTGTGACCATGCAAATTAATTTGGAAGGCAATATAATTTTCCTCTTGTATAGAATTCAGTTTTGATTACTGGCATGTCACTGAATTTCCAGCTTTCACGAAAGCTCTTATTATGAGAAATTAAGATACCTTTCTCCTTCATCCAAATAAAATAAACATATGGCTATGGGACGTGATTGAATTAAAAAATATCATTTAATCCAGGGAAGATAATTAGTTGAATGAAACTGGAGAGGAGAAACTCAATCTAGGGTTTGAATGTTGACATGAAATTGTGAAGGCTATTTTCACTCATCACTGACTTTTAATAGCACTTTGTACAGAGTAATTTGCAGCCTAAACCTTGTTAATGTGATATTGGTTATTTCAGAATCACGCTGGTGAATCAGAGCCATTCCCCAGTCTACTGCTGGCGTGTCCCAGTACGTTGGCATAGATATTCAAGGAGTGGTATCTAGCAATGCATTGCCTTGCTTCTCAGTCGGCTTTATTTTCCATGGTCATGCTTTGTTCAAAATGTCACTTGGGAAGAGAGTAGAAAAGTTAGCTGCTGTAGGTGTACCGTGTGTATACCACCGCTCTCTGTGTATCATCTGAGGGGCATGTGTGTGTCTGGGGCATGGTTCATAGATTTGAGGGAGTAGCCTTGATCTTCCATGCTGGCCTGTGTGCCCTGAGTTTTCTTTCAAATATTAAGGTCAATGTCACATACGTCCTTGGAACTTAGCACTTTGAGGCATACCCTGCCTGATTTCCAACTGCCAACCCCTGCAATTTTTTGAGTGCTTTCTCTGGCCTCTGGAGCCCACTCTGTCTGTTTTGAAGCAAGCTGGAAAGGTTTAGGATTGTTAGTCCTCAGTCAATAACTTATGTGAGTTGGTGGAGAGAGAGAGCACAGCTCTCCCGGGATGGGGGTGGGAAGTATGGACAGCCACGTGGCTTTTCTGCTCTGCTCCCAGCGCTCCCCAGAGAGAGCCCCAGTTGCCCTCCGTGGTAACGAGTGCGAAAATCCACACTTCGCCAGTTTCTGTCCCTTCCCTATCCCAGTCTCCCAGTTCCTTGCTGGTTTTTCCTGAAATTACCTTCTAAGCAAACCACCTGCACCCAAATCCTCGTCTTGTTGTCCTTTGGGGGGAAACCAATTCAAAACAATCATTATGCCAGCAAGTGCATTCACTTGCTTGTTTGTTAAACCCTGGTCGGAAGCCTGTTCAGGGCAAGCGGCTGAGAACCAGGTAAGAACCCTGCCTGGAGGAGCATAGACCCTGGTGAGCAGACACATGTTAAACAAGCAGACAGACATGGAAAGGATAGTTGCTTCGGGTTGTACCTAAGTGTCCCGCTGGAAATAAGCAGGGTCGTGGGAGAGAGTGATTGATGGGAGAAGATTTATATAGAGCGGTCATGAAGTGTCCGTTTATGAGCTGGTGACCTGAGGCCTGGAGGATGAGAAGGAACCGACATGCAAAGACCAGGGCAACACTGAAGTGTTCAAGGAGCCCAAGGAGGGTGTTGAGTTTGGAGTGTTGAGCACAAGGGAGAGACAGGGATTTGACAGGAGAATCAAGGGAGGAAGGGTGGGCTTGATCAGACCCTCCAGGCTCTCATGGGCTGTGTTAAGACATTATATTTTAAGGAGGACAACTCAAGTTGCTGAAAAAATTGCTAGACTAGCCGATCACCATTGCTGATAAGGACTGGTACGGGGCTTAACAATAATGAGGATGGGGGTAGAAGGCAAGGAAGTAATATTTGCTGTGAACTTAAGGCCACCCATCGGACAGAGTGCTGTATACCTTCTAACATCTAATTTTAATACTTTGAGCAACCTGTTAAGTTGGGGTTGTTTCTCATCCCTTGATGAGAAAATAGAAGATACGGGAGTTTGGAGTTTACCTACAGCTGAGTAGGTTGCAAGGATTTAGTTGAGTTTTGAACCCAGATCTCTCTGGCTCCTGCATGAATGCTATTCCAATGCTATTATTAAACCACACTGCTCTCTTTGCTTTATCAAAAACACTTTAAAATCATTAATAAGCAGTAAGTTACCAATAAGAAAATGAGTCTGAGATCTTTGAATAAAGTGAAGAAAATCAGAATCAGTTTATGAACTTAATTGCTATTTAACTCACATGTTTCCTGTTCAATGAAAGTATTAACACATTTTGATCATTCTATCTTGCCAAACTTTGCGTCAAGCTTTTTCTCCGCTCTTGTTCTATTTGCTACGCTTAAAAGGCCCGATACCTGGGGTGTGTGCGTGTGGGTGGGATACCCTGCAGATGTGGTGGTTGACTGCCCTTGGCACGTTCATGGGCAGAGATCAAAAAAATGGGAAGAAAATGCTTATCTCCCTTCTGGCTGCCTATAGTTAGGAACGAAACTCTTCCCTCAGCTGACTTGCATCTCTAGGATTTGCTTAATTAGAGAAAAGCTTTTCCCATCAACTGTAGATGGTGAAAGTGGTTCCCTAATCGCATAGCAGTCCTTATCATTTGCCCATAGAAAGAGAAGGAAGAGGTGTGAATGTAAACAGAGGAATATGTTTCTTACTGTCCAAACCCCTCCACCTACTATTATAAGCAATTTAGTCCCTTCTTAGCTGGTTTACCTAAAGAAATGGCTGTTGAGCCCCAGGGAAGGCCTGTGGCTGGGGTGATGGGATGTAGTCTGGAGTCGTGGAGGTGTCAGGGAGTCCGTTACTGTCTAGAATACTTGTTGGATTCATATGAGCAATTCTGTTTGGATTCCCTTTAAATTTTATATTAACAATATTGACTTCAGTAGCTGAGTCAGATCAACCCAATGGATTTTAATATTTCGATTGACAGGACCTATTAACTCACTTATTTAGAGCACCTACTATGTGTTGAGCACAGACAATACAGCCGTGAACACAACATACAAGGTACCTACTACTGTGGAGCTTTGGTGCAGCGGGGGTTTCAAACAAATAAACCCTCGAGCATCAGGTATGAACATGCGTTATGATGCTAAAACGTAAGGAGGCTGGGGGAAGGGGGTTTTCAGAGAGGGTGGTCAGGAAAGGCATCCTCAGAGGTCACAATCAGCTGAAATCTGAGTGTCCGGGATGTCACCATGCAAAGATGTGGGAAAAGAGCTTTTCAGAGAAGGGAGAGTGCAGATACAAAAGTTCCAGGGCAGGAGTGACCTCAGTGCATTTAAAGATCCAAAATAAAGCCGCATGGCATGAGCTGAGGAACCAAGGGGAAGAGAGGCGGAAGGAGACGTTGGCCGGTAGACAGAGTGAAGACTGTTGGGAAAGCATTAGATGGTTTTCATGAGACTCATAACATGACCTGATATGCTTCTTTAGAAAGATCATTCTGGCTTCTTTTAGAGGGCAAGACCACAGCCAAGAGCCCCAGCCAAGGAGGTACGGTGCCTGTTGGGGAAGAAACACTGGTGTCTGGCATCAGGCAGGGGAGGGTATGGAGGGAGCAGCGAGTGGGTTTGGGAAAAGCTTTGGAGGTAATTCAGCAGGACTTGGTGACGAATCAGATCACAGGAGGGAGATAGAGGGAATAAGGGTAGCTCCCGGGTGGTGGGTCAGACTGACAGAGGGGGGTGCCATTTCCAGGGGTGAAGATCACCATGAGAGAAACTGGCTCAAAAAATAAATCACGAGTTTTGTTTTGGCCTGGTTTTTAGACATTCAAGTAGGTGTAGAAGTCATATGAGGAGTTCTGTACATTATTCTAGTAGACTAGTTGCTCTTCTAGTAGTTTAAAGATCAAAATTTAGGACTCAGCCTAATTAAAAATGAATATTTAGCTTGACAAGGTCCAAATCCTCCCTTGTGTAATAATAATCTTCATTCCTTGAGTCTTTGTTCAGAGTAAGACAAAATTCTGTATTTTACTCATACGCTTCCAATGAACTTTTGATGAACACTTTCACCTTGAAGTAGGGTGTGTGTGTGTGTGTGTGAAAAAGAAAATGAGAGAGAGGGATAATCTTTCATTCTTTCCAGGCACTTTGCATTCGCATTGGTTTTGTAAGTCTCACAGCAAACCTCTGATATTGGTACTTGTATCATTATGATTCAATTTGGCTTCACATCACAGAAAATCTCTCCACAGTGGTTTAAACACAAAAGGTTTATTCTCACAAGTAAAAGAATAATCAGAGCGAGGCAATGCAAGGCTGGTATGGCAGCTTCTTGAAATTACCAAGGGACACAGGCTCCTTCTGCCTTGCTGCTCTGCTATTTTTAGCCTGCTGCCTCATGGTCCAAAATAGCTACAGAAGCTCCAGCCATTATAGATGCATTCCAGTCCACAAGAAAGTATCCATAGAAGTAGAAGGCCATACCTCTTCTTCTTAAAGGTCAGTTTTGGAAATATGGTACCACACATCTGCTTATAATTCATCGGCATCTGTATACACCTAGCTTCAAGGGAGGCTGGGAAAATAGTCTTTTGGTAGAGTGACATTTGCTGAGGGAGAGAAACAGACAGTGGATATTAGCAAGTATATAGCAGTCTTGCCTTAGTCCTAGCATGCTTACTTTACTTGCCTAAGACCACATAACTTAAAACAGATAGGCAGGGCTGAGACCTAAATTTTACTATTATTTGTTCTCTTATTTTCTGCCTTTCCTGTACTCAGCTCTTCTATTATCTTCACAGTTGAGAAAATGGCTAGTTTTTCTCAAACACCCTCTCAGAGCTATTTATTTCCCCATTTTTAGCACCAGGACCATTCTCTGAGTTCTGCAAAGTGTTATGGGGAACAGAAGAAAGGGAAAGTACTGATTTCAACCTTGCAACGCAATCACTCCCAGCTTCCATAAATCAGCAGGTTTTTAGGATGCGGCAGGAGAGCACCATCTGATTTTTACACACCTGATTCACAATAAAATCTGCACGGGGGCTTCTTGGGTGCTTATTTTCCTGAAAGGCTAAGGCAGCAGAAACCCATCTATTATATCAGGGGAGAAGGATTCACCCATTTAGAGGTAACTGGTAAATGCTGGTATAGAGCATTTTAACTTTCACTATCCATTTTTAATGCAACTTGGTGGAACGTATCTTTGCACGTGTACTGAGATGCCCAGAGAGCATCCTTAATGACTTTTCTGCTATAAAGCAAAACTTCACTTTAAAAAAAAAAATAGGGACTTCCCTGGTGGTCCAGTGGTTAAGAATCCACCTTCCAATGCAAGGGACGTGGATTCGATCCCTGGTCGGGGAACTAAGATCCCACGTGCCAAGGGGCAACTAAGACCGTGCACCACAACTACTGAGCCCACATGCTCTGGAGCCCGCACGCCACAACTAGAGAGGAGCCCACGCACCACAATTAGAGAGAAGCCAGCGTGTTGCAACAAAGAGCCTGCACGCCACAACAAAAGATTCTGTATGCCGCAGTGAAGATCCTGCATGCTGCAACTAAGACCTGATGCAACCAAATAAATAAATATTTAAAAAAATAACAATGAATACCTGGATCTCAGATCTCTTTCACTGGCCTGAACGTTTGGCTTTATGAAGTCCAATAGTGGTAACTCCTCTTGCTCTAGAAGAACCATCCTCTTTCCTCCTCTGATAAATTCATATCCACTGTATTACGTGACTTGAAACCCAAGCCTTAAGCCTGGCATTAATGCCTGTACGACTTGGGAGCCATATGTCAACATAAGGGCAAAGCGTGGCTCACCTGCTAACAGAGGCACCAGTTAGCTTGACACTGGGGTAGCCACGTCAAGTTTTGGGTCTCAGGTTGCCTCACCTGTCAAAGGAGGTGGTTGGTTTAGACCTTTTGGGATTTCCCATGCTCCTGGACAGGGCGAGGAGGTGGCGAGAGCTGTGATCAGTTATCCTAAGTGTGTAGTCCCACGACTGGAGTTCTCAGCAGGGTTCTGTTAAGTGAGCTCCTCTGATGAAACATCCCTTCTTATATCCTGCACAGGAGGGGGTGCTTTGCCTGCATGCTCTCACACAGTGCTCTCAGTGGCTTGACGACATGGTTGCTGTCATCCGCGTTTTACAGTAGGGGAAACTGAGGCTGAGAGAGACCAATAGCTCACTCTCACTATCTCAGAAGTAGTAGAACCCGGATTGGAACTCAGACATATGATACCAACATATGGGCTTTCTTGCAGGAAAGCCAATTCATTACATGGATATTCAAAATAAACTAATTTTTAAAACTTAGCAGCACTGGGCATAAATAGGTTGAACCGTATGAAATTGCCGGTACTTGATGGCGTTTGTGCTGCAAAAATGTCAGTCCCATGGGGTTCAATCAGTAGATAAAGTAATCCCTTGCCAAATCATTTTACTCAGTTTGGAGCTTGGCAAATAAAATTACTGAAGGACTTCTAGAATGTGTAATTCTAGTCCTCACCTAAACCCAGTAAGCAATGGCATTATGAAAAGGCTTGGTCATTACTCCCGTCTAAGTATCATCTCTTTTCCTTTCTGCACCACAGCCCCCAGATCTACTATCTCACCAGGGATTAGAATAGTACTTCCTAAGTGGCAGATATTTTTATGTAATTTACGGAGTTGCATTTTTTAAAAATTTACCGCTACAATGCTTCAGTTACAAAGAATAAGAAGATTTATGCCCAAAGAAGTTTACTGCAACAAGATTCACAATATGTATGTGATCTCAAGCAATACAGAAAAACATGACTGGAGAATCTAGTAGGGTTATACTAGTGATTGTGGAATGGAGCTGAGTTTTGTTTTATTTTCTCCCTGCTCCTTTATATTTTCACATTCTTCCTAATTTTCCTGTCGTATATTAGTCCATATGAGAAGAAAATCAAGTAAAACCCTCAAAAATGAAAGAAAACTCTTCAAAAGTAGAATTTAAATATGGCAGGACAAAAATATTAATGTGAAATGAAGTCCTATTCTGTCCTTTGGAGAAGAAAGACGTTGATTTGATGAGAGAGGAGCTGAGCAGATCTACAAAAGGTGTAGCGAGCTGGGAAAAAGAAGGAACATGAAAAGGACGGAGCACAGTGCCTGTGAGCTGCGAGGCCACTAGAAGAAAAGGAGAGCTGGGGTAGCCCAGTGTAGATCTCTCCCTGAAATGCCACATCCTTGGGGAGGCCTTCCTGAGCCCTCTAATTTAGAGCCCCCTGGTCCCCCCTCACATAGGATGACCCTATAAACTCATACTTTTTACCCAGGACCTCCTGGTTTTAGCACTGAAAGTTCCAGACCCTGGGAACCCACTGGGGGAAGGTCGGTCATCTGCCTGTCACAGCACCTCTCCCCTACTTCAAACTGTTGTAGCACATGTTACAGCTGTAACAATAGAGCGCAGTTGTTACAGATGTGTAATTTCCTTATCTCTCCAGTTTCCTTGTATCTATCTTCTAGGCAGTACATTTCACGAGGGCAGAAACCATCCCAGTGAATTGCAGGTGTGGATATTGGGGGATTTATTGAATGAGATGCACTGGCCAGGCACAGGCAGTCTGAGCTGAGCGTGTGTGAAGATGGAGGTGGGGGGGGGGAGAGTCTGGTGTGTCAGTAGCTGAAAGCCTTCCAGTGTGGCCAGTGAAGGTTCTGAAGGCTGGAGCAAGGCCATGCTGGAGCATTAGCATTTGGGGGGCCATCGAACCCTTTCACTGTCTGCTGAAAGCGATGGACCCACTCTCCACAGAAATGCACAGTTGCACATCATTTTGCATATAGATTCAGAGTTTTGAGCAAGAGTGGCAGAACTACAGCCCATAGGTCAAATCTGGCCAGTGGCATGTTTTTTGTAAATAAAGTTTTATTGGAACATAGACACAACCATTCATCTACATATCGCCTATGGCTGCTTTCTTGCCAAAGCTCAGAGATGCGTGCTTCTAATACGCAATGTGATGAACTTGCAACGCCTCAAATATACCGTTTGGCCCTTTACAGAAAAAGTTTTGCCAGTCCCTGCTTTAGAGAGCAGTTGAGAGCCTGGCGATGCCTAGACCCAGGTTAAACCCTTGCTGTAGAAGTTAGAGAGCTACTGAAGGATTTTAAAGATGACAGCAAAGTGGTTAGTCCCCCTTTGGGTGGAATGGATGGTGTGGAAAGCAGGACACTGGGAGTGCAGAAACCTTTGAAGCAGTAGCCCAGAGGAGAGGTGATGAAGATTGAACGAGGACAGGGGCATGGAGTGGAGAGCACAGATTTTCAGCTGCCTGACTTTCCACCTCTGCTCTGCTTCCCCACACACTCAACTCTGCCCCGGATGGAAACAGCCCCAGCAGTTCTAGTCCACACTTGACCACAAGCTGATGGGCTCCACACGGATATTGTCAAATCAGCCCCTCTAAGGCTCATTGCTGGCAATGCACAGAGCTCTAATCAGGGAATTCACTCATCCGCTTCTGCTTTGTGCAGTGCTGGCTTTAAAAAGATCTAAACCCAAAAATTGAAAAAAAAAAAAAATCTAAAACCCCGTGGGGTTCACAGAGCAAGTCAAAGAGCAAGAGCTTATTGTTGGCTTTTTCAAAACAACCTCTGCCTTTGAAATGCGTGGTCTTAACAGTTCTGCGTCAGGACAAATTCAGGGTGCGATGAGATCTAGCTGCTCACCCTTTCATTGTCCATGATGCTGGGAGGTGACAAGAATCAAAGAGAGGATAGCAACATGTACCCTCAGATCTGCTCCCCGCAGGGAACCGCCTCTTCCCGTTCACAGTGTCAGAGTTCAGGGGCCACATTTGGCGTTGAGATACTGGATGTGAGTGCTCATCTCTACATTAACCCTCATTTTTTCCCTCCACTTGGAAGAACTTGGCTATTATTGCCGTAAGCAGTGCTGTAAAGGAACGGCTCAGCTAGTGCTGGGCAGTTTTGGGGTCCAAGAATGTTCTCAGGGATGATAAGGGGGGAAAGAACCGTGAGGGGAAATTGCACGAATCGTGCTGCAGTGTGGGTGGACCTCAGAAACATTATGGTACGTGAAAGAAACCAGTCACAAGAGACCACAGATCGTATGATTGCATTTATTCTGTGAAATGTCCAGGACAGGCAAACCCATAGAGACAGAAAGCAGAAGAGTGGTCCCCAGCAGCTGGAGGGAGTGGGGAGTGGGGAGGGAGTGCTTAATTGGCTCGGGGTTTTACTTTGGAGTGATGGAGACATTTTGGAACTAGATAGAGGTGGTGGTTGGACAGCAGCATGCGTATACTCAGTGCCACGGAACTGTGCACTTTACAATGGCTAACTTTATGTTATGTAAATTTCACTTCCGTAACTTATTTCAAAACGGAAGAGGCGGAGGGGGAGGAGGAGAAGGACATGGCCCTTGGTGGTCTACACTTCTTCTCGTGGGATTCCAAGAAGCCATCTTCATCCCAACAGCATGCGGAGCTGTCTCCGTGTCGATGGCCATGTTAGTCCTCCCGTTTTTGCTTTCTCTCTGTATCCTGCCACCACATGCCATCGAATGACCCCCAGAGTTCTCAAATCGACCTGTTCCTTTCCTGTCTCACTGTCACCACCTTTCTCTAGGACCTTCATCTCCCCCAACTGGGAAATGCCCTTTCTTCCTGCCTCAGTTTCCTTATCTCCACTCTGCCCTCTGGCCAGAGAAATCTTTCTAATGTGCTTCTCGCACCATGTCATGCTGCTGTGCCCCGTGTCGTGTCTTTTCTCCCTCCCTCGTGGTAGAGAGTTCACGAGCCTGGTGTGGTAAACGGAAGAGGACCTTGGACTTGGATTTGGACACTCCAGGACACCCTGATTCCGACCCTGTCTGGTGTGGCGTTGTGGCCGACTCATGAGTGTATTTATTAACACGGGCTCTGTTTTTTTTCTCTCTTTTGTTGCACGGTGGTAACAACAGTCTATCACTGGGTTTGGTGAGAATCAAGTGAGATTACATGTGGCCGACAGTTACTGAGCACTTGCCCAGGCAGACCCTGGACTAATGACATCGTTTGTATTTTCTCAAATAAGAGAAGACTGCATTCAACCTAAGGCTCTATGTATATTTGACCCACTATCATCATCATCACCATCATCATTACTTTTTAAAGTCCCCTTCAATGTGATCTCATGCTTTGACTCTTTGCTTTTATTCTGTGCGTGGTAGATCAGTTTTCCCACCCATACCTGTCTATGCGTGGGGGCCTCACACCACTGTCTGGACTGTCCCTCTGCTGGGAGCTCCCATCCTTTGCTCACAGCTCCCAGTTAGGCTACTGGCAGTATCTCTAAGTAGCACAGTTTTCCTCCAGGAAGGTCTGAGAGGACTGAGGCTATTTGCCCAAAGATTTCTCAGACTCAAGCTGCATTTCCGAAAGCTGAGGTAGCCATGGCGAGTTGAGAGAGGCAGAGATCCCCAGATCTCCTTGTCCTGGGTGCTGAGCTTCCAGAAGAAATTCACAGCCACACATGCTGTGTATGCCAGAGTTGTGTATCCCAGAGTTGTCCCACGAGAGTTGTCCCACGAGAGTGCACATCCCAGTTTGCCAAATTTTAATCATACAACTGTTTTCGTTCACATGTTCTGCAAAGACCTTAATCTTTGGTTAAAGTGCTAGTCTTGGGTGAGGCGTTTCTTACAAACACCCATGAATCTTTGACGGTGGCCGTGTGCCCATCTTTAGTGTGGCTGAACCAGGCCGTTGACTCCCTGCCCTGGGATGGACCTGCTTCTCTTACGTGGTCCAGAAGCTGCGGCTGTGTAGCGTCTCCTTTGTCTTTGACAGTTCAGGTTGTATCCAGGAGGGCTGATGAGGTAGGAGGTCTATAGGAGGCAGGAAACGGACAGTTGATTCTTTTTATGGTCACTTGACAAGTAATGTGACTTTCCAATACGCAAACAAAAACACATTTCTTCCCTCCTTCCATCGACCCCTTTATTTTAATTCTAGTTTGGGGCTGGCTGAGAGGGAGCATGGAGACCCCAAGTCTTGGCTGAGATGTTATGAACAGTGTTTGGTTTACTGATTTCTTGAATACATGTTTATTCAGCACATACTCTGTGTCAGGAATTATGCTAGGTGTTGGAAAGTGAGGTGAAGCGTGTGAACATGGTCACAGCCCTCCCGAAGTTTATCACGAAGAAGGGATGACACTTAAAGAAGGAATTACAATCAGGCAGTGTTGAGCCCAACAGTAGAAACCAGAGTATGTTAGAGGAACGTCACACAGAGGCGTCTCCCTGGTGAGAAGCGGTCTGGGAATGCTTCCTGTAGGCGTTAACATGTGCACGGCAACCTGAAGAATGGAGAAGAATGGGCCACAGGGGAGCAGTGCGGGCCACTAGACTAGCACATGGAGAGGCTGAGAGTGCGAGACAGCTTGGCATGTTCGAGGGAGTGACGGGGGTCAGTGCGGCTGGAGTGCGTGGAGAGTTGTAGAGGGTTCAGGGGGTGAGGAAGGAGGAGAAAAGTGAGAAACGAGGCTGGAAAAAGTAGCTGGGCCTGACGTCCAAGGTGCCTCCCTGGTCCTACGGCACCCAGAGAGAGTCCCTTCTGCATGGGGTTCTCGGTAGGAGGGAATCCCAGGGCCCCTCTGAATTCTAGTTCCCCCACACTTAAGAGCAAGTCACTGCTACTCAGAGCCCTGGCGTCTTTACCTACAAAAGGACACAGTGGGCCTGGCCCCATACAGAGGTGGGAGGATTGGAGATGGAGTGCCGCGTTCAGTTACCATGTGGTCAAGGCTCCCCTGGAGATGCTGATGCTTTGGTGGCTGCCCGGACCTAGCCCGCAGCCCCCTCTGGCCTCAGCCGGCAGACATGGAGCCTGAAAGGCCAGCCAGCGGGCAGGCGGGAGGAGCGTCTCGCTCACGCAGCCACAGACAGGGCGCCTGTCACGTTTTCCTGACTTGGAGGAGAGGGCTTGGGCACCACATAGACGCAGACTTGGCTCTTTATCCTGTTATCTGCTCATTTTGCTCATCCAGGCACTCACTCCAACATAACTTCTCAGCACCAGGGAGACGCCAGGCACGGTGAGCCAGACAGGCATGACCCTTGCCGCCCTCAGAGACCTTAGCATCTGGTCAGGAAGAGAGAAATTAAACAGAGAAGTACAAAAATAATCACAATTGTCAGAGGAGCTAGAAAGGACGAGTAGAGCATTACCAGGGCTCCTTAACTGTTTGGAGGTTTATGGTTTGAATATTGGCTCTCCTGATTATCTGATGGGGAGGTTCCTGGACCCTTCTGTGCCTCAGTTTTCATCTGCAAAATGTGAGAAGTGGGGCTAAACCATGTAAGAAAACGGTCGTTTTAAACTGTGCTACATCAGACTCGCTTGGCTAGACCTTAAAAATCCCAGTGCCCAGATTGTACCCACACCAACTCAATCAGGATCCCTGGGGGTGGGCCCCACACACTTAAATTTTCTTAGAAATTCCTAGGTGATAGAAACGTGCAGCCAAGTTTGGGAACCAGTGCTCTAGCCCAGCACTTCTCACACTTTCACATGCCTGTGAATCACCTAGAGTCTTGGAAAATGTAGCTTCTGATTTATTAGCTCTGGGATGGGACTGGAATGTTTACATTTCTTTTTTTTTTTTTTTTTTTTTTTTTTTGCGGTACGTGGGCCTTTTACTGTTGTGGCCCCTCCCGTTGTGGAGCACAGGCTCCAGATGTGCAGGCTCAGCGGCCATGGCTCACAGGCCCAGCCAATCCACGGCATGTGGGATCTTCCCGGACCGGGGCAAGAACGCGTGTCCCCTGCATCGGCAGGCAGACTCTCAACCACTGCACCACCAGGGAAGCCCAGGAATGTTTACATTTCTAACAGGGCCCTGGGCAGTGGTTCTCAGCTGGGGTGATTATGCCTCCAGGGGACCTTTGGCAATGTCTGGAGACATTTTTGGTTGTCAGAACTTGGGATGGAGGGAGGTGCCGTTAGCAGCCAAGAATACCGGCTGCTTGACTGCAAGTCAAGAATACTGGTAAACATCCCACAATGCACAGGGCAGCTCCCACAACTAAGACATTTCTGGCCCCGAATGTCCATATTGCCGAGGACTGAGAAACCCTTTTCCAGGGTGAAGCTGATGCTGCTAGTACCACAGACCATGCTCTGAGGAGCAACAGAATCCCCTTCTCCAGTTTAGCCACAGCGCCTCTGGGCTGAGCTGTCCAAGTGAGACTGAGGATTCATCACAAAGCGAGCTGACACAATGAGCAGAGATCAAATTTTGTCTTTGGTTGGGGTTTTGGTGAAAGGCAGAGAGGATTTCACTGGCCCCAAAACTTTGGTGTTAGAGAAGCGGCTGTTTGAATGTTTGTAAGGATGTAGCATTGAGAAATCAAAGGCAAACTTCCACATTTCCACCGGGTTGAAGCAGCACAGACAAAAGAACGAAAGGAGGCAAGCGCATGAATTATTAACAGCCCGGGCGTGAAAGTGTGGTGCAAGCCTTTTTAACACTGTTCGAGATCAGGATGAGGAAAAATGGGCTGAGACTTAATTGTTTCATTGACTTTTGCAGAGGAAACCCAGAGTCATCAAATACACACACAGAGCGCAGAGGAAGAATTCATGCACAACACTTTCCTCCCTTACTTTTCCGTTAAGATTAGTTTGTAATTCATGGCTCTAATGACGTGCCTGGTGATGGAGTTGAGATCTAGCTGCAGGATTCCTCTCACACAGCCACCCTGCACAGCTCTCCAAAGCTTTCCCTCCACCCCACTCCCCCTGCCCTTCTTGAGACCCTCATCGTTTCTCATCCGGATGAGCACAGTGGTCTCCCAATTGGTTTTCCTGCATTTACTCCGTCAGCCTTCCCTTCAAAGTATCTCCACATTGTGGCTGATGGGAGTTGTTTCGGAAGAGCATCTGATCACCCCTGCCCAGGGGAAACTGTTTAATGGTACTTCAGGCTGTGGTCAGTTAAGTTTCCTAGGGCTCCACTATCTCCTAGAGCCATGGTCCTCTAAGCGTGATCTGTGGACCCTAGTGGGTCCCCAAGAGTCTTTCAGGGGGTCTTCAAGGTCAAAACTATTTTCCTAATATTAAGCCATTATTTGCCTTTATCACTGTGTTGACAGTTGCCCTGATGGCACAAAAGCCATGGGGGATGACAGTGCTGGTGCCTTAGCAGGAATCAAAGCAGAAGCATCCAACTGTACAAGTTGTCATTGTGCTCTTTACTACCATGCTCTCGGAACACAGAAAACAAGCAAATAAGTAAACAAAGCATTTTTTCCTTAAGAACATCCTTGGTAAAGGAATACAAATGATTAATTTAATTAAATCTCAACCCCTGAATACACATCTTTTAATATTTTGTGGGATGCAGCGCGAAGCGCTCAGAAAGCACTTCTGCTGCCCGGCAAAGCACAACGGCGGCCTCCAGGAAAAGCACTTTAGTGAGTGCTTGAGTTGTGAGCTCAACTAGCCACTTCTCTTCCTGAAACACCGTTTTCACTTGGAAGAGCAGCTGATACTCAGATAATTATTCAGACTGGGGTATTTGGCAGACGTTTTCTTGAAAACAAAAAAGGTGGGCCTGTCACTTCAAGGAAAACAACTGACAGTATTTGTTGCCACTGCTAAAATGCAAGCTTTCAAGTGAAAATTAGAATTTTGGACAGCTTGTATCTGTAACTGTGAGCTTGACAGCGTCCCAATACTTGGATACTTTTGTGATGAGATTGATGGTATTAATAAATGTGTTTTTTTTATGTGATACAAACGAAATGTGAAAATATTTAAAATCTGCATAACTCAGAGAATCCATATATTTCAAATGAATCATCATGAATGAGTTCAGGGACCAAAGTGCAAGATGGACCAATGGATTTTAATTGGACAGACTACAGAATGAATTACTGATAAAGTTTCAGATTCTACATTGCAGCTAACCTTTAAGAAATACCCCTTGTTGAGTTTTGGTGTAGTATCAAACAAGACTATCCACAATTATCTGAAAAGACTCTTAAAATACTCTTCTCTATTCTAGTTACATGTCTGTGTGAGTCTGGGTTTGCTTCATATACTTTAACCAAAAATTAAATGACAATGGATTGAATGCAGAAGGAGATGTGAGAATCTAGGTGTCTTCTATTAAGCCAGACTTTAAAGGGATTTGCAAAAAAGTGTTAAACGATGCCACTCTTCTGACTCAATTTTTTTTTGTCTTGAAAACTATGGTTATTTTTAAACAAAACTGTGTTATTTCTGTTGACATGTAATGGATTTAGTAGTATTATTTTAAATGAATAGATAAATATCTAAAAAATTCATCAGTTTGAATTTCTAAAATGTAAATATCGACAGACATAACTCACATAAACAAAAGCTGTTTGGAGACTTCAATAGATTGTAAGTGTGTGAATGGGTCCTTAAGACCATAAGTTTGAGGTCTGCCATTTTAGACCTCACTGCTGTCATGTCACCTCTTTGATCTTCTCTGTGCTCGGAATGATGGTCTGCTATTGTTTTTAACCTGTAAATGTTTACCACCCTAGAGGGCCTTGCATCTCAGAGAGTGATCACATTACATGATCAGCTGAAGTTTTGCAGGGCTAAGGAATTTGGGAGTTTTGGAGGCTTAATGGCTTGCAATGTGGAAAGCCATGCTGTGAAAAAGAATACCAAACAGCTGGTGGGAATTGAATGCCCACTGAGAATTGCTCTTGGACGCATTGGTCTTTCACCCTGAACTCATAGAACCTATAACTATCAACCTTCCCATTCGGCAGGAGCCGGGCTGAGCCACATGTAGATTGTTCCACAGCCCTCCTATAAAGGGCTTTCATAAAGGATGGGTTGGATTCATGGTGTTGCCTCCTCAGACTGAGCTGCTTCTTTTTTCTTCTTTCTCAGAGGTGACCCAGAAGTCACTATCGAGACCTGAATAGACTGGTTTCCAGTGAGAACGCTGCCCCTTCCACAAGCCCACCTCCTCAGAGCTGCAGGCATTTTTCAGGCCTCATCTAGCCTCCTCATGGGGTAAGTTGTCTTAGCCTGGACCAGATGGACTCCCCAAGGAAATTTGGCTAAAACATCTTCTCCTGAACGTCTGAAACTCCCATGCTCACAGGCACCCATCTGTTCCTCTTGAAAATATATCACAGCCAGTGTGTTTGGAATGAGCTGGAATTTTCACTGCAAATGAAATATCTCTGCCCCATTTTCTCGGACACCCAGTTCCCACTTTCACAGTGTTTGGTTTGCTGGGAAGACACACTTCAGTGCGACGCTAGCATTTTGGATTTCTGTGTCAGGATGGCGCCTAAATCCTGCCATTCACCCTCTTGTTCTCTCGTCTCCTGAGTCAAGGTTGCTGTATGAACAAGGGCAGAGACTAAATGGAAAATGGGGAAGGGCTTAGATGGAAATCCATGCCCCATGAAATGCGGGATTCCTACAATTAGCCGAGATTAGGCCAGGGGGCGCCAGGAAAGCTCCTTGCTTCTCCTTCCTGAATCTCTAGTCTTGTTTCTGAACCAGAGGGTGGGATATTATAACTGTAATTCCAGAAAAAGCCAGATCAGCCACACCAGATAAAGAGGATAGCTAGATACGACGTTCTCAGACACTAGGAAGGAGCTGGCGTGGGCAGCCCAGTCCTTGATGGTCCAAGTTACTTGGCTAATAATTGGAGAAGGGAGATGGTAGAAAGGAGATGGGAAGGCTTATTCTCCTTCCACATGGGGAATAGTGCTTGGCTTAGACTGGACTGGAGGAAAAACTAAGGATAGGTCCTTCTTGGACAGTGATTCTCAATCTCAGTACCACTGACATTTGGGCCTGGATAATTCTTTGTTGTGGTGGGGCTGTCCTGTACATTGCAGGATGTTTAGGAGCAACCCTGACCTTTACCCACCAGACACTAGTAGAACCTTCACCCCCCGCCCCGAGTCATAACCATCACAAATGTCTCCAGAACCTGCCAGTATACTGCCCCCTCTGTCTTTATGGATTTTACTGTTCTGGATATTTTGAACCAATGGATTCATGACATATGGCTTTTTGTGACTGGCTTATTTCACTTTGTATAAGGTTTTCAAGATTGATCGTGTTGCAGCATACACTAGTTCCTCATTTGTGTCCATTGTCAAATAATATTCCATGGTGACGTAACACATTTTATTTATTCATTCGTGAGTTGACAGACATTTGGGTTGTTTTCCAGTTTGTGGCTATAATGATACTATGTGCATTCACGTAAAGGTTTTTTGTGTGGACATAACTTCTCAATTCTCTTGGATGTATGTCTAGGAGTGGAATTGGCGGGTCTTATGGTGACTATATGTTTAACATTTCGAAGAACTGCCAGAGTGTTTTTCACAGTGGCTGCACCATTTTATAATTCCACCAACAATGTATAAGGGTTCCAGTTCTTTCATATCCTCAGCAAGACTTGTTATTGTTGGTCTTTCTGATTCATTCATCTATTCTTTTACTTATTCATTCAACAATTAATTACTGAGTACCTATGTGTGCTAGAGCCTAGGGTATAAAAGTTAGAAAATCACATAAGAAGCTTATGATATTTTGGCAGAGACCAACAGTAATCAAATGTTAATGCAAATAAAAGTAAAAATGCTGTTATGGGGGGAATTACAGAGGGGTAGTTGTGCATGATGCTATGTGACTATAATGCAGGCTTTCCTGGAGCTTTGACTTTGTGCAGGGGCTCGGGGAAGGTTTCCCTTAGGAGGCAATGATTGAGCTGAGATGTACAAGCTGAACGAGAGCTAAGTAGATGTTTGATTATAAACAATAGTGTTCATGGATCTCTGCCTCAGTTCTTCCTTCGTAATACGGAGTTTGCCAGATCCACATAACACTGTGGTTTGGGGAACTTAGTGAAAGCTATTGTTAGGGAAAGATTACATCCCTCAATTAGTGAGTCTGGTTTCCAGTTGTAGTGTTCTGCGCTCCCTCACTCTCCAGAAGAAAGGATCTCTAGACAAATGATGGTATTGATGGTGGTGGTGATAGTGGTGGTGGTGGTGGTGATGATGGTGGTGGTGGTGATGATGGCAGTGATCCTGATGGTGGTGTTGATGGTGGTGTTGATGATGGTGGTGATGATGGTGGTGGTGGTGTTGATGGTGGTGGTGGTGGTGATGGCAGTGATCCTGATGGTGGTGTTGATGGTGGTGTTGATGATGGTGGTGATGATGGTGGTGGTGGTGTTGATGGTGGTGGTGGTGATGATGGCAGTGATCCTGATGGTGGTGTTGATGGTGGTGGTGTTGATGGTGGTGGTGATGATGGTGGTGGTGGTGTTGATGGTGGTGGTGGTGATGATGTTGAGGTAGGCTGTGATTTGATGGCTGCCTTCTATGCACCAAGTACTGTGCTAAGTAATTTGAAACATCTTATTCATCTCTTATAATGACACTGCAATAGAAGGAGGTCAGCATGAGACTAGAATGAAGGAGAAAGGGAAAAAGGCAGTGGGGAAAAAGGCCCTGAGTTTACATATGAAGGAATTGGACTTACAGTTGAAGAAATGACTCTGAGGCAAATATTTCCAAGTCTGTGTTCAGAGAGCACCTGAAATAGGTACTTGGTTTCAGAAAATGTATTTTTATGCAATGTAGTTCTGTTTATACTTGAAGGGTATTTTACTTCTTGAATATGGAGTGCAATTTCTTTTATTTCAAATTACTTCTCTGGTATTAAGCTAAATGGTTTAGCTTAATCACATATAACAAACCTCCCAGTGTAAGGGCCTGGATCCCAAATCTTGCTACAAATTAGTTTCTAGCCCAGGCAATAAATGCATACCTGGAGCAAATTCAAAAAGGGAAACCACTTTAATTAGGTTTGAAAGTGTCTCCAGTCAGTTCCAGAATAGCTGTCACTGGATTTATGATGTACCTTCCAAATTGTAACTCTTTTCTTATTCAGCTTAAGTGAGACGGCCACAGAGAAACTGAGCTTGATTTCTTGAAACCTTAATATTTATCTCCCCAAATAAGTGCCTCTAGAAAATATATGGGTGAGATGGATGGAAGGCAAGCCGGCTCACCTATCAGCCTGTATCATCGTTTCCACTTAACTGCAAGGGTTCTAGGATTAATCCAATCAAACCTTCCTTGGAACATTTCCATTAGTATAATCTGACCCCGCTAATCTGTCATGCAACAGTTGCTTTCACTTTTACATTTATGCCCAAATGACAGTAATGCAGGCTCTCCTGGAGGAGGAGCTGGCACTGAGACTCAGAAGTTAGATGACTTGCAGAATATCAGTGAGTTCTACATGTCAGAACCAGGATTCAAACCCAGGTTACTCTAATTCCAGTATTTTGAGCCCAAGGAACATACTCAGAAGAAAATGTCAACGATGAAAATAATGGTCAGTCATTTCATTTATGTGATTCCCAGCTGTTTTGAAGTTGAGTCACCTGTTAATCTTTGTTGGATTCTTTTAGCCTTGTTTTCCCAGCCATAATACATGAACGTAGCAAAACACGAGAAAGTAGACAGCATGGCATGGCAGAAAGGCATGAGGTTGGAGTTGGAAAAGTGGGACTAGAGCCTGGCTTTCCACTTCTCAGCTCTGTGACTTTGCTCTTAACCACTCTGACCCTTAGTCTTCTCCTCTGGCTACAGAGAATTAACACCTCTGGGTAGAGAGCTGTGGTGAAGATGAAGGGAGAAAATGCCTGTGGACTCTAAATTGCCTTCCACGTTACTTACTACTTTTAACATCTAAACGAGTATGAGGAAGTGTGGCAGGAGAAGTCTGCAAGGTCTGCTCTGAGAGGTAATTGGAGGTGTCGTACTGTGTCAGGAAGCCACCATGACACTTAGCCTTGCGCACTCAACAGCCAGCTCTTTAATTCTTGCGTAAATGGTGTAGTAATTGTGAAGGAGGTAGGACGTTAGGGTTAGAATTCCCAGTATCTCCACAGTGTGCTGGACACTGTACTAAAAACTTTATGAATATTATCTCATTTAAATAAATCTATGTGATTGGTAGTAGTAGTACAATCCTCACTTCGCAGATGGAAACTGAGCACAGATTGGTTCAATTTACTTAAGTTAGTTCAGCTAAACAATAATTTTCTTTGATCCCAACTTCTTTTCCCTTCCATTTCCTTGTTATTATCAAAGTAGTTTACCAATGGAGGTTTAACTGTTTCTCCTAGATGACTGTCATGTAACTTTAATCTGACTGTAAAGTGATGTGGTAGGCAGAGTAAATCTCCCCCCCATACGCCCCCCGCCCCAAATTTCAGATGTCCCCATTATAATTTTAGGAGCTGTGAATGTGTTACCTTACATGGCAAAAGGGACTTTGCAGATATGATTAAGGTAAGGATCTTGAGATGGGGAGATTATTTTAGGGTATGTGGATAGGCCCAATGTCATTAAAAGGGTCCAGTGTAATACAAAAGCCAGAGACAAGAGATATGAGGACAGAGCAAAGGCCGGAGTGATGAATTTCGAAGATAGAGCCAGAGGCCAGAGCCAAGGCATGCAGGCAGCCTGTAGACGCTGGAAAAGGCAAGGACATGGATTCTCCCTTAGAACCTCCCGGAAGAATTCTGCAGTTTTAGTCCAATAAGACAGACCCATTTTGGACTTCTGACGTCAAGAGCTATGAGGCATTGGGTTTTAAGCCACTAAGCTTGAGTTGTGTTAAGTTTGTAGTAATCTGTTGAAGCAGCAATAGGAAGGTAACACAAAGGGTCAGACCAAATGATTGTTCTTGGCAAACCAACCAAACAAAACACCATCATAAACAGTCAAGTACACATAGCTCTACTGTGGGCTGTAACATTCAGAGTGGCAGTGGATTGTAAAGCCAGCCAGTGAGGTCAAGGCCACACAGCTGGGGAGTGCAGCTCCTGGAATCCAAGTCCAGGTCTTTCCAATCATGTCACCCTCCTTTGTTCATAAATATGGCCTGCGTAGTGACTCACTCCAGGGCCCACAGCTGGTTACCAGCAGAGCTGGACTGGAATACGGTCCTCATGCTCCAAATCCTTTTTTATTTTTTGAAAGCAATGATGTAACTCACAGACTCATCACAGAATGGGGATGCCTGACCTGGTCCTCCTGCCTCGTCCGCTTGACTCATTTCCGAAAGAAAGATGGATGAGTGTGGCGCTCATCCATCGCTTGTGACTCTCCTCACTCCCAGTCACGTGTGAGAGAATGATTGGCGTACAGTAGAGCCTGATGTGAAACAGTCACCAATAAGGTGGCTAATGTGTGCCAAATGTCCCAGACTGCACTTTGCTTCCTCGTCACCGCCACCCATTACTGAGGGAGAGTCCTGATAGGAGAGTGTCTTCGGTGTGAACAAGGGCTGGGGTGACTCATGGTTCAGGGCATACCCTATAGAATACCATGTCCTCCCCAATGCCAAGATTAGGATGCAGCTATATGACAAAGTTGTACTTCTGGGGGAAGGAAGGAAACTAAATGTGGATGGGCACTCATTTTGTATACAGAATTATGCCCAGTGATTTCAGATTGCTTAATTCTCACAATGGCATTATGAAGTATTATGGTTATGATTACTCTTTCCAAATGTGGAAACTGAGTCACAGATCCAACAGGTAAGTGGGCTAGAAGTAGTGCTGGGAAGCTTAGAAATGTGGGATTAATGGGGAAAAAACCAAAGTTGTAATTCATACCCTTGGGTAATTAAAAGGTATTTAATGTCCTCTGTTTTCACTTATGAACAGGAGTGTTCAAATTCCATTATTGGCCAACATATAACCCGTAGTTTATTTTGACCCACTAGTGTCCTGAATGGAGCTGATGTAAATCTATTTGTGTGGCGCTGGGTGAGACATTGAGAGTCGTTGCACACTACGCCAGAGAAGGATTCAAAGACTTGAATTGTAGTTGGGATATTATCATTACTAGTATTTTGTCTTGGACAAATCAAAAATTTTAAAAGAGGCTTTTCCCTGGACTTTCTTACCTGTTGAGGCAGCGTTAATGTAGAGAACATCATAGGTTTTGAAAACAGGAAAACTAGATTAAAATTCTGGTTCAGTTATATCTTAACTGTGGCCTTAAGCAAGCCCCTTAACCTCACTTGCCCTCAGGTTCATCATTAGGAAAATGAAGATAATGATATGTAGCTAGTAAGCCTCTTTAAGAACTGCGAGTAATAAATAACAAAGCATCTAGAAAGCAGGCTGGCCCACAGACTCGCATAAGTGGTAGCTCTCCTGCATGTCTCTCATTTTACTGTTTGAAGACCTTTGACCACTGTTTACGGGAAACTTCTTACACAATAGGCTATATGTCAAGGGTTATACTTGCATTATCTCATTAAATCTTCATCACAAGTTTAGGAGGTAGGTGGTATCAGAATCCTTGTAGGTAAGGAGAAGATAAATAATCTGTCCCTGTAACTAAAACCAGTGATAGAGTCAAGATCTGAATCTAAGTACTACTGACTCCAGAACTCCCACTTTTAAAATTAAGCCCAAGCTAATAATGTATATCCACATACATGATCACTTTTGTAGAAGAAGCTGGATGTCAATTCCCTCCTCTTCCTCTAATGCAGGTAGACAAACCAGTGACTTACTGAGTCCTTGTGAGTCCCTAGATGGCATCGGGACAAGAAAAACCCAGTACGAGCCATAGCAATGCTTTCTACTGAAAGTTATAACTGCGAGTAAGTGTCAAAGGTGTGAAGAAAGTGAGATTCAGATGTCTGATTGCCCACGTTCTCAGTGAGTGGAAGAGTTGCTGCTCAAGGCTGATGGGAACCTGCCTCTCTGAGAACCAATCAGGAGACGTTTGGGCTCTCACCCCAGTTTTTGCTCTGTTCCTTCACGCTGATTCTCAACCATTCTGTAGGTTAGACAGTGGGTTGGGAAAGTAGATGACTGAGTTCTGTAACTACCTCCAACGTGCTTCCCAGAAAATTCATATTTAGTGAGCTTCCGTAATCTGCCAGGTAGACTGCTAGCAACAAGAGTACCAGAAAGATGAGGTCCTTATCCTTAAAACAATTTTTTAAAAGCCCTGATTTGTAGCATCTGCCAATTTCTGGGGTGTACATACTCCCACCAAGGCTAATTTCAAGCTTCATATGTGATGTTACTGAACATGGAGTTGGGAAGAGACGCGCGTGCTGGCTCTGGCGAACCGGTACAGTCTGGCTCCACCCTTCCCCCTGGGTTCTTAAATACCCTCTTTACCAGAACACACGCCCCTCCTTTGCCTAGTTAATGCTCTCTCATCCTTTGGATCTCCATGCAATTGTCACCTCCGCAGAAGTTTCAACTGGACCCTTGTCCCAGATGGAAAGCCTTCTGAGAGTCTGAGAGGCCTTTCTAGTCTTTGCCCTCGTTTTGTGAAACATGAGAAAGCACTTGCAGAGAGAAAGTTTGGCTGTGACTACCCATGAGAACCCCTGCGCAGGATACAGAGACCACTGCGATGTGAACACTACCTTGAAGCAATCTTTTGAGATGGAACCTTTCTGTCAAAATGGCTCTTGGGGTGAGTCCTGGGTCCCAAGGAAACTTTCACAAAAAATCAAACCCAATTTTCCCATAAAACAACAGAAAAGGGTTAGACCAGCTGACATATGCATCACACAATACTGAAATCTCCCGCTCCACGTGTTTATTGTTGAACCCTGGGTAATGCTGTCGTTTTAAGCTGTGTAAGGGTCCAACTTCCAGTGGCATTTTAGGTGTCTCAGGGCAGACTAAAGACATTTAGTCGAGGGCTTTGGAAATATTACAGCAGTGCCGTTGTCTTCTACCTGGAGGCCACTGAGCTGATTTGGATAAAATAAGAAATGGCTTGACCCCTTAGCCTCAAACAAAATCAGGACAAAATTAAACACGTGAACTTTAAAGGCGCTCACCTAACTTCTGCCCTATTGGTCTTACTTGCCTCTGCCTTCCCTTCCTAATCGCCACTCATGGCCAGCGCTGGGGACATCCTGCTAGGAGTCAGCTCTGCCGGGGCTATTTCTGGCCTCACCCAAAATAGGAAGAACCCGAGGTCTCCTGAGAGCCTCGTCTCCAGAGATCTCCCACCTGCATCTGTAGTCACGAGAGAGAGGAGCGTTTGCGGGACTTGGTGTCAGTGGCTGAACTTTCACCTGCTGATCGAACTAAAGAGAGCCACTGACTCTTCAGAGGGTCACCTATTACCGTTTGTCACCACTGCCCAGGAAATCGACTTTTTTCTCATGACCTGCTCTGACACCACCATCAATACCCTCATTTGCTTTCTGGTGCCTCCTCTCGGGTCTACGTGGCCTTTGTCCAGAAGGCCTACCCAGGGACATTTTGTTGAACTCCTCCTATGCAGGCAGAGTTAAGTATGGTCATCATCGTTTCCACCTTTACCACCAGCACTGCTAACATTCTCAGAGCTCGCACAGTGGATCAGGTGTCACGCTGAGCATTTTACCCGCAGAATCCCCTCTCATCCTCACAGCGACCCTACACATTTATGGTTCCCGCTTTGAGTCGAAGATTCTAGGACTCAGAGGTTAGGAAAATTGCCTAAGATCACAAAACTAGTAAGTGGCAGAAGCAAGACTCAAATCCAGGTCTGTTTACAAGCCCAGTATCCCATCTAACAGAAATTGATGGAATGATGAAATTTCATTTACAAAAAAATAACTGGTGGAAAACAGATCACTTAGAGGCTGTATTTCCTTCCTGTCACTGAGTGTTCCCAAGGAAACTTGTCGGCTATCCTCTTGATATCACAGACGGACAGAAGCCGTGGGCCCATCGGATATGCCTCGAGGCCTCTAGCCCAGGCCTCACTGGAGTCAATAGCAGTTGTGGTCTATAACCCAGGGCCACTTTCCTTGGCCCCTTTTTTCCCATAAGGACATAATTGCCTCCTCCTCCCATTTCTCCTTGGAGAGCCAAGCCAGGTGGTAAGACATTTATAAACAGTGAAAAAAATATTTTCATTAGGGCTTCCCTGGTGGCGCAGTGGTTGAGAGTCTGCCTGCCGATGCAGGGGACACGGGTTCGTGACCTGGTCTGGGAAGGTCCCACATGCCGCAGAGCGGCTGGGCCCGTGAGCCATGGCCGCTGAGCCTGCGCGTCCGGAGGCTGTGCTTCGCAACAGGAGAGGCCACAACGGTGAGAGGCCCATGTACCGCAAAAAAAAAAAAAAAAAAAAATGTTTTTAATAACTTTATTTCCACCGTACATATACATGCCTCAGATTCAACAGCAGAAGACAGTTGGATCTTTAATGACTAATTTTAGCAATTTTTACTTTTCCACATGTAATAGCGTTGTCTCCAAAGGCCTTCTGGTTTCCATCACCATGTAGGAGGGGGCTGGTCACCTACTCCCCGTGTAGCACAGAGGCCACAAAGGTGGAATTTCCTGAACACAGTTTGAATGACAGATTCTGCCCCAAGGCTGCCTTTGCTGTTTGTCCTGGATTAATGAAGCTCGTGGTGCTGAGTGGATTCTGCATTTAGCATCCTATGGTAGAAACAGTTTCATTGTAGGTAAGGGCAGTGGCTTGCTAGGATCTCCTGGGGGCCCTGGGGAAGAGGAGAAGGAGGCCAGGACAGCGCCTGGCCCGGAAAGGGACTGAATGTCCTCACCATTGGCCTGAGAAGTTTCAGCCAAGCAGACCAGATTTTGCTCTGTTCAAGTAATGGGGCAAATCTAGGGTGATTCTGGCCCAGGAACACGAAGCTGGAGGGCAATAGGTGAATTCCCAAGGCAGATTGGATGGGTATTTACATCAGGAGATCTAACTGTATCAAAAAGAGAACAAATAAAGAGAAGGGAGAGAAATCACAACTGGAAAGCATTTATTTTGTGCCATGCTCTTTACACATCTTATTTTAGTTTGATGTGGAGCTGTAGCATCAGATAGATCTGGGTTCTCTTTCTGGACCATCCTGAGCCCATCACTTCAGGAGAATGGAGTGAAATGATGGTCAGGCTGGAGTACTTGCTCAGTCCTTTCTCTTACGGGAGTCACAGCTCAATCCCATTCACCCAAACCCCATAGAACATGTTCCCCACAGGAAGGAAGCGTGTAGTTACTGCATGCAGAGGGAATGGACGTGAAGCAGCGAAAAGCAACATGTGCCCAGTTCAGCGATTGAACCCCAAGCCCTCCTGATATCGTCCGTGGGAGATTTATCTGTGCACCACAGGCAGGATGGGTCTCTCGGGGGAGGAGGCATCTGGAGCTCCAGCTTCACAGTTCTGGGGAAGACTGAGATGAACCACGAAGCAGGACCTTGTCATCTAATTAAAGATTAATTTCCTAGTTCTTAAGAACTAAAAGGTGATTCTTTTCCTCAAACTGAATGGTTCACTTATATAGAGAGCACACAGAGTTACCTGCCAGGTATGAATAAAGCTAAAGCAAGATGGAGACGGAAAAGAGGGTTTCTACCCCTGAATAGAATGGGAGTGGCTATCCTCACCATCCCAGCTGTGTTGACAGAGAAGGAAGGTACAGCAGCCTGAGAGCCCCCAGAGCGGGCTGGTTCACCTTGAGGGGCTGGGGGTGGTGGAGGACTCCACGAGGTGCAATGGCAGCAGCACAGACCGTCACTGTGGCGGTCCCAAGGATCTGCCCTGCAGCCCCCCAACTCCAGGGAGAGGGATGGACCAAAACCCACCTGCTGTGCTCTGAACCTCTCCATGTGTTTGTGCCGAGGCCGCTCTTCCCACGGGCGTCTCCCAGCCAGTGACTGAGCGTGGCAGGCACAGTCCACAGGCACAGTATTTCTGTGACTGGTCACTTTGGCTTGAGGGCTCACTAGTGACTCTGCCGAACTTTTCTCACACTGCAAAGTGTGATCCTTGGATGCTAGGATCCTTGCTTTGCACATGTTGCTCCTCTGATGAATTCCCACTAAGCTCCTCTATGCCTTTATATTAGTTTCCTATTGTTGCTGTAAGAAATTGCCACAAATTTAGTGGCCTAAAAGGACACAAATGTATTCTCGTACACTTCTGGAGGTCAGGAGCCCCAAATGGGTTTCACTGGGCTAAAAGCAAGGTGTTTCAGGGCTGCATTCCTTCTGGAGGCTCAAGGGGAGAATCTATTTCCGTTTCTAGAAGCCACCTGCATTCCCTGGCTCATGGCCCTTTCCTCCATCTTCAAAGCCAGCAGGGTAGCATCTTCAGATTTCTCTGTCTGACTCTGACCTTTCTGCCTTTTTGTTATAAGGACCCTTTTGATTATATTCGGCCCACCTGGGTAATCCAGAATAATCTCCCCATCTCAGTATCCTTAATCGCATCTGCAAAGTCCTTTTTGCCAAGCAGGGTAAACATATTCACAAGTTCCAGGGATTAAGGGGTGAACATCTTTGGGGGCCATTATTCTGTCTACCATAATCTATTGATGCCTGTTTCAGGACGCAGGTATTCTGTGAAGCCTTCTCTTACTCCTAAATCAAAAGCAAGTAAAAGCACTACTCATTCCTGTGAAACACATAATTTTAATATTATGATATAATATTGTATTATTTAATAAATCACCCAGAACTGCCCTTATTTTGTTCTTTATGTCCCTTGAACTAGATGGTGAGATCCTTGGGGTTTTATGCATCTCTGTAGCCCCCAAAGTGAACAGAGTCTGCCTCAGTTTAGGTTTCAGTAAATGCTCACCTGAACTGAAACATATACTTTGTGATATGTAGGTTCCATTTTGATGGGGGCAGTCCATTAGAACACCATTTGTAGCGTGTCCAGTATGTAAGACCAGCTAGACAGAGGGTCCATAAATCAGGTAGAAATTTGGGGAGATATCACAGTCCAGCCTAATTTAAAATGTTGGGTGGAAGCACCAAGGCAAGGGAATGTGATCCAACATAGTGTCTTGGGAAAGTAACAATCTTTTGGAGTTGCTGAAACATAAAATTCAAGTAGGAGCAGAGCCTACAGATGAAGCTGGAGGGAAGAAATGAAAATCCTTGCCTGCCTCTTCTACGTCTTCCAGAGGAGTTGGGCCTTTGTTCTGTAGGTAATAGGGCGCCAGCATGGATTTCTAAGTTGAGTAATGCTATGGGATTGACGTCTCCTGAGGCTGGAGTGCGGAGGGTGAGGGAGAAGAAGGCAGACTGAAGGCAGGGAGATTGGAATGGTTCACAGGAGGAACATGCGTGTTCTGAGTCAGGGCCGTGAGGGACGGGATGGGAGCAGACCTCCTGGCTAAGCACCAAGTTAAATGAGGCAGTGACAATGACACCTTTAGCTCATGGTTTGTCCCAGGCCCTACAGAGTTTCAGTGGATACTCAATGAATAGGTATTTGCGGAATAAGCAACAGAAGTAATTCTAGTGATGTTAAAGAAAAAATAGGATTGGGCTTCCCTGGTGGCGCAGTCGTTGAGAGTCCGCCTGCCGATGCAGGGGACAAGGGTTCGTGGCCCGGTCGGGAAGATCCCACATGCCGCGGAGCGGCTGGACCCGTGAGCCATGGCCGCTGAGCCTGCGCGTCCGGAGCCTGTGCTCCGCAACGGGAGAGGCCGCAACAGTGAGAGGCCCGTGTACTGCAAAAAAATAAATAAATAAATAAAAAATAGGATGGATGGAACTGGGTGATTGGGGAAGTACAAATGAATATGTTAGACTTGGTTGGAGAGCATAGGGAGGGAGCGTGCTAGGAGGTTGGTCTTAACTGGCCGTCCTTTGGCTCTCAGATGACTGACTTGGAGTGTACGTGCTGTACGTGTGTTGGAGGTGGGCTTGGGGCGGGTAGCAGCCCCTCTCTCCTGGTTTTCATACACCAGATCTTCCATGCCCCCTGCCCTTTGACCTTCAAGGCACCTCTCTCTGGCCCCTCCCTGCCCCTGCACATCGCTCTGGGCTAATTCTCATCTGCGCAGGTTTCTAGTCCTAGCATACCCCAGAGGGCATCCTGCATAGCATTCCTTCTCCAGCCCACTTGGGGATTCTTAAATTTTGCCTCATTTCCATACTCCCAGCATTTGCCAGCAAATTCATTTGGACTCATTTTTAATAAGCTCCTGGGCGCTTGGCTCAGACCTTAAATATTTCACTTGATTTGTGCTTGAGAGGGGGGGATAACTCACAAACAAACAAAAGATGATGGCCCTATATAAAATGACAAATATTTATTGGACTTTTCAAAATGTACCCAATACTTTTAAAGGCCTCTGGGAAAATATTAAATTAAAAGCTGTCTGTGCATTAAACAACCTGTGAAATCAGCTGCTCTTGGTACATAAAGCTCAGTTTCCCCCATTGGTGTGTATGGGTTTAGACCATTTGGCCACCACAGTCTTTATAAATAGAAAGTGGGGACGAAACATTACATTTCAGTGATTCTTCCTTGTGGGCCAATTAAAAGAAAAATATACTCCCACCTACAACATTCTTTCTTCCCTCTTGCTTCAGCATGTGATTTGCCTGTCTGTAATACAATTGACTTAAAGAAACTGATCTATGAGGAGATTTCTAAATCTATAATTTTACCACAGTTGGGAGAATATGAATAACATAATTGACCAAATATAATTCTCATCTCTAAGGCTCACCCCTGATATGTCAATATTTCAGAAAGGAAAGAAACCAACATTTATTGAGCACCTACTATGTGCCAGGTTGTGAGCTAAGTGTCTTTTTGATCCATTCTTATTTTATCTTCATCTTTGCTGTAGCAAAATATGTATGTATATTATCTCTACCTTATAGATTAGAGAAAGGCAGCTCAGGAAAGCTGAGTGCCTTGTGCAGGATTACACAAGAAGTGGGAAAAGCAGGATTCAAGAATTCAAGCAGATGTCTGTCATCTGCAGACACATAGTCATAGGAATAAATGCAGGGACAGTCATCAAACACCTCAATGATAATTGTCCTTCTCTATCCTGTTTGCAAAGCATCAGCTCAGGCATTGCACAAGCTGTTTAAATGGATTCAGAGGTTGCTGTATACACGAGAGGGGCCTTCTCTTCAGTAGGCTTCACTCAGTTATTATTATCCTTCAGGAATTATTGTCTTGTTGCTGAATTTAATGAGGATGCTTTCGGTGTAAGGGTGATGTTGGCTTGTGGGTTAAGATGGTTTATTTGTTTCGTAGGGCTGCCCTAACGAAGTGCCACATGTTGGGTGGCATAAAACAACAGAAATTTATTCTGTCACAGTTTCAGAGGCCGGAAGTTCCAAATCAAGGTGTTGGCAGGGTTGATTCCTTCTGGGGACTCTGAGAGTGAAAGTGCCCCATGCCTCTTTCCAGCTTTTGCTGGTTGCAAGCATTCCTTGGGGTTCCTCATCCAATCTCTGCCTCTGTCTTCACATCACCTTCTTCTCTGTATTCATGTGTGCACTTTTGTCTCTTATAAGGACACTCTCATTGGATATAGGGCCCACCCTAATCCAGTATGATCTCATCTCCATCCTTACCTTAGTTACATCTGCAAATACCCTTTTTGCAGATAAGGTCACATTCTGATGTTCTGGGTGGACGTGAACTTTTTGGGGGACACTATTCAACCCACGGCAGGTGGATATTGTTTATGGTATTTAGAAAGTATTTAGATAAAATGCTAACAGCATTTGATGCTTAATTTTATTACATATCTTTTTGGCTTTCTTTGATGTAAAAAAAAATCTTCTTTGACAGATTGAAGAGGGTCAATCCATTAATAGACTGTATTATTAAATGATACTTTTATGATGGTATTGAGCTCTTCTTTGTGGTATTATTGAAGTACATTTCTGGATTCAATTTGATAATATATTGTTTAGACTTTTTACATTTATATTCCAGTATAAGGGAGAATTGTGGTTTGAAGCATTTCAACTGAGTTACAGAATCATTCTGACTTAAAACAAATTGGGAATTGTCTTTTAAACATTCTGGATAAGATTACATATTGTGAAAATTAGTTAATCTTTGAAATTACTTGCCTACTAAATCTTCCGGACCCAAGGCCATTTTACATAAGTGATGGTATGAAACTTTAAAAAAGAATTTTATTCAGATAAATAGTTATTGATCTAGGCAACTGGATCAATTTTGGTAGCCTCCTAGAAACTGTTTTAACATTTCACCGTGATTTTTCAGATTAATTAGTTGAATGTCAAATGGTGTTCTCTTTCAAAAACTCTGCCCTGCCTCTTGTACATACATTGTGCTTTCGTGTTTCTTCTTTTTTTCCCCATTACTTGACTTCTCAGAGGTCATTTTATTTTCTGCCCTGCCATACCAAAGTACCAACTCTTAGGCATTTTGATTAGTTGTGTGCTTTTTCTGTTTCTTAATTTACTATGGAAACACTGCTTATATTTTCCCTTTTATTTTTCAGTTTAAATGAAAAGAGGTAACATATATATGTATATATACACACACATATGACATATGTAACATAATATACATGTATTTAAACAATTAAAGTTAAAATTTTTTTCATGTACCTAGTATTTAAACGTATCTCATATATGTGCAAATGTATAAAACATTTAATCTATGAATCTGCTTCTGACTATAGCATTTAACCCATCTCATGTGGATTTATTTGTCATGTATTGGTATTTTATATATTACACAATCCCTATTTACTTACAAGTATAGGTGCAAATTTTAATTTTGATCTTCTCTGACCCATGAGTTATTTAAAGGTGTACTTACTCAAAATAATGGCAAGTTTTGCTTTAATCTCTTGCTCTACATTTGTAATCTTATTACTTCTGATTAAATCATGGTGTTTGCAGGACTTGTGTTTTTGGGACTTTAGTTAGCTGATCAATTTGTGTAGATATGTTAAAGACATTTAAAACAGTCTTCTCTATAAGGTACAAAATTATTATATACCTTTAACATTAATCTTACGTGTTAATTTAAGTAGGATTTAGAATATTTAAATTTTCATCTTCCTGATCTTTCCAAGAGTGTTAGTTTATGTTGTTTCAGTTAGTTAGCTATTTGCTGAGGGATTAGTTAGATATGAAGTTGGTTAGTGTCCTTGGTCTGTTTCCAAGTAGGATTTATGGCTGTAGACAATGCCATTGGTGGTAGGTTCATATCCCCTATGTTTTTTGTCAATATCTACTTGCGTTTCTAATTATTTTGATTTTATACTTTGAGTTCTTTTTATTTGCCCATAGAGCTGCATGCCTATTATATTAAATTTAGATAATTCCTTCGTCTATAGAAAACAAGACTGTGGCTGTTACTCTTTACTACATTTTATTCTTAATTCTACCTTGTCTACCTGAAATTAATTTTCACTCTCTTGTGATAGTCTGCTGTGTACCTGCATCCCATCCTGGAGGTAGATGAGAGGCATCTTCCACTAACATTTCCCCACAATCTGTGTGTGTATGTGTTTGTGTGTGTGTGTGTGTTATACAGGTATATAGCAGGCATCACTATATTCCACTATTGAGTGGAAAATGGTGAAAATTAATGTCAGGTAGATAAAGTAGAATTTAAGATAAAATGCATTAATGAGTAATAGCCACAGTCTCATTTTGAATAGACAAAGGAATTATCTGAATTTAATATAATAGTTGTACAACTCAGTGGGCAAAACAATATGCTCAAAATATATAAAATCAAAATAATTAGAAATACAAGTATAAATTGACAAAAAAAAATGTGGGAGATGTGAACCCTCATGCCCAGTGTTTGAAGCTTTCTAAAGGAGAAAAAAATGGGAGTAAGGCAAAACTTAACAGTTGTTTCCGTGTTTTACAAGATGGACTGTTCACTTCCTGCTGTGCTTTTTCTGAAGCAGCTGTTAGTGAGACGGGGAACTCCAACAACTACTCTTCTGAAAGCTGGGTCCTTAGGTCCTGGGTTCTGTGGACCTGCATTCTGCTTGAGCACTTTGGGGTGTGCACAACGAAAACAAACGAACGTTACTATCCAGACAAGCACATAATGCTTTGGTAACATCTGTGTGCAAGATGAGTCTGGTGGCCATCGAGAATTTCTTTGGACTCCACTATGCTTTGGAAGACATCTTTGGAGGAAATAAATAACAAGTCCTGCCAGCTAACCACTCATTATTCATGCATTAAGCTTTTGTTGAGCAGCTAATATGGCTATATGAGGAGTCCAGCCCTGAAAAGAGCAAGGTGAATAGAATAGACACGGATCATACAGTCCCTCATGGGATGGAAAGCCTGTCCCTCTGGAAGATAAAACAAAGCTCTGGTTGTAGGTCACCTGTTTCCAAGAATCACAGTCTCGAAGGGGAGACAAATTAGAGATGGATCCCGACAGTTCCCTCACATCTTGGAGAAGACGGTAGGGAGAGATGATTTATGTGATGAGGGATTGCTGGCAAGAAAAGTGATGTGACAGAAAGTGTCATAGCCTTGGGCTAAGAGAAAATCAGCAATTAGCCAGAGAGAGGCATGTGCCCCTCCCCCTGCAAAAAAAAATTGAAGATGGAAAAAAAATTCCTCAGTTTTTATATATATGCTAAGGAAAGGGGACGCTGTGGGGAGCGACCTCCTTTGCCCTGGGTACAAATAAGTCTACAGTCCATCCACAGGTCCTGGCAGACTGAATTGAGAGCACTGGGAAAGTCCTAAGGTTACATTTTTCTTTTTGAAGAATCCTGCCAAATTGCTAATTTGGACTCACGTTCTTTTTCTGCAACATAGCTTTCTCTGACCTCGAAGGAGCTAGGGTGTAGGCAGCTGAGTGTCTGAATGTTTGAGAATTGCCAACTCTGCTTCTCCTCCCGTAACTCTCGGGTGGCTTTGTCCATAGGGTTAAATGGACCATAGCAGTTCGGTGAAGTGGATTTTATGTGCTGTTGATGTTTGTTAATTTGGTTAAATGTCAAAGTATACTTTTTTGGGGGGTGGGAAAGTTCCCGCAATACAACCTCCACCCCCAAACCCTTTAAGAATCAAGGGGTGAGATGTTTTTCTCAAACAAATGCAGAAGCGATCATATTCAGCACCTGCTTGAAATTGAATGGGTGATAGCTTAGTTAAATGTCCCTCTTGGGACATGAGACAGTAATATGTCAGCACATCTGAGTTTAGAAGCGAAATTAAGGGGATAGTTGAGAAAACCCACTGGAAAAATATTGCCTTTGCCACCTGGCCTCCCAAGAAGAAAGAAGGGCTTTGGCTTAATTTTTGGCCCACTTGCTTGAATCCCTCATCTTTTTGTTCCCCTAATATTTTAATATTTTCCACTTCTGTTTGTGTCTTGTGTGCTCTGGGTATTTTTTATTAATCTTGAATGTGTCCATAGCTATATATTCTGGTTCTGTTCGGTGCTAAAGGTTCAGAGACAGTTACTGGATCCTCATTATAATGACCATTTTTATTAACTAAAGTCTACCATGCACTTATGTAAAATACACACAGTAAAAATATAAATAGGCTAAAGCACTTGATTCTTCAGCCCTGGCACGTATCTGCCACAAGTAGAAAAATGGTTGTCTTTCCCAAGTTCACAGGGAAAAAATAGGCTTAAGGGTCTCAGTCTTAGAACTTCTCTCATACTTCTTTTTCCCTAAGAATTGGATCCTTGCTATAGCTCTGTGCTGGTTACATTGTGCTGCAGACACGTGTCGGTGGAATTTAGGTGTGGCTCGTGGGTGTCCTAGTTGTTTTTAATTCCTTGTCTTGTCCTCTTTTTAAAAATCATTTTCTTTGCCCTGCTCATCTCTCTGTATCTCTATGGTGTAGTGCAGTGATGAAATTCTGTCTGCTTCACTCACTGCCCACTCACCCTGCTAGATGCAGGAGTTTAGGCCAGTTCCTTCTAAGCCTCAACGATATATTCTCCCTTCCTTTTGTTGTACTAATTACCTTATACTTATCACTCCTTTTTTCCTTATAATCTCAGAAAGGAAGACCTCTGGGGCCAAGCTGTGGGGTCTATGGAGATTTGCTGCAGTTTGCTCCTTAGGTCAGAGGGACAAAAGTCATCCTAGTGGCTCTTCCAAACCAGGCAGGATCACCAGAAGCCAGCCGAGCATAAAGAACATATATTTTTGTGGTATGTCCTCAGTTTAGATCATTTTCAGAAATCCATGACAATGGATCGTTGATGACTCTTGGCAGGGCCGGCTACATGGGCCCGTGACCTGGGCAGTTGTGCAGATCCCTATGCTTAGAAGGTCCCTGCACTTGGTTTAATGCCTTAAAAGTTCCTGATAATCTTTGAACAAGAGGTCCTCCATTTTGATTTTGCACTGGAACCCACAAATCGTGATTCTCTCTACAGGATTCTGACCATTTCTCTTTGCATATCACCAACCCAGCCAATGTCATTGGCCAGTGAATGGGAGTTCCCATCCTCCTCACAGGGTCAGGGACACCTCTGTATGTGCCTCCTTGGGCCAGGAGAATACGTTAATATGCCCCAGGGTTCAAAGGAGAGAGCTGAGTTCAGTGATGACTTAGCTTAATGTGGCAAGGAGTTTACAGTTACACTGGGTGGTGAGCTCATTCACTGATAGCTGCATTTTTGTGAATGGAAGGGAGCAAGGCCCAAGGTACTTTTCAGTTCTGTGGATATCAGTCTGGCTTATCTGGGAAGCTCTCTGAATTTTGCAGCCCTGTAATCCTTGAAGGTTTCATCACTTTAAAGTTGATATGGAGTCCTATATCCTACTATACTTATGCCAGCAATAGTTATCCTTTGGTTCTTTCTGCCAGAGTCCTCCACAACTTTGCAGACATGGCCTGTGAATTTCACCCAAAGAATGTACCATTGCTTCATGGGCCAGGCCACGTCCAGGAAGTAGACTGTTGTAAGCCAACAGAAACATGTTTAACTTTCTCCCAAACCTTTGGCTGGAACTCCATTGCCTGCTGGAAACAAACAACAAACTCCTCCTTGGTCAGGCATTCAAGACACATTTCAATATGTTTATAAATGTATTTTTCTAGAGAAGTCCCTAATTTCAGGGGCCAGGAAGGACATTTTGGTGGGATCAGAGAGGACAAATGACACATTCTCGGAGAAGTGTGGGCAGACATGTTGGTGGAGAGAACCAACCAGCTGGCTTTCTTCTGGGAGCATGGCACGCATCTCTTTCTCTGCCTTTGATTTCCTTTTGTGTGTGATGAGATTTTAATTGAGTTCATGCAGGAAAGACTGGAAATGATTCTCCTCCAGCAGAATGCTCCATTGGAGAATTCCTACTTCGTGGATAGAACTCGGGGCAGGATTGTGTTGATTTCTTTGGTTTTCACCCAGTTCTTGACGGTGGAGGAACAAATCCCTGCTCTGGACTCACTGTCTGTCCTACCCAGGTCCTCTCTTTTCAGGAAATGGAACTGTGGTATCAGGGAAAGTGTCTTGGGAATGGAATAGGGAAGCCGGGTTGCAAGTCCCAGTTGTGTGAGTAGCTGTCAAACTTTCTGAGTCTTGTCTTCCTTATGCTCAGGAAGGGATGGGGTGAAGTTTATGCATCACAGAGTGGCTGTCATGGTTACAGGATACAGTCTGTGAAAACTCCCTAACCTAGCATTTAGTGCATACAAGCTTTTCAAAGTGTATTCAGTCGAACCAGAGCAGAGGAGTTACTCTGTGTTGTTTTCATTGTTATTAAGTGTCCTTTTGGCAGGAAGTCAGGGTTGACTACATTCTGCTTTGTTTGTCTACCTAGACTCCCTGTGAATTTTCTAAGGGAGATATATATATATATTTATATAAAATTATGACAAAGAAACCCCAAATCACAGTAACTGACATTTGTTCCCAGACCTCAGTGTAGGGAAGTGTGAGGGGGGAGCAGGCAGAAATCCACTTTACTGACATGGTTAGGCTTTAACATGTTCCGGACCAATGTAACACATCCACCAGTCCTGGGAGGATGTCAGCAGAGCAGGAAAGAAATCCACTTGCTCCAGCCTGCAGCTGAGCAGAAGTCCTAGGTCTGGTCGACAAGTGGACAGGGAAGGGCAAGCTGGCCACCAGGCAGCCTCCAGATGGGAGTTAGCCTGGCCCTACAGAAAGGACAGAAGGAGAGAGGAAGAGGACAGCCAGAGGAAGGATGAGACGGGGCCTTGCATATAATGGGGCACCGAGCGTGCAGGGACCCTGACCACATAAAAAGCAGAGCTAAATACTGGCTCAGATTCTGGCAAATCCATAGCAAAGCTTCCTCTTGTGGTAAAGGGGCATTTCAAAGAGGAGAATTAGAAGAGCTTCACCTCCATCATAGTGGCCCTTCAGAGGCCTCTCCTTGTAGATTTGATTTGATGTCTCCCAGGGGAAACAGATTTTTATCTTCGTGAGAGAATTCTACAACAGATTATACTCATTGGGGTCTTACTTTTCCCGCCAGGATAGAAGAGGGGCGCGTTTTAGGCCTTCATGGAATTCCAAACTCACATTCCAAGAAGAAAATTGCATTTGTTCATGTTATAAATAATAATGCATTTGGACCTGGCAACCACTAGGCATGGCTGCAGAAGATCTATAATACAATTAGCCCTCGCTGGGAGTTGCCAGCTGACAATGGGGCAAGATTTATGTGTTTGCTTTTTCCATAAGTACGATTTTATTTGATAAGTGCAGTCCAAAGATATAAAGAATTAATCCAGGGTCTGCATTGTGGGATATTTCCTCTGTAATATTAAAATAAATATTACGCCTCTATCCAATTACATAAAATTATGTTAATGTTATCTTCTTTGTTGTTGTTGTCTGCCTGTTTCATCTTTGTAGCCAAAGAGTTTATTAAAAGCAGTGACTGGCTTCCTTTCAGAAAGAGGTAGATTTTTTTTTTTTATCATCTTAGAAGAAGATTACAGTTATTTCTTTTTGAAAGAAACACTCCTGACTGGGGTGGAGGGTCTCATTTTTATGAGACAAACTTTGCTCTGAACTCCGCTAACTTCTAGCTCTTTTCTTGTGGCCAACCTGAACTTCTAGGAATAGCAGAGTCACACGTGGCTTTGAATGTGTGTAGGGGCTTGGTAGTGTATAGAAGTGGGAGTGGGCCTTTGATCATTTTGCAGGATTTGATACCGATCAACTACAGGGATAAAGCCCTGATAGGAGAAAGTGGGGTGGGAGGGGCAATATTTGGGGATGAGTTATTTTTTCAAATGCCCATGTGACACCCAGACATTCAGTGTGTTTACTGTTGGCTACTTAATAAAAATTTATCCCAGGCTGATGATGGCATATATAGTCTCTGCCATGGGTCTTAGAACCTGGGAGAGAAAGCGAGAAGTGATGTAAATTAAAGTGTGTCACAGGCCCAGGTAAAAATAGTAAGGTCCACTCTTCCACACAGATGTACACAACAGACACACACTTGCCAGCCGCTGCTTTTGATCATATTTACGAAACGTGTGGTCCGTGGTCCAGTGCTGGTTACCATCCGTGGTGAGAAAAGCACAGAAATCGAGTTCGCCTTTAGAAACTTTTATAGCAATTTAACACTGTCATGTTATGTTTATGGAATCCAATAGTAAAAAAAAAAAAAAAAAACTTGACCTTATAGCTTGTGTTTCATTGTTTTACTTCTATCATTTGCTGGCAATGAATTTTTATTAATTGGAAATACAATGCATTGGAAAAAAATAAAAAGAAAATTGAGTTTTTCACTGAATGATTTGAGGGAGTACAGGTCTTAACAGATAAAAGTCTTCCCATCCACAGAGCCCATTACAAAAATTAAAAGACAGCAGAGGGCTTCCCTGGTGGCGCAGTGGTTGAGAGTCCGCCTGCTGATGCAGGGGACACGGGTTCGTGCCCCGGTCCAGGAGGATCCCACATGCCGCGGAGCGGCTGGGCCCGTGAGCCATGGCCGCTGAGCCTGCGTGTCCGGAGCCTGTGCTCTGAAACGGGAGAGGCCACAACAGTGAGAGGCCTGCGTCCCGCAAAAAAAAAAAAAAAGACAGCAGAGCCTTAATAAATGTTGGTTAACCTGCCTTGAGCTTTGAACATGACTCAAATAGCTGTGCTAACCCCTGACTTCTGCTGTCAGGGAGGGCAAGAGTAAGAAGAAACTAGGATTTAACACAGTGTCCTGTGTCCCAAAGACACGTATATTGAGACCTCACAAAAATCCCTGAGGAAGCCTAATTAGGGACATTTTACAGAGAGGAACACCAAGGACGCACACGGTACACAGCTCAGAAGGAGTGGAGCCAGGTTTCAGTGCAAAGAGCGGGTTTTTTCTTTTTCTCAGCTTGCCTTGGCTTAGCGGAGACTTTCAGGGAGCGGGCATTGCACGTGTCTGGGCCCGGGGGAAGCAGCTGGCAGCCGTTGTCTCAGTAATTCCTCCAGAAGCCCTCTGAACTTATCTAGCTCTTTACAGATGAAGAATCTGAAACATGGAGAGGTTAACTGATGGAAGAAGATCAGACTAAGCAGCGTCTGACATAAATTCTGTTCAGCAAGATGCAATATGGCCCAGCAGTTTACAGTCAAACTGTGTTCATATCCACTAGGGATTAGGGGTGGCACGGCTGCTCTGTACAGCTGTACAGGCCGTGCACTGTACAACGTCAAGGGCTGTCAGTTACACCATCATCCATGTAATGGAGCCCCCTGGAGTTGTGCAGTGCACAGCCCACATGGCTGAATCAACGGGCCTGGCTGAGAAAGGCAGCAGAGTATGAAACCTGCTGTTCAAAATAGTCCCAGATGCACTTTTCAGAAAACACACCAAGCTCCGCTCTACTCTCAGCAGAGAGAATGCCTCTCCACACTCCCCCGGTGCCCCCATTGTCCTGCCCCCAGTTCAGGTCACTGGTCAGAAACAAAGCAAGATGAGCTTGTGATACACCCTTTGTTGGTCCTTTAATCTCTGGCTTGCTGTGCTTTTTTGAAATGTGAAAGTAGATTATGGGCTGTGAAACACTATAGAACTGCGTTAGGTAATGATTAGAACGTAGCAAATGCTGCCAATGATAATAAAGGAAGAATGAGGTCATAGGAAAACCCACTCACGTTTCAGCTCCCCGTTGTCGGAAGATCCAGATTCCCCGAGAAGAACAAAACAAGCATTTGTTCTTATTGATATCTCTGTTGCCCTCTCTTAGTGAGACTTGGCATGGAGTAGGCATTCGGTGAATACTGACACATGAAGGCGGGGATGAAGAAATGAAGGGACGGTTAAGTGATTGAATAAACGAGGTTGCAGGGGTAGCAGAAAGTGGGAACTTGCTGCCTGGCCGTGATCTTTTTGGAGAGATAGAGTGGCATAGATTATATGATGGTACCTCTTTGGGTGTAAATTACTAGTCATGGAAACCAAAGTTTATGGAGCCCCACCTGTATATCAATCACTGTGCTAGGGGCTTGTCCACATGCTAGTTCATTTAATCCCTCATCAGCCTCAGAACGTAATTACTGTGATCTCCATCTTACAGGTTAAGTAACTGGCTCAGGTTCACTCTTGTAAGTGGCAACTATAGGATTTAAACACAGTCCCACATGACTTTAGAACCTGCACTTTTCTGTCCTATTTGTTAAGTAAAGCAAAACTGCCCTAAACTGACATAGAGATAAACTTCCTTTTTGAAATCATGGGCTTTTCAAGGTGGTTTTTTTGTGTTTGTTTTTTTTTTTTTTCTTTTTTCCCTCTTGTGTCTGTTGTTAGGTTCTTGCCTTTCCTGGGAAAGTCTCTCTTCTCCCCATACCTGGGGAGAGCCTTGGCCCCAGGAGGGGGATGCAGGGCAGAACCATGGGTTCTGTTCCAGCACCCAGGTACTGCTGCTGCCTGGAAGGGCCTGACTTGAGATACAGAGCTGAGTTAATGCTGAGAAGGGCTCTTGATAAATCAACGTGCGCGAGTCACAAGATCATAGTGAGGCCTTTTGAAGGAAGGAAGGGGAGGGAGGGGGAGAGAGAATAAGATGGTAAGAGGAAACCTTCCTGGGTTGATCATTGAATCATTGGATTCATCTTTTCCTCCCGTGATTAGTGGTAGAAAACACTGGGGATCATACGGATCCAGGCTAATGAGCAAAGAGGGAAAGAAAATGACTTCCTTGTCCTGTTGTTGGATACCATTGGATCCCGAGATGGGGCTGCAAACTGCTGTCTGCGTTTTGTGGATGTTGTTAGTTTTACTTCAAAGCCCTGCAAGTCTGAGGAACGGGCCTGGAGAGGGGTGTGGGCGCGGGGAGGAGGGGGCGCGGGGAGGAGGAGACTCGCCAAGTGTCAACATCGTTCAGTCTTTCAACCTGTCAGCTTGGTGCCAGTGCTTCGGCCAAGACTGGAGCTTTCCCTGTGGCCCACATGTCACCTCGAATCTGACTTTATGTTTCCAGGGCATGGCTTTTCAGCCCCCTCCCCCTCTCTCCTGCTTATACGCTGACCCAGCATCCCTTCTTTCACTGCCGGGGTGGTGGGTGAGAGCAGACCTCCTGGGCTCCAAGGCCTCGGCCCATCATTGAGGGCCGAGTCGGCACACGGGGGCTACTTGACACTCCCAGGGTGCTCCCCCCTCCTGCACTGCTCAGAGGAGGCAAGGCCCTGGGCCTGGTGTATTTTTAGTGGTGTTTGTTCACTCGGAGTAAATGCTTCTAGGATTTGAGGACCATGAACCAGAAGTTGCCGAGTGGGCCTCTCAACCGGCGATGCTGCAGGGGCCTGGAGACCCCAGGTGTTTCGATTTGCCAGGCTCAGCCCTGGTAGGGGATTTGAACGTGTCCTTATTTCCTCAGGCTGCATTTGAAGGACGTGTCTGGGAGCTTTGTAATGCTTGGCCACACGGCAAACATCTTCTGATGTTTTCCTGTGTATTCTTAGTTCTAAGTTCCTCTTAAGGATTCCAGAGCAGGATGTCAGTGTGTTCTGCATTCAGGGCCTACATCATGGTTGGAATCTTCTAGTTTAGCTGCCTGTTAATGGCTCCTGCAAAGCCCGTCTCTGTCCCTTGCTGGGTGGGTAGATGCTGGGCAGGTTAGCATCACAATCATCCCTTTTTCCTCCAACCAATGATTTGGGGCAAAAGAGAGAAAATACTATGGTTGTTTGGGGTGAAATTCTGCCTCCAAATAACCCAGGATGTTTGGGGCCTTCCTACCTCTTGGGTTTAATCCTCTGGAAACTTTCTGAATAAACCTTCCAGTTATGTTTTCGTGCCATTGCTAAAGCAGCTAAGTGTTTATAGGCTGACTAGAAGCTTGGAACTTACGGGGGGTCTGGTTCACAGGACTTTAGGGTCATGTTCTTTGCTCCTTTGATTTGGTGACCTTTTTCCTAAGCACACTTGGGTGTGTTTGGTGGGGTCGATTAAAGACGACTGTAAATTTTGCTATTCCTCCCATTGAGGAGGCAGGGTCTTCTTCCCTCCCTTTGAATCTGAGTGGTCTTGGTGACGTGCTTAACCAGTAGAAGGTGACAGAAGTGATGTTCAGGGACATCCAGGGCCAGGACGTAAAGTCTTGCAGCTTCAGCCCAGACCTCTTAGAACGCTCGCCCTGGGGATGCTCCCTCTGGGAACCCAGGTGTAAGCCCCAAGGAGAGACCACGTGCAGGTGGCGTGTTGACCAGCCCCAGATGAACTCCAAGCCAGCAGCCAGTATCACCGCCAGCCTTCCCAGCCCAGGCTCCAGGCTTGTGAGTGAAGGTACCACCTTGAAAGTGACCCTCCAGCTCCGGTTGCCTGGCAGGTATCACTCCAGAAAACAGATGACCCAGCCAGCTCAACCCATCTGGATTTCTCACCTGTGTGGGGGGAATGAGATGTCATGAAATTGCTGTGCACACAAGCGGTGCTTTGAACGTCTCGGCTGTGGATGAATAACTACGGCTCATTTCAACCTCTTGATGACAGCTCCCTCGGTAACATTAGTAACCACATTTATAGAATTATTTAGAGATTATAAAGATAGCTTGCCGATCACTTAATTTCAAAAATTGTGTGATTATTTTTATTAATACAGTTGTTATTAGTGCCATCATTACACTAATTTGACAAGTGGGAAAATATGTTTTTCTCTTGCATTTTAGAGATGCAAACAGACCCATGGAGGCTGAATGTCTCATCACTGGTAACAGTTTTCACGACTTCAGGCCCTGGTACAGGATCGTCTCACCATTCAACCTCAGCAGTGGCTCTGGGAAGTCTGCACAGGGGGTTATGATCAGAGACATGAGAGAGACAGATTGTTAGCCAGGACTTGTAGTTGAAGGCGAGGGTCTATGGGGCTTGGCCTGCTCTTTCCATCTTGCTTTCCCGTTGTAAAATGAGTTGTGCAGAAAACGCAAAGTGTCTTCAAGTGTGCTCTGCTCTCCTCTCTAGATTCAGAATTTGATGGCAATGGCGTATCATTAGCCCCTATTGTAGAACTACCCCTGGCTGGCTGTGAAGAAATGCCTATCAAAGTTCAACACTGTTATCTTGAGGAGGTCAGTGAGAAGGAAAACAACATCTTATCAGCTGGGAGCCGAGTTAATGTTTCTCCATTTATTTTAGCCCTTAGATGGGGTATCAGAGGGATTAAGGGCTGCATGAGTCATAAGACCTAGCATACAGCACATGACATATCACAGAGGAGCCTTGACTTTGTTTGGGGGCTAGAGGCCTCTGCTCTGGGAATAATTTCAAGGGAAGAATCAGTTACCGGGCTCCGTATAGGGAATGTGAAGAGTTTGAACACGTCACAAGCTTGTCAGATGCAATGTGGATGCCACCATCCTGTGTGAGCCTACTGTGCGCTGGGCACAGGTCAGGTGCTTTGCGTACATAATGACTTAATCCTTCCATAAAGCTGTGAGGAAAGAAAAGGAAACCAACTGCAAAACTGGAGATACGCATCTATATAGATAGAGAGCTACATATATTTTTAATATGGGCTCTGGAGTTAGCCTGACTTAGGATCAGATCATGGCTCCATGATCAGCATGTTACTGAGGCCAAGTAAACTAAGTTCTCTAAGCCTCAGTTTCCTCACTTGCAGTTCGAGGTGATGATGCAAGTGGAGTGCTTGGCCCAAAATCTGCTGTACGTTACGAGGTCAGTAATGGATAGCTGAACTTTACCGACATCCCCACCATCACTGCTATTATCCTTGTCACCACAAGCCTTGATTATCCCCATTTTCTAGAAGGTTCAGCGCTCCTTGGTTTGGGAAATGTTTTTAAGTTGTGCTAATACCCTGCTTTATAGAACTGTGTCTCCTGAGGAGGAAGTTACTCCCTTTTCAGCTACTTTTCAGTCTAATTATCTGAAGGAGAGTGTCACCATTTGGTGCTGATAGGACTTCAATGCTTCTCTAACACTTGTTAACAAAGAGAAAGCAGGCCTTAGGATCGGAACTCTAGATAGGAAATGTTACCTAACTAGAACTTAACAGTATGGCTTTTATTATAATTTCTTCACAGTTCCATTTTATTTATAGCAAATAGTAGTAGTTGTACACTTCAAGTGGCAATTAAAGTTTCTTATACAATATGATTAAGGGGAATGAGAAAATAGTAGATTAAAGATAAGTAACAAATAGTAAAGAATGTACATGGATATGACATAAATGGTGATGGTGGTACAAGGATATCTGTACACTGGAGTGTTGCCTCCACAAAAATTAATCTTGGCTCTAGGCTCAGAACTGTAGTGCCTTTCTATCTATTTATGATCCTCCTAAAAAGCCTACTAAAAAAGCCTACTATGGTGTCCCTAGTGTCAGAGCCACCCAGGAGGACCTAATAAACGTGCAGATTCCTGGCCCTGACCCAGTGGTATCTTGGAACCAGTTCTTACCAGCTCACAAGAGCCGATGGGGCACATCTCTTCGAACTCTGTGTTAAGTGATATCACATTGGCAGCTGAAATTGGCCGTGGTGTGAATATTTATACCAGGAAATCAGCAAATGCTACAAATCAGGGCTTTCTTCGAGAGAGAGGGAGAGAGGGAGAGAGGGAGAGAGGGAGAGGGAGAGTGTGTGAGTGTGAGTGAGTGCTGGATGCAAACTTAACAGCATACGAAGTGCCCCTACTCCAAACCTGCTGAATCAGGAACTCTAGGAGAAGGGCCCCAAACCCTCGTGCTTACTAAGTGGCCACCCAGGTGATTATGCTACTCTGGCTACATTGTGTAACCATTGCCCTAGAGCCTCAGAAATTCTCTGGACCTGCAGCTTTTGCTTTCTCTAAGCTACTCTCCCTGCTCTGCCCCCAGTTCCCCCAGCCTCCATGCCCAGGAAGGTCCAGCTCTCAGGAGGGAACATGCTGCCAAGGCTTCCCTATCTGATGAAGCAGAAAGACACTGGGCAGGGCAGAGAAAGCGCTCATTTAAATACAAATAGCTGAAATAATTGCTGAGTGAATCTAGAAAGTGACTGGCTAAGTAAATTGCTTTTTTTGTGTCAGGTTTCTTGGAGTCTGCCCCCGGTCCTGGGGGTGGGGTGGGGGAAAACCTTGAGAAGCTCAGGCTGACAGGTTGAATCCCTGGCTGTACCTCCCCTGAGTTACACAGGCATTTCCTACTGCTTTGGGTCACGCTGCCTCTGCCTGCAGGGCCGCTGAGCTTCCCGGGAGGCCCTGAAGGCTGGGAGGGATTACCACCAGACCCTGAGATGTCGGTCTGGAACGTTGGCTGGCTTCCCCGAGTCCTGGAATTCAGATCAGCACACAGCCTGTGAAATGGTGGTCTGATGTTCTTCCAGTTAAAAGGCTTAGGGACGTCTCTGCCCATTCCTGAGCGTCTCATATGTGGCATTTATTGCGCTAAGGTGATTTTATTTAGAGCAAAGTCGTCGTGACAGCACAGGAAGAACGTACAAGATACTGTTTTAAGCCCCCTTTTGTACATTAACTCATTAAAAATGTACAACAGCTCTATGCGGTCCATATTCTTCTCCACTGAGGAGCAGAATTAAGCCACTTGCCCAAAGCCACCGAGCTGGGATCCCCGTGGGGCCCGTCTCCCCCATGGTGGCCGAAACTCGTCCACACAAGGTGAAGCTGCCTCTCACGCTGGGCATCCTCATTCTCTCTTGAAAATCCTGTGCAGTGGATATGGTTGTGATTGTGCTGCCACGGACAGTGAAACTGAAAGGAGTGAAGAGACCACAGCCCAAGATCGCACACTGGGTGGAGGAAAGAGCGGTAGGGAATAAAGAGCTAAAACAGAAGGGTGCGACCAATTTGAATGCGGAGCCATTGTTCTCACAGCTACACAGGGTGGTGACACCATATGCAAGGTCACAACACTTGAGACCAGGAGTGAGAGCTTGGGGTCCTGGCTAAATGAGCTTCCTTTTCTGTCAAGTTCTAGCTCCGTGGCCCAGGCGAGTCGCTCAGCCTAGGACTTTGTCGCCCCTCTTGTCAAGTGGTCTCAGTGTGCTGTACTCCTGAAGCTAACAGTAGTAAATCAGCTATACTGTAAAAAGTGAAAAAAGAATGACTCAAAAAATACTAACTCAAGAGAGCATCGTGGACATTTAATAAACTAGCATGGACAACCCTCTTAGCAAAATTCCTGACAAAGCAGGAGAAAAAAAAGTGTTGCTATTGTTACTGTTTCCACCCAAAGCTGGATGTTCCTGTGAGTTTGTTATCATGGTTATTTACAGGAAAATCCCTCAAAGCCTGGAGCCTGCCTGTCCCTAAGGTTAGTCCCACAATTAAGCCCTAAACCCAATCAGGGATTTCTTCCTGACTGGCTTCCCACAGACATGAACCTGAGAGGGAAAGGGGGTGATTGATGCAAGGTCGGGATGTCCTGGCCCTCCTGAGACGCTGGGCTGGGGGAAGGGACATGTTGCATTGCTTTCTCTCCCCAGAGGAACTCACTCATTTGTCACCATCTGGTCTGACCTTGGGGTTGAACCCCTTGCCCTCCACACAGTGGTAATCTCAGTGTGGAGCCTGCTGGGGATCAATTTGATCTCAGCGTGGTCCTCTCAGACCAAGAGTAAACTCCCCTTTCCTGTCTGTCCGTTGGAATGAAGGCTGCCTTGTCTCCCGCCGGACTAAGTAGACATATTGGTTTCAATGTTTGATCCTAGAATGTCAGCAGTGGCCCAGATGTAATGCAAGAAGCTGCCTGGGGCTTCTTTTCATTCTTATTTATGTTTTAAAATACTTTAGACTATTATAAGTGCAGTACTTGGTGATTGAAGACAATTTAGAAAATATTTAATATAAGAGAAAGTACGAAAAAAATTTTAAACCGCGAATCCTACCTTTCATAAACATAAGGTATAGCTCAATATTCTTAATCCATCTCCGATTCTCTTATAAAGTAATGGAATAACTCCTTATAAAGTAATGGAATAAGTAATAAATATGAAGTGCTAAGTGGTTTAAACAGTCTCGATTCTGTTGCTTCAAAAATTCACACGGATAAAAATTTTGGACCTTTGCCTTGAATTTTGAAAAAGAAAGAGCCATTCCTGACCTCTTCTGGTTGAACATTTCAGGAAGATATAGAATATTCATGGCCTTTGCCCCACTCTGGTACCCGCAGGGATGTCACGTTCTAGAGTCTGAGAGGAAGGCATGAGGAGCATTTAGAAGCCTGTTCCAGACTGAGTGCCTTCCTGGAAATTAACAGTGAGGACAAAGGTGGACTTTGGTGTGCCGGGCACAGAAGAAGGCCCTTTCCTACTCACACATCTGTTCCCTGGGCTTTCTGGTCTGCATAGAGAGAGGAGGAAAAAGAACAGGAGAGCGAGAGCTCCCTCATGTTCCCAAGGCTGGCAAGGGGCAGGAGAACCTGCCCCACCAGCCCCCTGTTGGCAACACCTTGTTAAACTCATCATGATTAAAGGTCTGGTCCTCACCTTTGCAAGCCCAGAATGAAATGATCCTGCCTTGCAGACGGAAAGGTCATGTTGGCTCAGCTGGCCCAGTTTCTAGCCCCTGAATGGTTGCAGGAGAAGCCAAATTGCAATCAGAAGATTGCTTAGCGAATGTGCCGCAAGAACAGAGCCAGTGGTTGATGGAAGCAGCCCGTGCCTTCAGGCTTAGCATCCCATCTCCACCAGGAGGAGAGGGTGGCCAGGAAGTCTGACTTGGAGACAGCCTGGGGCTAGACATTCTCTATCCTGTCTTTTCTGTTTACAGTGGTGCAGGATTCGGAGACAGTGGACCTGGCAAGTCAGTTAAGTTGTCCTTACCTCAGTTTTATCATCTGTAAATTGGGAACGATGTAGTATCTACCTATGCGATTTATGTAAACCACCTGGCACACTACATTGCTGTTACCAAGAACCATTTCCTACATGTTTTGGTTTGTTTTATATAGTAATGTAACTATTAGGTTACTCTGAATTCTTACTTAGATCAGGAGCCATTCTGTGCCATTAAATGACCCTCGGCCTTCAACTATAACAGTTGCTGATAATCTGTGATAATCTGACTCCCTCTTTCAGTTCCTGCTCATAAGACCCACCCAGGCTTCCTAGATCTACAGGTGAGGTTGAATGGTGGGATAATCCAGGAGAGGAGATAAAGCGGTCCAAACTTAGATCATTGTCTCTAGGAAGAGTCAACATTCTGAGGACCTAGAGATTCGATACACCTTGTAATCTTCACTCCTGCCATCCAGTTTAGTAGGCACCATGCTTTCCTTCAGTCCCATTTTGTTGGGGGAAAACACATACAAATCCAAGAGAAAATCTTAGTACTTGATTGGAGAGGGACCCCCACTCAGACCTAACAATATGTGTTACAAAACAGAACCTAATCTTATGAATTTCTCAGATTGCATTTCATTTATGAGAAAGTATTTAGTAGCAGGCAGTAAGATTATAAGGAATTAATTTTAACCCAGAAAGGAGTACATTTTGCAGGCAAGCAGAAACACTTTAGAATTTTTTATTAACCTCAGTTGACATCTAGGGATTTTATAGTTTTCTTAAAGAAAGCTGGTTTGAAACCCCAGCCATTTGTATGTAAACTTTCCCCATTAGTTGAGCTAATTGCTTGAGGACTTGCCTACAGAGCTCCCATTTTCTTCTTGCCTGAAGCCCCCTTTATGGTCCCCACAGGGATTTAGATTTTCCTCTGGTATGCAAAAGTTAGATCAATTGATATCTTCAAAAGCACAGATGCCAGTCTTGGCTACAGAGAGCCCAAGATGGTGTGAAAATCTCTTCTCATTCTGTTTTCCATCCATTTTTCAAGGCAGCATTTTACAAAGTGAGGAACTCTTATCCCTAGAGAGACTTTCCCTTTTGGTACCTTTGGTAACTTGTTACATTCAATAATACCAGGATGCATCATAAGAGAGTTTTCAGTTTTCTTTCAATATTTCTGCAGGTGGCTAGGAGAAAAGGTCAATGTGATGCGGGTATAAATCGTCAGTCTCTTTGTGGGGTTGCCAAATTTAGCAAATAAAAACATAAGACATCTAGTTAACTTTGAGTTTTAGATAAACAACAAAGACATTTTTAGAATAAGTATGTCTCAAATAGTACATGGGGCCTACTTACACTAAAAAGTACCTGTTGTTTATCTGAAATTCAGATTTAACTGGGATTCCTGTATTTCATCAGGTAACTCCACCCCTTTCTGATTTCTACTAAGAGCCCCTTTTAACAAAGACTAAGCAGACTTCAGGCTCAGGATCTACAGCTGGCAATGACATCTAGTTCAAATTTAATAGCAAGATTTTGTTTTCACATCTTATTTTTACATGTCACTTTTAACTTAGGGCAAATAACACCAGTTATATTTTACAGTAATTCTTTTTAAAATAAAGTTAATTTTAAAATAAATTTAAGTAAAAACTGAAAAATGGATGGATTAAAAAAGTGTTAGTATAGAGTGAACTTGAATGTGGACCAAAATTACTGAGGATGAGACATACTACTTTCCATGTGCTTTCACTAGATATATCTTGCATATAAACCTGGGGTAAAATACAATACTTAAAGAGAAGTTTGAGGTAAGTTATGAGAATCCACAGTTCTCTCTGTGGATTCTTATAACTTAAGAAGGGGGAAAATCCCAGATTGCCTTTTTTTGGGGGTGAGTGGGTGGGTTGTTATCTTAGGACCCAGTGAGGCTGTAACTGCTGAGTCGTGAAATTTTTGTGTTCTCATTTGGAATTTCTTTTTCTCTTTCACTCTTTATGCTTTCTTCCCAAGTTTTCTTAGTTCATTGGTTCTCCAAGTGTGGGCCAGAAGCATGTAATTAGCTGGGAGCTTGTTAGAAATGCAAATTTTCAGGCCCCACCTCAGACCAGCAGTGTCGATTTTGACAAACCTTTCAGGTGATTCTGATGAAACTTAAAGTTTGAGATCTACGGTTATAATTCATACATTAAGGCATAGCTACAAAGCAACATCCCTTTTGCAGTTCTCCCTGCTTCTCTTAGCTGGAAATGTTCTCTTCCTTATCTGAATACCCATAGCAGTTCCTTTGAATTCCCTTAGAGTATTTTATTATTCTTTGTGGGCATTGCAGTCATTTGCAAGCAGTATCTGCTGTCCTGTTTACCATGAGCTCCCTGACAAGAGGAACATTAATTAGGTATGTAGAAAACTTACCAAAGAAATATCAGAACTCCTTATCTGACAAAGAATTTTTAAAAATTACTTTATAAGAGGTCTTGTACATAGGGAACATTAAGGAATAAAACCCCACTAAATTCTTAATAGCAGTATCTTTGGCTAAAGATACAAGCCAGACAAGACACAGAAGAAGAAATTCAAATAAATATGCAAAAATATTCAGTTTCACTGGAAAGTAAGTTAAAGCAAATTAGGATATGAGTAAAGAACCGTTTTAGCTATAAAATTAACAGAGATTTTAAAACGGTAATATTCAGGTTTGGCAAGAATGCAGAAAAATAAGCATTTATATAAAGTGCCGGAGGGAGTTTAAGTTATACAATTGATATGGAAAGTAATTTGGCAGAATATATGGACCGCCTAAGCAAAGTTCATGCCCTTTGACACAGTCATTTTTCTTCTTGGGGGAAAGTCAGAAATGCGTATGAATATTTATGCACAAATATGTTCATTGCAACATTATTTATAAATAGCAAAAATGTGGGAATGAAATGCATGCCAAAATGGTTAAATAAATTATGTTAAACAGAAATGATGGAACATATGCAGCCATAAAAAAATAATGTTTTCAAAAGATATTTAATGACATGGAAAATGTGCCTCTTTTTTAATGTTAAGTTAAAAAAAAGAGAGCAAGATAAACATTTATACATACAGTATCATAAGAATTATGTTAAAATGTGCGTGTGTATCCAAAGGAAAATAGACCAAAATGTTGCCAGTATTAGCTCTGAAGAGTGGAAAGTCCTATTCCTGTGAGCTGCTGGATCTCTTTATTTTCCTCTAGACTTTTTGGTGCAAGGACAGACAGCTGGATCAATGAAACAAAATAATGTGCAGAAATAGATTCACGTATATTCACTGAGTTGGGTTTTGTGGAACATCTGGATAGGCACAGAGGAAAAAATGTCTTGACCCCTACCTCACTCCAAAGACAAAAATTGATTTGAGATGGGCAGAGAGGGGAGTTAGGAGGCGTACCATGGAGGTAAATATATCTGTGCCAAGTTATTTCAGAGCTTCATAGGATTGGCTTTTTTAAATTAATTTTTATTGGCGTATAGTTGATTTACAATGTTGTGTGTGTTTCTGCTGTACAGCAAAGTGATTCAATTATACATGTACATATATCCACTCTTTTTTAGATTCTATTCCCATACAGGTCATTACAGAGTATTGAGTAGAGTTCCCTGGGCAATACATACAGTAGGTTCTTATTAGTTATCTATTTTGTATATAGTAGTGTGTATATGTCAATCCCAATGGGATTGTTTTGATAATTAAGCAAAATAATGTCCATACAGTAGCTAAGACACAGTATTGTGTCTGGCACATAATATATACTCGAGTATTTGTTCCCTTTCCTCATCTCCTTTATCCAGGCATGGATGTTGCCATCTCCAGGCTGGGTGTCAAACAGTGGGAAGCAGTGGTTAGCACGTAAATTCTGGAATTAGACCATTCGGATTGAAGTCACACGCACACCCCCTGAGAAACTTGGAACATGTTTCATTTAATCTCTCTGCGCTTCAGTTTCTTCTTATGTAAAATACTGAATTAAGCCATAAGGTCGTTGTGACTCACTAGATGATCTGTATAAAGTGCCTAGCACAGTGTGGAGCATATAGTAAGTGCTCGAGAGACGTTAGCTACAGTTACTATGGAGTGACCTTCTTCCGACGTTAAATAGCACCCGCTCCGATTGTGGGGTAGAGGAAATAAGTGCTTAGGACCCCAGAGGGCTGTCTAAGTCATGGAAATGCCTCAGCTCTTCAAGGCCATGCTCTCTGTGTTCCCAGTGTCAGTTAGATGCTGGAACACATACTGCACGGAACCCAGAACAACACAGAGATCACTCTACTTAGCCCAAGTGACAGCCAAATTAGGAACATTTCTCAGGTCCTCATCTCTGGGTCAGGATACAGTACACTCTGTTTTCCCTTATTATTTTCATGGGGTCTGCGACATGGTCTCTTTGAAATTATGTGTTGAAACATTAAGACAAGTAACATCTGTGATGAAAGCTTAGTATCATACGAGGAGTTGCGCCTTCTCAGTCTGCTTCCTTGGCCGTGTTGGTGGTAAGAACCATTTGTAGAGTATCCCTTGTTTGTAACTACATATGATGATTTTGCTGGCTGACTCAATGGCTAGCCAAAAATCAAAGCAAAATTTAATAACACCTCCCACCATGCAGAGGGCTATAAGGAAGAGGGTTCCTAGTTCATCAGTGAGTAGGAGTTACATTCCCAGCACTCCAGACAGGGGAATAAAGAAGCTGCCAGTGGTGGTGAGATGTGTTGCATCCTGGCAGTCTCAGTGTCCCCACGAAGTGCTAGATTCTACTTGTCTGGTCTGGGGAGGGTCGTCAGTTCAGCCAGCAGTGTCCAGTAGGCACGGCTAAAATGGCACGGCCCTGAGGTGGGGGGGGGCACTTTTTCTTTGATGGTCCGAACTTAACAGTCATAGCTTTTATTGAGAGGGACTGAGCATTCATAGGTTAGTCCACAAAGCACAAGTAACCCACTTCTGCTTTCTAATTATCCCTCATAAAGCTCGTCAAACATATAATTGAGACCTCGTATTTGTATTTAGTACCATACCTGAGTATAGTAGTTTCTCAATAATTGAGCAGTCCCTTTAACTTTGTCTATAGAACATAATATGCCCCAGAGGACATGCTTTCTAGTATTTCTCCCATTTCATTTTCTGGGAGATGATTAGTTGGTGAGGCCCTGGGGAAGGAACTGGGGAAAAGAAGATCATGAAGATCTCACTGGCCCAATAGAAAAAGTTAGACACTGGGGTCCTCTTAGTTAGGGGTTTCTGGTTCCAAGCAACCCAAATCAGCTTTAACTAGAAGAACTGGGGAGAGGGAAGTTTGTATTATAAGTCTATGGGTTATATCATGATTTTCAAGGGCAGGGAAGGATCCAACATTGGGATTAGATTTGAACCTAAACATGTCATCAGGACTCTCTGCATTTCTTTGTGCCTCTGTATCTAGTCCATCCCTCTTTGTTGCTGAAGTCTTTTTTTCCAGTTCACATGACTAAAAATGCTTACTTATTCTGGAGACCAGGCAGACTGAAGCTGGGGTCTCTTATTAGCTATTCTATATTCCTAGGAAAGAGACTTCAGCCCTCTTTGGGTCTGACACCACCTGTGGTTTCATTCTTCTCTGCCAGGGGCCCACCCTGTTGCCAGATGGACCCAGGGTATGGGGCAGGACAACTCCCAGCAGAGATACCAAGCACATAGCCCAATTTGTGTCTATTCCATTAGTGATACTGACGCTTCAAGGTGGTGCGCCTCTTTCCTGGAAATATGAGAATGGATTGAGATAGGACCCAAATATCTCAACACAGCATTCAGGATACACTTCCTTAATAGGCTAATGAAAGATGTTACTAAGATAGGGGATCCAGAGCTTGGCCTTGTGACATGGACACTTCATGCATGGTATCAGAACATCCCATTAATTAGTCCCTTGGGATATGCCTCCTGACCGTCTTCATGGCCATCACCTTCTTTAGCTACTACCTACTACTCAGTGGCCTCCCTACCTCATGGACTCTGTATTTTCACTCCTGTCCATTTCCTGCAGTGCTGTCAGAGATTGGGATTCCTAAAATTCACACCTGGTCATGTCACCTTCACTCTTGAAATTGTTACTGGTTCCAGTAGCCCTAAGAAGTCCATGTGCTTTGCTCTGCTCTTCAAGGTGCCAGCCAGTGGTTTTGGCCTCACTTCCTCATCATGTAGGCCAACCAGAAGGTATGTCCTAGGTTCGTCCAACTCAACTCGCAGGAAAGGCAATGGATTCAGGCCCTAGGTTCAAGTCTCCTCTCACTGTTGACTGGCTCTGTGACAATGGGCAAGGTACTCATTCTCTCAGGCTTCTAGTTTCCTCCTTTGTAAAATAAAAATTAAAAATAGGACCCGCACATAAGTCTATGGGAAGAACTAAATAAAATAGCCTATGTAATGTGCTTTAAATGATGCCTGGAATGTGGTAAGCATGCAATAAACACTGTCTCCTGTCAGCAGCAGCATCACCAATAAAATGAACACCGTGGTCAAACAAATGAGCCACCGTTTTGGTTCCTAAACCTCCTACTCTCGTAAATTCTACATTTTGCTAACTACCCATTTCTCTGAAGCCAAGTTGAACATGTTCCTTTAGTAAACGGCCAAAAGGAAGATGGGAACTCTGGAAATAATGAATAAAATGCTGCCTCACTAATAAGCCCTTAACCACACCTCCCTCAGAAGCACCTAAAAGATAGGAATAAACGTTTCTTAGAAATAATGTCTTTTTATCCCAAGCAGAATACCAGTCCTTGGCCTTGGGCTGCCCACAGGAATCTGCCACTGGGTCTCCAGGACACAGGATCTGGGCTGTAGCACCTAGCTTGGCTCCACTGCCACAGGGATGTGGCAACCCTGTAATTCATTACCAGTGGAAATAGAACATCATTGAAGAGATAAGGGCAACAATGGCTTTCTATCTAGTGATAAATGACTAACAGTTGCATTATTTTCCCTTATGTACATATGGCTCTCTTTATTGAATTTAGGGGGAGATAAATAAACTATCTAGCCAAGCGTCTGGTTAATATTACTTCTCAGGGACTTGTTTTAGGCCCAACTAGACTCCTACTGATAATATCTGTAAGCTTTTCAGGAGGGAAAGACATAACATTTGTTTCTGACAAGAACCCTCTGTTCGCCTTATCTGTTTCATTTGAGAGGCCGTCGACCCCTAGCTTCTTTGGTTAAAATGAAATCTTTCCAACCATGGAGGAGTTCTTGAACTTGCCTCTCACCGCCCAGCGTGACTGGGTGTCCCGGCTGCAAATCTGAGGAACTCGGTCATATACAGTCAGACTTAGTGCTTCCTGTTAGCCACCAGGAGACAGTGAGAGACACGGTGCTGAATTTCTCCCCTTAATGCATTAAGATGAAAATTCAGTTTTCAAATTTGAATATTCCTTTCTGGTCTGAATAGAGATTCTTTTTCTTTTAATCACAACATTTTTTTTTTTTTCATTCGAGAATTTATTGATACCCGCTGGTTTAGAAACACACAGCTGGTCTGTGGCAGTGGGAATTAACCCTAAGCCACAATAAAAAAATAAATAACCGTAAGCTTCCACCAACATGCTGCAATAGAGCTGTAAGCTCAGAGACTTTATTTTCAAGATTCGTCATCCTATACCCTGACTCTATGTACCGTATTGATGGCATATTTCTACATGCACCTGAGGAATCTGTACTCTTTCTTTGCAAGTAATTTCAGAGGTACAGCTTCTGAAAACTTTCTCTGATCCTAGATCTCTGTCTCCAAACAGCTACTTGCTCTGCCGGGGCCTCACGATGTTGGCATCCGTCACGCTCCATGGCTGTGTCTACAAGGCTCCTTCTTGTGCTAGACAGCAAGTTCTTGGAGGGCACACATTGTAATCTCTCTGTATCTTCAGGGTTTAGTAGAGGGTTTGGCACAGAGTGGGTGCTTAGTAAATATCTCTAGGTCATTATAAAGTCTAACGGGTCAGTGGTTCTTTCCATTGAGTGCTGGTCTCATTCTTTCTTGGTATTATTTATTATTTGAGAAATCTCTCTCTCTCACCAGTCTATAATTTCCATGAGAGCAGAAGTTGTGTCTGTATTTATACACTGTTCCCCCCAGTGTCCAGCACAGTGCCTGACGTTTAGTTGGCATTCAACATATGTTTACCAAAGGGATAAATAAACGATTGGAAGACATGAAGGCTTGGGATTCAAGGCCTATGCATGCGGACGAATGTCACAGTACTGCACATGACCATGCACCTGAGTCAGGCCTGGTTCAAATTCCAGCTAGATGTCTCAGTTTCATCATCTGGAAAATGCTGGGAAAATCTCAGGAATATCAATAAGGATAAAGAACCAATGACTCTGAAAGCACCCACTTCACTTTGAAGTGACATTTTGGTGTTAGCAACTGTCTTTGACTCAGATCCTAGCCCTGACTGACCACTTCCTTGAACTGTAGCCAATATGCAGTGAAATGCGCCCATAAGGTGAGGTTCAGGAAGAACTTCTGGACCTGGGTGACCCTCAGACTGCACGAGCTATGGTACCTAAATCGAGAGTTGGCTGGAAAGAAGAGGCTATGTTGCTATGGCAACAAGATCTGTCCCTGGTCCCTTCAACTCTGTATGTGTTCCTCAGTGGTGGCCTTGAATGGGCTGTCCCTGTTCTGACCATCAGTGGTTCCTTCTTTTTGGAATCCCCCTCACCTCATCCCACATGACATTCATTCTTTCTATTTCTCTCTTTCTCTCTGACCTTTTCTGTCCCTTCTTTCACCCTCTAATTGAGCTAGGCAGTAATTTTTAGGTGGGATTGGGCAGAGCAAGAAAATCCTTTTACATCAAAGGCAGAGGGGGAAGAATTTGGGAGTCTGGTAGCTAGCGATATAGCAACGGTCTCTACATCATCCCGTCCAATTAGTGTGCTGAGTTTTGTCTAAATCTTTCTCTGTGTCCTGTATGCCGCGCACCATCTCTGAACCACCGTCACCCAACTTCACGCAGGCTCACTTCCTTGCTCTGAAATCGCTGAAGGCACTCTGGCTAATGAGCTAACTTCTGGCTAAAATTCAGTTTAAACTCTGAAATCCTTCACATTGCTAACAACATTATTCTTCTAAAACCAAATTGGGAGCATTGTACTCCCTTTACCCTATCCCTTGAATGAGTTTCTAATTCTCCAAGTTAAATTACATATGCCTCATTCTGAGATTTAATGCTCTGGACATAATGTGCCTTTAACTCAGCTTTCTAGCCTCATTTCCCTCTGAATCCTACTAATAACTAGCCCTGAAATTGCTCCAGACCCCTTTTTGAGAGGCTGGGAACATGGAATACTCCCTATAGCTCCATTCTTCTTAATCCATATCTGTACTATTTTGTGTATACCTTCCTTGGAATTTTAAATTCATGATCATCTTTTAATATCCATTCAGTTATTACCTTCTCTAGGAAATTTTCCCAGAGTCCCATAGCTGAAATAAATTGCCCCTTCAACTTTGCTCCCAGAGCAATTACACTGTTGCACCATCTAGCCCATCACAGCTCCAGAACTGTAGTTAAAGTAGTGTCTTAGTTCAGGCTGCTATCACAGAATACCATAGACAGGGTGGCTTAAACAACAGACATTTATTTCTCACAGTTCTGGAGGCTGGGAAGTCCAAGATCAAGGTACCAGCAGATTTGATGTCTGTTGAGAGCTCTCTTCCTGGGTTGCAGACAGCTATTTTTTCATTGTATCTTCACATGATGTGGGGAGAGAGAGAGAGCATCTTTCTTGTGACTTTTCTTATGTGGACACTAATGCCAATCATGAAGGTTCCACCCTCGTGACCTAATTACCTCCCAAAGGCTCTACTTCCAAATACTGTCATATTGGGGATTTAGATTTCAACATATGAACTTTGGGGGGGGGGGTTGGGGGGTGGTCGCAAACATTCAGTCCATAGCAGACATCAATCACTTTAACCAGGGGATGAGTTTCTTTGAGGACAGTTTCTTGTTTCCACCCTATAGTCCTTAGCTCAGAGTCTAGGACACAGGGAGTGCTAATGTATCCTATGGGAAATGAATTTTAATAGCTTCCCCATGGATATCCTTTCTCCCTTGTGTTGCCAGTTCCTTTTAAAGAACTAGTTATTAAGGAAAATTTCAAAGTACACAAAAGTTGAGAGAATAGTTTGGCAAACCGTGTATTCATCATCCAATTTTAAAATTCTTGCCCATCCTTTTAAAAGCAAAACTCCTCTGCAGACAAAGCCTTTGGTGGTGAGGGGCATAAAGATACCATCCTGTAGTGTCCAATTAATTCACATCAAGTTTGAGCAGTTTCCTCCCCCCCGGATAACATCAATAGGACTCCCAGTGAATGGATGTCTTCCTAAGGCAATTCTGAAGACAAAAACGCAATGTAAGAACACACTTCCCAGTAATGTGAAGATCTATGACTCCACTAAATAAAAATGTTCCCTTAATGTACTGTAAAAAAATAAAGATGTTTGGCTAGATTTATCAACCTGCTCCAGGAGCAGAATTAAGTTTCCGTGCTACATTTTTTCTACTTATTTAAAAACACCTGAGTTGTTATATAGCTAGTCAGACAACTGCTTCATTATATAAATATAATACACGTCTGCTCTGAAGATGTATGGTTTAAGAAAAGGCTTCTGTGTTCTCAGACCTGTTGGATAACTTGTAACTGATGATTGCTAAAGACACAGATGTGGGTGAAGTTAGCTACATTTTAAAATTGGTATATATGTCTAAAGATTTTAATAGATTTTAATAAGACTCTAAAGATATTTAATGTACTAGAGGCATGTTCCCACAAAATGAAATTAAAGGAACTCTTAAAATTTTGAAGTGACACAGCCTGGAAATTGAATAGCAAGCCAAGCTGGGGGCAGAAATCTTCATTCCCCATGGGATGGGTCACCCCAGGAGATTCAGAGTCAGGATAACAAGGGTATGTGCATATCGACATGTCACTATATCATATTCTCCTTTTAGAATTGCACAAAGTCATGGCCTTGTGTTCCAACACACAGCACGTACGAAAGGGTTTTTCTCATGTCTTCGCTCCTAATATAAGCTGTTCACCAGTGTTGCCCACAGCTTCTAACCCAGGCAATTCATAGGCCATGAGATGATTGAAAGCAATCCAACATCAAATGTTAAAACAGTGACGTGGTGCCTGCCGATCACCTCCGGAGAGAAAAATGAATGGGGTCGGGGGGTGGGGGCAGGAAGGCTGGAGGAGCCCGGTGAGAAGCTACAATATTGTGAAGGTGAAAATCACAATGGAATGGGGGGGGGGAGGGGAGTTTCATCACTTCTTAGAACCAACTGTAAATTCCATTTACGACGGAGCCAGGAGACTTGGAATAAACCAACCAAGGAGACTCTGGCTTCTTCCCCCAAAGGCTCCCACAAACCTGGGTTGGTGGAGAATTAATTTGTTGGCTTTTTCAGTTCCTCTTTTCTCTCTCAGTGTGAGCCCAAGAGAGATCTGGAATATCACATTTCACTGGGAGAAACACTCCAAACTCACCTTAGCAGCTCCAGTAACCCTGCTTATGAACACAGCACAGTGTAGATTTCTCAGGAGCCTTCATCAACAACTAATTGACTTACTCAAGTCTAAGTAATGGATGATCAGTCTGTTGGCCCTTTCTCCGGTTCTCAATCTCACCTGATCACGACTGACGCATCAATGTAATGAACTGCCTCTGTTCTTTTGCCTCCCAGCCATAGAAAACACCACTGCTTCCAATTAAATTCTACAAGATTTATGTAAACCAGCTCACCTGCCTTGATTCTTCCCTCTCCTGGCCGTGCAGTCCTATTAAATTTCTTCCTTAAAATCTGGTGCTCCATACTCTGAAATGCCACGGGCTGTTTTGCACTAAGAAAGTTGAAAAGACAGTGGACTGAAGGGAGTCTGAAACATAGTAATAGCTACCTGCCAGTTTCTGGGCAGGACCACGTTCCAAAAAAATGCAGCAGGCACTTTAGTAAAGATCTTCTTCATTATCTCATTGTATCCTATAAGTCTGTGTAATCCCCCCTTGAAAGAAGGGGATACTGTCCCTATTTTAGATATATGGGAAACTGAGACATGGAGCGATCCTGTGACTTTCCTAAGGTCACATAGTAAGTGGCAGAGCTGAGACAAGGAAAGTTCCTGACACGTTGTTGACAGGCAGTTGTGCTACTCATGATTATTGTTTCTCATGATGACGCAAACAATCACTGTTACTCAGGATTACTAATCTTTTTTCTAGGCTGTGCTTGCGTCTCTAACTACATACTTCTAGAGTCCTATAAAATTGGGGTTTCTAAATCCTTTTTTTGGTATTTCAACTACAGAAATAATTCATGCATTTACTAATGAAATAGTGTCACAGTCTAAAAGAAATGTTAATTTTCTTTGTTTGGGTTGGGACTTTACTAACCCAGAGTAGTAATCTTGGTTATCCATGCTGATCAGTGCTAGGCAGAAAAAGGAAGTCTTATCAAATATGGTGTGACATACAAACAAGCAAAAAACACCACGCAAACAAACAAACTATAGTTTAGAACATGGATTTGTTGGGTAAAAGAATAACAATAACAACAATATTAGGTCTTGTAGTAATGAGATCATTGCCTTGAAGAGACAGAATAGATATACGTGCAACAGCAAAGGACAGATTCCGCAGACACATGCAGACACCTAGACCTACATGGAATGATTTGGTCCACATGCTGTCTTTCCTTATATCTCCCCAGGAATTCTGGGAAAATGCCAGAATGGGTGGGTTAGGTCAGGGTATTATCTAAACAATGAGTCTTAAGCTGGACCTGAATAAAGAGTGGGAATTGAGTTGGAAGAATGGAGAATACATGTTTCCATGCAGAGGAGCATAAATATAATAGCAACCTCATTATTCAGCATCCTCAGCTAACAAGTGTGTGTCAAGTCAGGCACTGAACTAGATGCCGGGTGTAGAAATGAAAAATTCGAAGACTAGTACTCTAGGAGCTCAAGTCTAGTTTTAAAAAAAGGCAGAAGCATCACTGAAACAATTTACAGTTTATTACTATGGAGTGATTAAGGCTACAAGAGAAGTATAATACGTACTCAGCAAGGCAGTGACATAAAAGAGGGAATAAATAAGACTTTTCTCATCTACCCAAGCCAAGAAAAACCTTGAGCTCCTCCTTGAAGGGTGACTGACTAACTGGGAGTTGGCCAGGTGGGAAAGTAAAAAAAGGGAGAAGCTGTCCTCGTACTGAGATATCACAGTGGATATGGAGGGTCAGTGGATTCAACTCTGTTTTCAAATCATTTAATACTGAAACCTATTATCCAAGTGAATCGATGGAGGATATATGTTGTGATTTAATAAACTAAGATTCTTAGTTTATTAAATCAGGAACCTTGCCTTTGTCAGGAACCTTGCCTTTGTATCTTTGCTTCCCCAGGAGACGGACTTGTATATAGCAGCTGCTCAATAAACTAAAAAAAAAAAATGTAGCCCTAGATGTAGCTGGCATGGGTCTATGCAAAGACCCCAGAGTGTAGAGCAACAGGTCATGGTTCTTGTTTGGACTTGGCAGCCATTCTGCATAAACTGATTGTGACTTAATGGTATCTTACTGCCTGTGTCCCATATCTATTAGTCTTTTCATCTCATCTTCCCAGAGCAGTTTCTCACTAAGCATCACATTCAGCAAAACCCAAACCACAGGAGCTCTTGATGGCTTCTCTCTCCCAACATGCATTCTTCTTGAAGTCGTGCAAAGCCATGAAAGAAGATAAACGATTGATCTGAGCAGTTTTCATGTATACTCTGTCATGAAATCCCAGGCATAGTTTTTCCAAATATGAACTGGTCTTTGGGGACATTAAGAAACATTGAAGTGATTAGTAACCTGGGGGCAGCGTTCCTTTTCCCAGTGTGGGCTGGAGCATCACTTTTTTTTTTTTTGCGGTACGCGGGCCTCTCACTGTTGCGGTCTCTCCCGTTGCGGAGCACAGGCTCTGGACGCGCAGGCTCAGCGGCCATGGCTCACAGGCCCAGCCGCTCCGCGGCACGTGGGATCTTCCCAGACCGGGGCACGAACCCGTGTCCCTTGCATCGGCAGGCGGACTCTCAACCACTGTGCCACCAGGGAAGCCCTGGAGCATCACTTTGAAATGATGACAGGGAGCATCCTTAGGTTTTGCTTCATTAAAATGACTAATGTTTATTTGAAGATGCAAAGGTGAATTGTACCATCTTAGAGAGCCACGCATATAGATCTACAATCAGGAGAGTTTCAACCACCAACAAAACCCCACTTTGATATCTGAGGAATCATAAGTTTCTGTTTTCAAATCCTGTGCCTTCCTAGAATTTTCTGGAGCCCACTCTGTTACCAGTTTGAGGACTAAAGCTTGAATATTAACAGGTTTCATAGTTAAGTTTTCTTAATCGTCTGAAGACCGTCTCAACCGGGATCTTCGCTCATCATGTTCTCCTTCCCTAACTGTCCACCACCTTAAATCCTAGTGATTCTGTAAGTCTCACCTCCTTATGCAAGCCTTCCACCATGCATCCTTTGAATTCCTTCAGCACTCAGAAGCCAGATTTCATTGCAAACTGTCCTCTCTCTCTAGTTCTATCATGTCTGTAAAACTTGTACCGTCAGGCAGACCCCAAGCCCCCTATAGCCAAAGACACATCTTTTCCATCCTGTGTATCCTCCACCATCCCCAACTCAGAGCAGAACATGGAGTAAGCCCTCAACAGGGACCAATGGTGATCCTGTCCCATGAATGACAGAAAATGTAGTTAGGAAACAAGCATATATCAAACACTTACTGTACTAAGTCTTGAGTCATACTCTTTACATACATTAGTGATTTTGATTTATTCAGCAACACTAAACGATAGTACTCATATTTTCGGGGTGGGAAAACAGTCATAGACTGTTAATACATGGCAAAAACAGTAATCAAAGACAGGTCAGCCCGCCACCAAGGCTTTGCCTCCCTCCTCTATCCTATGCCATTTTTCTCCCGACTAGGGGCTATACGGGCCCGTGATTGTGGCTAATATACCACAAAGAGAGTGAATTTAAGGGATAAAGTGTTAAATAAGTCTGTGCTCACTGCTTGACACTTATTCCCCCACTACCACTGCACGTGAGTGGTATTGATATGAGGCCCAGGAAGCGATGCTGGAGCGATAAATTATATGGCTTATTATAGAAGGTACAGTCAATAATTATTATGGGGCCCATTTTAAGTGAGATCCATGCTCCCACAGTCGGTTTACCCATGGCCACTTTTTCCAATTAAATACGATCAATGAGGAGAAAGAACCAGAGGAGAGGAGATACGGCCTCAGAAGGATTTGGTTTTTGTATGCTCAGTCACCGACTCCTGGGGCTTTAATTGGCTTTTTGTTGCCAGAACATTCTAAAGAAATAATTTTTTATGACTCCTGAGAGGTCTGGCAGTCATTGCTTTTCTTACACATTGATTTGAATATTCAAACACTCACTCAAACGTGGATTGGGAGAGATTGGCCTTTGCCTGTGATGCCGAACACATATGCTGTCTCATCCTTCCCCGCCTTTACCCATGCTGGGCCTCCTGCCTGTGAAGCTCACCCTTCCATCTTTCTTTTGCCAAGTGGAGACATCCTTTCTTCAAAATGTTGCTAAAATGTTACCTTCTTTGTGAAAAGTTCCCTGAGCCCTCCCATGCCCCTGTCCAGCAAATATACGTCTTTCTACCTCTGAGATCCCAACTTTGGGATGCTTTCAGCATCTATGTCCTGTACTGTAATCTTTATTGCACCATGGATCTCAAGACGTCTAGTTATTTGAGGAGGCAGTACTGCATAGAGGTTAAGACTCTCTCACTCCTAATCCAGCCTCAGCTTCCTCATCAATAGAAGTGGCATAACATCCCTCCCTTAGGTTGCTGGGAAAGTTAAATGAGATAGGTGATCCTGGCAAAATGCTTACTTAGCACATGCCCTCAGCTAACATTAGCTATTTGTACTGCTGGCCTTTTGGTCGCCCCTTTTGACCACCTACCCTGTGCAGAGAGCTGAGCACAGGTGGGTGAGACTTGGAGCTTGCAGTTCACCACCCAAGGAGGCTGGCCTCTGTCCACTCGCATGTCCTGCTCTGTGCTGGGCAAACACCATTTGTTGTGCTTGGCATGCCTTCCCCAGCCTCTCTGTGGCATTCTGACCCTCACTGCGAAGGCTGACCGAAGTTGCACGTCTTCCAAAGACTCCCCTGACACACCCAGCCCCAGTGACTCCAAGTACTGAATTCCCATAGCATTTATCCGGGATCACTAATTGTCAGATTCTATCCTTTCTCACCAGTTTGCTTCTCAAGCATGTATATTTAATCCTGGACTCATAGTGAGAAACTCGAAGGCAGGGGCTGTGCCAGATTCTCCTTTGTATTCACAGAGCCTGGTTAAGGGTTGTTCCACACAATCCTAGGGATTCAGTCATCACAGATTCCAGCTCAGTCTTTCAGTGAATGCTCTTTATTGGCACCTTCCACTGTGCTAGGCACTGAAGTCCATCTGGAAACAGGACAGGCCAGACCCCTCAACTCCCATGGGTTTCATCCTAGCATAAGTTACGGTCACGTAAGCAAGTCAGCACATAAATGAAGGCAATAGTTGGAGACAGTGTTAAATCCTACAGAGAAAATACAACAGGGTGAAGTGTTAGGGAAGGACTGGGGGTGGCAGCCTACATTCAGCCTTCTCTTTCCATTACTCAGCAATCGAACACAATATTTCCTAAGGAGTGCTCTGTTGAACAGCCACTGAGCCAGATGCTCGACTAAGGCAGACGAGGGGATCTATTGTCAAAAACAGTTGGAAAATACATCCCACGTGTTTATCCCCTGTTGGAGCCACACAATTTATATTAGTGCATTAAAGGCATTGATACTGCGGTAAAGGCATTTTTATTTTGCATCCACCAGCATTTCCCCGATTTTTTTTCTTCGTAGAACTTTTTATCTGTCTATCTTTTAATATTTGGCACTCATTAACGTTCCATGAAACTCAGGTCTGTGGGATAAGCTTTGAGATATATTGATTGTATTGAATGATATTTATTCTCAGCAAAATTCTTATCTACATAAACCCACAGAGAAGCTGGACCACACGTCATTGCTAAGCCATAAAATTGAGACAAAGCAGAAATAACTTCCTTGAGTAAGCCAATCATGAACTTATTTTTAAAATTCAATCCCCCTCAAAATTATTAAATACCTAATATGTTCTAGTAAACGTCCTAGGAGCTGGAAATAGAGCAGAATACAGTCCCTTCCATCCTGGGGCCACGTGTCAGTCCTGTGGGATGATTGCAGTCGCTTCCTCCCTGGCCTTCCCTGCAGAGCAGAGTGGCCAGAGTGAGCCTCTGCAAACTCAGGCAGAGCTGCTTCATTCAGTTCCCGTTACGGCTCTTCATCTCACGCAGAGCAAAAGCCAAAATCACTTACGGTGGCCCGTAACCGAGCTGTCGCAGATTCCAGCGACTCGCCACATGTGGGCTTTTTAAATGAAAATTATTTGCAATTAAATAAAATTAAAAATTGATAGTGCAGGTCCCTTAGTTGGACTAGGCACACTTCAAATGCTCCACAGGCATGCGCGGCTAGTGGCTACCATCATGGGCAACGTTGATATAGACCATTTCCGTCCTTGCAGAAAGTTCTGTCAGTTGTATGATGCCCTGTGACATCTGGTCTCTGTTGCCCTTCTCATCTCATCTTCTGCTGTCCTTGCCCTCAATCCCTCTGCTCCAAGCACAGTGCCCCCATGTGGTTCTCACACACTGCGGGCACAGTCCTACCTGTTTGCCCCTTCTTCCACCTGGCACGCTCGTCTCCCCGTGGCCACCTGGCTCATCTTCTTGCCTCTTATAATTCTTTTCTCATATGTCACCTTCTCAGTGATGCTCTCGTGGTACCCTAGTGAAAACTTCAACGCCTGCTTCTTATCTTACCACGTCCTCTTCCCCACCTTACTTCATCTTTCCCTTTAGCGCTTAACACCATCTGGGGTACACACCCTTTACACGTTTGTTTCCACTTTGTATATTCCATGAGGGTAGAGACTTCTGTTTTGTTCACTGCTGCATCACAGTGCCTGGGACATAGTAGATGCTTGATAAACATTTTTGGATAAACAAAGGAGCTTTATGGAGAGAGACATAGTAACAGTAGCGCAATAACAACAACGTAATCAGATACAGATTTATTGTAATGTCAGGTAAGGATGAGTGCCTTAGAGAAAAAAATATGAAGTCGCACACACGGAAAGTTGTTTCATCTCCACTTTTAATAGGGAAGCTAAGGCTCAGGAAAGTTAAATAAATTTCCCATGATCATCATCACACTGGGCCGGCTGTGTGGTGCTGGTTAATGTTTAACAACCAGCTCTCTGAAGAAAAGTTAAAGCACCGCTTTGCAGTGTTTGCCTGTCTCCATGGTATAAATACTCCCACCACGGCTGATTTCACGCTACCAACATGATGCCATTGACCGTGGAGTTGGGAAGAGATGTGTACAATGTGCTTCCCTGAGCTGTGCAAGTTCCGGAGCACCACTGCATCTGACCTTGAAGTCCAAGCTCATCCCGTTGTAGCATGTGGCCACCCTGGAAAGAAGCAAGCAGACCCCTCTAAAGGATCCCCGCTTCCTGGACACCAAGTGACCGCTGCCCTTTGGCACTCCTGGCTCTTACTGATACCTCCACCCCCTGTCACTCCAGATCATTTGGGTTTGCATTCAACCTGTTTGAATTACGGCATTTTTCTCCTAAGAGGATCATGCTTATTTGACTTGACAGAAAAAGTTTCTCTCAGAGGAGACTTCTCTCTGCTTTAGCCTTTGAAATGACTGTCTGGATGGCACAGGTAATCTTACCGGACCTTTGGGGCCTGGGTGGACTATTTTTTAATTGAGAATTCCACGTTTCTATAATAAGTGGCCTCCTTAATAATAGCCTGCCACGTCATATGCGATGATTGCTAATTTAGGTTTTCAGGCTTCCTGGATGTAATGAGCTCTAATAAGCCCAAGACTTGTCACAGGCTCAGAAAAGCCCATTTCCCCCCTGGAAGCAATGATTTCCCTCCATCCCTGGACACAATTGGGCATAGTCTTAAAAATATTAATAAGTGTGACTGGGATGTTCACCCCTTTCCAAATAAAACATAAAGTCCCGGTTTCATTAAGCCAAGCTATTAAATTAAGAAAGTGTTTCTAATTATCTGAGCATTTCAGGGAGCTCATAAAACATTTAAGGACCTCACAGGGGTGGTGCTGAAGCCCTTTCAGAGTGAATTAGAGCTTCGACTTCTGGAGCTGGATGGGAAGGGCTTGGGGCCCACAGCTGCAGATTCCATTTGGCCCACAGCATCGACCTGATGGAAAGGAAGAAGCTGCAGATCTTCTTGTGGGGGTGGGGTGGGGTGCATCTGTGTCCAAGCTGCAGGAGAAACCTGCTCAACTTCTCACAGCAAAAAAAAAACCTACCAGACAAAACCCAGCAAGCATTTCCCTTAGGCCTTTCTCTCTGCTGGATGCTGAGATTGGAAACGATGCTACTACTTATTGAGGAGTTTCTTATGTGCTAAGCACTCTAGTATTTACGTGATCTGCTCCCATCCTTATAAAGGTCATCTGAGTTACGTGTTATCTCCAGTTGATAGGTGAGGAAACTGAGACGGTTACCCGTGATAGGCAGCTAGTGAAGCCAGACCCCAGGAAGACACCCAGCTCTGCCTGACCCATGGCCCGTGTACCTGACACTGTTGAGTGAGTTGTAGCTCACACACTAGTGGCATAAAATAATGACGACCCTCATTATTAGGGAATAATAAATACCATTTAGGGCGCCAGGCACAACACTCTGCAATCTTCATAGCTTATCTAACTTAATCCTCCTAACGACCCACTGACATTATTATCCCTTATATGACAAATGAAGAAACTGAGTCACGGAGAGAGCTCAAGTGACTTCTGGGAGGCTCCACATCTAGTGCTAGAGGTGGGGTTTGCGCCAGGACTGTTGAATGCCAAGTCTGTGGTCTCGTTCACTCCGACCCTCTGAGCCCATCTCATCAGCTACCCGGTCTGATAAGCAGCTGAGTATGAGGTTGCACACACACAGCTTGGGGAAGGCATTTTTCTTTATAATCCAGACCGAAGTGTCCTTTCCAGTCTCCTCTTTTTTTTTTTCGCCAATGTTCCCTTGTTACTCCAGCTAATTCACATGCACCCAAATATGTCTTTGTGTTAGGTGGATGTATGACCCATTTGTAAATGATAAATGTGGACCAGTAACATTCTTTTATCCTTGAAATCATAGTTTCCTAAATAGTACCATGTCCAGGTTGCTGAGATACTGATGCCCAAGGCCACCAGATATCTGGGTCTGGGTGACCTGGGTCCAGTTGTCTCTGGACACAAGCAACTTCACTTATGTCCCCAGTATGCTGCTTAGATATCATTAGTGAAAGCATCACACTGGGTAATTATTAAGTATTTCATTTAAAAATATCTAGTAGAATCCATATTTCACCTCCCAGAGTAACAAAAAAAAGCAATGTTTTAACTTGTGGAGAACAGGCTCTTGTGAGTGAGAGTATCATTTAAAACCCCCATGGAAGGCAGTTTAGCAACATTTATCCAAATTGCAAGTATGCAATCATTTAGACCCAGCTATTCCTTTACTAGGGTTATATCCTTTAGCTAAACTTGCTCCCAAAGCTATATGTACATTATTACTTGCTACAATCTTGTTCAAAATAGTAAAAAATGAAAGAAAGAAAGAAGGAAGGAAGGAAAGAAAGGAAGGAAGGAAAGGAAGGAAGGAAAGAAAGAAAGAAAGAAAGAAAGAAAGAAAGAAGGAAAGAAAGGAAGGAAGGAAGGAAGGAAGGAAGGAAAGAAAGAGAAAAAGAAAGAAAGAAAAGAAAAGCATATGGCTTTGTGAATGGGGAATGATTTACATAAATTATGGAACAACTATAGCATGGAATACTATGCAGCTATAAAAAAGGAGACATCAGTTTGTGGCCCAAAATGGAATGATCTTTAAGGTATATTGTTTAGTGAAAAGAGTAAGCAAGGCACAGATCTGTGTATATATTGTGCTACCCTTGGTGTAAAACCTGGAAGAAGGTGATATATGTGTGGATGTGTTCAAATATGCTTAAAAAAAATCCCTTAAAGTATCTGGAGCTGGGGATTGAGTATGAGGAGGGAACTGGGTGAACGGAGGACAGAGGTGGGTGGAGAATTTCTTCTGTATACAGTTTTAGACTTTTGACTGATGAATCAAAACTATGCAGTTACCTCTATGACATAAATTGCAGCAGGAGGATGGAATGGCAGAGAGCGTGGAGGAAAGTTCTAGATGGAAGGGCTAACACAGGCAAACAGGAGCCTGGGTATTTTGGGGGAACGGAGGGAGAGTCAGTGTCCAGAGCAGAGGGGAGAGGGGAGGCCAGAGCACGCCTACTAGGACTTTGTGAAAATTTCTGGGTCCTTGTCCTCAGAGTAGTTGAAGGGTTCTGAGCAGGCAGTGGGTGCCTTGATCAGATGTGCGTCTCGAAAGGATCGTTCTGACTACATGGAGACGTCAGTGAGCAGCTGTTGCCTTTGTCTGGGTGAGAGCCCAGCCAAGAGGCTGTGGTGTCAGAGTAGAGGTGTGGCCACTACGAAGAAGTGACAGGATGTGCTGGAGATTCGGTTGGGAGGAGAACTGATGGACCCTGAGAGGGATTAGATGCAGAGGCAAGGGAAACAGAGCTGGTAAGGACTTTGTCCAGGGACTCATTGTGCACCACATGGGTGGGACCATTTCTTGAGAGAGGGCAGAACCAGGTATGTGGCAGGGTAGGGGGAACTTGAGTGTAATCTTAGGCATGTTGAGCCCAAGCCCCTTTGATACATCACAGAGGAGATGGCACAAACGTGGTCGGAGGTAGAATTCTGGAATTCAGAGAAGTCTGACCACAGTCGGGAGGTGTGCACACAGAAACTGAGGGTGTGCACAGGGACGAAATTTTCTGGGACAAAACTAGTATTTAGGCCTTCTTCCCAGAGATGTGAGCAGGGGCCAGTCATTTATACGCGCAAGCACCATCCACATAACAGGTGCTTCTTGATGTCTGTCTGATCAGTTACGGAGGAGCTATCGACGGCAATTATCAGGTTACCTGCCCCCTCTTCATCTCTGTTCTTCCCACTGCACCCCCTCCAGGCTGGGTGGCCCTTCCCCTGCCCCTGAAGTCTTTCTCCAGACCACCCACGTGGTCCCTCACCCTGGTGGTGGCACTCCTACAGCTGAGAGGTGAGCAGGTGATCCTTCCCTCTTTCTGAGTACCTCCCAGCCCAGCAAGCAGCAGTGTTCTCCGGGAATAATGGATATTACAGAAAACACAGGGCCGGGTGCCAGCTTCACATTCTCCGAACATTTAATGATTCAACCTTTTCAGTTTCCTCAAAGCCAAGCTTGGAAACTCCCTGATGGCCCACTGCTAACAAATAGCAGGGTGCTCACCTTAGCATTGCTGCTCCTCAGGTGTCTGGGTGGGGGAGGGGACCTTTGGCTGGATGACAGCAGCCAGGGGACCCCTTCGGGGCCTTTGTGCCTACTTGGAGACCTCAGGTTTGGCAAGCTGGGTGAACCCTCACTCTTGTAGGGGATCAGCCGGCAGTGCTGGCTCGAGCATCCAGAGGTTGGCATGAGCTGCCTTTTAAAATATGTTTGTTTAAGCTGTCAAGACAGGACACAGCTGTTTCTGACAGGGAAAAGGAAGCACAGGACAGTCCTGCTGGCGTGGTAGAAGCAAGGGAGGGTCTATGATGAGAGTGTCAAGGCCACTAGGAAGTGTGGGTGAGAGAGGGAGGGGATTGGGACCTAGGCAGGGGACCTGGGAAGATGGGGCATCATGGGAAACCAAGAGACGACAGATAAAAGACAGACAACTTAATAGAGGGGTTGGGGAGAGGCAGTTAGGGACAAAGAGAAAGGGGCAGAAATAAAGGAAGTCAGAAATCAGACCTACACACATGCACACAAAGAGAGACTCGAAGTGAATTTGGGAGGGTACAGCCAGCTTCTCTGACTTCAGGCCACTCAGCTGGGTTCAAAGGCATTGAAAGAGACACTTGGCTTTCACAGTTTCTTTGATTATTGACCAAAGTGAGCCCCACATGGTGTGCTATTATTAATTGTAATAACTCTAGTAGCAGCAACAGTGCTGATGGTAGTAGCAGTCGAGGTAGAATTAGAACTTGCTTCCATATAGAGCTTTACAGATTCCTTCCAGCAACTATCCAAGGTAGACTCTGTAACCTCTGCTGAGAATTGAATAGCTGAGAAAACGGATGCTCTGAGAAGTCATATCACTTTTAGAAAGTCACCCAGCTGGTCAGGAACAGAGCTGTATAATTCACCCAGAACTGCTATTTGGGAAACCAGTCCTCTCCCTGTACATGTTGTTCAGGAAGGGCTGACCTTGCTGACTGGCCCGATGCCCAGGCCTGGCCCATCAGAGCACACCACCTCTCTGCCCATCATGATTGGTGCAGCCATGGTTGGGCCAAGTCAGGCCAGTCAGAGGCCTCCTTTGGCATCGTGAGCCAGACCTGTTAGGAAAAACTACTCTTTCTCAGGGCCTCCAAGTTATAAGGATGAGGTGAGGCCCTGCTGCTTGTAGTGTCTCCCCCAGACGCTTGAAGGAGATGTGTGCCGATTGCAAAAATGGGAACAGACAACACTGGAGCCCTGGGAACGATGTATCTCAGCAACCTTCTGAGAATGACTTCTCAGTCAGGTGGGCCAATGTGGGCCTTATTTCTGGCTTGTTTTGAGTTTGGCTTCCATCCTTTACAACTAGAAGAGTCCTGATAAATACATCTTTAATTAACTCCCCTTTTAATTGTTTAATTATTTAAATGATTTGTTCTCTGCTCCTCATATCCACACAAGCGTTAATTTACACAGTTATCCTCCATTGACAATAAGAAACAAGACTGACTCTAAAAATGTTCCTGCTATTAGTAGCCTCTGGGGGTCATTTCTTGACTCGATATAGCTTCTAAATGACTTTCCAGGTGTCACCAAAATGTGATTATGCTTGAAGGTAGGGTCTGCTTCCATAGTTTTTTTTTATTGCTGTTGTTGTTTTGTTTTTTTCCTGAACCATACCTAAAGGCCGCTCAGCATGAGCAAGGATTTCAGATGCAAAGAGGCTTTATGTGTGGAAGGAATTAAATGCTCTCTGAATGGAAGCTGCTTCTACTTGATGTCTTACAGCAATTAGTTCTTGCTGTGTAACAAACGTCGGAAAACTCAGTGATTCAAGATGATGCACACCTACCTAGCTCTGAATTTGCAGATGGTTAGGTGGTTCTAGTGGATCGAGCTGGGCTTGGTAGAGCTTAGCTATTTCTCTGAGGTTGGGTGCAGGTTGGTTAGGCAGCTTTGCTGATCTTGACTGGGTTCCCCATGTTCTGGACTCTGCATCTTCCAGCAGGCGAGTCCAGGCTTGATCTTAAGCCAAAGACACAGCGATGAGAGAGAGTAAATGGAAATGGCCCTTTACGTTTCTGCTTATATTGAGTTTATCTCGAGAAGTTTCTGCTTCTGTCCTATCTGCTGAAGTAAGCCCAGAGTCAGTGTGGAAAGGCAGAGATACCTGGGTATCATCTGTTGTCTTTAGTGAACTTCAGAAAGTCTTAGAAGAGAACAGACTCCAGCCACTGGGCTGGCAAATGCTAATTGCTGACGTGAGGCCCTGAGAATCTAGAACTCTACATGGGGGTGGATGGGCAGCGAAAGCGTGGGGGTGGGGGTGGACCTTTCAGCTCATACTTGGGAAGGAACTTAGAACTGTCTGAGTTACTCTCCTGTTGAAAGTATTTCACATAGAAAACTGTCTTGTCAGTCTTTTACCACTGCCTCTAACCCTTTTTTTTAATGCCAGGACCCTTTATTAAAATCTTTTCAGGAAAGAGGGCCCTCAAAGAACTTACAGTCTAGAATGGGAGACAGACACAGAAACAGAAAATTTCCAGATCAAAAATAAGGGCTGAGGGAGAAATAAGCCCAGGACGCTATGGGAGTCCAGAGGCGGGGCACTTGGCGCAAGCAGGCAGCCATTTAGAGAAATCTATTTTAAATTGATTGTTTTATTTGCTGGATTTTATATTGACATGTTTTGCTTTGCTCTCAGTGTGTTCTGGGACCACAGCCTATTCATGTATTATTAAGAGAACAGTAATTATTGCCAGGAGCTCTTGAGAACACACTTTGCTTCCCCTTTGTCTCATCTCTGCTGATTCTGGTGTAACCTTCATATCTCTGAGGATGTTGTGGCAGGAGGTGACCCACCCTGCGTGCCCGGAGGACTCACCAAAGACCCCACTCTGGAAGCGGGGCTTGTAGGCCACCGCTTCTCAAACTTTAATGACCACATGGGTCCCCTGGGATCTTACCAAATGCAGATTCTGGTTCAGGAGGAGGTCTAGGGTGAGGCTTGAGATTCTGTTTCCCTAATAAGCTCCCAGGTGATGCTGCGGCTGCTGTCTGTGGACCACATTTTGAGTAAGAAGCCTGTAGAGGGTCAGCAGCACTTTCTCCACTGGTGAATATTGCAGCAGGGCTGAACAGAGGCTGACCTGTATCTTGTCTCTCTTGCTGGACTGTAAACCCGGTGAAGGTAGTGCCTCTTTCTTGCTCGCAGCTCCATCTCCAGTGCCAGGAACATAGAAAAATCTCAATGAATATTTGTCAGATAAATGCCTCCTGTTCCTCCCTTTTCCATAGATGCATGTATATAGAGATTTACCTGATATTTTTCTAGTTTGATGCTGTGAATGGAGCCTGGACCTGCACCCATCCCATGGGCTGCAGTCTTGACCTCTCATCTAATTCAAGACAGCCTGAATGTCCAGGGTGGACCATGTGACCTGCAGCTCTCTCCTAGATTTGGATAAATGTAATCCTGATGCTTGAGCACCTGTCTGATTTGAGGCATTACTTCCACTGATGACTCTACTGGTCCCCATATTGTGCCCATGGACCAGACTGGCTAGATCTTAATTCTAGCTGAATGTTACACTATAATTCCTTAAATCCTCTTGGACTCAGTGATTGACACTGTTAACTTCCTCCTATTACAGCTCTTCTGGCTTGGTTAATTTTCCCCAAATCTTTTAGCACCTTCCTGCTTCCTTACTTGAAAATCCCAGCAAAGCTGCATGGTTGGAGCTGGAGCTAAGCCAGTGATGACATGAAGGACTGGCATTGAAATTTAACATCATCACCAGTCTCTTGTTTTGAGTTCCCACCCAGAAACTTGGCATCTTCTTTAGACTGCATTTTTTAAAAGCTGAAAGCAATTAGCCAGTATGTGAACTATCTACTTCTCAGTTTCCTCAACTAAAAAATGGGAATAGCTGCACCCTCCTTGTGAGAGTTTAATTAAGATTAAGGTTGTGATATAATAGATATAAACTACTTAGCTCAATATCTGACACATGCACAGGGCTTCATAAAGGAGAGTTCTTTTTACCTTTACATCTCAAGGGTGAATCCTAAAGTCCAGGATCCCCTAAGGGAAGGACTCTGGGGAATCTAGGCTCATACCTTTGACAGCTCATTATGGAAGAGAGAAGGTTGGGTCTAGTAGGGGACAAAGTATAAGTAGCTAAAATAGTGAAAACACTCAAGGTTGGGATCCCAAAAGAGCCCCTGTGATGCCAGTAAGCGGACCAGGCATTTAGCCAACACAGTAGCCCTTGGGTGTCTCTACTCCAAGGACTCCCGTAGACTCTTCCCACTTCTCTGATGCCTGTCCAGCCTCCTTGCTGTGGGTATGGCTCCTACCTGTGCATACCACCCAACACTTGTCGAGAATTGGTTTCATCCTAATGTTTACATTTTCTAAGCAGTCTGGCTCACCTTGAATTTTATTCCTGTTTCCTAAGTTTTTTTCATCGTCATAGAATATGAGTATTCTATTAAGTGTCATAGAATGTATTCAGTTAGTCAACAAATATTTAGTGAACATTTCCTCTATACCTAGGACAGGACACCTCCATGGACACTGAGCTGACTGAGGCAGAGAAAAGTCCTGACCTTATGAAGCTTAAAGGTATTTTGCAAAAACGATGTACATTTTTCTCTGAGTCAGGAATCAAGATGGTGACTAGAATGAGTGCCAGCCCAGCAGAGACTCCAGTGGAGGTCCCAGTAGGAGGGTGCACACAGTAGATAATTGTTTGCTGACTGACTGAATCTAGGAACATATAATTGTGAGGGATAAAAAGAGAAGATGGGAGAGAAGAGAGATGGGCTGGGGGGATCCACCAGGAGCCATTTCCAGTTCTTCCTGGGAGCCAGTCACTCAGTTATGGAAAAACCAGGAACATGTGTTCCATAGTCAATGGAAGAATGAGACTGAGCTTTGACCATGTGCTAGCTATTTTAATTAGAAGGACGAATATTGCAGTAAATGAGACAGATAATTCCTCCTTCGTCAGGCTTACTGTGCAACTAAACATTCTTTCTTGGTTCTCCCTGTGTCTTGATGAGGTCAGAGCCTCTTACCTTATATATCATCTCAGATGCTGGAAGGTCCATCCTGATCACAGGTTTTATTGAACATATTTTGGTGTATAAGAACATTTTAGGTACCTTTCTAAAACAACATTGTTGTTGTTTTAGAATGAAAAGTTGACTATTCAGAGTTTTAAAATCCTGAATCTTAAAATTCATTTTTCAACTAAGCTAATAAATGAGCAACCAATAGTACTTGATTAATCAATTTAACTTTAACTGACATAATATCACCCAGTCCATCTCAGACTGTATGTATTTACATTAAATCAGGGCTTCTCAGCCTTGGCACCATTGACATTTGGGGCCAGATGATTCTTTGTTTTGAGAGGCTGTCATGTACATTGTAGGATGTCTGGCACCATCCCTGGCTTCTACCTACTAGATGCCAATAGCATTCCCCCCAACTGTGACAACCAAAAATGTCTCCAGGACTTACCAAATGTCCGCTAGGAGACAAATGGTCCCATTGTTGAGAAACACCGCATTACATGTATCTGCGTTTTCAAATAACGACACGGTGCTTTGAGTGATGCCTGGTCTGGTATTGAGTAACTTAAAAACAAGCTGCATGATCCTGCAAACAAGCTATGTGATGTTGGACAGGCCTGACCTGAGAGTCAGCTTCCGCATCTGAACAAAGGGGTAATTAGTCCCTCACCTAACATTGTGGTGAGGTTTAAAGGCTGACATGTATGTGTAAAGGACCTGGACAGTGTAGCTCAATGGCTGTGTCACATCTTATTTTTTGGCTAATAGAGTTGACCATTGCCAAAACTCTGTGTGCTTGGAAAGTGTGTGTGTGTGTGTGTGTGTGTGTGTGTGTGTATGCACACACACATGAGCTACAGGTCAGGGCTGTATTGATGAGAAAGAACTAACCCCTCTGTGGCTCATGAACTCCCTGGCAGAAAATGAGCGGTGCAGAGCAGCACTTAAGAGAACAAGCTTTGGAGTGAGACGCACCTGGATCCCACTCCTGGCTCCACCATCTACCGGTTTTGTGCTAATTCTGGTCAAATTGTGTAACATTCCAGCCTCAGTTTCCCTATCTGACAAACAAAGATAATAACAGTACTCATCTCGTGGAGTCACCGTGTTGTGAAGATTAAATGAGATCATGAATGCAAAACAGCACCGTGCCTGTGGCCAAGTCAGGTTTGCTCAGTAACTATTAATTGTTGCTGCTGTTATTATTGGTGTTATTTCACCCTTGGGTGCATCCCTGGGGGTAACTTCAAAGCAGAGAGTGGCCTCTTTACAGGGGGCTCCGATCTTGCCAGAGTAGCTCAGTCAACAACTTCCCTAATGAGCTCAAGACTCCATCAGGGAGACTCTTTGTTTTCCTAGTAACTCTCTGTCAACATGGTTTCCGTTCCTGCATCAACATTATATACCAATTGCATATTCGCTAGCCTGCCCGGGACTCAAAACTATCAATTGCTACAATGGAGTAAATGATATTCATTGTTAAAATGGGGTAAATGCCTATTTCCTTTGCACAATGGAAGAAACTGTTGTAGGCTATTAAGTAAATAACTATAAATAACACACTGTAAAATGCTTTACATATGCCTTATCTCCCTGAACTGCAACACTCTGAAGTAGCTGTTATGGCTGGGTAAATTATACGTGTTTTTAAACACTGTGCAAAATACATATTTACACGTACTTAAAGTCCTACACTAAACAGTCTCTATAGCAACCAGGAAAACACAAAAGCCTTATTAAGCATTCTTTGTAGTATTTTTAAGAGTTTAATCATTAGGAGAAAGCTCATAGGCCATGTAGACACCAGGGAACACGAAGAAAGAAAGTCTTTATAGGAACAAAAGAATGAGGCTGGCTTTGAACCTGGTGGGAGAGGATTTTATTTTTTTAAGCTAATAATCACCAAGGGCCTTCTCTTTGTGAAGGCGATGCTATGTTTGGGGTACATCAGAAACAGTTTTGGAATTACAGTCTGGTTTCTCAACAGAGAAGAGAGAATCTTCAATTAACATGTTCCAGCAAAAGATCACTTTCAGTGTTTTCTCTTTAGTCCCAGCAAGAAAAGATTTCCTTGCCACTCAAAAATGAAGTCATATGTACTGTCTGTGTTGAGTCTGAGTCACATAACTAACTCTTCAAAGGGAAATTCTAATGGTTTCATTGGGGTGAAGCCACGTCCCATCAGTTGAGTACTGGATTTGTCTGTCCACGGCATGCGACGATAAGTGTACCCTAGAAGAGGCAGTGACTTAACACTGCAAAAGTTTCATGCTCGTGGTACATGTCCAGTGCTGGTCGGTGGAGTTTCTGCTCCATGCTGTCACTCAGGGACCCTAGGGAACTCTATCCTCATGTGATGCCACCACTCAAACACTTCCTGCTGCAGCAGCAGAAGAGAGAGCTGGAAGGTGGCTTGAGGGCCTGTGAGAAGCACACCCCATTTCCACTCATACCCACTGGGCAGCGCTAAAATCATGGGATTCCAACCAACCTGCAACAAAGGCTGAAAAGATAGCGGAGCACATAAAATATTTATTGAATGCTAAATATCTTCAGGAAGAATATCACTTAAATGTCCGAACTATATACTTTATATTGCTTGATCTTATCGTTAAACATAAGATCTATATACTTTATACTGCTTGATCTTATCGTTAAAACAACTTTGCAACGTAAAAATTCCCCATTCACTGCCAGAGAAACAGGCTCAGAAATCTTAAATGGCTTGCTTGAGGTCCCTCAACCAGAAATTAGAAAAGTGAATTTAAGTTTAGATCAATCTAAAGTGGCATACGAGATACTCTGTGACCCAGCAGGTCAACTCCCATGTACTTTTCCAGAAATGCACACCTATGTTCACCAAAAGACATGTTCATAGAGGCACGCTTTTTTAATAGCCCCAAACTGGAAGCAGCCCAACATCCACCAACAATGGAATAGACAAATCGATTGTGGTATATTAACACAATGGGATAATCTATAGTACTGAGAATGAATGGTAGCTACATACAAACATGGATATATCTCACAGATATTACCTTGAATAAAAGAAGTCAGGTACAAAAGAGATCATACTGTGTGATTCCATACTGTATGATTCGAAAGCAAGCAAAATTCATAGAAGTCAGGATAATGATTACCTTGGAGCTTGGTAGTGATGGAGAGGGTAACAAGGACAGAGCTTCTGTTTTTCTTGTAATGTTCATTTGTCTGGATGCTGGTTATATGGGGGGTGTTCAGTTTGTGTAAATTCATCTCTCTGTGTAGTTATACTTTTGCATGTTGCTCTCTATATGTTATACTTTAATAAAAAGTCTACTTGAAGAAGACAACTTGCAAAAGTATAAATTATAGGTTCAAATGAAACTGATGCCAGAGTCCTGTCTCTGATCATGTTGCATCCATTTCTTCCCCAACCACAGTAAAGCGAAGCTCATCCCCGCCCTTCAAGAGTCCAGTTTGATACCTACCTGAGTCACACAGCCCATCCATTAAAATGGTTCCTTAGAATCGTGGTTTAGCTGGAAACTTCCAGCAAATTTGAGAGAGTTGTCCAAGTCAACTACAATTCGCTCTAATACTGACTTTGGTAATATGGTTTTCTTCCTTGAAATCAAATGTAAGCCTGGGATCTCCAGAGGCTGGAGGGACAGGCAATGGAATCTGCTTGCTCCTCAGGCTAGAGGGATGGACATGGTCCAGTGTAGAGGAGAGAGTGAAATGTGTATTACAACAAACCCCAGACGAAGAAAATACAGTCACGTAGATTGGGGCTGCGGATGTTCCCATCCATTTTATTTGGGCCATTATAAAAATTCAAGAACCATTGTACCCAGCTAAAATGAACTCACAGCTGAAAGAGTGATCCCATTGCTTTTCTCTGCCCCTTCCCTATCCCCTGAACACACCCAACACCCAAACAACAATTTGGTGGAGCCCTGACTGCCAAAAGACAATGCTGTCTTCAGGAAGGTATTAGTGGTAAATCCTCAAGCTGTTTTATAAGCACCTCCTAGGTTGGTAACAGAAGGCTAAACACAAAATTGCAAGATGAGCTTGAATTTAATTTTACAGTTTTCATCTGTCATCACGTTATGGCAGTATGGTGTTCTGGGCTTTACAGAAGGTGCAGGGCAGGGGTATAATACTCCTACTGGGAAGGGCTTCTCTCCCATCTGTTCCTGTTTTGGAAGAAATGCTTGTGGGATCATGGCTTCCAAAGAAAACTCCCTCTGGTGGGAGTTGCCAGAGGCCACCCTTAAGATGTGTTAAATGCTTCATCAGTGGCACTCTTTCTCTGCACACTTTGTTCGTTCATTTATTTATTCTGCACCTATTTTGTTTTAGGTGCTATGCATGGCCCATTAACAAGGAAGATGTACTTTCTGCCCTTGAGAAGCTTGTGATCCAGAACGAGAATAGACACGTAAGTGAGAAATTTTAAAGAAATACCAAGGAATACTGTGAGTGGAGCTAAATAATGTGCTAGGCAGGCAAATAGGAGAAATGGCTACCAAGACTTGCAAGGTGAGATCACTTCTCATTCTGGTAATGACTTCCAGTCTAAAACAAGAAGAGTCCAGTGAAGCTGTACTGGATACGCCCACGTACCAGTTGCTGTGCTAGGCTCTGGAAATATAAAGGTGTGTAGAGCCTGGTCTGAATGGTGAGATAGAGTGTAGTCTGACAAGGGGTAAAGAAAATCAAATGGACTATTTCAATAGGTTGGTGAAAGTTCAGTAGGGTGTTTGGGGCCAGCTTGGTGGAGATGATGTCTGAGGAGTTGATTCTGGACCAGTGAGTAGCAGCAGTTAGGGGAAAAAGCATGGAGGGAGAAAATACAGGATGTTCTAAGAGAGAGAACAGCATAAGCAAGCATTAACAGTCATGAAACAGTGGACCATCAATGGGTACGTGTACATTTTAGTGTCACTGGAGTATAGCTTGAAGCTAGGGGCAGTCGAATCTGGGAAGTGTTCAATGTGGCAATTATGGTGAGCCGTGGTAATTTTGGTGAATCACCAGCTGGTGGTGGGGGTGGTTTGATCACATGGTGCTTGATAAGGATCACCCTAGTACCAGTCTGGTGAAAGGATGAAATCGGAAATCCACATTAGCTCGAGCGCCATCCCAGTGGTACCCGCAAGCTTACGCTTTCCTCTCTCCTTCAGTCTTCTGGGCTGTTAGAAACACAGCTCTAAACCCAGAGAATGACCACTGGGAACAGAACAACCTGTTACCCTGTTTCCCCTGCAGACACACAGCCTTGGTGTGGATTTATCCAACTGCATTTAGGACTGATGATAGAATCATTGCTTTTTTTTATCCCCTCCATGACACAAACCAAGAAAAAAAATCATAATAAAATTTTACAAGTTAGTTGCTGCCAAGAATAAACAAGAGAGCACTATAAGAAATGAATCGGAGGCTCTAACTGAATCTCCTCTCAGGACAATAACTCTAATGTAAAGCCAGGGTCTGAGGAGGTCGTGGTGGGAAACTCTCCTGGGGCATTTCCGAAGAGAAAGGAGATATTCTCCTCCTGTCATTTCCACTTCAGGTCCTAATATGTCTGTGGGTGTGCAGAGAAAACATAATCTGCAGCCTCTGCTCTGAATCAAGGTTTGGATAACCAGGGCCATTAAGACATCCCCAAGGATCACAGAATTAACCCTCTGTGAACCCAGGGAAGCCACTGCCGCTAACGCACCAGAAGAAAGTTGCTTGATTCTAATCGCAGCTGAGCCAAAATGTCACTTGCCATTAGGTTCGATTGGCATTTTTTTTTTCCTTTTTAAATTACAAGATTACCTTTAAATTGTGTACAGGAGCTCATAACTGCTGTCCATTGGAGATACTCAGGAGTGATTTCATTTTACCCATGGACAGGCTGCCTCTTTTAGAGTCTTTGTTCATTAAGCCTCTGTCTATCTCAGGTTCCATTTAGGTATCAACGAGGAATAAATTCTGTAGCACAGAGGACGTTATATGTTTGCTTTTAGAGTCGCCTCCTTTGTTGGCTGATGATTCTTTACAGCAAGCTGGATTCTCCTGGAGCCTGTCGTGTATATGTGGCAAACATGCATTCTCTGTGTCATCTGGGTGGTCTTTTTGACAGAGATTGCTGCCTTGGGCTGACCCATGAACTCTCCAAAAAAAAGCATCACTTGGAAAGACAGGTCTAAACCTCTAGTCATTCTTGGTTGCCTTCCATTGAAGCAGCTTTAGTATAACTGCTTATTGACAAAGTCAGAGGATTATTCATCCATTCATATACTCATTCATTCATTCATTTGTTAGACATAATCACTGTGCATCTATTCTGTGTAAGACATTGAGCCTGGCATTGGGTACGCTGGTGAGCTGGGAGCTTACAGCATAGTGGTAAATGGACACAATTAAACAGGCTCTTGCATTAAAGTGTGTTAAGGGCTGTGAGATGGAGAGAATAGGAGGCCCAGCCTAGGTGCATTTATTACAGGGTTGAGGGCACAGGCAAGGCTACTCAGAGAGATTTCCATATGAGCTGGGTTGTGAAGGTTGAAAAGAGTTTCACTGGCTAAAGGAACAGCTCTTGCCAGGATCTATACATGAGAGAGAAGTTCAGAGAGGGTAAGAATGGAAAGCAGGTGTGCATGTACAAAGCAGGCAGAGCAGCGGGTCAGGTTGTTAAGGAAGGATGCAGATGGAGAAAGACAGGGCTCATGTCACAAGGAGTTTCGTAAGCCTGTTCGTGAGCATGTGCTTTGTTGTCAGGGCAAAGGAGAAGAGAGGAGAGTTGTGAGTAGACATGTGTTGTGGAAACATCACTGTGGACCTTGTACCTACAGTAGATGACTGGTTCAATGGGGATCTGATGGATTTGCAAACCTGATGAGACCTCATACACAATATCCTTTTCCCCAGACACAACCTCTAACCAGCTGAATTCTTTGATCTTTTCCCCCAAGAATGTCCTCTGTGCTCCATTTATTTCATTTCTGTGTGTAATGGAAAAGAGTTTCAGTAAGAACCCATCTAAATAGGTTCACAGCCAAGAGTTGAAGGCATAGCAAGAACGTTAACACCCACAGCCCAAGACCCTAGCCAGAGGCCCCTGGTAAGCAGAGGAAGTGTTAGGGTTCGCCATGGCAAAGTTATTTAAATGGCTGTACTGTCAGGTCCTTCTTCTTCACTGGTAGAAAGTGTTAAAATCCTGGCTTATGAGCTGTAAATCAGCATATGTTGGAGAGAACACTGGACTCGGAGTCTTAAGATCCAAGTTGAAGTTCAGTTATGTCACTTAGTAGCGCAGATGACTTATAAGTCTTAGTAGTCCCATTATTTTTTCCATCTAAAAAATTAGTGTAACTCTTACAACCCAGCATGTTGGGGGGACTTGCTGACAAATGCATACCATATTGCAGATATGTATTGGATGAATGGAAATGAGATAGTATTGGAGAAGCCCCGAACTCTCCAGGCTATAGTCTCCTTGTCTGTAAAATGAGAAGGTTGGGTTAGATGCTTTTGAACTCTTTCTAGCTCAAATAATCTATAATTCCTTGACACTTGCCTACTTTGGAGGCTTGTACTGACCAATGTGCTAAATATAGGAAAAATTGGTTTGGTATCTGATAAAGCGAAAGGACAAATAAAAGGAATAAAAGATTTCTGAGAGAAGAAACCCTAGTGATTACTCTGGCCCGACTAAAACTGCTCCCCTCTCAAAAGCCAGGTGATGAGAAGAATGCTTATTTGCTGCTGTCACTGACTTTACTTGACTACTCTAGTGAACACTTGGTCTCAGAGGATGTAACTGATAGCAAATTTCATGTAAGACCACTTTGCACTGTAGAAAAAAAGCTGTTTATCCTTTTATGTTATCTCATGGAACACTGTTGATGCACTGTTCATGCAAAAAAAAAAAACCAACAAACCTTCATGTTTCTTCTCGAGGAAGGCCTCAAAGAGAGGTGATTCTGAGCACAGAAAATCTGATATCTGATATTGAGTAAATGTTCTTGCTGGCTTCTGAAAGGTGATTTGATTTGGAATTTGAACACCTCTGGGAATGACCCCCTCTCTACAGCACCTTTGACGTATATGCGTTCTTTCCTAGCCATATTTTTAAAAATGTATTCTTTCTTATTAGGGAGACAGTGGCATTACTCAGTATTTAATGACTCAGCTGATTGGACTTTACTATAGTGATGTAGCTAAAAATAGCCACATGGGGAACTGTTCCAAAGATACGATAATAGAAAGTTTTGGGGACCACATATCTCATCTACTTAGGAATGACTTGAATATGCCCCAATCACAGTTGAAGTATCTCTTGGCCACAGTGGGGTATCTCCTATATTGTTGGGACCTGGGCCTGATGTTTTCTGTATTATACATATTTTATCTTTGGGTGCTTCAGGGAGGACTGACTGTGGTGTTGATCACATAGGACCATCCAGATTCCCATCCTAGAACACAACATTAGGGAATAAAGGTATAAATCAGCTACTTGAGATGGCGTGGAATGACTAGAGAACCACAGTTTCAGCATCTTTTTCTCTGGGAGTGTGGGATGACCGCTCTGTATGTTGCTTCCCCAGCGTGTTGCCACCTGGCACACAGTTTATTATAGTCTCTCCTTTGATGTTCATCTCTTAGCTTGGGCTTCACATTCCCAGGGCATAGAAACCTAGTTGCTTGCTCACTTCTACTGTACATTGTCTGGCACATAGTAGGTACACAAAATAATTTCCAATGAAGGGTAGAGGTCTGTTAGTGTTGCATCTTAATTGCCTGTCTGCTTCACTCGACTGCAAGTTCCTTGAAATGGAGACGTCATTTTTCAAAAAATGCTGTATTAGAAGAGTGCTGGCTGCTAGTCAGTACTTGATAATTATTTACTGAATGAGTGAGTGAGTGAATGAATACAGATTAACCAGAAAAAAAAACAAAAAACAACTTTAAAGGGAAGAAGGTGATCAGACTGGTTACCTAATACCTTAGCCCTGAAAATCCACCGCCCAGAACAAATATATTGTGCTAAAAATGGTTGTTAAATTAGTCCATCTACTTCTTTATTCCGAATCATTAATCTACTTGGTATGCATATTTTAAGAATTCTGGCACTAAAACCATTCCAGTATCTATACTTTTTTTAAAAAAAAAAGCTCTATTGAGATATAATTGACATACAGTAAACTGCACATTTAAAAAATGTATAATTTGATAAGTTTTGTTATATGTAGACGCTAGGGAAACCATTACACAAGATAACGGATATATCCATTTACCCCTAAAAGTTTCCTTGTGTCGCTTTGTAATCACTCCTTCCCATTCACTAGGCAACCGTGGATCTGCTTTCTGTCACTATACATTAGCGTGTATTTTCTAGAATTTTATATAAACGGAATTATACAGTATGTTCTCATTTTTCATTTGGCTTCCTTCACTCACCACAGTTATTCTGAGACTAATCCAGGTTGCAGTGTGTAACAAGAGTTCATTCTTGTTTTGCTGAGAAATATCCCATTGTATGACTATACCTCTGTTTAACCATTCAGCTATCATGGGATATTTGGGGCGTTTCCAGTTTGGGGCTATTACAAATGAGGCTTCTATGAACATTCGTGTAAAAGTCTTTGTATGCACAAATATTTTCATTTCTCTTAGGCAAATACCTAGGGATGGAATGGTTGGATCCTGTGATAGGTGGATGTTTCACTTTTTAAGAAATTGCCAAATCATTTTCCAAAGTAGTTGTACCATTTTGCATTGCCACCAGCAGTGTATGAGAGTTCTTGTTCTTTCACATCCTTTCCAAGACTTGGTATGATGGGTCATTTTAGTCTTAGTCATTCTAATAGGTATGTAATGGTATCTTGCTCTAGTTTTAATTTTCATTTCCCTAAGGACTAATGATATTGGACAACTTTTCCTGTGCTTACTTGCTACCTATGTAATCTTTTTATTTGTTGGGTTGTTTGTTTTCTATTACTGACTTTCAGGAGGTCTTTCTATATTTTGAATACAAATTCTTTACCACGTATATGACTTCCAAAGAGTTTCCTCTCAGTTTGTGGCGTGTCCTTTCACTCTCTTAACAGTGTCTTTTGAAGAGTAGAGATTTAAAATTTTTATGAAGTCCAGTTTATCAACTTGTTCCTTTATGGATTGTGCTTTCGATGTCACATCTGAGAAATCATTGCCTAATCCAATGTGAGAAAGGCTTTCTCCTATGTTTTCTTCTTGAAGTTTCATAGTTTTAGGTTTTATTTTTAGATCTGTGATCCATTTTGAATTGATATTATGTATTGCTCAAGGTATGGATCAAAGTTATCCATTTTTGCACGGATAGTCAATGGTTCCAGCACCATCTGTTGGAAAGAGTACCCTTCATCTACTGAATTGCCTTTGCACCATGTAGAAAATCAGTTGCCTGTACATTTATCACTGCAGCTTTACTATAAATCTTGAAATCTGGGAGTGTAAGCTGTACAACTTTATTCTTTTTAAAAGTTATTTTGGCTATATTAGCTTTTGCATTTCCATATGACTTTTAGAATCTAAACAATTTCTATCAGAAAAGCCTGCTGGGAGATTAAGGAGAATTGACATCTTAACCGTATTCAGGCTTCTGACCAACGAACACAGTATATCTTTCCATTTATTTAGGTCTTTAATTTTTCCAGCAAAGTTTTATAGATCTCAGAGTACAGGACTTTCACGTCTTTTGTTAGATTTATGCCTAAGTATTTCAAGTGTCATAGTTTTTGATGATATTGTAAATGATATTTAAATTTTTATATTTCCAGTTATTTATTTATAGAAATATAACTGATTTTTGTGTATTGATTTTGTATACTGCAACCTTGTTAAACTCACTTATTAGTTTCAGTATCATTTTGGGTGATTCGACCAGATTTTCTACATAGAAGATCACGTCATATATGATTAAGAACAGTTTTAATTATTTCTTTCCAACTGGGATCACTTTTATTTCTTTTACTTGCCTTATTGCACTCGCTAGAACACCCAGTGCAACAGTGAATACAAGTGGTGAGAGTGGACATTATTTTTGTTTTTTCTGCTCATGGAGGGAAAATATTCAGTCTTCAAGTTCAAACTCAAAACATTTTTCAGACAAACGCCAACTGTGCTCTGCAATTCATATAAAGCCTGTATACATTTGTCCATTGCTAATGAAGATTACTATGGAATGTGGAATATCATTATGCAAAAACTAGAGTCAGCAGCTGACACCAGACCAGATAACAAGAAACAGGATTTAAGCAGGATAAGGACAGAAATATTCCCCTCAAAAACAGAGGCTAGGATTCTAATAGGAAGGGACTGCAAATTAATATCAGATTCACACTTTAGATTATATCTAACTTGATATCGACAGGGTGATATTAAGTAAAAACCCTGATAGGGCTTTACAGGTTGTTATCGCCCGAGCCACGCTGGTGGGGAAGGAGGCTGATTTGCATTCGTGCAGCGCTGTGCTGGGGCCGGCTTGTCCAGGCTCTCCAGGCCCATTGTGCTCATCTCATCCCAGCTTACATTCGGTGATGTGACCTTGTTAGCTTGAAATTGACCATGGTAGGAGGATTTACACTAGGAACATTTGGCAAATGATACAAATCAGAGAGCTGGTTGTTAAACGTTTATCAGCACACTACTATCTAATTGGCATTTATCAGCAACACCACTATGTAATCAGTGCTCTGTATATAGCTGCTATTGATATATGAATATATTCATATAAATTATAATTCCTTGCATCTAAGAGTAAGACACAACATGATTTTATGTATATCTAAGACAGGTAGAATACTATCATTGCAACTTTGAGATTCCACTGCTAGAGGAAGCATCATCCTATTTTCAGCTATGCTAAAATGTGAAAAACCCTGAACTATAGCATTGAAGAAATACATTACTGAAGTTCATCATAAAGGAAATATTTATATAGTTTATTTTATTTTATGTATCAGTCATTCACATAAAATGCTCGGCTCTTATTACAAAGTCCTGTTAAAAACAAAACAACACAAAAAAGTTTTTGGAGTTTAATTAAAGTATTTGAACTTGGTGAGCCCAATTTATAATCGGAGTCAAGATTCTGAGACCTTGTGTAGGCAAAGAACCAAAGAAGTAGCCCTCTTTCACCTACTCTCACATAGCACTGGCTGCTTTTTATTGATACAGTCTGTTTATTCCTTCATTTGTCTGTCTCAACGAGGTAATGTTATGCTTGAGGGCAGAACTCTGTGTGTCTTACTACCCTTTACATTCTCAGTGTTGAAATAGTTGTCCAGCTTATTATAAGTGATCAAGAAATGTCAAGTGAAAAAAAAAGACTGTCTATCTATCTGCCCATAATGAGTCCTAAAGAAGGCATACCCATGTTGGGGTGTACTTCTACACACAGAGATGCCAAATGAAGGTGTTAGTTTTATAGATGTTTCGTTTTGACTTAGAAATCAGGTGTATTGTTGAGTAACCTCTTTCCCTCTGACAATCTCACCAAAGAGGCCAGCACCCAGTGATGGCCAAAGAACCCAACTGGTAGAGTTGGATGTTTCTGGGAGCTGAATTGAACATGAAGATGGTCAATGCCTGGTCATGTCAAATGGACCACTAGCCTGGTATGCTGGCTTTCAGGCATTGTGACATAGATAGACTTGCCCTTTCTTTTTCTTCCTTTAAGGACTGAATACAGGTGAGAATCTTGTCAGCCTCTGTGTGCCCAGTAGCTTAACAGGCTATGAGGAAGCAAGTCTTCAGGGGGATCTTCTCAGGCAGCCTGGTTCAGTATGTGAGAAGCTGACCATTCCTACCAGGTACCAGCAAGCACGTCACCCCGAATAGATCCATTTGGACATGGTGGCTTCTTTCCTTTTCTTTTTCCAGAAGCTGAAAATATCCCCTGATAGCTCAACAGAGAAGAATAAATTGTTCCCATGTATTTACACAGAGGAAAAAGATTTTCCTCATTGTATTTGCAATTCTGTCTCATGCGATGACCTCCATTCTCATAATCCTTCATGGAGTATCATGATTTAAAAAGCTTTCTCTCCCTGCTGTTTCTGTTAAAAGGTTTTCTGGTGCGATTCTTGGAAAGTCAAATTATGCATTTAAATGTTGTATTTTGCAGATATAATATAAAGGAGGCCATACTTCTGGCATGTTTTTCTTCCTGGGAGAGTAGCAAGTAATTCAACCCTTCTGCATATATTGTTAACCAAGCCACGAGAGTGTACAGCAGCTTTAATAGCAAAGCAATTGTGATTACATCTTTCTCGTAATTACATTTATTTGCTCACATATGTCCAAAAAGGCAAGCATTAGCCAGACCGTATGGGTATGTGTTTGTGCAAGGAAAATCATCTGGCAGATTGACGGTGAGGAAAATAGCTTTCAGCCACTTAGGTCTCTCCTGTCACGGACACTTGCAAAGACTGTCAGGGCTTACTTAGTTTTTGCTTTCATGCTTCTAAAATCGATTGCATTTGGAAAGCAGGGGAATTTATTACGGGTGATGGATTTGCATCAAAATGATCAAAATATTAGGGGCTGCCTATAACACGATGCATGTCTGTGGCCCAAAAGAAAAGGAAGTTGAGAAGTGCCGTGGTTCAGAGCAGCTGTAGAAGCGGCCCCTGTCCCACCAGAGTAAAGGGCGCGTGCAGCTTCTCAGGGGATTCAGAGGGAAATAAGACGGATATGCGTGGGAAAGAGTTTTAGGTCTGCGTCGTTGAGCTGTCCCTAAGGAAATGAGAAAGTGGTAGAAATGGCATTGGTTTTTTGTGAGACAGATGAGTTCGACTGGGCCATCTATCACTCGAAAGACTTTGGAGAAGTTGGTTTATGCCTCTTTGTCTTCATTTGCTTATCACTAGAATGGGTGTAGCAATACCAACCGAGCTTTCTGGGCTGTTTTCTCATTTTTTACTCACTGGACTATAAATTAGTTCCTCATTATTTGGGCTACTGCTGTACCCTCAGAAGCTGGCAGAATTGCTGGAGCATCATACTTATTCAGTAATTTTTTTTTGAATACATGAATGTAAATTATCTGATACACGCACAACTCAACAAATAGTATTGTATTTGCTGTTGCTGCTGGAATAAGTTACCACAAACACTGTGGCTTAAAACAACACAAATTTAGTACCTCACAGTCCTGGGGGTCAGAAGTCCTAAAATCAAGGTGTCAGAGGGTTGTGGTCCTTCTAGAGATTCTAGGGGAGAATCCATTCCTTGCCTTTTCCAGCTTCTGGAAGTTGCCTGCATTCCCTGGCCCATGGCCTCTTCCTCCATCTTCAGAGCCAGCTGTACAAAGTCATCCAGTCTCTCTCTGGCTCTGACTTCCTACGTCTCTCTTATAAGTATCCCGTGATGACACTGGGTCCACTGGATAATCCAGGATAATCTCCCATCTCCAGATCCTTAACCTAATCACATTAGCAAAGTCCCCTTTTGCCACGTAAGGTAACATGCTCACAGATTCTGGAATGAGGATGTGGACATCTTTGGGGGTGTCATGATTCTGTCTACCACAATCTTTCTTATGGAATAAAACCCTCCCTATTTATTATTACCACTTCTTTTTATTACCCGTTTGAAAGTTCCTGTTCCTGTGACTTTCCTAACAAGTAACAGTCACAGTTCCAGGTTCTTTTTACCTCCTGGATAATGGTCCAAGGATTGCAGACACCAATCATGTCCCCTTAGGCCTCAGTTGATGGTGATTTATCTCACTCACATTTGGAGTTAAGAGGGCATGTTGTTGGGTCGAATAAGTTTCTCTCAGCAACTAGCAGAGGGTTTGGCACTTAATAAATGATCGTGGAATGAATGAGTGAATCAGTGTTGAAATGGTAACAGCCTACCTTCTAGGATCATTTCTGAAGATGAGGGATGCCTTACAGAAAATTCTTTGGAACCAGCAGAAGAGCAACACTTAGCACTGAGCATATATCTCCCAGGACTCACTTATCAAGAAACTGTGGTGGTGGTTCAGGTGCCTCTCTTCCCTTGGGCTGAGAAATTTTCAAACCCAGGGATAGAGCCCTCAAGGCCTGAAGCTTGTTGGTGTGGTGCCTGCCAAAAACTGTGACACAGAATTGAATTGTGTGAATAATCAGATAATTCATGGAGAAGCCAAGATCTCATACATGTTTTGGGCTGGGAGAGGGTTAAAGGGTCCTCAAATTCAACCTTTTATCCAATATGTAGAGTTCTTCCGACCATGTGGCCTAAAAATAAGGCAGTGAAATCCTTCTATGATGATGTCAGACTAAATGAGTTCTCTACCTTTGGCGCATTTGGTGGGAAGTTCTTTCTTACACTGAACGAAAATGATCTCTCTGAGGCGGCTGCCCACCCATGTGTCCTCTGTGTCATGCGTTGCCTTCCATAGGTTTCTCACCCTAGACAAATGTCTGCCTCCGTTTCTCTGTCCTCCTGTCCATTCCTTGTGATTCCTGTGGCTTCCAAATGCCAGATTGCAAGGGGCTATTCTGCATCTCTTCTACCAGACTCTACGTTTATTAAAAGCAGGTTTGTTGTATCTCTGAATCTCAGAGCTTAGCAGAGTGCAAGATTTATAGCATCAGGAGAGTCAAGTTTTGTTGAATTAATGCTACAGGTAATTGAGCATAATGGACCAAGCCCAGGACACCCAGTAAAGAGAATCGGGGCTGAAGTCTGCCTAGGCTGCTTTTGAACTGTGTGGGTCAGGCAAGGCAATTCTCCTCTCCAAGGCACAGATTCCTGTGTCTTTATGGCAACCACGTGGGGTTGTTTTGAGGATAAAAGTGTGTGAATTATGGGAGTGTATTATGCAAATGTGACAGGTTGTCTCAGTGACCTTGAAGCCGCATAGAACAGGTCTCATCCTCTTCTACTTGGCAGCCCTTCAAATATTCAAAGGAAGAGATCTCACACTCCATATCCCAAGCCGACAATGTATATAATAACTAACTGGGAGATGTCCAGAATTAAAGTTCTGGGTTTCAGATATCTGCTCTGCTGCTTATTAGCTGTGTGACCTTGCGAAAGGTACTTCTCTATGCCTCAGTTTCCTCATCTGTGAAAACAGGGTAAAGATAGAACCCATTTCATAAGGTTGATGTGAGGATTGGGTGAGATATTGCTTATCAAAGCTTCGAATAGTACCTGGCATGTAGCAATCAATTAATCAATCAGTTATTATTGCATGATTATCATTGTTCCCCCCAGCCTTAACGTCCCTAGTTCCTTCTACAATATGAACCTTTTTTCCCCCCAGGCATTATTCTCTGAGGATGGCACATAAATTCCATCTAGTCTTCCAACTGCAATTGGTTCATAATGACTGCCTTGAACTTTATGTTAAGAAGGATTCTGATGCCCTGTGTGGGCTCAATAGGAAAGAATATGAAAACAAACTACTTGTGTTTTCCTACAATGGAGAAATGGTAATGCTCATGCCCTAAATATGCTGATATTGCATCTCTTTACAATCCTAGGTAAATTGACTCTAAATTCCTTATTTTATTGCATATGTCAGACCATATGTCAAGTCGAGTTCCCCGAAGGTCAGTTTGAAAAATATGAAAGGTAAAAAGTACCAGCTGAACTCCTGCCAAGTGCCAGGCACTCTTTTAGGTATTGTTTATACAGAAGTGAACATATTTCGCTTGTTAATGGTGTTTACATTCTCACGAGGCAAGAGAGAACCAACTAAAGAAATACGTTTGAAGGTGATTTCAAATAGGGATAGGTACTGAGTGAAAATCAAAACTAGCTATTTTGATAGTGACTGGGGGACAGGAGAGGAGTGTGTGATTTATTATTATTGTTTTAACATCTTTATTGGCGCATAATTGCTTCACAGTGGTGTGTTAGTTTCTGCTGTATAACAAAGTGAATCAGCTATACATATACATATATCCCCATGTCTCCTCCCTCTTGCATCTCCCTCCCTCCCACCCTCCCTATCCCACCCCTCTAGGTGGTCACAAAGCACCGAGCTGATCTCCCTGTGCTATGCAGCTGCTCCCACTAGCTATCTATTCTACATTGGGTAGTGTATGTATGTCCATGCCACTCTCTCCCTTCGTCCCAGCTTCCCCTTCCCCCATACACTGGAGGAGTGTGTAATTTAAATTGCACAATTAGGAGGGATTTCTCAAGTGGTGACATTTGAGTTGAGATTTGAGTGGAAAGGATCCAGTTTCCTGTTGGTGCTGAAACAAGTTCCTGCAAACTTGATGGCTTACAATAACACAGATCGATTTCTCTTACAGTTCTGTAGGAAACAGATCTGCACAGGTCTCATTGAGCCCAAGTCAGGGTGTCTGCAGGGCTGCCATTCCTTTCTGGAATCTCTAGGGGAGAATCTATTTCCTTGCCTTTTCTGGCTTCTAGAGGCTGCCTACATTTCTTGGCTTGTGACCCCTTCTTCATCTTCAAAGCCAGCAATGGTGGGTCTAGTCCATCTCAATCCTATCTCTCTGCCTCTTCTGCCTCTTCTTCCCACTTTGAAGGACTCTTGTGATTACACTGGACCCTCTTGAATAATCCAGGATAATCTCCTTCTTAAGGTCTTTAACTTATTCACACATGCAAAGTCCCCTTGGTCATGTAAAGTAACGTATTTACAGGTTCCAGGGATGAGGATGTAAGCACGTACCACACAGTTCTGTGAGTATATGGGGCAGGGCCTGCTAGGCAGTGACACCGGGAAGAAGAAGGACTCCCAGGCAGGAAATGCTTGGCACGTTTAAAGGAAAGAGAGGAGACCAGTGGCTCATGACCTTCTGAGCGAGGAGGGGAGTGGCAGAAGAGAAAGGTCATGCTCGTTACTATTTATTGAAGAATTGCTATGTGTCTGTCACTTGGCGGGCACTTTCTATATATTATTTCATAGATTCTCACGATAATCCCATGAGTAGAGCGTTATTATTCAGTTCCTTCCGCCTGATGAGAAATTGGTAGCTCAGCATTTAAGAGACGTATCTAAGATCCTAGAGCTAATACAAGGTGAAGACAAAATATGATTCCCAGCCACCTGAGTATGAGCCTCTGTTCTTGACCATCGTGCTTTTCTGCCTCCAACGCCCATGACACAGTTGTCTGGGAGAGGTCTCAGTGTCAGCTCAGACGGGGTGGTCCATGACCCATTGGTGAGCCTAGCTCTCTGCCTGTTTCTTAGGTTTGCTTTGAAGCCATCCTTACTGGTTTTGAGCTCCAGGGAAATTTTCCTGAGAGACAACAATCAGTTGAGAAAAGGAAAATAGTTGCTAATAGCTGGGAGCTGACCTGACATTAAGAGCCAGACCTTTGTAATTCTGAGATGTGGCCTGGGACTCACAAGCAGGCCATAGTATTCTTCCGTTGCCCGTTAACAATCTTTCGGAACTCCAGCATCAGACAGTGCCACTCTGCGCCCATGATGGAGTAAGGCAAAAACAACATCACCCTGCAATCATGCCTGAGCACAGACAAAACATGAACACCGTCCAACCACAAAATACCAACCATCTTGCTTTCCCAGCCAGTATGAGTGACTGCAGCTTCCTTAGCAATCACAGCTCTAGCCTTGCTCTTGGCTGCCTTCCCTATAGGTAAGATTTATTGATACACAGTCAGAGAACGACCACAGCTTCCTCACAGTACCCAACCTAGAGCAAATTCCCATTTTCTTGAATCTACTTCATAATCACCTAACACAAACCCAAATCTTATAAGTCGTTCTAGCACCTTCTACTGCAATAACACATAGCTTCCTATGGTATGGGTTCTCCCTGGTTCCAACAAGCCAATAAACCAGACTTTGCGTTACAGCTGTGTCCTGGGTGTCTTTGGCTGACAGGCATTGTCAATCGAGAAACACAAATGCATATAGCAGCCCCTACAAAACCAATATTCTGCTCTGTGCTGCTGGGGGCCGTTCATGGTTAGGTGGGTCCTATCATGAAAGAGACACATGAAACAATTTGGTGACAAACTCTGAAGAACAGGGTACTCAGAGTACTCAGGGACAGGAATATACAGAGGGGGACATACTACTTAGGGTTCAGTTCCTGACCCTCATGTGTGACCTCAGGCAGGTTGCTCTTAACCTCTTTAATCCTGTTTTATCATCTTCAAAATGAGCATAATGACATATACACCTACAGAAATGTGTAAATTAAATGAGAGTCCAGGGAAAGAACCTAGCACAAGACCTGCCGCATAGCAAGCATAAGATAAATGTTGACCATTTATTGTAAACATTTTTTCAAAGAAAAAAGAGATATGCTGGAGATAGTATAGTAAGGAGTACTGTTCTGCAAGTACTTTTTACCATCTTGAAAAGGAGCCCTGGTGATGGAAATGTTCTGTATCTTGTTAAGGGTGGTGGTTACACAGGTGTGTACGTTTATACAAACTCACTGAACTCTACATTTAAGATCTGTGAATTTCACTGTATGTAAATTATAACTCAATACAGTAGTTCATAATTAAAAAATAAAAAATAGCCTTGAAGGCAAGGTAAGAGTAGGTAAGTCAATACGAATTGAGGAGGCACTGCAAGCTTCCAGAACAGCCTTAGAAGTTCTCAGTGATTGATAGAGACAGACAGGCATTCTCCTAAACCCATCCTCTAGCCAAGCTTCTGAGCCCCTTCACCAGTTCTGTGAGCATGGCTAATTCTACAGACTGTGGCTCAAATATCAGATGATTATAGTTCAGCAACTGAGTCTATGGAAAAGAAAAAGTCCTAAATAACTGAGAGGTTATTGTGAGCTGAAACTATTTGGTGAAAGCAAATCAAAAATGCAACATAGTTTTGGATTGAGAAATACCTAGATTCAAGTCTTGGCTTCTCTGCTTTTGTGACGGTGGGCAATTCAGTTCACATTCTGCAACTTCCTGTGTTCTCTGGCAAAAAGGATGAATATAGTACCTTTTGGCACTGTTGTATTGTTGAAGGAGAGAATGGATGTAAAGTATTTAGCATATTGGGCATACGAAAGTATTTTATATTACTTGCAGTGCTAGTGACAGTGGTGGTGATGGAGGGGATGGAGGTGGTGGTGATATTGGTGATGATGGTGGTTGTAAAGGTGGAGGAAACAATGAAACTTATACAGCAATATGTGTACTGACCCTGCATTCCAAAATATAAATTGAACCACATTTTCACTCAACTGAAAATTGAGAAGTTTATTTCTTCAAGCTTACTACCCTCCAAGCTTTATCTTCTGTTGACCTGGTGCTATGTGTTTCCCACATAGAACATAGATTGAGGTGGCAACAAAGAAAATAAGGAAATTCACAGTGAAGGGAGGGATAGTAAAAACTGGAGCTTCAGCCCTCTTTTTATAAAGACCATTGATATGGGTACCTTTTGGTCCTGCCTAAGCTCAGGTGTGGTTTCTTACCCTCTTAGAGGTGCCCTGTTCCTTCTGAGTGCAAGGAATCCTGGACAAAGCCTATACTTGCACCACCAGAAATAACAACATCAACTGAAGCACCAGCTGAACAAGGATTTGCAGCAAATCACAATGCTGTCACGCGGTAGACCTCACCTTTATTCACGCACTGCAGAAGCAAACCACATCCTGCGATCTGTCCTCTATTTTTCCTTCTCCAGAATATAATAAATTAAACATAGTATGAAATGCAAAAAGGTTACATTGAGACATATACTATTTGAAGGTTTAATTCATTTTTCTAGTGTATAAGACACAAGGCTATTAAATTTTTAAAGCAGTGATCTCCTAAACTCTCTATTTTATGAGGGCTTTCTTCATAAAGATAAATGGTTTCCTTGCCAAATCAAATGCAGATTTGAAACAAATTAAGTTAATGTTCAATGATACAAGGTAGAATGAATGGGGGAGCTGTTTTATTTTGCATTGTAATAACCATACACACCTAAATCAATAGCTGTGGAAAAAAGGCAATAATATCACATAACTGCAGGAAATGAAATATAGTGGCCGGGCTGGGGGGAACAGGCTGCAAAAAGAAAGGGTTTGTATTGGAATAATGACATTTCATTAAACAGGGAAGGAGGGCTATTGAAGAGAAGTCCATAGCAGTAAATTCTGTTTCTTATAATAACACTTGAGACGAGTTATAGTTGGCTGGGTATTGTGATAAAGGATAATGCTGTCGTCCTTCCGTGCATGGTGCTATAATTTTATGTTTAAAGAAAACCTGAGATATTAAAGAGGCAGTGCATGTTTTCACAGGGCGTCCTCATTCTTCTAATCTTTTGCTAAATTTGGTACAAGATCCAATAATCTGTCTAAAGGTCTGTAGTCACATAAGGAAGGTGGCCCGAGTTTTTTTGTTTTTTTTTTTTTGATTGCTTTTGAATGAAAGCCAACAGGTTTTCTTGTCCCTTTCTTGTTCCTTTCTTTCTTTTTCCCTTCCTTCTTTCCTTCCTTCCTTTTGTTTGTAGGGGGCAGGGACAAAGGGATTTGTTATCAATGAAAGCTTCTTTTCAACAGTTATCAGAAAGAGAGAGAGAGAGGTTCCCTGCTGGTATTTTTGACGTACACCTATCTCCCCATGGTTTCTAGGGTAGCTACTTAGGAGCTATCCTGGGAAACCCAAATACCTTTACAGGTGCGGGGGCCTGACTCAGGGATATCACGGTCTGAAACCATTTTGAGTAAACCATTATCACCTCAAGCTGACTCTAAAAGAGATGGTACAAGGCCCACCGTTCTTCTCCTCTAGCTACAGGCTCAAATGGTATGCTCTTGGATTGCCCCAGTGCTTTGAAATCAGCCTGCAGATCCTCAAAGCTGGGGAGGAACTTTTCTGTTTCTCCCTGGATCTCTTTCTGCTCTCTTCACTGAAGGAAACAGATGCACCTTTTCTATCTGGCACCTACATGGCCACCTAGAGCTGGGTCTATAGAGATGCTGGCAGGAAAAGTATGACACTGCAGGGGTCACCTCCTCCAGGAAGGCTTCCCAGCCCTCCCCAATTAAATGAACTTGTAGTCTCCGTTGACAGTGCAGCTTTGGCGTGGGAAGAGAGTACACTATGCATTTTACTGGGTTAACCCAAGTAACCCTGCCTGCATAATGGAAAGCAGGTAACACACAGGTTCTGGAAGACAAACCACCCAATAGGTTCTGTGACCCTAGTAGCTCTGCAGTCTTGGGCAGTTCCCTTAAACTCTTTCTTCCTCAGCCTCCTTATCTGTAAAATGGTACCCACCCCTCAGGGACGTTGTAAGGATTAGATGAGAGGATGCACATGAAGCAATTAGCACAGTGTCCGGCATGCAGAATGTTTGATAATTGTTCAGTGTTAGTTGTTACTGGTAATAGTACCATTAATCTTCATTATTAAGAATGCTATCAAGGATTATTCTCCCCTATTTATATTTGAGGAACTTAAAGCTCAGCAGTGCAAGGGGCACACAGAAGGCATTCAATAAAACCTCCTTCCTTCCCACCATCCCTTTCTCCCATCCTGGTCTTTCAGGCACAAAAGAGGTCCCTCTCCCAGGTTGACGGATAAAAAGGTTGCACTGTTGAATGCGAAAGGAGTGTCAGGGTTGTTTGCTTAATACATAAATCTGTAAATAATGCTTCAGGTGTCTCCACCCCAGACAGGTGCCTCAACGCCTCTGGGTGTCTCAGCCTCCCAAAGTAAAGCCATTTACCAAATGCTGCTTTAATCACTAGGAAGCATTACACAAACTTTAATAAAAGAGCTCCAATTAGACAACCAAGGGCATAGAGTAAACAGAGCACATTTAATTACCCACCAAGCACAGCTCCTGGAATTAAGTTGCACAGTGATTCTGATCCTATATACTAAATCACTCCCCACTCTCCCAGTCCCAGAGAACCACTTGAAGCCCTCAGCCCTGAAAGGACTGGCAGGGGCTAGTGGGGAACACGCAGTAGGTGTCTGACACCAACAAAAGTAGAAGAGGTTGTTCAGTCCAGTGCCCGGGGTTGAGCCAAGGCATAGGCACCCAGCTGCCAGAGCAGGTGCAGCACGAGAAAGCCTGAGGGGGCCATGCGGTTTCCAGGCACCAGTCTAGGGGGACACGAGAAAGCCAGCATCACGGCACATCCTTCAGTGGCCTGCAGCTAGAGGGGTATACCCATGATGCATTGTCCCAGACACCATTTACCCTTGCTTGCAGGCTGCCACGACGGGGAGAGAAGGCTTTTTCATTCCATCTGGGTATGGCACAGCTGGGTCTGTGCTGGGCAAGGGTGGTTCTCTAACTCCCTCAGTCGTCACACCTGCCCACCCAAAGTCTTACCTCCTCAGCACATTTGTGTCTGATGCAACATGTAATGACCTGGGTCAGCAAGTGACATGAAGCCCCTACCTGCTTCCTCTCAAAAGTCTAGCACCTTGTAGCTGTGTGGCCTCAGGAAAATAACTTGGCCTCTCTGAACCTTTGTTCTCTTATGAATTAAATGAGAATCATCATACTGAGGATCTGAAGATTAAGTTTGGCAATTCATGCAAAAGATCTAATACTGTGGCTGGCAACTAACACATTGTTAATAAAAGCTAGCTATTTTTAATCGCTAAAAGTGGACTCAGGGGAGGAGGGGGCAGTGTGCAAAAAAAAAAAAAAAAGCAGACTCATCAGGTATTCAAGAGGCCAGAATGCAATGTGCTCAGGAGAGAATGCCTCATCATCACTCTCCCCAACACCCTTCGTATGTGCTGCCTCACTTGATAGGCACATAGCTTAGGGATTGGTATTTGGACTCTGGAGCCAGACACATCTTGAGTTTGAAACTCAGTGCTGCCCCCTCTGTCTCCGGCACCCTGGGTGCCTCATTTTCATCATCTGTAAAATAATAATACAGCCTTCTTCATAGGGTCAGGGTGAAGATGGAATGAGCTAATGTAAGTGAAGGGCTGGACTAGAGCTTCGCACTAGAGCATTCAAATGGACGGCTGGTGGGAGGCAGCCCATAGCTCAGGGAGATAGGCTTTGTGCTTTGTGGCCACCTGGAGGGGTGGGATAGGGAGGGTGGGAGGGAGGGAGACACAAGAGGGAAGAGATATGGGAACATACGTATGTGTATAACTGATTCACTTTGTTATAAAGCAGAAACTAACACACCATTGTAAAGCAATTATACTCCAATAAAGATGTTAAAAAAACAAACAAACAAAAAACAGAACAATGAAAACAAGTACTGTTAGTTGATACTCAGAACTACCAAGTGGGAGTGGTAAGAATAAGGATCATCATTTTAAAGAGAAAGAAACAAGGTATTTCCCCCCAGGTCGCACACTGAGAAGGGGGCAGATTTGGGTAAAACAAGCATATAGCCACCTTAACCCTCCAAGGCCTCTTACGAGTGAGCCACCTCTGCTCCTCCCGACTCTCCCCTCCTATTTCACTCCAGCTCTGTGTTCAGGCACTTTCCAGTGCCTGGTCTACATCACCTCCTTGCCATCTTCTGCTGCATCCTCTCTAAGCCTTAGTCTGTTGTTCCTTCCAGGAGCCTGCCCATCCCTCTCCCCAGCCCCAGGCTGGGTGAGGGGCTCTTACCAGGCAACTCTGTCCTGGACCCTTCTTGCAGCTCTGCTCCCTGCTGCTCTATAAGCGCCTTGCTTTCAGAGACCAGCCCTGTTCACCATTCACTCTTTGACGGCTTTACCGCTGAGCATGTAATAAATATTAGTTGGAGGAAAGAAGCAAAGAGAGAAGAATTGAAAAAAAGTGAGAGCGTTCTCTTCAGTTGACAGTAAAGTAATGTCGCTTTTCTTTTTTTCCCTAAAACTTTAACGGGACTGTCACAGTCATATAAAAAGTAGTTAATAACTGTATGCAAAACCAGGATTTATTCTCAGGTTCTGTGGGCAATGGAAAGAGCAGGAGCTTTGTAATCAAAAGACACTGGGAGGGCTTCCCTGGTGGCGCAGTGGTTGAGAGTCCGCCTGCCGATGCAGGGGACACGGGTTCATGCCCCGGTCCGGGAGGATCCCGCATGCTGCGGAGCGGCTGGGCCCGTGAGCCATGGCCTCTGGGCCTGCGCGTCCGGAGCCTGTGCTCCGCAATGGGAGAGGCCACACAGTGAGAGGCCGGCGTACCGCAAAAAAAAAGACACTGGGTTTGAACCTTGGTTCAGCGAATTACTAACTTCATTGTACTCAGTAGTAAGACAGGCATTCCTATTACCTACCACGTGAGGCTACTGTGAGAATTAGAAATAAATTACGGCAATGGCGTGCCCCGTGTAAGCTGTCTGATATGTTACAGTGATGTGTCCTCATCGTCCTCCATTGTGGTAGGCGTCTTTGCTGCTGTGATTTCTGTGGTTTTCATTAAGAGCAGAGCTCTTTCTATCTCAACTGATTGCGTTCTTCAAGGAACACAGAGTTCTAGCAAATTAGTAGTTTAGCCCATCTCTCCAATCAGCAAACATTTTTAAACATGTTCTGGACCCTGCCCTGAGCAGAACTTGACACTCGTTTCTGTGCTTGCGTAGAGGAGTTCATAATCCTAAATTCAGGAACTAGAAAGCATACTGGGTATGTTGGCTAGAGTGCCAGGCTGAACTCATCAGACAGAGTCTTCATTTCAAGGAAACAGAAGATGGATGCTCCCCGGGGATGTGCGTGGTCAGGCTTGGGCACTCTATTTCTTCTTGCTGCTGTAACAAATCACCACAAACCTGGTGGCTTAAGAGCTACACAGATTTATTATGTGACAATTCTGGAGGTCAGAAGTCTGATACGGGTCTCTGCACTAAAATCAAGATGTCAGCTGGGCTGTGTTCCTTCTGGAGGCTCCAGGGGAGAATCGGTTTCCTTGCTGTTCCCAGCTTCTAGAGGCCGTCTGCATTCCTTGGCTCCTGGCCTGTCCTCCATCTTCAAAGCCAGCAAGGGCAGCTTTCTCATGCTGTGTCAGTCTGGCTCTGACTCTCCTGTCTCCTTTTTTCATTTCTGGGGACCCGTGTGATGCCGTTTGAATCCTCCAAGGTAATCTTCCCATCTCAAGATCCTTGAGATCATGTTGGCAAAGTCCTTTCCACCACGTAAGGTCATGCATTCACTGACTCTGGGGTTCTTCACATGGACATCTGTGCGGGCCATTCTTCTGTCTGCCACCGATTCCCCAGACCCCACAAGGGGCCTCGAGTGGAGCTTTGCTGACGCACAGAGTGATGCACCAAAAGCTTTGACAAGTGGGGCTTATTTATAGGGAAACACGGGGGAAATGTATCCTTTTAGTTTATTATCATGCTTTCCATGAAAGGACGTTTTTATTTTAGGTAGGAGGTGATGATCATGGTGCTAACTGTACATTCTGCAAAGTTCCTGACCACATATACTTATTTAGTCTTTATAATAATCCAGCAAAGCATTATCTTCATCCTATTCAAGGAGGGCCTGTAGCTTTTATATTTGAACCCAAATCTGTCCAGCTTGAAAGCCCAATTTTTTCCCATAGGTCACACGAATTTCTGGAAAAGAATTCACTTTTTCCACGGACTGGGGCTACTGGCCAGCAGTCTCTTTTCCCAGCCAGATGCGGACAGATGCGAAACAAGGGGGCAGTCATACGTTTTTTCTTGAACACCAGCTTGGTGGGGAGGTCTGGGCGGGCAAGAGCTCAGAGTCATCTGCTCTGTTCTCACTGCCCTTCGAGAAGCAAGCCGATGAAGGGGAAAGGATTTCCCCTCCAGCCTGACATCAAAAGGTTCCGGTCAGGAGCTCCCTGGGCCAGGATGCTGTTAGCATGGGATATTAACCAAACACACTTCACCCCTGTGTTTGTCAGTGGTGGTTGTGTCTTTGACACAGCCTCATTCCTTGGACTTAATTAAAACCCAGTTCCCTCTTTTATTCAATTTATGAGGCCTAGCCAGCAGGATTAAGCGATTACAGACAAAAAGCCCCATTTGTGAAACACTCCTAAACTCAAGCTGTTACGCTGCTTACTTGTACTCCATTAAATTAATAAGGACTGAATGGGCTGATCCATTATGAATAAAGCAGTGGGGAGTCTCTGCCCCGTTCATACTTCCTGCTCCTTCCTCGGAGAACATTTGTGTAAAATGATTACGTTCATATTCATTCAACTGGAATTCTCTAAAAGTGGAATGCATAAATTACTCTAAAGACAGAGTTTATCTTAAACATGAACTGCGAGCGGTGAATTAGTATGACTATTATAAAGCCATTAGCATTCAGTATATTTACCTACAGCTGCAGTATACCTAAACCAAATTCAACCCACGATTGCCCTTTGTGTTGGGTGATCAGGCTAGTTTATTTTAGCCCTCAGTTCATTTAAACTCATAACACACCCTTGAATATCCAATTTTTCCATTAGCTCCTTTTTTCAGGGGTTAAGTTGGTTGGAAACTGACTTTTGTTGTTTCCTGATTCAACCACAAACCTCTATCCAGCTATTATGACACCCAAATTTTCCAAAGATTGGTTGTTTGACTCTACGAGATGGGAACCAAGAGGCTAACTTTAATCATATGAGATGGACGTTCACACTTTGAGGTCCAGACAGGTCAGTTACCTAAGGAGTGTGGGGCATACAGCTGGAGAGAGGGGGCATCCAAGGATCTTCTGTTGACCACATGCCCAGGCTGTTTTGAGAGGATATGGTATGTAACATGACTACGTATGTAACATGGCTTTGGAAAAGTCGAATCTTGCTTTGATCCAGGATTTTCCTACTCGTTAACTCTTGACATTTGGGGCTGGATCATTCTTTGTTGTGGGCTGTCCTGTAAGATATTAAGGAGCATCCCTGGTCCTGCTCACCAGATACCAGTAACCATACCTGCTCCCTCCCCAACAGCTGTGACAACCAAAAATGTTCCCAGATATTGCCAAATGCCCTCTGGAGGTGAGGGGGTTTGCAACATAGCCCCTAGTTGAGAACCACTGCCTTAATTCTCTTTTAGAAGTGAGGAGTCACTTCAACTCTTTCGGACTTCTTTTTCTGGCTCTAAACTGAAAGAAGATGCCCTCTGAAGGATTCTTACAACCCTCCAGATACCGATTGTCGTGGAATATAAACCTGCTTGACAGTAGCTTCTTCTGTGTCCTTCCTCCAGTGGGCACATCATCGCTTGGCAAGATGAACCACTGCACACTCTAAAGCCACTCTCCTCTCATCACCCACACCCTTTCCCTGGTCACAAATTAATTTCCCATTTCAGCCTTGAGTGGTGAAACAGAAGCCATCAGGGGAGAATTTCCACATGCTTTTTTCACCTACCTTTCTACCTACATTCGCCTCCACAGGCTCTGCCTCCCTCCTGCGCGTGTAACTCGGAATCAGGTCCGCCTGCTTCTAAACTCTTCACTGTCACTCCAGTGGACTTGTGCATGGGATGCTTTCGGACAAGGGCACAGGTGTTGCCTCTTCCCTGCTCGAGATTCCAAAGTATACACGCACGCACACACGTTCCCCCAAAACTACGCCTAAGAGATGCCTGCTCCGGAGGTCCCCCAGCTGTCAGGAAGGAATTCAGATGCACTGAAATCCAGGCTGTCTCATCAGCACGGGAATACCAAGTTCTCTTCCTTTTGTGACAACAAAATCCATACTGCCAACACAGTCTCATATTCCAGCTCCCATCCCCATACTCTGGGGGGTCTCCAAAGTTAGACATAAGTGGTTGCGAGCCAAGCTAACGGGAGTGAGGGGAGTGCTTGGTGCAGACACAGCGGGGATGGTAGACTTAAGGACGGCTTCTGTTTTCCCGCCTAAGGCTGGACTGTGGATTCAGTCTGTTACTAGGCGGTGCTATCCTTGTTTAGGGTATACAAGGCGGAAATGTACACGAGGTGACTTGCTGATTGACACACATCTAGTGAGAAGGGAAAAGAGGTATAACCCCAAGTGCCTGGAGCCCAGTCTGTTGGCTCAGACCTCAGCACACTGCTCTCGTATTACCTTTGAATTACTGCAGTCTACAACCCGTCAAAATCTAACTCTTCATGGCCAGGACTGAGCCTGAGTAATTAAATGCGTTTAAAAATCTTCTTTATACCCGGAGTTTTGAACTCTTGCCCTGTCATATTTTGCTTTGTTTTAAATAGTGTCATAAGCAGTTTTACCATTGGCTGGTTTTTCTTTTTCATCTCATTTTTTCCCTTCTCCTCTCTGAGTCAACTGCTGTCATGTTGTGCATCTAGCAGACTTTTAAGAAGAAGGAAAGAGTAAGCCAGGTAGCTGGATAATTCGCAGCATGGATCATTGGCTCAGTTCTCGGCATCATTCGGTACTGAAGGAGCTGGCCATGTCAGCTGCGTGTCCCTCCACCAAGGGCTTTGCAATCGGATGGGACAGGCCCAGACCCCAGCGGACATCTTATTACTTGCACACACTTGGGCAAGTTACTTAAAATGTGAGTCTCAGTTTTCTCATCTGTCTAAAAAAAGTCACTTTCTGTGCCCCTTGGTGCTCTAGTGAGAATAAAGCGATTCCACTTACTAAAGTCTCCGTTAAGTGGTCCTGGCCCACCCTTTAAACACATAACTAAGGCCGGGGAGGCGCCCTCCTCCGTGAGGCCCCTAACCCCCTCATCCCCGGCCCGGTGGGAAGGATTAATGCATTCTTTCTTGAGAGAACTTACATGTACATATGGAATTGGCAAAAGTCTGGCTCTTTGGCCCAATTCCAAGCAAAACTAATCATCAGAAACTTCATGCAGATTTACGATTACTCTTTCTATAACAGGGTGAGGCCAAGCTGCTGAGACAGAATTAAAAAGGAGCTGCTGCAAGCAGAGGGGGCACAGGGCTTCACAAAGAAGCATTTTCAGACGGGGCCCCTGGCGTGGAGCTCTGACTCCAGGTTGGCTGTAAATTAATATCAAATGTTAAAACGGCCTCACTCCCCTCTCCTATGATTGTGGTGATGGGCCCTCACGACCGGGCTACCGGCTTTCATTTAATGCTAATAAAGAGAGGCACATAGGCTCTTCCCAATCTAGTGTGCTTAATCCAAGACATAATTTAATTTTATGATGGCTGGTTTGTCTCAATTAAGCCAGATGTGTGCATTGAGCTCTTTCTCCTCGTGGGTCGAGTGGAAATGACATTGAGAGCGCTGAGCTCGGGCCATATCTTGCCACGCGCTAACCGTGAGATCTGTAACGAGCCCTCTCCTCTCTCTACAGCCCTGTTCGCCTTTTATAAAACAGCTGATTGGGGTCAGAACGGAGGATGCCAGCTGCAGGCAGCAGCCCACAGAAATAGTTTGCTACACACTCTGAAGAAACATTAAATCTATTACCAATACTAAAAAGTTGGCAGAGTTCACACTCAAAAATGGGGATTTGGGACTCCTCTTAGAAAACTGGGAGATTGGGTAACAATCTGCATTCCAAGATGGTAGCAGTTGGATGCTGCTGACTGTTGGGTGCTGTATTTTGCTTGATCATATGCTGGCTTTTCCGTTTGCCACTGTCCCCCCCACTCCCTAGTATGACATCTGGCCTCTGTTATTCATTCATCTATCTTCTGGTTCCTGAACTATAGCTTGAAATCCCCATATTGCAAAAATTCTTCTGGCGTTTAGGATTTTGAGGCTCAGTGTGATCTAGAATTATCTGATTGAAAATACTCTTGCTGGGTAAATATTTTCGTGAGAAAAATCTATTCTAATTCTACTAACAAATCTAAGGTGCCTTTGCTTCAATTTATTCAGTCTCTCTATTTTGAAAGCCTGCTGTGTGAGAAGTGTCTGCTGGCATATACTGGAGATATTAGGATGAATATAAATTTGAAGAGAAGGCAGAAAATAAACAAAGAAATGGCCAAATAAATGTTAATGAAATTAACATCTGAGAGAATCCCAATGTCATAGAGCAACAGAATTTTATGGAAAAGAATGATTTAGATGGCAGCTCCTGTGGGCTGAGGAGTTGCCATCTAAGCGGAGAATTAGAGCTGGAGAAGAAGCCAGGCAAAGGTCAGCGTGGCTGGATACCAGAGGGTGGGAGAACGCGGTGTGCGGAGGAAGCTAGTGAGGTAGGCAGGGGCTAGACGAACAGGGCACTGGAAGATCTGACAGAGAGCCCAGCTTGATTTCTCAAAGCTCTTGGAAAATATAGATGGAACCGTTAATGGACGCCCACACTGACATGGATCAGAGTCTCTGCTCGGGGACCCACAGAAACTGAAACAAATACGTCCATGTCACCCCCTCCATCCAAATTTCTGACCTTCCCTCTGGGCCGTTTTTCCAAATTATTGGTCCCCCAGTGAGTTGATGCCATTAAAGACATCATTTGTAGGTAGAGGTTTCTTTTCTTGCAAAGGTTATGATTGAATCATCTGAGGAAAGAAAACTCGCCCTTACTGAAAATGTTTACATGCCAGAAGCTCTTCCATATAATTTAAAAAAAAACAAAACCAGAAACACCTTTGTATTGAAGTATAAACTTGTATTGAAGTTCACAGAACATCAGTGTACAGGTTGATGGATTTCACAGACTGAACTCATTGTGACCAGCACCCAGATCAGGAAGGAGAAGGTGTGCAACACGCGAGGTACCTCTTTGTACCCACTTCCACACACCATCCCCTGCCCCTGCCAAGGGTAGCCACTAACCCAGATTCTAACCCGCCTGTTTTTGAACTTTATGTCAATGGAACCATACAGTATGCACTGGCTTCTTTGGCTCCACGTTATATTTTGTGAGGTGCATTTATGTTGTTGCTTGCAGCTGTACCTCCTTCACTGTCATTACTCTAAATTATTCTATTATGAAATGTAGCACAGTCTCTCATTTTTACTGTCAGTGGACATTTTGGTTATTTGGAGTTGTCTTGAAGGGTGCTGCAGCGGACATCCTCGTAGATGTCTCTTCATATACGTGTGCATGCCATTTCTGTTGGGTATCTACCCACAGAGTCATATTCTGCTTCATTAGGTCCTGCCAGTTTTCTATCTTTACACCTTTTACATACATTTATTCTTTGAGTTCTCACGTCAGCCTTTTGATGCAGGTATGTTATCCCCTTTGGACAGATGAGAAAACAAGGGCTCAGAAAGGCTCTGTCAGTTCCTCGAGGTCACAGAGCCAGTGAGTGGCAGAGCCAGGGCACGAACTTGGATTTGTCTGGCTCCACTGTCTGTGTTCTCATCACATGGTGAGCTGTGTGGTCCCTCTCCAATACTACCTCTCCATCAACCCTTTCCGGACCCAGCTTGGAGGAGTTAATCGTGCTGCTCTCTGTTTCCCAGGCACCTTCTAGGTGTCCCTGTGGCCACCATCATGGATAGTGTTACTGCGGGTGAAAGGGAAGCTCCGTGGTTAGACAGACCTGGTTTGAGTGTCGACTCTGCCACTCAGGTCACATGGGCTTGAAGTAAGTTGTGTCTACTCACGGGTACAAGGAGGGTGATAATAACGGAGAGCTCCCAGGTATGGTGTGAAGATTAAGTAACGTGTAAGTACAGCACTGGAGCAGAATCTGGCACAGAGCATAGGCACTCAGCAAAAAAGATGGATGGACAGACAGATGGATAAATAGAGAAGGGTGTCGGTATTCCCAGAGACAACGGTTAATTGCAATTTTGGGCCCACTCATGGATGTATATGTGTATGTCTGTGCCTCATACATGTGCAGTTATATCTACATGTTCCCCCACTTACCACCTTCCACTTGACGGGGCTTGACTAACCTTTCTCCTTCTAGGGGTCTGGCACTCCTCCACCGTAATTGAGGAGATGAGAGCAGATTCAGATTCAACAAGCAGTTGTTGATCACCTACTCTCTGCCAGGAACTTTTAGAACCTCTGTTCCCATTAACTTCATCATTTTCATCAAGTAAACCTGAAGGATTTTGTGCCCAACTTACAGTAGGGAAAGTGAGGCTCAGAGAGGTCAAGTAACTTACCCAAGGTCAACCAGCTTATGAGCAGCAGAGACAAGACTCAGTTTGGGGTCTCATTTCCAGAGCAGAATGTTTCTCTTATTTCCTGCATCATAGTGTTTCCCTACCGAGTCTTTGGTCCTCTGTGATCCTTCTGGGGTTCTCTGTGTTCCTGGCTAAGGAGAGTTTTGCAGAGGTGTGGTCTACACTTGTGAGAAGTGGTTTGGAGCCAGCCTGCAATAAGGAAATAAAGGACATTCAAGGGAACCCAGTGGAAAGCTGGGAAGCCAGAGGCACTGTGGGCAAATGTAGCATCACACAGCCATGCGTCTCTGTATGAGTGGCTTTGCCCTCAAAGAGACCCGGTTCAGCTCCTGTTCCCCTTACTTACAGCACTGGGTTAAATAGTGTCCTCCCCGGTATATGGCCACCAGAACCTCAGAATGTGACCTTATGTGGAAAGAGCATCCTTGTAGATGTAAATAGTTAAGGATCTTGAGATGAAATCACCCTGGATTTAGGGTGGGCTCTCTATCCAAGGACAGATGTCCTTGTAAGTAGAGGACAGGACCCGGAAACCAGAGAGAAGAGGCCACATGAAGATGGAGGCAGAGATCAGGGTGATGCAGGTTCAAGCCACGGAACGCCGAGCATTGCCAGCGGCCACCAGCAGCGAGAAGAGATACATGAGGCCGGTTCTCCTTCAGAGCGTCCGAAGTAACCAACCTGGCCAGCACCTTGACTTGGGACTTCTGGCCTCCAAAGCTGTGAGAGCCTAAGTTTCTGTTGCTTTAGGCTATACAGTTTGTTGTAATTTGTTATGGAACACTGGGAAACTCATGCACTTTTAGACTGTGTCCTCCCGGGGAGACCACTAACCTCTGAGACTTGGTTTGCACACATGGAAAATGGGTGTATAGAGTGGGAACCACCTTATGCAGTTCTGAAGGTTATAGATCAGTCATGTAAAGAACCTACACATATCGGATGGGTATTCCTTCTATGACGTGACACTAGGGCAGCTGCTTGGGAAAACTACCAAGACAAATTGTCCCTCCTGAGAGGACCCTGCCGGTTCTGACCACTCCTGTGGCCGTAACCAGTCCTCTCAACCACGCTCCCAAAGGCAATGCCCATCAGCCCGAGCTCTGAGGGATTTTGCAGTGGCTCCTGCAATCAGCACACCCTGTTGCTTTCAGTTACAAGCACGTATTGCCAAAGACGCATATCCCCCTTAGAACCATAAACGCTCTAATAGCAGTAACGGGGCAGCCTCGATCATGACCAAGCGTGATTACATTCCACATAAAAATATAAAAGCTCATTTGAGCCAGGACTCCCTCTGGGCCCATTGCCTGCACTTTTATTGAAAACCCCACATTCCTGACTCCGTGAGCACTGATGTCAGGGCCCAGCGAGGCTGAATCTCAAGGACCCTAGTAAAGCCCCAAGGTGGCCTAGTGGGCTGGACTCAACTGAAAATCCCTGATGTCTCCGGGTGTCCTGAGGCACAGAGCCTCCTCACCCTTTATTGTCTGGGAGCCCCTGTCTGCTTGGAGAACCGCACATCCACGGTCCCAGCCCGTGCCTCGTGCTTTGCTGTCCCGCTAGAATGGGAGGCCGTGGAAGCAGGGAACTGCTCTGTCCTGTTCCCTGCTGTATCCGGAAGGCCCAACCCTAGAATGAATCAGCCTCAGGGGACACCCCTTCCTTCCCTGTGCCTGGCCCTCTCACAGTCCTGCTTCATTCACCCCTGCTTTGCTCTCAAGCCTAACCTTTCCGTCGTCCCCATAACCCGAGACCCAGCCACAGCTAACCTCTGTGGGCCCCTCCATGTGCCGTGCTGTTCACCTCCTGGCTTTCGGTCATGCTTTTCCCTCTGCTGGGGACTCTGGACAGTTATTCATCACTAACTTCTGAACATTATTTGGGTGTCGGTTTCAACATCTTTTTCCCTGAGATGTCTTCCTTTCTTCTTGTTTTAAAAATTGAACTATAGTTAACTTATAGTATGGAATTAGTTTCAGGTATACAGCAAAGTGATTCAGATATAGATAATAGGTAGATAGATATAGATAGATATATATATATAGATAGATATTCTTTTCCATTATAGTTTATTACAAGATATTGAATATAATTCCCTGTGCTGTACATGTCTTTTATATATAGTCGTATGTATCTGTTAATCCCAACCTCCTAATTTATGCCTTCCCTCTCCTTTCTCCTTTGGTAACTGTAAGTTTGTTTTCTATGTTTGTGAGTCTGTTTCTATCTTATAAATAAGTTTATTTGTATTATTTTTGGATTCCACATGTAAGTGATGTCATATAATATTTGTCTTTCTCTGTCTGACTTACTTCACTTAGTATGATAATCTCTAGGTCCATCCATGTTGCTGCAAATGGCAGCATTTTGTTCTTTTTTATGGCTGAGTAATATTCCATTTTATATATATATATATATATATATATATATATATATTTGCCACATCTTCTTTATCCATTCATCTGTCGATGGTCACTGAGGTTGCTTCCATGTCTTGGCTATTATAAATAGTGCTGCTATGAACATTGGGGTGCATATGTCTTTTCCGAATTAGGGTTTTCATCTTTTCTGGATATATGCCCAGGAGAGGGATTGCTGGATCATATGGTAGCTCTGTTTTTAGTTTTCTAAGGAACCTCCATACTGTTCTCCATAGTGGCTACACCAGTTTGCATTTCCATCAACACTGTAGGAAGGTTCCCTTTTCTCCATACCTTCTCCAAGATGTCTTTATTGTGCCAAACCTGGCATGGCACTCCTTCTCTGGTCACCTGTACCTCTGAGTCACCCTGGCCAGCCAGCCACCCCATCACCTCCATGGACATGTCTCTGTACCCCAAGCACCATGAGGTCCTGGGCAGTGCCTTCTCCCCTAGGGCCTGGAGAGTGTCTGACTCATGGTCACGTTGATAAGTGTTGGTTGAATAGATTGACAGAGTGCTGAGACAAGAACACATCTTCATAAAAGTAGACACAAAACGGGGGGAAGAAGGGAGGAGGGACAGGGACTGCTCAGCCAGTGTGATGGCAAAAGCCATGAAAAGTGGTTTCACAAGTACTGACTCCGTTGATCCCTACAGCAACCGTGGGAGAAAGCTATTATTCTCTCCCTCTTTCCCTCTCTTTTACACATGTAGAAAAAGCACTCAGAGAAATTTACTTGGCCAGCGTCACATAAACGGTATGTAGGCAGAGCCAGGATTTTCGTGTAGATTTGTTTGACTCTAAATCCAAATTCGGGGAGTTCCGGGAAGATGGCGGAAGAGTAAGACGCGGAGATCACCTTCCTCTCCACAGATACACCAGAAATACATCTACGCGTGGAACAACTCCTACGGAGCACCTACTGAACGCTGGCAGAAGACCTCAGACCTCCCAAAAGGCAAGGAACCCCCCACGTACCTGGTTAGGGCAAAAGAAAAAACTAAACAGAGACAAAAGAATAGGGACGGGTCCTGCACCAGCGGGAGAGAGCTGTGAAGGAGGAAAAGTGTCCACACACTAGGAGCCCCTTCGCGGGTGGAGACTTCGGGAGGCGGAGTGGGGGAGCTTGGGAGCCGCGGAGGAGAGCACAGCAACAGGGGTGCGGAGGGCAAAGCGGAGAGATTCCAGCGCAGAGGATCGGGCCGACCGGCACTCACCAGCCGAGAGGCTTGTCTGCTCGCCCGCCGGGGCGGGCGGGGCTGGGAGCTGAGGCTCCGGCTTTTGTCGGAGCGCCGGGAGAGGACTGAGGTTGGCGGCGTGAACACAGCCTGCAGGGCGTTGGTGCGCCGCGGCTGGCCGGGAGAGAGTCTGGGGAGGGGTCTGGACCTGCCGAAGAGGCAAGAGACTTTTACGTCCCTCTTTGTTTCCTGGTGCACGAGGAGGGGGGATTGGGAACGCTGCTTGGGAGAGCTCCGGAGACGGGCGCAAGCCGCGGCTAAGAGTGCGGAGCCCAGAGACGGACATGGGACGCTAAGGCCGCTGCTGCCGCCGCCAGGAGGCCTGTGTGCGAGCGCAGGTCACTAGCCACACGCCCTTCCGGGGAGCCTGTGCAGCCCGCCGCTGCCGGGGTCCCGGGATCCGGGGACGGCTCCCCCGGGAGAGCGCACGGCGCGCCTCAGGCTGCAGCATCACGCCGGCCTCTGCCGCTGCAGGCCCGCCCTGCACTCTGTGACCCTCCCTACCCCCCGGCCTGGGTGAGCCAGAGCCTCCGAATCAGCGGCTCCTTTAACCCCGTCCTGTCTGAGCAAAGAACAGACGCCCTCCGGCGACCTACACGCACAGGCGGGGCCAAATCCAAAGCTGAGGCCCTGGGAGCTGTGAGAACAAAGAAGAGAAAGGGAAATCTCTTCCAGCAGCCTCAGAAGCAGCGGATTAAAGCTCCACAATCAACTTGATATACCCTGCATCTGTGGAATACCTGAATAGACAACGAATCATCCCAAATTAAGGAGCCCTGTGGATGAAAGGCTCTTGGTGCTGCAGCCAGGACTCAGTGCTGTGCCTCTGAGGTGGGAGAGCCAACTTCAGGACACTGGTCCACAAGAGGCCTCCCAGCTGCACATAATATCAAACAGCAAAAATCTCCAAGAGATCTCCATCTCAACGCCAGCACCCAGCTTCACTCAACGACCAGCAAGCTACAGTGCTGGACATCCTATGCCAAACAACTAGCAAGACAGGAACACAACCCCACCCATTAGCAGAGAGGCTGCCCAAAATCATAATAAGCCTACAGACACCCCAAAACACACCACCAGACGTGGACCTGCCCACCAGAAAGACAAGATCCAGCCTCATACACCAGAACACAGGCACTAGTACCCTCCACCAGGAAGCCTACACAACCCACTGAACCAACCTTAGCCACTGGGGACAGACTCAAAAAACAACAGGAACTACGAACCTTCAGCCTGCAAAAAAAAAAAAAGGAGACCCCAAACACAGTAAGATAAGCAAAATGAAAAGACAGAAAAACACACAGCAGATGAAGGAGCAAGATAAAAACCCACCAGACCTAACAAATGAAGAGGAAATAGGCAGTCTACCTGAAAAAGAATTCAGAATAATGATAGTAAGGTTGATCCGAAATCTTGGAGATAGAATGGACAATAGAATGGACAAATTGCAAGAATCAGTTAACAAGGACCTAGAAGAACTAAAGATGAAACAAGCAACGATGAACAACACAATAAATGAAATTAAAAGTACTCTAGATGGGATCAATAGCAGAATAACTGAGGCAGAAGAACGGATAAGTGACCTGGAAGATAAAATAGTGGAAATAACTACTGCAGAGCAGAATAAAGAAAAAAGAATGAAAAGAACTGAGGACAGTCTCGGAGACCTCTGGGACAACATTAAACGCACCAACATTCGAATTATAGGGGTTCCAGAAGAAGAAGAGAAAAAGAAAGGGACTGAGAAAATATTTGAAGAGATTATAGTTGAAAACTTCCCTAATATGGGAAAGGAAATAGTTAATCAAGTCCAGGAAGCACAGAGAGTCCCATACAGGATAAATCCAAGGAGAAATACGCCAAGACACATATTAATCAAACTGTCAAAAATTAAATACAAAGAAAACATATTAAAAGCAGCAAGGGAAAAACAACAAATAACACACAAGGGAATCCCCATAAGGTTAACAGCTGATCTTTCAGCAGAAACTCTGCAAGCCAGAAGGGAGTGGCAGGACATATTGAAAGTGTTGAAGGAGAAAAACCTGCAACCAAGATTACTCTACCCAGCAAGGATCTCATTCAGATTTGATGGAGAAATTAAAACCTTTACAGACAAGCAAAAGCTGAGAGAGTTCAGCACCACCAAACCACCTCTACAACAACTGCTAAAGGAACTTCTCTAGGCAAGAAACACAAAAGAAGGAAAGGACCTACAATAACAAACCCAAAACAATGAAGAAAATGGGAATAGGAACACACATATCGATAATTACCTTAAATGTAAATGGACTAAATGCTCCCACCAAAAGACACAGATTGGCTGAATGGATACAAAAACAAGACCCATATATTTGCTGTCTACAAGAGACCCACTTCAGACCTAGAGACACATACAGACTGAAAGTAAGGGGATGGAAAAAGGTATTTCATGCAAGTGGAAACCAAAAGAAAGCTGGAGTAGCAATTCTCATATCAGACAAAATAGACTTTAAAACAAAGACTATTAGAAGAGACAAAGAAGGACACTACATAATGATCAAGGGATCAATCCAAGAGGAAGATATAACAATTGTAAATATTTATGCACCCAACATAGGTGCACCTCAATACATAAGGCAAATACTGACAACCATAAAAGGGGAAATCGACAGTAACACATTCATAGTAGGGGACTTTAACACCCCACTTTCACCAATGGACAGATCATCCAAAATGAAAATAAATAAGGAAACACAAGCTTTAAATGATACATTAAATGAGATGGAGTTAATTGATATTTATAGGACATTCCATCCAAAAACAACAGAATACACATTTTTCTCAAGTGCTCATGGAACATTCTCCAGGATAGATCATATCTTGGGTCACAAATCAAGCCTTGGTAAATTTAAGAAAATTGAAATTGTATCAAGTATCTTTTCTGACCACAACGCCATGAGACTAGATATCAATTACAGGAAAAGATCTGTAAAAAATACAAACACATGGAGGCTAAACAATACACTACTTAATAATGAAGATATCACTGAAGAAATCAAAGAGGAAATCAAAAAATACCTAGAAACAAATGACAATGGAGACACAACGACCCAAAACCTGTGGGATGCAGCAAAAGCAGTTCTAAGGGGGAAGTTTATAGCAATACAAGCCCACCTTAAGAAGCAGGAAGCATCTCGAATAAACAACCTAACCTTGCACCTCAAGCAATTAGAGAAAGAAGAACAAAAAAACCCCAAAGCTAGCAGAAGGAAAGAAATCATAAAAATCAGATCAGAAATAAATGAAAAAGAAATGAAGGAAACAATAGCAAAGATCAATAAAACTAAAAGCTGGTTCTTTGAGAAGATAAACAAAATAGATAAACCACTAGCCAGACTCATCAAGAAAAAAAGGGAGAAGACCCAAATCAATAGAATTAGAAATGAAAAAGGAGAGGTAACAACTGACACTGCAGAAATAAAAGAGATCATGAGAGATTACTACAAGCAACTCTATGCCAATAAAATGGACAATCTGGAAGAAATGGACAAATTCTTAGAGAGGCACAACCTGCCAAGACTGAATCAGGAAGAAATAGAAAATATGAACAGACCAATCACAAGCACTGAAATTGAAACTGTGATTAAAAATCTTCCAACAAAGAAAAGCCCAGGACCAGATGGCTTCACAGGCGAATTCTATCAAACATTTAGAGAAGAGCTAACACCTATCCTTCTCAAACTCTTCCAAAATATAGCAGAGGGAGGAACACTCCCAAACTCCTTCTACGAGGCCACCATCACCTTGATACCAAAACCAGACAAGGATGTCACAAAGAAAGAAAACTACAGGCCAATATCACTGATGAACATAGATGCAAAAATCCTCAACAAAATACTAGCAAACAGAATCCAACAGCACATTAAAAGGATCATACACCATGATCAAGTGGGGTTTATTCCAGGAATGCAAGGATTCTTCAATATACGCAAATCTATCAATGTGATAAACCATATTAACAAACTGAAGGAGAAAAACCATATGATCATCTCAATAGATGCAGAGAAAGCTTTTGACAAAATTCAACACCCATTTATGATAAAAACCCTGCAGAAAGTAGGCATAGAGGGAACTTTCCTCAACATAATAAAGGCCATATATGACAAGCCCACAGCAAACATCATCCTCAATGGTGAAAAACTGAAAGCATTTCCACTAAGATCAGGAACAAGACAAGGTTGCCCACTCTCACCACTCTTATTCAACATAGTTTTGGAAGTTTTAGCCACAGCAATCAGAGAAGAAAAGGAAATAAAAGGAATCCAAATCGGAAAAGAAGAAGTAAAGCTGTCACTGTTTGCAGATGACATGATCCTATACATAGAGAACCCTAAAGATGCTACCAGAAAACTACTAGAGCTAATCAATGAATTTGGTAAAGTAGCAGGATACAAAATTAATGCACAGAAATCTCTGGCATTCCTATATACTAATGATGAAAAATCTGAAAGTGAAATCAAGAAAACACTCCCATTTACCATTGCAACAAAAAGAATAAAATATCTAGGAATAAACCTACCTAAGGAGACAAAAGATCTGTATGCAGAAAATTATAAGACACTGATGAAAGAAATTAAAGATGATACAAATAGATGGAGAGATATACCATGTTCTTGGATTGGAAGAATCAACATTGTGAAAATGACTTTACTACCGAAAGCAATCTATAGATTTAATGCAATCCCTATCAAACTACCACTGGCATTTTTCACAGAACTAGAACAAAAAATTTTGCAATTTGTATGGAAACACAAAAGACCCCGAATAGCCAAAGCAATCTTGAGAACGAAAGAAGGAACTGGAGGAATTAGGCTCCCAGACTTCAGACTATACTACAAAGCTACAGTTATCAAGACGGTATGGTACTGGCACAAAAACAGAAAGATAGATCAATGGAACAGGATAGAAAGCCCAGAGATAAACCCACGCACATATGGTCACCTTATCTTTGACAAAGGAGGCAGAAATGTACAGTGGAGAAAGGACAGCCTATTCAATAAGTGGTGCTGGGAAAACTGGACAGCTACATGTAAAAGTATGAAATTAGATCACTCCCTAACACCGTACACAAAAATAAGCTCAAAATGGATTAAAGACCTAAATGTAAGGCCAGAAACTATCAAACTCTTAGAGGAAAACATAGGCAGAACACTCTATGACATAAATCACAGCAAGGTCCTTTTTGACCCACCTCCTAGAGAAATGGAAATAAAAAGAAGAGTAAACAAATGGGACCTAATGAAACTTAAAAGCTTTTGCGCAGCAAAGGAAACCATAAAGAAGACCAAAAGACAACCCTCAGAATGGGAGAAAATATTTGCAAATGAAGCAACTGACAAAGGATTGATCTCCAAAATTTATAAGCAGCTCATGCAGCTTAATAACAAAAAAACAAACAACCCAATCCAAAAATGGGCAGAAGACCTAAATAGACATTTCTCCAAAGAAGATATACAGAGTGCCAACAAACACATGAAAGAATGCTCAACATCACTAATCATGAGAGAAATGCAAATCAAAACTACAATGAGATATCATCTCACACCAGTCAGAATGGCCATCATCAAAAAATCTAGAAACAATAAATGCTGGAGAGGGTGTGGAGAAAAGGGAACCCTCTTACACTGTTGGTGGGAATGTAAATTGATACAGCCACTGTGGAGAACAGTATGGAGGTTCCTTAAAAAACTACAAATAGAACTACCATATGACCCAGCAATTCCACTACTGGGCATATACCCTGAGAAAACCATAATTCAAAAAGAGTCATGTACCAAAATGTTCATTGCAGCTCTATTTACAATAGCCCAGAGATGGAAACAACCTAAGTGTCCATCATCGGATGAATGGATAAAGAAGATGTGGCACATATATACAATGGAATATTACTCAGCCATAAAAAGAGACGAAATTGAGCTATTTGTAATGAGGTGGATAGACCTAGAGTCTGTCATACAGAGTGAAGTAAGTCAGAAAGAGAGAGACAAATACCGTATGCTAACACATATATATGGAATTTAAAAAAAAAAATGTCATGAAAAACCTAGGGGTGAAACAGGAATAAAGACACAGACTTACTAGAGAATGGACTTGAGGCTATGGGGAGGGGGAAGGGTAAACGGTGACAAAGCGATAAAGAGACATCGACATATATACACTACCAAACGTAAGGTAGATAGCTAGTGGGAAGCAGCCGCATAGCACAGGGAGATCAGCTCGGTGCTTTGTGACCGCCTGGAGGGGTGGGATAGGGAGGGTGGGAGGGAGGGAGACGCAAGCGGGAAGAGATATGGGAATATATGTATATATATAACTGATTCATTTTGTTGTGAAGCTGAAACTAACATACCATTGTAAAGCAATTATACTCCAATAAAGAAAAAAAAAAAAAAAAAAAAAAAAAAATAAAATAAAATAAATCCAAATTCACAGCAAGGCCAGGATATAAGAATCCTAAGGAACAAAATACTAAGAAATATTTCTAGAGAGTGTGATTGTTCAGAGCACTTAACTAGGAGTCAAGCATCCATTCTGCCATCTGCACCTTGACAGGCCTGGGGCAGATCAGCTCCTGGCTCTGGGCCTTGGTTTCCTCACCTGAAATGAGGCATTTGGGCATTGGATTAGGTGATTTCAAGCAATGCCCGTCCAGCTCCAAAAATATTCTGGAAGTATGCACAATTTGTGAAAAAAAATATACTTTGAAATTCAGTGATCGAGGCAACAGCTGTCAGCATGAGATTTTTGTTCTATCTTTTAAAAATAGATTATACAGAAGTGTGTGTGTGTGTGTGTGTACGTTCACATGCATATGAACCCATGAACTGAACAGTGGCAAGTGTGGCTCACGGATCCCTTCTAAAGAGTACTGTTCCCACTCACAACCCTTAGGGAAAAAATAAACGCGTTGTTGATAGCGCTGATCTGCAATCAGACCACATGCTGTGGGTGTTGTCAACGTGTTTGTCTTGATTTACCTGGATTTCTGTTCAAGTGGCACCTCTTCTCTAATTCAAGGAGACTATCAGTTCAACATGAAAAACTGTGGTCATGAGGGGCAGGGGGGATGCTGAAGAAGCCTGGTGCAATGGGAAACGAAAGCAGGCCTGGATCAAGACAGACATGTTGGCAATACCTAATGAGAAGGAAGGCTCACTGGCATCAGTAGTTTATACCTGGTGTAACGCGAGGGGCAATTGTAGTTTCCAAAAATATTTAGGCTAAGTGGATGCTTAATAAGCTGTTCATGGATTTTCCTGCAGGGTGGTTTCTTTCTGATGGAGGAATTCCATCATTTGTTCATTCATTCATTCATTCACACACACACACACACACACACACTCCAGCAATGTGCCAGATACTTGGCACGTTGGCAGTGATGAGCGAGCGGTCCTTGCTGTCACAGAGCTTATGAAATAGTCGGGGAGTGTGACAGGCAGAATAGCGGCCCCCAAAGATGTCCACGTCGGAATCCCTGGAAGCTGGGATTACGTGGCAAAAGGGAGTTGATAGATAAGAAGGATCTTCATATCTATCTGAGATGAGGAGATTATCCTGAATTACCCAGGTGGGCCCAATGCAATCACAAGGGTCCTCGATATGGAGGAGGTGGGAAGGAAAGTCAGGTGGTTTTGAAGATGCAGGAAGGGGCCATGAGCCAAGGAGTGCCGATGGCCTCCAGAAGCTGGAAAAGGCAAAGAAATGGATTCTGTCCTGGAGCCTCCAGAAGGAATGCAGCTCTGCTGACACCTTGACTTTATCCCAGTGAGACTGATTTTGGATTTCTGACCTCCAGAACTATAAGTGAATAAACGTGTGTGGTTTTAAGCAGCTAAGTTTGTGGTACCTTGTTAAGCAGCCAGAGAAAACTAACACTTAATCAGGAAATCAGAAGACTAAATATATCAATGTACAAAGTGGGGAGTGATAGGAAGGAAGAAAACAGGGAGATGTAAGAAGGTCCAGTCGAGGTCCCAAAAGCTATTGGTTGGGGAAGGCTCCCCTGGGCCTTCCTGAAGGAGAAGGACGTTGGCGCCTTGGGGAAGGTGCAAGTTGGGAGGGAATTCCAGGCAGAGTGTGTTCTCTATGTGAGGGCCCCACGCAGGGAGGGGACATGGCACAGGTTAGGGAGTGCAGGGAGGCTAGAGGGCCTAGCTCGCCAAGCATGAGGAGGAAATGATGCAAACTCAGCCTGGAAATGGTCTGCTGGATCAGGCAGCCTCTGCAAACTGGGTGAGGGGTTTGGGTTCTTAACCTACGAGAAATGCGAGTATTTTAAAAAAACTTTTATTGGAGTAGAGTTGGTTTACAGTGTTGCATCAGTTCCTGCTGTACAGCAAAGTGTATCAGTTACACATATACACGGATCCACTCTCTTTTAGATTGTTTTCCCATAGAGGTCATTACAGAGTCTTGAGTAGAGTTCCCTGTGCTACGCAGGAGGTCCTTATTAGTTATCTATTACGTATATAGTAGTGTGTATATGTCAATCGCAGTCTCCCAGTTTATCCCTCCCTCGACCACACTGCTTTCCCTCCTGGTAACCATACATTGGTTTCCTACATCTGTGACTCTATTTCTGTTTTGTAAATAAGTTCATTTGAAATGGAAATATTTTGAATAGTGTTAAGCCACAGGGAAATCAGGTTAGATGTATACTTTAGATCTGTGTTGTCAAATGCAGTAGCCGCTAGCTATGTGTAGCAATGTAAATTTAAATTAATAAAAATTAAATAGTTAAAGAAATTCAGCTTCCTGGTGACATTAGCCACATTTTAAGTGCTCAGTAGCCGCGTGTGGCTAGTAGCTACCACATCAGACGGAACAGATAGAGAACATTTCCAACATTGCAGAAAGTTCTGTTGGCCTGTGCTGCTGTAGAAGAAACACCCCAACTGCAGAGGGGAGCATGGACTAGGAAGGGAGGTAAGAATAGATGTGGGAGAGCAGGTAGGAAGAAGCTTCCCGATATTCCAGGTGGGATTTGATGGTAGGACAACCTAAGATGGCGGCAGTAGAGGTGGACATAAGTGGGTAGATTTGAAATCTACGTGGGAGGTACCCAGGGATTTGGGGAAGTTTCTGCCTTACTTTGACTCTTCATTAAAACCATCACTTAAGTTCATGGGACCTCAATTTCCTCATCTGTGAGTGGGAGTAAAACCTGCTTCAAAGGGGATATTGTAGGGGAAAACCCCTGGCATAATGGGTGTTCAATAAAGTGTACATCTCACACCCTTTATGTCTCCAACTTGAAACGGTCTTTCGAATATTTAGATCCAGACGGAGTCATTTTGGAGTTACAAACACCTGCTGATCAGGTGAGCTCTCTCTCGAGAGTGGAGCCTGATCAGAGAATCTCCCGCTCAGCTGGACAAGCCCTAAGTCTAGAACAGCCCTTGGGTGTGAAGGTCACCGGGAAAGGTACAGAGGGAAAGAGCCATATGTGGAAAATGAGCAATTCTGTTCCCACCATGACGGCAGGGCGCCCAAATGGAGCTATTTTGCAGTCAGAATACCACGTAGGAGCATACCAGGAGAGCGAGCTTGAGGGAGGCAAGGAGGAGAGCGTGCCGTCGTGTAGAGAAGATAATTGAATCCATGGGAGGTCGACTGGGGCTCATTTCACACGGAACCACACAACAGCGCATAGCTCACTCAAAGACAATACAGGCCTTCAAAGGGAACCGCTAAGGGGTGTGCATTTCGCTATTAAGGGCACAACATACTCTAAGTGAGATACATTGTTATGCCTCTTCTTCCCAGCCACAGCCGGGAAATAGCCATAAAGGAAATGAAGTATATTTGCCTTGTTAACACAGTTTGTATTACATATTCATAAACCATTTTGTGAAACTGCAAGGGGAAGATTCAATTGTCCTGGAAGCTGATAATGGCCAAACTGCCATAGAGAAAGCAGGCAGCATGTTATGGAATTAGCTGCACAGTGAATGAAATGCAACGCCTATAATAAACCCATTCAGATATAAATTATGGCCGAGTAGATGCAATGTTTGTTAAGCAATAAAGCTTGCCACCTTACATGGGGAATTGAATGAGATTTATCATAAAATATGGCGGAGGATACACTAAGAATCTGACTCCCCAAAGTGGACTTAATCAAAACAATCTAGAGAGCAGGCTTCCAGGAACAGGAAACGAAAAGAAAATGATAGCAGTGGGTCCAAAGGGTATTATGACATTGTGACTTGAAATACCCTTGGTCTCAGCAATTCCACCAAGAATATTTTGCATTTTGAAAAAAAACAAAGCTGTTTTGACTTTTCCTTTGAGAATTATCAAAATGCCTTAAGCTCTGGGAGTACAAAATGTGACCAATAACTGACTTCCTGGTTGGCCAGGGAAATAACTGAATTCAAGGGCAGGGAACTTGTCCAAGTGACAGTGGGGTCTTGGTTTCCCTTGGAAATGGTTGAGGCCGACGATCCCCAGGGAGGAAGCTGGTTTTTCGACCACACTGTTGGACGTTTCACTGGGTCCTTGAAGGACGTGTGGCTCATTTTCTCAGAAGGCCTCCCACAGATCTTCCACGCACCATGCTAAATGAATATGAGGGCACGTTATGTATCGTCTCCTGGAGCTGGAGCTTGGGTTTATCTCGGGCTCCACTTTCTGGGAAAAATAAAATGAAACCAAATAAAATAAAACAAGAATTAACCCAGCATGATGCAGTCTTTCTGGTATTGTTACTTGAAAATAACTGCAAATTTTTATGGCTTTACAAGTTGGAGTCAATGATTTCAGTGTATTGAGAACAATGAAAAATACCTTAGGAATGTAATATAGTCCCAGAGTTGGATTAAGAGTGTTTAGAAGCCAAAAGGACTTTTCTGCCTGCTAATAACATTACCCTGAAATCTAATGAAATAGTCTCCCTAAAGTCAAGTTTATTTTCCCATTTGCTGTTAAAAATAAAACAAATGTCTTCTTTGGTCAGCTCATCACTCAATCCATATACCATCAAACTATGCTTCAGATAGCAAAATCATACGACTTAAATGGGTCAATTATGAGGTTTTAGAAGTACAGATTGTTTCCAACCTTCAGTGAAGTAAGCAGACAATGAGAATTTGACAACAGGCTTCAACACACTCCCAAAGAAGCTTAAAAAGCACGCATTTTGGAGTTGTTGTTGGTGACTTCAGCTACACTGTACTCACTGTGTCCTCACTGTGTGTGTGTGTGTGTGTAAATGTAAATGTACGAATATGTACATATGTATATAAACATGTATATGCATTTTAGACACATGTTATATATATGTACAAATTATATATATATATATCAAGAAAATATAAGTATTAACAAAACGATTGGAAAAATCAGAAGTCATATTAGAGTCTAATAAATTGATAACATCTTTTCTTCGCTCTCATCAAAACCCATCCTCCACATTCCTTCCTCCAACTAAGATGAAACAAGTGCTAAGTATTTGGAAAGGTAATCAGAATAATAGGGTACCGAGATAAAACATAAAGACGATAATTGTTCTCAATATCTTATTTAGGAGGATAATGCCAATAGCTTGCATTCGTATTGGCTTATTAATTTTTTCCTTGCTGTCACCTCATTCACTTCTCACAGAAATCTCTACAGAAGAGGCATCTCTATCACCATTTTATGGGTTAGGGACTCAAGGAAGCTCATGCATCATTAAAACAATTCCTTCAGGTAAAGAAATAGACACCTTGACTTAAAGTGATGAAGGGTTCATTTGTCCGACATAACAGGAAGTCTGGTGGTAAGCCTTTCAGAGTAGAATGTGCCAACAGATTCCTAGACGTTTTCTCTCTTTCCTCGCCATCATCCACTAGACTTTCCAGAATGAAAAAAGGTGAAGGGCCACACCCCCAGACTGGGTCCTTTTTTATCACCAAAATCAGTGCTTCCCCAGCAGCCCCATTCTGCAGACTTTCCCACTTTCATTTCCCTGATCAGAACTTTTACTTGGCCACCCCTAACTGGGAACTGGCCAGAGAGAGTGGGCTGTGGGTATAATATTATGTATCAATTATTAAATGTAGATCTGGGTTTGCCCAATTGGCACTTCTATATAATGGCGTTTACACTGAACTTGAGATGGATTGGACAGACCCACACACTGAAGATTTTTAAGTTCTGGTTTATGATTCTGAATTAGCTTAACCAATGAGGATAATTTAGCGTAATTTCTGAAGCATTTGGTTTTTATGGGAAGGCTAGGTGAGGCAGCCATGAAGGCTGATTTTTAAAGCTGTGTAAGCAGTAGGTTCTCTGCTTCACACTGAAAACTCTAATGTGCATTCTGGATTGGTTAACCAGTATCCCAGTGATTGTGTAACTAGGGCACCAGCCGTTTTTCCTCCTCTGGAGAATGATCAGAAGTTGAGCTGAGAGTTTCAAAATCCAAGAGAAAGAAAGAATATGCTTTCTCTTTAGAATCCTCTTCATCATCTTTGTTGATCAAGCCAGCCATTATCTCGACTATGGGTACAACCAATTTGGTATGGATGCTTTTCAGTTCCCATGATTCAGTGTGGCCATTTCCACAGCATGAACCCTTCCACACACCACGCGTGTGGGAGGGAAGGAGAGAAAGGGGCTGAACAAACAAAACACGCTACAGACTCCACTCGCCTCCAAGGCGACACCTGCCTCTAAGACAATCCTCAGTGAGATGTGGGAACCAAATGTTACATCCCACACTTGCATCCCCTGCACTTAGTTCGAAGCACAGGGTCTCTGTTGAACAGGGTTTGGCTGAGGTAGAAACTTTCTCAAAGTTTCAGTGATCTGTTACTGTGCAATAAACCGTCCTAAAATAGAGGGACTTGAAACAGCACCCATGCGTTGGCTCACAGTGCTGCAATTTCAGCAAGTGTTGGAATTGGCGGCTTATCTGCCTACCAGCTGACGTTGCTGTCATGTGACTCATTCATCTGGGAGTCACACAGGAGCCTCTTCAAAGCTTTTTTACATGGCAGCTGGATCCCAAGAAAATGAAGGTGGAAAATTCCAGGCCTCTTGAGCGCTAGATTCAAGAACGTACACATCTCTTTGACACGTTGCATTGGTCATAGCAAGGCACCAGCCAGCGCAGATTCTAGGGAAGGGGAAACACAGTTCAACCCTTGATGCCAAGAGTCGCATGTGCTCAGGGGGTGGGAGGGATCCTTGGCAACCATCTTTGCAGGCAGCCCGCACATCCGGGATCAACTCTCTCCGAAGACTTTATCGGTTCCCTCGAGGAATCCTTGCTCTCCCAGGAACCTGCACATCCCTCAGATGGAGCAGCAGCACGGTGTGGAGAGCTTCAGAGCAAGGAATTTAAAGTTGGATTACTGGATTCTAAGTTTGGCTGTCCTGCTGGCTCACTGTCAAATCTTCATCAAGTTATTTAATGTGTTTGGGCTTCAGTGTTCTCAGTAAAATGAAGGTAATAGCAATGCCCTCCTCGTAGGCTATTTGAAGTATTTTACAGAGTTAATCCACCTAAACCATTTAGGACAGTACCTGATACTTGACAGGGGTTCAGTAATATTGATTCACAGCTGCCTCCTCCTCTTCTAGGAGTTTCTCAGGGCAGGGCTGGTGTTGTCACCTCTGTGCTTTGGGATCCGGTAAAGATTTTAATATGGTGGGTGCTCAGTGAATATGTAATAAATGAATAATGAACTGAGGCTACCCTTTTCTTTAACAGTGTCCATCTGAAGGCAAATATTTATTTTCAAAAAAGTATGGATTGGGGTAGCATATGTCATGTATGCCATGTGTGTGTCATGTGTGTTCACTTATTCATTCATTCATTCATCAGATATTATTGAGCACCAATTATAAGCTGGGAGTCCATTATGTCCTAGAGGTACCATGGTGCATAAGCCATGTGTAGCTTCTGCCCTCGTGGTAGTTATATTCTAATGAGAGGAGAAAATAAATAAACTCAAGATAATAATAAGTGTTTTGAAGAATATAGCTGTAGGATAGAGTGTTTGGTTGAACCGGGAATAGGCATAGGATGAGATGCAGCTTTGGGCTGGTGATATAACTTCAGGTTGGTGGAACTCCCAACTTTTCCAAAGAGTTAGAATTTCAGGAGAGACCTCAAGGAGAAAAAGTCAGTCATTTGGAGGTGCGTGGATAGAGTCTTCCAGGAAGAGAGAGGAGTAAAAACAGAGACTTGTTGTGGAAATAAGCATGGAATTTAAAAATATGAGGAAGCCCCATATGCCTGGAGCTTGACAGGCCAAGGGGAGAAAAGGTAGATGGGTTAAATGGGGCAGCACTTCTGATTCAGTGCAGTGGAGTACCATCAAAGGGTCTTAAACATGGAGGGGGAAATAGCTTCCCTTCCTTGTATTTCATTCTTGGGTTATTTTATTGCTGATAGCCACCCAACACAGCCCTGACCCTGTATACACAGAACTGGGGAAATCCTGTTCTGAGGTATGTGCGTATAGGAGTAGGTAATGGTGGTGGTAGTTTAGGGTTGGTGGAGAGGGTCCTCTTCAGACAGCACTGGAAATGTATTGAGTTCCCCGAGCAAATCCAGATGGTCCAGGTTCTTTTTGTACCAAGGATGAAATGATGGTGGTGCCTGACGACGGTGGCCAGTGATTTCACTTTGACGATGTGCTGGGCACTGCTAAGTGCTTCACAGACATCGTGTTTGAGTCTCACGCACACCAAGAGTTCGCTGCCATCGGTGTCTGGGTTTTACAGATGAACACGCTGAGATCTGCGAGGTGAAGTGCCTGCCCCGAGGTTAACCGGCTCAGGACTTGAGTCCAAAGCTCTGGACCTTCTCTTTCCAGCACATTTCAAAGTGCTGCTCATCTGCACCTCCTCCCATGAAGCCTCCCCAGACGGTGCAGATACGTGGGGACTGAAACTCAGTGATCAGTTACAAGATATTCTCTAGAACTTGTGGAAATCATAGGGTGTGTGAGCTGGTTTCGCAACAGCGCTCCTAATGAGCCATTCAGCGACGAGCGCACACGCGTGGGGGAGTCTCAGCACAGCTCGCCTTTGGTGCACTTGTGTCGCTCTTTGGTGTCTGAACACAACTTGAGATTTCCAAACTGTTCCCCAAGGAAGTGGATCAATGGCATTTCTTAGATTTTATAGATTTGGGGCTGTGGCAGGCTGAACCTTGGCCTTGAGTCACACGGCAGAAGGATGGAAGCTTCCGAAGCCCAAACGGAGAAGCCATATTCCACGTCCTTCCATCTAAAGGTTAAGTGATTTGACCTTCACCTGAGGTCATTATATCCAGGAGAGGTTGGCTGGGTCATAGCACATCAATTACTTCTTTTTTTTTTTATATAAATTTATTTATTTATTTTTGACTGCTCTGGGTCTTCGTTGCTGCACGCAGGCTTCCTCTAGTTGTGGCGAGCGGGGGCTGCTCTCCGTTGTGGCGCGGGCTTCTCATTGCTGTGGCTTCTCTTGTTGTGGAGCACAGGCTCTAGGCACGTGGACTTCACTAGTTGTGGCATGCGAGCTCAGTAGTTGTGGCTCAGGGGCTCAGTAGTTGTGGCTCACGGGCTCTAGAGCACAGGCTCAGTAGCTGTGGTGCACAGGCTTGGTTGCTCCGTGGTATGTGGGATTTTCCCGGACCAGAGCTGGAACCTGTGTCCCCTGCACTGGCAGGCGGATTTTTAACCGCTGTGCCACCAGGGAATTCCCATCAATTACTTCTTTAGTTTGTCCATCAAACATTAAATGCCTCGGAGGTCTCAGGTGCTCTGCTAGGTGAGGGGAGTGCAGGTGTGAATGAGACTTGCCCTGCCCTTGAAAAGGTGTCAGCTGTTTCCACGTGGACATCTGTCCTCATTCTACCTCAGCATGTCCCAACCCAATCCAGTGGTGGTTAGGGATGCAGGCACTGATACAAAACTACCTGGGTTCAAATCCTGGCTCTGTGTAACTAGGGCTAGTGCCTTAACTTTTCTGCCCCTCTGTGTCCTCACCTATAGAGCTGTAAGATTAATAGTACATAAATAAAAGAACTGTTGTGTAAATAAAGTGATACAATACAGCTTTTGTTTTCAAGTTCCCTAATGATAGCCATCACCTGGGATGCTTGTTAAAAATACAGCTTCTCAGGACCCTCTCATGCAAATTCTGAGGCAGAGTGGCTTTGGGGTTCAAAACCTTGGGTTTTTGTTTGTCTGTTTGTTTGGGTTGGTTTTTTTTTTTTATTTTAAACAAATATTCCAGGTCGTAGTTGTCATCAGGATAATCTGGGAAACATTGATGAAACACGTGAAGAGCAGTGGTTCTCGATTTTCATTGCATATTGCTCGGAACTTTAAAAATCCAGATGCGTGGGTCCAACTTGAGAGATTCTGCTTTCATAGGCGTGGGTGCCTACTGGGGTGTTTAAAGCCTCCCCAGGAATTCCTGATATGCAGCCGAGGTTGAGAATAACCTGCTATAAACCGTTTAGCACAATGCCTGGCACAAAGTGATGGGCAACAAACACCCCGTCATCCTTACCATTCTTTTCATCTTCCCCAAAGGAAGTGAGAAACACGCAATTAAGGAGAAAATTAAGAATGTCAACTTCTGTGTAAGAAGAATGGAAAGAGTCATTCTGAGCTCCTGTGACGCTTACTCTTTCATTATGACATTCAGATGCTCTCCTGGGCTCCAGATGTTAAACATTTTTGTCTTTCTCCTTCTTGACTGTAAACCTCTATCAGGAGCAAGATAATGTGTTTTCGTTTTAATTTTTTAATATGCCCCCAAAGATTTATCCAATACCTTGTGTATATAGTAGTAGTGAACGACTGTTTATCAAAGTAATAAGATAAATGTGTTAATGGAAGAATCACAGAGACAAAATATTACAGAAAAGGTGAGGAAGGAGAGAATTTCGTACTGTTGGAGAGTCTGGGAATCATCACTTGAAGGCTGGCCTGAACGTTTTGAAGTGGAGCGGAGGAGGGCACTTCTGCTGGGAGAAATGGTTTCTGTGAATTTGGGGAGGAGGAAATATCATACGTCTGTACAAGGACAAAAGAATACTCATGTTGGGATGGAGGAAATATCCCAGGCAGACCTAAGCTAAAAGGACGGGTGGAAGAAGGTGCTAGAGGGTTCACAGTATTAACTCCGAGCGCTGGGTCAGTTTTCCATGGTATGCGAGGTGGATCTGGAATTTGAAGCTTGCACACTCCAAGCTGCTACACCCTCCTGGCTCCCAACCTCCTGGCTCCCAGTGTCTTGAACAGCAGGGGGATAATGAAGACTTTCTCAGCAGAAGCATGACAGCCTCAGACAGATTTTGTAGAACAATCACGTTGGCAGCCGTGAGGAGGAACAATGGCAGAGCGGCAAAAGTAGCGATCAGGGGAGCAGTTCTTTCCAAAGTCTTTTCTTCTCATACAGGGTGAGTGACATGCATGCTTCCGACAAACAAGCAAACAAACAAAAACCGGCACCGAGGGCAGCACACAAAGTGCATAAATACATGCCATGCATTCTCGACTCCTGAGTGTAGGAGGGCCGCCAGTTTGGATCTGAGCGTTCTGGCAGCCAACGTGATTCACAGAGGTTATAAATGGTACATAGGATGGTCACTCAGGAGATGCCCAGCCCTTGCTGTTACTGAAACTAGAGAGCACATCCTCCCTGTGGATCTCAAAGTGAGGACCCCATGCAAAACGCTGCATGTTGCTCTCAACAGTGAAAACAGCAAGGAGTCTGTACTGCTGCTTTGTGAATGGTCCTTAACGAAGGCAGGCGGTCTTGCCAGTGGGTAACGCTCCGTCTTAACCCTGCAGGATCTATGTTTAGGATTTGGACACTCCAACTTAAGATTTTTCATAGCATTTTTGTTTACTAAAATAAATCGCTCCTCTACCACCTCCGAAAAGTAACGGTTGCCTCTTTTTTTGCGGTATGCGGGCCTCTCACTGCTGTGGCCTCTCCCGTTGCGGAGCACAGGCTCCGGACGCGCAGGCTCAGCGGCCATGGCTCACGGGCCCAGCCGCTCCGCGGCAAGTGGGATCTTCCCGGACCGGGGCACGAACCTGTGTCCCCTGCATCGGCACCAGGGAAGCCCACCTCTTTTTTTTTTTTAAGTCAACTAAATGATTGATCAGTTCCTACTATATCCCACTTTATCTCCAGTGTTGCAAATGTAAGGCTGGGCTTTTTAATATGTATATTGTAATTTCTTGATGTCATACCTAAAGCGTTTATAATGAAGTGTCAATCGCCGTGGTGGTATGTGAATATAAATCTTCCTAATGACATATTAAACAGAGCAGAAGCGTCTCAGCCTTGCTCCCTTGAGGCTTTTATGCTGTTTTCAGAACTCTTCATATCTTGTCTGCATAGAACCATAGGTTCTCATGTTTAAAGTTGCCTAAAGCTTATGCAGCCACGAACTCTTTTCCGTCCCCTTCTCACCACTTCCAGTCACAAGAAGTTGCAAAATCAGATTGAACAGGTTTCTCACACTCCGAAGTTCTCTCTCTCACCATGACTCCAGGAGAGCAGCTTCGGAGAGGAAGAAGTGGGAGGGGAGGCAATAAATAGATAGAAATTAAGTACCTGCTCTGTGTCAGTCACTTTGCACATTACTTTCTGGAACTAGACAACATCAGTGACATGTATTCACTTCCCACTTAACAAGGACGGGAAGTGAGGCTTGGAGAAGCCAACTAGCACGTTTAGGTTTACACAGCTAGTAAGTGTCAGAGAAAAATTCTGTCTCAAATCTGACGTCACTACCCAAGTTCCGTCCATGGTAATATGCACCTCCAAGGATAAATCTGAAAACATAGGTGCCGTGGGTTTTAATTCCAGGTAAAATGATGTACACACCTTCTTCCATCCTGTCTCTTCCACTGAATGAAGCTATAAAAGCTCAGTAGAATGTATGGGGAAGCTATGCCTGGAGAAACAATTTGAAGTCTCTGAAAGTAGCAGTAGCAGGCAAATTGGGGAAGAAGAGCCACATTAAGAGTCACTGAAAGTTTGGTGAGTTTACCAGCTTTTTACCTCCTCTGCCCCACAGCCTGGACTCGAGGCAGCGCAAAACACAAAGTGGTCATCCATGCATACAGACAGAACTCCCAAAGGAGCCCTCTAGCCCTGGCTTGAGAAGCAGGAAAAGGGACACCCAAAGCTCAGCGAGAGCAGGAAAATCATCTCTTTTGAAAAATACCTTTACTCTCTTGAGCCCCAGTGCCCAGGTAATCATTGCACGGTGGTGACAGTGCGGTGTTAGTGATGGAACTGGGGCTCTTCAAACTACTAAAACGCAGAGGGAGATGAGCCTGCCTCTCTACTTGGTCCCGAAAGGGTGAGGAGTACCCCACTGCTCTTTTCCTCTCCTGTCTTCCCACCACTTGGCTGTGGATGAAGGTACCATTGTGGGAAAGAGCAGGGGAACAAAAGCCCTAGCTTTCTGGTAGGGGCACCAAAACAGGAAGCCTCAGGAAGGTGGAACGTAGCAGGGAGATGATGGAGAGAGAGGAGCTTGGCAAAAATCAACCCAGTGAGTTGTGTTTAAACTCCTGGAATCACTCCCACACTGAGCACGTGCGTTTATGATCCCAAAGAACATACCAAAGAGTTTGAGATGCGAACTAAGAGAGAGAGACCCCACTCACTGGGGTGGTGTCCCAGACAGCCCACTGGGTGGGACACATGCAGGATAAGTTCAAACAGCACTGCAGAGGCTTTGAAAAAGGGACTGAAATGGAAACCACAACCTGCAAAAGTCTGGGGAGAACTTGCAGCTTCACCCAACAGGGTTGATTGCCTGGTAAACCCTAAGTGTCAACATTCTCCATGGGATTTAAATAAGATCCAGTATCTCCTAACCTAATATTCAAAATGTCCAGTATACAATCCAACGTTAGCTGTCATATAAAGAACCAGGAAAATATCAACTTGTCTGGGAAAAGATAATCAATAGAATACCAATGCCAAAATGCATGGACATTAGGATTATCTGATAAAGACTTTTTTCTTTTAATTTTTATTTATTTATTTATTTTTGGCTGCGTTGGGTCTCTGTTGCTGCATGTGGGCTTTCTCTAGTTGTGGCGAGCAGGGGCTACTCTTTGTTGCTGCACGTGCGCCACTTATTGCAGAGCACGGGCTCCAGGCACGCAGGCCTCAGTAGTTGTGGCACATGGCCTCAGTAGTTGTGGCTCATAGGCCCTAGAGCGCAGGCTCAGTAGTTGTGGCGCACGGGCACAGTTGTTCCATGGCACGTGGGATCCTCCCGGACCAGGGATCAAACCCATGTCCTCTGCATTGGCAGGCAGATTCTTATCCACTGCACCACCAGGGAAACCCTGATAAAGACTTTAAAACAGCTATTATTAAAATGATCCAAGAAGTAAGTGCCTACACTTTTGAAAAGAAAGGAATGATAGAACACAAAATAAATGGAAGATACACAAAAATGGAAATTTTAGAAATATAAATAGAATAACCTAAATTATAAAAAACCCACCTCACTGAATGTACTTTATAACAGAATAGAGATTAAAAGAGGGGAGTCACAAGGTGAACCTGATCGATAGAAATTATCCAACCTGAACAATGGATAGAAGAAGAGTGAAAAGAGCCTCAGGGACCTTGGGACACTACCAAAGATTCAACATTTGTGTTACAGGAGTCCCAGAGGAGAGGAGAAATAGTGTGGTGCAGAGAAAAAAATATTTGAAGAAGTAATAGCTGAAAACTTCCCAAATTTGGGAGAAGACATAAATTTACAGATTCATCAATCTTAATGAATCCCAAATAAAATAAACCAAATGAAATACCCTCTGATACATTATCATCAAACTATTTAAACCTACAGATACAGAAAAAAAAATCTTGAAAACAGCCGGAGGAAAACAGCTGTTTACTTATAGGGACTAACGATTTGAATGACTATGGTTTTCTTCTCAGAAATCATGGAGGACAGAGGAAGTAGAATGACACTTTTAAAGGGTTGAAAGAAAAGAATTGCTATCCTAGAATTCTACAATCAATGAAAATAGAGGTAATATTCAATCAATGAATAAAGCTAAACTAAAGAGACTTAGGGGAACCAACTGTCCCAATTTGGTTCCCCAGGACTGAGGGGTTTCTCTGGATGCAGCACTTCTAATCCTAAAACTAGGCAAACAAGAACAGTTGGTCACCCTAACATTCTCAGATGAAAGAAAACGAAGAGAATTTGTTGCCATTAGTCCTGCTTTAAAAGAATTGCTAAAGGAAGTGCTTTAGACAGAGGGAGGCGAAAACAGGTGGAATACTTGAACCATCAGGAATGAAGAAAGAAAAAAGGAAATGATTCTTCTCCCTTTGAGTTTTTTAAATGTGCTTGATGGTTGAAAGCAAAAATTTAACATAGTCTGATGAAGTTTTCAATGTATGCATGCTATCTAGCATCATACTCAATGGTGAAAGACTGAAGGTCCCCCTGCCACCCCAAGATTGGAATAAGGAACAGAGATCTACTCTTAGCGCTCCCATTCAACATTTTGGTGGAAGTTCTAGCAAGTATAACAAGGCAATCAGAGGAAATAAAATTCATACAGATTAGAAAGGAAGAAATAAAACCCACTCCATTCCTTAGAGGATGTGATTGGATTTGTAGAAACTCCCAATTAGTTTACAACCAACAGCAACAACAATATAAACTCTTAGCACTAATATGTTAATTTAGGAGAATTACAGGATCCCAATTACACACTAAAATCAATTGTATTTCTACATACTAGCAACGAAGACCTGAAACCAAAATTTGAAAAACAAATCAAAAAAATATTACCATCTACAATAGCTCCACAGGTGAAATACTTAGATATAAACCTGAAAGTCATATTTAGGATCTATATGCTGAAAACTACAAAATGCTGATAAAAGAAATAAAAGGAGACCTAAATCAATGGGGAGACATCCCTCGATCACGCATTGGGAGACTCAACACTGTAAAATGTCAGTTTGCCCCCAGTTAATCCATAGATTCAATGTACTTTCCAGTCAACATCCCGGTGTTTTGTTTGTTTGTTTGCTTGTTTTTTGTAGACAAACTTATTCCAAAATCTATATGGAAAGGCAAAGGAGCTGAAATAATCAAAAGAAATTTGTAAAAGAAAAGTGAAGTTGGAGAAATCACTCTACCCAATTTTAAGACTTACTATAAATCTATAGCAATTTAGACATGAGGTATTAGTTAAGGGAGATCCATATAGACCAAATGGAGAAAAATAGAGTGTTCGGAAATAGACCCACACAAACATGGCAAATTGATTTTTGAAAAAAATAAAAAAGGTAGTTCAATGAAGAAAGGTGCTGGAAATTTGGAGCACCAAATATTTTTTATAATAAATGGTGCTGGAAAGTTAGAGATATATGTGTATATATATATATGTATATGTATATATACATATACATATATATATGTATGTGTGTGTATATATATTATATATATATAAAACCTCAACCTAAACTTCACATCCTATTCAAAAATTAACTCAAAGCATACAATAGATCTAATAATAAAATGCAGAACTATAATACTTTTAGAAGAAAACATAGGAGAAGATATTTGTCACCTGGGGTTAGGGAAAGAGTTCTTAGACATAACCCAAAATCATAATTTATTAAGGAAAAAAAATTGGACTTAAAGATGTTTGCTCTGTGAATGACACTGCTAAAAGAATGAAAACATAAACTACAGACTAGGAAAAAATATTTGCAAATTGCATATCAGCAAAGGACTTCTATGTGGAACATATAAAGAACTCTCAAAATTCAGTAGTAAGAAAGCAAATAACCTGATTTTTTTAAAAAGGGCAAAAGACTTGAATAGATATTTCACCAAAGGGAAGGCAGATTAGCACATGAAAAGATATCCAATCAAAAGAAATTAATTGAATGCAAATTAAAAAGGAGTGATGCCAGAATGAGATACCACTACAGTTTACTAGAATAGCAAGAAAAAAATACTGACAATACCAAGTGGTGGCTGTAGGAGGTGGTTGCCACAGGCCCATTGAGAAGACGTGGGCTGACCCATGAGCTGGATCCAGGGAGATGAAGGCTCCTCACCTCCTCCCCTGTCCTTGGAATATATGTTCTGCCCACTGTTCCCACAGTGGAAACTGTTCCAAGGGCATAGCCTTGAGAGAATAAGCTGTGGTTGAGGCCATCTGGACACTATAGTGATGGAACCCCTTTAAGGCCTCTATATAAACTTCTAAGATTCTGACTGTTGAGCACGGACACCTACTCGTCTTGTGGCCATACAAGACAAGCCTTGGAAGTAATTTCTCCTACCAATTTGGAGTGGTCTGCCTGTTTCTTCCATCTTTACTTGCCCCTCTGTGTACAGGAGCCAGTTTGAGATTTCATCTGGGAAAACTGCCACAGCTGCAAACCATCTATGGCAAGGATGTGGAGGAACAGGAACTCTCATAGGTTGTTGGTGGGATTATAAAATGGTACAGTCTCTCTGGACAACAATTTGGTAGATTCCCCAAAGTTAAATACACGCCTGTCCTGTGATACAGCAGTCCCACTCCTGGGTGTTTACTCTAGAGAAATGAAAACTTGTGTTCAGAGAAAAACTTGCACATGAATATTTATAGGAGCTCTACTCACAACTGCTAAAATTGGGAAACAACCCAAATTTCCTTCAATGAATGATGAGTAAGCAGAATGTGGTGCATCCGTCCGATAGGATACTCTCAGCAATAAAAAGGAACGGACTCTTGATACATACGACTTAGATGAACCTCAACACACTATACTGAATAAAAAAAGCCACTCTCAAAACGTTACATTATATTCCATTCCTGTGATATTCTCGAAAAGACAAAAGTGTTGTGAGTGACAAAGAACAGATGAGTTGTTGCCAGATGTTAGGGATGTGGGAAGGGGTAGCTACAAAGGCAGGAGGGGATTTGGGGCAGAGGAGATGGGCCTCTTCTGTATTTTGATTGTGGTCGTAGTTGTATGAATCTATGCATGTGTTATATAGAATTTATAGAACTACAGGTGTAAAATAAAAGCCAATTTTACTGTATCTTAAGCTAAAAAATAATAAGTGTAGCAATTATTTTCGTTGTATTTATTTTTACTTACAAACATATTTCCTAAATACGTTCTCACTGCAAAAACAATAAAGACGCGGGTGAAGTTCCTACACCACCTTGACTAAACCTGTCAGTCTCACTCTCCTCCCCAGCGGTAACCTCTCTCATCAGTCCATCTCTTTTTTTCTAAAGGAGTAATCATTTCTAATGTTTGGAATCATTTCAAACGCTCAACTCTTTAATGATGAAATAAGTGAGATCAAACAAGCAAAGATACCTCAAGCATTTCAATATGTGGGAAAAGATTGACACAAAGTAGGTGACGGTGCTGTTGTTATGACGTTGTAGGACACACAGACGTGTATCTAGGTTCACTGAGATTATTTTAAAAATAATCTTCTGTTACCATCCACCACACTCACTCACACTTCAACTCTTTTCGTCTTACGTCATGCTATTCATTTTCCGTGAGTTACTTCATGCCTTTTAAACCTTCCCATCTAAAATCTCCCCCATCAATCATGGACTATCACTAAATCAATCTTAGGGTAGATATTATGAACAGACACTCCACAGATGCAGAATCACAGCCAAAACAGATCACTCCTTTTTGATCTGCTGGTCCCAGTGCTCATGTGTTGGATATTCCCCACACCATCTTTCACCTCATATCTCTGATGAAATGCACTGATTTCCCACATTTCCGGTTTTAAATCTGGGCCCCATTTTCCAATTTCTGACCATCTCTCTTGTTTTGGTGTGGGGTCATTCCAGGCTGAGCTGGCCATGGCACTTGTGTGGTATACCCCTGGGGACTCCTTTATTGGTCAGCCCCCATGGACGGGCTCTGCTAACATAAAGCAAATCATGGCCTAAGCTCAGGCCTCAGGCACGGTGCACCTTTCTTCCTGTCTTGCCCGTCCACATTCTGGATTGTTTTTCCTCTTTGCTCAATTGTGGATGGTATCTCTATGCTGCCAGTAACTCAACCATATTTTAATCACATTAGTTAGTCCAATTGTCAAGTGGCAAAAAATAGATTAGTAGCTTGAATAGTTGAGCTGATATGGTTATTTCATCATCGGTGGCTGTAATAGTTCAACGATTATAATGGGATCAGATTGAATATTTATCATCCAATGCATTGAATAGAAATTGACCTAAAACAGTCAATTTGGCCTTTCAGTTAGAGCCAGACTCTGTTCTTAGTTTTAAGCATTGTCTTTCGCAGTAGGATCACAAGGACACTTTCCATAATCACATGTCGTGACTTGTGTCCTGATTTACATGAATTTTCTTTGATAAACACTGTCATATAACAGCCGTATCGACAGATATGATGATAATGAGCTATGTGATTATAAGTGATATTTTCCTGTTTCCTCAAATTCCTGTGATATTCATTATATTGATTGTATAACAAAACAACAACCCAAAGAAAGACCACCTTTATGAGTAGACCTGTAAAGGGAGAAGCTTCCTACATATTTAAACCCACAAAAGGAGATGCCTTCCTCGCTCTCCTACTCTTTTTCTTAGCACCCAGGACAAGAACTGCATATAGCAGGTACTCACTCATCCTGGAGAAGGCAACAAATGTGGCCCAAAATATGTATAGGATGTCCTGCAGTCTGCTGCACCCTTTACTTGTGTGATATATAGAAAATTCCCACGGTGATCCTGTGAAGTTCATGATTCTATTTCTATTTTATAGGTAGGGAAACAGGCCGAGAGTCAGGGCCTCCACAAATTTATATAGTGACTTTGTGCAAATGAATCCCCTGGAAGACACAGTCCCATGACTTGGCTAGTGGAACACACATAGGATTTCAGTCTTTACTTGCCCCCTAAGTTGGGACACATTTTGCAGTACTGTATATGGTGGCCCTGCTCAGAAAAGTCAAGAAAATTACCCGGGGTCACAAATTAGAAATCAAGGTTTAACCAGCTCTGAAGTTCATGTTCTTCCTGTTTTCACAAACTGCTTACTGGTAGATGAATAAGATTCATGCTGTCCTTACACTGAGAATATTCAGTGATCCAGACTCTAAAACTGAAACTTTCAAAGATCGGATGTAACAAAACACATATAGCTGATTTCCCCAAATTCAGCTCAGATCGCCTCTGATTGAGAACGTCTTTATCTTTGCATGTTGTGGTCGATTTTAAATTCTACTCAGTCAAGCTCCAAAACTATCCCCGCCATCACCTCCCCACCTCCCAACCCCAGGGGCTAAGTTCAACAATACCCTTGCTTTATGTCATAGACAGGGCCGTGAAATATTGGCAGTGGCATCAGTGAAAGCCACAACAGCATTAAGAGAATTCAAAGGAACCAATTTTCTTTTGGTAGCTCAGGTAGCCAACACTTTCCAAAAATATCTGCAGCTTTGTCTAATGCAGATTTGTAACTCGACTCCTCATAAAGCTTTATTTCTCCCAAGCTGTGGTTTTTAAAAGTCACATGATATAAGGCTGTTAACTAATGTTGCAATTTATTTCTATTTAAGGCATTATGTAGGGGAAACAGACTAGCTTAATGGGAGTGATTCAGAATGATATTAAGTGTTAATCAAAGCACAATAAAGTAACAATGAGCTGGATTTTCTGACCCAGGTTGGAGGTAAATTTTCCCCAAATCTTGCCCACCTCCTTATTAATTGATAATGCCGTGCCCCTCTGAACTTCCCCTCTTCTGCCTCGTTGAGATTTGGGTCCATGATTCACTATTCTTGCCTTCAGTAGTTCTGTTTAAGGGGGTGTGTAGCCAGATGAGACACAATACACCTATTTTATTAAAAAGTGGGCAAAAATGTCTGGCATAGACATGCAAACTTTCTGGTATAAAACAAATCTAAAGAATACATACCCAATAGAATGCATGCATATGTTCCCTGAAAGACAGGCGGTACACTGTTCACAGGGGCAACGTTTGTAGTAGCCCAAATCTGAAAACTGCTAAGTGCCACCAGCAGTAGAAAGTGCACTGGAGGGCTCCAGCCAGTGGCTGGCGCTCACTGTATCTTGCCTCCCTTGCTTCTGCTCCTTGATATTTGCTGATTTTAGCTGATTCCAAACTGACCACCAAGCCCTCTCCCACGTGCTGCATTCCTAGGGTGCTCATGGGTGCTTCTTGTGAATAGCAAGAAGCATGTTGCCTCTGAGCCCTTGGTCAACTGGGTGAGATGCAGAAGCCAACTCTGGTTGTCGATGAAGTATCAGAGACTGATCTTTCCACTCCAAGTCCTTGGGGAGTAAAACGAAGGGGAAACAGTATATCCTGCTCTGGGGCTGCTGTATTAAATGAAACGATGCCAAGAAAGCCCTAGGAACCAAGTATCCACTTGATGCACACTGTTAATTATTTTTATCAGCTTTTAAAAGAGAGGAATAGCATACAATGAAAACATCCCACTTCTTGATATTCCCTCAAAAGTTCAAGAAAAAATCCATTCCCTTCATATCTTCAATGGCTCCCTAACACTTATAGAATAAGTAACTTAATAAGTCATTTCAAATGCAACCATCCCCAAATCAGACATTGCAAACTATGGCCTGTGTGTCAAATCTGGCCCGCCATCTGATCTTGTAAATAAAGTTTTATTGGAACCCAGCAGTGTCCCTTTGTTTCCATATTGTTTGTGGCTGCTTTTGTACTTTAAGAGCAATGGCATAGTTGTGACAGAGACTGTATGGTCCACAAACCCTCGAGTCTTTGGTCCTTTATGGAAAATATTTGCTGACCCCTTTCTAGCCTCATCTTCCCTCTAGGTCTCATCTCAAAGAGGGTTTCCTCCTGGATCAGTGATTTCGTTCCTGCCTCCAGCTTTTCCCTCACATGGTTCATTCAACCGAGAGTTACCTTTCCACTGTGCCTTTCTTTCAAAAACTTATTCATTCTTTTTTTTCCCCAGCCTTATTCAGATGTAATTGACATATGACATTGTATAATTTTAAGCTGCACTTATGATGATTTGCTACCTATGTATATTGCAAAATGATAAACACAATAAGGTTGGTTAACATATCCATCACCTCACATAACTACATGACTAGTTTTTTTTTTTTCTTTTTCTTTTGGTATGTGGTGATAACATCTAAGATCTACTCTCTTAGCAACTTTCAAGTATATAATGCAGTGTTGTTAACTATAGTCACTATGTCTTATGTCAGCTCCCCCAACTTACTCATCTTATAACTGAAAATTTGTACCCTTTTATCAACATCTTCTCATCTCCTCCACCACCACCTCCTGGCAACCACCATTGTACTTTCTTTTTCTGTAAGTTCAGCTTTTTTAGATTCCATATATAAGTGACATCATACAGAATTTGTCTTTACTTATACGACTTATTTCACTTAGCATAATGCCCACGAGTTCTGTTTATGTTGTTACAAGTGGCAGGATTTTCTTCTTTTTTATGTCTGAATAATATTCCATGGTGTGTGTGTGTGTGTGTGTGTGTGTGTGTGTGTGTATCACATTTTCTTTATTCTTTCATGCATCAGTGGACGCTTACGTTGTTTTCGTGTATACCTTGGGTGTTGTGAATAATGCTGCCATGAACAGGTGTAGATGTTGAAATACTGATTTCATTTCCTTTGGATGTATTCCCAGAAGTGAGATTGCTAAATAATATTCTAGTCATATTTTAAACTTTTCGAGAAATCTGCATATTGTTTTCCACAGTGGCTGTACCAATTTACATCCCTACCAACAGTGCACAACAGTTTCCTTTTGTCCACATCCTCGTCAACACTTGTTGTCTCTTGCCATTTTGATAATAGCCATTCTAACAGGTGTGAGGTGATATCTCATTGTGGTTTTGATTTAAATTTCCCTGAAGATTAGTAATGTTGAGCATCTTTTCGTGTAAATGTTGGCCATTTGTATGTCTTCTTTGGAAAAATTCCTATTCAGGTTTTCTCACCATTTAAAAATCAGATTATTTGTTTTATTGCTATTGAGTTATATGAATTCCTTATGTATTTTGGCTATTAATTCCTTATCTGATACATGGCTTGCATATATTTTCTCCCATTTCGTAGGTTGCCTCTTCATTTTGTTGATTATTTCTTTTCCTGTGCAGAAGCTTCTAAGTTTGTTGGAGTCCCAATAGTTTATTTTTGCTTTCATTGCTTGTGCTTTTAGTGTCATATAAAAAAAGTCATTGTCAAGACCAATGTCAAGGAGGTTTTCCCCTTTGTTTTCTTCGGCTCTTACATTTTAGCCTTTAATCCATTTCAAGTCACTTTTTGTGCATGGTGTAAGATAGGGGTACAGTTTCCTTCTTTCTTATGTGAATATCCAGTTTTCCCAAGACCAGTTATTGAAAAGACTGTTCTTTCCGCACTATAGTTTTGGCTCCCTTGTCAAATGTTAATTGACCATATGTGCATGGGTTTGTTTCTAGGCTCTTGATTCTGTTCCACTGGTCTATGTGTCTGTTTTTATGCCAGTACCATGCTGTTTTAGTTACTATAGCTTTGTAAAATCATTTGAAATCAGTAAGTGTGGTGCTTTCAGCTTTGTTCTTTCTCAGGAGTGCTTTGGCTATAATGTGTTTTTGTGGTTCCATACAAATTTTTAGGATTGTTTTTTCTATTTCTGTGAAAAATGCCATTGGAATTTTGATACGGATTGCCTTGAACCTATAGATGGTTTGCTATCAGGTAATACTGGCCTCATAAAATGAGTTTGGGAGTGTTCCCTCTGGAAGGGTTTGAGAAGGATTGGCATTAATTCTTTAAATGTGTGATAGAATTCACCAGTGAAGCCATCTGTTCCTGGCTTGTCTTTGTTGGGAGGTTTGATTACTGCTTTAGTCTCAGTAGTCATTGTTGGTCTGTTTAGATTTTGTACTTCTCCATGATTCAGTCTTGGTTGGTTAATCTTTTCTATAAATATATCACTTCTAGATTATCCAATTTGTTGGTATATAATTAATTACTCATAGTAGTCTCTTATGATCCTTTGTTTTTCTGTGGTGTCAGTTATGTTTCCTCTTTCATTTAGAATTTTGTTTATTTGAGTGCTCTTTTTTTCTTGGTTAGTTTAGCTAGACATTTGTCCATTTTGTTTATCTTTTCAAAAACCCAACTCTTTGTTTCATTGATTTTTTTGTACTGCCTTTTTAGTCTCTATTTCATTTATTTCTGCTCTAATCTTTATTATTTTTGTTCTATTTGGCCTTAGCTTGTTCTTATGTTTCCAATTCCTTGAGGTGTAACATTAGGTTGCTTATTTGAGATCTTCCTTTTCTCTTAATGTAAGTATTTATTACTGTAAACTTTTTTCTTAGAACTGTTCTTGCTGCATCCCATAAGTTTCTATATTGTGTGTTTTCATTTTCATTTGTCTCAAGGTACTTTCTGAATCATCTTTTGATATCTTCTTTGACCCAGTGATTTTCAGGGGAGTGTTGCTTAATGTGTTTGTGGATTTTTCCATTTTCCTTGTTATTGGTTTTTAGTTTCATACATTATAGTCAGAAAAGATACTTGATATGATTTCAGTCTTCTTAAATTTGTTAAGGCTTGCTTTGTGGTCCAACATATTCTCTATCCTGGGGAATGTTCCATGCATACTTGAGAAGAATGTGTATTTTGGTGCTGCTGAATCTTGGCTTTCTGTAATGCATTCAGCCACTTCAGTTTAGAGAATTTCGTCCATTTATGTTTAAAGTACTTATTGATAGGTAAGGCCATTTAGTTCATTGTTTCATGATTTTTTTCCCCACTTCCTTTCTTCCTCTGTGATTTATTTTTCTGTAGTGGTATATTTTAATTCCTGTTTCTTTATAGTTTGGTATCTACTGTAGGTTTTTGCTTTGTGGTTACTATGAGGCTTACATAAAATATCTTATTGATGTAACAGTCTATTTTAAGCTGATAACAAGTTAACTTCAGTTGCATTCAAAGACTACACTTTTACTTCCCACATTTTACACTATTGATGTCACAGTTTACATCTTTTTATGTTGTATATCCATTGACAAATTATAGCTCTAGTTATTTTTAGTATCATTGCTTTTTTAACTTTCAAAGTGGAAATAAAAGTGATTTACACTTCACCAGTACCATATTTGGGTATTCTGAATTTGACTATATATTTAACTTTACCAGTGAGTTTTATACTTTTATATGTTTTCATGTTGTTACTTAGTGTCCTTTTGTTTCAACTTGAAGAACTCCCTTAAGCATTTCTTGTAAGGTAGGTCTGGTGGTGATGAACCCCATTAGTTTTTGTTTGTCTGGGAATGTCTTTTATCCCTCCATAATTTCTGAAGGACAGTTTTGCCAGGTATAGTATTACTTGACCATGGTTTTTAGTTAGGTGCCCTCTTCAAGGGCAAGGACCTGGGAGTCTTGCCCAGAATAGATCCTCCATCTACAACAGTGCAATAGAGAAACGAATGCACATGGGACTCAACCAACTGGTGAAGGTCCAGCCCTAAAATTCAGGCCTCTGATATCAAGAGACTTCCTGCTTTCAGAGATCATTTCCAGACTAACGGCTCCTTTAATGCAGTGGCTTCTGGCTCACTCCCCCAGGCAACAGGCAACAGGAGTGACTGGATTGGTAGACACTAGATTTTCACTGGGGGTTGTAAAAGCCACACTCCCTAATGAGAAACAATGTAGGGACTAGATCCAGGAAACCAGCCCAGTTGGTAACACCCTTGTAAAAGAGACTGATAAATAAATAAGCAAGCCATCTAGCTTTTCTTCTCCTCAGCAAATGAGATGGAACAGCTGGCCTTGGAAAGAGGCCCTGTGCTTTGTTAACTGGAAACAGATTAGCAAACCCAATCAGGCTGACCAGTTTTTCAGTCCATGGCCTTGCAACATTTGAAAAAGGGAATTTTTATTAAAAGTTTCTCTGGCAAGGGCCAGGCAACAAATGACACTGGCTTGCCCTGAATGTTTCATGCTGGTGGGTAAAAATACTTTTTTGAGGGGGGGATTCTTATCTTTAACTTTCCTATGGGTCTTTGACAAAAACCTCAGGGAATTCTACAGAGTGCATGTTGTCAGTATTTTAATCAGTTTCAGCTGTCAAAACTCTTGTAACCCGCCTCTTCTATTTAAAATGTGTCTTCTAGGCATAAAATAATTAAAGGTGCAGGGCCATGCAGCAGGCTCAGAGCCATCGCGATGTGACAAAACCCTCTGGATGAAAGGTATTATTTCAGGAAGTTTTAAATATAAATTTTGTTTTGTCACAAGGCTGCAGGGCACACATTTTCTATACTGTCAAGCTTGATAGTAACAATATTTATATTTCAAATAAGAAGATTAAATTGCAGTCTTCTGTGTTCCTGCTTCTCGTCAATTTTTTTTTACTAGTTTATCATAGTGCTGCGTTCTCAGTATGTCATCATCATACCTTTTTTTTTTTGCTGACAATACTTTAATTTTATTGAAACATTTTGTCTTTCACTGTCAATCTCAGGGCTGAAATAACGAAGGCAGACAGCCACACCACTCGGGTTTGGTTGTTTTCAAACATCTTGTTTTACACCTTGTTGAAGGTTTGGTGAAGGAAATGCAAAACAACACCACCATACCAAATAACAGACGCGCTCAGACCAATGTGTTTAGCGCATGTGATGGAGAAAGCTTCGGGTTCTTCACCTGGAGTCGTGTGTACACCTTTTTATCTCAGGTGTTGGGAAACCAACAGCGAACAGGCAAGGCCAGCGAGCCCCAGGAAGGAGCATTTGCTGTGAACGGCCGCGCTGGCTGCTTTGTGTCAGGGCTTGTTAGCTGCTGCAGCTCAGAGTCTCCAAAGGGGCCAAGGCAGCCCAGGGAGCTTTCTGAGCCATGGGAGCTGATGAATTTCTGAGTTTCCAGGCTGGCTCAGTGTCAACCCTTCAATATTGCACTTGACAGAGCTGTTTGGGGGAAATGTGCACGTGAACGACTCTCATACCTGTTGCACCTGAGCCTGACTATGGCTGGGGGTTCTGGGCCTGCTCACGTTGAAATGGAGGGGACATCCTTGCTTTCAGATGGCAACTTCCTCTTTCAGAATGGCTGCACCCTCTTCTTCCCACTTAGCGCTTTGCTTTGCTGAGGGAGAGTCAACTGGTTGATCAGAACTCTTCTCCCCTCCCCCAGTCTATGGAGTTTGACCTTTTTCAAGTCAACTAGGCCCAAGGAACGTAGTCTCATCTCTGAGATGACAAATCACAGAGGAGCAGAAATTTTTCACTCTTTGCCCATGGCAGACATCAGTAATCAATCTCAGCACTTTAACACTCAACCAGCTGCATCCTCAGATTCCCTTGCAACCTAGCTCCCTAAGCAGTGAATTATTTTTGCCTCATCAGTTCCCTCTGCAAGGCCCAGGGCACCAGTCCCGGCACATGTGTCTCATCTCAGGACTCAAGCAACAGTGCCATTTTTATTTTAATTAATTAATTTATTTTATTTAGTTGGTTGTGCCAGATCTTATTTGTGGCAGGCGTGCTCCTTAGTTGCGGCAGGTGTGCTCCTTAGATGTGGCTCACGGGCTCCTTAGTTGCAGCTCTCTGGTTCCTTAGTTGCAGCACATGTGCTCCTTAGTTGTGGCCGGCAGGCTCCTTAGTTGTGGCTCACGGGCTCCTTAGTTGCAGCAGGTGGGCTCCTTCGTTGTGGCTTGCCGGCTCCTTAGTTGTGGTATGTGAACTCTTCATTGCGGCATGCCTGTGGGTTGTAGTTCCCTGATCAGGTATCAAACCTGGGCCCCCTGCATTGGGAGCGTGGAGTCTTAACCACTGTGCCACCAGGGAAGTCCCAACACTGCCATTTAAATGTTGCACTTCACAGCCCCAACTAAATCACGTTTTAACCATATTTCCATTCACAAAGTCCTTTCATATCCTGATCATACATGGCAGCTTGGAGTTTTTAAAAGCCCCAAAGTGAAAGCTGCCAAGCATAGAGTCACTTCCACGTCTGTCTGTGGAAGGGAGGCCCAGGAGAGGCCCAGATTCTGCATGGAAGGCGACTACAGCCGGGGCACACACACTTGGAGGTGAGGTTCACTGGAGGCTGTCTTTAGAATCCGGCTATTACAAGACCACTCACCAGTCTGGGTTATGACACTTGACTCATGTAGAAGGATTTCCTATTAGATCAGTTCAAAAGTGACCTTTTTGCTTTTGTGTTAAAACCCAAACTCTTTAGCGTAACTATCAAGGCATCTCACAGTTTAGCCTACATTCTCCCAGTGTCAAGCTGTGTTCTTTCAACATATGAAATTATGTCTTTGAAGCACTTATTTTCTTCAAGTTCCTCATCTTCACCCACCCCATGTGATCACCTAGTTATTCTGGAAGATCCAGTTCTAATGACTCTTACCATCTGCCCCTAGGAGAGCCAAAATGACTTATTCCCTCCCCTGGACTCTTATAGGACCATGGAAGGGAAGAGAAGGAGAAAAGGGGGATGGAGGAAGTTATCTGCATGAATTGTTGACAAGAGGGAAGGCCCTATAGTTTGAACCAGTGATTAGATGAACATAGACTTAAAGATTGAAAACTTTTTTTTCAATGTGTACACACACACAGAGACACTGAAGTTCAAAGGACAGAAGCTGAATCAGACCTTATTCTTGAAGGAAGATTTTTTTCCCATGTCTAAACTACACTGATCTGGAAACCTATTGATAATATCACCCTGTTTAAACTTATGCCACTATAACATTTTCCAGAATGCAAACGCTGTCTGTCAAATGCATGTCACGTGTCACCTTGTACATGGAAAGGGAAACTAAAGTATTGGTTAAATCTAAGTCATTCACTGTACCAGGCAAGTTCAATGTCTGTCTCCCTTTATCTTTACATCTTACAGTCTTCAGTGGCAAAGAACAGCTTAAGCAAAAGTAAAAGGGGGTTAGAAGAAAGGTACAGAGAGGTCTTAATAGAAGCCGAGGAGAGGAAGTGTAAGCAAACCTCACTGGGCATGGGAACTGGGACCAGAATATTGTCCATGGAAGCAAGAAGTACCCCCTCCCGGAGTTGTATCAGCTTTTGTGCCTAATTCTATACAGGTGTCTCCCCTCCTTCTCTCTCTCTCCCTGCATTTCATTTGTTGCAAACCAGGTTTCTTCACCTCACTGCATGTGATCCAAACGTGGCCATAACATGGAAAAATTTATATTCTCCATGGCCACAACTTAAGACTCAGGGTTTCTATGTTTGTTTGTTTGTTTTCATAATACATATACAGATGTTTAATGAATGGATGTACATTAGTGCATATACATAGCTTTTTAAAAATTGGAATATAGTTGATTTACGATGTTGTGTTAGTTTCAGGTGTACAGCAAGGCAACTCAGTTATACATACAAACATATCTATTTCTTTTCAGATTCTTTTCCCTCATAGGTTGTTACAAAATAGTTATGTCTTGATTCCATATTCCCAAGGGGGAGAATCTGATTGGTCCAGCTGGCCACCCACTATTTTCCCTGGGACAAGTGGCCATGTTTGGTTCAAAGGGACATGACCACTGTAACCGGGACTGGGGACTTCAACTGCCACTGTGTGGTTTTAGAGGCGCCTTCATGTATAATGTATTGTGGGGGCATATTTTCAGATGAAGGGTTATGGGATGGCTGGGAAGAGGTCTGAAGATGCTTACTGAGCCTTGTCATTTTATCGACAAGAAAATGGAATTTCAGAGACTTTATTTTTGGAGAAACAGACTCTTCGTCAGACTGTACATTTAACACAGAGGCGGTCCTGATAGGCCACAACTCAGTATCTGTGTCAGCCCAACATCTCATGATCTAGACATTATTTCCAAACACCAGCCTTTTGTTTTTTCTCTTTTTGTTTAATCACAGAGGGGACCATCATTATGACACAGACCATTTAATTTAGGGTTGACAGATCAATGGCATGACCAGTATAGAGCATAAAAGAAAAGACACTTCCTAAAACTCCTGGAGGGGACATCACTAACCTCTGGTTTTGTAACCAGAAATTCATAAGGATAGAAGTCATTAGAAAAAAATGATTTTTATTTTCAAACAGGTGATTAATAGACCTGAAATTACTGGCAAAGGAGGGTTATCAAGAGCCAAAGGACTCATTCTTAAGCTTAAGCAATAATGTGTCACAGGGCGGTTTTCAAAGTTATACTCCATTTAGAAAAGTCTGACAGAGCCCGTTCTAGTTCACCTCCATCTATCAAATACCTTTTCAGGCTTCACTGAGAAACTTAAATAGTCTCTGTTTTTTTAAAAAAAAGAAAAGAAAAGAAAACCAAAACCAAAACCAAACCGATATTCCAATGTTGTCAAATCACAGAGTAGGATTTGTAGGGATTTATCATGTGGATCTAACCCATTTTCCAAAGAAATATATAAGGGGACTCACCCAAACACAGAGAAGACAGAACTTTTTCGAAAGCTATAACCAAGCTATTTAGAAGGAACAGAAAAATACACGTAACAGGCTTCTAGGAAGCAAGTTAATATAGGTGATCTCTAGTCAACTACCTATAGGAGGCCTGGTCGGAATATTTATGTAATTCCACATCATCCCTAAGTCAGTTCCTCAGGACCTGCGAAGAAGGGGAGACATTTTGAGTTAGATGTTTCCTGAGTAAAACAGATTTTTAAAAAACTGGCACAAGCTCAAGGAAAGAGGCAACGTTCTACCTAGCACTAGAATCGTGCTGTAAGGAGGAATTTATCTATTAGAGGCTCTTAGTAATAGGATGTGGGGAATTACCAGAGCAAGTGGAGATTCAGTCCTTTCTGGGGAGAAGAGAAGCAGCAGGGAAGAATGAGGAGGGGAGAAATGGGCTCATATCCAGCTCTGCCATGGAGTGTTATTGACAGTACCAGCAAATGAATCAGGAAGCTCACTTTCCCTGCTGAGACTGACATGCCTCATGCCATCAGTATAATTGATGTCTGTTCAATAATACCTAGATCTGTCCCAGAATCTGTGCAAGAACATCTGATAGTTACATCAAACTTAAAAGTGAGATGCTAGGGAGGAGAGTGTCCAGATGGACACAGATGTTCTCAGACAAAATAAGATTTTTTAAAAAAAATATTCAAAGCTGTTTGACAGATGTCACATTCCACAAAGTAATGGTTCATGGTGCACATGCTGGTTCTAAAGAAAGGGTTGGTGCTGGCCTGGGCACCAGGGCCCTAAGAGTCATTTGTCCCAGACCTGGCTTAAGTTTGTGGGCGGCCAATGTGGTTCCCTCCAGGGGAAGTGTGCCTTTCTTCCCGAACCATCGGTGAGCGTTTGTTCAGCACGAGAAGTGGTCTCCTTTTTGCTTTAGTCATTAAGTCACCTCAGAGGAGACTGAACACCTAAAGGGCCAGATCTTTGCCCAACCCGAAGTTCCTACATTCCTGATTTCTGATCTAAAAGATAAATGCAACAGGTGGCACCAGAGAACAGTTTAGCAAGTAATCTCTCCAGTAGATGCATGAGCGAAGGCTGTGGAATTGCCCAGAAGGACACTAACGATGGCACAGCTATCAGGAAAGCTTCATAGAGGGGAAGGCCTGATCCGGGGTCTGTTTAGGAGAGAGGTCGGCAAAGAAAGGCCCACGAGCCACATCTGCCCTGCCACCTGTTTTTGTAAATAAATTTATATACGTGGACTATTATTCCGCCTTTAAAAAAAGAAGGAAATTCTTCAGTTTGTGATAACATGGATGAAGCTGGGGGACCTCTAAGTGAAATAAGTAAAATAAGCCAGATACAGAAAGACAAATAGTGTATGAGCTCACGTATATGTGGAATCTTAAAAAGTTAAGTTCATACAATCAGAGAGCAGAATGGTAGTTGCCATGGGCTGGGGGATGGGAGGAAACTGGGAAGTTTTGGTCGAAGGGCACAAAGTTTGAGTTATAAGATGGATAAGTTCTGGGGACCTCATGTACAGCATGGTGGCTGTACTTAATAATCATGTGTTGTATATTTGGAATTTGCTAAGAGAATAAGTCTTAAGTGTTCTCATCACAAAAAGGAAATGGTAACTGTGGGAGGTGAGGTGATAGATATTAGCTTGATTGTGGTAACCATTTCAGAATGTGTACATATATAGATTCATCAAGTTGTACACCTTAAGTGTACAGTTGAATAACGTGGGTGTGAACTGTGCACGTCCTCTTATATTGTACATAGACTTTTTTCAATAAATGCATACAGTACTACAAGATCTGTATTTCGTTACTAGTAGCCGTCATTATTATGACCTCGTGCTCAGACTCTTGACACTTTTTAGCCTCTCTCATCCCCAAAAGAAAGCACCTGAGTTTGCATTCTTGTTCCTTTGGATGCTAAGGGCACAGAAGTTGCTTAAGCAGTGGGTAAGGTTTATTTGACAAAGCAGTTTTCTACCCCAGAAGGCCCGATCAGCCCCATGAGGCAAAAGCCTGTTAAATCAGTCTCTGTGGAGTTGGATGGCAGGGTCTGTTACATCGTTGTCAGCTTTCTTGGATCCACAGAGGGGAAATCCTCCCCCCAACTCTTTGAGATCTCTTCTTTCAAAGGAAAGGAGTTTAGATCCAGGCTAGAATGGGCTCTCAAGCCAGGGGTCAGTGAAGTTCCCCAACAGAGGAGTCAGGGTGTTGTGGATGTTGTCTGTGGATTCGTGTCCAGTAAACCCTCTCCCAACAGCAAGCTCATTGCATTCAATTTTTTATTTATTTTCATGTTTCCATCTTTTTTTTTTTTTTTTTTTTGGGTTCACGGGCCTCTCACCGCTGTGGCCTCTCCCGTTGCGGAGCACAGGCTCTGGATGCGCAGGCTCAGCGGCCATGGCTCATGGGCCTAGCCGCTCTGCGGCACGTGGGATCTTCCTGGACCGGGGCACGAACCCGCGTCCCCTGCATTGGCAGGCGGACTCTCAACCACTGCGCCACCAGGGAAGCCCTCCATCATCTTTAAGTAGTCCATGCACCTCAGGGGGAAATTACTCCGTCTGCAGTATCAGAGGTAAACTGGGTTCATCCAAGGAAATTGCCTCTCCTACCAGTGATCATTCCATGAAGAGCAAAGTACACCACTGGGCCAATGGGGTACATGAAGCAGTTTTCTGGGGGCTTCCTCAGTCTTCTGGGGGAATTTTCTAGAGCCGTGCTGTATAGTAAGATGGTCTGTCCACCTGGGGTGAGTCCAAATTGACCTCAGATCTCAAAGACTTAGTGTGAAAAAATAATGCAGAATCTCTTATTAATACTTTTTACTGTTAATTTCATGTTGAAATGCCAGTCTTTTGCATATAGTGGGTTAAAGAAAATCTGCTTCTTTTCACTTTCAAAAATGTGAACACTAGGCAATTAAACATTAGCATGTGTCTTGCATTCTTCTGGACGGAGCTGTTTGAAAGTGACCCCCTCTCATCTTTGGGGCATGGTTGTATGCAACTAGAGGTCAGTAACACTGCAGCCACACGGGGAGAGGGGCAGAGTGAGGAACCAGAGCCAGAGCATGGTGTTCAAAGAACCTCTGCACTTCCAGTTATGTGACCCAATGGGTAACCACACGGTTCAAGCGAGTCTGAGATAGGGCTTACTCTTACTTGCTGTGGAAAGAATTTAAACCATACATGGCCAAAGCCTGGGATCTCCCAAGTCTTGTGACCAAGGTCTGAAGGAACTGAGCAGGAAGCAGGGGTTCAGCCTCTCAAAGTTGTGATAAAGTGTTTCCAGAAGGTTGAACTATCAGTGATGCTTTGGAACTGGGAGCCTACCTGTGAGGATAAGGTCCTGAAAGGAGACTATAGGGAAAATACAGCGCCTGGGCCTTCTGGCCTTCCAACAGCAATAATGATGGGCACCTCCCCAACAATTCCTGCAGGAGAAGATGAGGCTCACTCAACCTGAGCAGGCAGGGTGACTGTACTGGGAGCTGCCCTCTGCACCTCCAAGGCACTCTCCACCCTTCTACACCCTGCCCCCTGCCCTGGAAAGCAGGATTTATCAACAGAATCCTTGCTGTCTGCCTCTTAGTTGGGTTTAGCCAATGGGGAGCACCAGGAAGAGAGGAGAAAGAGGGAGGAGAGCGTGATTGGGGTATTTGTTCTTCTGACTCCTTCCCTGAAGGTTAACATGAGCTGGTGGCGTCCCTCAACTTAAGATCTCAGCTCCTGTCAGGCAGTCCTCGTCTTCCAGGTGCCATATCCCTCCCCCTCTCCCTTGTCCAATCAAGTCTATCAATAATCATGGTGCCATCCTGCTAATAGCCCCAAGACCCTAAACCTTGTGGTTTGCCTATACCCTGCCCGTACCTTTTTGTTAAACTCTCTTCCAGAGATCCAAGTTGACTGTCGTATCTTTTCCTTTAGTGACACTGATACAATGGTGCTTCCAACTTTCCTGTGGTTTTCCTTAGACCAGATTATGGGACAAGATTACCAAGGTCACAGAGGGGCATATTTCAATATGGAGGATGTCCTATGATCAGAGAATGGAGATGGTACTGGTGGGTTAGGACAGGAAGGTGAAGGGAGTTGGCTCAAGGAATGAGCCATATGTGGGGGTGAGGGAGATGGACCCTCCCAGGTGATGGTGACTTGCTTTTGGACAGTCAACATGGAAAGCCAGGGAGTACAGGTCAGAATGTCCTGGTTTCACTCTTGAGTTGTGACCTACAAACCTGCAAATCACCCTCATATTCGGGATCTTTATGGTGCAGCATAATGTTTCTAGAACGCTGTACCAAAGACCCCACATGTATGGGGAGTTCATACTGAATGACACACCTAGAAATGCCACAGAGATTGAGCTTATGGAGTTAAGGAGCACGTATTGACTCTATGACGTGGGTGGGTGGCCCACTAATATGGTCTGGTTCCACCTAGAGCAAAACTGGAAGGTTAGAGAAATCTGACTTGGACATTCTTACCTCTCTCCCTCTCAACTCTGCTATTTTTCTTCCTTCTTTCACCTCGTCTTAAGTTTCCTGAGCCTTGGGGTCAGCATTTTTCAAACATCAGTCATTTGTTTGTATACTATTTCAAGATTTTTGCCAAATTATTATAACCAATATTGATTTATTTAAAATTCCCTAAACCGACTTGACACACTTGGTTTTTTTTTTTTTCTTTTAAACTTCACATTACTTTAACTACCTTGTCCTAAGTATTGACATGTGTGAGACCACAGATTTGGTAACTGAGTTACGATACTTTTTTTATACATGCACACAGATACATAGTGATGGTAATATAAAAACTCACATGCCAATTAAGCCATCCCAGGTACCACCTGATCTGCGGTTCCCCCAGCACAAGAAACGTGAAATTGTCAGACACATTCTGGAATAGCACTGTCCCTCAGAACTCCATGCAGTGAGTGAAGTGTGTCTGTGTCTGCCCTATCCCATACACAGCCATTAGCCACGTGTAGCTGTTAAGCACCTAAAATGTGGCAAATGCAACTGTGAAACCGAATGTTTAGTTTATTTAATTTTAATAAATGTTAAGTTTAAATTTGAAGAGCACGTGTGGTGAGTGGCTGCCATACTGGACAGCAGAGCTCTGGGGTATCTGCGTTTAAAAATAAATCATAGCAGAAGGGATGAACCTTGTGCCAGATACTGTATGAGCAATTTACATATTTTTTTCCTTATGTATTCCTAAGGACCCTGTGAGGGATGTATTACGTCATTCTAGTGGTAGGCACACGTCAAAGAGGATTTTCTGTTGCATCCTTAGGTACACAATGAAACCATCCTCTGTTATTTACAGAGAGAGAGAGAGAGAAAGAGGGAGAGGGAGAGAACTGTAAGTGAGAAAATTGTCATCCAGTCCCAACCACATTCAAGATTTAAAAGGTTGACATTTCCTTTTTTCCTTCTTTCTCCCTTTTTTTTTAAACATCCAGCCTTCTCATTAACCAGATATCTTTATTCTCTAAATATTTACCACCCAAATGAAATTTACAGTTTAATTTGCTGTATAAAATCATTTACTGACTGATAAACCTCATTACTAAGCTCCAGCACAGCCCAGGGTTCTCCCGACAGTTTTAATTCTTGTAACAGCAGGCTGCTGCGAGAGAAAAACAATCCTGTCAAATTAACGGTGAGGGTCTAAATTATTCAAATACACTAACTCCATGCAGAGCCGTCCCCCGTTCAGAATTTTTCTTTCAGAGCCAACAATTAACCAGCAATATTCTAACTTAAACACTGACAGCCTTTCTAAAAGAATTCTGGGAATGGGTGCATTCCATCTCCCCACGTGTCCCTCCGCACCCGGGGGCACCAAAGGAGTGACCTCTGCAGGGGCCCGTGTGGAAAGGGGAGGGTTCTTTCCCTCCAAACACCTCACCTGTTCAGAGTATCATTCTCTGTGTGTCTCTCTCACACCCCCCAGGTCAGAGATGGAGTTTTGGATGTCAGGGTGTGTGTGTCTGTGTGTGTTTCTAGCATTTATACCAGATAAGCATCAGCCTGCAATTAGTTAATTGCACATGTACCTTTCTGCCTGTGGGGGAAAAAAGTGCCTCCAGTTTTCTACCTGCAAATGCAACCAAACTAATTATTGAGCTGCTGATTCAGAAGGCAGGCCCATCTAACTGAGCCTGTAAAACAGAAAGAAAGAAGAAAAACTAAAAATGGTATTAGCTTCAGAAGGACAAATAGCAAGAATGCCTCTCACATTTGAGAAAGAAAATCCTTCCCACCACGTTGGACCTCAGTCAGGTTCTGCAGAATGAATGGCCTTGGGTGTCAGTAGATGTTTTTTTTTTAAAACTAATTTCCCATAGCTTGGGTCCCCTAATAGTGATGGATCCCTGGGCATGACACCCATTGTCAAAGTTCTTAAACAGAAAAAAAAAAATTAAATGTTGATCTTGACAGTTCATGCATGCATGCGTTCATTCTTTTATCAAATATTTATCGAGTGTCAACTGTCTGCCAAGCTCATGGTACCTGGGAAGCATCATGGTGCTAGATGTGGAATGAGAAGCAAAAGAATGACACTTAGTCGAAAATGAGGCTTAGTCCCTGCCCTTTAGTTTGGGGTTGAGCAGAATGTGTGACTCAGGAAAACCTCAGAGGTTTATTAAAAATGCATATTACGGGCTTCCCTGGTGGCGCAGTGGTTGAGAGTCTGCCTGCCGATGCAGGGGACACAGGTTCGTGCCCTGGTCCAGGAAGATCCCACATGCCGCGGAGCGTCTGGGCCCGTGGGCCATGGCCGCTGAGCTTGCGCGTCCGGAGCCTGTGCTCCGCAACCGGAGAGGCCACAACAGTGAGAGGCCCGCGTTCCGCAAAAAAAAAAAAAAAAAAAAAAAAAAAAAAAAAAAGTGTTGGCTTTGAGACTTACACCTGAAACCATCAGGCAACAGTGGATGGCCATAAGAGAGATACCAGCATCAATACGCGGATAAGTAACCCAGGAAATAGTGCTGGGGACATACCCAGGGTCCAGCATTGCGCCAAAGAATTGGGGAAGGTGCAGCGTGAGGAGGCCTGTTTGCACGACTCCAAGGGCACCTTTGTTATCTTAAACAATGGCAGTCCTACCCATGGTGTTCATGGGGACCTTTAGTTTTGTTTTGTTTTTTATTTTCTTTGTAGCTTTGTTTACCTTATGAAACTTTTTAAATTTTAGAGTAGTTTTAACATATGGAAAAGTCACAGGGATAGTACGCAGAGTATCCATGTACCTCCCACCCACTTTCCCCTATCATTAACATCTTACGTGAGTGTGGAACGTTTGTCACCATTCGTGGATGAATATTGATGCATTATTATTCATTCCTCTCCATTTAAACTAATTTCCATAATTTTAAGCTTCATATCCTTTTCCCATCTGCGATCTCACGTTACATTTAGTTGTCACGTCTCCTTAGGCTCCTCCTGGCTGTGACAGTTTCCCAGACCCTCCTTGTTTCTGATGACCTTGAGAGTTTTGAGGTGTGCTGTTCAGGTAAATATTTTGTAGCAGGACCTTCAGCTGGCATTTGGCTGATGTATTTTCTCCTGATTAGACTGGCGTTATGGATTTTGGGGGAGGAAGAGCCCGGAGGTAAGGTGCACTTTTCATCACATCACATCAAAAGTGTATGGGATCAATGTGACTTATCACTGTTGATGTTGACCTTGGTCACCTGGCTGAGTATGTTTGTCGGGCTTCCCCACTGTAGAGTTACTTTTCCTCTCTCTTCGCATATGGAACTCTTCAGAAGGAAGCCACTACGTGCAGCCCCAACTTAAGGGATTACGCTCTACCTCCTTGAGCACAGAGTAAATTATTTGGAACTCTTTTCTATGGGAGATTTGTATATTCTCCTTTATTTACTTATCCAATCATTTGTTAAGTCAGTATGAACTTAACAGATATTTATGTTAGACTTTGGATTTTAACACAGTGTTTTGTTATTAATTTTTCTTGTTCAAATTGTTCCAGCTGAAGTCGTCGGGAGCTCTTCCATTTGGTTCCTGTGTTCGTCTGACATACTCACACAGTTCTGTCTTTTGAGCACTTCTTTAATTCCTCACACACGAAGATGCTCCAGGCTCATCTTACACATTCCCTGACCCAATCCTAGAATCAGCCGTTTCTTCAAGGAGACTTGATTTCCTTTATTGGAGAACAGTATTTAGAAACCAAAATCTGGACGTTGCCTGTGCTTATTATTACTGGGATATTATTGCTTCTAGGCCTTCCCAGAACTAGGATAGAACTAGGAAATAAATGTGTGTATATTAACATATCTCTGTATATACACATGATATCTCTATATCTATACCTATGTAGCATCTATCTGTTTCTAGCATCTATTTATATATCTATTCATATCTATATTAAGCTAAACATGAATTCATGCTAATGTCTCTAGCTCTAATCCATTACCACCTTGGTCATTCTAGCCTCCTTCTGTTGTTTCTCTATAACCACCCACACCAACAGTGAGAAGCCTGGCTTTCATCATCTGTCACCCATTTGTTTGTTTAGCCTCACTATACATGTATAGTGGCTTCACAGTTAACCTGGGGTCCCCTTTTTATGTAGTGTCCATTTACAACCAAAGCAATGTCTGTTAACTGCGACACACTTTGGGACACTCTGGCTTGAAAGAACCCCTTTCTCTGGTTACTACCCTAGAGACACAGTGAGTTCCCTGGGCCACCTCTCCTTTTTGTGGCCTGTCCTTCCAGATCCTTGTTCAGCTCCCACTGGCAGCCATCCCAAAGTTTGCCCAAGATTCAGAACAGCTGCCACTGACTTTCTGAGCCATAGTGGAGTTATCAGTATGCATTCAAGGAGCGCTTGCTGAGAGCACGTACTCCGTACCTAGGTCTGTAAAGATGCTAAAGATAAGGACATGGATATTAATATAGCAGAGTCCTATCCCTAGTAGCTCTGTTTCTAATTGGGCATGGGGACAGGGGGCTTGGCCCTTGTTTCCATTTTGCACTGTTGGTTTATTGCTCTAAGTGCCACCACAAGGGAGCATGAAATGCCACAGTGTCTCTAGAGGAGAGCACCTTCCTCTAGTTTGGGACATGCAGGAAAGCTTCTCAGCGGTGGTAAGTCTTTAGCTGAGTCCTGAAGAGTTGATGAATGCTTTCAATGGGTACCTACTGAACATCCTAATGTAGGCTGGGTGTTGAGAACACGATGCAGGAGGAAAAACCCAGAAAAGGTCACTGGTTTCATGGAGACCCCAGTTAAGTGAGGGATTCGGGCACTTAGTACCATAAGTGGTAGTTAATCAGGTGGGGAATGGGGGGTTGCAGCCCTGAGATTTCACCTGCAAAGCTTTCCTTCAGTTCTCACAGCTCCATATCCATTAAGCCCCTTTGGGAGGATGCTCTGCAAAGATTCCAAAGCCCCTGGCTTACAGGGGAGCCGTGTACTGATTCCTGTGCACAAGAGAGAGGGGTGGGAGTCGGGTGCCAAGTGGGACAACATCCATTTGATCCTTTGTATATGTAAATGTGACTTTAAATAATATTTTGTAATGACCTGCATTTCTGTTAGGAAATATCTCTTGATGATTTTTTTTCCCTGCAATTACAACAGCCTAGTGATCTTTTTTTTTTTAATTTATTTATTTTTTAATTTATTTATTTTTGGCTGCGTTGGGTCTTTGTTGCTGAACGCAGGCTTTCTCTAGTTGCGGCGAGCAGGGACTACTCTTCATTGCAGTGCGCAGGCTTCTCATCGCAGTGGCTTCGCCTGTTGTGGAGCATGGGCTCTAGGTGCATGGGCTTCAGTAGTTGTGGCTCACAGGCTCCAGAGCGCAGGCTCAGTAGTTGTCGTGCACGGGCTTAGTTGCTCCGCGGCATGTGGGATCTTCCGGGACCAGGGCTTGAACCCGTGTCCCCTGCATTGGCAGGCAGGTTCTTAACCACTGCGCCACCAGGGAGGCCCCTAGTGATCTTGTTAATTAATGCCAAAGAAGGTTTTTCAGCACCTCATTAAAGGTTTTCCCTTTCAGGACAGCAACACTCTTGTGCACAGCCAGGGCAGAGAAAGTCATTTTCTTCTGGGTGGAAACGCATCTTTTGATCCTCCACCTCTTTCTTTTCTTATCCTTTGCCTTTTTACTACAATCCGTTTTTTCCATTCTATGTCTCCCCTTCTTCTCCTTTTTCTTTTCTTTTATTCCAAAAACACAGTCACTTCTTGTTGCTCTGAAACATTGTTTCATATAGTTAAGCTGTCATCAGTGTGTTCCCTTAGGGGCCCTCTTTCTCCTGGAACAATTGTTTTATCTTGCTATTTAATTCAGTGTTTCCTATTCAGTGACTTTTGGTTGAGAGTTTTCTGTGTCCTAAGTTCCCTTGTAGATATCAGGGAAATAATCGTGAACCAGAGAGTGTCCTGTCTGTAAGACTTTTAGTTTTGTCCCATAAAAATAACACATGAAAGGATGAATGAATGAAGGGTTCTGTGGTCCAATAAATTTTATTAATCCTACCCCAGGGGTTGTCACACTATGGCCTGGAGGGCAAATCCTGCCCCCTGCTTGTTTTTGTAAATAAAGTTTTATTGGAACAGCCACAATATTCACTTGCCTATTGTCCATGGCTTTGCGGCAGCTTTACTGCTACAACAGCAGAGTTGAGTTGCTGTTTTAGAGACCATTTGACCCACAAAGCCTATCTGGTCCTTTATAGAAAAAGTTTGCTGACCCCTGCTCTACCCCATCACTGGAGAGTCTGAATGCCCATTATATATTTAAAAGTCTGAAAAATTCTGTAGTCAGAAAACATATTAATTTTCTTCGACCCATTTCCCCCCAAACACGTTTGATCACAGAACCGTCTTCCAAACCACCACCTCTTTATGAATTGGTTTGTAGACATTTCCCCCGGATGAAATCGCCAGCCCTGAAGGTTGTCTTTCTCTTCCTGATTTCAGTTTGGTGGGCACCCTCGTCTTCTGACTTCTGGCGGCACTGTCTCCTGGACTGTCCAAATCCAGCTCCTCTCTCAGCCTCTGTGAAAGTGTCCTCCTCGCGGGCGTGAGGGTGGGGATTCTCCTTGGCTCCAGTGAGATACTGTTTTTCTCTTTCCAGGAGCAATGAGGTGTAAAACCCAAGTCACCACTAATGGCCAAACAGGTTAGACTGGTTTCCTATCCAGGGGACTTCCACTCTTGCCTCATCTGACGCATCTCAAAGAAAACTCCTTCTGATTTATGGTTCATTTTTCTGAGGCATTGTTGAAGGTTGGATTAGACTGGGATGGCCTGAAGATCAGCCAGAACTGAAGGAAGGGTCATGGTGGTGTTGAGAAATCCCAGCAGGTAAAAGTGCCCCTAAGGTCCAGAGAAGACCTGGAAATGCTACATTAGGGGAGACATCCTTCCTTGTCCTTGGAGACAGGGAGGTGGTTTTTGGAAGAAAAGACTCAGATTACACCTTGGCGTTTGGACAGTGCCCTGAAAGTAGAAACGGGTTTCTGTGTTACCTGGAAGTTCTGCTAGTTCTTTCCTTCTCATAAATAAGGCCTGAAGAAGAGAGCAGAATGTCGGGTACCACAGGTGGGGTGTGGGGTGGATACGTCTTCAACAGGTCAGGGGGCATGTAGTCAGTAGGTAGATGTCAGGCCTACAAGGAGAGGCCTGCAAGGAACTGAATTTTGCCCACAACTTGGATGAGCCTGGAAGCATGTTCTTCCCCAGAGCCTTCAGACGAGACTTCAGCCTGGCTAATGCTTTGATTCCAGCCTGTGAGATCAGATATTGGGTAGAGAACTAGCCATGCCATGCTGGACCTCTGATCTTCAGAACTGTGAGCTACTCAGTGTATTTTGTTGAAGTGCATAACTTTGTGGTCACTTGTTACACAGCAATAGGAAACTAATATAATGAGCAAAGTATCAAGATGGCTAAGGGTTTAATGAGGAGTGTTATGGGCACATATGATAGTGTTTATGCAGCACCCCTCCCTTTGGTGAACTAACACTGCCCCTTCCATAATAATCTTGGCTGGTCTATATGGTTCCTTTAAAATTTACTTCATGCCCCTACTTAACCCCAGGAGTTGACGCCAGACTCAGGCCTTGCTAATGACAGGATTCCCTCCTCTTGGCCACACTGACAGGATCAGCAGTGAGTCCATAACACAAGGAGGGCAAATGTGAATTATTGGAAAGACAGTCTCTTTGAGCTCTTGAGCCATAAAGAGTATGTGAGCCTCTTTCCTGGTAGCTCAAGAAAGTTTGCCTGGGAAGGAAGCAAACACAGAGGAAAACAGAACTGACAGATGGGTAGAGAAACAGAGCCCTGATCTAGCCATACCTGTAGCCATGAATACCTTGGAATTTTCAGTTATATGAATCCCTTCCCTTCTATTTCGCTTTAGCTACTTTAAATTGGGTTTCTATAACATGAAACTAAAAGGAGCTCCAGCTAGTACTCATGGCAAAGTGGAGGAGGTGTGAAGTCCATGCCATTGTTTGAGATAGCGCTGAGCTTACATAATGGTTGAATCCCCTAAACAGACCCCTCATCTGCCAGTCAGGATGTACTCCAGCATCTGCCACTAACTCACACGTGACCTTGGGCAAATTGCTTCTCGTCTTTCATTTATAAAGTTAGGGTCTGGATTAGAACTGGCAGAGTCCTTGAAGCCCACCTAACACCATGGGATTCCCTGAATGCATACCTACTATCGAATTCTCTCATTGATGCCCCATTCTTTATGTGAACGTCAAACAGAGATTTGGAATCTTTGACATTGATTAATACTAATAATAATCATTCAGATGTTCATGGTACCCAAAGAGCTTTCATGGGTATGAGACTCTTTGCTTTCTCTAACTACCCTGTGAGCATCGTTATCCACATTTCATGGAAGAAGTAACTGAGGTTCAGAGAGGGGAAGTGACTTTCCCAAGAACTGGTAAGTAGCAGAGCCGAGATGAGAACCAGGAGAGCCCAACCCCATGGCACTACCGTTCCTGCTGTGCTCCCTGCCCTCATTCAGACTGTTCGGCGAGTGTGATTCTTCTGCGTGTACTGGGACGTCTCTGTTCCACATGCTCATATTTGGGGATGTGTAGGACGAGCTGGTTGCGTTGGCCTAGAGGCACCCACACCAGGGCCGTCCCATCACGAGGCTGTTAATGCTGCAGAACCAGCCTATGAGCATGGGCCACTGAAAAACTGGACCAAGGCAAAGTTTTACTCTCGCCTCCTGATAACAGTTGAGTATCTTGAGGAAGTTTAATAAAGGTTTGATTTTTCTTTCCTGAGCCTGAGTTCCGAACAAATTGAAAAAGAAGCAGAGGAGTAGCAGATGATGAACCAAAAATTCACCTTGATGACTAGTGTCTGGTTTGAGAGCCAAATGGGTCCAAAGACTGCACCAAGAATTTCACAGACATTCACTCGGTTATAGGTGGTTCTGAGTGAGACGGACTTTTGTGGGACCCACTAGGGAAGATTTACAGGATAAGGGTGCAGAGCAGCCTACTTCCAGCAGGAATCTTACTCCAAGAGGAAAGAGGGAGGAGCTAAGCCAAATGGCACAGTTTTCTTCCCAACTTTAGCGATCCAGTAAGTCACTTCCTCTCTCTTCGGGCACTGTGAGTAAAGAGCAGAAAGAGGAGAAAGTGACGCACTAACCAGATTCATTCCGCGTGGAAGGAAATAGCAGGAGTTAAGAAGAAGAATTTCTCCGCAATATAATCCTTGCACAAGGCTTTGCACATTTTCCCGGCTCATCGGCCATGAGAAGGGCATCGTGCCTCTGTGCTGTGATGTGCCACCTGTCCATCCATCCCTCCTTGGTCCCCAGCAGTGTCCAGGGATCCTTTTGGAATAGAGATGAAACCTGAGCATGCTCTGACCACCTTCCCCTTCCCTTTTACTTCTTCGCTGCCTGTAATAACAAGATATACCTGGAGAGGGGCTGATATCCTTCCTTCACAGAAAGTAACTCCTACTCCTAGGCTCATAGTGTCTTTAATCTCTGTGCCATAGGCAGAAAAAATTTAAATAGCCATTTTCAGGTTTTATAAAGAAAATCAAAATAAACCAGCCAGGGCAGGATATCTGCAGTATGTCCCAAATTCTCATCAGGTGCTAACAGGGAGGAAAAGTGCTCAGGGCAGAAGTCCCCTAAAGACTTACAACTCAAAGTGTGCTCCATAGGCCAGCAGGATCTGCATCACCGGGAAGCCTGTTAGAAATGCAGAATCTCAGGTCTCACCCTGACTTACCCTGAGTAAGAACCTGCATCTGAACGAGGTCGCGGGTGATCTGTGTGCTCGTGACAATTTGAGAAACACTGCCTTGAAGTCCTTCCTGCCTAGGGAAGTAGGGAACACAACTGTGCCTTCTTCAGTACACATCCCTTCCCACTGCCAGGAAAATGATGGAAAACATGATTTACCGGCGAGAGGAATGGGGGAGCATACATTTAGGTGTGCGGTATCTCTAGTCCTCCTCTCTCAGGGAAAGTTGGTTGACTCAAACATATTCATTCACTTTTTGTTTCATTGAGAGCTTATCTGGGCTGTACACTTTGTGACAACTTTGGTATATTCCGGTGAAAACCAGACCTCGTCACTGACTGCATGGAATTTATAGTCTGCTGGGAGAGACCTATGTTTACTTTTGTATTTGCTTGCAGTAGTGACGAGGAGGAAAAGCACAGGGGGCTAAGAAGGGACTACTTAATTCCATCAATAGAAGCAGGACGATTTCAGGGAATTTTAGAGGAGGAATCATACAAATCATGTAGACCAGGGCTCAGCAAACTAGAGCCCATGGGCCAATTCCAGCTTGCCACTTGTTTTTGTAAATAAAGTTTTATTGGAACACGAACACACCTATCCATGTATGTATTTATGGCAGCTTCTGTGCTTCAGTAGTGAAGCTGAATAGTTGTGACAGAGACCACGTGGCTCCACAGTGTCTAAAATACTTACTTTGGCCCTTTAAGAAAACGTTTGCTCGTCCTTTTAGCGTCTTTGGTTTTTGTTTTGTTTTTATTGTTGTTGTTTGTTTGTTTGTAAATGAATGAAATGAGATCCAGCCAGGGAAAGTTAATCATCCATGACCGCATAGCATATAAATACAGAGCAAGCATAGGAATTTCCTGAATCTCAGAGTTTAAAGGGGCCCTGGGAACATCTTGGACAGGAACAATGGAGAGACAAGTCCAGCTGAGGGGCCGGGGGTGGGAGCAGGGTCCCCAGACAACAGTCCGTGGACTTAGAAGTTGGCCTTGGGGTAGATTAGGGAGGAGTCTTCCAAGGCCCACCTGGAGAGGGAGTGGTTAGTCAAACACACCTGGGCAGGAGGGGGGCTAAACTGTGAGCTGAGAGGCAGACAACAAACCAAGGGGTCCAAGTGGTGAGGTTTTAGATGCAACAAGAGTGCAAGCAACAGTGCAAAAGGCACACAAACGGTGTGTCCCTCCAGAAAACTCCATTTAAGCAAAGGCCTGAAACATAAACCCTAGTAGGATGAGAATGAGAGCAGTGTGTGGGTAGAGGGGGCTGTGGGTGGGCTCCAGAGTGCTACAGGCAGGAAGCAGCAGATGCAAAATCCCAGGGCAGGAGAGCACGTGAAGTGATTAAGAAACTTTAAGGAACTCAACGTGAATCGTCCAACTTGAACATTTTCTGAACCTGACCTCACTCTGGGGTAAGACCACCTGCATGGTCATCCCCAAGCTAAACCCTTAGCTGGGGCTTTTGCACCGTAAGCATTTTTTTGAGCAAAAACTTTCCACCTATAGGAAGAGGCTGCTCATTCATTGTTCTGGGTCAAAACAAAATAAAACAAAACAAATTCCTGGTGTGAACCATCTGCTGAAATTGGGTTCTGCTTATGAGGGAGACTGTCTTTGCCTATGCTTTTCAATGAAGAGGATATACTAGAAATGATATCGGAATCATTATAGTCAAACCACATTCATCAATGTTATATTGATTGATCTGAGTTACATTTAAACAGAATAATGACGATGAAGAGGGGAAGGTGTTATTTATTTTTTCTATTAAGTCCAGTTAGATAAGCTTGAAAGTACAGAAAATAAAGGTATTAAATTTACTCAAGTTGTCAAAGAGATCTAGCAGTTAATTTAAACAAAAAACTGAGTGGCGGCTTCCTCTTTGGTGCTGTTTGTTTATCTCTTGCTCTCAGGTAATATGTCTAATCTCATTCTTAGGGGCGAACCACTCTGCTCCTGGATTGAGGCAGTGTCCTGAAACTTGTACTGGCTAATTGTTTGGGAACCTTTCTGCATAATATTCTCATCTGAACAAAAACTTAAGACTAGAGTCTCGTTTATTACAATGATTCCTTTAAGGCGGGGACGGGCGTGGAACTTAACCGCTCTCTTCGGAAAGCCATGCTGCTTGCTCACACGCGGAAACGTTCACTGAATTTACTGAAACGTCAGAAGCAAGACTTTCATGAAATCTTGTAGCTATGTTTGACATGCCCTGGAAAGTTCTCCAGTAGAGCAGACAGAGGGCTCCAAGGCTGAAATTTAACTCTTTTCCTCGAAGTTTAGTTTCCATGGCTTGATTTCAGAAAAAGCAATTTCATCATGGTTTTTAGGTGGTCATAACTGAAAGCGGAAATTCTCCCCCTGAGAGAGTCTCCCTCGATAGCTGCTTTTGACATTGATACGTCTCCCTCTTGGCCAGAAGCCAAAGGGCCCCGCTCATGTTAGATCATTAATTTGTTCATACACACACACACACACACACACACACACACACAGGTCTACACACACTCAGCTGAGAACCAAGGCAATTATGCAATTAAGTCAAGCAAAAAACGACGCTCGTGCCCCAATGAGCCACAATTTCAGTTGACAGTGGCTTTGACTTGTCCAGATAATTGCTTCAAGTCCTCCATGACCCTCCTACAGAATATGCGAGTTCCTTAAGAGAAGGTGTAATTTGTGTGTGTGTGTGGGGACAGTGCCACCATCTTCTTAGAAAAAGACAGGGGATGAATACTGATGTCCTTTGTTCAAGTCAAACACGACCCGTGTGAGACTTCCCTGGTGCTCCAGTGATTGGGACTTCGCCTTCCAAATGCGGGGGTCTGGGTTCAATCCCTGGTCAGGGAGCTGGGCTCCCACATGGCCCTCGGCCAAAGACCCAAACATAAAACAGAAGCAATATTGTAACAAATTCAATAAAGACTTTAAAAATGGTCCACATGAAAGCAATCTTCAAAAAAAAATTTCTATTAAAGAAAGAATACCACCCGTGTTAGTTCGGCTTCCCCCAGAAGCTGACCCTTAGACAAGAATCCAAATAAAATGGTTTATTCTGGAAGTGATTCCAGGAAACATTGGTAGAGGGATGGGAAAGTAAGACAACAGAGTAAGAGTAAGCAAATAATGAGCTCGCTCCTACAGGGGAGATCTGTAAACCAATGTAGAACGCTGCTTAGAGTTCCCACCTGAGGGGGATATACTAACTGCCAGGGGTCATTGTTGAGGGTCTACCCTGAGGGTGTTAATTCTTTAGCACTTGGGACAGAATGGGCTCCGTCTTACGAGGAAAGCCCTAAAAAGAAAGCAAATGCTGGCCTGGGAGGTCTGACTGGCAGGCACTGCCAAGATGGATCCCAAAGGGACGTTGATGGGGCACCAGCTATACTTCCAGACTTCCTCAAGCCAAAAGACCTCAATTTCTGTCGTTCCAGATCTGGATCCACCTTACTTCCATTCTCTGCTTTCAGAACAAATCTAGATGTTTGGACATGAACGTGACAGTGATCACCTTGTTCTCCTAAAAACAGTAAGTCACTGGCGTCGTACATAACTTTTCAGCCTATTTGAAATCTGAAATGTTACCTGTTTTTACTCTCGGATACCCTTTAAAAAAAAAAAAAAAAACTTTAAACTTTGAAACTGAAAGACCGCACTGTACCTGTGTTTGAATTGTATACCTTTCAACAGCCCTTGCCCCAAGGTAGTACAATTCTGCCCAGACTGTTTTCTTTGGTGCGCTGCAAACATAGCCAGGGTGAGCCAAATCAACAAGTATTTGTTGAACAGTTAGTATGTATTATGATTTCCTAAGGTAAATACTTCTAAACCACATACTGTGTTACTTGCTCTAAATCAACTTTTCTTCTTTTCCTGTGGTATTATTTGCAAATACAGCCAGTAAAGAAATGGAAAGAGAGCTAACAATGGGTTTGTGGGATGGAAAACATAATTTCTTTCTCAGCATTTTGGCTCATGTAACATTCTTTGAAAACCCGAGTACATAGAACTCCAGAATCGTCACTACAGTTATTTACCATGGAATTCTTTATTCTGTCAATTACAGCCTCCTTTAAGAATACTTGAGAATATTAGACTTATCAAAATGTGATGTGATTCAGGATACTCCTTTGACTCTATGAAATGAAATCCACATGTATAGATAAACACCAAAAGAGAGTTTTTAAGGGAGTAGCCCTTGTATATCATTCTTATTAACCAGACCATCATTTATCTCATACGTTGAGCCCTTCCTATAATACTTTGTGCTTTGAGAAACTTCACTAACTCCTCTGCATAGAGTGAGTTACTTTTCCAATTCCCCTCTGCTACCCTACATGATGAATTTCTCAGAGCAAGGATAGTCTCATTTATTTTTAAATTCTCTCTTTCCTGGGATAGTGACTAGGACATAATGGGTGATCAGAAAAAGCTTGTTGAGTTGACCTGAGGGGGAGCCTTCCTTTTTCTGATAACGAATAGCTACCAAAAAATCTATACTGAGTATTATAATTAATGGTGAAATATTTAAAGCTTTCTCTTGCGACTGGGGCCCAAACAAGCATGCCCACTATCATCACTTCTTTTTAATGTCACACTGCATGCCCCAGCCAGTTCAGTAAGGGAAGGAAAAGAAATTTTTAAATAGTAGGATAAGACAGGAAGATGTATAGCTATCACTAGGAGATAACATCACTGGAAAATAGAAATCTTAAAGAGTTTGTAAATAAACTATAAGAACTAATAAGTGAATTTAGCAAGGTTGCTTAATCTAAAATCATTATGCAAAAATCAGTTTTATCTCTACATACTTGCAACAAATAATTAGAAAATAAAATGAGGATAACTAGGATGCATTAGCAATGGTATCACACACATTAAATACTTAGGAAAAAATCTGATGAAAGATGTGCAAGACTTCTATCCAGAAAACTATAAAACATCACTGAAAGAAATTAAAGTCTGTGGTCATGTGCTTTTCATGTTTGCCAAAGTACAGAGTGTACAAGGGAATACAGCATGGCTGGAGAGGATACCTCAGAGTTAACAGGAAGCCAGTTTACATACTGCCTTGCATGCTGTTCTAGTTACGTATTGCTTTGTAACAAACTGTACGAAACTTTGTGGCCAAAAACAACATATAATTGCTTGCAAATCTGTTGTTTGGGCAGGGCTCAGCCGGGATGGTTCATCACTGCTTTATGCTGGAGCAGGTGGACTGGGGGGGCTGGAGAATTTCAAGAGGATTCTTAGCCATGGCTGATAAGTTGGTGCTGGGTGTTGGTGAAAGCTGTGTGCCTCTTCTTGGGTACCTTGGGCTTTCTCATACGGTGGTGGCTGGGTTCCAAGGGTGAGTGTCCCAAGAGAACAAGATAGAAGTGCATGGCATTTTTATGACCTAGCCTCAGAAGTCACATAGTATCACTTTCACCATACTCTGTTGATCCAGGCTGTCACTGAATGCTGTGCAGCTTCAAGAGGAGGGCCGTAGACTCTACCTCTTTACAGGGGGGTATCAAGGTTCTGGAAGAACGCATGGGACAGGAGATATTATTGTGGCCACCTTAGAAAATAAAATCTGCCTTGTAGGCCGTGATAAGGTCTTTGGTTTTTCTCTTCCATTATAGGGTTTGAGCAGAGGAGTGACATGACCTGACCTAGGACATTTTTTGCCTCATTATTTTACCTTATAGTTTTATATGAGATTTGATATCACAGATATGATTTCATCCTAGGACTAAAACACATGGGTAATTTCTAATGTCTGACTGTGACCCTATGGAAGTCAAGTGCCCAGCATAGTGTAGAAGATCATCAAAGGCTAGGTCCCTTCAGATTTTTGTGTGGCCATACCCATCTGCTGGGCAAACCTAGGAGCTGTGGGCAAATTTGTCTCTGAGCCAAAGCAGTTTTGTACACACAGGTGTTTGCTTGTGTCTAGGAAAGGGGTAGAAGAGACCAGGTTTCTCAGGCTTGGTTCCTGGCTCCCTAGGTAAAGACCAAACTTCCCAGAGAGACAACATAGAGGCAATATCTGTTGGAATGTGTCTTGACTCTACGGGAAAGGAAGTTCTTCCCCTCTTGGTTTCCTAATTCTTACACGGAGGCAGAAAAGTCTTTGGATGAGATGAATAAAGGGAGACAGTGCACCTGTTTTCTCTCCTCTTGGCTTTAGAGAGAAGGCAAGGGAGAGAAGTAGATCACCAGATGAGAGAAAAGAGAAGCCCTAGAGATGGAATTTCTAGGGGAAGACTCACCAACTTGGATGAAATACTCTTTAGACTACTTTTAAAGGACAGTATGGCATCATAAAAAATTATGGTTTTGGCAGTCCAAAAACACTGGATTTGATTCTTACTTCCATCACTCATTAGTTGTGTGGCTATAGATATGTAATGAAATTGCATCTCAATCTGTCCATTAAAAAATAAAAAATAATAACAGCTACCAAGAGCATTTTGAGGATTAAATGAGATCATATATGCAAGCCCCTAGAACAGTGACTGTTATAAACATTCTGTAAGTACCTTCCTCTCTCTAAAATGCCTACATTCATCCTTTCTTTTCCATTCCCTGGTCTGGCATAGCTAAAATCTTATATGTTCTGCCAGTACTTCTGGGGAGTTTTTTCTAGAAATGGGGCATAAAATCCACAGAAGAAGACTCACTGGAGTTCTAATAACTTTTTGTGGAATAAAACAAGGTTGGGAGGTATTTTGAGTTACTTAGTAATTATGAAGTGAGGAGGGTAGTAGAATGAAGGAAAATGAACTTAACATTTTCTTTGACTTGTAGCAATTGTAAGTGCTCTTTTGATCTTAAAAAGCAAAGAAAAAGATAAAGGGAACGTGAATGGATTGACTCCACATAAAACCAAATAAATACGTATTTTAATGGATCCCTGATAAACCAGAAAGCAGAGATTTTGTTTTAACCTAACGATGTTCAATACCTAAGTATATTGTCTAGGTCATGTAGTGATCATACTGCCATTGTCAAGAAGCACCTGTCATGTATCTCCATGAAGATGAAGCACAGCTGAGAATGGGGTGCATGTTGTTGCCTGCTCATTGGTCACATTCTAGATGGACAATAATTGCAGATCCAGACTTAAAAAGTAAGACTCAGTGATACGCCAGAGTCAGCTTGTACCAGCTCATCAGAGCGGACTGATCACATTTCTTTTTAACTCCAGGTTCATTGTCATCAATCACTTCAGTAGCTTGAAATTGTGAGCCATGCTGGGAGTGTTTACATCATGGAAATTGGGAGAAGCTACAAGTCAGTACTTACCCCCTCCCCAGCCAAGGCTGGTCACTAAACACTTACTAACACACCACTGGCCAGACAGACAGAAAATGAAATGAAACATTCTGATAGCTTCATTAAAGGCAAAGAAGCTATTTATTTATTTTTTTAATTTTATTATTTTTTTAATAAATAGGTTTTTTCTATTTTTTTTATACAGAAGGTTTTTATTAGTCATCAGTTTTATACATATCAGTGTATACATGTCAATCCCAATCGCCCAGTTCATCCCACAACCCCCACCACCTCCCTGCCGCTTTCCCCCCTTGGTGTCTATATGTTTGTTCTCTACATTTGTGTCTCAATTTCTACCCTGCAAACTGGTTCATCTGTACCATTTTTCTAGGTTCCACATATATGTGTTAATATACGATATTTGTTTTTCTCTTTCTGACTTACTTCACTCTGTATGACACTCTCTAGATCCATCCACATCTCTACAGATGGCCCAATTTCGTTCCTTTTTATGGCTGAGTAATATTCCATTGTATATATGTACATCTTCTTTATCCACATCTTCTTTATCCATTCGTCTGTCGATGGGCATTTAGGTTGCTTCCATGACCTGGCTATTGTAAACAGTGCTGCAATGAACATTGGGGTGCATGTGTCTTTTTGAGTTGTGGTTTTCTCTGGGTATATGCCCAGTAATGGGATTGCTGGACCATATGGTAATTCTGTTTTTAGTTTTTTAAGGAACCTCCATACTGTTCTCCATAGCAGCTGTATCAGTTTACATTCCCACCAACAGTGCAAGAGGGTTCCCTTTTCTCCACACCCTCTCCAGCATTTGTTGTATGTAGATTTTCTGATGAAGCCCATTCTAACTGGTGTGAGGTGATACCTCATTGTAGTTTTTTTTTTGTTTTGTTTTGTTTTGTTTTGTTTTGCAGTACGCGGGCCTCTCACTGTTGTGGCCTCTCCCGTTGCGGAGCACAGGCTCCAGATGCACAGTCTTAGCGGCCATGGCTCACAGGCCCAGCCGCTCCACGGCATGTGGGATCCTCCCTGACTGGGGCAAGAACCCGTGTCCCCTGCATCGGCAGGCGGACTCCCAACCACTGCGCCACCAGGGAAGCCCCTCATTGTAGTTTTGATTTGCATTTCTCTAATAATGAGTGATGTTGAGCAGCTTTTCATGTGCTTCTTGGCCATCTGTATGTCTTCTTTGGAGAAATGTCTATTTAAGTCTTCTGCCCATCTTTGGATTGGGTTGTTTGGTTTTTTAATGTTGAGCTGCATGAGCTGTTTATATATTTTGGAGATTAATCCTTTGTCCGTTGATTCGTTTGCAAATATTTTCTCCCATTCTGAGGGTTGTCTTTTCGGCTTGTTTATGGTTTCCTTTGCTGTGCAAAAGCTTTTAAGTTTCATTAGGTCCCATTTGTTTATTTTTGTTTTTATTTCCATTACTCTAGGAGGTGGATCAAAAAAGATCTTGCTGTGATTTATGTCAAAGAATGTTGTGCCTGTGTTTTCCTCTAAGAGTTTTATAGTGTCCGGTCTTACATTTAGGTCTCTAATCCATTTTGAGTTTATTTTTGTGTATGGTGTTAAGGAGTGTTCTAAATTTTCTTTTACATGTAGCTGTCCAGTTTTCCCAGCACCACTTATTGAAGAGACTGTCTTTTCTCCATTGTATATCTTTGCCTCCTTTGTCATAGATTAGTTGACCATAGGTATGTGGGTTTACCTCTGGGCTTTCTATCTTGTTCCATTGAGCTCTGTTTCTGTTTTTGTGCCAGTACCATATTGTCTTGATTACTGTAGCTTTGTAGTATAGTCTGAAGTCAGGGAGTCTGATTCTTCCAGCTCCGTTTTTTTCCCTCAAGACTGCTTTGGCTATTCGGGGTCTTTTGTGTCTCCATACAAATTTTAAGATTTTTTGTTCTAGTTCCGTAAAAAATGCCATTGGTAATTTTATAGGGATTGCATTGAATCTGTAGATTGCTTTGGGTAGTATAGTCATTTTCACAATATTGATTCTTCCAATCCAAGAACATGGTATATCTCTCCATCTGTTGGTATCATCTTTAATTTCTTTCATCAGTGTCTTATAGTTTTCTGCATTCAGGGCTTTTGTCTCCCTAGGTAGGTTTATTCCTAGGTATTTTATTCTTTCTGTTGCAAGGGTAAATGGGAGTGTTTCCTTAATTTCTCTTTCAGATTTTTCATCATTAGTGTATAGGAATGCTAGAGATTTCTGTGCATTAATTTTGTATCCTGCAAGTTTACCAAATTCATTGATTAGCTCTAGTAGTTTTCTGGTGGCATCTTTAGTATTCTCTATGTATAGTATCATGTCATATGCAAACAGTGACAGTTTTACTTCTTCTTTTCCAATTTGTATTCCTTTTATTAAAGAAACTATTTATATTGCATATTAAAATTTTGGTTTTGCTTTAAATAGGCAAATATGTACTTGAAGCTAGAGAAAAATCTCAATTTAGAGCTTATATGTTGAGTTCCAAAGGAGTGGAATGACCACCCTCCAATTTAATTTAAAAAAAGGAATTTCGCTGCTTTTTGGGTTCAATGAAAGGGAGATTTTTTAAAATTGATTTTTGTTTTAAAGTTCAATAAAATTTTATTCATTTAATTCATTTCTATCAATTTTTTTTTTTTTTTTTTTTTTTTTTTTGTGGTACGCGGGCCTCTCACTGTTGTGGCCTCTCCCGTTGCGGAGCACAGGCTCGGGATGCGCAGGCTCAGCGGCCTTGGCTCACGGGCCCAGCCGCTCCGCGGCATGTGGGATCTTCCTGGACCGGGGCACAAACCCACGTCCCCTGCATCGGCAGGCGGACTCTCAACCACTGCGCCACCAGGGAAGCCCCATTTCTATCAATTTTTAAATAAGCAGTAGCTTAGATTAAATTTGCTTTCTCTCTCTTTCCTTGTTTAACCCAAAGTCCTCCGAGCGTATTAATGGATCTGGTCTTCATTTTGCAGTTGGGACATTATTGGTGATTGTAAATCAAGTGAAAGTTTTAGACCAGGATTTGAGGTGTTGTTTCTATTAGGATGTTGAGGTGTTTCCATTAGGGTGTATTTTATGGAAAAACAACACACAACGAGGAAACGAGGAAACAACATACAAACGAGGAAAAAACTTTTCACTGGAAGCAGGAAGGGGGTTCTGGTGATGGTGGCTCTTAATCTAAGACAATCGCACCAGGTGTCACATTCAGACAGGTGGTTTAAGAGTGGAAGTGGTATCAGTTGGCATCTGTAGGATGGTCTGAGTTCACCCTCCAAGTACGTGGGGGCCTGCAGGGAGCTGGAGGAGGAAAGGGATCATGCAGTGTGATCAGAAGTGGACCAAGCTAGAAGACGAAGGACCCACACTTCACTGCTCTTTTAAGGGAGAATTAATAACTTCCTGTCAGGATGGAAACCACAGTCCAGAGGAGCTAGAAAATGGAATAAATAGGTAATACGACTGGAGTTAACTTCTGAGGAATGACGGTCCGAGTGTGAGAAAACCTTTGCCCTAGGGTTTTCTTCCATACTCTCATTCCACGTGATGATTTCCAAAAAACAAGGATGTGCAGTCAAATAATTTTGCAACCTAATGGCTGTATACTCTACCCCCGCCCCCCAAAGAAATGCACGATGGGTGCTGGTCTGTTTAAGGCTTTGACAGGTTTTGTAGTCAATAAAGGCATTTAGCTTTGCTTAACCAACTCCTTTGAGCATAGAATACATTTTTGGCATCACAACGTACACATTCTGCAGAACCACATCCTGCAGAAAATCAGTTTGACATGTGGGTTGGCAGAAAGGGCGTGGACTTTGGTCAAACACTCCCAGACCCAAAGTCTGGAGACAAGGTCTGTCAAGAGACTGGCGTAGCACCAGGCATCTAACAGACCCTCAATACACTGTGGCCTGAATCCTCCCAGCGGGGAGGCAGGTGTGATTCTGAAAGAAGGGCTGACCTCACAGGGGGAACCAGGTGGGCTACTTGCTGTCTGCAAGGTTACCTGTCTGGAGCGAGGGCGTGAGTAGGTTCAAAGAAGTCTACAGAGTCTAAAAATCTGATATTGACTGCTGACTCTCCTCTTTTCTTGGGCACAAACCTGAGTTGATCGTTTCACCATTTTGAGCCTCGTTTTCCTCCAGAAGAACTAACTTTTGTTAGTGACAGGAGATTAGGGGCCCCAAAAATCAAGTATGGGGCAGATAATGAACATGAACACAGGGTCAGCCCCCTGCTTTTGTTAATGACAGTATCTGTCCTTGAGCATCTGTTTTCTTCCCTTTCCAGAAATCTGTAAGGAAAGAGGTGTGTCTTCTGGAGGCTCCCAAGATCCAGTATGAGAGGATTAAATGAAACAATGTTTGCAAAAACAGCAGGGCTCTGGAGAAAGGGAGGGGCTGTTTGCATTGTGACGATCTTCAAGACTTCTTGGATGGTTTTCTTGGTGTTTCTCCAGGGGTGCGGATCCATCCCCCTACCCCGGAGTGGGGTGGGGTGCACCGTGGGATTTGCATCCAGGGAGTCTCTTCCCAGCTCTCCAGTCTTTTTGAACACAGCCCTGCATTGGCTGAGTCACAGTAGAGGGTGGGTTCTGATATTCATTTCTGGAATATTCGCTGTGCCAGGCCCTGTGCTAGCTGCTGGGAGCACTAAGATGGAAACAGAGCAGCCCCCTCCCTGAAATCACTCGTGGGCTGGGGAGGGGAACAGATGTACATACCAACTGATCATTAAGCCACAAAGCAGTGAATGCTGGGAGAATCCAGGAAAAGTGCTTAGAATACTGTCTGAGCACATGATAAGGGCTCAATACATCTTGATTACTATTATGATCAATATAATTATTATTATTAAGCAGGCAGGTTGCAGTGGGAACATCAAGGAGTGGGAGGCAGGGGGATGGGGGTGGCTCATTTTGCCTGGAAGCTCAGAGAAAGCTTCACTGAGAGAAGGTGACATTTGAGCCTTGAAAAGATGAGAATGTGGCCAAGTTCAGGAAAGGGAAGGCGTATCCCTCTGGTCAAAGAGATGTGTGCAAAAGCCTTGACGTGAATATATGAATATCCAGGCATGTCAAGATAACTGCAAGTATCTCAGCATGGCTGAGGCAGAAGGAGCGTGTGTGTGTGTGTGTGTGTGTGTGTGTGTGTGTGTGTGTGTGTGTGTGTGTGTGTGTGTGTGTATCTGTGTGGCCAGAGACAAAAATGGGAAGGTGAATGGATAAAAGTCAGCTTGAGAAGGTGCTCGCTTTTCCTGTTGTCAAGTTTGGGATTAAGCCTGTTTGCAATAGGAACATGGCTGTTTTTTTTTTTTTTCTTTAAGAAATGTAAATTAAAATAATTAAAAACTCTTTGACCAATTGACCCTGATTCAGGGAGTCTATCCTCATAAAGCAGAATTGTTTATGTCAAAACATTAGAAAGAATCTGAATGAAGAGGAATTGTGGAATACACTTGAATTCCACAAGGAATACACTTGAATATGTCTCCATGATTCCATGATTATTAAAGTTGTTATTAAAGAACAATATGAAATAGCTGGGGATAATGCAAACAGTGTAGCATCAAGAGAAAAAGTCTAGAAATAAAACTGACCACAAGAAAGAATCTCAACTCTACTACCAAATGTGCTTAGCTAGATTAGAAGGCAATATTCTGAAAGGTTAAAGTCATTATCTGTGGATGGAGGGGTCATGGGAATTTTTTTTCTTTTCTTTTTTTTTTTTTTGGTATTTACTCCAATCAAGGGAAGAACATGGGGGTGGCGTCTTGTATTCCAGTGGAGAACCCAGGTAATCACCCTGCAGGTTACAGCCTCTCCAAAGCTGCCTGGTTTGTGACTTGCCTTCCCGAGCTCCTGGGACACTGAGCCGTTCCTCCGGGCTGACGGTAGAGCTGAAAGATAAGGCTTGGTGAGCTAGTGAGCAGAACGAAACCCCACAACCGCAGGTGGTAACAGTAAAGCTGAGCCTTTGTCTCCACCAAAGGCTACGGGAGTTCTCAGGGGAGAGGTCAGGGTGGCCGTGGGGAAAGGGAAGGTGTCTTGAAGGGTATGGAGGTTTAGATGGGTAGAAGGAAGGAAACTTAACCTGAAGCCTCTTGTCTTTTCTAGCTCTTTAATGAGGAGTTTAACCCCCCGTTCTTGAAGGTCTGTCGCCCACTGGAGCCATATCTACCGGTCGATGGTTCTTAGTGGGAAGTGTGCTACCCTGAGCCGGTGGCTGGTTGGATCCATGTTTATAATCATAGAATTGGTGACGATAGCTACCAATTGCCGAGAGCTCGCCATGCACTTTCCCTGCCTGGCCTCATTAATACTCACAGGAGTCCTGTTATAAATTGCTCTTTGTACAGTTTGAAAGATTCCCCAGGACAATGCATAAGTGCTAGAGGTAAAAGGCCATCCAGGCCAGCTGAGCTCCAAAGTACGTGAGGGGAAGCAATGGAGGCTTTCCGTTGCATGAGTTTTCCTTTTGTAACTATCTTCCTTGCCTTTATTCAATTACTATCTCATCTGTCCTCATCACACCTGGTGAGAGAATCAGGATCCGCGATATCCAGGATGCGTTTTCTGGATGAGAGCAGTGAGGTACTGGATCCGTTCATTCGGTCAACAAGTATTTGAGTGTTGGTTGAATAAGTACAGTGTGAATAATGGTGAGCTAGGTGGGGTGATGGCAGTACACGGGGAGCTGTTAGAATGGACCTGATTACAGAGCCCCGAGGCTCTGGGGGCTGTGAGGGGAGACCGATGCTTTAGTCCTGAAGCCCTGCGTTCACTGTAGCTATCAGTGTGGGAGCCTTATCTTCGAGGGGAGAGACCTCGGAGCAAGTTGTGTGACTTTGGGGCAACCCTCTGCCCATCTCTGTGCCTCCTTCTCTCACTAAAAAATTGACAAAACTGAATTCATCGATTTCCAGAGTCTCTCCAATTCTCTGATATGACCCTCTGTCCCACCTTAGAAAAATACAGTTCCTCCTAACACAGAGGCGGGATGAATCATACAAATGAACACAGAGTGAGGAAGCATTGCCACATGTATGGCTTACTTTGTATGCAGGTCGAAACAGATGAAACTCACCTGTGGAGTTAGAAGTCAGGACACTGGTCGCCCTTGGAAGGAATGGGGAATGGGAGAGAAGGGGCTGCTTCCAGGAGGGCTGTCTCTGCTCTGGACGTGGATCAAATGCTGATTCCACAGGTGTGCTCGCTTTGTGATGTTCTGCCAACCTGTACACTTACGAATCTGGGCTCTTTACAGTTAAAAAAAACCCAAAAAACTTAAAAAAAATGCAAACAGCATCAGAAGAGAGTGGTAAGGGTGGGAAGTGTCCCTGACGGGTGGCAGGGAGAGGGCAGGGGCTCTGGACTGGCTTTATGACTCTGGCAAGTCCCTGTCCTTCTCTGAGCAGTAGGAGGTCGCTGGGGACTACAGCGTCCCTTTACCAACGGGTAACGCAGAAGGCGCTGGCGGGTGGCACTGGCTGGATTTCCCCTGAAGCATCCCGCCCTAAGCCCGGAGCCCTTGGAAGGAGCACGCTATCGCCAGCACTCAACAGGTGGCAGTCTTCCCTCAGCTTCGGCAGCCTCGGGTGCCGGTGAGGGCTGCGTTTACCCAGCAGCGTTAGCTAGGATGCTGATATCCAGGGGAGTTCTCTCCCTTCCCTGGCGTGGGGATCTCATGCCGGGGCTCCCCACTCAGATATTCTGTGCCTGCCGACTCTCCTAGGGCTCCCAGTATCCCTAGGAAGAGGCTGAAACTGCCTCTGCCTGCGCCACCCCCAGTCCCCTCGTCTGTGGAGGAGTGCTCCCACAGCCCCTCTGCCGGCCTCAGCTGGGGGTCCTAGGCCTCAGTTTGGAGCGGGATTTGAAAACAAGAGAGAGAATTTCTGGGAACCGGGGTGACTGCTCCAACAGAGAAAGGACTGTGGATATTTCACTAAGGTGGTTCAGCTACCAAACAACATTACAAAACTGAGTAGCACATTAACATGGGTGAAATAGTGGAAAAAGAAGCCCAGAGTGGGGAAAGCCCCTGGGGGGGGTCTCTGAGCAGAGGTCCCAGTTCTTCAGGCCCCTCCTGGTCTGCCTGAAGTGGCCTCCTCCACACCGGTACCCCCCTTCCAAAGACATTTCAAAGGGGGTCTCAGAAGTGGCAAGATGGGGTAGGGCGGAGCCCTTCCGGCACCGCAGGGACTTTGGCTCTTGAGTCTGGGTCCTTCTGGAGCATGGGGCTCTCAGGCACCGCTTCCCTGGTCTGAGAGGCCCAAGGAGCTGGAAGAGGCTTGGAACCCAGAGTTGCCCCAAGAGGCTACCCTAGAGTCTCAGGTGCCTGAGGCAGGGGACGTCAAGCCCGGACAGATGGTGAGACCTGCTTGTCACAGTGAGGGTGGGTGGGATCCAGCATGGGGTCCTGTGACACCTCTGGACCACCACCAGGCTGGATGTCTCCCAGGTCTTCCCCCAGGCGTCCCTCTGGCTAAAGGACAGGAACACACAGAGGCCCCTTTGTTTGGCCTTCACCAAATGCTTTAAGACATCTTTCCTCTGCATCTTGTGTGTTTCCCCTGGTGCAACTCAAGGCTACTTCTGTGTAGACTCTTCTGTGTTATTTCTGTATGAAATAGTAACACAGCAACATGCATTGAACTTAGCACTTTGCATGTTTAATTTCTCATCAAGCTCTGAGGTAGATGCTATTATCATCCCCATTTTACAGACTAGGACATTGAGGCTTAGAGAGGTTAGGAAATTGCCGGAAGTCACATTACTAGTAGATACAGGAGAAGAATTTACATGCAGGTTTGTTTGAATCCAGAGTCCTCCTCAAGCCATCTTGGTGGGAGAATGTGTCAGAAGCCTCTGGTTCTCCAAGTCCCTGACAATCCCAGAGAGAGGCATGGGGGAGGGAAACTCATGAAGGAACCGCAGAGTAAGCGCAGGGGAGCAGGAGAAAGCCAGGCCATTTATGAAGTCTGCCGTTCACTCGAGGCACTTGGGCGGACAGCTTAACTGCTTAGAGCCTCCGTTTTCTCCAGTTGCTGTGAAAACGACCCAAGGGAAAATCTGTGATGTGCCAAACCTGGTGTCTGGCAAGAATTGGTGCTCAGTAAATGGTACAGCTCTTTTTTACTTCCTGCTGCTTCCTTTGTCTGCCCAGCTACACGTGGTTCTCTTACAGGGTCAGTCCTTCTACCCAGGCAGCGTTTCCTCAGAGAGGCTGTGACTGGTGACTCCAAACCCAAGTTACCTGTCAGCTGGATGTTCTCTCCCTGCACCTTGAACTCCTCCTGTCTCAGTACTTATCACCTTGTTCTGTAGATTGTCTAATTATGCACATATCTCTCCTCAGCTGAGGACTTGAGGTGGCAGGAAATGTGTCTACCTGGTTCACTGTGGAAAATCAAGGTACCGCCCAAGAGCCTAAAATGGTAGAGTGCTCAGTAGATACCTGTTGATGTATGGATGTATCGATGCATGGATGGATGGGTGGATGAATGGATGGAAGGACTAACGGGTGGGTGGAGGGATGGATGATGGATGGGTGGATGGACTGGTGGAAAGATGGACTGATGGGTAGAGGGATGGATGGGTGGATGGATGGATGGAAGGTTAGATGTGAGGGTGGATGGACTGATGGGTGAATTGGATGAAGCATTTGTATACATATAATCAGCTTAAGTACCTTCGTTTATAACATTTAATCTCATGTATATGCACTGGGATTTTTAGGAACACTGTCCTGCTTACTATTAAATCTTTGGCTTTTACCATCCTGAGATAGATAGAAGCAATAACTAAGGCTGGCCCTGCCCGAGTAGATAAGGGCTACTGTACAGCTGAACACTCACAAACAAACAAAAGCATTTCCTAAGCCTTCTCCTTCTTCACAAGCTTCTGGAAAATTGTTTTTTAATTCTGTTTGGCGAGAGTAGATGCCACACTCTATCACTCATTACCACAACCTGTCCTCCACTCAGGAAAAGGGGCTGCCTTCTGATTTCTGGAATCTTAAGCTCCCCCCCTTTTCTGGTGTTGATAGGAAGGAGGGGGACTGATAACCACTGATAACCAGGTTGCTAATTGCTCCACTTATCAGAAGATGGTCTTTCATTGCAGTGCGTATGTGGGGAGCGTGTGGTTCAAAAGGTGGAGGGTGCTGGGGCCTGTGGCTTGGCAGTGACAGGGTTCCAGTGGAGAGATCAGGGTTCAGAGAGAAGCGAGGGAGGGCAGGGTCAGTGGAACGCTCTCAGGATCATCTCCCGTTCTTATCGACGGCTCGTTTCCCCAGCACACACGCTCAATGTACTTGAACTTATAACCCCGGGAAGCCAAATAGCAGCTCCAGCCTGTTGGGCCCCGAAGGAAGCAGATTCTGGTTCTGGTTCTTGAGAAGGCTTGACTGGAGAGCCCCTTCTTCCTTGGAAATGTCATTGGGGGTTCTCTTCATGCCCACCCCACACCCGCTCCTGAACAAGTTCTCAAAGTATTGATAGAATCAGATCAAGGTGGATCCATGGAGGTTTTAAGGACTGAGAAAGCTCTCAGCTGCACCGGTGATTGGAATTATACCAATTCCAATCGGTATAATCTGAAGCTCCCGTTTGCATTTAGCCAAAGAAATGAAGTTCATGTCTTAGAATAACAGATTCCCCAATAAAGGAAGGTATGGATGTGACCTGTCAAGAGCTACTGCAGTTCTTCCTATAGGAGGGAGAAACAGGATAAAAGGATGGAAGGAAGGGAAGGGGAGCCCAGGAGGAAGGAAAGAAGGGGCATTTGAAAGGATGGGTGGTAAGAAAAGAGAGGGAATGGTGTAGAATGTTTATGGAGTATCTGCTTCAGTCAGGGACTAAGCCACGTGCACGTCTTTGCTAATATCCACAGCAACCTGGCCAGGCAGATTTGTTGACGTACAGTTAATAGATGAGGAAACCTAGGCCCAGCAAAGTTAATTAATGGTGCACAAGGTCACACAGCAACTGGAACTGAAGCCTGGAAATCTGACTCTTGCAGGCTGCCTTCTGTCTCTCCCTCTTGCTATGATTAGGTGGGTCGAGCAGGGCCCAGTGGGGTTCGTATGGTCAGCGGGACAGCACCTCACTCTTAAGCAGTGACTAGGGCCTCCTTCCTGGGCCAATTCCTCCTTCTCCAACTCAGGAGCTGGAATTGTCAGATCTTAGAACCCACTGCCTGGAGACTGAGGCCCAGTGAGAGGAAAGGTCTTGTCCGGGGACCCACAGTAGTTGGAGGCAGGAGCTGGGACTAGATCTTTAGTCTCTTGAATCTCAGTGTGGCTGTTTTGGGTCTACTTCAAGGCCCCTGTGCAGTCAATTCCATTATTGTATCTAAAGTGACAGTTCAAGGGGGAAATAGCATAGGAGGATGAGATGGAGCATATGAGGCTATAAATCTCTGGCATCTACCTTCACATAGCTTATCTGTGAAATGGGATTGCTATGGGCTGGTGTGTTCAGAACAGTCCTCATGACCTCATCCTTTCAGTCTATTAGTGGAGTATTTTGAAGACATTACTAGAAAGCATTCTGTAGATATGAACTATATGCAGTGACCTATGACTCCAGAAGCAAGTTCACGGGCGTGGTACTTTGAACTCTCATTATTGAGGTTGGTCAATACAGCTGATAGGGATTCCAGGAAAGGAGGTCCTTAAGGTGGAGGGAAAAGACACCTGGAGTCAGAATGCTTAGCTTGTGCTCAGGCTTTGGCTAAGCTTCCTGGTGTCAATTTCCTCATTTTTTAAAACAAATGAAGATGATATAAACAAGCTTTCCTGTAGCCTTATTTCACCCAGTGCTTATGAACAGCAGCTCTGCGCAAGCCTCTTGCCCCTTTAGGGCCTTTCAGTGGTCCTCATCATCCTGGAGATAAAGCCCAGTTCTTTTTTTTTTGCGGTACGTGGGCCTCTCACTGTTGTTTGTGGCCTCTCCCGTTGCAGAGCACAGGCTCCAGACATGCAGGCTCAGCGGCCATGGCTCACGGGCCCAGCCGCTCCACGGCATGTGGGATCTTCCCGGACCGGGGCACGAACCCACGTCCCCTGCATCGGCAGGAAGATTCCCAACCACTGCGCCACCAGGGAAGCCCAGGCCCAGTTCTTTAGAGTGGCCTGTGGGGTCTCTTCTGGGAAATCTCATCTTCCTCCCTCCCTGTCCCATCCTCAGGTCCTCAGATTGTCATGCTGCCTCCTCTGCGGGGCCACTGTACTGGGATGCCACCCCCCCCCACCTTTTCCCATCCAGTTCCTCTCCTCTCCCTCTGATCTCATCCCTGTTGTCATTTCCTCAGGAAAGCATTTATTGATCCTCACATGCATGTCCCCTTGTGTTGTGTATCTTCTTTCCCACATAACTCTTACAATCACACTTTAATGTTTATTTGTGAATTACCTTTTAAAAAAAACTGAATGATAAACTCCATGAGGTTTGGGATCATGTTGGGTCATGTTGATCATTTTATTCCTACACTGAGAATATAAAGGCAAACATTTGCATGGATGAGTGAAGGAACGGATGGAGGGAGGGTGATCCCCAGATGTAGCTGACTTCTCCAAAAAGACATTTATGGTCGATTACTAATTGGTGGACCTGTCAAATGTGATGCCAAGGCAATACGGCTCCTTTGAATTCCTTCTGATTCCCCAAGGCTGAATCCTCATGGAAGCCCCACTCTGGTACTTGAAGTCCTGAAAGAAGATTCCATACTTTCTGAGCTCTGGCCAGCAGACTGTGCACATTATTTATTACTAAGGACTGGTGGCTTGCTTAATGCCCATCCCCATTCTTTTATTACATACTTTCTTGATCAAACTGTAAACCAACAAGAGAATGCTTAGCAATCATTAACAGCTGTTCTTGGAAAAGGACTAGATCACATAATTGTACCTTTTACAACGTTCACCCTGACCACTGTTCCACCTCCGTGGCCACGCATGTCCTCTGGAGCTGGAAGCATCCCAAACAAGTCTCTTGGCTAAAATCAGAATGGGAAGGAACAAGAAGATGGGGAGAAAGATCCAGAAAACAATTGACTCATTATAAAGTTGCTGAGAAGCTTAAGGCCGCTGCATTTCTGTTGGCTGCCAAGTGAATATGTAACTACTTTATATATTTCAACAAAATTAAACTTAAACCTACAGAATTAGGTTTATTAATTTCTGTCAGGGCTCAGTGGGGGAATAAGAACGGCCATTCATTATGGACACACAATTACTGGAGACAAAAATGAAGCCCAGCACTATTAAGTATAATAAAAATGTTGAACAGCGAGGAAATTTTCATTAAATATAATCTATTCTTTATATTACTACACTTAATCCTTGCTGTCTGCTTCTCTGTTTTTCTCCAACCTATTTAATTTTATTACTTAACTTTTTATAAATGTTTCTTAATATAATTATGATTAAGTATTTGGGAGAAGAGAAGAATGTTAGTCTCTTAAGAAAGAAAAAGAAAGGAAGAAGTCTCCTTCCATGTCCTCTTTTCTTCACTCCTAAGATGGTGAAAAATGATGTTTTTTTTGGAAAAAGCAAGTGCTAAGTGGGATTTTATTGTTGGGGCAAGGCCGGAGCATGAGAGAAGGGAAGGCAATAAATAAGAAAGAAGCTCCGATCAGCAATGGTAGGAGAGCTCTTTATATCACGCATTTAAGTGAAAGTCCATTGCCTTACTAAAAATGTCTGCAAATATTTGCGTGGCCAAACCATGTAATTAAAAGATGGGCCCGGCTAATGTTATTGTTTGCACTACATGAAGACATTTGTTATCTGAGCACTTATTTATTTTTTTTAAGTCACGATGTGTTCTTCTGTGAATTGCTCTCTCTTTTATGGAGTGGTGAGGGTAGATAGTGGGAAGTGAAAGGGGGAATTCCATTTTCTTTGCTAAAATACGGCCGTCACCGTGTCTCCAAGCTACCTACCATGGTCTTATGTATTTTTCTTAGCACAGCTCAGTCAAGAAGCAGCCATCAGTCCAAGCATGGGAAATAGAGGTACTGAAATAAAACCAAGCCTCAACCTTCATCCACTAACGACTGCTTTAATGACTATGTTCAGAACAGAGGAGTCTTGGTTCCATGGCCATGTCATTTTGGGAGTTCAGTTCTGGGCCTCACGTGTTGGGTTTTAAGAGTTGTCTATTTTCTGTTTTCTTCCAGCTATGTAAGATGAGAATTGAACTTTCGTTCTTTGCAACCACACAACCCTGCCCAACTTCCAGGAACCACTCCATATATTCGTATTTCCCAGACCGCATCCTCCCAATATGCTTATGTGTAACTTTACTAAGCCAGGTGTTTGATGTTTATATAGTAATGGTTGTGTATGATATTTAGTATGATGCCTTTTTCATTCAGGGATTTGTTTCTTTGGAAGCTGACAATGTTTGTCATCCTTGTTGGTGCTGATATTATTACTGTTTGCATAGTTCTTGACATAATTATTCTTCCCCTAAGCCTACCCACCTTTGGTGTAAATCCTCTCAAACTAGGATATTCTGTCAATACCCTCTTCTGGAAAAAGCTCTCTGAGCCTTCCGACCTGCTCCAGCCTGGACTGGTGGCTTGCTTGGTGGCTCCCAGCTGTGGTCTTGGGATCTCCTTTCACCACTGTCCTAGGTGTCCCTCCCTGCCTCTCACACTGTGTCCCTGTTTCCTGAGTCCTGTGCATGCCTGTTGATTTCGCCCCATGTTTTGTAGAGCATATCTTCTAGTAACTTCCAAAGATGGAATGCATGGGAATTAAACCTTGGGGAACTTGCCCTGTTAGAGAAGACTTCTCTACCAGAACGACTGAAGTAATCTCCTCCTGTTTCTCTCTAGAAGATCACCTTATTTTAGTCCTCTGCGTAGTCTTTATGTAAACTGGTGACCCTCATTCTTACTCACTAGCTTACATTAGTTTTGGGCAAGCCTGTAAGAAAGTAAGGTCATGAGTGGTGAGAGTTCGTCTGCTTTGCTCACTGCTGAGTCCCAGTGCCAGGAACAATAACACATCTATTAGACACTCAGTAAATATTCATTGAATAAAGGAATTGATGAATTTATTAGCTTGCTTGAACGTATGCATCTACACAGAACAGGAGGTGTTGGAGAAGTCTAGCCCTCATGTGACATAGCCCATCTTGAGACAGAGGGCATGTGGTTCTCTATATGGACCAGAACGTGCATCAGCCTTTAAAACTGAAATCGATAGCAGCCTCCCACTGGGCCACCTACTCCTGGCACCTCCAGCATGGGGCTCCCCTTTGAGCGATGACACAGAAAACCTGGATTTCAGGCGCTTGCTGGAGCTCCCTTCTTGAGAGCTTTGCTATTGCCCTCCTGCCAAAAGTGCAGAAAGACAAAATCCAGAGAGGTAGACCAAGGGGTGTCCTCCCCAAGGATTCAGTATTCCAGACTGGGAGTCTCCGGACTGTTTTGAATATGTGTGTGTGTGTGTGTGTAAACACATAGACATGGTATACGTACACACTAATTTTTTTAAAGTAAGTGATACATTTAGAGTATTGTACTAATGTATTATAGCCAGTATAAAATATGTGAAAATTTGATTTTAGAAACAGAAGAAATAAAAATAACTTGGAAGACAGAAACTTTAAGATTTTCTTTGTATACCCTATAGGGTCACTCTCTTTTCGGAGACCCTGATGTAGTTAGTATTTGCCAAACTTTAGCATGCTGAGGAATCATCTGGATGGCTTCTTAAAAAGGTAGGTTTCCAGGCTCCTTTCAGAGGGTGACTCATTAGGACGTGGAAGCCTGCATTCTCCCCAGGCACTCCAGTTGTTCCGATCTCTGTGGTTCACAGATCCCATCCACCTAAATACTCTGGGCACTGCTTCCTTATTTGGGCAGATTCAAGCAAAGTGACGTATTGGGAGCATGTTTGCTTAGCTTCTGTTTGAAATGCCTTCACAGAAACATACAAAATAGTAGGGAGGGGGTGTCAGTTAACAACAGCAAAAAAGGACCAGGATCTTCCATTTCTGCATCTCTTATTAAAGAGTTAGTATCAATGCCTTCCATGTAACTGTTGATGTTCCTTAAGTTATAAATTCTTCAAATTTAGCGTTAAGTAGTGTTGTTATTGTTGGTGTTTTTTACTTAAAAATGGTGCAGTAATACTGACAGCTATCTATTTTGGATCACGTATTTTGCACCTCATTTAGTGCCAGTCACTTTTCTTTTCTTTAGTACGCACAAGAAAGAGCATAACGGGGTAAGTAATGTTATTCCCATTTTATAGACGTAGAAACTGAGGCCTAGAGAAGTAATTTCGTCAGTCACTCCTGCTACCAAACAAAGCAAAACAAAACAAATGGAAACATAAACCAAAACCTCTTGACTCCAGACTTACAAAGTAATATATTAAAACTTAGAGCAAGTAAGTGGTTGGTGGGATGTGAACTGGGGCCTCCTGACCCAAGTTCCATGCTCTTTACATAAGACAGTAGCCGGCTTCACTTCCTAACACCCCTCCACTGGCCCTTGGCTCAGTCAGCAGGTACGTGGCAGAACTCTTCAATCCTTTGCTCTGTTTTTCTTCTGTTAAATCCCCAGTCAGCTGCTCAGCTTTATAACCTTCCTGTGATAAGCAACGGACTACACAAAAGACAATTCAGCTATCATCACAAGTTATAGTGTCCAGTACACCACCAGTGAATGGGACTCCAAAGTTCTGCTTCAGTGATTCAGCAGTACCCCATTTTGCTAGGAAACCCTTCACATACTCAGTCTTGGGGATGGTTTCCTGCTCAGCCAGCACCCACACACCCATCACTCCATCCACATGCTTGGCACCAGCTAAGCAAAACAGGAGGATGCCAAACAACCTTCTCTCTTTTCATCCCGATGTTTTGGCATTGTGTACACATGGCCTCTGGGGGCATTTTCATGGGTGCTTTTTTCCCCCCTCCATCACAGTAATATTAACCTTCTTTAATAATCTATTAACAAAGAGGAGAAAGGTCTTATTAACATTTATGTGCTTTTCTTGCCACTGAAATAACACTGTCTTTTTGTGTATTCAGAAGGCTGGTTTTGGGGTTTTTTTTTTCAGTGACAGAGGGTTGATGGACGTGGCGGAAAGGGCACTGGTAGAAAGACAGTAGTTCACCTGGTTCAGACCCCAGCCTGCCACTTACTCTCTGTGTGACCTTGGTGAGGCCACTTAGCCTCTCTGAGCCTCCACTTCCTCATTTGTAAAACGGGGACATTTGAATCTACATCCATTGTTACTGTGAAGGTTCGAGAAAACTTACAACTTGGGTTACAGAAAGCGTTAATATATATTGGCCCTTTTTACAGTTCTTCCACCCCATGCAACGAGTCTCCATGGAATTTTAATTAGGGCCATCAGTGAGTGATGCGCGACCCAGTGCCCCTTAAGATGCTTGCTTTTGGTTCCTGAGACAAAAACCACCCTGTCCGCCACGGTAGCTGTGTCTCTTCACGAGCTCAACCAATACCTGATGAAAAGAAAAAGAAACCCAACGGACAGAGCTATGCTGGATGTTAGGAAACAGTTAAGAGGAAGAACAAGGTTCTGTTTTCCTCTGAAGTGGCTGTTTTCATAAATGACATGTCTCCAGATCACCCCGGGCTGGAACGAATCAAGCAGCCTCTCTGGCCATTTATATTTATAGCTAGTCAGAAGCTGCCGAGTGGCTCACAGAGTCCGGTCCAGTTGTGCGTCTGTGAAGAGCTGTCATGGAGAGGAAGAGAAAGCGGGGGACAGCCATTAACTCCAATCACAGGGCGCTTCTGCTGGCCTCTCACAGAATACCCAAGAGGTGTTTCTCAGACTTGCCATGCCTGTGCATGACCGGGGTTGTATTAAAATGCAGATTATGGATTGAAAATGAAGATTTCCAATCTTGGGGTGGGGCCCAAGACTCCATTTCTGAGATGTTCCCCCTTCCTGCTGGTGCTGGTCCTGAGACCACACTTGGAGTGACAGGTGCTAGGCATTCTGCACACCTCACTCCGTGGGCACAGAGACATGTCTTTTCCTGCTCCATCTATCAACCCCCCTTCTGCCTCCATGTGATTTATATCCTTCCTTCTTCTCAGCCCTTTGACGCTGTGACATCCCCTTGTCCTTCTCTGGTATGCCTGTCATTCTCTGTCTTGCTTAGAGCCTACACGGCCACAAACAGCTTCTAGTTTGATCTCTAAAGGAGGAGAGGGCAACAAAGCAAAACAAAGCAAACAGGACTGCAAAGCTACAGAACAGAGTTGTCACTGAGGAGGGTAAGACATCAAACACTAGTTAAAGGAGAGAGGTTGTCCTTCCAGAAAACCTCCCATTTCTGAGGTCCTGATTGAAAACTTAAGATACTTGGCCCTGCTAGGAAGTCTGGGGAGAGGCGGTCAAGATGCTGCACACACCTGTGGAGACTCTTACCTTCACTGCTACCAAGTGGAACTCTTGCGTTGGAAGGCTGGAAATGAGAATCTGACTTCTGGTGTGTTGGCCTTAGAGGCAGTGAGAGAGAGAGACACACAGAGGAGAGACAGCGAAAGGAAGGAAGGGAAGGAGGGAGGAAGGAAGAGGGAGGGAGGACAGAAGGAAGATAGATATCAAAATCCACTCCCACCTCCTCTCCCCATCCCAGTCAAAGAATCTGAGGTGAGACTCAAGTACTGATTTTATTTTTAAAAGCCACTGTAGTTGAGAATAGTGCCCCAAGGCGAATTGTGGGACGGGGGGTGTCGGCTGAGAGGGACATACTCTGCCCCAACCCCCAATTCAGGGTCATTTGGCATAGAAATGTAAGAGTACATTTCCATAGGGATTCAGAACTGATATCTTCATTTAAAAAATAATAAAACACGTCTCCCACGTGCTATGCTTTCCAAACACATTCTTCAACAGAGAAATATTCATTTCCCCCCTGGATTAATTGCAGCCCTGTTGCTGATGGTTTTTGCGTTAAGTTCAGCTGCTGCTTCCCGTGGGTAAAGGCGCTCTGATTGGGAATGAACACCAAAGCAGAGGGGCAGCTGCAATTCTTGGGGAAATTATTACCATTTCACATGTCACTCAGCTTGATTTGTGATTAAGGGGAACGGGAGTCTCCTCCCGTCTGGACGGCTACAAAAAGTGGAAATCTCTTCTCCAGGCCCAGCGCGATGCATTGTCATAACCAATGCCTGTCACCTCCCAGCCGCCTCTTCCTGCACACCCGGGAGCCTGAAACATTTAGCTTCAATTACACACGTCACTCGTCGTGTCTGGGATGCCAACTACATTAATAAACTTTTTTTTTTCCTTTTTGGAGGATTTGATCAAAGTGTCTTGTGGATAAATAACATTTCCCTATTTTCCTTTCATTCCCATGTTGTGTCAGCGAACAGCAGGAATGAAGAAACACCTGAATTTTCAGGTCCGGAGTGGGCACATCTCAGTCTGTACTCCAAGACTCTTGCACAATCTTAGGGAGGTTTTTGTTTAACTTGATACACTGAACCTTTCAACCAGCAGCCTTCCGCGCACACAGGGATGTGGTGAATTCTTGGAAGAAGAAGGAGCCAACTCTGCAAAAAGTGCAGGGCCTCTTGGAGCCAAGGCGGGCAGGCTGGGCTCAAAGGTGTGGGGAAGGGGGCACGTGGCCAAGGGGGGCAGGAGACGCGAAGGTGACCCATTGGCAGGTGTTTTCTTGCGCGACTGCAGTTTCCATGTTTACACAATACATCTGTGGTTCCAGTCCAGCTGGACCCCAGAGCACATGGCTCTTACCAATGGCAGCAGAGCTCGTGGGAAAAAAGATAGGGGCTCTAGGTTGGACAGAAATGGGATTGAGTCCCAGCTCTGTCCTCAGGCACCTTGGTCCAGACAAGTATCTGGGCCTCAGCCTTCGGTAGAGAGGAACAAAGTAATGGGGATTCCGTGAGAATACGCCCTTGGCAAGTGCCTCTTATCACTGCTGAGGTGTGACCCTCAATATGTAACAACCAGTAAGACCTGTCACCACTGGCACAGAGCTCTGGAGCCAGGTTCTGGAGGCCCCTGCTGGGTCGGGCCTTAACCCTTTCCTTGCTGAATTGTAGAGAAAAATAGGAGAGCCACGTGGGGATGGTGGGAGACAGCTTGCACAGAAGTATTTCAGTGTTTTAACAACTGAACAAGTGCATTAGTCCAAACAGGCTGAATAGCAACCTTGGCACTAAAGGTACTAATGGAGTGGCCTGCTTCGTGCCAGCCCTCTGTGCAGGCTGGGCAAGAGGACTCCGTGGAGGGCGCCGTAACCCCAGGGGCTCATGGTGCAGCCAGACCCACCCAGAGGTTCCTGGCGAGACCCTCTGGCTGATTCCCGTGTGCCGAGCACCTTCTGCGTATGAAGTACGTGGTTAAACACCAAGTGACAGAGGTGGGCAGGAAGTGCCTCAGCCCTCAGTGAGCACGTGTACACATGAGGGAGACATGTATGTAAACAGATAATCACAAGACAGAACATTCAAATAATTCAAACGCGTACAGATGCCAGGGGAGTGGATTCTGCCAGAGAGACTTAGAGAACGTTTTGGAGACATTTGAGCTTTTTGAAAAATTATGAAATTTTAGTTATTCCAGATAACATACATTATTAAATATCACCTGTAAAAAATTGAAAGTTTGGAGATAAGGCTAAAGACCCCTAGGATCCCCCCATCTCCATCCCCAAGACCACGGGTAACCACGGTTATTAGTTAGATGTGAATCTTTGAGTCCAGTTGCTCTGGGAAACATAGTAACGGTGTATCTGTATGTTTGTGTGTGTCAGTGGATGTTTACATAAAGTGTATCAGATTATACATATCAACTTTCTACTTGCATTTTATTTCTCGCCAATATGCCCAGAGGGCTCTCCAGTGAGTGCTCAGAGAACCAGCTGATCTTCTAACATTGACAGTAGGTTCATAATTGGCAGAGCTATTCTCCTGTTGATGGGTATTTATGTAATTTTTGATTTTTCATGTTATAACCAGTATTACACTGAACATCCTATTCTGGTCTTCTTGTTAGTAAGCGTGAACGTTCGATGGGAGAGATATAGAAATATGCGTTCGTTGAGTCATTAACTATGCAGTAATTGTCCCCCTCTGCCCACAGCCCAAGTAGCCGTACACATGCAAGTATCTTCCCACCAGCTGGGGGATAGAAATACCAGTTTTCCACACCCCTGCCGTCTATGTGATATTAGCAACCTTTTCCCCTCCCCTTACCTTACAGCTGAAAACATTAATCATTTTCCAGCAGGATGTATGGGTATCACATTTTAATGGATCTTCCCCTGAGCATTATTTTAAAAGTACACCAGCCATTTATATTCCTTTGGGTTTGGACTGAGAAGATGATTAAGGCTCTACCGGGCAAGTATGTTTACCATGGAAGAGAAAGCAGTCAGGGCAAAGGTAGCAAGCATCGTCAGAGGTCTGCAGGTTTGGGGAACGTGTTGTGGACGAGATATTAGGCGCCGAGAGAGGCATGTGGATGAGGCTGGTGAGCGTATTAGAACCAGAGGTGCAGGGTTCCAGACGGCACTGAGCAACCTGCCTTTCATCACGTTGTCAATGAAGACATATGTAGCAGGACCTAAGAAAGGTCCTGAAGGTTTGAGGTGACGTTTGAATTTCAACAGGATGCTTTTGGCCCCCTTCCAGTCAGAAGAAGGACTGAACACAAGCTAATGGAAGAATAAATGGAGAGACGCAGGACCTATTTCAAAGGTAAAATCAACAGGGCTTGATGACTCAGTAAACATGGAGGCTGAAGATGAAGTTGTCCTGGACACATCTTATGCAGCCCCAAAGAGCTTTTTTCTGTAGCCTTCCAGCTGGATACAGATGTCCGTGTAGAAAGGTTCTGCTCAGAGTATGGTCCACGGACCAGCAGCATCAGCATCACCTGGGACCTTGTCCAAAGTGCAGATTCATGGTCCCACCTCACACCTGCTGAATCAGAACCTCTGCTGGTCGGTCACCCTCTGAGAGATGATTTTGTATGCTAAAACTTGAGAAGGGCTGATGTCCAAGATTCCATCCAGGTTTCCAGATGTGCGGAATTTGGATCCCTAGTCGCCATTTGGAGGAGGGCCACTCAGGAGAGCCAGCTGAACAGGATCACCTGCATTGGATTTTATGCAAGGGAATAAAGAAACACATCTGGTGAAGTGGCTGAGATCATTACTGTGTGTTACAGCACTTAGCCTTGTCTTCAGTGACCAGTACACAGTTAATTTGAATGAGGATCCAGGTTTCCACTCAGTGCCTCTCCTAGCAGACATTTGCAACCCCGCCTCTGGGAGAAGAGTGTTTTTATAACCAATGGCCGGGTTTGCAGCTTCCAGGTTGCCACCAGAGAACAGGGCTAGGATAACGTCCTCGCCTTCCTATGGAGGGGGGCTGGGTGGGGGAGGGACCAGGGCCAGCACAGCTGGTCAGTCGCCATCTTGATTACTGATGAAATACTTTCAAAGACCAATTTCTTCCTTGTTCGGGTCTGACATTCTTCAGATTGAGAAGTGACCACAGAGGTTCTTCACTGGGAGGAAGACCTGGAGGAAAAAAAAAACAGGAAAAAAAAAATCTCTCTTCTCACATTCTTGTTTCCCATTCACCATCCCTGACTTCCTTAACCACAGCTGCCCTGAAGACGAAACACCAGCATCGCAGCTAGCCGGGTGCCTTCAGCCGAGGATCCTGTGGTCCTCTACCTAGAAAAAGGAAAAAAAAAAAAAAAAAGGAAAGGTATTTGATGGCGGACTTCACTTTGTGCGCTTGCATCATGCTGTCAAGAGTGTCTGCCCAGATCACTGGGTTGTGAAAGATTCTGAGGTTTTGTTGTAACAGTGGGAGACGGCGCTAGTCAGTTAATCGGCCTGTTAATTGCGTTGCATTGCTACCTATTGCCAGTCCGATTCTGGTTAATGCCCTGCTTGCAGTATCTGCCAGCCTCCTCCTCTGACCCCACACACTTTCTCCTCTGCCTGCAGAATGAAATTGCACTCAGGGGTCCTGGAATCCTCTCTGAGGCTCCTTCAGGATTCCACCCAGGAGCCCTGTCTCCTGGGGGAATTCCCCATTGGCCTCCCAGAGGGTTAGTGTCTCAGCAAGAAGGTAAATAGAGAGAAGTGACACCAACCACCTACTCTACGCCACAAAGAGCAGTTCTGGGTTCAACAGAGCATCCTTGGATTTGGGTGCTGCAGGAGGCATCTGAGGCCGCTCAACCCAACGCCCTCTATACCAGGAGTCAGCAAACTAGATAGCCTGTGGGCCAGATCTGGCCCAACAGCTGTCTTTGTGCAGCTCACAAGCTAAGAATGGGCTTTATATTTTGAAATGATAGGAAGAAAATCAAAAGAAGGAAATTTAGTGACACATGAAAATATTCAGTGACACATAGTGAAAAATTACCTGAAATTCAAATTTCGTTGTCCATAAATAAGTTTGACTGGGACTCAGCCATGCTCACTTGTTTACATACTGTCTGTGGTTGCTTTTGCACCACAGTGGCAGGGCTGGCTGGTCTGAGATGGAGGCTTGTATGACCCGCAAAGTCTAAAACGTTTGCCATCTAGCCTTCTCCAGAAAAAGTTAGCCAATCCCGGTCAGTCCAGTTGGGGAACTGGAGGCTTTTAGTAACACTTTCCCATGCTGTCACATGGATTTCCTGGACGGACGCGGGAACGGTGTGGCTCCGTTTACAATGGTTCAGAGGGATAGGGTGGTTTTGAGGGTTTTCCGATTTGAAAATTGGGCTTCAGGCAGGGCGTGGAGTCAGGCGGACGTGTTGCCTGAAGTGCCTGGGGAATCACACAGGTGTGAAAGAATTTGCCTGGTTGGTAGTGGCTTTCACCTGAGGGAGGAGACCAGCGGGAAGCTTTAATGATGAAGGCTTTGCTTTCGCAGGTGCCGTTCTTTTTAATTAGGGTGTGGACTGGTGAGGCCCAGCTCCACCCCAGAGGCATCACGGGAAGGGGGTGGAATCCATCAGACATCAAACAAATGGCTTTGGGTGAGAGCATCTCACCGCCGGCCTGCACATACATAACCGTGGGACTCGTGGCTCCCAGTGGGAGCTCAGGAAATTAAGATGAGATTCAAGATGGCATTTCCCACCTCCCCTGGAAATGGGGGGAAATCAGTTTTATTTATTAATTCCATCTTGCCGGCTCCCAATTGGGTGCAGACAGTTATGTTTTGCAGCCTGTTTCCACCTTGCAACTAGAAGAGTTAATTTAATGAAATGAGTAGTCTTGTGATGACCTGAAGGGGAAAAACACATTAATCTGGAAACTATCAAAGCCATCTGACATGTATTATTGTAGGACTCAGAAAAAATAAACAATTTATGTAGAAGATTAAGTGGCAGTGTGGATTTGTTTTTGACATATCTTGTCTCCAAATCTAAGTTGAGGATTTATTATTGCGCTATCATGTCACAGCTATCTCATTTATATGATAACACATCTGTAATGTTTTACAAGTGCAGCACTACTTGCTCGAAATGGGGCTTTTTTAAGTCCTAAATTATAGTACCTGGAGAGGCACGCGTAATTATAGTGCGTGTTAGCAAATGAGAGGGTGCATTTTCCACCCGCACTCAGCATTAATCGTCAGCACGGTGGGCACAATAAAATCATAATTGCTTCTTCCAAACTTCTCATCTGAGCTGTACAGGTTGAAGTTGGTGGTTTGGTGGAGAGATGCCTACCATCATGCCTACTCCCCTGTTCACCGAGAGCCCCTGGATTGTATGGCCAGAGACAGCTCTGAGTCCAGACAGAGAGCTAGACCCCACTGGGGCTACACACTGGTCTCCCCTGATCTCAATTATACTCGCAAGTCAGTATATCAGAAGACACTCTAGAATGGTAATTATGGGTCCTGGTGTTTGGAACTGGGTTTGGATTCTAGCTCTGCTTTTCAAGTTTGGACAAATTATCTTCCTACTACTTCTCTGAACAATTGTTTTCTCATCTGTAAACGAAAGTTGCGAGTCCTTAACTCAAGGTGTTCTTAAGGCAATTAACAATGTTTATAAAGCACAAAATACCTGCGCGATAAAGTCAGACGTTATTACAACTCTCTCCTAAAGATAACTGCCTGAGTCTTTGCTGTCCAGTATGGCAGTCACTGGCCACATGTGGCTATAGAGCTCTTGAGACATGCCCAGCCCAACTTAGAAAGGCCAGAAATACAAAATATACACCAGTTTTTGAAGACTAATTATGAAAAAGAATGTAAAATACATCAATAATGGTTTATATTGATTACATTTGAAGTGATAATATTTTGGCTATATTGGCTTAAATATATTAACATAAGTTCCACCTCTTTTTGTTTTTTTTTTTTACTTTTTTATTGTGACTAGAACATTTAAAACTATTCAAGAGTCTCACATTATAGTTTTATTGGACAGCACTGGTCTAAACAGATGAATGCTGACGAAAATGTTATGTATGTGTTTTGAGTTGCAACTCATGGTTACTGGTATTAATATTACTGTTCTCATTGATTTATACTTAGCCTACTTTGGAAAAGGTATTTTAGATGGTTTGCTAGAGAAAAATGGAGAAGAGTTAGTGATTGCAATGAGCCACGCAATTTAACTCTAAGCTCCCTGGTAGCTAAGGCCAAAAAAAAAAAAAAGCACATATTTGGATCATATGGGTGTTTTTATTTTTTTAACATCTTTATTGGAGTATAATTGCTTTACAGTGTTGTGTTAGTTTCTGCTGTATAACAAAGTGAATCAGCTATATGTATACATATATCCCCATATCCCCCCCCCTTTCACCTCCCTCCTACCCTCCCTATCCCGCCCCTCTAGATGGTCACAAAACACTGAGCTGATCTCCCCATGTGATGCAGCTGCTTCCCACTAGCTGTCTATTTTACATTTGGTAGTGTATATATGTCAATTCTACTTTCTCACTTCGTCCCAGCTTACCCTTCCCCCTCCCCATGTCCTCAAGTCCATTCTCTACGTCTGTGTCTTTGTTCCTGTCCTGCCCCTAGGTTCATCAGAACCATTTTTTCTTTTTCTGTTAGATTCCATATATATGTGTTAGCATACAGTATTTGTTTTTCTCTTTCTGACTTACTTCACTCTGTATGACAGACTCTAGGTCCATCCACCTAGCTACAAATAACTCAATTTCGTTTCTTTTAATGGCTGAGTAATATTCCATTGTATATATGTGCCACATCTTCTTTATCCATTTATCTGTCGCTGGGCACTTAGGTTGCTTCCATGTCCTGGCTATTGTAAATAGCGCTGCAATGAATATTGTGGTACATGACTCTTTTTGAATTATGGTTTTCTCAGGGTATATGCCCGGTAGTGGGATTGCTGGGTCATATGGTAGTTCTATTTTTAGGTTTTTAAGGAACCTCCATACTGTTCTCCATAGTGGCTGTATGGGTCTTTTTAAAAGGTCGAGGATTCACTTAAGTTCATTGGAAAAGAAAGGCTTTCTCCCAGCAGGGAATTCTCCAAGGACCATTTCCCGGTGCAGTCCTGAAATTTGCAGATACACCTGCACCTCTCCTCCCTAAACAAGGCTTTTGTGGACTTAGAATGAGTCATACCAACGCAATGATGATAATTACACCTCCCTTCATTTATGTAAATGATCTGATTTGATCCTCACAGCAGCCCTGCAGGATGGGCTGTGCAGGGACTATTGTTCCTTTCTTTATGGATCAGGAACCTGAGGATCAGGTAGGACTTCAGGGACCTGTTCAAGTTTTGGTAGCCAGTTAAGTGGTGAGGCCAAAGCTCAGCCCTCATTGCCCCAAAAGGAAACTCCTTCTGCTTTTAGCAGTCATGTACGCTCCAGCAGGAAAGAAAGCTCAGAGGAGTGACTGATGCAAGGGAGAGGGCAGGGAGCGTCAGGGCCCCTGCCAAGAAAGGGGACACACGTGCAGCTGGGAGACTGATCGCTCCAAAGACAAACTTTGCTTTAGCCGGAGAGAAGAAATCGCTGTTTATACACATGCGTTCCATTATTTTAGTAACTGCGGCACACCCAGCTCAAGACAGCCTATGCCTGGGCCTCAAGGGATGACTGATACTAGAGCATATTAGCTTGCTTACCTCTGAGATCAGCTCTCCTGCAACGTTAACGCACACACCCATCATCTAGGACCTTGTCGCAGTGCAGATTTCATTCAGAGGCCTGGGGCGGGGGCTGAGCATTTCTCCCAAGCTCCCAGGTGATGCCCCTTCTGTTGGTCTGAAGGTTGAGTGGCAAACTCTGTCTTCTGCTTTTCCCCCAAACTGCCTCACCATAGTGTTTTATACAAGGAGTAAGGACGGATTCTCCACCTTGGCTATAAATGAAAACCTCCTTGGGGGTTTTCAGCAAAACCCATGCCCAAGACCCACTCTAGATCAATTAAGTTAAACAGTTCCTGGGAGCGGGGCTCTAAGTTTGGTGATCTTCGCCTTTCCCCACGTGTCCTAATATTAGAAGACTACATTTGTGAACAATGGGATCTTGTAGCTTAGATATTTTTTGCCCACCTGGGAGTTGCCCGAGTACCCCAAATCCGAGCACTGGCTCAGAGGGCTTTTACCCTTCTGCCACCTAAAGCAAGGTGTGCTACACCACCTGGTCCTTCATTCTTGCATTCATCTGTTGAGGGCCAGCAGCCAGCAAAGCAGGAGTCTCGCTACGGATGCAGACTGGACGCAGCAGGCAAGGTCCTTGCCTTCTCAGCGCTTATATTCGAGTGGGTTAAATTGCTAATGTAAGTGTGACCAAGAAGAGTGACAGAGCCATTTCAGGTAGTGATAAGTGCCATGAAAGAAATAGGATGGGGTAGAGAGACACTGATAGAGCGTGATGGTGAGGATTTCTTTGGGGTGAACTCAATTCACCAAAATGTTGACTGTAAAAAGTGTATGAAGATAAGGCCCTTTGGCAAGGGGGTGGCACTCTGGAGAGACTTTTCTTTTCCCTGTCCTATTAGATGCTTTCCTTGATTCTAAGGCTGAAATGCTACTACCATCAGCAGCAGTTGACATCCATGGTGTGGCCAAGGAAGATGCTGAGGGGAGCTGGGAGAACGGGGACCGGGCCCAGGAAAAGCAGGGGAAGGGGATTCTAGTGGGAGGGGAACCCGAGCTCACAGGCTGTGCTGGCTACCAGGAGACCAACATTGGGACATCAGCTGTTTTCAACCCAGGGCAGCTTTTAGAAACACTGGCAGAGGATTGTAAAAATCTGGATCCCTGGGTCCCACCTCCATCCTGGTTCATCAGAATCTGCAGGGTGGGGTATGAACGTCTGCATGTAGATGTTAAAAGCAACTGGGATGACTCTGATGAGAAGCCCCAATCTAGACTTTGAAGAGCGCTGACATTAGCCAAAAATAGAAGGTACGTTGTCAAGCCTTCTCACGGCTAAACAAATAGCTCACATATCTTCTTTAAAGTACAGGCGCAGTCCTCAAAGCAGCCTGCACAATTCCCAGATCACTCCCTTTCTTTTCCTTTTGAATAAACAGCTGGCGAATATGACATCAATTTAACTGTAATGACTGCTTTTAATTTTCATTTTAAATCTATACCATGACTATATATTGGGATCCTGGCTGTGCGAACTGCTCCGGCCACACGTCTGGTTTTCATTTAGTCTCTGAGTTCCTTTTGGGTAGTCGTGTTCAGAGGCCTGATTTAATGCATAACCCTAATTGCAACGTGGAATCAAGTTGGTGCTGACTGTAGCATTTTTAGTCTTAGAATCAAGGAAAGTATCTAATAGGAGGGGGAAAGAAAAGCCTTTCCAGAGTTCCACCCCTTACCAGGGGCTTATCTTTATAAATTTTTTTACATTCAACTTTTTTTTTTTAATCGAGTACATAATATGGCTATAAAACATGTTTAGATAATGTGCTCAGCCTACTGGTTTATATATGTCTCTTCTCAGTTTCAGAATGTCCCCTTCTCCTCTTCCTAGTTTGACACTGGCCTCATTTCTCATTGAAAATGTTGGCAACTTGGAAGCGAGGGTAAAAATGCAGGCTGAGTTCCTTCTTCCAAGTTCTGTTCGGCACTGAGTCCCTTCTGGAACCCTCAAAGCTTTTGCGGGAAGCTACGTTGCCAGCTGATAGTTATTTCCAACAATTTTTGGCCAGAGATCGCCTACGTAAAGGATTAAATGTAATATTTTCACATCCAATGTATAAGAAAAAAAAATACTTTCTCTGTGATGGCAAGTACCTCTTGATAAACTAGGCTGGGGCCACGGTGGTGAAAATTTACCCACGTTTCTAGTTCATGGGAAAACATAGATAAAAGGAGAAGCTGAATGGAGTTTGAGCAGTGGATGGAAAAGAAGCTGAGCTGGTCAGGCTCTATTGGGATGGGATGGGAGGGATAAATCAGAAGCAGTAACAGTGCCCAGACCTGTGCTTGACACATAATCCTTCACTATACAAATGTTTGCTGAATGAAAGTTGGTCATTAGCGAAGACAGGTTGATTCCCCTCCAACATAGTTCCCTTGCATTGGTTTCTCTCTTCTGTTTGTTTCTTCGTGCACTCATTCAATATGCTAATTGTTGAGTAATTGCTGTAGTAGGTGTTGGGGGCCATGGGAAACCCTGGAGATAGCGAATGAGCAAGAGGGCCATGTCCCCACCCTCCTGGACCTTCTAGTGTAGCGATAAATAGGGAAGAAAATGTGCAATGAGGGGTTTCTCTGGTGGCGCAGTGGTTGAGGGTCCGCCTGCCGATGCAGGGTACACAGGTTCGTGCCCCGGTCCGGCAAGATCCCACGTGCCGCGGAGCGGCTGGGCCCCTGGGCCATGGCCGCTGAGCCTGCGCGTCCGGAGCCTGTGCTCCGCAGCGGGAGAGACCACAGCGGTGAGAGGCCCGAAAGCTAAAAAAGAGGGGATATATGTATACGTATGGCTGATTCACTTTGCTGTACAGCAGAAACTAACATTGTAAAATGACTGTACTCCAATAAAAATTAATTAGAAAAAAAAAGGAAATAAGTGTTCCAGGTGGATTTGTAGGGGGCAGGTAGTGATGCTCTTGAGCATCAGCAAGTGCCTGACCCAGGTTGAAGGGGCTCAGTCCTTACCCAAAGCACCAGAAAATGGCCTGTTCTTAGAGCATTGTCCTGGGATCACACCCGAGGCCCAGCTTGGAGGCTGATGTGAAATGATCACATGGGAAAATTTGTATTGACTGAAATGATACTGTTGAAGAAGATTTTGAGTCTGTCATAGTTTCTTTTTGGGTAGACCCACAGCAGAGATGTCTCTCTGGTCTCCATACCAGGAAATGCTCTACTTTTCCTAGTTTGGTGTATCTTCAGAGCAGTGCAAACTTTGTCACTGAAGATATGGGTTTCCCTTGAGAGCTAGATAACTCTGGTCACACTTGCATCTCCCTTTTGGAAATCATGCAGGATCATAGAGTGAACTGTTTAGAAGTTAATATCACCCCAATCTTACTGTTCCTCTACCCTTATTTTCTCATTTTACCCTATTCCTTTATTTATTTTATTTTGTGTTTTATCCATTTTTTAGAAATCATCTCCTGTCCACCAAGAAGGAAAACGAGGGAGGGCGGAAGTTTGGTTTCTGTTGAGAATAACTTCCAGGCTGGTCTAGGAACACATTTGGTGTCAGTGAAATCATTTGAGAAGATAAGCAACTTCCAGTGGGACGATGTAATCAGAATAGAGAGAAAGGAGAAATCGGGGGATGGGGTGGAGCTTAAAAGTCAGGTTTGAACTGTAGCGGTGATTCAAAATAGTTAAGTTAAAAAACAAAAAGGGAAACAAGAGCAAATCCTTCCAGTTTCTCCAAATCCTGAACATCTGACACCCAGCCAGTGTCATTATTAGCTAAAGAGGTTTGTCCCCTGTTCAGTCTGATCAAAAATAAATTAGGAGGATGCTTGTAAACAGGGCTGAGGGGGAGGGACACACACACACACACACACACACACACACACACACACTCTCACACCCCACAAGTAAGGATAATAATTACAGGCTTTTAATAAATGCTAATTTAGTGATAACAACTTTACAGAGAGTTGTTTATGCCAAGGTCTGACATTAGCTGATTTGGGATTTTAGCCATTGACTTAGAAGCCAGCTGGTGCGTTCACTCGACATCTCCTGCTTCCCCTCCCCACTGCTTCCTCCTCCCCCATTTCTGACCTGCTGCTTGCCTGCTTCGCATTGGCTTGACCCCGGCATAGCTCAGGGTAATCCCCGTGGTGGGACCTGGCATACATCGCTGCACCTTGATGCCCAGTCTCTCTCACTATCCCCCAGACCGAGTTTCTTCACTTGTCTATGAAGGGAATGTTGAATACGTAGCATGGGAATTCTGGTTGTTAGGGTCCAGGTTTTCCTTCCTCCTTTGCTTTCCCTCTGGTAGGTTTTGGCTCCAGATTTTTCCAGATCACAAAAGAGAGAGAAAGGTTTTTTTCAACTCTGCACAGGATGCGTTGGGAGTAGTAGGGAAGAGAGAACTAAAATTCTAGCCAGTGATTCTAGCAGAAGCTTGAGCATGTGGAACAAAGCTGCATACTAGGTTGCCCCTTGCTCCACCTAAGCCAGAACGGTCCTTGTATAGCTGTGTAGACATAGCGACATATTATCGAAAGCATGGGTTTTCGTTCAGTGGCTCTGTGTCTGAACTTGGGTCCCCCATTTGCTAAGTATGTGACGTGGAGCCCACTTCCACCTCCTGAGTTCAGTTTCCTCATTTGTAAAAGAGCAGGAATGTTAACTGCTTTATAATATTATTCTGAAGATGCAAAGTGATGGTGAATAGAATTCAAGTTCTATGGCAGTGCCTGCTATATGGTAGATCCCCAGTTGATCACAGCTAACATTTCTCCTGGATCATTATGTGCCAGGCACTGTGCTCAACAATTCATTGTGTGTAGTTTTTCTTCTTATTATTGTTATAATATTCCCCTGAGAAAGCTCCAAGAGAAGTATTCTGAGGCCATAGCATATACTTAATAAATTCTTGTTAAAGAAGGGCCCGTTCCATTTCATCCTGTAAAGAGCCTCAGTTAAGTTTGTACCATAAGTACCCCCCATTTGTCAGATGAGGAAACTAAGGCACAGGCAGATTAACTAGTTTGTGCAAGGCTGTGCTCGGCTAGCAAATGCCACAGTGAGCATTTAAATGCAGACGCTCCCATTTGCAGCAACATGGATGGACCTAGAGATTATTGTACTAAGTCAGTCAGACAGAGAGAGACAGAGACCATATGATATCACTTATATGTGGAATCCAAAAAACTGAGACAAGTGAACCTATTTACAAAACAGAAGTAGGCTCACAGACTTAGAAAACACGGTTACTAAAGGGGAAGGGAGGAGAAGGATGAATTAGCAGTTTGGGATTAAAATATATGCATTACTATATATAAAATACACAGCAAGATCCTACTGTATAGCACAGGGAACTATACTCAATATCCTGTAATAACCTATAATGGGAAACACTCTAGAAAAGAATATGTGTGTGTGTGTGTGTGTGTGTGTGTGTGTGTGTGTGTGTGTGTGTGTAACTGAATCATTGTACACCTGAAACTAACACAACACCGTAAATCAACTTAAGTCACTAACAATTAAAATAAATAAATAAACAAATGCAGGCACTCCTAGAGCCTCTGGCACTCGACCAGCTCTGTAAATATTTTGAAGGTGGAGTAAGCAACTCCCATGGCCTTCTCCGGTCCTCCGCCCCGGCTGTGCCCGATGCTAGTGTACACACCAACCCTGGGGCATGTCCTGAGCGGGGCCGAGCTGGCAATAAGGCAGCGCCTGGATTTAGAGCCCGTGGGTGTGTGCCGGGGACATAAAACAGCACATGCTACAGGAAGTCCCGGGAAGGACTCCTTTGACACCAAGGAAGCTGTGAGCCTCTTGGTGGGCCCCAGCTTGCCACATGCAAGTCGTCTGTGAGCGGGTGATCTGGCCTCCATCCACAGCGTGTTCACGGAGGCTCCATGCCAAGGTTCAAGAAGGAAGGGGAAGCTCTCCCTAAGACTGTGATCTCTCAGCCTGAATGGCTGGGAGGGAGGACGGGTGAGGGACGCTGGCGGGAGGCAGCGGGAGAAGCAGAGGCAGGAAGAACTTAGAGCGGGCTAGGGTTTCTACTCCCCCCACTGCTGTTCTCTCCTTACCCTCGAGTCCTCAGCGACCTGCTCTGTTCTCTCCCTTCTTCCTCTCTTTCTTTGCTTTTCTCTCCATCTTTACTTCTTCCTTTCTTCTCGTTTCTTTGTAACTTTTTCTTTTTTTTGCGGTACGCGGGCCTCTCACTGTTGCGGTCTCTCCCGTTGCAGAGCACAGGCTCCGGACGCGCAGGCTCAGCGGCCATGGCTCACGGGGCCCAGCCGCTCTGCGGCATGTGGGATCTTCCCGGACAGGGGCACGAACCCATGTCCCCTGCATCGGCAGGCGGAATCTCAACCACTGCGCCACCAGGGAAGCCCTTCTTTGTGACTTTCTATCTCGATCTTTGTCTCTTTCTCATCTTCCTTTTTTTTCTTTCTCTTTAAAAATTATTTCCCTCTCTTTCTGTTTCTGCATCTCTCTTTCATTCCATCTGCATCTCTCTGTGTCCAGGTGTCCTTCCCCTCCACCCTTCTGTCTCCTTTCGATGTCTCTCTTTCTCTCTCCATCTCTGTGTCTCAGCTCATTTCTCTCTGTGTGTCTCCTTCTCCCCACCCTTCCTTCCCTCTTTTTTCCTTGAAAATTTGAGATCTTTTCTCAGAGCCCTTGCAGTCCAGGGGAAGAGTTAGAGAGATCAACAGTTAACTGCCGGAGACTGAGACTCCCCCTACCCCCTACTCCTGCCATGATGGTACAGAGTCCAGAAAGAAGCAGCTATTTGGTGACCTGTCCTACAACTGATTTATACCGGGGGAGAAATGCTCTAAGGTTTTGGTTATAGAGAGATACCTCTGGCAGCTTTGATGGATAGATTGAGTGGAAGTGAGACTGAAGGCTGGGAGAGGAGTGGATGGGAGCAAACTGCGGACGTCTGGGGGGATCTTTTCTTGACTGAATGAAGCCACTGCTGGTATTTAAGGTCTAGGAAGGCATTGTTTGGATGTCACTCATGGAGAACTAAAAACATTTAGGACAGTGGTGGTCTGCCTTAGGGTTTAGAGCCAAGTTATACCTCAATTTTCCCATCACTTGTTTGCTGAACACAGGGCACAGTGACAAGCATCACTGTAGTCACCTCCCTCGAGCTCACAGTCTGGTCTGGTGCACTGAGGGAATTTCTCCAGTGTAGGAGCCATGGGAACAAGTAACACTCAGAGGCACAAGCTAAACACGAAGAAGAGCTGAATGACGGCTTGAATCTGGGCTGCAGAAAAGAGACTTTGGCTCAGCTCTGCATTGTTCTACTGCTTGGGGTGAATGGTGCCCCTCCAAGGGTTAGAATAATGATAATAATAATAATAACCCCATATCAGAGAGCCCCGTGCAGGTGAAGAACCATCTTATACTTTTATATATTCCAGTCACATTAAATGTCCCTCACGAGGCAAAAAAGGGAAGTTACCATGGTTCAATTATGTCAAAATTATCTCCAAAAAAGGCAGGAAAAATAGCTGTTTCTCGTGGACCTGCTCTGAGTCAAGTACCGAGCTACGCACTTTATATTCAATATCTAATTTAACACTATGCAGCTGGTACTTCTACACCGCCTGTCACAGCAGACACTTATCCAGTACTGTTAAGAAGCTACTGTTAGTTATTATCCCCATCTTACAGATGAGGAACCCTAAGGAGTGTCATGAGAGAGGCACAAAAGGGAGTTGGGGACCTTTGGCGTGGGCTGTCTGTAGTGACTTCCACAGAGTTCAGTGTGGACAGAGGGGTAACAGAGAAGCAGGTGACCCAGGGCGATATCAACAGTGATGCCATGTTGATAGCTTATACTTTTGATGTCACATGATGAAAATGGAACTTTCCCTGTGGTCGTCTTCCCCCAAACCCATAATCCCAGTATAATCATGAAAAAAAAGAGAGAAATCACAACTGAGGGACATTCTATAAAGCGCCTGACCAGAAGTCCTCAAAACTGTCAAGGTCATTAAAAAAAGAAAAGTGTACGAAACTGCCACAGTCAAGAGGAGCCTCAGGAGACGTGATGATTAAATAGAACGAGGTGTCCTGATAGGATCCTGGAACACGAAAGGGACATTAGGTAAAAACTAAGGAAACCTGGGTAAAACATGTACTTTATTTAATAATAATCTGCCAGTGTTGGATTATTCATTCTAACAAATGCATATCTATAGTTTGTATCTATGTCTATTGCTGGGTTTCTTATTATTTTAAAGTTTACTATTTATCCTCTGTATTCACTTTTAATCTACATGTCAATAGGGGGAAGAAACTTTTATTCATCATGCTTCTAGCTAAAACATTTAGTTTGGGCTACATAAAAAAATGTGTATTATTATTATTTTTTGGCCATTTAAAAATCCTTTCTTTCTTTCTTTCTTTTTCTTTCTTTCTCTCTTTCTTTCTTCCTTCCTTCCTTCCTTCCTTCCTTCCTTCCTTCCTTCCTTCCTTCCTTTCTTCCTTCCTGCCATGCCACGCAGCAAGCAGGCTCTTAGTTCCCCAACCAGGGTGCCCCCTGTAGTGGAAACGCAGAGTCCTAACCACTGGACTGCCAGGGAAGTCCCCCCCAAATGTGTATTATTTTGTTGAACTGAAGTGTTTGCTGAACAGAGACCTCTTGCATCTGTAAAGTGCTACATTGCCATAAAGAATAGTTTTATCTATTAAAATTCTGAACTTGCAAGAGAGGCTCATTTGCTAATGATAAAACAGTTCTCTTTACAGATGCCTAGTGATTCTTCTAGACTTGCCCAAACAGCTTATCAGCTGTCTCCTGCTTCCTCTTATTTTCTCCGGGTTCAAATGCATTGGGAGCCCAAATTTCTCACTCTGTTATTGCTGACAAATGAAACATCTGGCCAAGGCTATTCCACACCCACTGGGATTGACTGATTGGAAGAGGGCGAGAGATGAGACCCTCCTGCCCTGATACAGATGTGTCGGTGCCATTGTTCCCCAGCCATGGTCCCATCAGACAAGGGTGATCCCTTGAGACTGAAGCCCTCAACTTAGTTTCCTGTTTATGGTGCCACAGCCAAACTCTGCTGGCTGATGCCAGGGTACCGTCTTAGCAACCAGACTGGACCAAGCTTTATGTTACTTAAGATGATGGTAGTAGACACAGCTGAGGAGAGGATCAAGAGTTGGTACCAAAACAAATACCCATTGTCTATCCAGGGGTTCACCAAGAGGTGATGCAGGAAGTCAAGGCTAAGGATTCCAGTAACAGGTCAGGAAATGGAGTACATGTTGATTCAATACCAAGTCTACAAACAAAAAAAAATAGTATTTTCCCTTAGGTTCTTATTAGTTGCTGAATCTTATTGTGAGAAAGTTCATAGAGGGAAAAGGCAGAGGACTGGGGTGACGCCATCCCATGGAACAGGCGTCTCTTATTGCCTGGTGACATGGGAAGGGCAGCATTTCCACCATTGTTCACCTTCCCCTCTAAGCTCCCTGGTAGTTTCTTTTCTATGGTTCTTTCAGCACTAACCTGTCTGTTCCTTGAAAACATCAGCCATCCTTAAGGGTTCTTTAGAAAGGGAGTTAAATAGCATTTAGTACTTTGTCCATTACCCTATTCTAATGAAATGTGTTCTTTGAAAGAATTATTTAAGTCTATGTAAAATGTGAGAAGTTGTGGTGCTGGGGTGAGGGCCAGCAGAGTTGAGCTGGGTGATAAAAATAGAGAGTTTTCTCTCCCTTGGGACTGATTTTGAAAAGGTTTTTAACCATTGCAACTGAATCCTTTTCAGAACCCTCCCTTTTTTTTTTTTTTTACCCGAGTTACTATGAGACCATGAATCATCTCTTTAGCACAATGACAGCAAGTGTAGCATTTAGGAGCGGACCCTGATTTTTCACTGTTTGTTCTTTGCTCTCAACAAGATAAGCTGTTGTTATTTCTTTCTTCTTGAACAAGCACACCATGATTGCTGAAGTGGGAAGAATAATTGGACCAAATAGTCATGCGATTAATGCAAACAGAGAGAATTCATCTGTTTCGAGTATAGTAAATGCACTTCTGAAGATGTGGAGAGCTTGCTTTCTCTGTTTATTCTTGGGCTGGGTAACAAATGTTGCTGAGTTCACTGCCACAGATTCCTGTGTTCCTTCCATGGGGCGGAGACCTTAAATGAACTGAGTTCAGGGAGAAATCAGTCCTATCTGGCAAGTGGCTGGGCTTGGAGTTGGGGGCTGCGGGGTGAACAGGAAGCGCAGAGAAGACCGCTGGGCCCCAGCATGACACCCTCCTCCCTACCCACTTCGTGGGCGCGGGGGTTGCGAGGTGAGCTCTGCTTTCTTAATGATAACATTTTAATTACAAGATGATGTGACCAACTGAAACAGAAGGGGAATCAGCACTGATCAGAGCCTTCATAGAGCCCTAGCTCTGAGCTCAGCATTTCTGTTGCTGAGATGCCTCAGGCATGAGGCGGGTTCCATTGTCCCCATTGGACAGATAAGGAGACTGAGATCCAAACTCACAAAAATGGTTTGATGAAGCTCTGGGGTTTGAATCCGGGTCTTCTGGCTAGTGTTGTGGTAAAGGCAAAAGGCCAGACTGTCTGCTTTTGAATCCCGAGTCTGCCACATAGTAACTGGGTGACCTTGAACAAGGGGCTTCACCACTCAGGACTTGAGTTTCCACATCAGTAGAAAAACTGGGAATGATCATCGTACTTACAAGGCTGTTTCAGGATTAACTGAGTTATTACATGAAAAGAGCATAGAATTGTGCCCGGCAGACGGAATGTCCCTAATTCACAGTAGCCACTCTGATGACTTAATGCCCAGGTGCTTCTACTATAGAGGGTGACTTTCACAGCTTACCTGTGGTTCACTACAATGGTGCCTGAACTCATCTGTCTTCGTGCTGTCACCCTGGCACAACCTAGCCAGGCGAATGGCCTAAAATCCCATTTTCCAGGTCACTTGCTAACTTCCGCAGCTGCCCATTGCCTATAGGGACAAAGCTTGAATGTTCATCCGTTGGCTGGCTGTGTTCCATCTTCCCCATTACTTTCCCGCTGCACCCCTCACCGCCTTTGGAAGTGCTACCTGCACACATCTGTCAGCTCCCGCCTCTGGCTCTCAGGTCACTCCCCCTTCTATCATCAGTCTGTCTACATCCTGGGCATCTCTCAAGTCCTCCACCCAATTCCATCTTCTTCCAGAAACGCCCCCTGCAACATGAACTCACAGAGATCTCAGCCCCCTCCCCAGCCCCCAGAGCCTATCCTATGGGTGGCCCTCAGTCAGTGCTTTTTATTCACTCACCAGTGCCACCCCGCAAATCCCTGTTTCTCTTAACGGCAGATGTGAGGGAGGGGACCAAAGTTGTCTGTTAACTTCTCTTTTCTGATGATATGCAGAGGGTACTGTGGTTCTGGAAGCCTAGAAGACTTGGAAGGTCGCTGCAGGAGGAGAAGTCAGAGTCTTGAAGAATCAGGTGAAGTTTTGCACCTAGGAAAGTAGACGAAGGAATCCTAGGCAGAGGGAAGACTTGTGGAAAGTTAAGAAGGCAGGGAATCTATGCAGATGCAAAAGTCTGAGTTTCAACAGATGATGGAGAGGCTGCACCGTGAGGCTGAAAGTTCTCAGTGACCAGGGGCAGCACACGTGATTCTCCTCCTTCGCACGCTCCCTTTGCCCTTCACCTCTCCTCTAGAATCTGCTTCAGCTCTGAGGAGCTTGGTTCTTCTTTCAGTCTGATAGATGGTTCCACCCTTTTGCTTAATTGTTTCCTTCCAGTATTCACTAAACAGAATGAAGATTAAATCCAATTAAATAAATAAAACACATTGCATCAGCTTTGGCCAGGAGCGCCTCATCCATTTGTGTTTGTTTGGAGTGAGGGAGTCACTGGATGCTAATTACTATAAATCAGTGCTCTGTCCTGGGTTGGAGAACGTGGGGAACATCTGTCCTCCTTCTGGGCCCTTTCTCTCGGTTAGAGCACCTCAGTGTCTCTCAGAGGATGTGACCTCTCCCCTGTCCTCAGCGCACATCTTTAGTTCCAGGAATGGCTCTGGCCTGTGGTTCTGGCCAATTAGCTCGTGACATTCTCCAGTCACTGTGACTGGTTTGGTGACGAGGACAGGATCCACATTACAGACAGACAGCGGGGCCGTTGCTGGGTCGCCCGGGAAAGAGACGTTAATCTGTAGAGGAGCAAGCCTGGCCCTGCTGCCCCACCTTCCCCTCTGTGTGGCTGACACAAAGGAAGGAAAGGAAGGAAAATGATGCAGAAGTACCGAATCTGGGAGCCACCGTGTGGTCCCCTTGGTTAAGCCAGGCCTGAAGCTGGACATATTCCAGGAATTTTCATTTAAATGAGCCCAAATATTCCATTTTTGTTTAAACAAGTTTGGCTTGGGCTTTCTATCTTCTTGCAAACCAAAAATATCTCACTAATTTATGGATATAATAATTTCACTGAAAGTGGCTGCCATGTTATACACACATTGAGCCTTACAATGCGTTGAACTTCTCTTTGGCTCAGCAATTAGGAAAAATGGGCTTCCAAAATCAGTGCGTGGAGGTGGTAACTTTCTTAGCATCCTTTGCTTCCCCCCACCCACAAATCCTATCCGTCCCTGCCTATAACTGGGCACCTTCCCTGCCCCAAACAGTGAGAGAACTGACTCAAATGGCATTTTATATCTCAAGCAGCAGACACTTCTTATGGGCATGAAATGATTTCCCGGAGACTCCAGCCAGGCATGAGGTCTTTGTGTTCTGAATTTACCAATCAGTGGCAATTTGCTAAAATAATCATCTTCACATTTGCTGTTAATAATCTTGCTTCAGGCTGTTACAACCAAATTGTTGGTCACTTCCAGTAACGGCCAATTTTTCAGGGATTATTGCTAAAATGATTAGGTTCATTGTGATTTCCCAGGGCACATGCTTTGGAGTTGAGCCATTAACAAATAAAAGGCTTCAGGGCTGATTTGGGACGTGGGGAATGCTTATCTAAAAAGGCAAATAGATGTCATCATGTCTGTTTTTTTTCCTTAGCCAAGTGCTAGCTTTACGTTTTTTCCTGCCCGTTATTGGTTCATTATTTAGTCACTAGACAGTGTGCTCCTTTGCTTGCTCTAAGCTGTTCATTGGAGCTGATGGGCCTGGGAAACCTTTTACAGCAAACCAGATGAATCAATTAATCTCCTTTTAGGAAACATCCGTTCTTGGATGAGCCAGGCACCAGCCTAGAAATATCTCATTGAATTTTCTCTGCAAAGTCCTGGTGCCCACTTTGCATGTGAGGAGCTGAACCCCAGAGAGGTCATTCACCTATTGCATGCCATACAGCTAGTAAACTCATGGCCTACTTTTGAATCCAGTGTTCTTCCCACTGCACCAGGATGCCTGCCTTTCTCATTCAGCTCCACTTGCCCAGGTCCCCACTTGTGCCAGGGCCGAGCGTGGCACCTGAGAGCCCAGCCCCAAGTGGAGGCAGGTTAGGACACCAGTAGACGAGCACGGGAAACCACAGGGAGAGCAGGCCCGGTTTGCGTGTGGCTGCCTGGTTCACACCCAACACCAGCATGTCTGTTGCAAACCCTGGGGTTTCAGCCCCAGCTCCTGCAGCTGGAGACACAAGGTGAAAGAGGGGAGAAAGAAAAGAGACTTAGGGAGGGCATTCTAGGCAGAACTTGACCTGAAAAGTACTCTTATCTTCCAAAACAAAGAGAGGAAAGTACCTTCTCATTGCAGTTGTAGTAGGCATTTTATAGATGCCATCCACAGACCCTCAACTGAGAGTACAAAGATGTCAGACCTTGATCCTTTCCTTTGGCATTGAATCAATGCACGTAGGAGTAAGTTGGGCCACAAATTCTAGAGAATTAGGAAAAAATGAACAAAATTAGAAACAGACATTGTCAGGTCTTTATAGAATAGACAGCATTTGGGGCAAAGCTGGCCATTCTCTGCAATTTGAACACTACCTATGACACCAGGAAGTGGCTATTCTAAAATGGATCGATGTGAGCACTAGAAAGAGATCCTTACATGACACAGAAACTCAATATTGAAAGGGAAGAAGATCCCACCTGAATCAGAGCAGACATATCTCCAGACACACCTGGCAAGATGTTTCACCAACAAATTAATGAGAAGCCTTTGGTAACTAATAGAAGAACTGCACTGTACTTTTCTGGGTATTGTATCCTTGAATGTTTTACTCTTAAAAATAAGTTGTTTATTTTTTACAACAAAGCTACTACTTATTTGCCTCAAAATGCAAGTGCAGGACCCTTTCTTAACTTGAGAGACATTGTTCATCAAAAATCAACATCAAATGTTCACCTTAATAGTAAAGTGGTGAAGGCATTTCAGTTAAACCCTTCAGGGTATCCAAGCTGGACATATTAATACTTATGTTCAGTCTTAGTAAATTGTACAAAGTTCATTCTGTGGGGTAGGCTAATTGATCAACTCTGGCTGCTTGGAGAGGTTACTATTGCTTTCAACTCATTGGTCGGAACAGGTGACATGATGCTGACTTAACTGCAAGGGGCTGAAAAGTAATCTTCAGTGCCTAGGAACAAGAGAACTGGATCTGGGTAAGTTCAAAAGTATCACTTCCGGGACGAGGCAGGTGAAAACCCATGTACCTGTCCTTGCTCTCTTCCCCTGCTGAGATGACCTTGAAAGCCATGCACTTCAGATGGCTCAGCCCATGATGGTGGAGTTTCTGTTAACCTGGATCCCTGAGTGACACTGTGGAGCAGAGGTGCCCATTGACCCAAGCTGGGGATCTTTGTGAAGTTAAGTCACTGAAATTCCGGGGTTAATTTGTTTTCTGTAGTACAACCTGGTCTCTTCTGACAAAAACAGATGAACCGAGAGACCCAAATTCAAAGAATCTCTGCAGGTCTTTCAAAGGACACATATCTGAAACAGATGAACTTAACTGGTGTAATCAGTCCCTGACTCAGTGGCCACATTTGACAGACCAAGACAGGGATCCTAGCAGAGATGATTCCTTTTTGAGGGAGTAGTTTTTTGTAACTGCAGTAGGATTTAAAGCACGAGAAGAAGAAGTGTGTGCCACAATATTTGCTTCTGCTCTTGGAGGATAAAGAAAATTGTTCATAAGAACAGAAGAAGAATGACCTAAGAATTGAGGAAGCAGACATGGAGAAAAGGGAGTCAACCATGTCTGCACCTTGGTGCTATGCTGGATGTTGAAGCTCTGGGTTATCCCCTTGTCTTTTGCTTTGAGTCCCTAAGTTAGAGTCTCTCGAAGTGGATTGACATGATGAATCATTCTTTCCCAAACCAGAAACAAACTTTGTAAGCAGGTGATGACTAGGGAATATTTTTAAGGAGGGTTTCTTCAAGTGGGATTTTGCAACTGCCTGATGTAGAATTATTTAGTGAATCAGAAACTCAAAGGCTGAGGCTGAGAGAGGTTCCTATGGATAAACTCTGCAGTAATAACGCTCTCCACTAATGTTTGAAAATAACTGGTCTAAATTCTCCCCTCTGGCTAATATGTCATGCTTTGACTAGTAGATCTACCCTGAGTCTCTTGACTAGATTATTGGAAAGCACTTTCCTCCTCTCCTTTTCTCCTCAGCCATGATAACTATCAAGGGAAGCTAAGAAAAATGATGATCCACGAGAAAAGATGTCATAGTGAACTGGTCACAAGCAAACGTGACCAGTCTCACAGGTGCCGGTTTGGGACAAACCTCTGCTTTCCCTGTTGATGCAGTCAGAGAAACCACATACCTTTCCTAGAACAGGTGCTCCCAGAGGTCTGGGTGGCTGAGCACGGATGAGTCACTGACTGCAGGTGGCCAAGTGGCGTGAGGTTTACGTGCATTAAGACCCTCTACCTCTTCCTCGTTGTGAACCTGCCTCCAAGTCTCAGGCTGGAATTTGTCATGGGCTCCAACCACAGAGGAAAGCCCAGGTTTTGGCACCTCTTCCTCCTTTGTGGAAGGTAGTACTTTCAGTCATCACCTGAGGCGTGCCAGAGACTCGGAGACTTGGTCTGAATTGATGTCTGAGGCTGGGATTTGCATCTGAATTAGAACTGCTCTGTACACCATAGGGCTTGCCAAGTGAATCACTACACATTGTGCTACGACAGACTCGCAAAAATTAAGTAAAAGTAGAGCTACTTCCCGGGAGATGGAAAACCTTTTCGGATTTTGTTCACCTCCTGGCACACTGAAAACTAAACTGACCTAAATGAGGTCACCGCAAACTACAAAGCCCAAACAAATTTTGAGGATTACCATTAAGTCAGGGAGCTTTTTCATGAGTTCTCCTGTGTGTTCTGCAAGCGAATGCAATGGGATGGGCAGGGCAGGGATGATCCTGATTTTACACAGGAGGAATCAGGTGTGAAGGGATCAGATCCCCTGCAGGGAGCGGCAGATTCCTCTGATCCTCTGATTCCAAGTGCATGTGGAAAAACAGAGAGAATCATACTCAGAGCCTGAGTTTCAATCCTGGAACATTTCCTTAACCTCAGCTTCTTCTCTTGTGTAATGACTATAATATCTTCCTCACAGTGTGATCGGGAGGTTAAATGAGATTACTTTTAGAAGTACCTAGTATAGCAGACCTTCATGCCGCTAGACATTCTACAATGCACAGGTCAGCAACAAAGAATTTTCTGGAACCAGCGATCAACAGTGCTGAGCTTGAGAACCCTTGCTACGAAGTAGTACCAACATCCTTCCCGACATTTTGGGGTCCCCCTAGAAATCCTACCGTAATTGGCACCCTCCTTAAGCACATCTACAAACCAAGTCCGTTTCTTTTCAGTGTTCTGACTCCTCTAGCAAAGAGGTAATCCCATGATGGGAATGAGTTCCTCAAGCATGTGGTAACACTGCCCCAGAGGGGGTGATGTGAGAATTGGGTAAGAAATTGCAGATCTTTAACTAGCAAGAGGCCTTCCCACAGTCAGGGCATAATGCATGGGGGCTCTTCTTGCTACATTGTTATTATCACTGATCTGGAGACATCACTGGTACTCTCTCCCCACAATATCTGTCTCTGATCCCTTGTCTCCGTGCGAGGCTGTCTCTGCTTCCCTCTTCTTGTCTTTCTGGTCACTGCCTTGGGAACCTCTGTTACCCCTTTTGATGTGTTTTACCAACTCCAAACGTGCCGGGGGAAAAAAGTGAATTTAATTTCCTGTAGCTATTTGTTTACCTTGTGAATACCTTTGGCCCAGACTCAAGCTTGCATCAGAGAGTTTCCGTTTCCAAACCATGAGTCACTTAGCAAAGGAGCAGGCTAAGGGCGAGACACCCCAGGGCTCTTGACAGTGGTGGACCATGCCTAGGCTCAGGGACCCTGGACGTGCCACTGCTGACCTGCAGCAGAACTAACAGCTCCCAGCATGGATACCCAGTTAGAACCAGAGAGATCGTGTTATCTCCTATCTGGGGGGTAGGGTGGTAAGCAAACTCTTATCTTAAGAGGATGCGTGAAAGCTCACCAGATACGTGTTGTAGATACATCAGAACCATCTTTGCAAGTTCACCAGACACACATCCCTGGCACCTCAGATGCATTAAAAAATGTCTTATTGGAGTATAGCATATATTCCGAAAAGTACACAATCCTAAGCGCAAAGCTTAAAGACTCAACCAAAAGAATATCACCATGTGACCCACGACCCAGGCCAGAAAACAGACAGCTGTTAGCTCCCTGGAAGCCCCCTTGTGTTCCTGTCCAGTGACCACCACCCCTCTTCCCCAAAGTAGCCAGACTGCTGATTTCTATCATCATAGATTAGCGTTCCCTGTTTTTGAAATGTATGTAACTTATTATATGGGATGTGCTTTTTCCTATTTAGTTTTTTTCCTCAATATCTGAAATTCAACCCCGCTGATATTATAGCAATACTTAATTACTTTTCACCATTATATATGATACATTTTAAAGTATGTACCATAATGTATTTATCTTGTTCTATTTTTGATAGACATTTGGGTTCTTTTCCAGGTCTAACTATTATGTAATGATCTCATGGGCGCTCTCATCACTGTCTCTTGGTACACACACACTTCCTTGGATTTATACACAGGAGCAGCATAGCTCCACCACAGAGGTCTCTGGGGTTTGGCTTGAGGAGATACCGCCAGTTTTCCAAAGTTGTTGTACCATGTTACTCTCCCACAAAAAGTGTGGGGGATTTCTAGTTGTTTCACATCTTTGCAGACATTGGTGATGTCCACTACTTTTGTTTTTTTTCATTTTAGCTATTCTGGTTGACATCTTCTCATGGTTTTAATTTGCATTTCTCTGATGACTAATGGAATTGAGCATATTTTCATATGCATATTAGCAATATGGTTGTCCTGTTTTGTGAAATGCCAGTTCAAGTCTTTAGCCCACATTTTCATTAGATTGTCAGTTTTTTATTGATTCATAGAATTTCAGTTTATATTCTGGATAAGAGCTCTTTGATGAATATCTATCTATCTCTCTAGCTAGCTAGCTATCCATCCATCCATCCATCCATCCATCCATCTCTTGTTTCCTCTATATGCATCTATCTGTCTATATGCTATTATTCCATTATGTGTCTTATCCTCTCACTGAGTTATTGGTGTCTTCGGGTGAATAGACATTCTTTATTTTAAAGAAATCCAATTTATCAGTTATTTTCTTGAAGATTAACAATATTTGTATCTGGTTTACTGTTTTCTTATCTTAAGGTCATGAATATATGCTTTTTTTATATTCTAGAAATTTGACTGCTTTAATTTTCACCTTTAGGTTAACAGTCCATCTGGAAAGGATATTTCTGTACGGTGTGAAATAGGAGTCAAAATTCAACTTTTTCAATTAATTGCTTCAGCACCATTTATTGAACAAACCATAATTTCCCCACTGCACTGCTGTTTATTTATTTAACATAATATTTATATGCTAAATCAAGCAACCATATATATGTGGATATGTTTCTGGACTCTCTGTTATGTGACACTGATTCATTTGTTTATCCTTGTATCAATAACTACACTTTTAATTACCATACATTTAAGATGTCTTGATATCTTGTAGAGTAAGTCCTTCAGCGTTGCTCTTCTTCAGGATTGTCCTGGCTATTTTTGGTCTTTTGCATTTCCATATTAATTTTAGAGTCAGCTTGTCACTCTCAACAAACAACCTGTTGGGATTTTGATTGGCATTACATTGACTCTGTAAGTCAGTTTGGGGAGAATTAATATCTAACCAATATCGTTTTCATCCGTTTACTTTCAATATTTAATGATTCCTCGTACTGCAGTTACATCTCTTATAAGTAGCATAAAATATTTTTCAGGTTGACAATCTTCGTATTTTAATTTAGATGCTTGAAAATCTGTCCACTCCATTTATATTTAATGTAATTACATTACATGTGTATTTCAGTTTTAATCTGCCATTCTGCTCTTGGTTTTCTATTCTTCCCGCTATTTATGCTCTTTCCCACCCCCACTTCTTCCCTTATTTTGGATTAATCAAGCATTTCTTATTTATCCATTCCCATAGTATTCTTAGGTATATATTACTCTTTTTTTTTTTTTAACCTTACTGGCCACACAAAAGATTAAACCAAACATCACTGACTGATTAGAGTTTAACATAAATAAGTACCTTTACCAATTCTCAGAAAACATGGCAAATTTAGGGCACTTTAACTCCCTTTATTCCCTCACATATGATGTATCTTTTTTTTTTCATGTATGTTAATTGACAAATGACATTCTGTCATTTTATTCAGCTAATATTATTTTAGAATTATCCATATAGTTACCCTTTTCACTGTTTTTCATTCCTTCATGCATTTCTGATTTTACATCTAGGATCGTATTTCTTTCACCTGAAGCACTCCGTATAGTGATTTCTTTAATGTGCTTCTGTGAGGGGTGATTTTCTCAGTTTATGTTTTCTGGAAATGTCTATTTTTTTCCTTCATATTTTAAAAATATTCTTGCTTGGAATAGAATTCAAGTTTGGTTATTATTTTCTTGCTGTTTTTTTAATGGTGTCATTACAGAATCTTTTGGATTCCATCTTTTCAGTGGAGAATCAGCCATCATACTTACTGTTGCTCTTTGAAGATAATGCGCCTTTTTTGCTCTTCAGGCTTTTAAGATTTTCTCTTTATCTTTGGTGATGTTGTAAATGGAATTGCTTCCTTAATTTCATTTTCAGACTGTTCATCGGTAGTGTTTAAGAGTACAACTGCTTTTTTGTGTTATTTTTTATCCTGCAACTTTGCTGAATTTGTTTACTAGCTCTAATAGTTGTGTGTGTGTGTGTGTGTGTGTGTGTGTGTGTGTGTGTATTCTTTAGGATTTTCTATACATAAGATAATGTCATCTGCAAATAAAGATAGTTTTGCTTCTTTCTTTCCAATTGGGATGCCTTTTTTTTTCTTGCCTATTTGCCCTGGTTAGAACTTCTACTACAGTGCTAAACAGAAGTGGTGAGAGCAGACACCCTTGTCTTGTTTCTGATGTTAGGGGGAAAGCTTTCAGTCTTTTACCGTTAAGTATGGTGTTAGCTGTGGGTTTGTCATAGATGCCCTTTATCAGGTTGAGGAAATTTACTTCTATTCTTAGTTTGTTGAGTGTTTTTATAATGAATGGGTTTTGGATTTTGTCAAATGCTTTTCTTGTATCAACTGAGATGATCATGCATTTTTTTCCTTCATTTTATTAATATAGTGTGCTACCTGGATTGATTTTCATTGCTGAACCACCCTTGCATTCTTGGCATAAATCCCACTTGATCATAATATATAATCCTTTTAATATGCTGCTGGATTTAATTTGGTAGTATTTTATTGAGGTATCTTTATCTTTTTAGTAGTTTTTCTATGATTTGCCTAATTGTGTTTTTCTTTGTACTTATCTTCCTTGGGATTTGTGATGTTTTTTATATTGTGGCTTGAAGTCTTTCATCATTTTTGGAAAATTCTTACCTATTGTCTCTTCATATATTGCTTCTGCGTCTTTTTCTCTTTCCCTTCCCTTTAGGTCTCAAATTACCCATATAATAGACCTATTTCCCATTCCTCATAGGTCTCTTACACCCTTTTATGCATTTTTATCCTTTATTCTCTCCATACTTCAGCCTAGTTTCCGCTAACTTATAGTTTCTTCCAGTTATCCACTTCCTCTGGGTCTAAACTGCAGATAAACTCATCTACTGAGTTCTTAATTTCACCAATTGTAGTTTCTAGAATTCTAGAATTTCCATTTTATTCTGTTTATAAATTTCTGTTCTTTTGTGACATTTTCTAACTTGTCATGACTATTTAAAAATCTCGGGGGGGGGGATTCCCTGGTGGCACAGTGGTTGAGAGTCCACCTGCTGATGCAGGGGACGCGGGTTCGTGCCCCGGTCCGGGAAGATCCCACATGCCGCGGAGCGGCTGGGCCCGTGAGCCATGGCTGCTGAGCCTGCGCATCCGGAGCCTGTGCTCCGCAGCAGGAGACGCCACAACAGTGAGAGGCCCGCGTAATGCAAAAAAAAAAAAAAAAGTCTGGGGACTTCCCTGGTGGTCCAGTGGTTAACACTCCACAGTCCCAATGCAAGGGGCCCAGGTTTGATCCCTGGTCAGGTAACTAGATCCTGAATGCTGCAACTAAGACCCGGTGCAGCCAAAAAAAAAAAAAAAAAAAAAAAAAAATCTGTCTGACAGCTTCAGTATTTGCTTCATCTGTATCTGTTCCTTTTGTTGGTCTTTTTTGTTCAGTGTTTAGTCCTGTCTTTTGTTAGCTCTGATAACCTTTTTATTGAGCACTGAACGTAGACATTATATATGAAAAATTAGAGAAAGTCTAGATGAGCCTTCAGCTTCTGGTGGGCAGATAGAGTAGGACTGAGCTATTCCAAGCCTGGGAAAGATCTGGTCTATTTCTCTTTGCCTTATATAGAGAGTGTAGTTCTCTCAGAATCCCAGTGGAGAGCCTGGTGAGTTTACCTCTGCTCAGCCTCTTTGATGGAAACTGAACTCCAAATTTTATCCCCCAGGACAGTGAGACACCTGAAATCTCTGTCTCTTCAGCCCACTGCCTGCTATTTCTTCCGGGACCTTCTTGGCCTGTAGAGCTCATGAATTGGCAAGTGCCTCCCTGGAATAAATCATTCAGACCTTTACACTTTTTCCTCTCTGCTTCCCTTTACACGATTGTGGTCCCTCAAGTCTTGGTTACCTCAGAAGCCTAAACTTCAAATTCTCCCTTCCTCACACCATAGGACTGTCAAAAGTTCTGTTTAGCTTCTTTGCTTCATACAATCTGTCACCACTTGGCTTCTTACTCTGTCTGCCCAGGATTCTTACAAATTGGTAAATGCCCCAAAGGACAACACTGTATAGGGTGCTGTGCTAGCTTCGCTGAGCTTTCCTTCTCTTCAGAGGTTGTCCCCTGTTGTTTTGGCTACCTGGGTAGCTCTTTAATGGTATTTAGGTTTTCTAGTCATTCTCGGTGAGAGGTTTGTGTACTACAGGTTAGTCTGCTATTACTGCAAGCAGAAGTTCCCCAGAGCAAGTCTGGACTGTGTATCCATAAACGTGAGAGGGTGCAGTGAGTGATGGCTTTAACCACAGAGAGTGCTTAGGGAAGCTCCCTTCACTTCCACCTCTGAGGAGACCCATCCTCAGGTCCTCATCATATCTTACTCCCTGTCAGTCTCTCTGCCTGAAGTCTGTTTTCCAAAAAAGACCCTCAACCTTTTGGACTAGAATGATCAGTGTTACACTGAAAGTATAAATTAATAGCATGTGGTTATGTTTAAAAAGATGTAGTCCTTATCTATTAGAGATTTATTCTAAAACATTTAGAGATTAAATGATGAGTACCTAAAATTTCCTTTAAAATAATCCAGCAGGGGTTTCCAGTAGGGAGAGGAGAAAAGTTGCTGTATGTTGATATTTGTTAAAGCTGTGTAATGGGTACATGGTGGTCCATTATGCTGTTGTATATCAGGGTGTTTGGATATTTCCATAATAAGAAAATTAGGCATGTAAAGAGAGTCACAACCATGAAAAATATATACCTAGCCCCCAGAGAATAAAAAGCAGAATTTCTAGGCTATTGTACAAAGGTTCATATACCCTTTGCACCCCCTAGTTATGCTGTGTTCTCAGTCCCTTACAAATGCTGGTGTATTTGCTTGTTATATTTCTTGCCTAATATTCTTTGAAAAAAATAATAAAAATAATTGTCTTTATTATTGTTAAGACAGTGAGTTTCAAAAGAGTTTGAAGGGGAATTTATAAGCTATTGGAGGTACAACACAACCCCCTGAGGAGTTTTCCACACTGTCACATTCCATAAAGGTACAAATAAGCATTCCCCTGCCCCTAAGCCTCTACCATATTATAAAACCACTGCCTTTGAAATCAGCATTAATCTTCACTGAGTGTTCGATATGTGCAAAGCATTATGCTAAGTGCTTTACCTGGATTACTTCAGTTAATTCCCTAAGATTATTATTATGCATTATTCCCTTGCCAGGTGGGGAAACTGAGGTTTACAAAGTCTAAGTAGCTAGAAACAGGTAATAGCTACCAAGTGGCAGCCTCGAGCATACTTAATTAATAGAACAGTGGTCCTCAAACTTTGAGTGTTAAAACACATATTACTGAGCTTACTACCCCGCAAGTTTCTGATTTAGTAGGTCTGGGTGGGGCCCAAGAATTTGCATTTTGGTAAATTTCCAGGTAATGCTGATGCTGTGTGTTCAGGGACCAGACTTTGAGAAGTGGTGTACTAGAGTATATCATTTTAGGGAAGCAGTAATGTGATTTGTTCCCCTTAGGCATGCAAGAGAACCTTGTGGTTCCTCTGGGTCCTGGGGAGACTGGGACTCTACTGAGGGCAGAACAGATGACCTGTGGTTTTGGGTTCTTTCACTAGTGGATTGGACCCCCTCTGGTAACTGCCATAGCCAGAAGGAGACTAGACTTGCCCCTTGGGCCTGAAACACTTTCCGTCTTTCCTGTCGGCTGGTAAACGTGGCCATCTTCATCTTGCAGCAGCGCATTAGATGGTCTCCGTTTATGAGCTGTTTTGATAAGTTCCTTAGCACCTCTCAAGGCCACGGTGTTGGGCCCATTAGATCCTTTCTTGGTGAGGCCTCGAGTGCACTCACAGTGAACCGGTGAATCCTTCCTCCTCTCCTGGCCCCATCTGCCAGTCCAGCCTAGTCTTCCATTCTTATTTTTCAGCTCCCAAAGCTGCACATTCTTGCTTTTTCTTCCCAGGGCATTTTCTGCAAGACTTACAGTCTAGTAGGGGGATGGTTACATTCAACAGCGGTGTCTTATATTCAAAGGGGTGAATCAGGATAATGGCGATAGAGAGGTTTAGGGGCTCTGGGGCCCTACTGCCTAACAATGAAGGACCTGCCTGCCTTCTAATCCAGCTATTGTATTTTGGAGCTGGATGGTCTTATGGAAGTTACTTGGCTACTTGGTGTGTCAGTTTCCTCATTTACAAAATAAAATAACTATGATGTATGCCAGAGTAGTTTGGAATATTAAATGACTTATTGCATGCAACGGTCTTAACAAGTTGTCTGGCACAGAATAAGAGCTTCATAAGCTAGAGAAGAGTTCCTTCTCATATACATAAAGGTCAACAAGAGCACGGAGGAATGACGTTTGGACTGGAACTTGCAATGACCAGTTATTAGGATTGGGATGAGAACAGTCCTGGTGGAAGGGATGGGATAAACAAAGGCACAGAAGTGGGATGCAGGGTGGGGTCTCTAGCAAAGATAAAATCCCTTGCCTGTTCTTGAGCCTCTTCCTTTCTACCCACCACTCCTGCTGGGCTAGACATTCAGAGAATGGTTCCCCGTCCTTGGAATACTGGACCTCTACAACTCATGAAAACATCACAACTGGCTAGGCTTACCTGGGCTTCCTCACACCATGTTTTGGGGTGCTTGCCCTTACTCGTGGCTGGAATCACCCCTGCTCTGTGCACTGTGCTGCAGAACGAGTCCTTCTGTTTTAGATCTTGTCATGTTCTATTATAATCATGGTTGTGTGTGGTGGGGTTTTGTCTCCTTGTTGAACTGATTTTTCTCTTTGTTTGCCATGGAGATGTGCCCATCTTTATTTTCTCAGTGCTTGACTCATGGTGAGGGTTCAGTGGATGTTGGCTGGATGTGTAAATGGACAATGAATGGGTAAAAAAATGAAGGAATAAGTGAATATAATATTTTCCAACTAAATAATAGCCCAAGGCATAGTGAAAATACTATAACATAGAGCCTTTTACTCAAACTGTGGTCCAAGGACCAGTAGCATCTGCCTTTCCTGGATGCTTGTTAGAAATGCAGAGTCTTTGACCTGCCGCAGACCTGCCAAATCAGAATCTGCCTTTTAACAAGACTCCTGGGTGATTCATGTGCACCTGACACATTGAGATGACTGGTCTGGTGGTTAAGAGAGAAAACTCTGGAGACTGGGTTCAAATTCTAGGTCTGCTTCTTACCCAGCTGTATGGACTGGACTTGATCAAATCACTTACTCCCACTGGGCCTTAGTTTCCACATCTGTCAAATGGGCATAATGGTATAGCCACTTCTCAGTCTTGCTGTGAGGATTCAATGTGTTAACAGATGTCAAGTGCCTTGGGTGACACCTGGCAGACTGTAAGGGCTCAAAAATATCAGTGATTATTTTTATTATTCATGTTCCTCTGACTGCCCATGAGGCAATGAGGGAAGGACTGAAAGTCACTGAAGATGTAAACAGCTGCTGTGCCCTTGTGTTTCCTCTCCGCACCTGGGAGCTGGGTGGAGGAGGCCACTGGCCTCAGGGCTGTCCCTTCCTGTGCGGGGCTCCCTCTGAGGGGCATTGCTGACGTGCGTGGCGTGGCGCTGAGAGGAAGGCCGCTGAGCTCCAAGTCTGGAGCTTCCTGGAGATGAGGACACTAGCCAGACAGAGAGAACCACCCTTCCCTGGTGCTGAGTCATGCTATCTCTGTTCAGACAGGGATCAAGGCAGGTGGGAAGCTCTAGGAGCCTGGCGGAGGTGCCCCAGGCACGAGATTGGGTGACGCATCCTGTAACATGACTCATCCGTATTACAAAAGGGCAGATCAAGAGCATTCAAATGCCACACAAGCCCAAATCTGTCCCCACAGACTGGGGAGGGGAGGGGGGGGTGTCAGGGGGAGATTTTCCCAGAGACACGTCTTGGAATCTTCAAAACAATTTGACTCCACTTGTCATAGATGTCTTATTACATACGTGCCCAAGGACAATGTCATCATCACCGTCATCATCATTGATGTGGTTATAATTTGAAACAGACAGGAAAATTACCTCTCAGAATCAGAGAAAAGCTGTAGATAACTTACTTTAACTTAAAGCGATAGAGATTAGTTAGCGCCCAAAGGTCGGGGACGTGGAACAGCATTAACTTTTTCTTAAAAGCTACGTAGTGAAGAAAAAAAAAAAGCGAAGTTAGAGTAAAAAGCAACTCAACAGAGGAAGTCCATTTATTTAGCAAACAAAGGAATAAGGATTTTATACCGATTAAGTGAACAAAGTTCTTCTCTTAACATATGAAAAGTTAGGGATTGTGAAGGTAGGGAGGGATGAACACCCACGCTCCCACGTGGTGACAAAAAAATCAGTCGACGATTTCTGGTAGCAAATTGGCCTTAGAGAGACCTGTGACATTCAGCCTTCTAGGGTCACGCTAAAGACACAGTCTGAAACGAAAGATGTCTATATATAAAGAGAAAAATGTTTACTAAATTATTACTTATAATAAGGGTATGTTGAAGGCGTCTTTTTAGCTCAACTTTACAGGTGGGTTGTATCTATAAATATTAAACCTACTGGCCATGCAGCTATCAAAAAGGCCTTTGAAAAGTCCTCCACACCATAGAATATGCTATTGCTCAAATACTAGGTAAAATAATAACGCAGAAAACAAGATTTTTTTTTAAGCTTGAGGATCAAAGTTGCATTAATAACAACAACAAAAGGTTGCCCTACTTTGAAAAAAAAATCAAAATGTGAAAGACTCAAATGAAACATTAAAAAGTGGCTAGTTGTTATCGGGATCCAGTAAACATTTTTTCTACCTTGGGTAGATTTTCAAATTTTTCTATAATTAACATTATTTTTATACTATAAATAGGTATATATATATATATAAATTAATGAATATATGTTGGTATATAACACATATGAATATATATTATAAAAGCTGTATATAGCATCTATAACAAATATAACGTAATATGCAGTAAACTGTAAGAGTAAACTTGAAAGGAAGGGTCTTTATATCTAGTGCTTTATATTCATTCAAGTCTTGTTCTGTATCATATTCTCCTTTATATTTGTTTGCAAATGCTGACCACAGGTTAGGTAATTTATAACTTGCGTCCGGAGGAAAACCCTATGGGTGTGGATTATGCACTTTCTTAATCTCTCTGGACTATCCATTTCTGCGTAGAGAGCTCTGGATTGGTTTCCCTGTTGCTGGCTAACCAGGTACCAGCTTTTACTTGTAGTAGTTACAGGTCTTTCAGCTTCACAGTAGGTAAATCAGGTGGCACCTGAGAGCGTTATCCACTCTTTCATCCTCTCCCTCACCCCTTCAATAAATGCTAGTGAATTGGGTTTTCCTGGGCCATAGAATATCACTGTCATGGCCAAGTTCACTGGAATTCCCAATCCAAACACAGTTGTGGAAACTCCACATCCACCTGCACGGAATAGGGTTCTCTGGCCCTACACCCCAAAATGTAAAAGAGTCTCCCACCCCCTCTGCAATCTCCAGAAATCCATTTTATGAAAAGAAGGACATTGGCTGAACCAGATACCTCTCTCCTGATACATCAATCTGGTTAATCCTCTCATTGGACTAGGCAGCAGGGACTTTGAAACACACTCACCACTAATCGTAAGGCATGAAGTTCTTTCCAAGCCCTGATCCACCCTGCAAACAGCTGTCACATCCACTTGACAAAGGCCGTCTCTTCTCCTGTTGTCCCCTAACCAGGGCTCAACACACTGCAGCCTGGGGTCCAGATACAGCCAGCTGCCTGGGTTTGGTTTGGTTTGGTTTTACAGCCCCTGAGCTAAGAGTGACTTTTCTTTCTTTATTTTTAACACTATGGTTTTAAATGCTTACATAAATAGGTACCTATTAGTCCTGAGTCTGCCTTTTGGCCTCAGTTTTGCCTAAAATATTTACTCTCTGGGTCTTTAAGGAAGCATTTCCTGAAGGTTTTCGTTGTTACCACTCCAGCCCAAGCTATTACTTCCTGTTGGAGCTACTGCCAGGATCCTTGGTGGTATCTCTGTCCCACTTGCCCACACCCCCATTTCTTTCTGCACATAGCGGCCAGAATGCAAATCAGAGCACGATTTGCCCTTGCTTAGAGCCTTCCAGCAGCTCCTCGTTGCTCTTAAATAAAAGTCCAAGCTCCCTACCCTGCTCCCCAAGCCTGGAGCCCCTGCCTACCTCCACTCTGGTCACCAGCCATCCCATTTCCTCACTGGGTTCCAGCCACCCAACCTTGCCGATCTTTCTCACGTCGAGCCTTTGAACACAGCCCTAGGATATAAGCCTCACAGAGGTATGGACCTGGTCTTGGTGACATCATCCTCCCCCAGAATGGTATCTGGCACATAATAAGTACTCAATAAATATTTATTGACTAAAGACCTTAAATCTTTTTTTTCTTGTCTGAGAACCATTTTCTCCCAAAATACTGTAGAAATTGTGGACAACGTATTTATCACTCTCTAGACGTGAGCAGAGATTTTAGAAACTAAATCTTGTTCTAAGCATCCACCTTGGAAAGACCTTAAATCTTCAGAGCACCCCTGTAAAGCAGGATTTTATTTTTTTAAATCACCATTTTTCAGATGAATAAAGAGAGGTTCAGGAAGGAGGGAAAATCCAGTAAGTTGTAGAATTGGGATTAGGATTCAGGACTTTCTGACATCCCCCCCCACTGCCCCACTACATTAGGTTCCCCTCATTCAAGCATTATGGCTGCCTAACTACATAGAACAAGTCACGGCACCTGGCAACACATGACCTTCTCCTAGAGGAAGTGTCTTCCTCCTTGAATCAGTTGTCTGCTCAACGTGCCCTGACCCTGGCTGCCTTGTGGTACTAAACAATTCAAATTGAAGTTTGCCTGTAATCCCCTAAAACCAGTGTCTGGCTTTGGGCTGCGGAGCCTTGTTTTTATGCTGGAACATTCCCATGTAACTACTGCCTAGTAGAGGACTTAAAAAACACCGCCTGTCCGTCTTCTCCCCTCCCAACTAGGAAGCATGAGGCCAACCCTCTGATCAGAAGTCTGGGCTCCTGCTGTTTTTTGCTGATGCTCAGATGTCTCCCTATTTATGGTCAGAGTAGGGATTTGGGGGTGGGGATCTGAAACATCACTGCAGCCTTGCTGTCCATGTGGAACATGACCCTTTTACTGGATTTCCATCATCAGCCATAGTTTTGCCCAAACTTTGGTCATGCTGTTGCTACTCTCCTAACTTGTGCTATACTTACCTAATTAGCTCATTTTTTAAAAAAAACTTGTTATTTTGAAATAGTTACCAGAAAGTTGCAGGAGCTCTTACGTACATTTCATGTAGATCCTCTGAATGATAACATTTTATTGCATTTGCTTTATTATTCTCTTTCATATATAAATGAAATAAAAAATTTATATATGTATAAATTTTCTGAATTTTTATACATATATGTCTACACATATATGTATAGATATAATTTATGCATGTGTATAATTTATACATATATATGTATAGATATAATTTCTGAACTGTAGGAGAATACGTTGTAGACATGAGTATGTGTTTCTTAAAATGACGGACATTCTCACATAACCAGAATACAATTATCAAAGTTATGATGAACTGTTCCAGGCTCATATTAGACTTTCCCAGTCCCAGCTCTGGACTCAGCCATTTCTCCAAGGAGCCCCGGGTTCTTTTAGAGTATGATGACATTTGAAAACTAAGTAGCTCATTGTTGTGGGGATGGCATTGCTTCTAGGCCCTTTCAGTGAGCAGAGCTACAGAATATATGTATGATACCTGGGTATATGTATAAGTCCATACGCACACCCATACACATCTATGTCTTATAAATCATGAGTGCGAGTCAGTACCGTGAATTCCAATCCAGAACACAGGGTTCATGCTGATCTGGCCCCTTTCCGCATTTATTTCTTCCTTCTCTGACTGTGAGAAACCACGATTCCATTATCCACAACATACTTACTTATTTCATCAACCCTAGAGTACGCAGACAGTGGTTTCAGAGTCACTGATCCATATTACTGTGAAGAACAAACCTACTAACTAGATTTCAATATTTGCGTGGTCATTTTTGTCTGTATTGTGAGGGATGCCATCCAAACACTGTGTTTAGGTTATTTGGGCTCATTTCTTATTCTCCTCTCAGGATGCTCATCTGATTCATTTGAAATAGAGTTAGCTCATTTGTCACTGTTCATGTTCCACTTTAGGGTTTTTCCCTCCTCCTCGATGATTTTTTTTTTTCCCATGGGAAACATTAACATCCTTCCAACTGTCACTGCTCTACAAAAAGAGATCCTCTGAGAAGTATCCCTCCCCCATCCCTGCACCCACCCCTCTAGTCTTTTCCGTCCTTTCTGATCCTTTTCCGCCCACCCCTGGAGATAACCAAGCTCATTAGTTTCTGATTTATCCCTCCTGTATTTCTTTTTGCATAAATTAGGAGGTGCAAGTGCATCTTCTCATTTACCTTTCCTTCTTACACAAGAGGTAGTGTATTGTGGATACTCTTTGCACTTTGATCTTTTTCACTCAGCAATAATTCCTGGAAATCACTCCCTATCAGTTAGTAGAACCCATCCCCCTTCTTTTTCACTGTGACATCGTTCTCTACTGTGTGTGGATGTCCCAGAGTTGATTCACCCGTGTCTTCTCTGTATGGGCATTTAAGTTGTTTCCAATGTTTGCAGTTGCAAACAATGCTGAGATGAATAAACTTGTGCACATCTTATTGTTGGAGCTATATCTCCAGGGTAAATTCCTAGAAGTGAAACTGGTGGGTCAAAAACTAAAGGCATGCTGTTTTGTTAAATACTGTCAAATTCCCCTCCACAAGGGTTGTACCAACCCACATTCCCACCAGCAATGTATGAGAGCGCCTCAGGCAGTTCACTGTTTAAAAACTTATGCAGACTTTGAAAATAAATATATTTTATCACTAACATTATTGAACTAAATCACTGTTCAGGAAAAGACGATAATCTGGGAAATAAATGCAGTGTCAAGAAAAGGTAAAATGTAGTATATTATAGCAGTGACAGTGGACTGACTGCCTAGGCTGCATGCCTGGGGCCCTGTAACTATGTTAAAAAGGGAAATCAGCAAATGCTCAAGCAATGTTGATGATCAGCTAGTGTCAAGGTGAGACTTCTTAGTAACATAAGCAGAAGGTTTAAAGGGGGGATGAAAGGTCAGGAACACTGTCTCTGTGATCCAGGGTTGGTTAGTGCTTGGTCAAGGTACCTTGTAGAATCTGACACCTTCTACTCACTTCACATTTGTGATATTCCAGTCTGTGGACACCGGACCACACTTTCAGAAGGCTCGTCACTCTCTGCCTGGCCTGTATCTCGGCCAACTCTGTCTGCTCCCCATACATCACTAGATTTTCCTGTGACTGGAATCTCATCATAGCCGCTGACTGAAGGTTTGCCCAAGAGCTTACCTTGTCCTAGGCTCCTGTGCATTATATTTAGTTCATCTTCCCGATAAGCCAACCATTTGCCAAGGTCTCACAAAGATGAAGCAAGGCAAAGCAGGGGTGGAAATCCTGGGGATGTTCCCATACTTATTTTTTTCCAGGTCCAAACCACCCCCCCATCCCCCCAAAATGACTTTTCTCTCTCAGTCAGGATACTTCAGCTATAAGCCCAGAAACAAGCATGCATTTGACACTTTCGGTCTTTTTCTAAAACTGCCCAATGGCTGGTGACTGGAGGGGACCATTTGCAAGCTTGACACCTGTGCCATGGAGTCCAGAGTCTGAGGCTTTGTTGTATTGGCCAGAGGAGGGAAAAAAACGTTTAAAAAGATATTTTCATGAAGAGATGAAGAAGTAGGCATACACTGGTCTGCTTCCAAATCGGCAACAGATAAAGGGTCTCGTTTATTTATTTTTTAACCCGGTGCCAACTCTTCTTTATCCAGAAAACGCATTTACTTTGCTTCTTTTATTTCCCCCTTGAGACGGGCTCCCAAGGCCAGGGAATAAAAGGGGCCACAAGCCGTAAGCCATGGGTAAGCTGGCCTGCCATTCAGTATCTTTTCTTATACAACATTTATTTGTAAACTGATCAATAAACTTTTCTTATTTTGTGTGCTCCTTTGGAACTCTTAGCAGCTGCCTGCTGAACCATGAAGAAACTTAAAAGAGCGATGATCTCCCTTCCACACTGCCTCTTTTCCCCCATAGAACCCGCAAGCCAATCTGTGGTGTTTATACTCAAGGCCCCTATGAAGCTAATCTGTATGGAAATAAAGGATAGAAATATTCAGATTGAGTTTTACTAAGTGAACCTGAGGTTTTTCTGTTCAGCAAAATCGGCCAGGTAAATGAGTTTCTGATACAGAATAAATCACTCGTATGAAGGCCTGTATTTCCCTTTTGCCATTTTGCTTAGAAGTGAAGAATTCACAGCCTTCTGCATGGACTGTGGAAAGCCCAAGTCCCTCCCTCCGAGGCTGTTCCCTGAGCTGGACTCATTTTCCTCTTAGGGTCTGAGGGTCCTGCTCTCCCAGCCTGGGGCTGAAGCTGCCAGGGCTCTTCATAAATTGCTGAGGAAGAGAGAAGACAGGACAAGGGTCAGGGATACACTGACAGAGCACTTCACAAGCCAGACCCCGGGTCCTCAGTCAGGGAATCTTGAACGTGAAAAGGATAGTGTCTGGCTTTGACTAATAGGTTGTGGTCGCACAGTTATTGTTGTAAATGTGCAGAGGTGCCGTAGGGGAACATAGGAGGGGATACCCACCAGCAAGGCCTGTGGCCAGGCCAACCTTTCTGAAGCACTTGATTCAAGACTAGGTCTTTTCATTCATTCATTTACTTGGTCATTAATTCAACTAATGCCTATTGAATGCAGGTAGCTTTTTAGGAAGATAGCAATGGACAAGACAGACAAGGTCCTTTCTCTCAAGAAGCAGTAGTCTTAGTGTGTCGTAAAACAATACTCAAGATTTGGGCAAGAAGGAAGTGGAGAAAAAGAAAGGCAAAGGCATTTCGGGTAGAGCGAACAGCAGGTGCAAACACAGGGAGGCGAGAAGTAGCTCAGTGCTCTCTGCAGCTGCACCACTGGGTTCGTTATTACTTCACTGTAACGGGAGGCTGGAAATGGGAAGAAATAATCATGGCAAAGGCCATGTCACGAGTTTGTCTAGTAGGTAGTAGAGAAAAACTAGAATCTCCTCTCTTTTATGACTCTCCCATGTGCTTCTTCATTGTCTCAGGTGGGGAGGAAAGTAAATCTTATTTTATTTTAGAACAAATTTTAGAGCACATCTTTCGTAGACAGCTCTTTGGTTCTGTACGGCCAACATATTTCAGTCTGTCTAGGGACATAATGCCACGTGGCAGAAACAAGGGAAGCAAAGCCATGGACAGGTACTGACTTGGTCTTGAGAGAAGACCATTGGCCAAGGCCACCCACCTATGGCAAAGTGGTTACAGACTCGTTGACAGAGCTTGCATAGATGTGATTGAGTCCATTTAGTCCACGTAGAGAATCCAGCTGAAGGGGAAGCATCTGAGTGTGCTCTGGTTTCTGAATCCTGAGCCATGAATAGCCCTTCCTGAATTATGAGAATTCTGCCAGGAGTGAAATCAGCTCCTATTAACTGACATTTATAACTTAAACCATATGAAACTGTCAAAAGATCAAAAATGACAATTTCATATGGTTTAACTAGTATGTTGCAGGGACAGTATGGGGCTCTTGATATCTATCATCTCCCCAGATCTCACATCCCCTAGCTGAGGTATATACTTTGATGATCCTCACTCCATAGCTGAAGAAATTTGCAGCTCAGAAAAGTGATGTGAATTTCCCAAAGCCACACAACCAGAGGAACCGGGACGCGGGCTTAAGTCTGTTTGACGTCGAAGTCTGACTGTGATTGAGATACAGGGGATCTGTTCTCTCTTTATGGGAGCCTCTGGGGCCATGGAGAGCCCCATGGCCTGGGTGGGCCCAGCTGGACCTTTTCTACTCTGCAAATCAACCTCCGTGCTCTGAAGCCAGCCTGACTGTGGGTGTGCCAGTCCCCTGCTTGGACAAGACACAGACGTCTACTGAAGACTTGGCTTCTGATGATGGGGAAAGGCCAGGCAGGATTCTGGAAGTGTTTCAGAGGTGACTCAGTCTCTACTGGGGTTTCTCTTAATGAGTGTCTCAGCACCTGTTTTCCCCACCTCACTGCAGACCCTGTTTTGTCAGAAAGTCTCCATGACTGAATTGTTGACGTCAAATCTTGTAGAGCTGCCAGCCCTTCCCCAGACCCCAGCCCGCCGAGGGTGAGAGCAGTCAGGGTGGGCAAGGTCATGCTGGGGACACCAACATCTTGCAACTCTCAGAGCCTTAACATCATTTCTCCTTGGGTCTCTCTCTTTCCCTCTGTCTCTTTCATGCTGCATCTTCAGCAAGGGTCCGCCGGGAGGCTCTACCCATCAGAGTCACACAAGGTCCCTGGCTGAAGGAGGCTTCGTAGCAGCATGTGCTGCTACAGTCCTCTTGGTGTAGGGAGGGGACACGTCCAGTTGTGCACTGGCTCTCACAGCTTCCACAAAGAAGTGACACACATCACCTATGCTCGCACTTCACTGGCCAAACCCAGTCACTTGGTCATAGCTATCCTAGAAGCGGGTGGGGAAATACAACCTTACCGTGTGTCTGGGAGACAGAGCACAAGAGGTATTTGTTGAGAGTGTCAATGACTTCTACAGCTGTTCAACGTAGTGCAGAGGAATGGGGGCTCATCCCTCGGCCATTAAACACGGCTCTGCCAGACATGCAGGCTCATGAAGGCTGGTTCAATAGGACAAGATTCTGAACCACGCAAACTCTAACAAACACAGAAATCATGAGGGCACCTCTGAGTGCAATCCCATCACTGCGTGTGGCTATTGTGGTAAGAGGCTAGGATCCAGTGAGCAAGGAGGCTTTGCTTTCCAGCACGTCTCTGTCTTGCTAAGGCATCTCTTTTCCCTTGGTCTCCTACCTCAAGTAAGCCTGGGCCCAGAAAGTAGCCTTACTTGAATAAGTGATCATAAAAGTTAGACATTACATATAAATAATCCTTCTAGAGGAAAGTCAATGGTAATTTTATGGGAAAATATGCCAAAATGCCATTCTGGGATCTCTCCCCGAGTTAGGCAAGACAAATAAACATTCTGAAAGCTTGCTTTGAGCAGATGTCAGTCACTGGGATGAGTTGCACGCTCTAAATTGATGACATTTAATGTTCATACCAAATAAATTAAAACTGTTTATATGTAGTTTATGTCTTTATGTAATAGAATACATTGATGAGTTCTTACAAATTCTGACGTGTCTGATGTGAATGCAGAGAGCTTATAGGCAATACTAGGAGTAAAGTAATAAAAAGAGAAAGCTACTGGTTTACTGTATATTGTGACATTATGTCACAATATACAGTAAACCATTTGCTTAAACTCCATCTAACTCTGGAGGAGATAGAGCTAGTGGGTAGAGATTTACATAAAGTTTTGATGCCAACACAAGCTGTCTTCTCTTGCTGCTTTTCTTATTTAAGCCAAATGATCAGGCCTAATGTGAATACAAAGAAGTGAAAGTGCTGAGAGCATTTCACAATTATTATTATTTCTACCAGTAGTATCAATCATTTCTACCAGTAGTATCAATTGTATCATCAAGAAGTGTTTCTTTAGCATCTACAGTGTGCTGTATATTGAACACTGGATGACGTGGGTGAGGTCCTTGATCTCATGGAAATTATTTTCTAGTGGAGACATGGACAGTGAGTGAGGAGACAAATACTGGTATAATGGAATTTCAGGTAATAAGGCTCTTTTAAAGAAAAACAGTACAAGGAATGAGGTTGATGAATGACATGTTGGCTTTAGGGTGGTAGTCAGAGATTCTTCTCTGAAGAGGTAATATTTGGGCCAATAAATGAATGAAGTAAGTGAGTAAGTCATTTAAAGGTTTGGAGGAAGAGTTGCAAGCAGGGAGAACTACAGATACAAGGGCTCCGACTTGGGAATGAATCTCGTTTGTCTATAAGCATTAAGGCCAATACAGTAGATCAGAGCTAGTGAGGCTAGAGTATGGGAGGTGAATCCAGAGAGATAAGTGAAGGAAGATCATGACAGCCAAGGTGAAGAGTCTGGATTGTATTCCATGCTGTTACAGAATCACTGGAGTTTTATGAAAAAAGAAGTGACGTGATCCAATTTACGTGTATCTTGACCAAGCTCACTCTGGCTGCTGTGTGGAGAATCGACGGTAGGGCCAAGACTGGAAGAAGGGAGACCTCTTAGGATATTTCGCGGGTCCAGCTTAGAAATCATGGTGGCCATACAGGTGCTCAGAAGAGGCAAATGTTGATATATCTTAAAGGTAAAGCCAACAGGACTTGCTGATGGGTTGCATGTAAGGGTGATGGAAAGAAAGGAAGGCCAACCTCTTCATTTTTTAATTGAGCAACTGAGTACAAGGCAGCAGCTTTCACTGAAAGAGGAAAGAATGAGTTTGAGAAGGGAAATCATGAATTCTATTTTGCATCTCTAATGTTTGAGATGCTTATTAGGCATCCAAGTGGAGATAACAACTATGCAGATGAATATATGAGTCTGGAGTTCCAGGGAGACATCATAAGTAGGTATAAACTTAGAAGTCATCAGCAGAGAGTTGATATTTAAAGCCAAGAGGCCATATGAGGTCATCTCATATGGTCATGAGGTGAGAATGAGTTGTAGATATGGGAAAGAAGAGGACTAAGGTCAAAATCCTTGAATGAACCAATATTAAAGATTGGGAAAAAACAAAAGAATTGGATGGGCTAGTGGTGAGGGAGGAAAACTAGGGAAGTCTAGTGACTGAAAAGCTAAGATTAAAAACAGGCTTTGGGAGGGACTTCCCTGGTGGTCCAGTGGTAAAGAATCTGCCTTCCCATGCAGGGGACGCGGGTTCGATCCCTGGTTGGGGAACTAAGATCCCACGTGCCGTGGGGCAACTAAGCCCACGTGCCACAACTACTGAGCTCGTGTGCCTCAACGAGAGAGCCCACGTGCCGCAAACTGTAGAGCCCACACACCCTGGAGCCCATGCGCCACAACTAGAGAGAGAAAGCCTACACAACACAACTAGAGAGAAGCCTGTGCACCGCAACAAAGACCCGACGCAGCCAAAGGAATAAGTAAAATAAATGAATATTTTTAAAAAGGCTTTACAAAGGAATGTCTTGACCAAGTGTACCAAATGACACTGAGAATTCAAAGACACTGCAGTCTAAGATAAGGGAATTGAGTTGAAAGAGATGAAACACTTAAGGGAGTTTCACAAGAGCTGTTTCAGTGGAACAGTAGTGAGGAAAGTTTTGAAGTTTGCTGAAACGGCGGCAAATAAATGGGTTGAGGTACTCTACAGAGTTGTGAGGTCAAGGGGAAGTTTCTTTATCTGTCAGTGGGAGATCTCTTGGCATGTTCAGATGCTGATGTGAATGATTCAGTTGATTGATGATGCAGGGGGTGGAGGAGTAACTTTGGGAACCAAGTCCTTGGATGGGTGAGGGAGGGTGGGTTTAGAGAACAGTAGGGATGTTTGAGTCATCATAGCAGAGAAGAGGAGGCTGTGTCTACATGTAGAGATTCAGGTAGAAAAGAGAAAATGCTCTTCTGATTGCTTCTACTTTCTCAGTAAAATAAGAATCAAGGGGGCTTCCCTGGTGGCGCAGTGGTTAAGAATCCTCCTGCCAATGCACGGGACACAGGTTCAAGCCCTGGTCCCGGAAGATTCCACATGCTGCGGAGCAACTAAGCCTGTGCACCACAACTACCGAGCCCGTGTGCCACAGCTACTGAGCCCACACACCTAGAGCCCGTGCTCCACAACAGAGAAGCCCCCGCAACGAGAAGCCTGTGCACCGCAACGAAGAGTAGCCCCGGCTTGCGGCAACTAGAGAAAGCCCACGCGCGCAGCAACGAAGACCCAACTCAGCCAAAAATAAATAAACAAACAAACAAACAAAAGAATCAAGGTCATCTATAGACAATGAGTGTTGGCTGCCTTAGGAGTGAGAAGACGTGTCAATAGTCATCTGGATAAACGGAAGGAGGTTTTGACTGGGGAAATTGTGTTTAGCTTTTCAGATGGTGCTTAAAGACCCACTTGTGATCTGTGGTCATACATCTAAAGTGAGGCAAGTAAACATGGTTGTAAATTTTCCTCTAGCCACGATCTGCTTCTCAGGTCCAGGCATAGAGCAAGAAGGGAGGTGAGTTTTAACAGAGATGAGGTTTACCATGGCAGCAACAGAAGGGGAGCAGGAACTGAAAGGGAACAGGGATTATTGTAGGGATGGACTGTGGAATCCAAACTGGAGAAAGGTGGGTGATAGTGTGTGAAGCTAAGATTGCGGTCTATGTGGTGTGTAAGCACTGTTTGTTGGAGAGTGTAGCTTAGAAGAAGTCATCTGTTTGTGGCTACAATGACTGATGGTTAAAACCTAGATACGGGAAATGGTGTGGCTATTAACAATATACAGCTTTGAGGTATATCTTTGGAAGAGGATGGCTGATGTGTGCTGGAGGAAAATCACTAGAAGGTCACTATCCAGGGGGAAGAAAATGTAACAAGAAAATATTGACATGTTATATTTAGACTGCAGCTACTGAAAAGAAAAAAAAAGTGGGGAGGTGGGAATGAATTCCTAACTTGAATACATTATTTTGACTGGTGAATCCTACCCCAATGCATTGACTCTTAGCAGTTTTGAGGTCTGCTCCCACAATTTGTTACTAATAACAAAGTGTTAACAGTGAGATAAGTGACTTTTTTTAAAAGAAAACAAGACAAGGCTAATCTTGATAATAATCTGACAGCGTATGACTCACGTTGGCCATTTTTTCTGAATGTGAGAGAAGAGATAGATTTAGAACAGGGTGGGAAATGCTATGGATTCCACAGCCTCTCTTGGCAATAATGCAAACCGCAGTGAGCAACCTTGAACTGATGTGCCGTTAATAGTTGCGGTGATTGTGCAGTTTTGTGGTATTGTGTAATTCCCATGTAATCTGCGGGGTTTCATGAGCATCTGGACAACCACCACGGGTGCATGTTAGTCATGTGAACAACATCCAGTGTGCGAGTCTTTGTGGAGACATAAGGGAGGAGGGTGTTGTGGGCTAAGCTGTAGGCAGACAATGCGGTCGCTCGTAGAAATGGCCCCGGTGAATCACACTCCCTGTGCACACACGCCTTTGCGACGTGCCTTTGCTTCTTCTCCTGCCTAGAAGTGGAGTTTATTTCTCCTTGCTTGATCTGAGCTGACCTTGTGGCTTGTTTTGACTAACAAAACGTGGTTGAAGCAACATGGTGTGACTTCTCAGTCTAGGCTTCAAGATGCCTTGTGGTTCCTGCTCTTGTTTTACTGGAATAGGGCTGCCTCCACGTAAAGGTCCAGGCTAGCCTTTTGGAGGAAGAGCCATAGGCAGTGAGAGGCCCTGCAGACAGCCGGCTCCAACAGCCAGACTTGTGAAGGAGGCCATCAACCAGCCACTATTAAGTGAACGGATCGACCAGCCCATTTAAGTCAATAGCTGACTGCTGCCATAGACAGGACCGAAATCAAGGCCAGCAGAAGAACCATTCTCCTGAGCTCAGCCCAAACTGGCAACCCCTGGAGTTGTGAGCTAAGGAGTGGCTATTGTTTTATGCCACTAAGTTCTCGGATTGCTACACAACAATAGGTAGTTGATGCAACCCATAAGAGTTACTAACAACCAAAACAATGGGAGGGAGAAGTAGCATTTATCGAGTACCTGTCTGGCGTTGAGTAACTCCTGAGAACATTGCCTTGGTTTTGCTCGACAACACCTCTGGGAGGAGGGATCATCTTCTCCCCAGGGAGGAAACTAGAGGTCTAAGAAACTTAGTAATTGGTCCAAAGTCACACATCCAATGAGTAACAGAGCTTAGATAAAACATGCCCAAATCCCACTCTTGAAATGTATCAGTTTCACAACCTCAACTCATAGAACATCTTCATAAATTTTGGCATACCTTTACACTATCTAAACTATTATTTATTTAAGAATATATTTTTTAATTGGATCACTTGAATAAGTGACTAAACAAATAAATATATGTAAAGCAGAGCCACTTCGTTACTAGGACACACGGCCGCGGCTAATGTTAACTGCATGCTTTCCTCCAGTGAACTCCCTCCTGATTGCTTTGCATGAATGAATGGATTTAATCCTCACAGCAGCTCAGTGAGGTTGGAGCTACTGTCTTCATCATCCCCATTTTACAGATGAGGAAAAGGAGGCAGGGGAATAAAGAGTTGCTCAGTCATGTCACTTGTGCTTCTGGCATCTAGTGGGTGGAGACCAGGGATGCTGCTTCAATATCCAACATTGCACAGCACAGCCTTCCCACCCCCAGCAAAAAATTATCCAGCCCAAGTGTCAACAGCGCCAAGGTTAACAAACCCTGTTTCTGCCTTTCTAAATGGTAAACAGAAGCAAGTATCACGTGCAGTCACTAGAAACTCTGCAAAAACCAAAGCTGAAGAATCTCTCGAGAAACTGTTGCTTGCCAAGGCTAAGAGCCTCGTGATCTCTCCTTTTGTTGAAAAAGCGATTAGCAAAACGTTAGAGGTATGGTAAAGGCTAGCACCCTACAGAGACTTTCTCCTTGGTGTAATCAGAGGATTATAAGAGACTTAAATTGGAATGAAATCTCCTCATGTGATTCTAAGTTATTTACACCGTGTCTGTGTACCTACCAAATCAGCCCACAACCCACTGGCGCATAGCCCATCTGGGGAAATGTGATGCTCTACCTGGGTGGGCAAGCTGTGCTCTAGCTCATCACCTGTTTTGTAAATAAAGTTTTATTGGAACATAGCCACACTCATTCATTTATGTATTGTGTATGGCTGCTTTTGTGCTACAAACAAGAGTGGCTTAGTGGCCGTGGAGCCCGTTTTGCCTTCACAGCCTAAAATATCTACTCTGGGATGATTGACAGAAAAACTTTGCAGCCCTGCCTAGAACTATGCTTGGTCCATAGCAGGCACTCAGTAAATATTTGCCGAATGAGTCAAGCCCAGGCAGACACCGCTTTGGGCTAAAACCCTCTTTCTCAGTTTCTCTTTCCTCCCTTTCTAGTGGCATTCCCTTCCTCCTGCTCCATCCCACTTGTCCCTACTTAATTCATTATTTGTTAGTTTGTTTATCTCTTTTGCATTTCCGTTTCTCTCATCACAAAGCCATGGTTCCATTCTTAGAACAAACACTTGTCGGCTGTGTAGCTGGTCACTGGGAGCTGCTCCGTTGTGGGGCTCAGAGGTATAAATGGATCTCCCTGTAAGGCGATGGTGGTGGATCACCAGCATCTCAGGAGTTTGAGCTGTTTGTTCCCTTTCTCCTCGTAGCTGTTGGCATTCACCACGCTCTCTCAGTTCCAGAGCTAAGGGATATATAATAGACGCGGGAAGACCTATAAAAGTAACATCTGAAACTGCCGCAGAGCTGAGTATTGATTTATTCATTACTATAAACTTTTTGTCATTACTGGGCAATTGCTCTATCTCAGGAAGAATTGATAGATGTGGTTGGGAGCTGCAACCCACTGTGCAAAACTTTTTCCCTCTTCTGTAGTTCCCCGTAACTATTCTAAAGAATCATTATTCCTTATTACGTGGTTCTGGCATGCCACCTATTTAGATAAATGCGTGAACAAGTGTGCAGTAAATATTCATAGTGGCCCATGTGTCAACGATGTATGTCACTAATTAGATAATTTAGTGGCTCAAATAAATAAATAAGAAAATAGAAGCACACCCAGGAAAATAGTGAAATAAAACACAGACTCCTTGTAGGAATCTAGGCAAAAAAGGACAGGTTTTTGGGCTGTAGGATCATGTTATATGTTGGAGGCCAATCAAAAGGTCACAAGAGGGCTGCATGAGGCTGCTTACACATGGGAGAAAGCCGGACCCATGTGTGCATAACATCTAGTTGGGTCTTGTCAGCAAGCCACACACTCGTTACCTAGGCAGGTCTGTTCTGGAGGGTCTCAGGGGGTTCAGTGGCCCTTTGTCTCTTCCATCCTCTTTGTTCTGTTGAGTCTGCTATTAATGATCCCATTAATACAAAGAGAACTGGGCTCAGAGTCTGAAGATGATGAGTTCAAGTCTGACTCTGACTCTGACCAGAAGTGGATAAGTTCCTTATTCCACTTGGGCCTCAGTGTTCTTATCTGTAGAATGGGAATTGTTATAATTTTGATGATAATGACAATGACGGTAATGGTGACACACAAATGAGGTAATGGACATGAAGGCCCTTTGCAAAGTTCAGAGTTCCAAACAGACATCAAAACAGGTTGGTTTTTTTAAAAAAATTAATGATCTCAAAGAAAGTGAACTAGGCAGACAGAGCAACTATTCAGAGAATCAGGAAATGAGGATCTACTATTTATTGGGGGCCATCTTTGTATTATCAGGTGTTGAGCTAGACTCTCGTGTAGGTTATCAACTGGAGTCCAACTGTGTGAAGTAAAGGATACTTTTCACATTTTCAGGATGGGGAAACTGAGGATGAGAGACATTCCGTATACTTTGCCCAAGACCACAGATCTAGTAAGTGATGCCTGATGAAAATCTACATCTCTCTGGCTTTATCCCCATGTCCTCTATGCTACTAGTGACATGCTGTGTTGCCTCCAGGTTTAAATTTAAAAGACTTACTTATTTTATTTCTTAGAAATCAAAGTCAGGACTTTAATCTGTGTTGTCCAGATAGCTTGACTGTCTTGACCAAACTCAAAGAGTGATCTTCCTCAACTGAATACATCAGAGTTCTGTTTATACAAATGTAGCTATCCCAAACAGTCAGTTTGATTAAGGTCCTCTGTGGAGGCCTCCTGATGTGGTGTTAAACAAAAATAATTGGATCTACTGAATTCTGCAGTCTGACTGGTTAGCCCCTCATACATGGATCTGGCTTCAGCCTTTTCCAGTGGTGTGTTAGAACCCGAGGGAGATGGATTCACTTTGTCAAACAGCTAAAGCCAAGTCTTGTAGACATGCCTAAACTAGTCATGGCCTCATCTGGGCATACTAACTGCTTAAGTGTAGTTAGGGGAAATCCTGCACAGTACCATTAAGCAATCATATAAAAAGTAAATGTATGCGTATCGGCCCTAGTGCCAGCCAAATTATCTGATCAAGGGGCCACATTTCTGGTTGGGTTTACCTCATCAAAACTGAGAGCCCTCATTCATTTATTTAGCAAATATTTAATGTGCACTTGCTGTGTGTCAGTAGCAATGGAAGAGACTGGGAATGCAAGGATGAATTAAACTTATGCGATTGTACCTATTCATGAAACCCTGGTTAAGACCCCCTGCTGTAATAGTTGAACAGTAAAAATGTAGACGGATGGATGGGTGAATCCATGGATTTGTGAATAAGTGGATGGATAGATGAATTGTTGGATGGGGAAATGGAAATGTCTTAAACATCTCGGCACTTTTATTTTTTTTAATTTTTATTTTTATAAATTTATTTATTTTTGGCTGCGTTGGGTCTTTGTTGCTGCGCGTGGGTGCAGGCTTCAGTAGTTGTGGCACTCGGGTTCAGTAGTTGTGGCTCGCGGGCTCTAGAGCGCAGGCTCAGTAGTTGTGGCACATGGGCTTAGTTGCTCCATGGCACGTGGGATCTTCCTGGACCACGGATCGAACCCGTGTCCCCTGCATTGGCAGGCGGATTCTTAACCACTGCGTCACCAGGGAAGCCCTCTAGGCATTTTTAAAGCTTCCTTCTGACCCACAAGAAAGCTCAGAACTATTTATTAATATCTCTGTGACTAACTTCAGTACCAGAAGGAATCTCCAGTTCCAGACTCTTGTCTCTAGTCTAGTTTCTGTCTTGTAGCCAAGTCCTTCCCAACTATCATTTTGGTTGCACTCTATGCATGGACTTGAATCAGCATTCGTCTCTACTTCTCTCTTTGAAACTCCCTGGGATCCACCCAGTAACCAATTCAGGGCCCACAGGGGTGGAATTCTACAGGTTGGATAAATAAATAGATGCCAATCAATGGGAGATTGGTGGGTGGTTGGGGGAATGGGAACCATACTGTTCATCCTTGTTCTTCTAACATCAACAGCATTGCCTGACTCATAACAGGTGATTATAGATTTCGTAAGAAGGTGATTAGGTGATTGAATAAGTAAGCAATTGAGAGACTGAGTGAAGAAATGGTGGGTACTGAGTAGGTGATGAATGGAGACATGCACCTATGCATGAATAAATGGATACCTCCCTGGGTTCGTTATTGAGTCGGTGGGTAGGTAAACAGAGGAATTGATAAGTAGATGAATGATTAAAAGGGCGTATATGGGTGGATGCCTGAATCAATAAATGAATGAGCGGATGAGGGATGAATAGATTAATGGATGGGTGGCTGTATGGATGTACAGATGCCGGGATACAACTTGGGAGGATCTAGAGGTAAGTGTGAATAAAAGAATGGACGGTGGAATGAATGTTTAGATTATAGCTTTAAAGCCTTGGGCACTGAGAGAGGGCAGGCTGATTCTTAAAATCTGCCCTGATTATGGCCAAAGTAAACAATTCTCTTGGTTTAGGGGAATGAGGCTGCTGGCTTAGGAAAGATTAAGGGCATCACACATAAGGGCATGGAAAGTCTGACTGGCTGGCCAGAAGAGTGATAATGACTCGTGGTTTCCAAGCACTGTTTATAAAATAACCAAAGAGGCAATGAGTGTGTTTCTTGGGTTCCTTGAGGCCACGGTGAGGCGGGATGTAACCTCAGCAGGCATAGCCTCATGTGAAAAGCCAGCCAGCGAGCAGTGCATGACTGCCTGGAGCTTAGAGCCCCACTGTTAACTGGACAGCCTCTCTATTTTCTGCTTTCCTTTTTCTGTCTCTCTTCCTTTCTCTTTCTCCTTCCTCCCTCCTTCTTTCCTCCCTCCCGCCTTCCCTCCCTTCCTTCCTTCCTCCCTTCCTTCCTCTCTTCCTTCCTTGCTTTCTCACTGTCAGACAGGGATGACCCAAGGCCAGGAAGCAGAGCCCTCTGGAAACCGACCCATGCTTTGCCTTGCAATCTGGAACTTCACCCAGGAGGCCAGTCTAGACTTCCAGCTGAGCTGGCGGGATGATTTACCTCATTTGTGTTCAGGTTAACGGAGGGGAGCTGTGCCATAGTGGATGGGCAGAGGGCTTAGAGCCAAACAGCTATTATTGTCTGGTGACCTTGGAGAGTTTCCTAAACTCTCCAGCTCTGCTTTTCCTGCTAAAAGTAATGGAGAAAGGGTATAAAATGAAAAACACTTGCTTCATATGGTTATCGTAAGAATCGAAAGAGATAATGTGAAAAAGTCAGTACCTGATTGGTGCATTCTAGATGTCTTATAAAAGTTATTCTTTTTTGTTGTTAATTGCTAAATGTCTCTTCTATAGTTAGGGCACACCAGCCCATATGAGACCTGGGTATGGGTTAGGTATCAGGTGGGCTCATTCATCTGGTCTGTTGAAGACTTGTGGCAAACAGTTACCGTAAGATATGGCAATGACACAGATATTCAGTTCTTTCAATATGCCCCAAAGAATCGAAAGCCAGAACTCAAACAGGTGCTTTTGCACCAGTGTTTTATAGCAGCATTATTCACGCTAGCAAGAAGGTGGAAACAGCACAAATGTTCATCGACAGATGAACGAATAAACAAAGTGTGGTTTTTTTCCAAACAATGGAATATTATTCAGCCTTAAAAAGTAATGAAATTCTGATACACACTATGACATAGATGAACCTTGAAAACAATATCCTAAATGAAATAAGCTAAAGGACCAAAGGATGATTATTGTCTGATGCAGTTATATGAGGTAAATTCATAGAGACAGAAAGTAGATTAGAGGTTACCAAGGGCTGGGGGCAGGGGGGATGGGGAGTTATCGTTTCATGGGTACAGAACTTCTGCTTGGGATGATGAAAAGTTTTGGAAATGGACAGTGGTGTTGGTTGCACAACAACCAACACTTTATGCCACTGAATTGTGTACTTAAAAATCATTAAAATGGCCAATTTTGGGCTTCTCTGGTGGTACAGTGGTTGAGAGTCCACCTGCCGATGCAGGGGATGCGGGTTCGTGCCCCGGTCCGGGAAGATCCCACGTGCCGCGGAGCGGCCGGGCCCGTGAGCCATGGCCGCTGAGCCTGTGCGTCCGGAGCCTGTGCTCCGCAATGGGAGAGGCCACAGCGGTGAGAGGCCCACATACCACAAAAAAAAAAAAAAAAAAAAAAAAAAAAAAGCCAATTTTGTTGTGTATATTTTAATCTGATTAAAAATCGCCCGCAAAGAAACCTAAAAAAATAACACAACAACCATACTTGTGCCCCTGAGCTACAAGGATGAAGACACTGGTGCATTCCCATTCTTGGGTCAGAGAGCCTGGCTAAGCTAGTTAATCTCAAAAATATATTTAAGCTGTTCTAGCACAGCTTGGCTTTCTAGGATGGGAGGCAGGGGCGATCAGCATTAGTGGTCCTTTCGCTCATATTCCTACAGGCATTGCTATCTTATCATTAATCTCATTGGTTTCAATGAGATGGCTGTTTACTAACTGTGCTTCAGACCATCCAGCCCCATAGAGGGCAGGATCCTTCCAGGTCCCAAGATGAGTTGCTGGTTCTTTAGATGTGCTCAAGTTACACCCTGAGCTTTTCCTCACATAGCACTTGCATGTTATATAGTAATTGCTTGTGCAATATCTTTCCTCCCCCTTAGACATTACGATCTGTAAGGAAAGAGCGTGTGTCGACTTGTTCACTGCTGGATGCCAGTAACACACACATAGTAGGGACTCCAAATAAAATGTTAAAAAAAAAAAAAAAAGAATGCTCAACTTGGTCTTATTCAAAAAAAATCCAAAGAGAGGTTTTGTTCACTATTGAATCCCCAGCTGCTAGCACAACGTCTGGAAGGAGAGGAGAAGGATTTAGTTGGGGTTCTTTGATTATAAGCGATAGAAGCCAACTCCAATGATTTTAAGCATAAAATATGAGATGTGTTGAAAGACACTGGATCGGTCACAGATTACAGGGAAGAGCTGGACCACCAAGACTTGGAAAGGACGGTGGCCGGGAATTCACAACCAGTCCCTTTAGCACAAAGACACTGGAAATGATTTAGTTGCCATCGCCTTTTGACTGGATGATTTTACTCAAGGTTTACATTTCTGAAAATGGAAGAGTGACTGGCCTAAGGTCCTAACAAAAGGACAATGGACCCTGAACAGACAAGAACAACAGTGATGATGAAGGGGTTGATGTTAAGACTATTCTCACTCCCCCCATCATCTCCCAGAAGCCTTGAAGACCATCTTACCCCATCACCCTTCCTGTTCCCAGATACTTAGGAGCTTTGAAAACTTGCCTGCGTCAGACTGGGGAGGCCACAGAAGGAAGCAAGACTTTTCTGGCCCAAACAGAGAATGGCATACGTGGAAAAGCCAAGCCCTGCTGGAGTCCTGTTACAGTATGTGAAGAGCCAGAGCCTCAATTATGGGTACTCTGAGGGCAGAATTTCAGACTTTGCTCTGGCTTTTGTCAGCTTAAGACTCTTAAGGTAGTTTGCACAGAGATTTGTATGTCTGAATTTTTCCCTGGCAGGTTCTCATTATAACCTAGATAACACAAACCCTAAATATTTGTGGTTGGCAACAATGAGGAATTTTCAAGTTGTCTGACATCTTCTAACTGTGCAGATCACCTCCCAGGATCAGCATTCGGCCCTGAGACAAAAGGAGACAGAAGGATGGTGGGAGATTTTTCCATGGTTTGTGCAATGTCTGAGTTTAAGCTCCTCTAACACCTTTGATCTCTCTCTCTCTCTTTCTCTCTCTCTCTCGCTCTCTCTCTCTCTCTCTCTCTCACACACACACACACACACACACACACACACCCTCCAAACCTTTTTGCCCTCCAAAGGGTTCTCTCAGAGCTAAGAAAAGAAAATGTTGATGTCAACCATTGGTTGGATGGTGTCACCTAACCTAGTGTCACCATCAAACTAATGCCTTCCAACACTGCAGAAGAGGTAAGGGACACTTCTAAGTGAGGTTTTTGTGTTCTCTTTCCCTGGCGGTCTCCCGGCCATGGGTTATACCCTTTGCTTCCACGGCAAGCTGGTTTCATATCTTCCAGAGTTGAGCAAAACAACTGGACCACGTCGGTAAACAGAAGACTGTTTACATAAAAAATATAGATTTCCTTTAAGCACTTGGCTTAAGCCTTTAGTCAGTCATACTTACGTTATTATTGTTTATGTTCCCAGAAGTCAGCAGGAGGATGGCCTTGCTGCAGTGTATGTGGTTTCATGATTCACACTTGATGAGGCAGCTATCGCATGGGGCGGGGATGCGGAGGGGGGCAGAGTCAGGGAAGCACAGAGAGGATTAGAGCAAGCTCGCTTGTGGGATCCACGGCCTTAACGTAATGGTCCATCCAAGGACCTGGGAATTTCTGAGTCAGTCTTTCAAATTCCCAGACATGTTTATCAGTTTTGGGTTTCAAAACGGGCCCACCCAGAATAAAGCTCTGTTTGCACCTGATGTTTCGTTTTGGCTGCATTTTGGGAGATGCTTCTGAGCTCTGAGCTCCTTCCCCAGCTGTCAGCTTGACAATGTACTTGGCACTGTCCCTGGGTCCTGTGAGCGCCATGCGGTGACCTGCTCTGCCAGCCTGCAAGCAGCTACTGGCTGAGCTCCTTCTCTGCACAAGAGCTGCCCATCCAGATGTGTTTCTGGACTTTGGTGGTGGCGGGTGTTGGAGGAGGGGCATCTGATTCCCGGGGCCAGAGGTTTTCCAGCATGAAAACTTGGTGGGTCACCACCGTGAGTTCTCACCTATGGGCCTGTCCCCTTAGGGCCACGTTAGCGAGTTCAGAGCCAGATTTCCAAGACAAGATGAGGGAAAATAAGAAAGAGGACACACTCTCTTTTACGAGGCATTGAAACAGAACGGACGAGAACCTGTGTTTTGGAGACATTCAGATCTTTTTGTTTGCTTGATTCTTTGTTGTTTGTTTTGTTTTTAAGACCTGGCTCTGCTTCTTGTTAGCCCCATGGCTTTGGGTAAATTTCTTAACCTCTTTGTGCCTTATTTTACTCGTCTGTAACTGAGAGATACTCTCTACCTCAGAGGCTTCTTTTTTTTTTTTGGCTGCATTGGGTCTTTGTTGCTGTGCACGGGCTTTTCTCTAGTTGTGGCGAGCGGGGGCTACTCTTCGTTGCGGTGCACGGGCTTCTCATTGCGGTGGCTTCTCTTGTTGCAGAGCACGGGCTCTAAGTGCATGGGTTTCAGTAGTTGTGGCACGCAGGCTCAGTAGTTGTGGCTCACGGGCTCTAAAGCGCAGGCTCAGTAGTTGTGGCGCATGGGCTTAGTTGCTCTGCAGCATGTGGGATCTTCCTGGACCAGGGCTCGAACCCGTGTTCCCTGCATTGGCAGGTGGGTTCTTAACCACTGCGCCACCAGGGAAGTCCCATCAGAGGCCTCTGAGAAGATTAGATGAAATGATGAGTGGAAAGCACTGGGCATAGCAAGTGGTAAATAATAAGCTCATAATGCCTGGTAGCAGGACATAAAAAGTATTTTTATTATTAAAGGCAGCAAGCAGGGAAACAGAGAGGCTTCTGAATTGGGAGGAGAGTAAACCAGGAGGAATTTCCTGGGCCATGTTTCCCGTGGAGGCATTATGGCTTTGGTGTGAGATGCTGGGAATATTTCAAGGAGCCTCAAGTTGCCAACTCTCCTGGGAGTAGCTCAAGAACCAGAAGGATTAGGGCGTATGTCCACTTGGGACGCCTCGTCCTCTGGGACATCACAGAACCATCCTTTAACCAATTCTCTGGGCCCCTCATGTCCTGGACCCTGGATATTTTAACTTGTAAGCTTTCTTCGACTAAAGCTCTAGTCAGATACGGCCACTAGATTTGATTTAATATTTGGGGACAATGTCTGTTATCAAAGTCTGCTAACTTTGACCACCAGATCTCTACTCTGAAGCTAAAGCATTCATTCCATTATTCCTTTATTCCACAAATGTTTATTGAGTACCTACTGTGTGCCAGGCTTTGTACTTAGTGCTAAGGATATTAGGGTGAGTAAAACACACAAAACATTATCATCATGAACATAGATTCTAGTGAGGGAGACAGTTATAAATAATCATAAAAAGAAGTACAGATTATAGCTTATTATCAGTGTTATGAAGGAAAAGTATGAGTTGCTATGAGAACATATGGGAGGGTGCCTGAGCATCTGGGGTGACAGAAATGTCCCTCTGTGGGAATAATGTTTGAGTTGAAAAATGAGAAGGAATTAACAAGTCTAAATGGGCTGGAGATAGACAGAGAAGTGTCCTAGGGTGTTCTGATTGTCTCCTGCTGTGTGACAAATCACCCCAGAATGGTAGTGGCTTTCCCAGCACTTTATGATCGCCTCTCCCAGTTCTGTGGTTGACTGGGCTCAGCTGGGTGGGTTTTTGCTCGTAGTTGCAGCCAGTTGTTGACTGGAACTAGACTGGACTGGACATCCAAGATGGCGCCTCACATAAGTGGCAGTTGATCCTGGCTGTGGATTAGGTGCTCAGCTGGGCTTGTTCAGTAGAGCATCTGCATGTGGCCTCTGGGCTTCTCAAAGCATGGCACCTGGGATCCCTTGAGAGGGATCCAAGGGGTCCAGGGGAACCTGTATGACCTGGCCTCAGCAATTCCAGAAAGTCACTTCCGTCCCATTCTAATAGTCAAGAGAATTGCCGTCGCCAGCGCAAATTCAAGGACAAAGGAGAAATAGACTACACTTCTCAGTGCTGGGAAGGTATCAACATACAAAGAGGCAAGAACTTGTTGGCGGCCGTCTTGGGAACAAGTTACCACATGTGGCTTTTTGCTCTCGCTATTTGTTCGGTCTGAAATGATCCTCCCAAAATATTCACACGACCTGCACCATTTAGATCTCTGTTCAAAATAGCTCCTCCTCAAAATATCCTTCTCAAAGAGGGTTTCATTGACCTTTGTATCCAGTCACTTTCTCTACCACAACCCTGTTTAATTGTTTTCATAGTACGTATCATGGCAAAATTACCCTTTTGTTGGATTATTTGCTTCAATCTTCTCACAGTGACCCTCATACACCCATAAAACATAAGCTCCATGAGGCCACAGTCTTGGCCACCAGCGTATCCCCTATGAAGGTGCCTGACACTTTTGATTGACACTACTGAGTGAAGGAAAAGGACCCTAAGCAAAAAGAAATGGTGCATGCAAAGATCCTGAGGCAAGAAGCCAGCGCAGTGATCTGAGGCAACGGACAAAGCCACACGTGTTGGCACATGGGAGTGCCATGGGGCTCGGAGTAGCGTCTTGCTTGTCCACATCCAAACTGATTCAGCCCTGACCATGGCCACCATTTCTGAAATGCAAGAAGTGTCCTTATTTTCCGGTATATAAACACTCCAGTTTGAACATGTCTGTGTGGCCAAAATTATTTATTCCACGGACACATGGAGCCCACTGAATTTGGGCTATTTCCTACTCTTTCTAAAAATAACTGAAAGATCAACAACAGAAACCAAACAACTAAGCGATGGTCTGCTTATGTTCAGAGGAGAAGTTTCGCCCTTTTCCAGGTAGACACCAGGATATTGTTTCATTTATTTCTTACACTATCTCTATGAAGTTGATGTTTTAAACCCCTCCATTTTAATGCAGATGATGACCCCCCAGAACACAGGAAGGTTGCCCAAGTTTCTCCAGCCTGATACTGGTAGATGCTGGGTTCAAAGAGAGGTCTGCTTTACGTCAGAGCCCGGCAAGAGTGTTGGGTAATGGCTTAAGATGGAAGGAGAAAGAAATCAGGGGAGATGAATGTCTAAACCAAACCCCAGAATGATATATTTTCCCTGCGGCATTGAATCAACTTACTGAGCCCCATGATAAGTGGCAGGCTCTGATTATAAGGCAAGGATCTGATTCCTGCCTCAACTATGCCTGAATAACCACTAGTTAGGAATCATGAAAAGACCCAAACGAAGGCAGTGGGGATGAGGAGAGGGCTGCTGGTTGCCAGAGATGGAGGGAAAGGCCGTCAGAGGTGAGGGCACTTTAGTCAAGCCTAAACCAAAGCCATCAGAACATCTTGTTCGCGACCAGGCCGAGGGGAGGGGGCTGTGCTTGTGAACATTGCTGGCGCTCCGTCTGCCATTCCCCATCATTTCTAACCGGGGGTCACTCTTGGTGAATAAGAGCGTGTGTGTAAGTCACGTCAGGGGGCTTCCAGCTGGCTGTCACTTACACTCTCCGGCCCCGGGGCTCTCCCCACTAAACCCATGTGAACCATGGTCATTTCAATATTTTTCTGTGCTTGAATACCCTCTCACTTTAGATCTCAGTCTCCGTTTTGAGCTATTTTCCTCTTTATTTTTGCTCCATATAGGGAAACCTTAAATACATTTTTTAAAAAGGAGACGGCTATAAAAACTTTCCTTAAGTCAGACCATCTGTGTTAGTGGAAACTTTAGCCTTTTGTCTGGGAAACGAAATTTCTTTTTCTTGTTTTCTCCTGTTCTTTGGGAAATCCAGGGAATGAAAAAAAAAGAAGAAAAAAAAAAAAACCTGCAAAGAAAAAAAGCTTTCAAAGGAGAGCTGGAAACAAAAAAATTAAGATACCTAACAGATATTGCAGCCAAGTTTAAAGGGGGATAGATTGAAGAATTTGTATTGGACCTGGAGAGCCAATGGTATGTGTTGCTTATTTCTTACCTAGATTGTGTGTGCTAAAGCCAAGATCGGCTTCTCAGAATAAATTCTAGGTAGATTTGGAAGTTGAGGAGAAAAGTGGAGACAAATGGTGGAAGGAAGGGGAGAATCGTTCAGCCAATGTTGCCCATCGTTCAGATTGGTGTTCCTGGCCTCCATCTCTTACTTGATGCCCTTCAGGGTAACTGTGACCTCAGCTGAGCCCCTACCTGGCACATGATACCCAGAACCTTCAACTCCAGTTCTTGCCCACCCCAGATCCTTCTCTGGCTCATTACCGTCTTTGGCACCAAGTCTGACTCTGTGAATGGTGAATGAATCCACTAAAAATGGACTGCCAGGGCAATAAGAACCTCCCCACCCACGGGACCAGTGTGGCAACAGCTGATGACACTCCAGCGGCTGCCCTTAGTGGTGGCACTGTTGGACTCAGGCATGGATGGGAGTTGAAGCATCTCATTGTCCATCATTTGTTTAAAGCCAACTATGGGCAAGGTGCAGTGATATTATGCCCGTTTCACAGGAGAGAAAATTGAGGCTCGGGGCTGTTCACTCACGGGTCTTCAGTGGAAATGTGATTTCAGTCAAGGCCTCTCTGACTTCTAGGACTGAGTCAGTCAGTCATTTAAAATTGAATGTAGGAAAGGTCCAGCTGGAGGGAAGCTGTAACGTTATTCGTTCATTCGTCCGTTCATTCTGTACTTATCTGGGGAGTGCCTGGGAGGCTCACCAGCTGACTACCAGGCCCCAGGGCTGCAGAAATAATGGGCAAGATCTCTACACTCAGGGAACTCATGGTGCACCTGAGTCTTGCTACTCAGAATGTGGTCTACGGATCAGCGTCCCTGGGCTCCGGTGAGCAGTATGGGGTCTCAGGCCCCACCCCAGAGTCCTAAATTAGAATGGTCATTTTAAGCTGGTCTCCAGGTCGTTTGTGTGCACATTAAGATTTGAGAAGATGAATAAAACCTAAGAGCAAGGCAAATGGAGAAGAAAGTGGAAAATGGAAACTGGCCATCCAGGCAGTGGGCAGGCTGTGTGCAAAACATGAACCATCTGAGCACATTCAGGAAAAGCGGGTGATAAACCAGAGCAGGAGAGGATGTCTGCCTCTCACTGGCTGCAAGATCTCATCCCGCCTCAGTTTCCTCATTTGTAAAAAAAAGAGATAATATTAGTATCTGTTTCACAAAGTTGCAGTGAAGTTGAGTCAATCTCTGTAAAGTGTGTAGTAGAGCACTTGGCACATGGCAAGTCCAAGGTGTATTGGCTACTGTTATTGTCATTGTTATTCCTGTAAATTGGCTGTTCTGAAGACTTCCTGGGTGGGACACACTGCCCCCTTGAGGAATGTGCATTCAGAGTAAAAGATGGAACAAGCATGTTAGCTTGGCTGTTGACACTGAAGGCAAATGCCCAAGATGCTTTCTAATTGTCTTCAGGAAGGAGCCTAAGTATCACCTCCTCTTAAAACCATCCATGTATTTCTTCTTATGTTTTTATCAGTATGAACAATATTACATGTAATCATATAATTAATCATAGATAATGTCAAGAAAGATAATAGCCAATGTTTATTGACCGTCTATTACATGCAGGTACTGTGTAAGTCCTTGTACAAGCGTTGCCTCAATTTAATCCTCTCAAATCTCTATGAGGCTATGAGTAATCTCACCCCCATTTTCACACATGGGGAAGTCAAGGCTTGGCAGATAGAGAAGAAATCCATCTGTTGATGTTGTCATACAATGGAGGCACAGGCAGGATGCTACGGGGCAAGCACAGGCAGGGGCCATCGAATGCTCAGCCCCTCTCCAACTTCTCCCCACCTACAGCTCAGATGCCCATCCTCTGGTGCCCAATGTTATCCCTACAGTCAGCAAAATTCTAAAGATCTTCCCCCAAGATTCCCATCCTCTGATTATTTAATCGAATGCTAATCTAGGTACTGCTGGGAAGAGGTTTTGCCGAAGTAATCAGAGTCTCAAGTCACCTTAACACATGGAGATTATCCAGTTTGGCCTGACCCCATCAGATAAGCTCTTTAAAAGCAGAGAGTTTTCTCCCGCTGGTGGCAGAAGGGGAGTCAGAAAGATTTAAAGCACCAGGGGGACTTGACGTGCCATCTCTGGCTTTGAAGATGAAAGAGACCACGTGATGAGGACCCCAGAGGGGCTTCTAGAAGCTGAGAGTGGTCCTACTGATAGCCAGGAAGGAAGCTACACTTCAGTCCTACAGCAGAGAGGAACTGGATTCTGCCCATAACCTGAATGCATTTGGAAGCAGATTCCCTCCCAGAACCTCAGGATAGAGCCCCATCCACCTGGCTGACACGTTGACTGTGGCCTTGTGAGGTCCTAAGCAGGGAACTCCACTAAGCCCACCTGGACATCTGACCAATGGAAACAGTTAGGTACTAAATAGTTGTCATTTTAAGCCGCTAAATTTGCGGAAGTTTGTTACAGCAGTAGAAGACATACCGTAATACAGTCTCCATCCATGAAAACATCACACTATATCACACTGTTGGGTTTTCACTCCACAAATTTTTGGCTGTGAAATCAAAGGACATTGTTTTACTTTTCTCTCAAACAAGTAAACATAAAAGTGATAAAAGGATGTTTCCTGAAGGAAAGACTGGAGGGGGCATAGGTTTTTCTCCTTTTGATATTACACCTTCCCTGACTCAAAGTTCAACTTCTTCCCTTCGTCATTGTCTGGCCTTGAGTTTTTCAATCAGTCTCTCCAGGACTCACTGTTATGTCCATAAAATTGGGATAATCATAGGCTTATTGTATCATTGAGGATTAACTGATACAATACTCATAAAGCATTTTTTTTTTTTTTTTTTTTTTGCGGTACGCAGGCCTCTCACTGTTGTGGCCTCTCGCGTTGTGGAGCACAGGCTCCGGACGCGCAGGCTCCGGACGCGCAGGCTCAGCGGCCATGGCTCACGGGCCCAGCTGCTCCGCGGCATGTGGGATCTTCCCAGACCGGGGCACGAACCCATGTCCCCTGCGTCGGCAGGCGGACTCTCAACCACTGCGCCACCAGGGAAGCCCATCTCATAAAGCATTTGATTCACTGCTGAGCACACAGTGATCACTTGATAAGTGTTATCTGTACAACGGGATCTCTCCCTGGGTGGGTTAATGAATGAATAAATCCAGCAAGGAGGAGATAAGCCTGTTAACATCATCACCATTAACACAGCTCTCAGGTTTTGCATCCCAGGCCGTGTTTTGTACTAGGTCAGATCAACGCGTATTCCCAGATCTGTGAAACTGATGGATGATTCTCACAATGGGTCTGGAATGCAGAGGTATATCCTAAAGGAAATGGATGGGCAACCTAACTGCAGACTCTAATTGGAAACCGGGAGAACCACATGGCTCAGCTGGGATGACTCCGCAGGTGTTGGAACCACCAACAATTCGGTCATCCAAACTGCTAACTCAGCGAGTGGGCTGCTCACAGAGGGCCCACTGAATAACAGGACTGTCCATTCATTCAATCCTGAGCCAGCAGCCCCAGGTTGACAAAGCCAGACTCAACTCTAGCCTCATTTCATGGCATATGTTCATTTCAAGCCTTGCCAAGGAACCAAAGGTAGAAATCTACAAACATGTCTGCTGTTTTAACCAAGTGTGTAATACTCTTACCTTTTTAATTTTTCTAAAGGACAGGTAATCTGGACCAATATTTGTATGGCCTGTTTTTGTTGTTGCTTTTAAATCTAATGTGCTTTGTCAAAAAAAAAAAAAAACAGGTATCTTAAAAGAAAACAGTTTGTCACTGGGAAAAAAAAAACAAAACAGAAATATTTAATGTCAAACCCCAGCCCTGCACACAATGGCAACTGGATTTTATTAGAGCTGGGTACAAGCTGACGTCCTAAAACATGCTGTATAGGGAAAGAGGGAAGGTTTCATCCACACCCAGACAATGACTAGAGTCTCTCTTGCACTTTTCCCCAACCGTCTATTATTTGCAAAGCCCTCATGGAAGTGCCTTTTTCTACCTTTCTTCCCCTATATCCCTATTCTCTAATTTTAGCAAGTTAGAAAAGACCGTGGCACGCTGTGGAGGAGGAAGCTGGAATACTTGTAAATAACTGGCGGATGCAAAGATCCAATTCAGCTGAAGGGAAAAAGAAGAATGCAGGGTGCCGCGTGGTCCCTGCATGGGTGTGCATTCAGGGTCTGGCGCACAGAGGAGGGGACAACAGCAGAGAGGGCTGACCGGAACAATGGGCCGTCACAAATGCCATGTTATGTAACTGGGTTATTTGAATTCACAATTGTGAAGGCCACAATTGTAGGAGAAGGCGTGTCCCCCGGCTCCGTGGTGGGAGGGAAGCAGGCTCCTGTGCTCCCACCCAGGTGCCCTGGGAGCCGGCTCTGACCCTCCCGATGAGGCCAACAGCTGCCACTCAGGAGAGAAGGGCTGGGTTGCTCCTGGCATGGCAAAGGTGCCCAGTCACTGTGTGGAGCTGCACTTTTGGATGGTGGTAACAAAAGCAGGCAATGAGCGCATCAGATACCTTTCCTCATACAGCAACGGGCCATTGTGAATGACCCGGATATTTCCATTCACCGCATACTTCTTGAGCTCAAACGGTCTTCTCTGGGGCCCTCTAGAGAGTGCCTTCAGGCTGTAATTCACACGTTGCACTGCTGGGTCCAAGGACATGGACATGAATTTGCAGAAATTCATAGCCTCACAGGGAGTCAAGGAAAGCTGCTTGGGAGAGCTGAGCTTTGCAGGCAGCCTGGCCGTGGCCGTGGTAGAGACACCCAGGATCACTCTGAAGGCTACTTTCCATCGTGGTGGCTCGCGTGTAGTGCCTGATGAACCGGGCAGGAGCAGTGTAAAGACAGGCTTTCCCGGGCCTGCCTCCCAGTTTCACGTGAGCGCCCTGTTTGTAAGCCCTGAGCTGTGGCGACGGCGACGCCCAAGAGTGCCAGGGTCGCCTTCCCCACCCCCTCATCCTTGACCATCCAGCTCCTCAAACCCAGCTGGGATCTCCCTGCCTCTGTAACGCCCTCTTCAGGGTCCCTCCCCTAACCAGTCCCTCTTTGGTTACCATGCCCTCTTTCCTGGGATGTTTATTAGTTCCTGCACTCACTTCCCCCGCCCCCCTCTCCTGCTCTACTTGCAGACCTGCTCCCTCCCTAGAGTGTGCCCTGCCTGAGGGCCGAGGCCAGATCTTTCCACTTCTTTGTCTTTCATGTTCAGCTCTAAGGCGGCTTTATAATGTCCGAGTAATAAGAGTCTTTTTCCTGGATTCTGGGTGGTTGTAAAGAAGCTTTAGAATCAGTAAGCTCACTTGGCGGCAGATACAGGCTGAGTCCTCTCTTCCTTGCACTTGCGGTTGTGTTGCTGTTGTGTATTTAAGCTGGACATGCAGTCAGAGGCTTGGCTCTCAGTCTTCAGCGATTCCACCTGTCTGGGCAGGTTCTGTTGGAGGTGATTTGCAATTCTTATTGGAGAGCTTTCCAGGCAGGAAGGGCCATGGGAACAAATGCCTCAGGGATTTGCTCACTCACTGGTGTCCTCAGGTAGAAATAGAGGGATGATGTTGATGATGATGACGATGTTTGTGATGATTTTGGTGATGATGTTGATAACTTGAATGGGTGTTTCTGCAGTGCTTAAGAACTTTTCATTTCTTTCCATGCTCACACTACAGAAGATAAGCAGAGGGTAGGTATGATGATTATTCTTCTTTTTTCTTTCCTTTAAAGAAACACTTTATTGGGGTATGATTAACGTGTAGAAAACTGTATATACTTAATGTACACAACTCAGTGAGTTGGGGGAAGAGTGTACACCTGTGAACCCATTACCACCATCAAGGCCATAGACATACCGGTCACCTCCCAAAGTTTCCTCCCACTTCCTTTATTAGTGTTACTGTTAAGTTATTATTATTATTATTGTATGAACACTTAAGATCTACCCTCCTAGAAAATGTTGCATATACAATAGAGTATTGCTAGCTATAGGCAGTATGCTGTATAGCAGATCTCCAGAAATCATTTATGTTGCGTAAAACGTAAATAATGCGGGCTTCCCTGGTGGCGCAGTGGTTGAGCATCCACCTGCCGATGCAGGGGACACGGGTTCGTGCCCCGGTCTGGGAAGATCCCACATGCCGTGGAGGAGCTGGGCCCATGAGCCATGGCCGCTGAACCTGCGCATCCGGAGCCTGTGCTCCGCGATGGGAGAGGCCACAACAGTGAGAGGCCCGCATACCGCAAAAAAAAAAAAAAAAAAAAAAAACTTAAATAATGCCCCTCCCTCAAGCTCCGGGCAACCACCATTCTACCCTCTGCTTCTGTGAGTCTGACTATTAAAGTCACGCATCTTAGGGAAGCGACCACTGGTGCCCGAGCAGCGCTATATGTCCACATACTTCTCATCACTGCTTCCTGGTGTTACAAGCGTGTAAGCACATGCACCCTTATGTTCCTATGCACACATGAGTAGATACTTGCAGAGTTGGGTGTCTTACCTGTGCTATGTGCATGTGGTATGTGCTATGTGCATGTGGTATGTGCTATGTGCATGTGCTAGGGCATATCTTGTTTTGTCTGTTCACAATAGAATGTCTGTATATGTGTGCGCCATGTTTGTATGTGTCTCTCTCAACTTGGAAAAAGTATCAGGGTCCGAATACGGCCATTATTAACATGGTGAAAAGCTCCCCTGGTGGCAGGTGCCCCCACCCCTGGTTCCCTCCCTCCTTGTCCTCTTTGAAACAAGAAGACATTAAGTAGAGGCTGCCTTGGGTGGAGTGTGCATCCTCACCTTACCCCAAGCAGTACTGCAGAGAGAGTTGCAGATTTGGGGGAGGTAAACTTCCACCAGTGAAGACTTGCCTTTCAATGGGAAATTTACATTTCAATGCACCCTGTCATTGTTAATCTCAGACACTTGGCACTATCACCTACTTCCAGCCAGGCACCGCCCAGTCTGCAGGAGTCCATTGTAGACTCCAGGGCCCAGAGGCATGTATGAGTGTGCATATATGCAGATTTCACCGTCAGTGCCAAGGGGCCTTTTGTGTTACCAGGCCCTGGGTGGTGTCCCCTGAGACAGGAACCCTCCTGGTAGGAGCTGGGACTGCTGGGTGGCTTGTTCAGTCCTATTAAAGGTGAGAATACATTGAAGGCAGATGACAAGGTGAAGTTACCCTTTGTCTTATAAAGACAAACCGTTGACAGTTCAAAGAGGGAAGCAGGCTTCCTCGAAGTTCCCATCATTGCTCCCAATCCCAGATTCAGGGCACAGAAGCCTGGCTGGGGTTTATTGCTTTCCTTGATTGTCAGAAAGTAAGCTGCTTACTCCCAGGGTTTATTTTGCTTTGTTTTATTTTATTTCACATTATTTCATTTTGTTCAGATCTTCGAGTTCATGATTACTAGCCATGCCCTCATGGATCCTAGTACATAGGTGCATGTTAGACCTTTGTTTCTACCCCTTGTAGCTGCTCATCTTGTTTTGAGTCTGTATAAAATCTTCCTACTTTTTCAGAAGTTCCCATCTGACTTGAAAGCCCACAGCCTCTCTGAGAGCATCAAGCAATCCAAAAGGAGTTTTCTAATGTTTGCTGTGGGTCTGGAGCGTGAAAAGCCTTTTTGTTTTACACAGAGAGACACTGAACTCGGGATCTGGCAAAATGCCTGAGGCCACTCAGTAAGTAGCTTTAGGAGAGCCAAGAGCCTCAGTGTGACAGGCAAAAATATCCAATAAAAGTTTCAACTTGTAAACTTTGGCAGACCGCTGGGTGACGTGAAATGAACCATCTATCATGGAGGATCCATTCAGACAAGACTTGAGTCTTTATGAGTCTATCGGATGAATGTCAGGTACGGAAAATAGTAAAGGCATATAACAGTTACTGATTTTTGAAATTCTAAAATAGTGCTTTTTCCTTATGGAGGCAAAATGGCCAGAAGGTATAAAGGAGGAATTTTCTTAAACATTTATATTTTCATCACACAGATGAAACCCAGATTTCCTTCCAGTCTTTTTTCTCCTTGTGTAAGAATATGGATACTGGAGTTGGAGGAGGGCTGAGGTCTCAGCTGGCTGTGCGGCAGGGGAATACATTTCTGTTTTAAGCCACCCAGTTGGTGGTATTTCGTTATAGCAGCCCCAGGAAACTAATACAGTAAGATTCTTGTTTCTGTCCCTGTGTGAGCACTGGCCACCATTTTTGTTGGTTGGTTTTGTTTGGTTTGGCTTCTGAGAGAAAAAGCACAGGTCATAAGACGTAAACGTTTGGGATTCGTGAGCCGAGAGGTTGCCTAGGGGTCAACAAAGTACAAGAACAGCTCCTGGAACAGACATTAAATGCTATGTGTGTGCTTACCTGTTCCTCTTCCTGGACACACAGGGGGGCTTCCTGGGCTCCTTTAGAGTTAGGTTGATGACAACATCCTGCTGCCAGGCCTTCAATTTCTCTTTCTGCTGCCGTGACCTTGGAGGCAACTGCTCTACATGCACAGAGACAAGAGGCAGGGGAGCCATCCACTCCCCATCAGACTTTGTGTGCCTGAGAAATAAACTTTATTTGTGTTATGCTGGGATATTGGGTTTACTTTGTAATTTAGAAAATTCCTATCCCATCCTCTTACCCCACCAGGGGTTGTTCGCAAAAGGTTTAAAGGGGATGTTCAGGGAACTGAGAATACAGCATCATTGACCCTGGTGGCAGACTTTTAAAAGAAGTCCACACTCTGAGACCCATCTCCTCCTCCCACCCATATCCTTGCAGCTTGGAGAAAATGTCATTAAACAAAGCGCAGTAATTGCGGGCTTGGGCTCAAGAGTCAGAAATCCTGGATTTTAATATATACTAGCTACATGACCCGGGGCAAATTCCCTATATGCTCAGAACATCAGTTTGCTCATGTGTAAGGTGGGATGGTAGCAGCTGTCTCTTAGACCCTTTGAGAGGTTTCAACCCAATGTGATGGTAGTGGATAGCGTCCATCCACTGATAAATCATTAAGCACAGCGCCTGGCACCGTGTCAGTTTGATTACCGTACTTCTCTTACTTTATCAAGAAGGCTGATATCTTTGGTGATCAGGATGAGCTTCTCTCCCTGGTGGTTCAGAATCTTTGTATGTCTGAGCACCAATGGGTACGTACAAACCCATGAACTCCCTTCGCAGTTTCATATCTCTCTCTTAAAATGGACGGGATGAACATTGCCTGTGGACTAGGGTTTCCATGTTTTGTCCTCCAGATAGTGAAGGTTGGCTTTGCTACACTTAGGGACTTGGGAACGTACTTTAGAGTACATTTTAAGACAACATCATTGCTTATTATATCCAAAAAGAGAAGATACTATAGCAATGTGTTTAAATAAAACTCAATTAAAAAGTAGGGGTGGGTGGGTATTTCTTGATGTGGAAGAGAGTGATATTTCAGTTTAGATAATGGACATCAACATTTATGTTTAAAATGCTCTTCTTAAAGCTCTAGTTTTCACCGTTGACTATGTCCTGTTTCTTGTACCTGGAACAAACAAATCACAGTTTCTGGAGTGGGGCCCTGGGAAGATGTGTTTTTTTGAGGACCCTGAAGTGATTCCAGTGGGCAACCAAGTTGAGAAACACTCCTTTGGAGAAAACTTGATCAAAGACCCATAATAATAATTCTTACCATCTTGGGGGTGCAGTTGGCAAAGGCTTCTAGAATTTTCCAAGGCACTTTTTTACAAAGTGATGACGGGATAATTAGCATTCTCTCCATTTTTTAGATATGGAAACAGAGTCTCAGAGAGTTGAAAAATCTTGCCCAAGTTCACACAGTTAGGAAGCAGTGGAGTTAAAAATTGAACCCCGGTTTGTCTGCATACAAAGCCTTCTGCAGAGTGGACAGTCCCTTATTCTGCTGATTTCTCTTAGAATGGCTTAAGCATAATTCTGGTCATGAACATCTGAATCGGTTTGCTGCCTCTGGTGGTAAACCAAGTCATGAAGTTTTAGGAAGCAACATTGTGTTGCTTCCTAGAGGGAAATTAAGGGAGGACAGTTAAGTTCCCTCGCATTTTGTTCTGAAAATTCTGACGCAGAGGCCAGCCTGTTAACTGCATGGAATCACAGAAGAGAGGTGATTAAAATCAGGAAGAGTGAGAGAGAAGGTGCATCTTCTTGGGTGGGGTTTTTAAAGGACCAACTTCCTGAGTCATACTCTCTGCACACAAACCAACCTCCCCATCCACCTAAATGGACCCTCTCATAATTCTAAATGTGCTTTGATACCCCAGCCTTTGAAAATGCCTTCTCCTCGTTGGTCCTTTCCCCCAAACGACTCCTACTTTTCTTACAGGAGTTTAAGCTTTGTGGGTTTTTTTTTGCCTGTTCTGTTCTGTTTGCTTTCATGGCCAACAGTCCGCTCTGGAATGGCTCTTTTCACACTGTAATCCAAAGGTCACTAGACCTGGCATTGGTCCCACAAGAGGGTCTGCCTCTATAGGGCTGGGACTACATCACATCACGTTCATCTCGGTATCCCAAGGTCTGGATTCAAGAACACTGTCTGTCTCAGTATCCCAAGGTCTGGATTCAAGAACACCTGGCATTGGTCCCACAAGAGGGTCTGCCTCTATAGGGCTGGGACTACATCACATCACGTTCATCTCAGTATCCCAAGGTCTGGATTCAAGAACACAGGTGCATGACTTAAAGAAATGAACAAATGGAGAATCCATGGGGAGTTTGGTTCTTCTGAGCTAGGCCTAGAGAGTTCACAAACCAAGGAATCCCTGCTAGCCCTCCAGCTATATTAAAAATAAAAGCACCAGTGCAATGTGTGGAGCCATTTGCTGTCACCCCCTGGTTCATTGTATCATGGGAGAGTCACTTCAGCTTGGAGCCCAAGCCCCCGCTGAGAGGAGCATGAACGTACCATCCTCTGCCCCATTAAGAGAATGAGAATTCCGCCCCCCCCCCGCCCCGCCCCAGTAATTACAGGGTAAATGACTTGTTAAATCCAAAGCCCTCACAATACATGTCTTGACATGTAGTTCATATTCCTTGGGCAGTTTATCGCACTTTTGAGTGGTACATATTTTATAGAGAAAGGAGAGCTCTCCAATTAATAGTAATTGTGATCGAAGCGGTAATGTCCGTCTCCAGCCTCACTGCGCAAGAGGAGACTGGAAGGCCCATCTTAATTGCCACAAAGAGCTATGCCTATCCGCGGCAGTATATAAATAATAAATTAGAGGAAGGGAGAGCACTGCAATTCTTATGGTCTTCGAGGAGGTACAGATATTTATGTAGTGCTGATTGCTAAAAATCCTCTCCAAGTAATTATTAGTAAAAGCGGAATGTCTACATTTGTAAGGGAATTTTAATTAAGGGGAAGGTGACTCTCATTATGGGGAAGCAGTAGCATTTGGGGATTAAAATACAGGTCCAGGACTGGAGCATCAAGGTCTGATTGGCACCCCTGCTGTCGTTTGGACAGTGGCAGGAAACTCAATTCCTCCGGGTTCAGTTTCCCCGGGTTTTTAAACCAGGGGAAATAAAGCAGTTATAAGTGCCTGAAGTTCCATTGGATAAACAAGCCCCACAGCTGGAGGCTTCCGATCTGATTCAGCTCAGGATTGCCCAGTAGCTATGGGACATACCTCCACTCTTTTGAGCCTCACTTTCTTCCTCTGTAGCATTTGAATATCGCCATTTACACGGTGACTTCAGATGGAGAAATTGAGACCAAGTATGCAGGAGGACATGGGACCATTTCTGGTGTATTGCAGACTTTCAATAATACTGTGAGAACAGCTTTTGTCTATTGCTTCAATTTCCTTTGATGTAAGTACTTTGGCACTCATGATTCAGGAATAAGGAGGGTATTCATGATTCTTGACCCCCAAGCTACTCACCATCTACAACAGAATGAGGTTCTCTCAATTCTTCGTCACTCTTCATTTCCACAGTGAGTACAGAGGTTCCTAAATATTTATTTATTTTTGGTAGGGGTTAGGAGTGGAGGACAGACATAGATTCCTTTAAGGAGCTAATACAGGCCATGCAGTCTTTTCCCAAAAATTGCACATATTTTGCAGAATTCCACATTTCATGAAACCCTATGTTGACCATCCATGTACCTTCAGTTAAGGACCCATGGCCCAGAGGGCTGGGCTACAGAGATTTCCAGAGCTGGGTGCAGGAAATGGAGAAGCAAATGATCCCAGGTGACTTATGAACCCTAGGAGTGATGAGTAGGATCCCTCTTCCCCTGTAGGAAGATAAGTTAATTTCAGACTCAGTCCAGCCCCTTCTGTACACACCAAAGAGGAGGCTCGTATATCTTGGACATGCATCCACAGACAGATGGTCAGGGATTCTCATTCGGCCTGTGGGAAACACTGTTTAGTCTTGTCTCCCAACCATCCCAAATGTTAGAAATAATAACAGTTAAAGGGTCTGGCCCTTGGAAAAGAGGAACAAAATTCAAATAGAAGATGTAATGTGCAAGGAAATAGACTTGACAGAGGAAATAGAGACGTTTAAATTTATCTATCATCCCTTGACCAATTCAGAGGGACATCATAACATTAATATGAAGACAACTCTTGTTAAAAATCTGAGTTCTCTGAAATTAAATTTTCAGTTAGTTAAGGGAATGACTGGCAAAATTGTACAATTAAAGATCACATTAGCACCCTAGAGCAGGGGTTGGCAGATTTTTTCTTAAAGGACTGGAAGTAAGTATATGCCGTTCTTTGGGCCACAAGGTCTTCGTCACAACTATTCAGTTCTGCCCTCGTATCTTGAAAGCAGCCACAGACAACAGGTGAATGAATGAGCGTGCTGTTTTCCAATAAAATTTCGCTTGTGAACACTGAACTTAGAATTTCACATAATTTTCGCATGTCACAAGTATTCTTCTTTTCATTTTTTCTAACCACTTAAAAACGATCAAGCCATTATTAGCTCAGGAGTTGTACAAAAATGTCTGATGGGCTGGGTTGCCTGCAGGCCGTAGCGTGTTGACCTCCAACATAGAAAATGAGGCTGAGTGATTTTTTAAAAATTTATTGGAAATGGGCAGCGGTGTGGAAATTCTGAGGGAGGAAAGAAAAGTTGAAGATAGATTTAGCTAAAGTTTCTTTCTCACTGAAATTAAAAATGTGTTTATTTATTTGTTGTCTGCAGTGGGTCTTCGTTGCTGCGCGTGGGCTTTCTCTAGTTGCGGTGAGTGGGGGCTACTCTTTGTTGCGGTGCGCGGGCTTCTCATTTTGGTGGCTTCTCTTGTTGCAGAGCACAGGCTCTAGTCACGCAAGCTTCAGTAGTTGTGGCACACAGGCTCAGTAGTTGCGGCTCACAGGCTCTAGAGCGCAGGCTCTAGTTGTAGCAGTAGTTGTAGCACACGGGCTTTGTTGCTCCGCAGCATGTGGGATCTTCCTGGACCAGGGATGGAATCCATGTCCCCTGCATTGGTAGGCAGATTCTTAACCAATGCACCACCAATGCACAGGGAAATCCCTGTACCACTCTATTTTTTTAATTCATTCGTTCACCCATTCATTCACACTACCCTAAATAACTGGCAAGTGAAGAGAGAAATTAACATGTGATCAATCAATGTTAGCATGTTAACAAACATGTTATTTTTATGCCTCACCTTCCTGAAAGGTAAGCATTATTTTAGTTTTCAAAATGAGGCACCTGTTACAGAATAGGTAAAGTATCTTAAGCGAGAAGTATACAAGCAGAAAGCAGGGCTACTAGCTGAGTCCAGGTTTGTCAGCTTCTGAAGCCCATTGTCATTCTGCTTCACCATGTGAGGGTTTTAACGATTCTTGACCTGGTCCTGGGCCCAGTATTCTTTATATTTTGTGTCTCGTTTATTATCCCAATGTAGTTGAGAAAAATCAGCAATTAAGAGGAAATTTCAATCCTGTACAGCTGGTAAGTGGCAGAGCCAGGAGTCAGCATTAAGAACCTAAACTTACCAAGGCACAGACCAACGCACTAACCTTAGTAAGTTAGTAACTTAATGCTGCAGATGTTTTTTCATTCTATAGAATTTAACTGACAAGGCCAGACAGAGATAAGGTATGCCTTATATAAAATGGCAGTAGCCTGCAGGCTTGGATATCTCTTCTTTGCAAGGAGCTGTGATAAGAGCATCCCTTGCATCATTTGCACAGTGGATGCGTGGAGACAAACACTACTTCAATCCCGGTTTTGCAGAAAGGAAACCAAGGCACAGGGAGGTTGAGTAACTTAGGCTCTGGAATTAGCTTGTAGTTATTCATTTTCTTGTTTATCATTGTCTCTCTCCTTTAGAATGTATGCTTCATAGGGAAAGCGTTTTCCTCTGACTTGGGCTACATTCCCAGAATTCAGAACAGTGCCTATTGCATATATAGATACTTTAAAAAATATTTGTGAAGGAACAGAATGAGTAAAGAAATGAATAAATGAGTGGATGAGTGAGTGAATTTACCCACTGTGACATAGCGTATAGGTACCAGAGCAGGGGTGGCTAAACACCTGCATCTCATTAACAACCTTCAGCTCCTGCAAAGAAACTTTAACAGGAGTGTGAAGAATGACTGACGGTCAGAAATGAAGGAGAAATTAAGAGGAAGATGAGTGTCTCTGGATTTATAGTAAGCTCTATAAAAATAGTGCACGATTTATGAAAACCCAGTATCCACCTTCATGGCCATATCTGATCTGCAAAGCCACGTATTGCAATACTGTGCCCACCATCAGACAGAGCACTGGTATTTTCTAAACCACATCATGTTTTCTTAATGTATTTTAAGCAAAGCTACTCACATAGGAAGCACTTCATAAATATTTGCTGTTAGGATTAGTACAGGGTACAAAAGGTGGTTTGTTGGTGTGGCCAAGGGGGAAGACTTCAGTAAAAGTGGCTGCAGACGGTTGTGTCTGGGTTGGGCATTTGGGGAGGAAAGAAGGGAGAACAAAGGAAGGCCAGAGGGAGGGAGGGAAAGAGGGAGGGAGCAAGAATTGTTGATTTGGGCTGGTGGGTGGGTATAGCAATAAAAATATGGAAGCAGCCAGAGAGTTTTCTAGTTTCTGAGACTTCATTATTCTATTCTTGTCATCAAGGGGGTATACTTATAAAATCTCTATGGAACTTGTATTGGAGCTGGAAGGATCTGGAAAACCTGCAGAGCAGGCTGATGAAATGCTCTTGGGAGGTGGCTTGGCAGTCACATATGAAAGGACACTGCTTTGGTCCCGTCGGAGATCAGAGCCCCTGGCAGTCACCACAGCCACTGTTGTTCAGCAGACCCTTCCTGTGTCCCCCTGTGGTCCTGCCGGTGGGGTTCCTGCAGTCCGTCCATCCAGCCACAGGGTGGCAGCTAGGCTGTCTTGTGGGGAGGAGGCCTGGCGGGCTCAGGCGGCTTTGGCTGGTGTCTCCTCCAGGGGGGTTTCACCAACTCGACCTGACCTCTCAGATAACGGCTGCGCGCGCGCGCACACACACACACACACACACACACACACACAAACTCAAGTACACATAACAACACAGGCATATACCACACACACTCACGAGACTCATAGAGACACACAGATACTCATCATACACACCTTCACATGTACACTCTCCTTTCCCCACACACCCTAATGCATATACACATATTCACACACATACACTCTCACATGTGCACACCCTCACATACGTACACACACAGACACTCACGATGACACATCCACATACGCGTGCACATACACTGTCATGCACATACACATGTGCTCACACACTCATACGTAGGAATACTCATGTCTGCACACGCTCCCACGCACAGAGACACAGACACAGACACAATCACATGTACACTCACACGTGTACACTCTTGCCCAGATGCGCCGATGCACATTTGGACACGTATTCTTCTGAACATGGTGTTTATTCTCAGACCTCAGAATTCACTGTGTGGTCCCAGAGAGACCTTGTAAGCCATGCTCCTTGAGCAAGAGTCACGACTCTCTCGCAGGAAGATTCCTGCTCAAGTGAGTTAATCGGATTCCGTCAGGCTACCTGCGTGGTTCAGGTCGTCTCCCCGCTGCTGCAAAATTCTTGAAGAACCAGGTCAAATTCGTGGAAAAGCTGGACAGAGCGGGGGGTGGGGAGGGGCCCCCTCTCTGCTCAATAACGTCGCCATTGGTGTAGCTGCTATTATTCGCCCGCCTTTGTGTTATTCAGAAATCCATACGTTGTGTTTGCCTTTTGTGTCCAGTGCCCAACAAGCCTCCCTTTGTCCCCGTCACACAGCCCAGTCAACTCTGTGTGGCAAATAAGTTTCAGGGACTTCTGGACATGATGACTAATTGTAACGCAGTCTATATCCTTGAGACTCTAAGCTGATACGAGACGACAGTGGCAAAGAGGGAGCCCATTGAGATGAGAGAGTCCCCTGGTCCCCCGCCCGGGGGCCGAGATGGGCAACAAGGCGACTATTGATGACGGCCACCCCAGCTCAGACCCCGGCCGAGGGGGCGTGGGTGGCACGACCACATCACTGGGCTCGAATGCCGCTTTTGTTTGCCCGGCAGTGAAAACTGGCACGTTAGAATTAGTTCTGTTTAGACTGCTCAGAAACTCGGAGAAGAAAATTTTTAAAAAAGAGGGAGAGAGGCCTTCCCAGCTCCCTCCCCGGCCCTGTGCGTGAACCCAGGCCTGCTCTGCCACGAATCCTTGGACGTAGTACCACGAAGTTCAGCTCAACTATGATGGATGTTAAAAAGATACGGAGGAAAAAACTGATGGACACCCGTCTCACTTCCGCGCACTAAAAACTACCCCTTCCACCTGGCTCCTCTCTGCCCTGTCACCAGGGTACCTGTCCTCTTATGATGACAGGGTCATTGGCTCTGCCCAAGTCTCTAACACTGAATTCCTGGAGGAGAGCTGATCATTCTTCCAGAGGCAAATAGTACTTGTTTATTCATTCGACAGATGTTTCCGCGTGCCTTCTGAAAGCCAGGTACCAGAGAGAGAGCTGTGGGAGAAGTTGGGGAAATCTCTAACCTTTCCCTCTCTCTGTTTTTTTTAATAATAGCCTTGATTTGGTTTACTATTTTCAGATTTTAAAATGATCTCTATTTTGAAAAAAAGTTGAGTAGCCATTGAAATGGCTTTTTCTTTCTGTCACAGAACGTCACTGAACAACTAACTTAGGCATACAGTGTTCACTTAGGCACTGTTGGGAACAGCCTGGACAACCTGAAATTCCAGTGCAAATCAAAATGCTGGATTTTATTCATTTTGAGGCTGCTTCTGAGGAAAGTGGGCCCCTAACAAAAAGATCATTATGATACCATATATAATGTGCTATTTTATTTTTCTGTCCCTCGTTACTGATTAGACTCCTTCCTCTTATTCACATTCTTATTCCCAGTGTGGAGAATGGAATAGAACTCAGTTACCTAACCTATTTTTTAGCTGAAGGTCAAGAAAGTGAAAAGGCAGTGAAGTTCGAAATGTAAGGAAACGTCAGAGGCTGCTACGTTTATAACTTACAGGAAGCAAGTTTGCAAAGGAGAAAACTTTCCCCAGCAAAACACCAAAACACTATCAGAATTCTAAAACTAAATCCATTTTTAACAAACACCTTTCACAACATTACTGGTTGTAAAACTGTAATTTTTACACTTTTAACATCAGCTTAAATTTTCCCTCTTAAAAGATATAATCTCCGTGCCCTCTCGGGGTGGACATGCTGTTAAGAGAGGGAGCATGCCCCTGAGGACAGATGGCGACAGGTGTTCAGAGAGAAAGCATGGGGACTGGGTGAGAAGGAGAGCGGTAATGGACTATTTTACATGGAGCTTCCGGGAGACCTCGTATGGAGGTGACTGAACTGAGACCCCAGGATGGGGCCTCAGCATGCTAGTGATGGGGAGAGTGGAAGCAGGTGACCTGGGGAGTATGGACGGGGCCAAGTCAGGGGAGGCTGGACTCTTCCTCTGACTGACAGCTGTACCTAGGTCTGAGTTCCACTCCCGTCATCTACTTCTTGTTGTCTCTGTGCCCGTGGATGAGTTGCTTAAACTCGCTGAGCTTTACTTGTCTCTAAAATGGATAAACAATCCTCCCGTTTGGATAGGGTTGATGACATAAGTCCACAAAGGTTCTTGTACAGTTCCCGGCATCTGTTCAGCATGAAGTACATACACTGTCATCTAATGGTCGAGGCTATTATTATTAATAGTCAATATGATGATGATGTTGTCTGGCTCAAATTTTCCTCTCAAGCCAGGCAAAATGTTATCTAGAGCAGAAATCCACGGGGTTAGGGAGGCCTTTCTCAGTACCCAGTGTTTGCCAAACTCAGTCTCTAGTTCTGGGTATAAAGAGATGTCTAAAGATTAAGGGAGGTCACAGACTAACAGGAAAAGTAGGTAAAAATCTCAAAAAAAAGTGTTTTAATAAAATGTGTTAGGGGATGCACCAGATGCTGGGGAATACCGAGGAAGGCACCGAGCCAGTCAGAAATGGAAGAGGGATGCTCCTTGGAGCAGGTGATAGTTGCCCAGAGCAGGAAATTCTAATAGGAATGAACCCGGCAGAGAAGAGGGGAAACAATGCAGGCCCCAGGTTCTACACGTCCAAAGGCAAGAAGACGCAGGTGCCCTTGGCATTCCCATTAACTCCCTGGCAGTACGGTCGGCTGGAATACAAGGTATGGAGATAGAGGAAATGAGGCAGTGAGGCAGGAGAGGTGGTACCCAGGAAGCCCACCTGCGAAGATGGAAGACAGAGGAGAGAAGGCCCTAAAAACAGTGTCGGTCACCCTCACCTGTTCCAGAGCTTGGTTATATGAACTTCCCTCTTTGCTTAAGGTAGTTTGAATTGGAGTTTTTCTCATTTACCACATATGTGATCCTTACACAATGGCAGGATAAGTGGAAGGCTTTTCAGAGCAGAACAACAAGTGCCCTGAACTCAAGTGTGACCACTCAGGGCCATGGAGCCCTTGGCCGGTGCTCTGAGGAATCATCCACCAGCTAATCCAATTTTCAAAAATTAATTACAAGGAAAAACCTGTCCAATCGATGGGCACGGTGTTTGATCCTCTCTCTGGCATGGTGCTCAGAGACTTACATGATAAGAGAAAATCCTTGTGTAGATTTTTAGGGCAAAGTGTTGTCAACTTTGCTGCGTACTCATTCTTTCACATGAGGAGTTTTAACATACGTATTCTTAGTTCACTTCTTCCGAGATTCTGACTTAATTGGTCCAGGTTTTATATTTAATTCTTCATTCGATTCTCATGTAGTTAAAATGTATGATGCACTGATGTAGAGAACCATCTTTCCTAAAGGAAACAAAACAGTCAAAAGGCTTTAGGAAGAAATAAACTTTGGGAACTCAAGGAGCAGAACGAACGACCGAGAAGTTAGGTTACAATGAGAGCAGGAAGTGTGATGGGAGATCAGTGCCACAGGTCAGAGGCGAGCAAAGGCAAGTTCACAGTAGGTCAAGTTAAGGAGTCTGAGTTTTATTTTGATTGCAATGGGATGTCATTGGAGTAGTATCTTGCGTAATCAGATCTAATTTATACTTTTAAGATATTCTGTCTGTGAAACAGTAAGGATGGGTTAAGAGAAGAAACTATTGTGGGAGGGAATCTAGGAGAGAGGATGGTAGCTTGAACCAGAGTGAGGAAGAGAAGACGCTGAAAAACAAATTGGATTCCAGATATATTCTGGACACAGAACCATCATGGCTGGGTAGTGAAAGGAAAAATAGAAACGAAGAGTGACTTTTAGGATTTGGGGTCTGGCAACAGGATGGACAGAAGTACCATTGACATAGGTAGAAAAGATTGCCAGAGGCACAGATTGGAGTTGGGGGGGAATTAAGAGTTCTGTTTTGGACACATCCTGTTAGAGATTCTTAGTAAATCTCCGAAGGGCGATATTGGTTGACTTCTCTGGAACTCAAAGAAGAGACAAAGTTGGAGATGGAAGTAAGAGAAGCATCAGTGTATAGATGGCATTTGAAATCTGGAGTGTTTCTAGAAGTGACCGGTCAGCTGTGTCAAATGAAGCTGAGCCATTGACTGAAAGGAATTCAGATAATTGACCACAGCTGCTTAGGTGGCACATGGAAAGAAGGGAGGTCGAGGACGTGGAGGGTATGGGTATGGGTGAGTCTAGAGGAGTTTTAAACTTAAAAGATATGAAGAAATTGGGCTTCAGCTCAGGTCTGCTATTATTGTGTTTAAGATGGGCCATAAATGAATGGATGGATGGATGGATGGATGGATGAGTGAGTGACTCAATCAATCAATTGTTGATGCCTTAGGTGAAGCCCAAAGCTAATTGCTTGATGCTGTGTACACCCTGCAAATGGTCCTCTGGCCTCATGGAGTCTGCACAGTGCATTGTTTGGCATTGACTTATCAAAGACACAGTTCATTCTCAAGTGCCCTCATGGAAAATCAGCCATAAATTTTCCTTTCAGGATTGGGGCTGTTTCCAGGTGTTTCCTGGATGATCCAGGTGGATCTGTGAAAGCACTTCCCAGGGAGGCCTGGTACTTTCCTTGCCCAGCAGGCTAGGTTCTGAGAAATCCCATTGTAGTTATCAGACATGGAGTTTGTATTGAGTCTGCAAATAGATACAGCAGCTCACAGAGAGAGCTTTTAGGAGAAAAACTAGACTTGATGTCAGTGTTCTTCCCAACAACCTGCCTTAATTTTTTCCCCCATAATTTTCTTTTCCTCCTTCCTTAAAAAAAGAAAAAGAAAAGAAAAAGAAGAGGAAAAGAAACTCGAGAAAGAAAAACATGCAAATGAAAAAAACTCTCTATTTTTCAAATTAGCCCAAAGCAAACAGCATCAAATCAGGGGCCCTATCCTGCAATCTGTTATTTTGGCGTGGTTGTGTTTCACTCCCCTGTACCTGAATAATGTTCTTTGAAGGCTGCTTCATCAATAAACTGCTCTGGTGAGATTTTGCAGGCCTAGAATAATGAATAACAATTAAAGGCATTTAAAAAGTAATATTTTTTCCTGCAATTTGGAAATTGATTTATGAATTTGGGGATCCTCCAATTTCATCAAATAAATGGTTTCTTCAATTGAGTTCTTTTGCCAGCTGAGAAAAGCCCCCTGAAACCTGGCAAGCTTGTGGAACTTTCTTGCCAGTTTATTGATTTTGATAGAAAAGAAACTTGTGACATTTAACAAAATTTGACTATGTGCATGAAGAAAATCCAGAATCATTTTCACCTAGATAATTCCTACATGGGAACCATTACTCAAGCAGTTTGGATTTCTCATCACTTGAACTCAGTTCTCTCAAGAGGTTTTGTCTAAGGAGTTTGGTCAGAATATTTTATAAATACGTCTTGAAAATTTATGAAAGAGGATAGAGTCTATTCTCTCATTATTAGAAAGCAGTAGATGATTGATACATAGGTGATACATGGTAAGTAGTTAGGTACATAGAGAGATAGATAGGTAGAGATAGATAGATAGGTAGATAGGTAGAAGGTAGATGATCGTACATTGAGAGAAAACATCACATCTTTGGAATTAACTTTGTCTCAAAGTTCTCTTCCTCCCTTTCCATACATTTTCCACCATGAACAAGCTACTTCCTTTTGTGTTCCATCTTTTCTGAATGTTATCACATCTCAACGGCTGCAGATGCACGAGGAATCATCATGTGTCCTCCTACAAGGTGAAATACATGAAGAAGACTTAGAGATGTGGCCAGATTTCCCTCCTCACATCGTTTCCCAAACTGAGCCAAAACATTCCCTCTGTCTGCTTAGACTTCCTTGATTAATTTTGACCAATTTGAGTCATTTCGTCAGTATACAACTCCTATGATCCTTTAACTTAGAAGGATGATTCATTCACAAACATTTATTGAGCACTTACAGTGCTCCAAGAACGGACACGTGCCTTAAGGATACAGAAATGGATGAGATATTTTACCACCCAATAAGATTCTTAACCTAGACTCTAGAACAATAGAGAGGAATGAAATAAATAAAATAATATAAAAATATATGTCTGTATATTACAAAGCTACAGCAATCAAGACAGGATGGTACTGGCACAAAAACAGAAATATAGATCAGTGGAACAGGATAGAAAGCCCAGAGATAAACCCACGCACATATGGTGACCTTATCTTTGAAAAAGGAGGCAAGAATATACAGTGGAGAAGAGACAGCCTCTTCAATAACTGGTGCTGGGAAAACTGGACAGCTACATGTGAAAGAATGAAATTAGAACACTCCCTAAAACCATACACAAAAATAAACTCAAAATGGATTAAAGTCTTAAAGGTAAGGCCAGACACTATAAAACTCTTAAAGGAAAACATAGGCAGAACACTCTATGACATAAATCACAGCAAGATCCTTTTTGACCTACCTCCTAGAGAAATGGAAATAAAAACAAAAAGAAACAAATGGGACCTAATGAAACTTAAAAGCTCTTGCACAGCAAAGGAAACCATAAACAAGACGAAAAGACAACCCTCTGAATGGGAGAAAATATTTGCAAATGAAGCAACTAACAAAGGATTAATCTCTAAACTTTACAAGCGGCCCATGCAGCTCAGTATCAAAAAAACAAACATGGGCAGAAGACCTAAATAGACATGTCTCCAAAGAAGACATACAGATTGCCAACAAACACATGAAAGGATGCTCAACATCACTAATCATTAGAGAAATGCAAATCAAAACTACAATGAGGTATCACCTCACACCGGTCAGAATGACCATCATGAAAAGATCTACAAACAATAAATGCTGGAGAGGGTGTGGAGGAAAGGGAACTCTCTTGCACTGTTGGTGGGAATGTAAATTGATACAGCCACTATGGAGAACAGTATGGAGGTTCCTTAAAAAAACTAAAAATAGAACTACCATACGACCCAGCAATCCTGAGAAATTTCCCAGGTATATACCCTGAGAAAACCATAATTCAAAAAGAGTCATGTACCACAATGTTCATTGCAGCAGTATTTACAATAGCCAGGACATGGAAGCAACCTAAGTGTCCGGCGACAGATAAATGGATAAAGAAGATGTGGCGTAGATATACAATGGAATATTACTCAGCCATTAAAAGAAACGAAATTGAGTTATTTGTAGTGAGGTGGATGGACCTAGAGACTGTCATACACAGGGAAGTAAGTCAGAAAGAGAAAAACAAATACCGTATGCTAACACATGTATATGGAATCTGAAAAAAAAAAAGGTTCTGAAGAACCTAGTGGCAGGACAGGAATAAAGATGCAGATGTAGAGAATGGACTGAGGACCTGGGGAGGGGGAAGGGTAAGCTGGGATGAAGTGAGAGACTGGCATGGACATACATACACTACCAAACGTAAAACAGATAGCTAGTGGGAAGCAGCTGCCTTGCACAGCGAGATCAGCTCGATGCTTTGTGACCACCTAGAGGGGTGGGATAGGGAGAGTGGGAGGGAGACGCAAGAGGGAGGGGATATGGGGATATATGTATACGTATAGCTGATTCACTTTTTTATAAAGCAAAAACTAACACACCATTGTAAAGGAATTATACCCCAATAAAGATGTTAAAATAAATAAATAAAATAAAAACACAGGACTTTTTTTTTTTTTTCACTTTGGTCTAGAGGTTTCCTCCCTGATGTCGTATCCACATCATGCTTCTGAATTGACTTGACCCTTTTGAATCAATGGTGTTAAACCACAAAGTCCACCAGCATCTCAGGTGTGTTGTGGGGAATAACAACTGCCAAGCAGCGAGTCCCAAGCCTGGGCTAATCCCTTGTACTTCGATGGATTGAGTTTTCTGTTGACTCTCTGTCCCTATTGGGCTGTAGGTGCCAAGGAAGGCCACAGGATTGATCTTTGTGCCTTGGGCAAGATTCTCACTAAAATAATATTCAAATGCTCTCTGAGGACTGTTTGATTACCAAGAAGCAACAGATTTTAACAGCCAAAAGTCAATCCTGTTCTTTGGAATTCTCCACTTCTATGTTCATTACCTGGGTTGATTCTTACAGAATCATTATCTCAGTTTTATGCTTGTGTTCAAGATTTTAGGTCTTTATTATTAAGTCCAGCATCAACGTGCTTTATAGATCTGGATATTAGGATATATGCCCCCAGCAGCTCCTCTTGGATGGTCTTTAAGTGTTTGAAATGAACACATCTAAAGAAGTGGCTTGTCTGATGTCTGGAAGTTGCAGACCTGGGTTCCAACTCTAGCCTGGGTGTTTACAGCTGTGTATGAAATTGGAAAGTACCTGCATTGTTGATTTAATTAGTGTGGGGTGAGGCTGGATATGTGTTTCTTTACATGTTTCCTAGGTGATTTTAATACAGTGGACCTCAACCTTGCCTGTTTCAAATATCCCAATGCGCAGCCTGTGCCCCACTTTAATTAAATCAGAACCCTTGGTGGTGGGACCAAAGCACCGGTATTTTTTAAAGCTCTAAATGATTTCAGTGAACAGTCAAAATGGAAACTAGTGCCCCCAGCCCTGCTAGTTACTAGCTGTGTAATCTTAGTCAGTAGCTCAACCTGACTGAGCCTCAGTCTGCTAATCTGTAAATTGAGGATAATTATCATGCCTGTTTCAGAGAGCATTATAAGGATTATATGAGATGATTCACTGAAAGAACTTCACAGTGTTTAGCACACAATAAATACTCGATAAATAAAACTATCATCATCTTAGCCAGCTCGTGCTCTCATAACAAAATACCATGGACTAGATGGTTTAAACAAGAGCATTTTATTTTCTCACAGTCCTGGAGGCTAGAAGTGCAAGATCAGGGCTGGGTTCTGGTGAGGGCTCTCTTCCTAGCTTACAGGTGGACTCCTTCTTGCTGTGCCCTCACATGGCAGAGCTCTCTCTCCTTCTTCTCTTTCTAAGGCCACAGTCCTATTCAATTAAGACCCAATGCTTAGGACCTCATTTAACCTGAACTATCTCCTAAAGACCTTACCTCCAGATACAGTCACACTGGGGTTTAGGGCTTCAACATATGCAATTGTCGTCATCATTATCCATTTCCAGAACTCTATTGCTCAGGTGACTAAATGTCCAGGTTTGCCCAGGATGTTCCTGGTTTCAGTGCTTAAAATCCTGTATCCCAGGAAGCCTCTGTTGCAGCCTGTATCAAATTGATCCAACGTAATATCCAAGCTAGAATCCGTTGCTAGCCTGGAATCTTCTCTCACATCTACTTCCTGTATCTGATCAATCATCAAATCTAAGCAGTTCTAACTTTTAAAAATATATTTTAGTTTTTCCTCCGTATCTCCATTCTTACTGCTACCTCCATTGGTTATGCCCTTGTTATCTCCCACCTAGAGCACTGCAGGAGCCCCCTTCACTCTAAACCAAACCCGAGCATGCATCAGAATCCCCTGAGATCTTGTTAAAACAGAGAGATTTCTGTATCTCTTTTCTTTCCTCCTTTCTGATCAGGTAGGTCTGGAGCGCTGAGAATTTGCACTTCTAACAGGCGATGCTGATGCTTTGGGCTCCACAATTTTGGGTTCTTAACTGAGTGGCTGGGTGGTTTTCGGTCTGCCCATCCAGAGCCATTGGAGAGATGGAGCCCGCTGGAGATTCCAGAAGCATGTGGGTCCTGCAGCAGCAACATTCCCGTCCAGGGGCTCTTTGTGGATTGCAGAATTCCACGTCAGCAGGAAAGACCTGGCACCAAACTAGCCTATTATCAAGTGACCTGCTCAGCTGTGAACTCTCTTTATCCCATCCTCGTTCCTGTTCACAACAGTTACTTCTCATTTAAAATGCTGAGTCAGCTGCTCTTCACAGACGATTTAGGCTGGGACATCCCTGACTTGTGAATTGGACCATGTTGTCATTAACCATGCTCAAGATCTCAAGGTGTTCCAGACTCCTCACCAGCCCAAGGTAGAGTGGATGTCTCCAAACAACTGGAAAATTGTTTCTCCTGAGAAGTCTTCATCAGGTCTAAAAATGTATTTATTAATGTATTCATTCAACCTGGTTAAATTCTGGCTGCTCTTCAACCATTCATTCATGCTTTCTTTCATTCATTCAATAAATCTTTATTGTGCTTGTTATGTGCCAGTACCAGCCATACAGTGATGAGATCATTCAGAGCCTCTTCCAAATCCCATGATGTTTAGAGCATAGGGAAGTTCCTTGATGTCTGAAACTTAAGCAGAAACTCAACTGCCCTGATTCTGGTATTCTCTCTTAAATAGAAAACAAAACATTTTTCCTTCTGCATAAACAATCTGACCAACTCCTAAAGTCTCTACCTGCTGCCATGTTCTTAATACATTATTGACTGAGGGATTTTTGAAGAAACTAATGCCTGCTAGTCAAAAATGTGTTAAGATATGGATACACACACTCTCACTTGCATGCATCTTTCATGTCATATTAATCATCACTTCTTTGGTGACACTTCCATCAGCTTATTGTATTAGGTATTATTGTTACTAAACAAATGTGGTCCCTAAACTTCTCAATTTAAAATAGCACACAAATCCCAAAGTTTCTTCAGAATAAGAATCTGGGTACAGCTTAGCTGGGTCCTCTGCTTCATGGTGTCTCACATGGCTGCCGTCAAGGGTCTGCAGTCTCATCTGAAGGCTCAGCTAGGGAAGGATTCATTCGAAACTTCCTTGCTGGTCATTGGCAGCATTCAATTTCTTTTGGGCCATTGGACTGAAGAACTGAGTTCTCCTCTGAATGATCAGTGACAGACATGATCTGTTCCTTGTCCTGTGGCCTCTCCCACACGGCAGCTTGCTTCACCAAGAAGGCAACAGAGAGAGTCTATGAGCAAGATGAAGGCACAACTTTTGTAATCAAATCACAGGGATGGCATCCCATCACCTTTGATATATATTGTTGGTTTGAAGCAAGTCACTAAGTCCTGTCCACACTCAAGGGGAGAGAGATGTGAGTATCTGGAGGCACGGCTCCTTGAGGGCCATGTTGAAAGTCTGCCTGCCGCATCCACAGATGACGTTAGGACCTTCTCTTGTGTGCTTTTGTAGAATCCCATCCTTGACAGTGGTAAGGCCTCTGCTGGTTAATTTGATGTGTCATCTAGACTAGGCCATGATATTTGGGCAAACATCGGTCCAAATGTCACTGAGTAGGTTTGTTTTCAATGAGATCAATATTTACATCAGTAATAATTGAATAATAATAAAACCCATAATGTAGGTGACCCTCATGCAATCAGTTGAAGACCTTTAAGAAATAAAAGACTGAGGTCCCCCAAGGAAGAGGGAGTTTTGCTTTCATGTGACCTTTGTACTCAAGCTGCAACAACAACTCTTTCCTGGGTCTCCAGACTGTCGGCCTGCCCTGCAGCCCCACAATCTCAAGAGCCAATTCTTTACAGTAAATCAGTCTCACACACTCTCTCTCTCTCTCTCTCTCTCTCTCTCTCTCTCTCTCTCTCTCTCTTTGTCTTTCTCTCTAGATAGACAGACACATACATACATAGATACATAGATAGATCTACACACATACGTACACATACACAAACACACACAGACACACACACACACACACAGACACACACACACACTCTACTGATTCTGTTTCTCTGGAGGACATGATTAATACGAGCCCATAACCATATTTATTTACATGATATTTATTTTCCCCACACACCTCTATTTTCTGCGAGCCTAGTACTGTGCCTAACTTGTATCCTACTGCATTCTCTCTGGCTATGGTGGACTTGACACTAAAAATATAGTCAATGAATGCTTATAGAATTCACACATACACATGTGTATAATCTACAACGTTCGCAACTTTTTGGCCAACCCAATATTTGAAATCCTACTAAGTGGCATTCATTTTGTACTAGTTAATTCCACCATAAGTCATGCTGTATATTTTAGCCATATATACAGGCATCGTTAGAGTCTTTTAAAACTCTGGGAGCCATAAAGTGAGCCTGCCTAGCCCCAGGAAGTCACTGATCACCCCGTGGGAAAGGTGGCACACGTGTGAAAAGTCAGGTGTGTCATCTCTCCTATTGGACAATAGCCCATTTCATCACTTTTTTGAAAACCCAAGGTTTGAGAGTACATTCTCTTTATGGGAAATAGACTTCAAGTTTATTTCCAAGAGAGGAATTTGAAAATCAGCTATAATTAACTTGGGGGTTGCAATTTGGCGAGCACTGGCTAATTGACGTGATGGCTCCCGCGCTGTCCTGATGAATCAGCAAACCTCAAACTGCCAGGCAATTCAGCCTATCACTCAGGATGAGCCTAGACAGCTCCACTGTCTAAGTGAACACCTTGCCTCAGTTGCTACTCTCTCGGAACTTTCTCCATGACAAGGGTTCATGGTGCATAATGAGGCTGGAAATTGAGAGTCCAAAAACCAGAGACATTTATCTCCCCGTCTCCTGTAACCCTGGCATATGTGAGATTTGCAGTGCTCAGGCCCAGTGGGGGTTTTAATGTGTGGGGCTGAGTGTCTGGGACACAGAATGACACATAAGGCAGGGTTATTAGTGGCTTACTTAGTGCAATAGCATCAACTCGAGAACACTTCCTCAGATCCCTTCCCACCGATAAGAACTTATCAGTGCGTATACTGATTGGAGATTTATCTGTACCATCAGTGGCTCTGGAAACGAATGATTTGGGCCTGTGTTTCCTCCAAAGGTGAAATACTGAGCAGCACCGTGTAGATGTGTAGGAAGCTTGCGCTGATAGCTTCTTGTACCCCAGGCAGTATTGCACAGTGTTTGGTTGGGTAGTTCCGGGATTGCAGGCCCAGACTCAGAATGTGCAGGGACAGCACGTCCCAGAATCAGAAAAGGTGGTGTTTTAGCCCAGAAGATCACACGGTCCCGAAAGGGGTGGGATTACAAAGAAGTTGGGCCCATGGCTTTAGCACAAAAAGGGCATAAAATGTGAACTTTTAGCCACGTGTATCTAGCCAAATATCTGTTTATGGCCTGAGGAAGTTTCTGGGACAGTCATGGAAGCAGGGAGGGTCTGCCTAGAACCTTCTGCAAGGACAGCTTCAGTGCCCCATGCAAACCTCCCATGAGCTGAGTAGACAGGGGTCCTTTGAAGAGCCAAGTGGGGTGCCACAAGGATGAGGCAAAGAGAATGTAGATTCCCAAGTGATTGAGGTATTCGGCAAAGGTCCTAGCTTGTCAGAGGCTACGGGAGGGCTGGAAGGGGCGACATGAGCCCGGCGTGGATGGAACACACTTTCGACGCGGTAGGCCTCAACTTGCAATTTCTAATAAAGAGTAAAATAATGAGAAGTGGGGCAAAGTAAATACAAATCTTAATACTAAAAATGAATACAATTTATTGAGAACGTACTACAGGGTCAGGGTTTGTGCTAATGACATCATGCATGTGGCATGTGTCTGAGCTGGCCCCATGCCAATCAAGTATTAGTTCGTCTCTCCAGTTTGATAAGCAAACCAAGTCTCAGGGAACTTGAGAAAAATGTTCAGGATTAAACACCTACTAAGTGGTAAACGTGGGATTGCAGTTAGTCTATTTGATGCCAGGTTCAAGCTCTTTCTATCACACCTTTAAGCCATAAAGTATTCTGGAGAGTGGCATCATTTTGTTCTCTGAGCTTCAACAGGAATTCTTAGACATCATTTCTGTTAGAGCCTTACTCATTTTCTGTTTGAATATTCTAGGAACAGGAAGCTCACTAATCCCTTCAAGGTAGCCCTATTTACTGGGGAATGGAAAGAAATATTTTAAAGTTTTTCTTCATTTTAATATATATAAAATTTATATATATATAAAATTATATATCTACATATAATACGCATACCTTTAGAAATTCAGATGTCTGTTTTGTGAAAAATTGTCCTGAAGGGATTCTGAAGCATATACCTACTTAAGAATTTCTTCATACCAGTGGGTTGGCAAACTAGGGCCAGAAGGGAAAATCTGGTTTCTTTTTTCTTTTCTCTTTCCTTTTTTTTTGGTCAAATCTGTTTTTGTAAAGTTTTATTGGTGCATAGCCGTGCCTCCTCACTGGTGTGTTGTCTAGGGCTGCTTTCAAGCCACAGTGGGCTGGGCCAAGCAGTACTGATAGACACTGACTGGCCCACAAAGCCAAAAATATTTACTGTTTGGCCCTTTACGGAACAAGCTTGCTGCCCTCTGTTCTGAAACATGAGTGCTCATTAAAAAAAAAAATTCACCTGGAGAAGTTGTTAAAAATGTCAGTGAGCTGGGCGAAGAGCTTTCCATGGCTTTGGAATAGCACATGAGAGACCCTAAGGCAGGAAAGAGCTTGGCTTCTTCGTGGGACTGAAAGGTGTTCAGTGCTTCTGGAGCAGAGAGGACAAGGGGAGGACAGGGGAGAACACATCACACAGGACCCGGGGAGCTTTGGAAGATGTCTGGACTGTATCCCATTTATTAAAACAGTTGAAGGGTTTTAAGTAAGGGAAGTAGCATGAACACATTTATATTTTAGAAGGATTACACCAGCTGCATGAAGTAGGGAGAACAGATTGGGGAGGGGCAGGAAAGGACGCAGGATGACCAGTGGAGACCTCTGTCTCCCAGTTGAATAACAATGGTGACTCGGCAGAACATGAACTCTGGGCAGCAAGGAAGTCACCATGGAAGTCGGTGGCACTGAGAGGGGGCTTAAAGGATGGCAGGAATGTGGAGACCGAAGAAAACTCAAGTAGTTTCTTTCTCTCTCACCACGTTCTAATTTAGGAAGTGGTCTAAAAAAACATAGGGAGTAGGCAGTAATTCTTCATAAAAATTCTTGAACTGATATTTCCTTTTCTTGCAAAATAGCCACCATCGTATCAGAGTTATACTTGTACATAGTTCAGCATTGTTTCTCTAGCCCCTTGAGTTTTGCTTTAAGAATCTGCCATTTTGACTGTTTCATATTAATTCATCTCCAATAACAATTACAAATGAATGTTTACTTTGCTTGATAACATTTACAGTTCTTCTGGTTGGCTAATATTTGTTATTCTTTTTTTAAAACCTATTATTAGGAAATACTTGCAGCGTTGAACTTTTGAGCATTTTGTTTGATTCTAAAGCACCTAACGCTTCATACCATGGACCACGGGTGCTTGCGTGTGAGCGACGTGAATACACACACATACACACGGTAGGAAATGCGAATCCTTTCTGATAAAATTAACAGGAGGACTAGTCTCCATTCAACACCATCAAATAAATTTTGTAAAGGCGATTATTGAACCTCCTGGGGGTTAGCTCTTTGCCTTGTAACATGGGGACATTCATGACTAAAGGGTTGAGTCTACCAGTGACACTTCTTTTGCTGCTCTCTCTTCTTCCCCATGGTCTGGGATAAACAGCCACCTCTGGAGGGTTGATCACGTATTCTAAATAGATTGCCAAGTAGGTTACGTTAATGTCTTGTGAAAAGGAAATGGCGTCTGTGACATCATCTGAGCCCCATGAGTGATATATTTCAAGGTGGATGAGAGATATCCTACAGGGTGCTTTATTGACATTCCTCTACATCAGTAAGATTTTTTTTTTTTTTTTAAAGAATCAGTATTCATGGCAGAGCACCCAAAGTACAGTTCTTACATGGAGCAGGAGAAGTGAGAGAGTGGAGAGAGTAGGTGAGGCTGGGTTCGTGGATGCTGCCGACCCAGCTGGGCTCCGGGGGGGCTCCCTGTTGAACAGATCCCTGCATTGAAATGGGTGGAGGCTACTCAGAACCCCTTTTGGCAGCCATGGTGAGAAAGGAAAAGAAGGTTGAGGAAGGCCACGTTGGAAGGTACTCATTCCCTGTGAGAAAATGGTGACTGGAAATAGCTTTCGTCCTGGCCAAAGGACGCACCAAAAGACATCGGGCGAGTGTCATACTTATGGCCAGGAAACATCTGGCTTAGTCAGGAAACGGATGGAATTTGAACATAGGCACATCTGCGGTGATAGGAGGGTGGGATCTGAGAATGAAGAAATTTCGACTTTTGGGAGAGGAGATATAATTGGAAAAATAAGAAGAGAAAAATATCTAATAACCTGTGTTCTTCTCCCCCCCCCCCAATTTTTAGCAAACAGTCTTTTTTTAAAATTTTAGTTGGATAGGCTTTGCATCAGGTATGTTACGAACGCTGAGATAGAAGACTCAAGAGACTACATTTCCAGAGAGAAGGGCCCAAGTAAGAAGCCAACCAAAAGTCTTCTGGAAGAGATATCTCAAACTTAGTTTTTCTGCGAAACTATTATCAGGGCCCACTTGGGAAATGGTAGATTAGATGCCTAATTAACATATGGCCCTGTGATTATACTTGATGGCTACTCTCCAGTAGGAAAGAAAACATCTCTTTCCAAATATTTTGAAGATTGCTGAGTCAGATAAGAGACTTTAAAAAAGGATTAAACAATTCAAAGTCAGAGAAGCAAAATGGAGATTAGCAATGAGGCGATTTGGATGCTTTCAAGTACAGAGGAAGCAGCTAGCTATCAGGGAGGCATCAGAGGCAATTTAATAAGCCAGGAGCCGGAAGCCCCCATCGGGGGAGGTTTGCATCCCCACTAATTTGGTTCACCCCCTGACTGCACTTCCTCCTGCTTTACTCCTCCCCACCCCAAAAAAATTCCCACCTGTATTAGTATTAAGCCTCATGGCTAAGGAATGGAGTAGGGAAGAAATAAAGTGAAGAAGGGATCTAAGAAATCAATAAAAAGAAGGCTTTAACTGTGTAGAAATAGCAGTATCTTGGTAGTTTGTGTCTTTTGTAAGTTCATCTGTGAATTTTGCTCAAGCTTGGGGGCAGAAAGTTCCAAAATAGAAACCCTTATACCAACCTTTAAGTGGAAACAACTCCAGGTGGCTAGTGGAGAGGTAGGAGTGAATGTCATGAGAATGAAACTGACCCAAATGAGACTTTGCGATTGGCCGAGAAAAGGTGAGAGAGTTGAGATAGGACCCTGTTCAACTCCGAACTCAAAGAGAGAGGATCCAGTGAGGACAAGCTCCAGTGCTTCCTAGAAACTAGCATGTCTCTGGATCAGCATCTCCCAGAGTTGGTACTGGCTTTTTCTTTCTTTCTTTTTTTTTTTTTTTGAGGCGACAGGCAGGACTGAGAACTCCTTTTTAAATCATGAGCTCCTTGACGACAGGGCCTCTCTGATTTTAATCTAAATCCTGATAACTTCAAGACTTAATTCAGTGCTTAGTAACTACTTGTTGACCTGAGTATCCCTTGCACATAGCTCAGCAAATGCTTTAATGTGGCCATCTATGGGAGGGACGCAAAGGGACATAGCCCGTCCTTACCTTCTGTGGGGCTTAGCTGCTCTTGCATAAACTGGAGATAACGTACCTACCTGGGAAGACTCTCGTGAGACGTGAGACTTAACTTGGGTCAAACAGTAACTGTTCTCTTACCCCCCTTTTCGATCTTCCACCGTGCAGGGACTCCTAAAAAACCTGAAGTGTCTTCTCATGCAGAATCAGCTTGATTTGTGTGGGAAAAGCCAAACGGGAGGCGTTGGGTGAGGTCCACATTGTCCACAGTCAGACCCATCTGTCCCTCTTCACCGAGGCTGCATCCTGTGGGTATGGTGGCCTGGGAGCTGGGGAGGATGCTTGGGGGGACAAGTGCCAAAGAGGCCAATAATTCTGTCAGGGGGTTGAGGAGATACAATGGGCCCGAGGGCACGGAGCCAGAGGCTCCCTCAGAACAAGTGCAGCCAGCCTTCTGTCTACGCCAGCCCTGCTAGATCTGCTGCTTCTCCTCGCCAGGCCCTGGGGTCTTCCATGTTTCTTGTTTTAATTGGTCTGTTGGTTGTTCTGTGAAATGGACACAGGAAGCCTGGTTAAGGCAGCGCTCTGGGAAGGGCTTGTTTTGACCAGCCTGCCTGTCTGGGCATCACCATCTTAGCCAGACCAGCCAGGTGGTACCCGCCCCCACCCCCACCCCCAGTCAGGGTGCATTGGGAGGCAGGGTAGCCACTGGTAAGGCACTCAGGCTTTGAACTCAGGCTGACCAGGTCACCATTTCCGCTCCTCCACTACTGGGTGGACTGTCTAGGCACGCCCAGTCACAACCAGCTTCAGGGAGCCAGTGTTGGGACACGTCCCTGTGATCAAGTTTAGTCCAGTGTCCCCTGGACTCTTCTTCCTCTGAAGGAGGCTTTAGAGTTTCACACTGGCTTTGAATCTGGCCTCCTGTATTTGCTTTCTGAGTGACCTCGGGGGAAAAAAATCCCTTAATCTCTATAGATCTGAGTTTTCTCAAAGGGAACTGATATTACCTGTTGGAGGATTAAACTAGATACAGTTTGTAAAACATCTAGCAGGGTTTCTGTCACAGGGTGAGCTTTTATTACACGCTATCTATCATCGTTTTTCTCTTAGCTGGAACATCTTTCCCCAGGTATACACATGGCTTGATCACTTCCTTCAGGGCTTCGATCAGAAACTACTTTTTTTGAGTGAGGTCTTCTGTGTTCACTTACAAAACACTGAATTTCACCTCTGCCCCAGAATTACCCTATTCTTTCCTCTGCCTTATTTTTCTCTACTTTTCACAATCTCAGACTAATTCATCTATCTATCTACCTATCCACCTATCTATTTATCTACCCAACTATCTATCCAGCCATCCATGCATCCATCCATGATCCATCTAGCTGGCTAGGTAGCTATGTCTATCTTGTCTGTATCCTCCTTATAAAATATAAGCTTAAACAGGGCAGGCATTTTCATCTATTTTTTTTTTAAACTGCCCTATCCACAGAACCTAGAACAGTGCCTAGCACTTAGTAGAGACACAATAAGCATTGATGGCTTAATGAATATTACTGTTGTCGTTATTCTTCTTTAGGTTGGCACTTTGTGATAGCAATGTTAGACTTATTCCACAGTCATTAAATTCGTGCACTGATCTGAGAGCTAGCTATGATAACAGAGGTGTTACCTTCAGGATCAAAGACACAGGCACTCATTCCTCCAGCGTGTGGGAGTATCGCCTCTTTGAGATTTGCTCTGGGCTGATGAGAGTTGCCTTGTCCAAAGTCATGACTTTTTCCTCAAGGCAGCTCACACCCAGTGACTTGTAGATGCACTTGTATAAAGGGCTGACCCACTTGCCCCAATTCAGGACAAGTCTCAAGGGCAATCCCAGATCCCTGAGAGGTTGGCTGAAACCTCCATTACAACTGCATCCCAACCCAACTTCTCCCTCTGCCCAGTCCTGCTTCCTTTACTCCCATTCATATATTGATCCTGAGAGCTTCCGCTGATAAAGTTTCTGCTTATAAATGTCCATCTCAGAATCTACTCCCCACTGACCTGCGATGGTGACCTTTTATTACAATTTATGGAAACAGATTCTTTGCATGTGCAAAGGCCCAAACTTCACATCACAAAGAGGTCCCATCCTACGGTTTCGGAAAGGCAATCCTCCTTTCCAATCCAGTACATATTATGCTCCACCACTTGTCTTACCTGAGATTAGCGTATTTTGTTCATCCGGTGAATAGATGCTGAGCGTCTGCTGTGTGCCCAGCACCATGCTAGACTTGCTAAACGGGGAAGTTAGATGTATCTCTAGCTTCTCCACCACGATCTGCATTTTTCTGTGACTGGAAGGGTTATACTCCATTCTCTTCATGGGGTCAGGAAGTGTCACTTGTTAGCTGTGATCCCAGTTAAAAATGTATATTTCCATGAGGCATAATCATCTATTCCATACTGCTCCCTGGATAACCTTCTTCAGATCAGCTCAGTAGTATGATTCTGTCTAAATATATACACATGTACCATCAAATCTAAAAATAGTTCGGTTATTCTAGGCACCTTTTTCTTCCTCTTTTCGTTTGTCTAATGTATGCTGGACATTTGTCCAAGCTCATTCAGGTCTCTCTCATTCTTTTGTGAGACTAAATAGTAAGGCTGCATAGTTTTTATTATTATTTATAACTTATAAATAATAATAATAAATAATTTATCTTATGAATAATAAATAAATAATAATCTAATTATTCAAAAAACATTTATCAAGTGCTTCTAAAGCCAGTATACCTTCTGAGCTCTGAAGAAGACAAATGATGTCTATAGTACCCGTTCAAATGTACCATGATACAGTCCTAAATAAAATACTTTTCTTCCCTACTTCCTTGAGTTCTAGAAAGATGACTTCTCTAAAGATGTCAATAACCACTTGGTGTTCAGAAATTCTCATTCATCTCAGTGGGCTCCTCAGCTGTCTGTCCAGTGTATAGGGTCTTCTTTCTTCTTTTAACGTTAACTCTTGGTGTATTATAACCATTGAAAAGGGTTTAGCAATCTAGGTTCTATTTACTCCAATTCCATTACTCACATCGTCCTGTAGGGACATCCCTGCTTGGAATACCATCCTGTCGACTGATGCTCCCACCTGCCCAAGCCAAGTGGTAATAGATAAGCTTACTTGGTAGAGATAATGAGATAGAAAGCGTGGGGCTTCCGAGTCAGGCTTTTGAAATGTGTGTTTGAAATCTCCTCTTGTGTTGACTAGACAAGTTGCCTTTGGGCAAAGTACAAACGTTATATGAGGTTTGTTTGGCTTTTCCTGACTGGGCATCAGGGCCAGGATTAAGGTGAGGCAAGTGGGGCATTTGCTGCAGGTGCAGAATTTAAGGGGGCATTTAAAAAAAAACCTCCATGATCAATATAAATACTATTTTAATGTGATATTTAATAAAATTAAATTTTAATGCAAAAAAAATCCATGATAAAAATTTTAAAGAAAGACAGGATCTGACAGGACCAGGATTAGGGTAAGGCAAGAGAGTCTGAGTTATGCAAATGCAAGGTGCCTCCTTAAATTTTGCACCTGAAGCTAATACCTCTCTCACTCACCCCAACCCATGGCCCTAATTGGCCTAATGCCTTTACTTGATAAATCTGTTATGAAAGTGCATTTTGATAGTCAAGGTACACAGTGACTCATACTCACTGAAGATATGTCTCTCCCCCATGCTCCCCATGTTTGACATCCTGATCTGCTCCCCCAGATGGTGCAAGGTAGGGGACAGACCATGGTGAGCCTTCCACTCATTGAGTATTTATCAGTGCTGTGTTCAACTCATCAACCCCCCTAAGCCCCAGAACGTTAATCTAGCCAACTGTTAGCCGCTTCTAAGTGCTTTTCTTGCATATGGGTCTCTCTCCTTCTCTCTTAATACAATGTTGGCAGTCCATTTATTTACTCCCTGCAACAAAACCACTGCAGTCCTAGGCCGGGACAGTCTCTGGCTCCATGAGACTTACCCAGACAGTGTCTAGAGCTATGGCTTGAAACTCTTCCCATCAGCCTCCCCACCTCGCACCTCGAATCCTGTGCCAAGTTCTTGCTCTGTGCGCACAGTTTCAGATCCATTGGCCATTTGGGCGAGAAGCCTAATATGAGCTCCCAAGTGTCTTCTTGGCGCTGCTTCCCTGCCTGGTGCTGTTTCCAGCCTCCTCCTCCCCCTCAGGTTCTCTGTACTCACTGACATGGAAGATGAGGGCTTTCTGAGCTTTCAAGAGTCTGCTCATGCTCCTTCATCATCATGCAGCATTCTCAAACCCACAGAAGCCTTCCTACAGCCCTTGACCTTACCAATCACCTTGGGGGCACAAGGGGCTGACCAAGCCTGTTGCCCAGGCAGGTGGGACTGCCAGGCCAACTTGATGGTGTTTCATGGAGGGATGTCCCCAAGGGACGATGTTAGTAATGGATTTGGGGGAAAACAGAAGAGAGATGGATGGCTAAACCCTTTTCAATGGAAAAGCTCAAAAGTTACAACCAAGAGAGAATGGTAAAATGGGACATTAGTGATAGTTGACTGCAATAGGAAATCAAGGACCTGGGTTATATTGAAATGCTAAGGGTTTGGTTCTCATGTCAGACTGAGTTTGAACCCTGGGCTACCGTGATCTCTCGACCTTGTACAAATTATGGGAATGAGTATGATAACATAAGTCTCAAAGGGTCATGAGGATCAAATGAGAACATCCATCCATGTAAAGGACTGGACCACCACAAATGCCAATAAGTGTTAGGGTCATAGTTCTCCAGTGTAATTCAGTTTTGAGTCAGCCACAAATTCTTCCGAATAAGCCTGTCTCACCGTGTCAATCCCATCTTATAAGCTCAAGAGTTCTTTCTTTGTTGGTCACAAGAGAGTAAGTTAGAGTATTCCAAAGTGCTGGTGCCTTAACCCAGTGGAGGTTAACTTACTGCTTATGCAAAGTCCACTGTGGGTCTAGGCAACTCTCGAGGACGACTTGTCTCCAGTTTCTGTGGCTATGCCTTCTCAACTGAAAGCTCCTTGGGTTTTCGGGAAGCAGGGGAGGAGAGGGAGAGAGGGGATCCAAGTCTACCTGTTGTTAATTTTAGCTTGGGGGTGACAGCTGTCACATCTGCCCATAGACTACTGGCCAGAGCTGGTAACGGGGCTGCCCCTTCAGGCGAGTGCAGAAATGAGTGTGAGTGGATAGAATGAGAAGTGACCGCTGCTTTCTCTGCCACACTCTCCATCATCAGAATGAAAACAAAATTCCCCTGGCTTTTATCCTGCCATCTCCCTACTGTCTTATCTCCCACCAGTTTCTAGCTTCTATTTTGAAATATTGGTAATTCCCTAGGCACATCATGAACTCTCACACATCTATGACGTCGTCATGATCTTCCTTCTAAATGCATGCCATCTCTCTACTTGTCCACCTGACAATCTCTTATGACTCTGTAAAGTCTCAGTCCCCTGGAGGGCTCTCTCTTTCAGGGATGATGAACTTTTTGTGACCAAGGGTTAAAGGAGATCTCGTTATTTTCGTGCAGACTCCACTGCTATTCCTCACTCCCACAGGTGGTGTTTGAGTCCGAAGTCTTCCCCATCATTAGTTTAGGCCATACAATTTAAAGGACCATATAACAAACATTATTCTATAGGTGTGTTAATTAGTCTTATATATGACATCATCTCTGCTCCTGGGATTTTTTATGGTTGTCATATATCTCAAAGGAAAGACTTAGCCATTCTCTACATAACTACATAAAATTCTGTTTAGTTTGCCAGGCACAACAAAGGAAATATATCTTCTGAAACATCGCTCTGTATTTATAATAGCAAAGTAATTAGAGAACAAGATTTGGAGAATATTATCTCTCTCAAATAAATAAGTAAGCTTTAAATTATTAAATTTTTATGATTAATACTGACTTCTAATCCATTTCAGTCATGTTTTATTGTGTCATTTTAGAAGATTTTAATATTTTGAAGACATTCTAAGATTTATATGTAAGCACAACTTTAAACGTACATATAACATTGTCAGTTTTTGCCTTTAACTCACCACGCCAACCCTCTGAAAACATCTGCCAGTCTTCCTGATGTTCACTTGGTATATAGATTTAAGGGATGTAGCTGAATCTTTCAGTCCTCTCTCAACGTCTGGCACCTTATGACAACAGCCCTCTCTCTTCAAACCCAAATTGAATTGTCTTGAAAGGAAGGCAATACGGTGGACCAGAAACTTAGAATATTTTTTGAAAATCACTCAAGTGTTACTTGAGATAGTCTGAACGGTGTCATTAGAAATGTGTGCATTTAACAACCATGGATTTAGTGTGTATTCTGTCCAAAGAATAGGGTCATATAAAATTAAAAATATATCGTATTTTTCATCTGGTTCATATCAGCTTGATTTGTTTTTCTGTTTCCATTGTAAACTTCTCAAGGCAAAGAAAGAACTGTCTCTACCCTGTTGGTGTGAACCTTCTTGTAGCACCTTGAGTATATTAAACGTAATGATTTCCCAAGAGCGTGTAGATAATTTAACCAACAAAATAAATGTAGTCCTCCTACCTTCCACTGAGAATTTTAACATTTGGTCTTTATAATTGCAAGAGTTGATACAAATGGAATGCATAATTATATTCAAGAAGGTTTGGAGGAAAGTATGGAAGCCAGAGAATGTCATATGTTATCCTTAGGGGTCACATAAGTGACAGGGAGGATGGGTCAGTGGTGTCTTTGTTTGAATCGCTACGAGGTTGCAAGTTCCTTGATGGCAAAGAATCTGACAATTGGCATTAGTTTATTCATTTTGCAAATATTTATGGAGTGCCCACTATGTGTCCAACACTGACCTAGGTAAATAAATTCTTAATTACCATTTCTACTTCCTATAATTTATTCAAAGGAGTTAGAGTTATTTTTCTAGTGATGCTGACTACCTTGGCATGCTTTCATCTTCTCTTACCTGTAGAGCCAGTAGCACAAGATGGCAAGGAGCTAGCTGCCCGGGATGGGAAGTTGGATCATACTCATGAATCAGAAATCAGGCTGATGGCTCCAACAGGAAATGGCCCTCACAAATAGCGCCCTGTTTTAACGCATCAGATCCCCCATCCATAAATATTATCTGGAGTACATCTCTACCAAACTGACATTGTTGACTGACCCAATGAAAAAGCCTGAGCATGTCTCCATGACAACCCTGTCCTGTATATAAGATTCATTAATAATATAATGTCTTTGTGGTAAGATAAAGAAGTGTGCAAAGGTTTTTTTAGAGTACTGGGCAGCCACTGAGCGCAGAATACTACAAAGTGGGCTTGTTAAAATTGGTTTTAAAGTTCCAGGGAAAATACCTTTATGTAGACCATGCAACTATTGCCAGGGACGAGATTTAGTGTACTTCCTGTTGATTGGGGGAGAAATTGCCAAGCAGTGGAAACGAAGTGTTAAAACTTGTTAATGAATTAAATCCTGTCAATTAGTGGAAGAAAAGGATTAGATTCAAAGACTAGTAAAGAAGACCCAAAATGTAAAAGCCCACCTTTTGAACAGTTAGTTTGAACTGTTTTTTGTTGTTTGCGTTTTAGGTATCAGATTGATAAAGCAACATTAATAATTAAAGATCAAGATAAATATACCAATTCCAGATTAGAGCTTTGAGCTTTAAATTGCTTGTGCCAAAGGCTTTTTTTTTTTTAATAGACTCTAATCTTTCCAGATGTACTGAAGGGCTACAATATGACTTCTTTTCTTATTTTTTTTAAACCATATATTTGACAAAGGACTAATATAGAAAACAAAGGCCTCTCAAAATTCAATAGTAGAAAATCCAAACAATCCAATTAGAAAATGGACAAAAGACATGAACAGACACTTAACCCCAGAGGATACACAGATGGCAAACAAGCACACGAGAAGTTGTGCAGTAGCACTGCCCAATAGGAAAATGCAAAGTAAAACCACAGCGAACCATTACACTCTTATCTGAATGGCTAAAATAAAAGAGGTATAACACCAAATGCTGATAAAGATACAAAGGAACTGGAGCAGTCATACACTGCTGGTGAGAATGCAAACTGGCGCAGTCACTTTGAGAAAAAGCATGGTGGTTTCTTTCAAAACCAAACGTGTGCTGAACATGGGACTCAACAATTACATTTTGGGGCACTTCTCCCAGGGAAATGGCAACTAATGTGCACACAAAAATCTGTATATGAATGTTTATAGCAGCTCTACTCACAGAAGCCCAACACTGGAAACCATCTCCAAATGTCCCTCAACAAGTGAACGGTCAAACAAACTCTAGGACACCCATGCCATGAAATACTACTCAGCAGCAAAATGGAGCTATTAGTTCACACAACAAGGTGGATGGATCACAGGTGAATTACCCTAAGTGAGAAAAGTCGTCTCAAAATATAATGTGACTTCTTAAGCTACGGATTTGATGAGAAATATGAGGTTCTTCTAGATGAGGGCTGTTGAGAGGTCCCAGAGCAGGCATCGGGCTGGGGGGGGGGGGTCTGTAACAGGAAGGGATATGTATGTCTCATTTAAAAGAGCTGCATCTCTTCCTTGTCTTCCTTCAGATTCAGCTTAGTGGCTCGTAAAACAATGGGGAGAAATAGAATTTTCTGTTCATGGGACACTAGCTGGAATTCTGCCTGTAAAGGTCAAAGCTTAGAAAAGGAAGAAGGAAAGGTATGATTAAGACTTGATTGAGAAAGTGCTCCTAGGGCTTAGATTCTGCAGGATATTGGATGCACATTGGAGATGCAATGAAAAGGCAGATTCTACCGAGGACAGTTTATGACCAGGCAGGAGGGAATTAGGAAGTGGTGCTTGCCATTAGGAAAGGGTTATGACTTTCCCCAAGGCTGGGGAATGGAGAATTGGAGACCAAATGTGCTCTTCACGAGTCTTCTTAGTCCAAGGAGATGTGTATGGATGTCATTCACCAAGCAGCCAGTGCCCTGTGAGGGAAGAGGGCAGTAACTCCATCAGGTCAGTGCACTCAGGGACAGGCTCTGTCATGAAGAGACAGCCCTGTCTGAATCCACATTTCCTGTGAAGCCTTCTGGATGGATTTCCTGAGGAGCTCTTCCCATGGGGAAGGAAGTTGACTATGTCCACACTGGTCTGGCCTCAGGCCAGGAACATCTCATACTTAAAAATAAAAGACAAACCCACATCCACCACTACTTCATGTCCTTCCCATTCTTTCTGGCTCTCGTTTTGTTGTTTAATTCTCCCATTGTCCAGCTGGGTTTTTTCTTTTCTTTTTAATAAACTAATTTTTTAAGTTTAAATTTTATTTTCTAAATGTATTTATTTTTATTGAAATGTAGTTGATTTATTATATTAGTTTCAGGTGTACAACATAATGATTCAATACTTTTATGGATTATACTCCATTTAAAGTTATTACAAAATAATGGCTATATTTCCCTGTGCTGTACAGTATGTCCTTGTTGTTTATTTATCTTACACATAGTAGTTTGTATCTCTTAATCTCATACTCCTGTCTTGCCTCTCCCCCCTGTCCCTCTCCCCACTGGCAACCACTAGTTTGTCCTCTGTGCGTCTGTTTCTGTTTGGTTATATATATTCATTTGTTTTATTTTTCGGACTCCACATGTAAGTGATAACATGGAGTGTTTGTCTTTGTCTGACTTATTTCACTAAGCATGATACCCTCTGGGTCCATCCCTGTTGCAAATGGCAGGATTTCATTCTTTTTATGGCTGAGTAATATTCCATTACACACACACAGACACACACACACACTCCCGCATCTTCTTTGTCCATTCGTCTGTCGATGGACACTTAGGTTGCTTCCATTTCTTGGCTGCTGTAAATAATCCTTCTTTGAACACTGGGTGCATGTTATCTTCCTGAATTAGCGTTTTTGTTCTCTTCAGGTATATGTATCCAGCAGAGGAATTCCTGGATCATACATATGGTAGCTCTGTTTTTATTTTTTTTGAGGAACCTCCATACTGTTCTCCATTGTGGCTGCACCAATTTACATCCCCACGAGCAGTGCAGGAGGGTTCCCTTTTCTCCCCACCCTCGACGACATTCGTTATTTGTACGCTGTTTTGGTGACGGCCATTATGACAGGTGTGAGGTGGTAGCTCATCGTGGTTTTGATTGCATTTCTCTGATGATTAGTGATATTGAGCATTTGTTTGGTGTGCCTGTTGCCATCTATATACCTTTGCTGGAAAAAAATGTCTCTTCACATCTTCTGCCCATGTTTTAATTGGGTTGTTTGTTTATTTGATGTTGAGTTGTATGAGCTGTTTATATATTTTGGGTATTAACCCCTTATCAGTTGTACCATTTGCAAATATTTTCTCCCATTCAGTAGGTTGTCTTTTAGTTCTGTTGATGGTTTCCTTTGCTGTGCAAAAACTTTTAAGTTTAATTGGGTTCCATTTGTTTCTTTTTTGCCTTTGCTTCTTTTGATTTAGGAGACAGATCCAAAAAGATATCACTATGATTTATATCAAACAGTGTTCTGCCTGTGTTGTCTGCTACTCTATTTCTTATGCCCACTGCTCTATTCACTTCTCAGTCACTCAGAGACATCTCTACGAGGTCAGTGCCTTTATTTCCCTCATTCTTCTCTTTCATCTCATCTAAGTTAATGGTCCCTAATTTTGTTACGATGTCTGTACTCTTGGTTTTTCTAACCGTGTACTCCATTAAATTTGACCACTGCCAGGAACATTGATGTGGTTTTCTTGTATGGATTCATGGAGTCTTCATGTTGAAAGTAATTTGGAGATTATGTACACTTGTGTTTGCTAAAGACCATTTCATCACACGTCTCTTACCTTGTCCTCAGCAAAAAGTTTCTCTTGTTCTATTGGAAGTGATGCATACTAATATCCCCTCTTGGAGAGTTAGTGCTAAAGATTCTATGACATGTTTAACTTAGTTTAATGTTTCCCAAACTTACTTGACCAGCAAATTATCCTCTCTTTATTTTTTCTCTAATAACTGTGAATATCCTGTAAAAAATGGGGGATGTGGATTTAACCTAACACCCTTGTTCTCTCAGCATTCCTAGTAGATCCTTATCCCATACCATTTTGATGCCTCAAGTGATGCAGAGCTCGCTACCTCTCAAGACAGGTTAAAATTCCACTGCAATTCCATTGCTAAAAATAACCACAATCGTCTTTTCATCAATATTGCCACCTTTGGTTTTAATTGTGCTGCTTTACTGTAACTGCACAAAGTTTCAAGATATTGCTTGCGTCTCTCTTCAGCCTTCAGTTCCTTCAACTGTTCTCTTTCATATCATGTACCATATTCCCTTTTCTGAATTTGATCCCCTCTTTTTCCTGAAACCCACCTATGAACATTTTTCTACCCATTCTCCAGCATGTCCAAACACTACTGAAAATGTAAAAGGCAAGCAGAGTTCTTGATCACACCTATTTCTGAAATTTCCTGAGTTCAAACGCAAGGATTTGTTTATTTTGGTCACATTTTCAGATCTTGGGAAATTAATTTTGACTGTATTCATTCATCAGCAAAGGGAGCCTCTCTTCCTCTGCCCTCTAATTTTTCTTGCAGAGAAATCAAAGCTAATTTTTTTTTTTTTTTTTTTTTTTGGCTCTAGGCACGTGGCCTTCAGCAGTTGTTGGCTCACGGGCTCTAGAGTGCAGGCCCAGCAGCTGTGGCACACGGGCCTAGCTGCTCTGCGGCATGCGGGATCTTCCCGGACCAGGGCTCGAACCCATGTCCCCTGCATTGGCAGGCGGACCCTCAACCACTGCGCCACCAGGGAAGTCCCCAAGCTCATTTTTAAAGAACACATATTTCAGACTGCTGGTAGGTCTATTAAATTACACTATCTTCTACCCTACGTATCTGGTCTAATAAGTGGTTTAATAATACATTGTGTTTATTTTTTCCTCCAATCTGTATACAATTTGCTACTAGGAAGATCATCTGTTACTACCTTTTTTTACTGCATACAAGGAATCCACCTTCCCCTTATAATATCTCTCATATAAGTGTTCATTCACAGGTATTTAATTCACCCATACAGTTCCCCCTCTTTGCTCAGTCTCATTTCTTGGTACTGAGCTGACCCTGAGATTTTCAGTTCTGAAAGTGTCATGGGTTACATCCTGGCTATGATAACTGTACTGCCTTATAATGATTAAATGTTATCACGGGCCAAGAAACACTTGGCTAAGTGTTTTACGTATGTTATTTTATTTTCTCACTGTAACAACGCTAAAAGGAAAATATCATTTCCCCCATTTTAAAGATAAGGAAGGTGAGGATTATGAAGCTAGGTAAACTCACATGTGGTCCCCCTATACCTGAAGCTAGAGTTGGATTGAAGCAACCTAATTCCGTAGTGAAAACTCTAACCTGCTCAATTGTGCTTTCTTTTGGAGACTTTACTCCTGTCTTCAATGGACCCTTCTATCCCTCCCTCCTTCCCTTTCCTTCCTTTCTTCCTTCTTCTCTCTCTCCTCCTTCTGTTCTTCCTCTGTCTCTCTCTCTTTTTTTTTTTTTTTTTTTTTTTTTGCGGTACGCGGGCCTCTCACTGATGTGGCCTCTCCCGTTGCGGAGCACAGGCTCCGAACGCGCAGGCTCAGCAGCCATGGCTCACGGGACCAGCCGCTCCGCGGCATGTGGGATCTTCCCGGACCAGGGCACAAACCCGTGTCCCCTGCATCGGCAGGCGGACTCTCAACCACTGTGCCACCCGGGAAGCCCCTCTGTCTCTCTCTTGATCCCTTCCTCCATTCCCTATCTCTTTCATCCATCTCCTCACCCCTCTTCCCTTCTTTCTCACCTTTTCTTCTGTAATAATATTAATTTTACTCAATTCTCCCTTCCTCTTTCCTTTTGTCTCTTTAAACTACACATGTGCTTTTTCCAGCATGGAGAAACCATGGTCTAGAGTAAACGGGACTCAGAAATAGGCCACAGGAGACTTGGATTCTTGTCTCAGCTATGCCAATCTATGCTCACCTTGGGTTCTTAACTCCCACACTGTCTTCCTAGAATGAATTTGACAGACCACAAACGTTTATTATGTGCCGGGCATAGGGATATGAAAAAGCAAAACACAGCTGCTATATATTGAGCTGTACTATTTGCCTAGTTCTGTGCCAACGACTTTCCAAGCCTTTCCTCATCTTACGTATTATTTTCAGTCACAGTCCTCCTAGATAAAGTGTTTTCTTCCCACTTAACAAAGAAAGCAAGCCATGGTCGCAAGCCCCATATCCACATTTAGTAAATGGTGGAGCTGGGATACTGACCCAGGCTCCATGTTCCAAATTTCCATTCTGTGAATCACTGCACCAATGTGGACTCCACAAAACTGTGGAATATCAAGAGGCATTATGCAGTTAAAAGGCTTGTGATCAAATAATTTGGGGACATTCTGGGTTAAATAAAATTCAGTTAGATCACACTGGTGGTAAGTGGCAGTTCATGGTTCAAGACGGGAACCTATGTCTCCACCCTGGTTCTCTTCCTATAGCACTATACTGCCTCTTCGGTGGTTTCCAGGAGAAAACTTGAAAATAAACTTGAACATAAAATATACCGTATGTAAGACTGTGTAGGACCCAAAGACATCAATAAGAATGCATACTTATGCTAAATGACATTGCAAATGTAAATGTCACGCATCCATATTTCTCCTAAGGATAATTCATAATCAAAAGGCGGGAGCGTGCTTCAGCGGTGACGACAGAAGAACGATTCTTTACAACCGATTGCCACCCTCTTAGTAATTAACATGCTCCATATAGATTGAAAGGTCATTTCTTATCCTCTTTCTCTAACGGTCTTTAATATTTACCAAATAGTGTTGCATTGTTGGAAATGTCACAGGCTCTACAACACAGGGGTGATTCCACACAGTGATTCATGATGACTGAGTTCATTAAGAAAATTACAACTCATTTATTTGGATGCGATATCTCTTCTGCTCTCAAAGAATTCTCTTTGATTAAAAAAGTGAATTATGTTGACTTGTTTCTGTATTGTAGGTGGCTTTAATTAAAATAAAAAGATAATGTGTCTTAGTCTTAAGTATGCATTTCCTTTTCAGTGACCATTAGAAGTTTCAATAGGAAAGGTGTGATGGCAAATGCAAAGCAATTCAGAGCTGAATTCTCTTTCCTTTTACAACCACTCGCATCTCATTACATGGCTTTTCCATTAAACCTGTTTGTCTAACCAGAGACCTGGGAGCCATCCAAGAAACCCACCTCTCTTTCTTCCCCACCACTAACCCATCACAGTTTCTGCCTATTTTCCCTTCAGTACTTCATTAAATCTGTCCTGTCTTTCCACCTACGTGACTACTATTCTAACCCATGTCACTGTCACCAGCACAATAGTCTCGCAACTAATCTCCCTTCTTCCAACCCCCTCCCCCTCCTGCTCTGCACAGTAGTCAGAGAAGTGTTTTACAAGCTATCTATGGTAAAAGACTAGATATTTTTTCCCCAATGCATCATGGACCAACATTCTTGAAAAATACTAAGAAAAGATTAAAATGTGCTTAGATGTTGCAGCAGTCAAAAACGCTATGAAAGTTTCTAAACGCTTATGGTCTATTTGTGTACACATCTTATCATGGTCTGGTAACAAACTTTGCAGTCTGGCGGCAATCTGAGGCTCACATTTTGAGTGTCACTAAACTGAGAGATTAAATATATATACGTGTGTGTGGGTGTATAAATCAGATCACAAAACCCCCTGATTCTGATTTCTACTAAAAATTCAAGCTAAAAGAATTAAAATCACCTACGTGACTCAGGCAGGTAGACCCTTGGGCTTCCGGCCAATATGTCATGCAGGCTTGCCACCCTCAGCCACACTTTCTTTCAAGTCCTCTAAGTGCCAGGTCTCCGCACTGAGCACACATACTCCTCTCTGCCTGAAATGCTTTCCCCTCAGCTCTCAGTCTGGCTGTCTCCTGTGTTCTTCAGTATCTCTTATGCAGAAAGATGCTTCTGCATCCCGCTACCACTACCATTGCTAATAAAATTGTTACTCCTTCCATTGAAAGGTGGGGTCTATATCCATCCCATTGAATCTGAGCAGGCTCTGTGACCCTTATCCAATAGAATATGGTGGAAGGGATACTATGCCAGTTTCCAGGCTTAGCCTCTAACATGAACCACTCACATTAGCTGTCTCTTGGACTAGATGGTAGGAGAAGGCATTCGCCATGTAAAAATTCTAACTGCCCAGAAATCTCCATGCTGTGAGGAAGCCCAAGCTAGCCACGTGGAAAGGCTCCATTTAGAGACGGATGCCCATTCACACGTCAGGGAGATGAGTGAAGAAGCCTTCAGGTGACTCTAATCTCAGCTGCCCTCTGACTGTATCCATAGACGGGACCCCAAGTGAGAACATGTCAGCTGAGTTCGTCCACCCCAGACCCACAAGAGAAAATAATATACTATTATTATTATTAGACACTAAGTTTTGCTTATGTAGCAATAGATAAATGGAAGAGTTTCCCCGCTGTGTTATTTGATGGTATACTATCATTTTTCCTTTATGGAATGTGCATGGTAAACACTGATATGAGTTTGTTTTGGTTTAGATTTCCCTCAGAAGCAGAACCTGAAACAAGGATTTCATTGCAGGTGGCTCTAGGTCAAATAAAAAGATAATATTTCCTAGGTGAAGTATATATTTCCCTTTTTCTGCCCAATAAAATTGTCAGTACAAAACTTGTCACTACAAAATTGTCATGGACTCAAAGAGCAGAGCGGTTCGTAGTTGTGTTTTCCTTTGTCATTATCCCCAGGGAGGTGATCCCAGGAGGCCTGATGAGCAGAACAATGATGGGTCCTCTGGGGGCCACTGAGTTTCCATCCCACTGGGGACCCACTAGAGACCGAGTGGAACATGGCTCACAGCTGCCCCACTGCCGGTAGGGGGAAGGCAAGAAAGCTGGGACCTCGATCAACCAGCTCTCACCATCCTTGGTTGAGGGTCACTTTTGGAATGTTAATTCTCTGACACATTAGCCTGTACAGCAAGAGATTCAGCAAATTCCTGAAGCTGGAGATTGGCCTCAGGCAGAGAGATGCAGAGTGTGTATCCAGAAAGCTCTGTGGACGTCTCTGCAGTGGAAGCAGGGCCTGTGGCCACTGTAAGTCCCATGGGCAGGAGGCAGATCTGTTTCATTCTGTGCTTTATACACAGGGCCTGATGCCTACAGGGCATCAATGAATATTTGTGGAATGAGTAAAGGAATGGTAAAGACATCTCATTTCATAAAGATTGTAGCAATAATCTGTAGTCTAGAAGTCTCAGATTTTGCTGTTGACCTTGGCAAGCCCCGTCCTCTCTCTGGGCCTTAGTTCTCTGCATGTGTGATAAAGGGTTTGGGGTTCATAATTTCCACGAGCCCTTCCAGCTACAGTATCCTGTGGCTTATGACTGGAATACATGTAGCCTCATTAGGCCAAGAGATCACAGTCCAAGTTGAAGAAACTCGTTGGTTTTTACCAAGAAGTGGAATAAATGTTTCAACAAGAAAGTGTAATTAATGGAATTACGAGAATTACATTGTGATCTTCTGTCCTTCTAAAAAGAAAGGTTAATTATTGAATAAATTGGGCTACATATACACAATGGAATTATTTAACAGCCATTAAAAACCAAATTTATGAGGGGTGGTTTATAATATTGAAATGTAAGCATATATTATATGTATAAAACGTGTGTGTGTGTGTGTGTGTGTGTGTGTGTGTGTGTGTGTGTGTGTGAATATATATCTGGGAGAAAAAAGGAAGATCTGAGTTACCATTTTAGGTTGGTGGGATAATGGGTGATTTTTCTTTTCAGATTTAAACTTATTTACACCTTCCAAACTGTGGAAGATAGGCCTGCATTATTTTTACCATCAGAATTTATATAGTAAATGTGTACATAAGTGTGTTTAAATGGTACAAAGAAGAGGTAACGGAATGCAATCAGGGAAGCATTAAGAGGCCCCTCTGACATCACTCGCTCACTCAGGGAAAGGCTGTAGCACTGGCCTCATGTAAACCTTGAAATTTACACAAGATGAAGGAAAAGTGCTGCCTATGATATAATTTTAGATGCATATTCAGGCATTATCATGAGACCTGTACCTCTGCTAAACTCTTTTATCCTCAGTATCTATCTCTATATAATGGGTATACCAATACTGAATTCACATAATGGTTGTAAAGATTAAAGGATATAATAATAAAAATACAGGTACATTTAAGGACAATCAAGGTTTCATGCAAGGTAATGAGAAAAAGAAAATAGAAAACTATTAGTAGAATACTTTATAATAAATGGAGTTTCAAAGGCAGGAAAATGATAGCCTTGCTTTATTCTGCCAAAGTCGTAGCAACTGTTCCAGGTGAAACGATAGGTGTGCTAGCATCTGTGGTGCTGAGGGCATTGATTGGAGCTTGCAGAAGAGGGAGTGATGGCAGGCAGTACGATCATCATTTTCTAGTGTTTGAAAGATAAGAACAAAGGAGCAGTCTTACTCTATGACCTCTTCGCATTCTGGGCTAAATTTTGTCCCCTCAAAATTGATATGTTGAAGTCAGTCTGGGATGCTGTAACAAAATACCAGGCACTGAGTGGCTTAAACAGCAGACATTTATTCCTCACGGTTCTGAGGCTGCAAGTCCAAGATCAAGGTGACGGCACACTCAGTGCTTGATGAGGGCCCTCTTCCTGGCTTGTAGACAGCCTCCTTCTTACCATGTGCCCACACAGTTTGTCTCGCTTCCTCTTTTTATAAGGACTAATCCCATTGTGAAAGTCCCACCCTCATGACCTCAACCAAACCTAATTACCTCCCAAGGCCCACCTCCAGATGCCGTCACATTGGGGGTGGGGGGCTTCCACATATGAATTTTGGGCAAACGCATTCAGTCCATAACAAGGTGCTAGAAATGAATCATGAAGAAAGAAGCCAGAGGAGGACAGATGTTGATTCTCCATGAAGATGCACTATGGGATCAGAGCAATATCAGAGTGGCTCTCCCAGATAGCCAGCATGTGAATGTGTTTGCTTAGTACCCACTTTATCCCAGACCCTGTCTAGATTGTTCCCTACTGCCCTGGACAGACCAAACAGAGGCAGGAAATATACTTCCAACATTGCAGCAATGAGTCGATGGCAGAAAATATTTCCAAAGATGACCATGTAAATCTCATATGTTCCCCTTTACAGTGTAATGCTGACACCCTCCATCTAGAAGTGAGGTCTATGTTCCTTCCCCTTGATTCTGAGAGAGCCTAGTTATGATGCTGCATGATTTCCAATAATAGGGAAGTAAAAGAGAAAATAGCGTTCACCTGGGGCTCTCTCTTGGCACATGCACCGTGGGAGCCCAGCCAGCTCCCCTGAACTCACTATGCTGGAGAGTCTGCAGAGAGACTGCACAGAGATGCCCAGGGAACCCCAGACGTTCCAGCTCCCCTCTGGTCAAGTCTCCCCAGCCTAGCACCAGATATGAGAGTGAAGCAGCCTTTGAGATGGTCCCAACCCAAATCAGCATCCACCACAACAGCATGGGAAACCCCAACGAGAACTGACCTGTCTCTCCCGAACCCCTGACCCATAGAAACCATGAGAGATAATCTATGAGTCTTGTGGTTTTAAACCAGTAAGTTTTGGGGTGATTCAGTCCACAGCGATAGGTAACTAATCAGACTTAGACAATAATCTGACATATCCCTGGGCCACCTCTAATTCCAAGTCTGTGCTTGCATCATCATCGTTCATTACAACCAGCATAATACGACTGAAGGTTTCTTTGCGGGCAAGCAGGGTTCAGGGATGAAGCCAGGGTCTCGGATAATACAGCTACTCTCTCACCTCTGATGCTCCTTAAATGATGACTTACGTATGGACATTGTGCCTTTCATTTCGTTTTGCCCTGTGTAAACACATTTCTCTAACCTCATGATTAACAATGACCAAGTAGAAATTCATCAGGAAGATGAGAGCCAGCTCTTTAATTGATGACTGTGAATGTGGACCCGGGACGAGGCCCTAGTGAAGCACATGGCTGCATCGCTTTTACATTTTTCCTCTGATATTTTTTCCTGCCACTAATTCACAAAAGCAGACATAGGCTCTATTTAAGACAGTGCAAAAACCTCTCTAAAGGAGGTGAACACAGACAATTGTTTGCTACTTAAACATTACTGGAATTTTAAAAAATGTTCCTCCTTAGGACGTTAGCTCCTCTGTGGATTGACTTTCCAAATTCACTGAGTAATCTGGCACAGCATGGAAATTAATAGATTGTCTCACTCATTCTCCATTTTCATCCATAATAATAAGCTTAGAGGATATTATACAGGTTATGCCTAAACAGAAAAATCTAAGACAAATATCATCTGAGGAAGTCTCTAGAACATACATACTTGTTTGTGCATTTGTTGAGGTAGGTGGTGTGTGTGTGTGTGTGTGTGTGTGTGTGTGTGTGTGTCTGTGTCTGTGTGTGTGTATCTCCTACCATGTGGCAAGCATTGTACCAGCCACTAGAGATGCAATGGTAAAAAAAAAAAAAGGCACATGTGGTTCTCATCCTCATGAAATTTATAGTCTAGTTGAAAATATAAACCTTAATTGGTTAAACAAAATATCATAGTTGTTGTTTTGAGGATACAGAACAACCAGAAGTTTCTTGAATGACTGATTGAAGAACACATTAGAACAACCACACTTAGAAAACCCATTTGGCCTTATCTACTAACACTGGATGCTCTTGGGTATGTACCCTGCTAAAATGTGTACACATAGTCACCAAAAGACATATACTAGAATGTTCACAGCAGCACTATTTGTCATAACTCCAAAATTTAAGGGCCATAAAGATGTCCATCAACAGGAGAATGTATTAAAAATTAGGTATATGTGGGCTTCCCTGGTGGCGCAGTGGTTGAGAGTCCGCCTGCAGATGCAGGGGACACGGGTTCGTGCCCCGGTCCGGGAGGATCCCACATGCCGCGGAGCGGCTGGGCCCGTGAGCCATGGCCGCTGAGCCTGCGCTTCCGGAGCCTGTGCTCCGCAATGGGAGAGGCCACAACAGTGAGAGGCCCACGTACCGCAAAAAAAAAAAAAAAAAAAAAAAAAAAATTGGTATATGCGTATAATTGAATGCTCTACAGCAATGAAAACAATGACCTGAAAACTCTACAGAGCAATACAATGAATCTAACCAACGTAACACTGAGTAAAAACACCTACTATATCCTTCTATTTATATGAGGTAGAAAACTGAAAAGCTAATCTGTGCTGTTAGAAATAAGAATAGTGGTTTTCCTTGGTGAGGAAGTGACTAGAAATGGGCTTGGTGGGAGGGAGAGGGTGAGTAGGGAGCTTCTTGGAGCTGGTCATGTTCTGCTTTTTGATCCAGGGGTTGTCACATGCATAGGCTCATTTTTCCGTGCATTTTTCTGTGTATGTGTTATATAGTATTGTGGAAAGGTAAAATGATCAACGGCTCCCTGTTGTCGGCAAGGAGAATCCTAAGGCTGTGCGAAGGAAGGTTCAAACCCTTCACGATCAAGTTCTAGTTTACCCTGACTGCCTTTCTTCCTCCCCCTCCCTGCCGACATCTACCCAACTGAACTAACCCCCATTTCTCAAACAAAGCATACCATTTTCTATCTCCTCCATTCTATAAATGGGGTTTTCTTGCCTGGAATACTCCATTTCTCTTCCCCACCTCCCCACCTATAGTGTCCCTTCTCATCAGATGCCCAAGCTCAGCGGTAGTATTAAATTAAGCAGGAAATCAACCCAAATTGCTCTCTCCACTCCCATATTCCACCTCATGTGTGTTTCAGTTCCTTTGCTGTATTTCTTATTATGTTGTATATAAAATGATCTATGTACATATCTGATCACCCACCTCTCAACCCCTACAAACCCTAGACTGTGAGTAACTTCAGCACAGGGATCTTGTCTATACTAAGACTTCGTTTACTCCCAATAGGCTGGTGTAGTTCCTGGTGCACCGTATGTGCTCATAAGTGCTTGAATAGCAGATGCACAAGTGGATGCTAGAATGGAACTGACCTGGGATACGTGTACAGCTCGCTTTCCAAATAAGAACAGGAATCTGGCAAACTGCCATTGGTAGAAAGAGCAAACCTATCAATGGTTATATAATCAGCCCAACCAGGAGATGAGATTTCTGGAGCATTCCAGAGAAATGGCGGTGATGTAGGTTGGAGTGTTGGATAAAGAAATCTTTGAACGCACAAAAAGGCCTTTGGAGTAAATGAATGTTAAAGGCAGTTTCCTTGCAGCAGAAAAATACAGTTATCTCCCTCATAGCTATTAAATTCATTTAATTCATGCATGCATCATTCATTCATTCATAGCTCTTTACTGAGCAGTGACTGTATGCCACGTTCTCTACTAGATGCTGGAGATCACAGGTGAGTCAGTCACTGCCTATAAAGGGAAGAAAAACCTGCAAACTTACTATTAGGTTAATCTAACTTGATTATTGAGAATCAGGAAATGTCTGTACCATTTCACCTACTCTTGGTGTCTCTGGTATCAGCATTTTGTTTAGATGAAACATTTCTAAATAGTCCCCAGATCACTGCCAAATTTCTTCCTTTATGTATTCCATCAAATTTGTAAGCAGATAATTACACTAACCAAACAAAGAGAGAAATTTTAAGTAAGAGTTATTCTCCATCCAAGAAGACAAAATATATATGTATGAATCTCTCCAGAAAAGGCTTCTAACTTGCCATTGGGAAACATTCAGAACATTGAGAATCTTGGTCGGCATTCTTTCTGCTTGGTTGTTAAGTAGGTCATCAGGAGGGAAGTGTTATGGTGATAAAATGTGACCTGTTTTATAACCTTAGTGTCTGTTACCGTCAAAAGTTCCTTTGCCACTTTGGGGATCTATTTTCTTTAAGTATTTAAGTGTCCTGGAAACCAGAATTCACTGAACAAACTTCCGTGTACTTGCTTTTCCACTTTCCTAAGTGTTAATCACAACCATTCTGGTTGGTAATGGTCCAAGGGAGAATTGGCAACTTCCTCCCGTATGCCCTTACCTTGGGTACCTCGCTATACACGCCCCTCTCTCTCCATACAGCTGTGTGCGGCATACATCTCGTTGCATTTAATCACTTGATTGTGCGTCCATCTGTCTTCCTTGACGATGAACTTGTGGAGTGAAGAGAGGGTGCCTGTTCATCTTGACATCTCAGACCCCTCATTCACTGCATAGCACATTTTGAAGATTTTATGTTTACGAAATAAACTAATGAGTGAGGGTCTTATCTTTGGCGATTTTCCAAATTATTTCACTAAATATATATGCTTTAGTCTACATATGCTTTGCTTTGCTTTTGCTCCTACTGAATTCTCTGATTCTAAATTGACTTGGAGGGATTTTGAAGCATCGGGTTGATAAAATGTCCACAGAGATTCTGGATGTTGATGCTGTAATCGTGAGGGAAGACACACTAACAAAAGCAGACACAGCCCCCCAGAGAGAGCGCAAACGTGTGACGTCAGCCCTCTGGGAATCCCACTGCCCGCTCGAGGAGGAAGTCTGTCTTTGAAAATTGGTGTGACTCTTGGGCGCTCAGCTGTCACGTTTTTCTCACATTTATTCTGAATGAGCACAATCCATCCATCAGTGCTTAAAGAGTTTTCCAACAGTACATTGACCTTGAATGCGGCACATTGATTTTCAGTAACGCACCACAAATAGGGTCGTTACTGAGTCACCCAACAGTGAATGTGATTGGGAGCACATTTCTGAAATTCCAATAGGATGCCACCTACCCTGGATGATGGATCAGCCTCCTGTAAACCATCAATCCTTGCCAGGGTCTTGAAAAGGGTGACACCTGTATGATATTTATCATTATGTACACCACCAGGCAAAGCATAAGACCGTAAGTGGGCTTTCCCACGACGGTGGGGCCTCTCGGGTAAATGGCCTGTTTTGTTTGCAGAGGCATTATTTACTGAAATGCTTTCCTGAGAAGGAACCACTGGTGATGGTGACAAAGATGTAAGCACTATGGGGAATTACATCTGCAGCAAAGATTGAGCGATAGATAAAAAGCCTATGTCTTAAGCTGTTAGAGGTTAACGCCCAATCAATTAAGGTGATTGTTTCTTAGATTGCATTGGACAAATGTACACACACAAAGGGGACATTAGTACAACCAGAAGAGAAGAACAAAGAGAAATTAACTGACGCTAAACTGCAAATCAAACTGGAGAATGATTTTATGTTCTTTTGAAATGCTAAATTATCTTAATGAAGAGTTTTCTTCCAAAACGAAACTCCTATATACTTTTTTTTTTTTTACTTTAGTGCAAGAAACCTTAAAATAAAATAAAAGGTATTATCAAGAACTGGATAATTGTAGGCACTGTGCTGATTTTGCAAAAGTATAGATTTTGGAATCTACGTTTATTTTTTTTTCTTGAAAAATGATAGTGTGTTTTATTACTCTCAGTAATGCTAGTTGTCATTTATTATCTGCTCTGTGTAGTCACCACCCCAGGTACATTACAGGCATTACACTAACTTCCAAATAACCTCACTATGTGGATTTGATCTTCTCCCCATTTTACAGATGAGGAAACAAGAGTCTGAGGCCTTGAGGAAGTCGTTCAGTCTTATGCAGTTATCAGTAGCAGAACTGAGATTGGAAATCTGGTCTTTTCTTTCTGACTTCAACCTCCACATCCCCTCCACTATGGCCTGCTGTCACTCATATAGCATGAGAAGTTAAGTCTTGGGCATTTAAATATATCACCCTATTCCAATACTGCCCACCTTAAGAGCAGGAAGTTAGAGCAGATTGCATCCTGACCCTTCGTCCAAAAGGGCTAACATGTTGCTGGGCATAGTTTGCAAAGGTGCTCCTTTGGGAGCTGCTAAGCTCATGATTATCCTTCCCTAATTATAAGCTTCTTGAGAGAGGGCAAGTGTTTGGAGGGGTCTGAGTGTTATAATTGATGCTTGTTAAATGCATACCTCAACCCACCAGCCATGTCTTCTTGCTTCAGATGCTCTGGATGTACATGACTCCCCTCTAGACCAGGGGCTGCGAGCCAGCCAGGCAGCCCTGCAGTGATGATAGGTGAGGGCTACCACAGGCCAAAACTCAGCCCAAGCTACTCACAGAAAGGTTTGGAAAATGCTCACCTCGCTCCTTGTGATAATTAAACCCTGCGTTGGTGGGGGATTCAGTGTCTGCTGCCCGAGTGAGCTTGGGGAGATCCTACTTGTTCCTGGGCGTCTTCTCTGCCTGACTCAGTTTCTGAAGCAGGCACAGCAGTCTGGTTCCAAACTAAAGCATCATGCATTCATTCATGCATTCATTCATCTTAATCCCCACTTCCCTTCCACAATCGCGTTTGGGTTTCCCGAGCTCCCTGCATGCCTCTGAACTGTGAGGTTGTATACAGGCGACGTCTTCTTTGTATTTTATTTTGAGCTCCTAGTATCAAGCTTTGTGTGTCTGGATGACCCTTGATGCGTGTTCATTGGAAGGCAGAGAAAGTAACAGAGATACCCAACCATGGTCTAGAGCGTTTGCCTGCTCCCGTTCTTCCACCTCAGAGAGGCTGCAAGACCATGTGTCATAATCAAGGCAAAGGTTGTGGCTTCTCCGTGATGGTGACATGAGTACAGAGAGGACTTTCCTGGATTTACAGGCTCACAGGGAGAACAGGGCAGATATCAAGAGGGGCCATCCCTGTGCCCTGCATACAGTAGAAATTTAACAAGTGTCCATTGAAAAACACAACCATTTGTTAAATAAATGGATGAATAAACATCTATCGAATGAATAAATATCTGCAGAGTGAATGGAAGCTGTAAATAGCAAAATATTTGCTGAATGAACAGACGATGGCTATTTGGTGAATGACATGACTTGGCCGGGTTAAGTTTCTCACAGTGCTAAGAATTCAAACTGAAACCATACAGCAGACAACTTTGAATCTAAACTCGTCCACATACTGTGTTCAAAGTGCTCGGAGAGCTAAACTTCCCAGCTACACAATTGATGGAATTGCCTGTATAGAAATCTGCCCTCAAAATTCCTAAAACTTCCCAACAATTCTAGTTTCTGGGTCTAAAGATAAACCTCCTACTCATTTTTGTTATTCATTTTCTCATTTTTGAATGACGAGAAAAATGGTGTCCTGGGTGGTGGGCATACTGTGTGTGTGTTCAAGGAATGAATGGGGCTTCATAAACTTCTATCCTGGGAGCTATCAGTATTCACCAAGGAAACCGAGCACATGACAAATGTGATTAGAAACGACTGTCAAATAATGACAAATAAGTTCTAATCAAAACAGACACAATCTTAACAATTACTTGAAATGCAGATATTTATCAAACAGAGTGAGATTAAAAATGACCATGTTGCATTAAAGAAATGGAACTGATGGAATTTTAAATATGCAGTTTTCTGCTCACGCCTTCTTCCTCAGCAGGCTCCTTGCAGCGAAACGGGGTGGGAGTGAATTTAAACAAAGAGAGTTCTAATGTGCCCTGAAGTATTCGCATTTTTGACCAATGTTATCTCCAGCGTTCAACACTGCAGAAAAATGAGACCACAGTGTAGAGGAGAGTGGGACAGATGACAGCCTCTCAGACTCCTATTGTGAGAAACAATGGAGAGATATACAAACAGCTGAATACGCTCTGCGTGGGTGAGAGGTGTTACTGGGCCCCTTGGAAACTCGTGGAAGGGAAAGGGGCGTGTGTTATTAACGAAAACATCCAGATTGATTAATGCAAACATAACTAACCAGACATTGATGATTAGCAACACTTACTCTTTCTCCCCCTACCAATTCATTAATTATCTATCCTCATCTTAGGGGCTTTAGAGAAATTCTATGACCCTAGCTACACGGCACCAGAATATTCAATAAAAAATTCACCAATTGTTTAGCTTCCTATAGAAGTGGTGATCATATTTGAAAATATTGTCACTAATAATAATAATAATCAGGATATATATATTCCTTTATTATAATTGCCACCATGAGTTCTAACTTAATATGAAAAAAATCTTTAAAAAGCTCTAAAGTAATTAAATGGAATTGCTATCACCTACCATTTAGTGAATTATGTCTACATGCCAGGTCCTGAGCTAAACACTTTCTGGAGCCTGAAGCTTATATAAACTAGGGATTTTCTTTAAGAAAAATACTACAACATGATAAATACAAATTAGGTATGAAACCGAATATTCAGAATGAAAAGATTACAAATCACAAGTTTTAACACATTTTCAAATACTACAAGCATTCATTACTCCCAGGGTCTTGGAAGGAGCCTGTGCAAGAGAAAGGCCTCAAGGCTTAAGCCTCATGAGCTTCCAACAGGTACTTGTGACACTGTTCGAGATCATGTTATTTAATCCATTCCACAGTCCTACAAAAGAGATGTGACAGTTTTTGTCATACTAGAGGTTAAGAGGCTATGGCTCAAAGAGGTTGAATTTCTGAGCCAAGGACACAGTCAGGATTTGAACTCGGCTCTGAGACCAAAGGCGATGCTCCTGATTGTTGGATGATCCTGCCTCAGCGTGAGTCTGCGTCTCCATGAGCCCTCTAGCCGGAAGTCCAACAGTACCTACCACGTGATTCTAGGAATTTCAGGACTGAGTACACGTGGTCCATATCCTAACAGTTCTCATGCTCAATTAAAAGATTGGGAGTGAGGAAGAAAGGAAAGGAGGGAAGGAATAAAGAAAGGAGGGAGGGAGGGAGGAAAATAATCAGGCCAACTCCCATTCTTTGATTATTAGCCTGTGTCAGGTAACAATGTCATGGACCATGGACAGACATCTTTTTCAACTTTTTGGGAGAATCACTGACAGGATGTCTCAATGGTTGAGAGCTGCATCCTGCCTATGTTGACAATCCCTCATGGTTCTTTCTGGAAGAATCCATGGTCTATCCCTGAATACCTTCACCACCCAGGGGCCTCAGTTTGCACGCTGTGGCCAGAACCCACTCCTGTCTCTCTTAGATATTAACATTTGGTCAATCATACCCATCTTCCTTCAGAATAAGAAACAAGATGTCAGATTTTGGACCAGTATCTTAGGAAATTACTTTTTCCCCATCTCTCTTCGAGCCCTCATTTAGTTCATCTAACATCAACATCATGTTTATCATCTAAAGTCTAAAATGCCTTAATTTACAGAGTTTTTCTTAGAATGAAAGACTCCAGATTTGTGAAGTCCCCCGCCCCAACTCCTCAAGTAGGATATGTGGTGTCTTTATAGAAAAAGAGGAAAATCATCTTATCCTTAACTGTTTTGAAGAAAAACAGAAAGAAAGAAAGAAACAGGTGAGAAACGAGGACACTGTGAACAGAATGTGGGTGGCTGAGTTTTTCAGCGAAGCAAGGTTTTCTGCCCCAGCATGTTCCATGGCCCATGGTACTGACTCATGATGAAAGGGAAGGGAGCCCTTATCGGGGGGAGGCTTCTTGTCTTGCAAAAGTATAGGTCTTGGTTTGGCCGAAGGCAAAAAGTCTAGTCCAAAGAGGGGTGAAGAGCCCTCTTTCTCTACCTCAAGCCGACTCTGACTCTCTTCTTACTTCAAGTCCTTATGTGCTCACATTGGAGAGGATGCGCTAGACAGGCTTAGATTATGACATCAACAATGACATCTTAGAGGTCTTCTGATGCTACGTTCCTGAACTTCTGTATGTGACTTGGTACCATTTGACCCTTCTTGACTTAGCTGACCATAAAGATGTGGTCTCAAATCCACCAGACCTACCGAGCCCATCTAGAACTTTTGTAGCTCAGCCTCTTACCAACTAGAAGGATGGTACCCATCCTAAGTCTCCCTATACCAGACGGGGCTATGTTAATTCATTCATTTATTCAAAAATCACTTACAAATATTGATCATGCATCTATTCTGTGCCGGGAGATCCAATGGATTTTTCTATATCAAAATCTGAACTTGATCATGGGCCCAATGAAAAAAAAAAGGTCTGAGAACCTTACCAGCACGCACTGTCTGATGGCCAACTTTAACACAAGATCTTTGGGAAGTTGCTATAGCATCTTTGACTTCCAAGTCAGAAAGTTCCTCTTGTAGCCCATGCTGTCTTCAACTTTCACCACCCAAAACTCATGGGGCAACAGAAGCAACTTCCCAAAGGGGAGACAGGAATGAGAGTTGGAGGCCAGAAAGTTACCAGGACTCATCTTCCTCAAGACATTCTCTCTTTCCTGCATCATCATGTTTTCTCTCTCGACCGGACCATGCCCACCAGCATACAAACATATATTACCTTCCAACCTTATAAATTCTTCAACACTGCACCTCTCTCTATTGATGGGCCCGTGGCTGTGCTCTCCTTGTGGTCTCCTTTTCTTTTCAGTCTGTCTTGAACCCATTACGACTAAGTGTTCATGCTCACCATTTCAGTCTAGCTGTCATGGTAACCCATGGACACCACATTGCCCAATCCATGGAACGTCTCCATTCGGCATCTCACTCAACCTACACCAACATTTCATTCTTGATTATTTCCTCCTTCGTCACTTGCCCTCAGGAATCCTCTCTTAGACCCTCCCATTACTAGTCACTCAGCCTCAGTATCCTTTGCTGGATTTTTCTAGTGTTGATCACCTCTAAGCATTGGAGTTACCCAGGGCTCAGTCTTGAGACCTCATTTCTTTTCCACCTACCATTTCTCCCTAGATGATGGCATCCAATCCCATGGCTGGGGGCTCTCTAGCCCAAACATCTAGCCCAAGTCTCAAATCCTCAGACTCAAATTCAACTACTTTTTCAGCAACCTGAGATGTCTAATAAACATCACAAACATAATACCTTTAAAATCAAAGCTCAGGGGACTTCCCTGGTGGCTCAGTGGTGAAGAATCTGCCTGCCAATGCAGGGGGACACGGGTTTGAGCCCTGGTCCAGGAAGATCCCACATGCCGTGGAGCAACGAAGCCTGTGTGCCACAACTACTGAGCCCACGTGCCACAACTACTGAGCCCACGTGCCTAGAGCCCATGCTGCTCAACAAGAGAAGCCACCACAATGAGAAGCCCACACACCGCACAAAGAGTAGCCCCCGCTCACCGCAACTGGAGAAAGCCCATGCACAGCAACAAAGACCCAACACAGCCAAAAATTAATTAATTAATTTTTAAAAACTCAAAGCTCAGGTCCCCCATCCAAACCTGCTCCTTCCTTATTCTCCTCCATTTCAATAAATGATAATTTTATTTTCCAATTGTTCAGGCCAGGAAGTTTGGAGTCTTCTTTAATTCCTTTCTTTTCCCACATCCATATTCAATCCATCCACAAATTATGTTAGTTCTCCTTGCCCATCCCCAATGGAATATGGACTTCTTTTGGGCAGGGATTCTACTCTGTTCAACTTTCCCTCTAGTGCTTTGAATAGTGCATACCACAGAGGCGTTCAATCACAGTGGCTGAACGGAAGTTGAAAGAAGATCTGTACCCCTAGACTTCAGCACCGTGACACCCGTGCTGGGTCTGTTCATGTAGTTTCTTCTAGTACGATAGTGTTTGCTTTCATCCCGCTTAAGACAATTGATAATTATTTATTGTCCTTGTATTACTTAATGATGCCTTTTCTATGTGACATAAGACTCATGAGAATAGAATTGTGTGCCTTTTTTGCTCACCGTTTTACCCACAGATCCTTGTAGAGAGCCTGACACATATTCAATATAGTCATTCATTCATTCAAAATGAATTTATCAAGCATTTATTTTGTTTCTGGTTCTTTGAAAAGCACATAACTCAGAGATTCATAAGAATTATTTTCCTAAGAAGATATTGTATTCTATTGACAGAGAAAATGATTGAAGCAAAAAGTTGCATATGCATCTATGAAAGTATGTAAAACACTATAATTATAAGCAAAATGCTATAGGAGGGAGAGACACACGCGTCCCATAGCACCAGTGAAATCAGAACGTTTCACACAGAAAATGACATAACATAGGATATAGGCCTTGAAACAAGGACTTGATCACAGGAGTTTTTCAAGCGGATGGTGAGAAGGAGAGAAGAGGCAAAGGCCATTCAGGGAGATAAAATAATATGCAAAGGTCAGCGGTCATGTTGGCTATGACACTTCTGTGTTGCAGGAAGCAGAGTGAGTGATAGGCATTGGCAGGAGGCTGGAGTTTAGTTTTCCAAGTGACCAATGTAGAAACCCATGAACATTCCAGCGTCTTCTCTATGGTCCCTCTCCAAAGCAAGTCATTCATTAGCCAAGTCCTTTCGCCTGGGCTACCACCGTCCCAAGCTTCAGCTAGAGCCCTGGGGACTAGGAATCCTCATATCCAGATACGCTGGTGTCAAACACGTTGCTTGAACATACTGTACTCTTTAAGACCTTTGAGTCTTTTCCAATGATAATTAGAATAAAATTCTAACTTTCCCCATGTCTGGCAGGGTATGGTCTGGCCTGGCTAACTCTTTAATCTCATCTTATACCACTTTCCACTATTCCCGATGCTCAGATCCCTGGATTTTCTCAGTTCCTAAAACCTATCAGCCTCTTTCCCAGTCTGAAGGCTTTGCCCATGCTGACCCCCATACTGGGAAAAATGCTTTAGCTGCCTCCTCTGCGGACTGCAAAGCTCATCTTAAGTGATGAATCCAGAGAGGCCTTTCCTCCCACCCAACCTATGTTTGGTCCCACCATCTTCTTGTTTTTCTTTGATCCTCATTTGTTTCCTTCTCAGCTTTTACCAGAGGTTATGATTACCTTGTTTTTCTGTTTTCTTATTTTCGCCATCTCTGCACTAGAATTTAATCTTCATGAGATCAGGTATAGCTTCAGGGGTAAAGAAAACTCTATGTTGTTCAACATGATTGCCTTGGCATGAATTGTCTTTACTACTTGTTTATTGGAGGAATGATTGTTTAACTGAATGCATGAATGGATAAATCCACCACTAGTTTTGCCCCTCGTGTAGAATGAAGCACCACAGAATTAGGGACGGACAGTGATGACCTTTTTTTTTTCATGGATGAACAGGCTATGCCTGTTCAACTGCAGGGGGCAGGGGTCAAGGGGCAAAGAAGACTCAGGCATTAAAGATTTTGACTGAATAAAAGATGTATTATTACCCATTATCTTTGATCCATGTGTCTGTGTGACCCGAGTCCACGGTTCTCTTGTTGGTCATCCAAGTGGCAGCAAAATCCTACCTGGAAATGCCACTGCATAGATTATCTCAGGTGTGGAACTGCTCATTCAGGGGACGTGGGGAGGATGACCAAGGCCAAGGTCAGCAGACAAGCTGCGGGGCCGGCTGGCTGCTTTGTGCGAGCTTCCTGTTTACCCTGAAGCTCTGTGTCCAGCCATTGTCCTTCCCATCTCCCTGCAGAAGAACATGGATAAGGGCAAAAGTCAAAAACACATCGTCCAAGCTGAGATGGCTGGAAGCAGCATGGAGATTTAGAAAGAGCACAGGCCTGGAGAATCAGAGAGAAATGGCGTGAGTCGTAGCCCTGCCGCTCACCAAGGCGGGGCCTTGGGATTATCCTTTAATCTCTGAGCCTCCATTTACTCATCCATCAGATGGGAGCAATAGAAATACTACGACACACAGCTTTTATATGCTTAAATGAAAAATCCGTGTAAAGCGTTCACCACAATGCCTGGTACCTTGTAAGCGTTACCCCCAAAATGAATAGCTTCTAGTAGTAGTAGTACTAGCAGGTTAGTGGTGGTAGTTGTAATAGTAGGACGAGGAGAAGAAGTTCTAATAGGATGGTGGTGGTCACTGTAATATTAGGAGTAGTAAGAAGAGAAGGAGTTGTAATAGGATGGTACGGATGGTAGTTACTGTGGCAGGAGAAGAATCAGTTGGAGTTTTAATAGAGCAGCAGTGGTGGTAGTTAGTAGTAGTAATAGGTGGTGGTAGTTATTAGTAGTAATAGGTGCAGGAGGAGTTATAGCTATGATGGTGGGGATGGTAGTGGTCATATTAGTGGTAGAAATAGTAATAGTTTCAGAAATTGTAATAGTATTAGAAACCAGTATTAACAATAATTATAATAGCAATAGTAATAGTAATGGTATAGTATAGTTTTGATCAATGTTCCTTCCGTCCTCTTGGGCCCATGTTCTCGAGATCCCCAGGGCTGACCAGTTAGGAGTGTGTGCTGCCTAGTTTGGAAGAACCCCTGCCATGTTATGAAGTTCCCAAATTCAGATGAACATGCCCCATAAAACAATGAAATGCCTTTCAGAAGGTTCTAGCAGATGACCCTGGAGTCCACCACAAGGGGAACAGTGGGCTTCCTAAAGGACGCGCAGGGGAGTGCACATGAGTAATTATGATGCCCTATTTCATTCGTTACCCTTGGTGGTGCAGTAGTGAAAAGCTTAATGAAAGGGAAAGGCTGGAGGGACTGGCCTTGATCTGTGCCTGCCCAATACCAGGCCTTCCTACCTGCCCCGTTTACCCCTATGCAGAAGGAAGAGGTTATTCTCATATGATCAACGAAGAAACAAAGGCTCAGGGATGTGTAGAAACTTGGCCAAGGTCACGCAGACAGACCCTCCAGCCCTCACACCTGCCTCTTCCGAAGGCTGTGCTGGGTTTTTGAGCACAAAAGTCTCTGGATTCCCTTGTTCTCTTACTAACTCATGGGCCGTCATTTGTCCTCTGCTAGACTGTAAACTCCTCAAGAGAAACCAGAGGATTTTCTTGTCCTCACACATGGTGCCCATTAAAAAGAAAAATAATATAAATAAAAAATAAAACACTGTGTTGCTCAACTATCATGCACTAACAATAGCCCTTAAGACGAAGTTATTTGTACAAATAACCAGAGGGAAATGGAGCTGGTGTTCGGACACGTTTTTTGCTAGAAAGAAAACAGAGGGAAGATAGAGGTGAGGTGAGATCCAGTTCCATCTCTTCTTATCTGAGGAACGAGACCAGCAGATTGCATTGCCTCCCTGAGCCTCAGTTTCCACCTCTCTAAAGCAACCACATTTTTCTCTTCACGTCTAGATAGTTGGAAATAACTTCGGTCTAATACAGCTTGGAGCCTGGAAGTTGCTAAGTAGCAGCTCTGGGCAGAGAAGTTGCTGGATCCCTGGCTCAGCCGTTTGTTTACTAGCTGTGTGAGCTCGGGCAGGCTCTCGACCACGTTGCCTCAGTTTCCTCAGCTGTAAATTGGGATGATAATAACAGGACTTCAGAGGGAGAGGACTCACTGCATGAACACACATTTCATGTTTTGGGGGGGTGTCTGAGACACAGTGCTCAGTAACTTTTAGGAATTAGTGGCAATGATTGTCCATATTACATAAGATGCTTTGAGAATAAATATGAGACAGGACAATATAATATACAGAAGAGAGGATATTTGAGGTGAGGGTCGAAGCAGAGGCTGTTCTTCTGGAAGGCTGGGAGGTTCCAAGATTCCGGGCATAAGCAGCATAAGCATGGCGTCTTGGGGGGCGGGGCACGGGGCGTGGCTTTCATAGCAAATGGGGGACAAATTTATTGCCGGTGCCGCACGTCTGCCTCAGGGAGCGGGGAGGAGAGGGGTGAAGCAGGAGCTGAAGGCCGCTCTTTTGATGCATCTGGAGTGACCAACCCCTCGTTCGGACACTGGCAGATTCTCACATTTATATTCCTCTTAGTCTCCACGTATTTTCCTCTGCACACTGTGTACTGATTTGTCACTTTTTTAGGGTAAGATTATGTCTCTGAGTAAGCTGATTAGTGTTAGACTGATTGTTTTAAAATAACTCGAGCGGCATCTGAATTTATTTACATACATGATATTGCCTTCTATAAACACAGCTGTACGCAAAAAGAAAATTCAACGGTATTTTAGGAAGTTAAGCCAACAGTTTAGCTGTAATAAAGGCAGCCTTCTCGTTCTGGTTTCTCTTTATTTGTTTCTTTCTGGGTTAAGTTTTTCCGTGAGGGATGGGCCTGAGCAGTTCTGCCCAGAAGGGTCTCAGGTAGCGGGGGAGTTTTAGCTCTGGTGGCCACGGGGCACACATAAGTCACCAGCAGGCAGCGTGTGGTTTTGAGGGCTTGACTCTGCAGAGGAAAGTGAGCTGATGTGTAGGTCCGGCACAGAGGACTTCTGTGCCAACATGGAAACCATCACGAGTGTCAGGGCTGCTTCCAGCTTCTACCTGTGTAGGAAAAAGCTTTTGGGATCTTGTCGATCCTACGTGAATTTACTGAACACCATTCTGTGTGGCCAGGCTCTGTGTTAGCTCCGGAGATGTCGTCAGAAACAAGTAAGATACAGATACTGCCCTCAGGAACCTTAAAGTCTACTGACAGAGTCAGGCAATCAGTAAGAAGGTATGAAAATGACTTTATAATTGCAAATACAGTAGATAACAGCTGAGCGCAGGAACACGTAAGGGGATAAATACACTTAGCCTGGATGTGGGTGTGGGAAGGAGAGCTAGTGGAAAGGGAAAACTCCTTTGAAGATGTGACATTTAATCTGAGAACTAAATAGATAGATATGAGTTGGCTCGTTGAAGAGGCAAGGAAAGAGTGTCACCTGGAATTTGTCCAAAGGAGCAGAGGTGGGCCTGGGTGGCTGTCTAGGGGAGAGTGAGGCGAGGCTACAGATGAGGTCAGAAGCTGGAGCCAACAGGCTTGTGTGGGCCATGCTATGGATTTTCACTTTATCCTCCAAACCCTGGGACTCCATCGATGAGTTTCAGCCACGGTGTGACACGGTCAGATTTGTGTTTCAAAAAGATCACTTGGGCTGCCAGGGGAGAATGGATTTGTTGGAGACCCAACAATGCACATGGCATAATTGGCTCCTGCAGAGATACAGGTGAGAGGGGAGGGTCATTCAGGCTAAGGAAGATGGACATAAGTAGTCAGACTTAGATAGAAGTTGGGAGTGTAATCAATGGGATTCACGTTTGATTGGATGTGAGAAAAGAGAAATGTCAGGTCCAATTAATTTTTTTTTTTTTTTTTTTTGCCTGAGCAACAGTGTAGTTAGTGGTGCCTTTAAGGATATGGAACAGATAGGAGAGAACCAGCTTGGGGCGGAGCTAGGAAATTAAGAGCTCTCTTTGACCATATAAAATTTAAGATGACTGTAGACTTCTAGTAGGAAATAGTGAGGAGACAGAAGAGGGATTGGACTGTCTCAGGAAGGACTTGGGTTAAAATTTCATTTGGACATGAAGTATGCAAAACCAGAGGAGTGGATGAGATTACCAAGGGAAAAGGGAGGGAGGGAAAAGAGGCGCCTGTGACGACAGAGCTGCTTGAAAACATCTTTGTGCATTTCAGGGCACTGCAGACAGTTAGAAGTTCTGTCTGGGGAACAGGTCTCTGAAACAAGTTTTGTGTATCACAGGGTGTGACCCAGAAAGTAAGCTCTGCACACAGAACAGGGCACCGATTCCAACAAGAGGATTTACACCATTTGTCCCCCTGATGCGTCACGTTGCAGGAAAATGTCAACGTTAAACCCACAGAGGATTTATGTCAGCACTCCAACGCCGCCCATTTTTGAAATCTAGTACAGAGGAGATTTATTAGACCCTGTGCTTGATCAGTTTTTCCTGGAATTTTGACTGTAACACTTTATTCTTCTGATTATTTAAGCTCTTGTTATATTTTAACCATTGCCACAAAATCTTCTGTGTAGAGTGGAAACTTTCTTTAGTGCCCAAGGAAAGGGAAGGAAAAGCAAGAAGGAAAAAGGTGATGGGAGGATCATTTTCCTCTAAAAATGCCTCCATGTGGAAGTTATCTTAGTGGAATTGCTCACACATTTCAAGAGGCAGTTTGGTGGAAGCTGAAATGGGCCCAAATTCCAGCTCTGTCACTCAATAGCTGTGTTACCTAGAGCAGGTCACTTAACCTCTCTGTTGTCTCCCTTGTCTCATCTGTAAAACAGAGAAAATGATAGTATCTACCTCATAGGTTGATGTAAAGATTAGGCAAGTTAGTATATAGATTTGATTAGAAATATTTCTGACCCATATAAGTACCTCCTAAGTATTAGCTAGTATCATTTTATATAGGTGATAGGAGCCTACAACCGAGAGAAAAAAAACCTCGATTGTTTTCTATAATCCATCACTAATTAATTCTGTGACTCAGGCAACCCATACCTTAGACCATATCATCCTAGGGGAAAAAAAGGATTATTTTATCCAAAGCCCTAAGAAGATCTGGGTTTTTTTCATTGTTTTGTTTTTGGTTTTGGTTAATGGTAAAATAAAATTGAAGTTCTGAAATATTGGAAAAGAAACTTTTATGTGCAGAAGTGTTTATCACATCATTTATGATGGAGAAATATGGTAAATAACTTAAATTTCCAATATCCAGGGAATGATGAAATAAAATTTGGCCCATAAACTTGATGAAATATTAAATAAAGTTATTTTATGTACATGGAGTTACTATATGTACACATGTATGTTATGTATTCAAAAATATGCTATTTTTGCTAGAAAATTCAAAATTGGGCATGGGAAGGAGACATTAATTGCGCATTTTCTGTAATGATTAAAAGTTATTGGATAGTGGGATTTATTTTTCATCTTTACATATTTCTCTGTCAAAGATAGCTACTTTTTCTTTTTCTTTTATATTGGAGTATAGTTGATTAACAATGTTGTGATACATTTGCTTTTATCACATGTTCTCAGGGTTGTTAGTGGAACAGCACGACAGATATACATACTTCAAATAAAAGATTATTAGTGTCTGAATACAGAAAAAAAAACAATGTTGTCATAGTTTCAGGTGTACAGCAAAGTGATTCAGTTATACATATACATGTATCTATTCTTTTTCAAATTCTTTTCCTATTTAGGTTGTTACATAATATTGAGCAGAGTTCCCTGTGCCATACAGTAGGTCCTTGTTGCTTATGCATTTTAAATACAGCAGCGTGTACATGTCAATCCCAAACTCCCTAACTATCCCTTCCCCACACCCTTCCACCCCCCGCCCCATAACCATAAGTTTGTTCTCTAAGTCTGTGAGTCTGTTTCCATTTTGTAAGTAAGTTCATTTGTATTATTTCTTTTTAGATTCCACATATAGCATATAAGCGATATCATAGATATGATATTTCTCCTTCTCTGCCTGACTTAAACTTCACTCAGTATGACAATCTCTAGGTCCATCCATGTTACTGCAAATGGCATTATTTCATTCTTTTTAATGGCTGAGCAATATTCCATTGTATATATGTACCACATCTTTATCCTTTCCATCTGTCAGTGGACATTTAGGTTGCTTCCATGTCTTACCTATTGTAAACAGTGCTGCTATGAACATTGGGGTGCATGTATCCTTTCGGACCATGCTTTTCTCCAGATATATGCCCAGTAGTGGGATTGCTGGGCCGTATGGTAGTTCTGTTTTTAGTTTTTTAAGGAGCCTCCATACTGTTCTCCGTTGTCGCTCTACTAATTTACATTCCCACCAACAGTGCAGGAGGGTTCCCTTCTCTCCACACCCTCTCCAGCATTCACTGTTTGTGGATATTTTGATGATAGCCATTTTGACTGGTGCGAGGTGATATCTCATAGTTTTGATTTGCATTTCTCTAATAATTAGCGATGTTGAACATCTTTTCATGTGCCTCTCGGCCATCTGTATGTCTTCTTTGGAGAAATGTCTATTTAGGTCTTCTGCCCATTTTTTAAAGATAGCTACTATTTTTATAATCAGATATATTGAGATAAAATTTACATAAAATAAAATTTACCGATTTTGGGAGTATAACTGATAAGCTTTGATAAATGTATCCAGTTGTGTAAAACCATTTCTACAATCAAGATATAGGACATTTTCATCCCCGAAAGCTCCCTTGGGCCCTCTTGCAGTCACTTCCCTCCTCCCATCCCAGACCCTAAAAACCACAGGTTTACTTTTCATGAGTTTAATTTTTCTGTATCTAGAAGTTTATATAAATGGAATCCTACTGTATATAGTCTTTGAGCCTCACCACCTTCACTTATCATGCTTTGGAGATCCAATCATGCTACTGAATGTATCAGTAATTTATTCTTTTTTACTGCTGAGTGATAGTCCATTGTATGGACAGTCTATCTATTCACTGGTAGGCTTCATTTGAGTTGTTTCTAATTAGGGGTTAAGTAAAGCTGGAGCACTGTAGTACCGTCTTTGCATAAACACAAGTTTTCATTTAACTTTAGTAAATACCTAGGAGTGGGATTCTCAGGTTGTAGGGTGTGCATTTCACTTTATTAAAAACTGCCAAATGGTTTTCCAGAGTAGCTGTACCATTTCACATCCCAACCAGCAATGTATGAGCGTTCCAGTTGCTCCACATTCTAACCAGTCATTGGTAGTATCTGACTTTTAAATTTCAGCCATTCTAGCGGATGTATAATTGTATCTCTTGTGGTTTTAATTTACATTTCCCTAGGAACAAAGGATGTGGAGCATATTTGCCATTTGTGCCTCTCTTCTTTGGAGAAGTTTACCTTAAAATGTTTGCCAAATTTTTTTTTTTATAGAGTTGGTTGTCTTATTGGTATGCTGCAAGACTTATTTTGATATTCTGGTTATAATTCTTTTATCAGATATTCATTTTACAAATGTTTTCTCCCAGTCTTGTAGTTCTTTTAAACAGCAAAAGTTTTAATTTTGATAAAGTTCAACTTATCACTATTTTTCTTTTATACTTCCTGATTTTGGTATTCTTACCTATAAATTCAGGTTTTTAAATAGATATAAGGTCGTACTGGTTATCTATTTCTTCTTGAAGGAACTTTTGTTGTTTGTGTCTTTCAAGGGATTTTCCAATTTTGTCTGTTATCAAATGTGTTGAAATGAAGTTGTTCATGATATTCCCTTATTGTCCTTTTAAGGTCTGCAAGATCTATTGTGATCTCTTTTTTTGATACTTCCTATTTTAAATTTGTGTCTTCTCTCCCTCCTTCCCTCTCCCTCTTGCCCCCTCTTTCTCTGGCTTCTCTCTTCTGTGCATGTACATGTGCATGTGTGTGTGTGTGTGTGTGTGTTCAGTCTGTCTAAAGGTTTACTAATTGTATAGATCTTTCAAAGAACCTGCTTTTTGTTTCATTGATTTTCTTGTTTGTTGTTCTGTTTTCATTGATTGCTCTTTATTTTCTCCTTGCTTCAGCTTCCTTTGTTTTAGTTTGCTTTTCTTCTAATTTATCAAGGTAGAAAACCTAAGACCACTGACTTGAGACCTTCTTTTTTCTAATGTAAGTATTTAATGGTATAATTTTCCCTCTAAGTGCTGCTTAAGCTGCATCTCACAGATTCTGAGATCCTGTAGTTTCATTTTCATTCATTTCAAAATTTTATCTAATATCTCTTATGATTTCTTCTTTGGTCAATGAATTATTTAATAGTTTTTAGTTTAATTTTCAAATGCCTGGGAATTTTCCAGATAGGCTTCTTTTATTGGTTACTAATTTAATTCCATTATAGTCAAAGAACATATTTTACATGATTTCAATGGTGTTAAATTCACTGAATCCTGTTTTATGGCCCAGAATATAATTTATCTTGGTGAATATTCAGTGTGCACTGAAAAAGAATGTGTATTATACTGTTAATGGGTAGAGTATTCTATAAATGTCAAGTAGGTCAAATTGGTTGATAGTGTTGTTTGAGTCTTCTACATTCTTACTGATTTTCTGTCAACTTGTTCTGTCATTTACTGAGAGAGGAGCCTTGAAGTCTCCAGATATAATTGTGGGCTTGTCAGTTCATCATTTCAGGTCTATCATATTTTGCTTCACGTAATTTGAAGCTCTCTATTAGGATTGCTATGTCCTCTTGACGAATTGACCCCTTGACTATAAGAAATATCCTTCTTTATCCTTGGTAATATTCCTTTTACTCAAGTCTACTTTTTCTGATATTAATATAGTCTCTCCAGCATTCTTTTGACTAGTGTTTGCTTGGTATATCTTTTATCATATTTTTACTTTAAACTGTCTCTGTTTTTATGTTTAGAGTGGGTTTAGAGCACATAATTGAGTGTGATGGTTAATTTTATGTGTCAACTTTGCTAGGCTATGGTACCAATTGTTTGGTCAAACACCGGTCTAGTTGTTGTGAAGGTAATTTTTAGGTGAGGTTAACATTTAAATCAGTAGACTTCAATTAAAGCAGATTAACTTACCAAGTGTGGGTGAGCCTCATCCAGTCAGTTGAAGGCCTTAAGAGACTGAAGTCCCCCAGGGAAGAAGTAATTCTGCCTCCAGATTGCCTTCAGACTCAGGATTGCAAAATCATTTCTTCCTGGTGTCTCCAGCTGTTGGCCTGCCCTGAACATTTTGGACTTCCCAGCTCCACAATTGCATGAACCAATTCCTTAAAGTAAATCTCTCATCCTGTTGGTTCTGCTTCTCTAAAGAACCCTGACTATTACATTGGGTTTTGTTTTTTTTATGCAATGTGATGATATCTGACTTTAACTGAAGTCTTTAGACCATTTACATTTAATGTAATTATGGATGTGGTTGAGTTTTCTATCATCTTGCTATTTGTTTTATATTTAATCCTTCTGTCCATTCTTTTTTTTTCTTCTTTTCCTGCCTTCTTTTGAACCAAATGAGTAATTTAAATTTTTATTTTATCTCCATTATGACTTATTGTTCTACCTCTTTATCTCTCTTTAAATGGAAATCTGGGGTTATTCCTTATGCCAGTGTGAGATATCTATATCTATATCTATAGAGAGAGATATAGATATATAAAACTTATTACAGCCTACCTTCAAATATTATACCACTTCATGTATAGTAGAAGACCCTTACAACAGTATACATCTACTTCCCTTTTCCTAACTTTTATGATATTTGTGTCATATATTTTACTTTTATAGATCTACTAAATCCCACGATAAATTGTTATTTTGCTTAAGTGGTAAATTCTTTTGGAAGAGTTTTTAAAATGAGGGGAAAAACTTAAATTTACTTATATATTTACTATTTCCAGCACTCTTCATTAATCTGTTTAAATTAAAATTATCTCCCACCATTTTATTTTACATAATTTTCAACAAGGAGTCTTCTGTAATTTTACTCTTTGTTCTTCTGTACATAATTTGTAATATTTCTCTGGATGCTTTTAAGATTTTCTTTTTATCTCTGTGTTTCAGCAGTTTGATTTTGATGTACTTTGGTGGGGTTTTCTTTGGGTTTATTCTGCTGTGGTTTGTTGAGTTTCTTGGATCTGTGGGCTTATAGTTTTCGTTGAATTTGTAAATTTTTCAAACATTGTTTTATCAAATATTTTTCTGTCTCCTCCACCTCCTTCTTGGAATCCAGTTACTTGAATGTTAGAATGCTTTACATTTTACTAGAGGTTGCTAATCCTTTGCTCATTTTTCTGTATCTTTCCTCACTTGCCTTCATTTTGTTTACTTTCTATTGCTATATCTGCAAGGTTGTTAATTTTTGATTCTGCAGTGTCTAATCTGTTAATCTCATTTAATGTATTTTTCACTTCAGATATTATATTTTTCATGTCTACATGTTCCCTTTGGGTTTTTAAATTATATATTTCATTTCTCTATCCATCATTCTCATATTTTCCTTTACCTGCTTGAACATACGGGATATGTTTATAATTGTCTTATAATTATAATAACTGTTATTTCTGGTTCTGATCCAACTGATTGATTTCTCTCCTGGTATTTGGTCATATTTTCCTGATTTTTTGTATGTCTGAAAATGTTTGACTTAATGTAGGATATTTTTAATATATTGTTGATTGCTGGATTTTCTTGTATTTGTGACTCCCAGTTAAGTTATTTAGAATTAGTTGGATCCTTTTGAGGCTAACTTTTAAGCTTTGTTATGCTGATCAGAATTTAATTTAGCCCAACTACTAAGGTAATAGCCCTCTGAGGATTCTAGCTAATACCCTGTGTTTTTTCAAGATCTTTTCTCAAAGGCTGGTGGGAAGACAAACTATTCTTGTTGTGTGAGCTCTAGGAACTTTTCTGTCTACTACTCTCATAGGTCATTTCCTCTCACTCATGAACAAGTTAATTCTCAGCCAAAGAATCAAGGGGCATCCCCATGTAGATTTCCCAGGCTCTTTCTCTTGCATCTCTCTTGCCATCTTACTTTGTCCCACAAATTTTTGTTGCCTTGGCTTTTCTGAACTCTGACTTGTGTCTCCTCAACTCAGACTGAGTTGGGTATGTTTAGGTTTTCAATCTCTGTGCTCTGTCCTGGTTAACTGACGCTGGGCAGTAAGTTGTTAAAATCATAGTTTATTTGTTTGCCTTTTTCAGGAATCATAGTCCTCTGGTGTCTGTTGTCAAATGTCTAAAAACTATTGAATATATAACTATAATTATATAGATATAATTTATTTCTTCTTGTTTAAAGTGAGAAGATAAATCGGTCTTTGTTATTTAACATTGGTCAGAAATAGAAATCTGGAGTTATTTTTTATTCCAGTGTTTTTCTGACAACTAATAATTTAATTATAAATTGTGAACCTTTTATAATATAGGGGGGGATATATGTTTTAATAGTGAAAATCAGGATAAACGTTCATGTGTGCATTATTGCTATCATGCCAGCTATACAAAATCATAGTATAAAAAGATATTGTGGGTCCTAATTGTGGGTATCTTTAGATGCTAGGACTATACAGCATGTTTTTTGTCTTCTTATTTTTTATATATTTTCCTAATATTTTATAGTGGAAATTTAGAAATTGCTTTTATTTTAGAAAAATGAACTTTATTTTAAAATTATTAAATAATTCTTTTACACTGAGAAAGCAAATCTAGAATAGAAGGTTCTCATCTACAAAAATATATGTAAATGAATTAACATGCATATGCAGATTACCTCTTTAGGTGCCCAATCCTGGGCTTGACAGTCTCCCCTCATACTGTACTTATTTCCAAAATATAATTGGGGCTTATAGTAAGCACAGATACAATAAAATAATAAAATCAAGATGGAGATACAAGTTCAAAATACAGGAAATAAAGTGAGTGGCAGGTGTATGGGTTGAGTGGAGAATGGTGGGAGGGGCATGGAAAGGAAGCAATGTAATTTTAACAGAAAACCTAGACTCAGGGTAACTTTGGAAATGGAACACAAAATTTATCTGTGAGCTTACTGGCAGCCAGAACAAAGAGGGAAAGAGGGGGATTTGGAGCTTGCAGAGTTAAGTCAAAAGTGAGCTCTTCTGGAGATTCCTTTTCCAATTTTGTATTTTCCAGTTCTGACTTCTAAAAGATTTTCACATAAATGAGATCAAAGAAACGCTCAACAGATAGAGGTATTGTGCTCAGCTCTTTGAGGACAAAAGAGAATGCCAAGCACAGACCCTTTGCTTAATGAAACTGGGATCCAAGAAGGTAGGGAAGACACATGCATAAACCTGGAATAGTTTGAGATTAAAACGGGACAGCGTATGATTGACCTTAAAGTCAAAAGCCTGCAAGATTCCAGTGAGAGGTCGACCTTCGGTTCTTTTTTTGGGGGGGGTTATTTATTTATTTATGTTTACATCTTTATTGGAGTATAATTGCTTTACAATGGTATGTTCGTTTCTGCTTTATAACAAAGTGAATCAGTTATACATATACATATGTTCCCATATCTCTTCCCTCTTGCGTCTCCCTCCCTCCCACCCTCCCTATCCCACCCCTCTAGGTGGTCACAGAGCACCGAGCTGATCTCCCTGTGCCATGCGGCTGCTTCCCACTAGCTATCTGTTCTACGTTTGGTAGTGTATATATGTCCATGCCACTCTCTCACTTTGTCACAGCTTACTCTTTCCCCTCCCCATATCCTCAAGTCCATTCTCTAGTAGGTCTGTGTCTTCTTTATTCCTGTCTTACCCCTAGGTTCTTCATGACATTTTTTTCCCTTAGATTCCATATATATGTGTTAGCATACGGTATTTGTCTTTCTCTTTCTGACTTACTTCACTCTGTATGACAGACTCTAGGTCCATCCACCTCACTACAAATAACTCAATTTCGTTTCTTTTTATGGCTGAGTAATGGATGGATGAGGATGGCTAAGCGCAGGGGAAGGAAAAGGCATTCTAGAGGAAATGCAGAACAGAGGAAGGCCAAGAGGGAGGTGAGGGCATTGCAAATGGCCTGGGAAGGTGCTGCGTGTGACCGCTGGGAGCAGCAGGGATGTGGAAATAAACTCACTGCCCCTCAAATGAGAGATTATTCCATTCAAGTCACACCAGTCGTCCTGAGTGTCATGGTGGAGGAAGCATTGACCACAGACCCAGAAGCTCTCAGTTCAAATCCTATCTTGGCTAAATTAAAGGAATTAGAGGAAAGAAATGCAATACCTACCACCTTGAGGCTTCAATAGAGCTAAATGAAGTTTCATATTTTAATACACGCTATGCACCAGGCTCTGTCATACGTATTAAGGTGTTTTGTTCTATTGTAAAAGAATGAAATAATGCCATTTGCAGCAACATGGATGGACCTAGAGATTATCATACTAAGTGAAGTAAGGCAGACAGAGAAAAACAGCTATCATGTGATATCTCATATATGTGGAATCTAAAAAATGATACCAATGAACTTATTTACAAAACAGAACCAGACCCACAGACGTAGAAAACAAACTTAGGTTACCAAAGAGGAAAGGGCAGGGGAGGGATAAATTAGGAGTTTGGGATTAACATATACACTCTACTATATATAAAATAGATAACCAACAAGGACCTACTGTATAGCACAGGGAACTATACTTGATATTTGGTAATAACCTATAAGGGAAAAGAATCTGAAAAAGAATAGGTATGTATATGTATAACTGAATCACTTTGCTATACACCTGAAACTAACACAAAATTGTAAAGTAACTATACTTCAAAAAAAAATAATAATAAAACACCTCACACACAGGAGGGAATGCTTTTGAGTCCAAGAGCATCCATAGTCTTCACAATTTTTATAATTTATAAATTTTTATAATTTACAATTTTTATAATATACTGATGTCACAAGGTATTTTTGGCCGGCAGAGCTAAGAGCCCACAATTTAGCATAGAAATTTTGTTTTGTCGACTACTCCAAAGAGGAGTTTGCTTTTGTTGAAAGGGCTAGGAAGACAGCAGAACAGATGCAGTTTCTAGTCTGGCTTTAATTTGAACCTGAGTTTGAGAGCCTACAGTTAGAATATTGAGGGCCTGAAACATTCATCTTGCTGGTGTGTGTGTATGTGTGTGTGTGTTTGTGTGTGTGTGTATTGTTGTTGTTTTTGTGTTGAGTCCTCTGGAAAGAGAAGCCAGGCTGCTCTGGGATTGAATAAGAGAAACCATGAGTTTCTTTGAACAGCCATGACCAGCACTGGCCCTTGTACCAGCCAGGGTCCAGTCAGGAAAACACACACCACACGGTTTCAGCTAAAAATTCAGTACAACACCTTGATTACACAGACACTGGAAGACTTAAAAGGCAAAAATGGAAACAGTGAGGTCACAAAGCGATAATAACTGTAGGAGGCAGCTGCCATGCCTAGGGCCGGGGAACAGAGGGTAGGTATTAGGATCTCAGAATCCAGGAGCGCCGAAGAGAAGAGACCTGGTGGACCAGAGACCCAGACCTCCAAGGCTCGGTTGATTCCCAGCTCTAGCTCAGGGGAGGGACCCTGGGAGCTGGGGCTCCCACCGTTGGTTGACTCCAACAGTGGCTGTAGGGAGGAAGGACAATTGCCAAGGTGAAGCGAGCCTGAAAGGCCAGCAAGCCTAGAAGGTAGCAAACCCCTTCTCCCTTCATCACCCGGCAGTCTGCCTCCAGCACCCCCTATCGGTAGATCCTAAGGTGGCACCAGCTGCAGGCCAGAGGGGTGCAGAGCACCAGCCCGGGCCACAGAGCAGCCTGGAGAAGAGGCCGGTGTGAATGAGACCCAGAGCATAACCAGGTTCCTTTCTGGGATCTCACACAGGCCAGCACAGGATGGGAGTGCTCTCCGGCTGTGTGAAAATGAGAAGCAACAGGCCTCTTCTTGAGGAACGACCGTATAGGCTGTGTGCCGAGATGAAAACATGCACCAAACAGTGACCAAGAGATGAGTATTACTAGTTACGTTTTACTAGTAATACTAGTAAAGTGGAGGATCTGAAGCCCAGAGAGTTTATGCAACTTTCGAAGGGTTGCAAAGCTAGTAGGTGGGAGAGAGAAAAAATAAACGGAGAACGTAGTGACTCCAACATATTCCCTTTTCACTCACACGAACCCGACTTAAACACCCATCAGGCAATTACATCATTCCCGCCAATGGGCGAGTTCTGTGAGGTCAGGACCACGTAGGACTTGCTGGAAGGTGCATGCAGGTAACCGGCATCCGGTACACAGATGTTCCCTAAATAACTGTTGAATAAACAAATGAATATGTTTAACTGCCTTTAGTCTTCTTTTAGTGTAACAGGAAAATGTCCACATATATAATTTGAGACCCAAACACAGATAAATCATGGGTAATCCATGTGTATGTCTAAAATGTAGTTTAGCACCAAGGAAAGCAAATGCTTTTGAAGCCGGGGATGGGGGGACGGAACCCGGGACACTGACGTGCTCGTCTTTCCTTCTTCTGAGGGACAACACGTAATTTTAAAATGAGGCAAATGAGAATACACATGTGATCTTTGAATTAACCATCCCATTGAACTCTGGTCTCCCCCAGCCCATCCCCCACCCAAGCTCAGCCTATCGTTAGCCGCTCTCTGGAATCGACAGTAGAGTAATTTGAACTCTGGCTCCCAAGGGCCTATTCTTTTACTTCCTGCTGTAGGAATACGGGGCGTATTGATTAGATATCAGACCGTAATGGGCTTCCAATCTCTCTGCCGTAAGATATATGACGGAGATGACAGGAAACAGATACCCTGTTACTACTTGTAAATACTCTGGTTGAACAAAATGGTTGCTAACCGCTTCGGTGCCGTGTACTTTCACCGCCAGGAAGAAGCTACTTTAACACTCTTTCCAATATAATTTCTTGGAAAAGGAAGGCCTGGAATTTCCAGGACTGTCATCATCTCTGGAAACTCTGCAGGAAGGAAGACTTCCCTTCAGAGTGAACCCTTGAGAGCTGATCCGATTGCTCAGATGCAAACCCAATAGCATCTTCAGCCCGTTTGCCCCTTGTGACAGCTGTGAGGGAGGAGGGGTTGGAGGCTGAGCAGAGGCCAGAGCAGGGCTCCTCCCCTTATAAGTAAGACCTAAAGTCAGTACTTCTAGGGGCCTCAATTTCCTCATCTGTAAAATGCAGAAACAATCCCATTCCCAGCACCCCTGCAAAGATCGAGTACAGCAGTGCCTTCAGAGGAGCTAAGACAGTGCCTGGTGCTTGCTTCATTCTCCTTCCTTCCCCCACCCCTGCCTGCCCCTGGAAATAGAAGATTTCCCGTTGCTGGAATTACGACAGTCCTTCGGATTGGGGAAGAGGCAGCCACACACAGCATGTCTCCTAGTGTGGCATAGTCCAGACCCCCAAAGAGCACACCGTGGTGGCATTTGCAGGCAAATGGACCAAAAGTCCCAAGCTGGGCTGAGCTTTGTGAACACGGGAGCAAATCCTGGTTCCACATTGCCGATGGCAGGCTGGCCCAGGCACTGATAACTGCCTGTTCGAAGTTGACCTAGGTTTGTTTGGTGGGTTTTGCCCACTTCCTGCACCAGGCCTATGATGTTTGTGTTAGCAGGACCCTGACTCACAGCTTGATAACTGCAGAGCTAGATACGAGTTGACTGGTGACATCTTCCTCCTCCTGGTGGCCCAGGAGATGCCAAGAAGCTTGCACGCTGCCCTCCCTGATATGGGTTTGATTTTGCAAAGGAGGGGGTGTCTTCTACTGGATCATCCATTTCCTTCCCTTTTCTTATCACAGCAAAGATGACTCAAAAACAAATTGAACGCTGGTTCCAGAAGGATTCCAAAGGATGACTGTAAACTTTTAAGGGGGAATAAAATGCAAGTTTATACATTTTTAATTATGCCGGGCCTGAAGCTCATACTCATTTATTACTAGTGATATCAGCCAATTACCTGCCATTTCTCTAATCTTTGCCCTGCAAACAGATGTGACCTCTGGTCAAGTAAGATAAATAGAGGAGTAAAAATGGCTACCTGCTGGGAACTGATTGAAAAAGAAACGCCAGGAGCGCAAGTTAATCCTGGACTCTTTCCCAACCTTTTCTAGGCTTTTGCTTCTGTGGGTGAAGACTAACTCAAGTGGACCCAACCTCCTCTTTGCTAACATTTCCCTGTTTCTCCTTCCTCCCCTGCCCCCATTAGAGTAAGGAGATCAATAAAACCAGCTTTGAGAGAGGAAGGAAGCGATCTCCAGGCTGGTATCAAATGCCATATCTCCGCAGCATGTGGAAGAGGGCCAGTGAGCACTGAATGACCTGCCTGCACGTTCCAAAAACACCGAATTCATATTATTGGCTTCATCAGCATTGTCCCTCCTGGAGGTTGCTCTTAATTAGCCCAGGAGACGATTAAAGAAAAGAACTGTGACTGTTACCTTCAATACAGAGGGATCTAGCCAAGAAAGAAGCAGAGACACAAAATGATAGGCGCCATTGATCCAATGCTCTGTTTGGACCAGGCCCCGTGCTCAGTTCCTGAGGTGCAATATCTCCTTTCATCCTTGTAACAACTCTTTGAAGACAGTCTTGATTATTCCTGTTCTACAGATGAGCATAACTGAGGCTTGAAGTTAGGAAGCTTGTCCTCATTTGCTCTGCTAATCATTCACACAGACGTCTGCCCGACCCTTCCTCAGCACCCCAAATCCCAAAATGAAGGCTGACTCTGAGTCCCCATCATGCTACTTGCTCTCCAGAAGCAGAATAAAGGAGGAGGTACAGAGAGGTCATTTAATTCAGCCACTGACTTTTCAGATGAGGAAGCATGGTTCAGAGATAGAAAGTGACTTGCCCAAGGTCACACAGCAGACCTATGACTCCTGATTCTGGACTGTCAGCCCCAGGCTTTTGGCAAAGATAAAACACACTTGTCTGACGTGCCTGCATCATTCCCTTATACATTAGCAGGAAATACACAACTCCTCAATGACATGGAACTATAAGGGCCAGAAAAATGGAACTGTAAGGGACAGAAGTTTGACAGAATACAAGTGAATTTCATGGGTTATTTTATTTATTCAACAAACGTTTATTCAGCACCAATTTTATATAAAGCATGGTTCAGGTGCTGAAGTTTTGGCAATAAAATATAGGTATATACTAAAAGTTTGTGTGTGTGTGTGTGTGTGTGTGTGTGTGTGTGTGTTTCTTTTCTTACTTTCAAGTAGTTATGCTAGAGATAAATTTGAGCTTATAAGTAAAATGAGGTAAACAAGATTTTTAAAAGATTAATAAAAACTGCAACTACCTATAGACATGCCTTACAAATTAAGTCATCAAAACATACTTTGCTTCAGAATCTATCTTGGTCACCCAATATGCTTTTCACAGTATTGACGGAATCAAGTTTTTTTTGAATTTGCTAGTTGTAAAAGTAAATAAAAACAAACTAAAGTAAAAGCACTTCTAAATTGGATGTTCTTACCTATGAGTAAAATGCTGAGTATTTTAGAAAGAAGGAATAATGACATGATCATTTGCTGAGTACTTACCGGGGATTCCACAGACATTACCTCACTTAATCCTCTGGAAACTCTTGCAAGGTGCTATTATCTCCATTTTACAGATGGAAAAATGAAAAGAGTAACAGAGTCTCACTAAGACCAGACAGCAAAGAAATAGCCAAATTAATTGCAGAGCTGATATTTTAGGTAAGATACCTCCCCGCTTACCCATAAGAGGATTGTTAGGGTTATATAATAAAGGTAACATCACAGTGATAAAATAATAATCATATATTAAGCATTTGCAGTGTAGCAAGTATTATGGTAAGCACATTTCAGACATTATCCTATTTGATCCTCACAACAAACCCAGGAGGGAAGTACTATTATCAGCTCCATTTTACAGAGAAGAAGCAAAAAGCACAGAGAGGGTAGGTAACCTGTCCAGGGTTACACAGCTAGTACAAAATAGAGGCAGGAATCAAACCCAGTAAGTGCAGCTCCAGCCATACACTCTTTCTTTTTTTTAAAAAAACATCTTTATTGGAGTATAATTTCTTTACAATGTTGTGTTAGTTCCTCCTGTATAACAAAGTGAATCAGTTATATGTACACATACATCCCCATATCCCCTCCCTCTTGCATCTCACTCCCACCCTCCCTATCCCACCCCTCTAGGTGGTCACAAAGCACCAAGCTGATCTCCCTGTGCTATGCAGCTGCTTCCCACTAGCTATGTATTTTACATTGAGTAGGGTATATATGTCCATGCCACTCTCTCATTTCGTCCCAGCTTACCCTTCCCCCTCCCTATGTCCTCAAGTCCATTCTCTATGTCTGCATCTTTATTCCTGTCCTGCCTCTAGGTTCTTCAGAACCTTTTTTTTTTGGATTCCATATTCATGTGTTAGCATACGGTATTTTTTTTTCTCTTTCTGACTTACTTCACTCTGTATGACAGACTCTAGGTCCATCCACCTCACTACAAAAAACTCAGTTTCATTTTGTTTTATGGCTGAGTAATATTCCATTGTATATATGTGCATTATCTTCTTTATCCATTTATCTGTCAATGGACACTTAGGTTGCTTCCATGTCCTGGCTATTGTAAATAGTGCTGCAGTGAACATTGTGGTACATGACTCTTTTTGAATTATGGTTTTCTCAGGGTATATGCCCAGTATTGGGATTGCTGGGTCATATGGTAGTTCTGTTTTAAGTTTCTTAAGGAACCTCCATACTGTTCACCATAGTGGCTCTATCAATTTACATTCCCACCAACAGTGCAAGAGGGTTCCATTTTTTCCATACCCTCTCCAGCATTTATTGTTTGTAGATTTTTTGATGATGTCCATTCTGACCGGTGTGAGGTGATACCTCATTGTGGTTTTGATTTGCATTTCTCTAATGATTAGTGATGTTGAGCATCCTTTCATGTGTTTGTTGGCAATCTGTGTATGTTCTTCGGAGAAATGTCTGTTTAGGTCTTCTGCCCATTTTTGGATTGGGTTGTTTGTTTTTTTGATATTGAGCTGCATGAGCTGCTTGTATATTTTGGAGATTGATCCTTTGTCAGTTGCTTCGTCTGCAAATATTTTCTCCCATTCTGAGGGTTGTCTTTTCATCTTGTTTATGGTTTCCTTTGCTGTGCAAAAGCTTTTAAGTTTCATTAGGTCCCATGTATTTATTTTATTTTTATTTCCATTTCTCTAGGAGGTGGGTCAAAAGGATCTTGCTGTGATTTATGTCATAGAGTGTTCTGCCTATGTTTTCCTTTAAGAGTTTTATAGTGTCTGGCCTTACATTTAGGTCTTTAATCCATTTTGAGTTTATTTTTGTGTATGGTGTTAGGGAGTGTTCTAATTTCTCTTTTACATGTAGCTGTGCAGTTTTCCAGCACCACTTATTGAAGAGGCTGTCTTTTCTCCATTGTATATTCTTGCCTCCTTTATCAAAGGTAAGGTGACCATATGTGCATGGGTTTATCTCTGGGCTTTCTATCCTGTTCCATTGATTTATATTTCTGTTTTTGTGCCAGTACCATACTGTATTGATTACTGTAGCTTTGTAGTATAGTCTGAAGTCAGGAAGCCTGATTCCTCCAGCTCTGTTTTTCTTTCTCAAGATTGCTTTGGCTATTTGGGGTCTTTTGTTTTTCCATACAAATTGTGAAATATTTTGTTGCAGTTCTGTAAAAAATGCCATTGGTAGTTTGATAGGGATTGCATTGAATCTGTCAATTGCTTTGGGTAGTATAGTCATTTTCACAATGTTGATTCTTCCAGTCCAAGAACATGGTGTATCTCTCCAACTGTTTGTATCATCTTTAATTTCTTTCATCAGTGTCTTATAGTTTTCTGCATACAGGTCTTTTGTCTCCTTAGGTAGGTTTATTCCTAGGTATTTTATTCTTTTTGTTGCAGTGGTAAATGGGAGTGTTTCCACTAATGACAAAAAAATTGGAAACAGCCCTACACTCTTAATCATTATGCTAAATTATCTTTCCGGTAAGAAAAAATAGTTTAGCATGGATAAGTGCATTGTCCTGAAATATAGTTTTATATGCCAGGTCAAGAGATTCCAGAAGGATGGGAGGGGGAAAAAAAAGCCAAACATCAGAGAACAATGAAATCAAGAATTCTAGAAATATCATCATATCACAGTTATCACTTACTTCAGTGAATGCAAATATGGCTTAACTGGGAAGCAATTGCCCCAGACTCTATTCTCACTTAGGAATTGGATGAATATTTACCCTTCGACACATATTGTATTACATATTTTCTTGTCTAACACAGAGTATACAGAGAGGTCCATGCCAAAAGCTCTAATTTGTATACACTTCTGGTTAAGGGACTTTTGATTCCCCTAACGCATTTCTTACGCAACAAGGCCATTCCTAGAGGTGAAGAACCCTTGTTCATTGTTTCCTGCAATAAACATGCCTGGATTTTTGGTGCAGTTAGACGTGGGATTAGCGAAGTTTCTTCCACCCAGTCTGGGAAGGTTTTCTCCACACTGGGAAATGGTGACTTGCTTCCCCCATCATTCTGCCCTCATGGTTTCCCAGGGGCTTCCAGAATGCTCTCTGAATGCCCTACTCCACTTTACTCTTTATGCTTCGGGGCACAGGAATATTTGGCTGTAGGGGCCTTTTCCTTTGCTGCGCTGTTTGTCTGACTCATAAATAATTCTCCAGGTCACCCTTAGCCAATATGAGCATCTTGTCCTCATAAATACCAACAAGGATTTCACAGAAATATCATTACTACCCATGGATGAGGGTCATCTAAGAAGCAGAAGGTCAGAAAAGGAAAAAGGGCTAACATTTTTTAAGCTCCTATCTGATGCCAAGTACTTTACATACATTATCTCATTTAATTGTCATAAAAACCCTGAGAAATTGATGTTACTTGCTACATTTTATAGATGAGGAAACTGAGGCATCTGATATGCCAAAGTCTGCAAAATGAGTTTAATATTAATAATTACAGCTAGCACTCATTATGTTCTTGCTATATACCAGAAACTGCCTTTACTACTCTACAAATGTTAGTTCATTTAGTTCCACAATAACCCTTAGAGGTAAGCATAATTGTTATCTCAGTTTTATAGTTGAGAAAACTGAAGTGCAGAGATGTTAAGCAAATTTTCCAAAGTCAAACAGCTATGAAGCAGTTTGAAACCAGAAAGTATGGGGTTTTTTTTAGTGGGCAGTCTTGAGATAAAATAAACAGCTACCAATTTTCCCAACAAATCAAAGAGTAAGGTTCTAAGACCACCATTTTAGATACATAAATGGAAGGAAGTAGCTCTGGGCAATTGCCAGCCTTGGGATTTAGGGTCAGACAGTAGTAACTGGAGGACTGGTTCTGATGCTTCCAGCTATATGGTCTTGGGCAAGACAGCTCTGGGCCTAATCACACCTGCCTTCCAGGCAGAGCTGCAAATAGCACAAGAAAGAACTTAGGAAGTGGAAAATCACAACTGCGGCTGAGGTCCCCGTATTGGTAGAACCGCAGAAAACCTCACAGTGACCCTGCTTCTACAGAGGAATCGGGAAAGACAAATATCATATGATATCGTTTATATGTGGAATCTAAAAAAAATGATACAAATGAACTCATTTACAAAACAGAAATAGAGTCGCAGATGAAGAAAAAACTTATGGTTACCAGGGGGTAAGGGGGATAAATTGGGAAATTGGGATTGACACATACATACTACTATATAAAATAGATAACTAATAAGGACCTACTATGTAGCACAGGGAACTCTACTCAGTACTCTGTAATGACCTATATGGGAAAAGAATCTAAAAAAGAGTGGGTATATGTATAATTGATTCACTTTGCTGTACAGCAGAAACTAACACAACATTGTAAATCAACTATACGCCGATAAAAAATTTTTTTAATATTATTAAAGAATATTAAAAAGAGAGGAATCAGCCCCCTAGTGTAGGACCACAGCTTAATAGAAAGGGTTTCCATTTTAAATTTCTCACCAAAACAGCTACTCTCGATTTGGAAGAACAAACAAACAAACAAACAAAAATCCTTACAAACAGTCCAGGAAATTATTTATGTATTTTTCTTTCATTGGACTTGATTTTTTTTAAAAAAGGAGATAGCACAAAAATGTGTAAAATAAAAAGAGAAAGTTTCCACCTGTATTGCGGGAGAGATTTTTAAGGGGTATGTACTATCGATATTGTTCTGCACTTGCTTGTCTCAGGAACATGTCATGGACATTCTCTCATGTCAGGATGTGTGGGTCTACTTTTTTGTTGGTAGCCACAGCAATCCTGTTATGTGGAGGTTTCATCACTTGTTGTTTTATTCCGCTATTGATAGATATATAGTGTGTTTCCTGCTAGTTTTAGTTATTACAGCTGCAAAAAGCACTTATAGTATATTTATGTATATATTTTTGTACAGTTGCTTTTTATAAATTGCTTTCAATGAAATAAAATGCCAACTTTTCATTTGACTTATAGGAAAAACAATTGAGCGATTTTGTTAGGTGTATGATTTTCACACATGGGGAAAGGGGTAGAGAGTTTCACCAGATTCTAAAGCTCTCCTCCAGGGGAGGGACCCGCACACCGCCCCTCTGCTTTTCCCCTCTACCCCCGATTGATTCATTCCCCTGTCCCCCCTACAAGTGCCCCCCTCAGAATTCTGCCTTTGATATAGCAGGACCACCAAGGCAGTAGCCAGATCATTAGCTTTGTCCCTAGAACCAGCTCTTTTGACTTGGTCTACCATCTTATTCAGAGTGAAAACTGATTTATGACCCCCCCAATTTTTTTTACCTGTGAGTCACGGACTCCTTTTGCTGTGGGGTTCCCAGCAAAAAGTCTATGGCAGTGATTTGCGTCAGACAACCACATTTTCTTAGCGAGTAAAATTTACAGGACAAAAATATCCCGTGTCACCTCCTGAAAAGCCAAAGGGATGCTCAGAAAATAACCTTTATCTCCTCGCTAAAACCCAACATGGAAACCAGCTGCCTCTATATCCCAAAGATTTTTTTTCTATTTCTCTTCCTTTTTTAAGAAGAATGACCAGAACATTTATTTCAGTGCCCCAGCCTGGATCATTAGACTCCAAATCTCTTCTTACGGTGAACTGGATGTGAGAGTGAATGTCTTAAATCAATTCTGTTATTTCTGGTTTCAAGCCTCAACTTGTCAGATAGCTTGTGACTCTTGGGGTGTTTTGACATCTGTATAAACCCGGCCCTGTGCTGTTGAATCCTCCTGGCGTTAACATGGAGACTGTATGGAAACTAACATAATATTGTATGTCAAATAGAGTTCAACTAAAAAAAAATAATTGCTTACTACTTAAAAAAATACTGATATATGTGTGTGTGTGTGTGAGTGTGTGTGTGTGTGTGTGTGTGTGTGTGTGTATGTATGTATTTGGATTCGTATTCTTATTTATCTTTTTGGTTCCTTCCCCATCTCAGCAGCCAGCCTCACGCTAGCTGGGAACTGACAGTTCTTTTTGGAAAACTAAGCAAATCTCTCCAAACAGTTTTCAAGTCTTGTAACAGCACGTGTGTGCTGCTACAGCTAAGGACCTGTCAGGCCTCCAGTGCGCACCTTGATTTCAGCTCAGCAAAACGGAGCAAAATATCCATTTTGTGCATGAAATTGCCTGTGTTCTGCATGGGAATCTATACTTCTCAGCACCCTCTGCACTTAGCAGGCTGTGCTTGGCTTTTCCTTGAGATGGGAAATTGGGTCCTGAGAAAGAGGCGCCTTCTTGCTCGATGCTGGAAAAGCCATCCCCGGGGAAACAGAATTCAAAGTGAGAACCATGAATTCTCACTTAGACTGTTTTTCGTCGAAAAAAAAAAATTTTTTTTTTCCTTGAGAGAGCCCACAGTTGGTAGGGGTATGATCAAATGTTCACACTCATCCAATACTCTTGAAAGTCTAAATTGCTCAGAACCCTGACGGTATGAACTTTTTTCATGCAAACAAATAAACCAGCAACAAGAATGACGATCAAAGCAGCCCTTTCTCTGCAATTTGGAATAGTACCAAGAGCCTCCAGACCCTTTCATTTCACTTATTGGGATCAATCCTAAGAAAATAAGCCTTTATCCTCATTTCCAAGCACATACAAGGATTGTCATCAAAGCGTTGCTGAAAAGGGTGGAAAGAACTAGAAGAAAAAAGTATCTAATCATGGGAAAATAGTTAGGTAAATGTGGCACATCAACTAAATGGAACATTTTGCAGTCATTAACATGAGCTTACAAAAGGAGTATACAAAAATGTCATGGGAGATTTTTTTAAAGTAGGTTTTATTGAAGTATAACAGACACAGACAAAAGCATGAATCATAAGCATACGGTTCAGTGAACACACACATATAACTGGTACCTGGCTGCCAAAAAACATCACCTCAAAGCCCTCCTCGTGCCCCGTTCTGATCATTACTTCCTCCCAGGATTACGATCAGTTTTGCCTGGTTTTGAACTTGATACATGGAATCCTACCATGTGTATTCTTTTGTCCCTGGCTTCTTCCTCTGAATATTTTGTTTGTAAGATTCATCCCTGTTGTTGTGCAGAGTTTTAGTTTCCTCATCTCCATTCCATTGTATTAATATACTACAATTATTTACCCACTCCGCTGTGGATGAGCACTTGGGTGGTTTCTAGTGTTATCCATTATGTGTAGTGTGGCCATAATTCTTGTTTGCGCTCCTATTGGTGATAACACGCACACGTGTCTGTTGCGTATGTACCTCGAAGTAGAATTGCAGGATCCTTGGCTCTACATATATTCAGCCTTAGTGGAGACCACCAAACAGTTTTCCATAGGATTGTACTAATTTTGATTTTTCCCAGCAGCCTCTGGGAGCCCCGGTTGCTCCAATCACTGACTTAGTGTTGTGTGTCAGAGTCTCTTTGTTAATTTTGAAAATGTGCAGCTGAATTACAAATACAATATAATCCTAGATTTTTAAAAAATAAATACACAGAAAAAAGCCTGCAAGGATATCACTTAACCTGCCAAGACTCAGTAACTTTGTGTGGATAATGGGATTTTGTTTTAAAATGCTTCTGTCATTTTCCCCTGACATTTTCTTATTCTATGTAGTGAAGAAGCACTTATTACAGGAAGAGATATTACAGATTCAGTGCCAGACCACCACAGTCAAGTTGACTCACACGAATGTTTGAGTTTCCCAGTGCATAGAAAACGTACGTTTAACTGTACAGAACAACGAATATAGCCAATATTTTATAATAAATTTATATGGAGTAAAATCTATTAAAATAGCAAATCAGGGCTTCTCTGATGGCTCAGTGGTTGAGAGTCCGCCTACCGATGCAGGGGACACGGGTTCGTGCCCCGGTCTGGGAAGATCCCACATGCCGCGGAGCGGCTGGGCCCGTGAGCCATGGCCGCCGAGCCTGCGCGTCCGGAGCCTGTGCTCCGCAACGGGAGAGGCCACAGCAGTGAGAGGCCCACGTACCGCAAAAAATAAAAAATAAATAAATAAAAAGTAGCAAATCACTGTTGTACACCTGAAACTAATATAATATCGTAAGTCAACTGTACTTTCACTTAAAAAAGTTATGTTTAGGGCTTCCCTGGTGGCGCAGTGGTTGGGGGTCCGCCTGCCGATGCAGGGGACACGGGTTCGTGCCCCGGTCCGGGGGGATCCCACGTGCCGCGGAGCGGCTGGGCCCGTGAGCCATGGCTGCTGAGTCTGCGCGTCCGGAGCCTGTGCTGCGCAACGGGAGAGGCCGCGGCGGTGAGGGGCCCGCGTACCGCAAAAAAAAAAAAAAAAAAAAAAAAAAAAATTAAAAACGTTATGTTTACACTATATTGTAATCTATTAAGTGTGGAATAGCATTGTCTAAAAAAACAATGTACATACCTTAATTTAAAAGTGCTTCATTGCTAAAAAATGCTGACCATGATTTGAGCCTTCAGTGAATCATAATCTTTTTGCACTAATACAATCATAGATCGCTGATCACAGATCATCATAACGAATATAATAATAATGAAAATTTTTTAAATATTGCGAGAATTACCAAAACGTGACACAGAGGCACAAAGTGAGCAAATGCTGTTGAAAAACTGGCGCCAATAGACTTGCTGGATGCAAGGTTGCCACAAACATTCAATCTGTAAAAAATGCAATATCTGCAAAGCACAATAAAGCAAGGTACGCCTCTTGTGTTATAATTCCTGTTCTTTTCATCAGGCAGTAGGTGAGGGTAGGGCATTTAGGGGAGGGACCATTATCCCATATGATGGTCACTTTCAAATGTCACTGGCCCTGGGAGAGATTGCTGTTTTCAATGGACACCTCCATGGGCCGGTCAAGCATTTATCTATCTAACCATTCATCCATCCACATACTCATCCCCTCATTAATTTGTTCATGTATTCATTAAATACTCATTAAACACCAACTTTGTGCCAGCCATTTTATGGGGTAAAAAGGAGTCATGAAAAGATTTTTAGGAGAGCTCATACCACATCATTTTGTAATTAGACATCAGTAATTTAAGAACATGGAGGAGGATATGCTGATAAAAGTATAGTACAAATAATAAATATTTTTTAATTGAAATATAGTTGATTTACAATGTTGTGTTAGTTTCAGGTATACAACAAAGTGACTCAGTTATATATGTAAAGATTCTTTTCCATTATATGTTATTACAAGATGTTGAGTATAGTTCCCTGTGCTATACAGTTGGTCGCTGTTGGTTGTCTATTAATGTATTTTTCAAGGGCTCATGACATACTAGGCACTGAGCTAAGAGTTACATGCAGACAATCATTTAAATCACAATCAACTTATAAGCCTATTTTTCTTTTAACCTCCATCTAACAGATGTGGAAGCTGGAGCTTAGTGAGATTATAAAACTGGCCCAAGTTCACAAAGCTAGACTGGAATTCACATCCAATCTGTAGAACTTCAGGTCATGGTTTTCCACTTCCCAACCACATCCTCTCTTCCTGGGCCTTGATACTTTCTACCCAGGTAGAGACGAACGGGGCATTGGGACAAAGGAGCCAAATGGAAGTGATATTGACCTGGAATTTCAAGACAGTCTTTTGGATTTGATCTTAAAGGATGAAAAGGAATTTTTTTAGGTAGAAGAAGGAAAAAGAAGATTTTAGGAAGCTTGTACATGGAAAGCAAGGATGGTTTCAACTCTGAAGGGAGGGAGGGTTGGAAGTGAGAGATAAGGTGGGAAAAGAGCTTGTGGTGGACTTTAAACCTCCTAAGGAGAGGGTCCCTGAGTCCCCTCCATGTCATCAACCAAGATGCCTGGATGCCTGGCACTGGCCCAGGTTGGGTGATCTCCTCCCTTCTTACTGCTCCTACAGACCCTGTTCATATTCTCATAAGCATGTTGGTATCTTCTGTAGCTGCAATATCTAATATGGTGGTCACTAGCCAGACATGGCTATTTATATCTAATGAAAATGAAACCAAAGTGCAGTTCCTCAGTTGCACCAGCCACATTTCAAGTACTCAAGAGCCTGGCATGGCTAAAATATATATGATCTAGAACATCTAAAATAGAATATTCTATTCAAGAGGGCTGCTCTGTCATCTGTCTCCTGTGCATGGAGAAACATCAGGGCACAGGAACCGTGCTTGAAGGATGCCCCAATGTCTTGTATGGAAGATGACATAAAAAAGATGCTCAGGGCTTCCCTGGTGGCGCAGCGGTTGAGAGTCCACCTGCCGATGCAGAGGACATGGGTTCGTGCCCCGGTCCGGGAAGATCCCACATGCCGCGGAGCGGCTGGGCCCATGAGCCATGGCCACTGATCCTGCGCGTCCGCAGCCTGTGCTCCGCAACAGGAGAAGTCACAACAGTGAGAGGCCCGTGTACCGGAAAAAAAAACAACAACAAAAAAGATGCTCAGTGGTTGTTAGGTCCATAACTTCAGGACTGGAAGGGAGCTTATATCCCACAGCCTCTTTCAACAGGGAGGAAGTCTAAGGCCGATACCATGACTGGTAATATGGCTTTGAACAAGGGACTCTATACTCAGTGCCTTTCCAATTTCAACATGCCCGTGAATCACCTGGGACTCTCCATAAGGGTGCAGATCTGATTCAGTGGTTCTGGGGTGGAGCATAGATTCTGCATGTCTGAGAGGCTCCCAGGTAACAGTGATAATGTTCGTCTGTTGACCACACTTAAACCTAGCAAGGCTCTATGACCAGGAGAAAAGACCAAATTAAAATGCTGCAGGATAAATCTGGGAAGTTGAGCTGTTGGTGTGGAGATCTTTCTACAAAATTGGTCCACGAATTCAATTTTGTGAACATAAGGAGAAACTTAAGACACTTGTTTATCTCTTGTGTTTTTCGACGCTGAGCCATCCCATTTATACTGCCTTTCAGAAGATGAGAAAATCAGAGAGTACATTCAGAGATCAGATGCTAAGAAAACCACCCTCTCCTTTTCCCCACCGATACTTTCATCATAACCACAATGAAAAGTTAACAGCTACAATCACAAAAGCTTAAATTCAAGGAATAATCAATTATGACTCCATTTAGCAAGAGAAATTGTAAAACGAATAGATCCACACACTTTTGAAACATGAGTCAGAGAGGAAGCAGAAAGGCCAATGTGTTCTTAAAAAGCTTTGGAAAGAGAGGGACATACGCAACACGCTCTTCCCAAGAAGAAAAATCTCTTTGAAAGTCTCTGCCTCCTGCAGGGCTCTCCTTCAGAGCCACATCTGACATGGGTCTAATTTCCCTGCTCGATAGCATCATCATTAAACAGCCACACATCACAAGTAACATGTTTATCATTTTAACATGCCTTCCAAGATTGAGTTCGCATTATGGATTGTGAAAACATAGATTCCGTTGCTTGGGAGGGGGAAGTGGAGATCTATCAGTGTTCTAGAAAATGAATTTTTAATACCACTTGAAAGACAAGTTACAGATACTCAGAGGTTTTAACTAAGACCATTTTCAGGCCTGAAACAAATACGTTTAATTAGGCAGCTAACAGCTCTCCTCAATGCTACAAAGCTGAGAGAAGAACACACAAATTCTTTAGGAGAGGAGCAGGCGTTTAGTCCAGAGCGCCGGTCCCATGGCCAGACAGCAACAGTTTCCTCACCATGTCTCTACTCAACATCAGGAATCATAGAATGTACAATATTTGTCAAAATGGATGTGGGGTTAGATCTGACTCTTGCCTCTTCCTAGCCCTTTAATTTTGGCCAAGCCACTTAATATTTTCTGAGCCTCGGCCATCTGGGCGATAGTAATACCATTTCTGAGTTATAGGAAAGATTAAATTGAAATAATGCATATAAAACACCAGATACATGGGAATAATTGTTTTAATCGAGGTAGTAATGTTCACAATGGTGTTTGGCCTTCATCCCAGGAGGAAGAATTTGCTAGTAGTGGGACGGGGTGTGAGAATTTTCAAGGACAGAAGATCCATTCCTCCACGAACCTGCTAGAGGACCACTTTTCTGTCTCCAAAGGCCTCTGTGAAAATGCATATCAAAATGAGGATGTTCAGTAGTAGTGAGGGTGCAAAGAACAGAGAAGGGTGGTGGGTGTACAAGCAGGTTGAACATTATAGTCAAAATACTGCTTATATGCATTAATGTAATTAACACCAACTGCACCCCAAGACGCATCAGGCAACACGGTGAACACTTTGGATATGTTACCTCGTTCAGTCCTCATAGCAGCCCTGGGAGATCGGTACTTATATTATTTCTATTTAGTACAAGGTTTTCCAAATTCAACACGGTGGCTGTTTGGGGGCAGGTAATTCTTCGTTGGGAGAGCTGTCTCGTGCATTGTAGGATGTTTAGCAGTATCCCTGGCCATGACCTACTAGGTGCCAGTAGCACACTCTCCCCCCCCCCCCCAGTTGTGGCAACCAGTAATGGCCCCAGGCATGGTCAGATGTCCCGGGTCAGGGGGACAGTCACCCTTGGTTGAGAATCGCTGGGTGACTAATCAATGAATAAAATAAAGTAGCGAAGTTCAGAGACTTCCCCAGATCACCTGGCAAGCAAGTGTTGGAGCCAGGATCAGAAATCAGGCGGCACGTTTCCCAAACCTCACCCTTGTATATTGATACCAAAGCTATACTCTCTCCTAGGCCCAGAATATAAGGTAAAGAGAGCTCTGTGTTTGGGGGGATTTGAGTGGTAGGAGGAGCCTTTGGAGCAAAACCTCTGCTGGGACAAATGAGCATAAGAGGCCATCTGACATCCTGGCCACATCTGATGGTTCCAGGTAAATACTTGCCCTGGAGAAGCTCTCCCTGATTCCAACACCACAAGCTGTGCAAAAACAAGCCGAAAACTGTTTCTTGGGAACATCTCCCTTGGCCAGTTCATGGCATTTAAGAAAAGATATTTGACCCCAAACCATTATCTTCTCCTTATTAATAAGATTTGCCAGTAGATGTGTTTTGGCTTTAAAAAAAATGAAGTCTACTTTCAGAGATGGAGACTTGCCTTCACCGAGGAATCCAAATGTCTGTCCTAGGTTCAAAAGGGAAATTAAATGAGAACATTTTGATTATGCTCAAATATGTGTCTGGTATTCCAGGGGGACAAATTTCACTTAAATAAGTGATCTCTGGAGTGATTTGTTAAAAACAATTCCTCTTATTCCTAGAGTCCTATCTCTGTAGTTTAGCTGGGTCTGTCACAGGCATCTGAGAAAGCCCGTTATTACACTGCCATGCATTGCTTTAATAATACAGCGTGTTCACATGTGCCTTACAGCCACAAAGCGCATTCATGTTCATCTCATCTTTGCAATAGCTCCTTAGAGGTATTATTGCTGTGCCCATTTTTACATATGTGGAAACTGACGCTCAAGGAGGTTGGCATCCACCAGTCAACAGCTGGCAGAGATTGGGCTCCAGTTCAGGTCCTTTAATCCCAAAAGGGTGGGTAGGTGATGGGTGCCTGGCTGGGAGCAGGCTTTGGGGAAGATGTGAGTCTGGCTTTGGAGGACAACTCCATCTATTCTCCTTTGACCTGTGATTGGCCTCATAGCTGGGCCTCCAGAAGACTCAGGAGTGATGCCCCAGCTAGCAACGCTCAAGGGTTGATTAGGCAGCCCCAGGGCCTGTATATTCCCAGGGCTGTGTGGATGTCTGGGCCTGACAGCAGTGCCACAGAGCCCAAGGCAGTGCAAACACACGAGCGTGCATGTGGGCACGTACAAAGTGCATGAAAACAAGAATACCGGCACACCAACTTCGCACAGGTCAACACGTAGTCAAAGTGGGGGCAAAAGGACTGGCCCCAGGCAGGTCCCCAGTGGGCGCTACTTGTATCTTTCATTATTGTTCCAATCTACCTTCAGTGCCCACCTCCTCACCCCCCACCCCTCCTTGGTCCAAAAATGTTCACTCAGTGTGCTCAATTTAGGATAACTTCTTCCTGCACTACCTCTAGCTTAAAGCTCCTCTCCATCCTTCAGTGCCTTAAACTCTTCTGGCCCATAGTGTATGAGATCCTGCCCTAAGACACCGATGGAGTAGAAGAGCCATGAGGTCAGAGTCGGAGGGTATTTCATACTCCTGTGTCCTCAGCCCCCAGCTGAGCCCTTGGCACATGGATCGGGAGAGGAGGGAAAAAGCAGAGGCTGAGCCGAGTCCCCAAGGCTGGCGCGCAAGGCCTGCCACTCACTGACCATGTGACCGTGAGCGAGTCAGTTACACTGTAGGAGAATAAGGGCCTCTGAAGAGGGCCACCTCCTAATCCCAGAACCTGTGAATATGTGACCTTAATTGGCGAGAGGAGACTCAGGTTGCAGACTGAATTAAGGCTGCTAACCAGCTGACTTTAAAATAGAGAGTTCAGCCTGGATTCTCCAGGTGGGCCCAGTGTAATCGCAAAGGTCCTTAAAACTGGAAGCTAGAGGCAGAAATGGAGTCAGTGCTGAAGTGATGCCATATGAAAAACACCGGACCCTCTGTTACAGGTTTTGAAGATGGAAGGAGACACAAGTCAAGAAATGCAGGCGGCTTCCGGAAGCCGGAGAAATCAAGCGCATGGATTCGTGGATAGAGCCTCCTGAATGGAGTGCGTCCTGCCGACACCTTGATTTTAGCCCCGGTGAGACCCACGTTGGACTTCGACCTCCAGAACCGTAAGATAATACACTCGTGTTGCTTTAAACCACTAAGTCCATAGTAATTTACTATAGTGGCATTAGATGCGAACAGAAACCTGAGGCTGCATTTCCCCATCTTTAAAATGGGGTCGGTGATGGCACAGACCCTGCAGTAATGAGTAAATGTGACAGCGCGGCATATGTAAAGCTCACGGAGGACAACCCGACTAACACAGTAACCTTTAGTGCTTATCAGATGTGCAAAACTGGTCATTGAGCGAATGAATAGATGAATGAATGAATGAACAAACTTGTTGGAGGCAAGAAGCAAGAAAAGGGATCTAGGGTGTGTTCAAGGAAGGATCAAAGTATTTGCAGAGTTAAGGTTGACTGTGTACACAGTTAGTTACTTGCCCTTTGCCATTGTCTGCAGAAGCTTAAAGAATATGGTAACCAGGCCCTTCCTTGATTTTGACCCTGAATTTCCCTGTTAACCTGTTTCTGCCGTGGTTAGCCGTCGTCCTCTGCGCTCCCATGCTGATCCTTTCCAGAAACTGATACATGCAAACCCCTTGGATCTCTCAGCAAAGAAACTAATAATAATAATAATACAAGAATTAAAATAAACTATGACAATGTGAGAGCAGTGGATAGTGGTATTTCATAATATTGGGTTGACTACAACGTGAAGTGATAGAATAGCCTCCATTACTATTCCCTCAAAGTCCTGTGCTTTCCACCCTTCATTTTTGCCTGTGGGAAACAATCCACCCTGAAGAAACCTTGTTTCCACCAAGATTTTTTTTTTTTTCCTTTTTTGCAGTTCCCCTGTCCCAGGCCATCAGACATCTAACCTATAACCGAACAGCCTGCTCTGCCTTCACACACCAGCATTTTCTAAATATTCGCATTCCTCAGATGCCAGCTCCTTCCTTATTTTCTCAATTCCGTATTTGTTTATCCTCAAAAGCTCCTTTGTAGCTGCCCACACGGATCTGGGAAAATGTGGAGGCCAGCCCTCTTCCCTTGGGCAGCCCAGGGCCCACCAGGAGCCCCATTTTCCGTTTCTCCACTTCGGGGGCACTCTCCTGAGAACAGAACTGACTGCAAGGTCCCCGTGGGCCCAGCAGCTGACCCAGCCCTTCAAACGCGCAAACGGTCCTCTAAGGATCTGGGGCCTGGTGAGTGCAGGTTCCCTCGGGGGGATTTTTAAACCCATGGTTCCCTGTTTTGCAAGTAGGAGCCCCTCATTTCAGCCTGGTCTCCCTCAGACAGACCTCGGAGCCCGGGGTATTTAAAAGCCAGGGATCATATCATGGCGAGGGTGCCCTGACTGTGAACTTCGCCCTTGAAGGGTGCAGCCCTCGCCCACAGATTATAAGGTAACAAGCAAGCCAGTGACCTGCCCTGCACCCCGACCTTGCCCTCTGCATGGGCTGGGAACCCCTGCAGAAGGCCAGCCGGGAGAGAGTTGGAAAAGAGCCAGCTGTGGGCCTGGTGTGCCTGCCACGGCCAGTCCTGGAGGAGGATTAGCAGGAAATGGCGTTTCTTTGGTCAACAAGAAGTGAGTCTTCTCTCCAGCATGGGCTAGAGCAGGACTTCCGGTCCTGGAGTTGGAGTCTAGAATCGTCTCTTCTTTAGGGGAAGAAAGAGTCATTTCCTGCTTCACACTCTTACCGCCTCCCCGCTGCCTTTAGAGAAGGCTCCAAGTCCCCTTCAGAGCCTTCTGGAATCCTGCTTCTACCTGCTTCTCTGCTCCACCCACCTCCTGGCACACAGTCAGCTTTCAGCTCTCCTGAACTGGTCGTGAATCCTCTCGGCTCTCCATGCCTCCCAGACCTCAGTGGCTCTGCGAAGGCTCTCTTCCCCGCCTGGGTAATTCTTAATTACCCTTCAAAGCTCAGCACGGCAGTCACTTCTCCAGCCCCACTAGAGACCTGTCCTTACTGGGTGATAGGTAGGCATAGAAGGCCCCAGCATTTTGCACCTGCCAACTCATTTACTCTTCACTATCACACCATGAAGTAAGTCAGTGAGACTATAAACCCGTTTTACACATTGGGAAACCAAGCCCAGAGAGCTGAAGCAACTTGTCCAAGGTGGCAAAGTTGACAGGCGGCAGAGCTGGGACAAACGGCCCAGCTCTGGTGCTGGCCTGGGCTCTGTGCTCGGCCCGAGGCAGATTTTCACCAGCTGCGTGACCTTGGACTGGTTACTGAACCGTTTCTGAACTTCAGTTGCCTCATCTAGAAAATGGGCTTACAAAGAGAACCTATGAAGAGGTATAGCTACCAACAGAATGTGTCTTGAACGCCTACTGTGCAGTAAACACTCAGTTAAGACCTGGTGACTATAATATTATTACTACTGATAATCCTTCGTATGGCCTCCCTCACAGCCCTGATGACACCAGACCTAATCGTGACCTGAATCCCCACACAGGGCAGGATCCTAAGGTGGTGCCTAATTCAGAGCTTCGTAGATATTAGTAACAGAGGAATGAATGATTGCATCTAGTCTAATGCAGGCCCACCTTGAGCATTCAATTAATATTTGTAATAATTATTATTATCATAAATTAATAGTAATTATCACCGTAATAATAATCATCATTATCACTGTTTTCTTGGTTCCTGGAACATAGCTGCATCTCCAGTGGGGGGACTTCTACTTTGTCATTTGTGTTGAATGAAGGACGTTCACAGTCTCCTAGCTGATTCAGAGGAAATACTGCCAGCTTGGCAGCCACATCCACCAAAGAGCAGTAGCAGGAGTCTTAATCATATCACACGATGAACTGAGATGCCTTTTGTTGTTCAAAACAGTGGTGGGGACGGTGGAAAAGTCAAACGAGGTAAAAGCCAAAACAGCCCAATCATTTACCCACGATGGGAATCACTGACCGCAGGGCCAGGGTCAATATTAGGGCAAGTTACATATCAATGTGGGGTCATTAGTCTCTGTTCTTCCCAGTTCTGGGAGAGCACATTGGCCCTGGGCCAGCCCATGGGAGCGGGGAGCCGGCAGTGTGGACTCTAACCGTGAAAAACAAGATGCTAGGAGGTTTTATGCTCCTAGAGCTTAAAGGTCAAACCGAGCCGTGGTTACGGTGCCCATCTGCTTTCCGGATGCACTCTCCGCAGGGATGAACAAAGTCCAGCTTGCGGGAAGGAATCCAGAGGCCGTGTCCTCTAATGACAACGGGGCAGAGACGCTCCTCCTGGCTGTCCGGGAGGGCTCTGGGAAAATGGCGCATACCGTGTTTAGGGGCCAAGCCGGGGCCAGTGGAATTAAGGAGGAATATTGTCATTCTCATTACTAATTATAATAGTTTACTCTTCATGGAACACGTACTGGGGGCTGTGCTTTGTGATTTCATATGTGACATCACTTAACCCTCACAGATGCCTCGGGGGCAGGGTGGGGGGATTATTACCACAATTAGACAAATAATGAAGCTGGAAAGTTCAAGATTGCCCAAGCTGATCATCTAGCAAGTGGCAGGGAAGGGATCTCCAGCCCAGTGCAACATGCCTCCAAACTCAGCCATCAGATGGATGTGGGCAGTTGCTCACCCCAAACCCATCCTCTCCTTTGTCTTTGCTCAGAAGACCCTGACTTCGTCCAGGGCAGCCATGTGTTCACCCCCCAGGAGATGCTGGCTCTCCCAGAACCCCCTGCGGCTGGGGTAACCACAGGACAGAACCGGCAGGGAAAGCTCACTTGGAGGGGGATGCCATTTTAGGCACACATTCACTTCCTGGAAAAAAAGAGGACAGGCTCACCTATCCCTTCTTCTTCTGCCTCAGAGGAGTTCTTGAGCCGGGAGAGAAAGAGGCCTTCTTCTTTTTACAGTTTTCTTTTTTCCCCCAGTTTTACTGAGGTTTAATTGACAAAAACTGTGTATATTTAAGGTGTACAGCTTGGGGATTTGACATATATGTACATTGTGAAATGATCTCCACAATCAAGGTAATTAACACAGCCACATCTCACATAGTTAACTGCGTGCATGTGCGTGTGCGTGTGTGTATGTGCGTGCGTGTGTGTCGTGAGAAGACTTAAGATCTACTTGTAATAAATTTCAGGTATATACAATGTAGTGTGATTAACTAGAGTCACCAGCCTGTGTGTTAGAGCCCCAGGACGTATTCATCATATAACTGAAAATTTATACAGTGGATGAATGGATAAAGAAAATTATATATATACACACACACACATATATATATGTAACACACACACACACACACACACACACACACACACAATGGAATATTATTAAGCCATAAAAAGAAGGACATCCTGTCATTTGCAGCAACATGGATGACCCTGGAGGACGTTACACAAAGTGAAATAAACCAGACACAGAAAGACAAATACTGTGTGATCTCACTTATATGTGGAATCTGAAAAGAAGGCAGAAGCCTCCTTATGCACAGAAGGCCTCTTGTGCTCATGAGGGAAAGACAGAGAACATCTCAGAGACCTCAGAACTGGGATCACTGATCGGTTGAAGTAACACCTGGAACCAGGCGCCTTGGGTCTTCTCATTAGTACAGCAAGCCAAACAAGCAGCTGGCCACGGCTCCTGTGTCCTACAGCAGGGGCAGACGTGCCTGAGAGGTGTCTCCATCACTGCCTTCAGGGAAGGGAAGGAATAACATGTAAAATAAATGGAAAATGGACGAAAGGTACAAAAATCTAAACAACTGGGACGTGGCCTTGGTCACAAACACGCTCCTTAAGACTCTTTCTGCCGCCCTGTTCTTCTCCCTTGAGCTGGAGAACTGGTCCCGGTCCCAGTGGCCAGCAGAGCGGCTAGGAGGATTTGAACAGTCAGCTCTGACCCTCTAATTGCATTTATCACGTGCTAATGAGCATTTAATAAGCAGCGACCAGGCACCCAAACTGAAACAATAAAGCGACCTCATCCCTACTTCAAAGATGAAGAAACTCAGATTCAGATGTTAACAGTGGCAATAATGAAGGCGGCAATGCCTAATCGGAGTGAATGGCGCCATTAGAACCCAGAACCACCTGGTCTGGAATCTGTTTGCAGGCGGGAGGCTTTGTAATTAGCCACCGCGACGCTTCTGAGGCCCTCACTGGTTGGAATAATTAACGCAGGCACATTTTGTTTCAACGGGAGCCAAGTCTCGGGTATCTAGATGGACATTGCAAGGCCCCGACATTCTTTTCTGCCAAGTGTGAGTTCTTGGGGTTGGGAAACTCTGCAGAGTGCCGGGTGCGGGCCCCGCGTGGGCTTGCCATGGGACGCTGGACCTTGGCAGGTGTTAAACTGGGGAGCGGTGTGGCTCTCGGAGTGTCCCCGAGGCCAGCACCAAGGACTTGGCCACCAGTGGGCCACATTTTTTGATCCACTCTGGCCCCCACCCCATTCTCAGCTAAGACTTGATGTTTACCTGGGGACTAGCTGGGCCAGGGGTTCTGAAAGGGTGGATCCCAGACCAGCAGCATTGGCCTCACCTGGAAACTTGCTAGAAATGAAATTCTCCAGCTTCACCTCAGACCCACTGAATTAGAAACTTCAGAGGGAGTTTGCATTTTAAGAAATGCAAACTGCATTTCAGAAATCTACATTTTAAGAAGCCCCCAAGAGGATTCTGATAGACGCTCAGGTTTGAGAAGCGCTCCCTGGACTAGTCCTAAGATAGGAGCCCTCTTCTTAGCATGAGGCAGGAGTCCTGAGGAGCCTTCAAAGACCTGCGGTTCTCGGAGCAAAGGCCTCCTTCTGTGGTCCTTGTTCAATCCATCACCGTCGCATGGAACTGCTCATGCTTGGGGACCTTCCTGTAGAGGACGGCTTTCTCATCTGCATGTTTCCGATCTCCCCACATTTGTCCTCAATGCTACCTCTGTACAGAATGTCCTTCCTCTTCCGAGAAGCCTCCACAGACTGCTTTCTCTGCTCCACCAGCTCAAAATAGCCTGTGGTCTCTTATGGAAGTTACTTCTTATATGTACTATGCAATCCACAAGGACAGGTACACACTGGCTTGTACATAGTATGTCTTCCATGATATTCTCCTAATGTAAATTCCGTAAATATTTTGGGGGCATTAACTTGAAGAACTTACCCATGTCACATTTTCTTATTTTTACCCTTCATTTTTATTCCCCTCCCTCCTTTGATTATAAATAGAGGGGCTTTAATTTTTCCTCTTCCCCTCCCCACCAATTAAAAAAGGCATAATTTAAGTGTCTCTCCCCTTAAAGTTTGGTCCCCTTTCTCATGTGAGAAAGTCAATGATTAATAACTAGGTTGCTGGACTTTCAGACACCATGTTGTCTCATCATTATTTTTCCCCGGGTCAGCACCTATTTACCAAATGTCTGATCTGGGCTAATAGAGAAATTCTGGAGAAAATATAAAAACAAATTTCATACAGTGGTTCAGCTCTTCAGATCCTTATAACTTGGGCTGGGACACAGCCTTCAAAAAGCCTAGAACAACCCTGCTGTAGTTAGAGGCGGTTCATCAGAATGATCCAGAGACTGCTTCCCCCGGTCAGATCTCAGGCCTCACGTCAGGGAAGGGCAGAGGTGTGTGCACTGAGACATCCGGGGAAGCTTGCTGGCGGAAGGAAGTCTTGAGGATGCTCCTTGGGGTTGGATGCCAGAAACTTCCACTGCCTTTCTTGTCCACTTACCCATCACCGGGGACAACACTGACAAGAGCCCTGCCTGGAGGGATCTTGCAGTTTGATTAGGGAAACAGGTAATTTAAACCCACAAGCCTTACATGACTTGGAATACGCAGAAGAGAAATACAAAGGGCTCGGGAATATTGAATCCAGTCAGGGCAGTCCAGGCAATGCCTCCTGGGGGAAGTGAATTCTAGGTAAAGATCTGACATCTGAGTTCTCCAGGGAAGAGAAGGGAGTATAGAGGGGCGTGGAATAATGCCCCATGGCAAGAGCAGATGCAGACTCGAGGTCCTGAAAAGAAGTTTCTGACAGCCAGGACTTGGTGTATGAGATGCAAAGTGATAATAGTCTAAAGACATGATTCTTTGATTTGAGCTGCTTCAAAATCCCCTGAAGGGTGTGTGAAATCCTATTTTGCTGGGTCCACCCCCAGAGTTTCTGATTCAGTGGATCAGAGCTGGGGCCCTAGCATTTGCATTTCCAGCAAGCCGCCAGGTGCTGCTGGAGCAGCTGGTCTGGAAAGCACACTTTGAGAACCTCATCTAAGGGAACGAGGGTTGTCAACATGTAAGGAGCTCACACAACCTTTAATAAACCTGAGCCCATTGAATGGGTCCACTATTATCCCCATTTCACAGATGAGGAAGACAATCGGAAAGACTGAATTGTTTACCCCAGATCCCAAAGGTAGAAGATGTCGAAGCTGGTATTACCCATGTTCTTTGAACTGGACCACCTCTATTTCTCAGACCAACCATGAGCTACGGAAGGAGGAGGTGTGGCCATATATGAAGACACATGTCTTGCCGCTATTTAATAAGTAACTTTTCAGAGGGACGTGAAGGGGAGACACAGAGGGGTGAGGCAGTGAGCTGCAATTACCCCAACTCTGCCCCATCCCCTTTGCCCTGGACAGGGTTGAAGCGTGGGTAGAATCTTCCCAGAACCAGGCAAAGAAATGGATCGCACAGTCTGTACACACCATTTCAGATACAGAAGATCACTGAGACAAATGTCGCAAGGGTCAATAACATGGTAAAAGCTGCTTATCAGCTATTTAATCCCTATTAGAGGTTTCACAAACAGTTTGAGTTGCTTGAAGGAAAAATAAAGTCACCTCTTTGTTACATGCACTTAATAACTGTGCATTTATACACACACACACCCCTCTGTGCAGAGTTAAATGTGTATACCAGATGATAATTTATTTCTAGACGCCACGTGAAGATAAGTTTCAACATGCATGGGTGTGTATGTGTAGAAAGTTCTATGATCCTAGTTGATCTTATAGGAAGGTATACCCACGTTTAGAAACATACCAGAGAGTTAGTAAGAAGAGCCTGTCTTTAATACTCCCCGTAATCCCACAAGGGTGGTGCTACATTATCTCATATGTTGTGGGGATTAGATCAGATCATATATGAGAAGCTTATTGCCTGATACGTAATATACTTTCAGTAAATAATAGCAGGTAATATAATTATTACTTGTGAGCGTTCTGCAACCACTTGGTGGCCATGTCAACTTGGGCAGTTCTTTTTGTTTCTCTGAGTCTCAGGCCCCTCCTCTGTAAAATGGAAAGAATCGCTATAGCTAGATGAGGTCACAGCGTTCAAAGCATTTCTGATTTTGGCTGAAGAGTCTTGTGAACGAAATTGTGTGTGGGGCTGGTCCAAAGTGGAGTTTTTCTGGCTGTTTTGCATAAACGCTTGGACTTTCTTTGAAGTCTCAGACTGTTTTACTTCACATCTCAGAGCCTTAGTTTCCTCTTCTGAAAAATGGAACTATTGATAGAACCAATCTCACGGGGTTGTAGCCACGAAGAAATGAAACGGTGCCTGTGAAGTATTTTAGGCCATACAAAGTGCCCACATCTGCTTTGATTTTATGCCCCCCGTCCCATCTCTCCTATATGGGGAGGCCTAGCTCTCACCCTCTGCTATGGCCTCGGATTCTTCTCCAAGAGAACAGGTCCTTGGAGCCAACCCAGAACCGCTGGATAGATGTCATTATTCCCTTCTGCCTTGAGCGGAACAAGGGTCGTGATTGATAACCGGGCCCCTGGCAGGCCGAGGAAAAGCACATGCTCAGAAGTATTCAGAGCTCCTGTCAGACGGAGCGTTAGGCTCCAAGAAGCCTACAGATCAATGAGCTTCTCAATATGCCCGATACATTCCCACCCGAGATCTATCCCACTTGTTTGAGTTTTAGCAATCGCAAGATGGGGGTGCTTTCAGGGAATTCGGCTGGGGCAGAGGAGACAGAAGCTCTCGGGGTTCTTCATACCAGCATTTTTAGAACGCGGGCGGGACAGGGGGGCTTTTTTCCTGCCCCAGAAGCTCAACTTATTGAACTGAGTCAAATGATTGTACAGAGGGCTCCTGACAGAGCCCTCACTGCCATTGATCAGTCCCGAAACCCTCTTCTGCATTGCATCACCATTTCAAGAAGAACATGTTCTCAGAAATATGTGTGATCTGGGAATGACCCCTGGGCTGCATCCTGCCCACTTGGAGAGAGAGGCGTTCTGAGAGGTTGGCAGTCGATGGGCAGAAGACCCAGCTGAGTGCCAAGGGTGGCTCCTCCCTGGGCTGCTGTCAGGCAGTGCACTCCGGGCTAAGTGAGCCAGACTTGGGCTTCTATATGCCAGAGGAAGATTCTCAATCTGAGTGCAAGGAAGGAAGGGGCGAAGCAGAGCTTGGTCGTGGTTCTTTTGATTATACAATTGAGAACATTAACTTCTCAGCACCAGTTTGGATTTTGCAAAAATTGTGCAGGCTTCGGCCATTGTTCGATGTATGTTGAATATTGCTTTTTAATGATGCTTAATGGTGGGTGTGTAGTATGTGCAGTGCACATGTGTATGTATGTGTGTGTGTGTCTTTGTATGTGTGTATGTCCAAATTAGCTGAGGATTTCTTTGAAAAAAAACACAACTATGTCTTATCACTTTTAAAATCACTAGATCTAAAAAAACAAGAATGGGACCTTGTTCGTGTTAAGAGTTAAGCAAATGTTTCCTAAAATTGGGTTAGGCTTTTAATTAATGTTTATTATAAAAGAAGTGCAAACTAATTACAATTTTTTTAACATCCAGAGAAGTATAAAATGAAAGGTTACCTCTTTCTCAGTTCCCTAGAGGAAATCTCTGTTAGAAATCTCTTTAATGTGTATCTATCCATATATTTTCTGTGTATACACAAATATAAAGGTATACAATTGCTCATTTACATTAATTAATTTATTTTTGGCTGCACTGGGTCTTCGTTGCTGCGCGCGGGCTTTCTCTAGTTGCGGCGGCGAACGGGGGTGACTTTTCGTTGCCGTGAGCAGGCTTCTCATTGCGGTGGCTTCTCTTGTTGCGGAGCATCACGTGAGAGACTAGTAGCCTTTGCTGGAGGTCAACAAAAAAGACAACACAGGGGCGGCAGCTATTCAGCAAAGGTGGCCCCCAGTGACCCAGGCCTCCCAGCTCTCCCATGCACCTGTGGTCCCTTCCACGGTGAATCTGGGCTGGCCCGAGATCGTATTAAACTATAGCACGCAGAGAGTAGAATGCAGTGTTGGCTGCAGGCCCAGCATTTAAGAAGAAGGGAAGCTCCTCCTTCTTACTTCTTGACATGCTCATTCTTGGGAGCCCTGAGCCCCTGTGTAAGGAGTCCAGCTCCTCAGCTGGAGAGACCACGTAGAGAAAGACCACGTGGAGATGCCACATGGAAAGGCATAGCCCCGGGGCAGCACGGCAAAGGAGGGAGCCATAGCAGGTCCTGTCTTTAGGTGAATGTAGCCCAGCCACCATGTGGCTGCAGCTGCTAGCGAAACCCTTAGTGAGACCAGCATAAGAACACCCTGCTGAGCCTGGTCAACTACAAATTGAGAAATAATAAAGTGCTGTGCTTTGAAGGCACTGCATTTTGGGATAGTTTGTTACACAGCAATAGAGAACACACATAAGGGTAATGACTTGACTATGTGTTCATTCCAAACCCTGGTACATTCTCAGGAAATAAGGAAATTGATGAGGGAAGGCCCTCCCATCTCAGGCTCTTACTTGTCTCCCAGGTCTTGAGAGAGCTCACCTCCAAGGTCAGCATCTTACATTTGCAACTTAATTTGTCTTTGGAATTCCTTTGCGAGGCTAGGAAAAGGAAAACTCCAATTTTATTCCTGGTGCTACTATCATAAAGCCCTGGCAGTGTCCAATCTAAAAATGACCTACAAGTTTTTCAAACAGTTAAACATAGAGTTACCATATGACCTGGCAATTCTACTCCTAGGTATATACCCAGGAGAATGGAAAACATTTGTCCACACAAAAACTTGTACATAAATATTCATAGCAGAGCAATATTCACAATAGCCAAAAGATAGAAACAATCCAAATGTCCATCAATGAATGAACAAACAGAATAAAATGAAATAAAATAAAACAAAAAGAGCCTACATCTTCTTAAATGGAGGTAAATGCTATGTGGCAACAAGCGAGCAGACTTCAATCTAAGGGTGGCTAATTGCATATCAAAAAGTGAAAAAGAAAAAAGAAACAAAAAGAAAAGTATCAAAACAATCTAGAATGTCTCCGTATATTCTGAAGAATCCAATAATTGGCAAGCAGATTACTTGCTTAGCCCCCTAGGACATTGGTTGACATAAATAGTTAATTCCTGGGAAGGGTTATGTGCGTGTTCCTTATTAGTTGACATTTTCCTTTAACAAGGAACATGAGGACCAGGAAAAATTGTCATTATCCGAGAGTAATGGGTTTTCTTTCGAGAAGCCCATGTGTTTAACGAGGATAGCGTCTCTCATTCCACAGCATTCCAAAGGTATTTAGAAACTTTATGGGGCTTGAAATGGAGCCACCTCTGGCATGAAACCCGGGAACACCTCTTGCCGGTTGAGGACAGGATGTGCGGAATGCCAACCGAAACTACCCAGAGCACATAATTACCAGTTGGAATTATCAATTACTGACTGGAATGGGTCCAGGTCCCAGGCTCAACTCTTGTGACAAACATCAAGGGTTATTTAAAGACCACACGTGATTTGACATCTTTGCTTCGGCCTCTACACCATCTCAGACCCCAGAGCAGAGAGTATGTTACATAGATTAAGTCTCCCCCGATGGCTGATGTCGAGTTCTGACTCATGAAAGAGAGGCCTCAGAATCAGGCACGTTTACTGCATTCAGTGATCACCTGGTCTTGGGTACAAGCAGTGAGCTTTGAAGAGCAGAGGGCTCTAAGTCCCGGGTGCCGTCTATGTTATCTGCTCTGGACCGGGAAGCGCCACATAAGGCCAGCCAGGTGCCGGGCATTATCTAGAAGGATCTTCATGCAGACAGATGTAGCGATGCTGAAAGGTGTCTGTAACAACTTCAGAGTTACAAAGTGTAAACATGTACTGTGCGTGTGTGTAAGTCACACTTGTGGCCCTTGTGTGAATGTGCTTCTGAGTGTGGTCAGGCATTCCCGTGGGTTGGGGATGTATTTGTCAGTTCCTATTTGGCTGTGCATATGTGGTTTTGAGTTTGTTTGTTTTTCAGTTTTATTTATTTGTTCAACAACAGGAAAGCTATTGCCAGACAGCAGCACAAATCAGAGCAGAACAACTAAGACTCAGTCCTCTGAAGCTTACATTCAAGGAACAGATAAAGGAAGGAATCAGGCAGCTGTGATTCCGTGTGATAAAAGTGCACAGCAGTCAGTTGCAAGTGAGTTTACCAGTGTGAACGCCTCTGTCCTTCTGTGTGTACATAAGGACGCATACCTATGTGTTATGGCGTGTTTGGAAAATAACAGAAGTTTGCCAAATGGCTGCATACTGGGTCATTGGAACACTTTATGGTGATGTGAAGGTTATCAGTGGACCCTTGGGGATGTGCCCTGGTGATGGGAGGTGGAGTGCTGCACTAAAGCGTGAACTGCAAAATCTATGGCCACAGTAACTCCACTCCATCCCTCCCCAGGAGGGAGGAGGGCACGACTGTGGGTTTCATGTCAGAACAGAGGGAGGGGCATGTCTGTTCCTGGGAGTCGGGCTGTGCTACGTAAAGGGCTGGGATGTTGTATATGTGAGTGTGTGTTTCCTTGTCTGGTTCTCAAATGCCTTTTCGGATCTCAGGATCTAAATCCACTGAACACGTGGGAATATCAGGTTTTTCCAGCCCCGTTGCTGCTAGGTTGCTGTGCCTCATTCTGGTTTGGGTTAAGTGGATCGTGGGGGAAAAAAGGAAAGGAGGGAAGAGAAGCACACTTACTTTATTCCACCTGCTCTCAGGCACTAAACTGAGCAACTTTTCGTGCGTTGTCCCCTTTTGACCTGAAAACCTTCCCAGGGAGGTGTCAGGATGCCCATTTTCAGTGGGAGAAACCGAGGCTGGGTGGCTCACTCCCATTCAGTCTACTTCTATGCCAGCTTCCTTTCTCCTCATTACCTGGGTCATAATGTCTAAAGTTCAGAGCCTTTCTCAACTGGAGCTCTTAATCTGAACCACAGAACACAGAAAGCGATTCAACCGACTGTTTCCTCAACTCTTCCAAAGATGGCACGTAACTAGAACATTTCCAGATGCAGAGAAGTCCATTTAATAACTAGAACCGTCCTGGAGGCAGAGAGATCCATTCATCACATGCAATGGATGGCCTGGGACATAATTCTCTTGCAAAACCCCAACTCTTCCAGAGGCTTCTAGAGTGAAGGTCTCAAGCACTGCTTGAGACAAGCCCATCTCCTTCTGAAAAGACTCCTGTGGCTCACAGACTTCCCGTGGCTATTTCCTTATCATTCTTTGGGTGTCCTCTTAATGCCGCCTTTTCAGAGGTCCCTTCCTAAAATAGATGTCCCTGTTCCCGTCAGTCTCTGCAGCCTGGTTATTTCCTTCCCAACAGTTATTAAAACATGTAAAGTCTTTAGCTGTTCACTTGTTTATTAGCTGTCTCCTCTTACTGGTAGGTAAACTCCATGAGGGGCAGGGTTAATCTTTCTTGTTCACCCCTGGATCACCAGCATGTAAATCACGGGTGCATGATACATTCTCAATAAATATTGCTGGGGTTGATGAATTATCAGTTAATATTAGAATTTATCAAGTCCTCGTAAAAAACTTGGATATACAAAATTAAGTTGTTTTCTATTACGTGCATGTGCGTGTGCACACACACAACCCAGAAACATCTGTTTCTTCATTTTTCCCTCCTTTTTATTAACTTCCTGAACTGAGCACACCCAGAGACTGCTCTTCCCAAAAGGCAGGGTCATAAATATTCAGCCCAGTTTATCTCTGCCTGATAAGATCACGTTAGCCCGAAGGCTCCCACGGGGTCTTGGGGGCAGGGCAGCTCTCTTCTGGATGGATGGCAGGATGCCCACTGCTGGGGGGCGCGGGAAGGGATGGAGAAGGAGGCGGAAAAGGAAACTGCCCCCCCGCCCCCCGTTCATGCCACTGAAAGAATGATGGGTGCATTTCCCAGATATCGATAACATCTGCTCGGTGACAAATAGAGTTTGTCACCGTCATTCTGTGGCTCCAGTAGGAGAGGCAAATGGGAGCATTCGGGAAGGGCACACGGAGGCAGTTCTGGAGGGAGCGGGCTGTTGGGACAGAGTGATTTTCTGAGGCAGCGGGGCCTGCCCAGACACGCAGCTGCCCACACCAGGCTCAGGCATGCACGTGGAGCAGCCCGCTGTGATGAAATTGGACCTTGCTGAACCCTGAGGAACCGGAGGTGCTCCACAGGCCTGTCACCACGGGGCAGTTTGACTTTGTCAGACTGTGGTGTTCTGATTTCAGTCAGTGCTAAAATGAATACTATTACAACATCCATTTGTGAATACCTAAAATATTAGAATGTGTGTAGGATGTATATCTTTATTCACACAGAACACATTTATATCTATATACTTCCTCTAACGAGAGCTAATTTTAAAAATAGAAGTATAGTTAGTTTGCAATGCTGTGTTAGTTTCAGGTGTACAGAAAACTGATTCAGTTATACATACATACATTTATATACATATATACTTTTGCAGATTCTCTTCCATTATAGGTTATTACAAGCTATTGCGTAGAGTTCCCTGTGCTATACAGTAGTAGTATCTATTTTATGTATAGTAGTGTGTATATGTGAATCCCAAATTCCATTTATTCCCTCCCCCTCTTTTCCTTTTTGGTAACCATAAATTTGTTTTCTACGTCTATGAGTCTATTTCTGTTTCACAAATAAGTTCATTGGTGTCATTTTTTTTAGATTCCACATATAAGTGATATCATATGATGTTTGTCTTTGTGTATCTGACTTATTTCACTGAATATGATAATCTCTAGGTCCATCCATGTTGCTGTAAATGGCATTATTTCATTCTTTTCTATGGCTGAGTAGTGTTTCATTGTATATATATATACCATCTTCTTTACCCATTCATCTGTCGATGGACATTTAGGTTGCTTCCATATCTTGGCTAACATGTCTTTAAAAGCTGTGGTTGACATGTTGTAAAAGTGGTATATGGGTAAGGTTGCCAGATCTAGAAAATGTAAATATAATATACCAACTAAGTCTATCTCAAATACTGCATGGGACATACTTATGCTACATATTTTTTCATTTTTTATCTGAAATTTAACTGAGCATCCTGTATTTAATCTGGCAAAACTTTTTATGAGTGTATTAGTTTCCTAAGGTTTCTGTAACAAATTACCACACACTGAGTGGATTAAAACAATTGAAATTTCTTCTCTTAATGTTTTGGAGGCTGGAAGTCTGAGATCAGGTATTAGAGCCATGCCCCCACTGAGACTCTGTGTAGAATACTTCTCTGCCTTTTCTAAGCTTCTGATGGTGGCCAGCAATCCTTGGCTTACAGGTGCATCGTTCTAATCTCTGTCTCTCCTCTGTGGCCTCAGAGAGGTCTCCCTGTGCATCCCGGTCTCTGCCTTCTATTCTCTTAAAAGGATGTCAGTCATATTGGATGAAGGGCCCACCCTACTCCACTATGACCTCACCTTAACTAATTACATCTGTAACAACCATATTTTCAAATAAGGTCACATTCTGAGATATTAGGGGGTGGGATTTCAACATATTTTTCTAAGGGACACAATTTATTGCATGACTTTGGTTTATATTATTTGATTATAATTCTTTGGATAACTTGATTCTGGTTCACTGCAAAGAACCCTCTTTAACATTTGAGAAACTGAGTCGCAGAGAAAATAAATCACATGCCCAAGGTTGCACAGCCACACAGGAGGTCTTTGTGAGACTCCAACACAGGCAGTCCAGGCAAAGAGCCTGCCTGGTAATCCCTACTCAACAGGGCCCCCAGATATCGAAAAAGTACCCACCTTGAGGAATGAGAGCTCGGAGCAGTGATCTCTGCTTAGAACAGCCTCCACGTGACCCATAGTCAGTCCCTGACCTGCTTTGGCTCAAGGTCCTTGGGTCTAAAATGAGAAGATCGTCCTCTGGCTGTGCCATCCAAGACAGGAGCCACAGCCACGTGTGGCACCCGAGCACTGATAATGTGCTCAGTGGAATGGAGATGGCTTACGTGTCCAACGCACACGGGTGTCAAATCCTGAGTCCAAAAGGAGACTTAGGTAAACAAACTCGGTAGTTCTTTCATACTGATTACATGTTGAAATGATACTAATTTGGATATGTTGGGTTGAACAGAATATATTGCTGAAATTAATCCCACCCCTTTCTTCTTACTTTTTTAATTTCATACTTTATAAACCTTTTTTATGCCACTATTTTTACTAATGTTTTTCTTTCATAAATTTTAACTATTTCATACATGGCTTGCCCTGGCTTAGATCATTAACTCTCAGACCATTTGCTTTCTTTAAAAAGTTGTTTGGGGCTTCCGTGGTAGCGCAGTGGTTGAGAGTCCGCCTGCCGATGCAGGGGACACGGGTTCGTGCCCCGGTCCGGGAAGATCCCACATGCCGCGGAGCGGCTGGGCCCGTGAGCCATGGCCACTGAGCCTGCGCGTCCGGAGCCTGTGCTCCGCAACGGGAGAGGCCACAACAGTGAGAGGCCCGCGTACCGCAAAAAAAAAAAAAAGTTGTTTGTCTTTTAGGTATGGAACCCTTCATTCAAGCACAACATGGGATATACTCAAAACATGAGTTTTATTTATTTAATCATTTGTTTTTTCAACAAAATGTTCATTGAGCACATCCGAGGCAGCACACACTGCTCTGGGAGCTGGGGTTTGAATGGTGAACAGCAGATAGGACATCTCTTCTCCCCTCCTGGAGCTTGCGTTCTCACAGAGGGTGGGGACTGAAGGTAAACAAGCAAACAGATTAAATATAAATTTAACTGGAATACACAAGTTAGGTATTATTTGTGATAAGTGCCAGAAATGAATGAGCAGGATAAAGAATTAATAGAACACCTTGGAGACCCTAATTCAAAGAATTAAGAGAACACCTTGGAGACCCTGATTCAAGGTAGAGCATCCAGGGAAGTCCTCTCTAAGGAGATGGCACTTAGACTGAGCCTTGAAATCTCTGGGGCAGGGTCTTGAGTCCCTGCTCGATGTCTGCTTCCCTGCTTTCCCCTCACCCCCTGCCCAGCCCAACTTGGGCAGCGTTCTCAAATCTGAGGAACTCAGTTCGCTCACTTTTAAGGGAAGGATAACAGCTCCTGCTTCAAAGTGAAGCTGTGAGGAACCAAGGAGAAAGTCCTGACAAAACTTTCAAGCTCTGGGTCTGGGCTCAGTGTTTTGAAAGGGCTGGATGTGTATCCATTTGATGCTGTGCTCATGTGTGCGTGTGTGTGTGTGTGTGTGTGTGTGTGTGTGTGTGCGCTGACAATCTCAACCTATGATAATCCAACCAGCAGTGTGGTGTATGTTTCTTCTTATTCTCCTTTTAATAAAATCAACTGATTCTTTTAATGGAGAGAAATTAAACAGAATCAGCTTTAATCTTCTTATAGCACTGATATATTTTCAGTCTTTAACAGTGATATGAAAAGCAAATAAAACCATGGAAAGAAGGGAAGTTGGAAAGAAACACACACATAGAAGATTGTGAGCATTCCATTGAGAGTAGGGTAAAGAATAACAATATTTTAACCCTGACCAGTTGCTCCAATAGTGAACATATATTCATTTGAATGCCTAAAAAACAGTATTTATGTGGGAAAATAGTGTAATAAGGCATAGTGGATACTAACATGTTATTTTGAATATAAATTTGTAATTTTGAATATGCAAAAAATATAACTGGGTCAAGTAAAAATCTAAGAAATGACTGCACTTAAAATTTTTAACAATAAGAACATTAAAAATCATTTTAAGAAAAAGAATTACCACCATCCCACCATCCTAATAGATCTATTTCTACTTTTTTTTTGAAAATTCCTTTCCATCTCTTGTCTACACATGTATATTTATGTATTAGAATTATAGTACAAGTCTTGTTTTGTGTTCTTTAATTTATATATCTTTCATCCATCTGTCATAACAAACACCACATCTCAGCTTACTCACATGTTCCTCGGGGAAATATCCAAGCACCCTCATCCCATCACTTTGTCAGTAGTCCCTTTTTAATCATGAAAGGACAATTTTCCTTAACCCTGATCAGAGCATTATTACTTTTTCGTGTGTAATTTTTTGACTAATATCTATTTCCTTCTGGGGAACCAAAAGTTCCTTAGTGTATCATTTTTTCGGTCACCGTTATATCCCTAACCCCTACCCAGTGCTTATTGACCATTTCTTAAATACATGGTACATAACGTCTCATCATGTTGATGTTACAATATTCCTGATATCATACCACTTACGGTGTACACTGATTTGCTTCAGATTTGTTTCTTGCATAAAATATAGTGTAATAAACATCTTTATGCACCTAATTTAAAATTTTTTTAATTTATTTCCTCAAAATAGAAATAAGGTCAATGATTATGAACATTTTATGGTGCCTGATGCAGCTGACCAAAGGGTATTCAAAAAGCTTTGGACCCGCTTATAAACAATGTGTGAATATCAAATGACGAAGCTATTTGGAACCATTTATGATTATAAAAGTAAAAATGTATTTAGTTAACTTAAGCATGGTTAACTTAAAAATATTAAAAATTATAAAAAAGACACTTCATAACATCCATAAGTACATTACACAATGACTACCATGAACTTTCCTTCCAAACTTGGTTTCGTGTGTGAGCATTTAGAGATAGGTCCCAATTATGTAAATTCTGAGCCATAGGATTTACATAGTTTAGTCCTCTGGTCCCTTCTATTTGCACTACACAGTGGTAATTTTCAATTCTTCTGATCATTTAGTCTTCCTGGCTATCTATAACCTGATTGTATGGATGAGTTGTAATTTGATACTGCCCTACTATCCGATACTGCCCTACTATCTATTTGCACTACACAGTGGTAATTTTCAATTCTTCTGATCATTTAGTCTTCCTGGCTATCTATAACCTGATTGTATGGATGAGTTGTAATTTGATACTGCCCTACTATCCTACTGTCCCAATTATGTAAATTCTGAGCCATAGGATTTACATAGTTTAGTCCTCTGGTCCCTTCTATTTGCACTACACAGTGGTAATTTTCAATTCTTCTGATCATTTAGTCTTCCTGGCTATCTATAACCTGATTGTATGGATGAGTTGTAATTTGATACTGCCCTACTATCCGAAGATTGTTTCAGTTCTTTCCTATTCATGTATATATTGAAGCAATGAGTGCTGTTTATATAGACAGTGGGTTCTCATTACTCTTGGTAGGAATGTTCTATGAAGTCAGCACAAACACTGAATTCGCTGACACGGAAACACTGCTCCTAGGGGAAGCACAGGGCTAGGTTCCTATGAGCCTCTGGTCACTACATTTTTATCAACTGATCAACACATGACCTTGTTTAATGTATTTCTGGTTAAAGACACTATTTAATATCTATCATCGATTCATTAAGAATGAACTCATGGCCAACAGCACTATACTCATGCCTGAATGAAGCTTATCTAATACCCCTATTTTCTCCTTAAGACCTATCACAGCGTGCTTGGTCTTAGGAACACTGGACAGCACTTCAGCACTGTAACTGGGGGCCTTTTTAAACAGCAAAATCACCAACAAAGAGCACAAAAATGTGAAAGATGTGGCACTAAACAGACTGTGAAAAGGACACTGTCTACAGTATGAGAGCTGAAACAGGAAGACAGAACATCATCTTGTTTGACTTCAGCTGGAATCATGTGCATCAGGCAACTTGAATGTTTTGCTGCTCTGCCGTTGGTCCATGAATGACTACAAAAGCACTGCAAGTATTGACCTTGGAGTTACAAATACATTTTAGCGAACAAGCAAATTCACAAATACAAATTCTGAATAATGAGGATCAACGGTACATCTTTGAGGATATCACTGCATACATCCTTGGGATGAACATGAAATGAAGTCCAGCACTTGCATTCTTTGAGAGGGCTGGCAAGGAAGTATTTAATAGCCATCCAACCAGAAAAAGGTAGAGAAGGTCTGGTCTGGGGCATTTTATCTAGAAAAGTAGGGGTTAGATTGGACCTTCTGCCATGACTAGTTTCTAAGACCTTCTCAGCCAGCATCTTTTGGCACAGTTGGACCTGGATTCCAGGCCCAGGTGTGCTGCTGCGTATTTGAACGACGCTGAGTCCATTTCTCACTACACTGAGCCTTGTTTTTTCCATCTGTAAATGGGTTCATCTTAGAACTTACCTCAAAACGTTGTTGCAAAAAATGATTAAGTAAATGTAGGTAGAGCATGTGACAGGGTCCCCAGCAGAGTCCTGGTCAGATTCAGTAAAACCATGACAACAAGAGGAGGGAAAACCTTCGAGGTGAACTCTCTTTAGTGTAAAACGGAGAGGTTGGGAACATGCTTCTCCTGAAGGCTGTATTCTTGCCGGTTAGGAAAGTCCCCACATTTTATCATTCAAGACAGCCCAAGAGGATCTATAATTAAGATTTTTATTTCTTAATTTTTAATTAAGAATAGTTTAATATTCTTAATTAAAAATTAAGAATATTCTTAATTAAAAATTAAGAATATTTTAATATTCTTAATTAAAAATTAAGAATATTTTAATATTCTTAATTAAAAATTAAGAATATTTTTAATATTCTTAATTAAAAATTAAGAATATTTTAATATTCTTAATTAAAAATTAAGAATATTTTTAATATTCTTAATGGGGCTTTCAATCACCTGAAAAAGGACAAGAATCCGTAGTCCCCACATAGGGATCAAAAGTTACCAAAAGGTCCCTGTTCTGGTTCAAAGCCAGTCTCATCATTTGTTGGCTTCAGCGTAAACGTGGAGGTCTTGGATTTTTTTCTCAGATCGCCAAGCAATATAGTCTCAGCAATACATTATCTAAAAAAATCAACTGAAAACCAGTATTGTGATGCAGTGGAAACATCGTTGGATTTTTAATTCTATTGACCTGAGTTTGACTTTCTAGTCCTTTCTGTTACTCTTTGTGTGACTTTTAGGCCAATTACATTATCTCTCTGAATTTTTTCACTTTCCCATCTGAAAAATAGGTGTCATGACGCATCATTTGTATTTTTGTCATAGATGGTTGTCAAGTTCTTTTTTTTAATTTATTTATTTTATATTTATTATTTTTGGCTGCATTGGGTCTTCGTTTCTGTGCAAGGGCTTTCTGTAGTTGCGGCGAGCGGGGGCCACTCTTCATTGCAGTGCGTGGGCCTCTCACTGTCGCAGCCTCTCCCGTTGTGGAGCACAGGCTCCGGACGCGCAGGCTCAGTAGTTGTGGCTCACGGGCCTAGCCGCTCTGCAGCATGTGGGATCTTCCCAGACTGGGGCACGAACCCGTGTCCCCTGCATTGGCAGGTGGACTCTTAATCACTGCGCCACCAGGGAAGCCCAGTCAAGTTATTTTTAAAGAACCTAGCCTGGTGCCTAATACCTCCTCGGCACTAAATAACCATAGTCATTGTCTGTGCGCATTATCTGTGCATTCTCAAAAGTCACTTTCACTCTGATTCGTATAAATACTCCTGTAGCTTTCTGTGTATCAGTTCACCTTTCCATTTTGCTTCTTCTTTTTTGATCTTTCCCACTGACAGAAAATGGGACTAACTGTGTCCCAAGACAGAATCTTTACTTGGAATCTGAACCTTCAGCAAGAAGCAAAATATATCTGTGTGTGAATTAAGGTTCTGCATTGACCTCCACTTCCTTGAAATCTATTTCAAAGATCCTGAGGGAAGCAAGACCCTGATAGGTTGATGGTAGAGCGATGACCTGGAATTGTTATAAAATAATGACTGTTCCAGGGCCAAACTGGAATGTAACAGAAAGGAAAACAATATTCCTCCCTGCTGTCTTCTCAAAACCAAGGAAGCTGCTCAACATAATGACTAAAAAATCCCCATCGCAAATTTTTATAACTTAATATCCTATTTCAAGTACTCTGTTTAAAGCTAAACTGAGAGATTTTTACCCTTAAAGAGGAAAGAGGTTCATCTTTTGCTAGTTAATAATGTACCAATTCCAAATTTGAGTTCGATAACTTCATGTTTTTAAAGTAATATATGTATATACCTGTGTGTCCATGCAGTTATGTACTTACATGCATACATATGTGTGTGTGCACATAAACATTTTTGCTCAGAGAGACATGAAGATTCATCTGAGGGAAGTTAACAAGTTGCCATTGGTGCTGGGGCTACTTGAGGATAAAGTGGTTGGTTTACTGTTTATGTGTGCAGCGTTTTTTTTTTTTTTCCTTAAAAAGAGTGGGAGAATTGCATCAATGTCCATTTCCTGGTTGTGATCTATACTAGAATTATGCAAGATGGGGAGAACTGGATGAAAGGTATATGGGATCTCTCTGTTTTATTTCTTGCAACTGCATCTGGATTTATAGTTTTCTCAAGATAAAAAGTTTGAAAAGGGGAGAAGGAGAAGAGAAGGGGGAGGGGGAGGGGAGGGGGACGAGGGGAGAGATCCAGCATCCCTCTCCCACGGTCCTGTGATCCAGGAGCCACAGTGACCACCATCACTCCGAATTCTAATGTTCCATTCTCGCCATTGCTCACACGCCCACCTCTCCACGCAGGCTTTTATCTGCGCAATGGCCAAAGAGATTTTATAAATCTCTGCAACCCCAATACCTGGAATGGTGCCTGGCATCCAGGAGGTGTTCAATAAAGGTACGCCGAGGGAACCAACCCTCGTTTTGTGTATCTCCTCTAATAGGTATGGCTGTACAGGCTAACGAAACGAGGGTGTTACCGGCTTTATTTCCCCATTTGTGGTCTCAGGGATCCTGGTCTTGGGCGTGAGTTATGGCTTGAGTGACGCAGGTTCCACAGTGGTCACGGTGCACCACACCCACCTAGGGGCCCGGACTAGAGACTGAGGAAACTGGCGACACGAACCTGGAAAACAACGTGTTGCAGAAGATCCAGATGTGGTTGATTCTAATGCACACTCAGGGTGGAGAGCACTGGCCCAGGAAGGAGCTGGAATTTAGCTTTGAGTAAACAAGATGAGCTCAATGTTCCTTTGAAGGGCTCTGCAGAAAGTCAGACACCAGGCGTGAGCAAGTGGGTTTGGAATGGGGTCTGAGGGGATTACCTAGGCTCCAGGGGTCCTGGCAGGGGCTGGGCTGGGCCCAGAGGCTCCAGGAGGGAGGGAAGAAGGGCTGCCTTACTGCTAGCTAGGGTGCCCCAGTGTAGGGCTGCTTCTAGGGGTGTTGGGTAAAGGGGAAAGAAGGGGATATTTTAAAAGGAAAAGGGAGAAAGAAGAAGAAGGAGAAAAAGAAGGAGGAAGAGGAAGAGGAGAAGAAGAAGAAGAAGGGGAAGGAGAAGGAGAAGGGGAAGAAGAAGGGAAAGAGTTGTGCAAGCTTAGAAAGTGAAGGGTCTGGAGTAGCTGTGCATCTGGGAGCAAGGGATGCAGGGAAAAGGCATTTGCAGAGGGTTGCTCATGAGTTAGGTTCTCTTTGGTTTTCGGAAGACAAAACAAAAGATCCCAGTTTCTTCCTTTTTAGTTTTTCTTGACTGCTGGACTAGGCTTCTTTGAAATGAGATTTCCTGTAATACTGTGCCATGTGGGACCCCAGTGTGTGTGTGTGTGTGTGTGTGTGTGTGTGTGTGTGTGTGTGTGTGTGTCTGTGTCTGTGTCTATGTCTAAGTGTGTCTGTGCATGTGTCTGTCTTTGTGTGTCTTTGTGTGTGTGTGTCTAAGTGTGTCTGTGCATGTGTCTGTCTTAGTGTGTGTGTGTGTGTGTATGTGTGTGTGTGTATTGATCTAGGCAATAAATTCAGACTGGGGTCAGTCTGGACCCCGCACTGCTGAGATTCACAGCCCAACACTGGCTCTTCCACCTGTGTCCTCACAGAGGCGCTTACCCCTTCTGTGACTCAGTCTACTCATCAGTAAAATGGGAATCATCACAGTACCTGCCTCGTGGGATTGCTGTGAGGATTAACTAGGGAATACATAGTAGTACCAGGCACACAGCAAGCACCCAACAAGGTAAATGTCAGGCATCAGCACATGCCCATCAGTCAGCAACTCTGGGGCACAGACACCTGTCTTCTCCAGCACCCTATCTCCTTAGGGACCAGGTCCCCTGTTTGCTGGGGACTCAGGGGCTTTCTAGGACCCAAGACTCTTCGATTTAAAACTGAGACAGACCTGGGCCCACAGGAGCAAGTTGGCCACCCTGTGGATCATCCTCCCCGCTGAGTCCCAATCCCATCAAGGCCTGTGTACAGCAAACACTTGAGTCCCATTGGTTCTCTGAGCCAAGAAATGGCCTGACTCCAGGGATGATTATTTAACCCTTCCTGGGCTCTCGTTGCACCAATGTGCCTGGGCCAAACCATTGCCTCATGCCTTCTCAGAAACGGGCATGGTTAGGACCAGGGGAGGCCGGGAAGGGAAGAGAGGTGAGGTGGAGGGCCTGGGGACACACAAGGGGTGACTCAGCACTGAGTCTGGGGGCTTTGTCATGACAGGCTCACCTTTCCCTGGAACACCCAGGCCCCAGTGACACACCCCGCCCCGTGCTGTGAGTCAGGCTCAGGTGGGGTGAGGCGCCCCTGCTTGGGCCCTCCTGACACCTTCCCCGTAGGAGAGGGGCAGCAGCCAGGACAGCTTGCTAGGTCCTGGGAGAGGCTGCACCCTGCACCTGCCCTCATTTGGTCACCCTGCGGAGAGGCCTGAGCTCTGTCACTAGGATGGAGAGCCTTTGCTGTCTCTAATGAGTTGTGAGCAAAGGGGGCTGCCCTCCACGCACCGCTTTCTGGGGTAACCTCCCAATTTCAGTTATTTCCCAGCCAAACTTCTTCTAAGCGAAAGTGTGATTGGGAAGCTTCCAGGCTCAGCTCCCCAGGCGATAAAGAAATTATATCTTTAGAATGACTTTTATCAGTGCCACCATTTCCCCAAGCACCCACTGTACGCCAAGCTCTTTGTAGCCTTTGTATCAGCCAACCCTTGAAATAGCCCTGGGAGATATTTAGTATTAACTACACCTAATATTTATATTAGTAGTACATGATGGATCTGAGACTTTGCGAAGTTCTAGAACATGGGCAAAGTCACAGGGCTGTGCCTGGTGAATCCTGGCCTCTTAGTCTCTTCCACACCCGCTCCGCCCCAAACCGGGCCTCTCTCAGCCCCACCCTGCCCTCAGCATACACTTAACAGATGTTGTGTCCTGGGTTTTCCCCAGAAAAAGTGTGGAGAGCTGGATAAGAAATGAGATTCAGAGGCAGTATGAAAAGAAAGGAACCTAAAAGTGCAAATAATACTTTTAAAAATTTGTTCGCGAACTCATAGTCTTTTTCCCCCTTGTTTCTGTCTCTGGTGTTTTGTTTTAGTTTTTGTTTTCTTATGTCGATTTAGAGATCATCTTCCATTTAAATATCCATTTACTTCTTAGTGCCTTTCAGGCTAACAGGTGCTGTGAAGGGGTCCTTATAGGTTCCTCGGATGTGTTCCTACATCTATTTGCAATTCTGTCAGTTCAGTGTTTTAACTATACAGAATTTAAAATAGTCCACGTTTCTTCTTGACAAAAAAACCAATCTGAATGGTACTGTAGTGCACATTTGAAATTTGCTAAGAGACTAAATCTTAAAAGTTCTCATCACAAGGAAAATAAGATGTTTTGGTAACTATGTGTGGTGATGGATGTTAACTAGACTTATCGTGGTGACTGTTTCGCAATGGATACAAATGTCGATCATTATGTCGTACACCCGAAACTGATATAATGTTCTATGTCAATTTTACCTCAATTTAAAAAATCTGGTTGCGGTATTGGCTTACAAAATATGCTAAGGTCTGAAATTCCTTATACTGTCTCCCTGTCTCCCCTTCTCTTTCAGGTCTCTTTGCTCACTGTTTCTGGAACTTTCCAGAACTGTCTGGTGTCGTGCTTTTCCCTCTGACAGGGTGTCCCTGGACCCTTCTTCACCTGCCATCTCTTTCTCATCCCTCCCACCTTAGTTCCAGGGTCACCTCCCTCAGTAGCCTTCCCTGAATCCCCTTGACCCTGGCTGTAGCTGTCCCAGCACTTTGCAGCAACTCACACATGGTTTTCAGCATGCATGTCTTTACAGGAAGGTAAATTAGTTATCTGGAATTCTGATAAAACATGAGATTCCCAGGGCCCATCCCCAGACATTTTGATTCCATAAATCCAGGTTGGGGCTCAGGATCTTTATTTTTAACACATGCTCCGGGAGATTCTGACTCAGAGGCTTCTAGGGCCGTACTTTTAAGAAACTGTGAATTATTGGAATTATTTATTTCTATCTCTGTTGTCTGCCGACCTGCACCTACCCAGCCCTCAAAGGTCAAGAGCTCTCAGGAACAAGAACAAATTATTTTAATGCCTGAGGTCCTGGCATTTGGCCCAAGTACTGGGATACAACAGACACTCAATAAATGTGGTGACTGAATCTGTTTAGTCATTTTGTCTATAATTACTTATTAAGCACCTGCTGTGTGCGCAACTTTGTTCTAGGCACTGGGGAGAAGCAGCAGAAAGCAAAAGAAATAAAAATCCCTGCCCTTCAGAAATAGAGACACAGATACAGAGAACAAACATATGGACACCAAGGGGGGGGGAAGCAGTGGGGGTAACAGCGATGGTGGTGGGATGAATTGGGAGATTGGGATTGACATGTATACACTAATATGTATAAAATAGATAACTAATAAGACCCTGCTATATAAAAAATAAATAAAATAAAATTCAAAAAAAAAAAATCCCTGCCCTTATGGGTGAAGCAATGGATGCATGAATTAGGAAGACTAGATTCCAAATTTCTGAGTTGTAACAATCCTGTATGGGGACTGCTGTTTGCCCGTCTTTAGGCATCTTCCTGGATACCGTATTATCAGACCTCAGAATAAATAAGTAATACAAGAAAATGATTGCTCCTGCTTCTTTTTCTAGCACGAAGGAAGCTGAAGGTCAGAGAGGTTGGGACTGGCTGCAAATGACAAGGCCACTCACCTACAGAGTCTGGATTCAAGACTGGCCTTTTCTGTTTCTAGCACTGAGTCCTTGGTCATCTCCCCTGGAGGCATGTCAGCCTTGGCGTTTCTGCAATGCTCATCCACCTGGTACAGGTGACCTTGCTTGGCAAAGACAGCAGACGTGAGTCTGAGGCTCCCAGGAGCTGAGCGAATGGGTTACCTGGGACCGCACTGTCAGTGGGAAACTCACCTGTGGAGCTACCTGGGCGCCGCGGTCCACGGAGCCAGCGAGGTGAGGGTGCCTTGACATGACTCTGCTTCAGGAGAGGAAGCGTGTCGTCATTCTTCATGCTTCCACTGAGAGGATTTAGAGCAGAAGAGGCTGAAACGGCTTCGTGTTGGCACAAAAAATCAGAGATTAAGAGTAAACCTTGAAAATAGAGAATCCTCTGATTTGGGCTTTTCCAATAACAAGCCCAATAACCCAGAGGAAACTATTAACATACAAATAGACACCCTTCCCATTAAAACAGCGGCAGACGGTTCTGGAGCAGACTTCTTCATGCAGAAAGCAATTATGATGGGAAATCGAGTCCGATTCAGGCCCATTTGCAGCAAGCTTGGAAAATCAAAATGTAACCACTCATAATCGTGTAGACAACCCTGCTGTGGTGGGGTGGGGGGTGGATGGCCAGTGCTTTATTATTATTGCTATTATTATTATTTCACTTTCAAAGAATTCAACGTTGTAAGCTCCAAATCTCACTGACTTGCAACCTCGGCTCAGAGGGTGCACAGTGCATACACATATATTAACACACAGAAAAAAAAAAAATCAGCCCACGTATAAATAAATAGGTTTCTTGGTCAGATTTCCAGAGGTTACTAGGGTTGCTTAGCTGAGATGGCACTCAAACGGAGAGTTCCTAAGTAAGGAGACATCTCCGTGGAGTGTCTACACCCTCTGAAAGTCCGATGCTTCAGCCCTGGGCCTTCCATCGTTTTAACACAGCCAGAACCTCAGAGACATAGTTGAGTCCAGAGATGAGAGCTGAGACCTAACGCAGTTGGAAGCTCCAGGTGAGGACAAAGTCTTTCTGGAAAACGTGAATGTTTTCTTCCAAGTGGCTGTGGAAAAGGTAGCAGACAGGGATGCTAAAATGAGAAATTACACCTACCACACCGACACCCTCGTGAAAAAAGTGCAAGAGGTTGGTGACATCGCCCAGGATGCCGAGCCAGGAGCCCTGCTGTGCCCGCTCGAATCACCAGGCCGTTCTTCTGTGGCCGTATACTTTACTCTCATCGATGGAAAGTTTCTGTCCTCTGTGCTGGGTGTCCAGTGCTCTACAATCTCTAACTACCTTTCAAGAGGAAGACCAACTCTTCTCATTTGACCTAAGCCACCCCACAGGTGTAGACCCTGCCCTCGTCTCTAGCAGAGTCTGATGCCCATTTCACCACGTCTCTGTGCCCCAGTTAAATTGGCCGCAGTTAATGTTCCACAGACCTGCCCCACTCCTCATACTCTGGGCCTTTGCACATGCCTTTCTCTCTGCCTGGAATGCTGTCTGCTGCCACCTCTCCCTTCCTGCGTCTCACACAGCGTACCTAGTCAACCGCCGGCTACGTGCACTCGTGATACCTGGTTCCTTACCTTCAGCGCCTGTGTCTAAAATTAAGTACTTACTTGGGGTAATTATTTGATACATGGTAGTGACCACCCCCCTCAAAGCTCTAAGATTCATTTGACCATGGAGTATGCATCACCAGAACCTAAGACGATGCTTGGTCTAAGGAAGGACTCAACTGAGACCATCAACTAGTTGGACTACTATGACCTCTTTCAATGAATAGACTGATTAATACAGGGCAGAACTGGAATATAAGACCTGTGGCCTTTCTATGTCATCACGTCGGCTCCCTGTAGCTACGTAGCAGCATATGGACTTTTTCTTTTTTCCCACTAATGATTAATTTTGAAATAAGAAATATTCGGGCACCAAAAAAAAAAAAAAGTATTTTGAGCAGTCAAGGAACAGATAATGTACTTAGGTTCTATTTTATCTGTTATCACTGTAAACCTAGGGAGGAAGGGAGCGTATACCCCTTAGCTGTTTCTAGAAAGATAGAATCTGGACATGTATTTCTGCAAAGCAGCATTGTTAACTCCAGCTATCACCGTTTAAGCCTATAAACAATAAGTTGAAATTTCCATTATTTCTGTTTCGTGTTAGGTTTCCAGAAGCCATCAGCCATTATGTGCTTGCTGTTCCTCCCCAGGACCAGGGTCTAGAACACAGAAGGTCCAGGCATGTGACTTCCTTTGATGATAGTGCCCAGGTACTGGGGGTTCCAGTGGATTCAGCCATTGAAACCAGGTCATCCTGGGTCACTCCTTACTTTTAGGCCAGACCTTGCAAGTAGGGTCCAATTCTGCCTTGAAGGAAAAGTTTAGAGCTACCTCATTCATGTATTCATTCATCACTGAGTCGGTCAGTCATTAGACAAACATCCTTTGATAATGTGTTGGGCTAGGACAAACATCTCCCCCTTATGGAGCTCATTGTGTAATGGAAGGAGCAGGCAACCAACACGTGAGCAACTAAATACAGTCAGGGATGTGGTGTGATGAAGAAATAAACAGGATGATGAAATAGCCGTAGTAATAAGAGTCACAGTAGAAAGTACCACAGAGTAAAGAATTCTTTCTTTCTTCCCTCTCTCCCCTTCCTTGTCCCTCTACTCTCCCTCCCTCCTTCCTTCCTCCCTTCCTTCTCTCCTTTCTTCCTTCCTGTCCTCTCCGTTCCTTTCCTTTAACTGGCTCTGCCAGTTGGGATGTGGGGTCTATTCCCGTTACACTGTCTGTCTATGCTACTTAGCCCAGGCTAATCCAGCCCAGTTCTGCAAACACATGAGACCTCATTCCCAGGCCCTGCCTCCAAGGAGCCTGCAGCCCGGAAGGAACAGATACGCCCCTAACCAACTGTGATAACGCTGAGGAGAGCCAGGGGCACTAGGTGCTACACTGTGGTTTTAGAAAGAAATGAGTGGTTCAGAGGAGAGGGGAATGAGCCCCATGTCTGAGGGAGAATTAGCCCCATGTCTGGAGGGGGAATCAGCCCCATGTCAAAGATGACAGGACCTGAGGTTGGTCTCCGTTTTTCCAAATCCAATTCTGTGTGATCCCCGTTGTCAGATCTTGAAGAAACACATGGGGATTACGCTTCAGCTCATGGGGCTGGGCAGACTCTTAAGGCTTTTGCCACAAAAGGAGTACGTGACAAAAGAGCTCCCAGAGAAGCTCTGATTGTATGGCATCCGAATTCCGTAGTTTGGTACACCCAGTCTCTTCCACCCGTAAGCATCCCTCCAGAGCCCCCAAGCGTGAAAGTCATGTTCTTCTCCCTCAGAAGGGTACCATCCAACAAAGACTTGGAGTCATTGGTGAATTTTCGTTATCCAAAATATTCCACGGCTCAGTCAAGATGCCCTCCCAGGAGAATGTCTCTAGCTCACCGAGATATAGAGAATTTTTAATCAGTTAGTAACAGACACTGGAAAGAAAAGTAAACAAGGTTATGGTTTTTATTCAGCTATTGGGATTTTTACATATAAAAGAAACTTAACTTTTTGTATTTGCAAGAGAGCATGTATGGGATAAGATTGTCTGGAATCACCCTGCTCATTGTCCCCAATCCCTGAACATTTCATCTATCCCTTGTGTAAAATACTTAATATACATCGTCTTATATAATTTTTAACTGTGTCTGGAATTTAGAGTCTGGAATTTAGAAAGAGTTCCGTGCACGTTTGGATGGATATCAGTGGGTGGATGGATGGATGGATGGGTGGATAGATAGATGGATAGAAGTTACCGCATTGAGACTAAAGAGTGGAGAGCAGCTGACTTGGCACAATGGGATAGAATGAGATCATAAATATATTTCAGTCTATCCCACCTTTGGGAGTTTTGAAAACATGTTCATAAATGCTTTAATACTCCTTCTTTCAAGCAATAGAACCTAGTCCTCCCTTGCATGTGGACAGGAGTTAGTGATTCCGTTTTAATTAATGGAATGAAGCCGAAGTGATGGTGGGTATCTTCTGATACTGGGTCATAAAGGGCACTGTGGCTTTTGTCTTGATCCCTCTCTGGAATAACTTGCTCGAGAGGAAGCCAGCTGCCATGTTGTGAGGATGTTCAAGCAGCCCTGGGTAGAGACTCTCGTGGGGAGGAACTCAGGCCTCCTGCCAACAGGCATGTGAGCGAGGTGCCGTGGAAGCAGATTCCCCAGCCGTTGCCAAGCCTTCAGATGACAGCAGCTCCAGCCCACAGCTTGACTGCAACCTCCTGAGAGATCCTGAGCGAGAAGTAGCCAGCTAGGCTCATCTCAGATTCCTTACCCTCAGAAACTTTGTGAGATGAAACGTTTGCTATTTCCAGCTGGTTCATTGGGGGTAATTTGTTATTCAGCAAGAGATTACTAATACACCACCCCAGTCCTGAGATCTGCTACCACCAAGCTAGGCCCCTGGTGATGCGTTGTTTGGTATTGGAATAAACCAGATTACAGAATGTACCTAAAGCCAGCCATAGCTCTTTATCTATTTCTCCAACCATAGTGTGATTTTGTCCGAATTAGAGATTCAATCTGTACAGAATTCTTTTCCCTTCCTCATTTATTTGTTTTTTTATAGAATAACAAGGCTAGTTGCATGGATTTGAAGTTAAGCAAATCTGGGTTCACTTCCTTTCTTTGCTATTTATTATATAGGGAACTGTTGGAAATGTATCTCTTGGAGATCAGATGTTTCACAGTGAAACAGGGAGGGTAGTAGTACTTACTGCGTAGAGTTGTACAATCCAGGGGCACCAGGGTTTTATCAGGATCCGTTTAGATAATGTATGTAAAACATTTAGCATAGTAGCCATTAAGGATTCAAGTAATAGTAACTATTATCTTTAATAATTGTTATCCAAAATCCCTCACACGAGCAAATTGAAAAGTTCTTTAATTCCAAAGAATTGTCCTTTTTGAACTTAATTCTGGGAGACAACATGTGGTGATAGCTGAGTGTTTTGAAAATGTGGTTCATGGACTTCCTGCATCAGAATGATCTGAAGTGTTTATTAGAAATGAGGATTCTTAAAGCCAATTTCAGGACCTTAAGTTAGTATCTTATGGATGGGAGTAAAATAGAGGGAAAGAATGGGAATCTACATTTTTTTAACAAGATCCCCCAGCTTGATTCTAGCGTTCAGGAAAGTTCTAGAGTCACTGTTGTAAAGGAAAGAAGAGTCATCTCAGAACTAGAGGACCTGTGGTGCAGGTCTGACCTGTGACATTTACTAGCCAAAATGCATTAACTCTTGTAATGCCCAGTTTCTCGTCTGTGAAAAGGAAACACTGATCTGCCTTCTCTACCTTCCAGAGCAATTGTAAGGCTCAGCTGAGATAATGAAAGCATTCGCCGACTTCTATCTAGTGTGTATACAGTTTACAAAGTGATTATATGCACCTTATCTCATTGAAACTTAAGATGGTCCCATGAACTCAGTTTTCCTCCCTGTCGATGGAGACAGACGCTAAGTCGAGGTTACATGGCTTGTCTAGTAGGTTGCAGAGTTAGTGCACAAACCCAGGTCTGGACCACAAATCCACAACTGAAGTAAAATCAAGGCTCCATGTCAATGTGCTATTTATGAGCATCACTTTAGCTAAGACCGCCACCTTGGTTATGGTACTGAAACTAGAGAAGAGGAGCTTCATAAGAAAGTGTCTACATTCTGAATGCCCAGGTTATAATTATACATGCAAAGAGTAATAATTATTTGAAAACAAAAGCTGTGAGGTCATTGAGGTACACTTCCTTAGCCATGGCATTAGCGTCTGTGTCAGTCTTGGTGTGTCAAATATTTCTAACTCATGCACCACTAAATTCACTCATCTTAAATTATAAGCCTGATTAACTTCATTCATTTGATTTTTCTGGGTCATGGTTTTGTTTCTTCTACCTAGATTTGTGCAAGAGAGAAATATTTGGAGAATCATTTTTGTTCCTTACATTCTCTGTGAGTAAAAGAAAAGGCTTCTATTGAATGGTTTATAGTTCTCTTAATAAAATTAAGCTTCTGCTACGTATACTCTGTGAACTGGCTGGATGGGTTTTCACCGAATTTGGAGGGTATGTCTGGGATAGTCCAACTTAGAATATAGGGTGTGTTGTGTATAATAAATAGATCTTTGGGTGTCAGAGATGGGTACCCTTCCTAAAGACATCACACGTCCTCCAGAGTAGCTGAACAAGAAGCAGCCTCGGGCTTCCCTGGTGGCACAGTGGTTAAGAATCCGCCTGCCAATGCAAGGGACACGGGTTTGAGCCCTGGCCCAGGAAGATCCCACATGCCGCGGAGCAACTAAGCCCATGCACCACAACTACTCAGCCTGCGCTCTAGAGCCCGCGAGCCACAACTACTGAGCCCACGAGCCATAACTACTGAAGCCTGCCTGCCTAGAGCCCGTGCTCCACAACAAGAGAAGCCACTGCAATGAGAAACCCGCGCACCGCAACGAAGAGTAGCCCCCGCTCGCCGCAACTAGAGAAAGCCCACGTGCAGCAACGAAGACCCAACGCAGCCCAAAATAAATTAATTAATTAATTTAAAAAAAAAAAAAAAAAAGCAAGAAGCAGCCTCTGTGGCCAGGAAAGACAAGCCGTATGTATTAGATTCATTGGGCAGGGAAAAAAAGTGCTTTCAAATCTGACGTCACAAGGTCGGACACTGAACTGTCAATGCTGATTTGGGATGTGGTCGATTTTCATATAACCCCAGGTTGAGAGCTTGAGGACAAGGTCAGTACTTAACCACAGTGTTTTATGTTGGGTTCCCCCAAGAGTAGAACGGGATACAAGGATTTGAGTGCAGGTGGTTTATTTGGGACATGGTCTCAGATAGACTGGTAAGGAAATGGGCAAGTTTGACAGGGGACACAGGAAAGCCAAAATAGGGTTCATGAGGCCTCCGTCCAGCTGGAGGCCTCTGTGAGTCCGAGTAGAACTCACTTCAGAGTTATCCCACCCAGGGGCAAGGATGCTGGGGGGTATTTATCCTCCAAATTCAATCCATCATGGCTGTTTCCAGGGTGGTAAGACCCTGGCCCTTCTGACCTGCCCTGAAGTGTCCAGAAAAGGCCCTCAGGCAGGGAATCAGGGATACGTACAGCTAAAAGCCCTCAGCTTCACTGACCACTTCCAGAGTTTCCTGTAACCCAGAGGGCTGTGTCATGGGTGAGTTTGTCTGTGATAATGATGACACTACATTGGTCATGTAACAATACCCGCCTACTGAGTGCCTCTCCTATGGGGGTTGCCATAGTGGGTCCCTTATGTATCTCTTTCAACCCACACGTGCCCAATGTCGAAGGCATTAGGATTCACATTTCCCACGAGGAAGGGAAGAGTCAGAAACTTCGGTTACTGGCCTAATTCACTCGGTTGGCAAAGGAAAGCCAGAATCTGAACCCAGGCCTTTGCTATAGAACGTACCCTCTCCACAGAGCAGGTAGTAAATACAGATTTGTTTAGTGGCCAAATTGAATACACATAAAGAGTTCCTTTTAACTTTTGGCACTCCAAGATGGTGTTTTTGTTGACTCCTATCTGTCTTGAGTATTTTCCGAAACCCACCCCTTACCTGTTCCTCCACCTCTAGGCAAGGCTGATGTGTGTCATATAAGAAAATACGGATACTTTTTAGTCCTAGATAAAGATGATGTACATGTTGTGTGTATGTAAAGCCTCAGAAAGTTCACACTGGAAATGGGGGCAGGTCAAAGGGACTCTGACACCCTATCATTGACTCATGGCAGGAAGAAACGGTTTCCCTCTCTCCCTAACTCACTCCCTTTCTTCAAGTAACAGAATGGGCTCAATGTAGCTTCATGCAACATATACTTATTTTCTGGACTGGTTCACAACAAATATTATCAAAGTTTAAGAAAATGTTTTGGGCTTCCAACAAAGTTTGAACTATGCAGATGTTGGTGGGATAGAAAATATGAGATAAGCTGTTTCCTACCACAGGAAGCTTCTGCTACTCACCATAGGTTCATGGCTGATAGAGAAAAAAAAATAATTAGATAGATACATAGGGTTTGAAATGCTATGAAACTGTGTCTTCCCAATGCAGTCATGCTGAAACTCTCAGGTAACCTGGTCAGAGGAAGAAGGATTCTCCAGAGGGATTCAGTTTTTAGTCTCTAAGAGTTTCAGCCACCAGCATGCAGGGTTCATCTACTTGAAGGCATAAGATGTTAGATTTTGGAATAGTTAAGATTTGCCATGCAGTAAACTGTATAACAACCTCTTTGCTTATCTCCTCCCCCACCCCCTACCCAAGCTCCAAGGGGGAACCAAAGCCATTTTTTTTCCAAATGGATCAATGTCTGAAATATTGGCTTCTATTTCTGAAGAACTCACTTTTGAGCTTGTTTGTCCAACTCTGTGGTTCAAATTAATTTCACCCTTCAGGGATTTGTAGGCATGTTGACAGATTCAATGAAAACAATGGAGTTTTATTGGAAAGGGTGTTAGTCGGGGAAACAAAGGGCTTGGGGGATAGTTTGGTAATGGGCTATGGAGACTTGCTTCTTAGGTCACTGGCTCAAATCTAGAACCTGCTTGGCAGTGATTGAAAATCATTACTTCTTGACAGCTGCCTGACAGGTGGCCAGTAACATGTTGGTGCCCTTCTCCTGCATCCCCTTCTAGGCAGAATAATCACATGACAGGAGGGATAGCACGGATTACATGAAAACACAGGGACTGAAGTAAAGGTTTCCTTTCTCAACCTCTTGTCACTTAGTGGGTTAAATATTTTTATCAATTTAACAGATTATGGCCCACCAAAAGACTTCCATGCTTACCTCTTAACAGTGGTGAAACCTGATTAAAACCAAGGGAGAAACGTGAAACACAATGAGCAATGATTTGTGAAAAAATAACTGCTCCATTGATCAGCTGCTAATAGCTGAGCTAGACCATCTACACGTTTACATAAAAAAGACCAAAACATCATAAAAGGCCAGAACTGGCATCAGGAAAACGAGCAGGGACAAACCCCAAGTAGAGGTTGACTGCAGGAAGAAATCTGGCAGGTTTCCATCTGAAGGGCCCTTAAGAGACATGCAAGGCAAAGAGCCACGTAAGACTCATGATGGGCAACTTGGCGCCATGTTAATTTCAACATGGCCGTTCTCAGCTGGAACCCAGTCACCAGATCACATCTCTGCAGGAGTCCATCCTTAATGCAGGCTGGGCCCAGATAATGAGAACTTGATTCTTAGTGGGGGAATTGCCTTCTTTCAATGGGCTTAAGCCAAAACCTTTAAAATTATTTTCACGTCAGTTTTCTTTTTAATGGGACATGTAAGTACTAGGAAAATTATAGCATTAAAAGGGTTGCTTTGGACTTTCTTTTTGTAATTGCCTTTTAGAGGGTAGAACTTTTAATTCATTCCAAAAATTTCCCACTGATATGAGGAACCTGATGCAAGCTTCATATTCTGAGTCAAGTTCCTCATATTTTCCCCCTAGAAATACCCTCAAGACACTCACTAGTTTGAGCTCAACACATGTTCATCCCCCATAGGCAATAAGCCACGGGATTTCCAGAGAGGTGGCAAGACTTATCCACTGCTCTTGACCAAAGTAAAGAGTGTGCTACAACCACTTAAGAGTTAAAGGCATTAAGTCATGTGTGATTAATTTGCAAACAATACCACAAGCTGCGCATCTAAATGAGTATTTCACCCTTCAAAGTACACCTGTATGAGACTGATGGTTTGAAATGTGAGTTACTGCCTTACGTTTGGCTACAACGATAGCATGGACAACTCCCCAAATCTGAGTGGTTATGACTACAGGCTTTTTTTTTTCTTGCTGCCAGGTCTGCATGTTGGCTGTGGCTTAGCTGGCCTTGACCATTATAGGACCCAGGCTGCAACGGTAACACCTGGAGACTATTCTTCCCATCATGGAGGGCAGGAGCTCAAGAAAGGTGAGTAGAAACACGCAGAACCTCTTACAGCCGCGGCGTGAACTGGGACGTGATTGTATCTGATCACCTTCTGTTTATTGGGTGAAAGTGATCAAGGGATGATGGGTCGGGGGAGAGGGGACATTGTTGATCATGAATACAGTCGACTGTAGTCACATAACTTAAAACCACAAAACTTAAAACTGTACAGTTATATTCTTTTATTGACTTAGTGCATGTTTACAGAGCATCTACTCACTACAGGAACTCATTACTCTATTGAGGTGAGCGTGGTACATTCATTAAATCATGTCATCCTCTCAACAACACTCCAAGGGAGGTACTTGTTCTCATTTTACAGATAAGTTGATGGTAGCCTGGTGCAGCAAAGTACCGTGCCTTGGCCCTAACACTAGGAAGTCATAGAACCAGCACTGGAGCTTCAGTGCTCTCGCCCTGAGCCTGCGCTCCTTGGCAGCCTCTGGCCCTGGCACTGTCTTCTTGGCCCCCCAAAACTGGGGCCAAGAGAAGAGGGCAGCAGGTGCCCAAGTACAGATCAACAGTTGGCTGGAATTGTTACATAAAGAGAGAATTCTCTTTCGGGAATGAGTTGAGGACATTCTGGAAAGTGAGGTGGTTGATCAAGTTTGCTAATCCCAGTTGAGGTCTGAAGTGAGATGGGACTCTACGTTAATGCAGCTGACTTTATGTGCCTTATAACCTGGTTTAGGAGGCAGTTCTGAAGTGTATTCCCACTTCATCATCATCTGCCTGCAGTTGAGGCTGGGGATGCCTCTACAACTGTGGCCCCTGCATTATTACGTCTAGAGAGAGACATAGAAGTATACTATGCCAACACAGTGAGTACAAAGGGACTCAGTGTGTTTGGTAACTTTTAAACACTTAGTAGATACTATACCAAGTACAGGAAATTAAAAACAAAACCAGAGATGGTACCTCCCCTCATGGAACTTATGGTCTAGAGGACAAGACAGACTTTTGTTAGACACATTCATGGATATATAATTACAAAATGGGACACTTTTTTATTTTTTTAATTTGAAAGAAAGGGACAACGTTCCATGAGAGGATAGGACAAAGGTGAGGAAGACTTCCACAAGAAGTGATGGGAATTTAAAGGAGAGAGCCGGATAGAGGCTAAATGTGTGTGTGTGTTAGTGGTATGAGAGATGGGAAGTGTTCTAGACTGAAGAAGAAGTGTGTGCCCAGACCCTGGGATGGAATGAAAGAAGTAACAGTCCAGCAGGACTTCTGTAAAGGGCTGGCGCCTTGAGTTTCCTCTTGGCTTCCTTGCAGCTGCCTCTGAGAGGGGCCAGTGGCCTAACTCCCCCTCACCTACAGCCAAGTTTAAAGAGAATAGATGTCACCTGTAGTAAGATCTTCCTCGGAGCCTGCTGCAGTCCCTATCTTGCAAAGGGGAGCATTGTTCAGCTATGAGAAATCAACTTCCCACTGCCCCAGAGAGCCCTGAGGTATACCTGAGGACTGGAGCCTGCACAGGTTAGAAGCTGCAGCAACAGAACCACAGTTTGCCAACTGCTGGGGGGGATCAGTCCCTTACTTAGGGAATTCAACACATGTTTACTGAGTATTCACAATACTCCAGAAGCAGAGGAGAGAGATAAGACAGAGACAACCCTTCTATTAAAGAGTGCATGGTCTACAAGAGAAAGCACACCCACAGGCATGCAATTGTAAATAATAGACTAGGATAATGCTTTAGAGTCCTGGCCAGCATGGGCGGAGAGGCCCCTCACTCAGATTCCGGATGTCAGGGAAAGCTTCTTGGAAGAGTTGAGGGTTGAGAAAACTGTTGGCCAATTAATAGGAGTCCACCACCCAAAGAAGGGCTGTCAGTAGCTCCATTAGAGGGAACAGTAAGTGCAAAATCATGGGTGTGGGGCTTCCCTGGTGGCGCAGTGGTTGAGAGTCCGCCTGCTGATGCAGGGGACACAGGTTCGTGCCCCGGTCCGGGAAGATCCCACATGTTGCAGAGCGGCTGGGCCCGTGAGCCATGGCCGCTGAGCCTGCACGTCTGAAGCCTGTGCTCCTCAATGGGAGAGGCCACAACAGTGAGAGGCCCGCGTACCGCAAAAAAAAAAAAACAAACAAAAAATCATGGGTGTGTGCAAAATACAACAACAATTACACAATGTACTGGGGTACAGGAGCATTTAGCCTTCTGAGTCAATATCCCACCTGGAAGAAGGCCTTTGAATCAGCCTCCTCTCTGCTTCATCTGCAGCAATATTGCTTCCTGTTTTTTTTCCCCAGTGTTATTGAGAGATAATCGACATATAAGATTATACTGTATACACAGTGATGATTTGATACATGTATATATTTCAAAATGTTTACCTCGATAAGGTTAATTAACATCTCCTCTCCTCACATAATTACCATTTTGTTGTTCTTGCTGTTACGGTGAGACTATATAGTTAACGCTAGTTATCTTACCGTAATTAGATCCCCAGAATTTATTCACCTTATAACTGAAACTTTGTGGCCTTTGACTGACGTGCTCCCGTTTCCTTCTCCTCACAGCCTCCACCAGGCAACCACACTTCTACTCTGTTTCTGTTTTATATTTTTAGATGCCACATATAAGAGAGATCATACAGTATTTGTCTTCCTCTGTCTGACTTATTAGTCTGATGCACCTGTGCTTTCTGCTTCCAGACTCATCTTATCTGGCCTTCCTAGAGTGCCATGAGATGTCCTGACAAAACTCCTGTCTGGATAATGGGTGTCTCTGGGTTTGGGGATGCAGGCATGGTCGGTGTGGGAGTTATTGACACAATTACTGGGAGGTTTGGGGGGCTGCCGTGCTGCTGAGCTCTGGAGGGCATTTCCATGGCACACAGCTCCAAGAGAGGTGACAGGACAGGTGCTAGGAATCCTTTCCCCAACTCTCAGTTCAAGGCCATGGGCTCTAGCACTCATCGGGGAGTCACCTTTCCCCCCTTTGGTATTCTTGGGGGGATTTTCCTCATTGTATCTCTGTTGTATTGTTTCATATACATATAGAGCCTCTCCTGCTAGACTGGGAAATTGTAGAGGGCTCTGTCTAGTTGATTTGGGGCATAGCGTCAGGTAGTGTTTATAGGCAGAGCTTTGAAGCTCTTGCATTTCTACCACCTCCCTGCAGGTAGGTAATTGTACACGCTGAGCCCCTGTTCCTTCTTGCAAAATGTCATTTAGTCTCTTTCCGTAAGAAATGCCTTTGGGATTTTGACAGGGCTTGCATTTGACTCTGTAGATCACTTTGGGTAGTATGGGCATTTTAACAATATTGTCTTTCAATCCATGAACAAGAAATGTCTTTCCATTTGTTTCCATCTTCTTTAATTCCTTCCCTCAATACTTTATAGTTTTCAGTGTATGTCTTCACTTCCTTAGTTAAGTTTATTCCTTATTCTTTTAGTATTTTATTTATCTTTTAGTATTTTATTCTTTATGATGCTCTTTGAAATTGAGATTGTTTTCATCATTTCCTTATCAGGTAGTTTGTAATTAGTGTAGAGAAACACAACTGATTTTTCAGTGGTGACTCTGTATTCTGCAGCTTTACTGAATTTATTAGGTCTAACAGTTTTTTGTGGAGTCTTCAGGGTTTTGAAAAAACAGGTCTAAAATTCACATGGCACCATAGTAATTCCCCCAAATTATTCCACACATTTAACAAAATATGAATTTTAAAAATCTAAAGAGCTTATCACCAAAGTTGACAAAATTATTCAAAAATTTATTGGGAAAACTAAAGTGCTGAGGAAGCATTTTAAATCAAGTGGAAAGGATGGATGACTCAATAAAAGGCACTGGAATATTGACATCCCAATGGGGAGGGAGACTAATTCAGATCTCTGTTTCACACAATATTCAATAATGAATTTCAGTTGGATTAAACATCTTAATTTGAAATGCAAAATTTAACATGCCCTTTACAAAGTAGGAGACTAACTTTATGACCTTGGAGTGGGAAAAGATTTCCTTGCGGTACCCAGACCTCTTACTGTTGTGGCCTCTCCCGTTGCGGAGCACAGGCTCCAGATGCGCAGGCTCAGCGGCCATGGCTCACGGGCCCAGCCGCTCCGCGGCATGTGGGATCTTCCCGGACAGGGGCACGAACCCGTGTCCTCTGCATCGGCAGGCGGACTCTCAACCACTGTGCCACCAGGGAAGCCCAAGATTTCCCTTTTTTAAAATGCTAGAGTTTTATCTCTACAATTTTTTACCAAAATTTTTGGAAAAGACCGAAATTATTCCTAGTCCTAAAAACAAAGTTTTCTCGAATCTGAGGATAGTCATTTTCTAGTTGTTTGTTTTTCAGAAGTCAAAATTGGACTATGAATTGCTCAGAGTCTTCGGTTTTGTTTTTTTTTTTTTTTTCATGATGAAATGTAGCTATGGCTTTTACTATTAGAAATATCTTACTGGAATCAAGGCTCGGTAGATAGTTTAAGTTAACTAGGAAACGGCAGTTAGGAAGGCTTTTTGTGACTCTCTGTTTTCACCCTTTCTGGCTATTTTGTAGAGATGCTTCAATGAGCTGGCTATGAAGGGGTGCCTTCTTGGGTTGGGAGGCTAGGTCTATCTTACCCTGATGTTTCAAGGCTACTGTGCCCTGCCCATAAAAGTAGGAATAGAGTGATAAGTGAACAACCAATAAGAACCATGATAGATCAATGTCTTAAAATAAAATACATAATTAAAACTACTGACCCACAAAAAGGTGCAACTGGATACAGAAAATGTGCATGTACAGGGAAAAGATTTCTTTTTTTTTTTCATTTTTAAAAATTGAGGTAGAGTTGATTTACAATATCCTGTTAGTTTCAAGTGTACAGCACAGTTATTCAGTTATACATATATCTCTGTATATCTATTCTTTTTCAGATTCTGGGAAAAGATTTCCTAAACAAGATGTACAAAGTAAAATCCTTAAATTAAATATTTAAAATCTAAGGCTTTTCAACAAAATGTTAATTTAGAAATCCACATATTAAAAGAAATATTATTTTTATATTACATCTAAATATATAAATAATTGTGGCATATTAATAAATAATTTATTAATATTAATTAATTGATATTATTAATTAATATGCAGGGTGGAGGGAATGGCCAAATGATAAAGAACATTCAAAAAGAAAACCCAAGCATTTGACAAAAATATGCCCATCATTTCCCTTGTTGACTTACAATACCTTTTGATTGTTTACCAAACATGGGCATCTGTCTCTAGACTCTCTTCTGTTTCTTTGGTCCACCATATAAAGTCGTTTCTGCCACTTTATCACTATATTTTGCTTTATCACTAAATCTGTGCTCTCCAATAGGGTAGTCCTTATCACATGTTGCTATTTAAATTTAAATTAAAATGCAGTTCCTTGGAATTGGCATCCAAATGGGGAGGGAGCCACGTTTCAAGTGCTCACTAGCCGTAAGTGGCTAGTGGCTGCCATATTGAATAGCATACGTATAGAATATTTCCATGATTACAGAACGTTCTACTGGACGTTGCTGCTTAAACTTATAAATGTATAAGCCTTAGTGTCATTACAACAGGGCGAGTCTCCTTTCATTCTTCCTCATCTTAAAAATTGCTTTGGCTCTCACTTTTCCAAATACATTTTAGAGAAAGTAATCAGGGAAATGTAAATTAAAAAAACAATGATATACCACTCCATAGCAACTACAGTGAATGTATTACATGGATCAGAATGGTACGTCTGAACACAGTGAACACAAGAGAGGAGAAAGGTGAAAAAGGTTTATATCTGTCTGTGTATAGGTGTAGTGCTATGACACAGTTTAGGCAAATTTTAACCCCCCCCAAAAAAACTATTCTAGTTATTGTTTATGGATCATAATTATAGCTAATCTTTATTAGCATTTATCATTTCTGGGCTCTGTTCCAGGCACTTTAAATCTATTAACATTTGACTGTTGCACCCAAGATTAATTTACAATCATCTTCCTTATTTGACTGAGGCACAGAAAAGTTAAGCAATTTGTCCCACCTTACCCAGCTAGTTGGTGCAGAGCTAGAGCTCATGGCCAGGCTGTCTGGCTTCCAAGTCTGCATTCAAAACCATGGTGCTGTCCTGGAATCAGACCAAATGACACTCACCAGACGTGCGCGGGAACGTTTCCAAAGAGGGAGAAAATAGAAATGGGCTGTAGGGCTTTACCTTCTGTATAAGATGTTAGAGAGAGAGGTGGCGGGGGAGAGAGAGAGAGAGAGAGGAGAATGGGAGATCTGAAGGAAAGAAAGGAGAAAATATTAATATCAGTCCAATTAGGTTAGTGGGTACATGGGTGTCATCATTTTCTGTTTAAGTTTTTAATTAATAAAGTAGAAAATAATGGGTATATTGTTAGATGAACTATGTCTCCGAGGACTTGCTTATGATCTGAGATCTGCTAACTAGACTTCTCTGTTGTTAAGAGTCATCCCTTCTGTTTTGTAGAGCGAGATATGAGAGCTGAAGGATGTTTGAGGGACAGTTGCAAGGGATGCAAAGCCAGGTGACAGGAGACACAGCTGGGGGAGATTCTTGGGGCACACGAAGGGAGGGGGCAGCTGCTGCAGGAAGCTGGAGCAACGATGGTGAAAGAGGATCTCCCAGAATCCTCTGGTGCTTGATGGAACCCCCTCCTCCATTTTCCCAGGAAAGCTTCAGAAGAAAACTACGTTTTCCAAATCTTTAGCTGTCAGATTACTATTTCCTTTTGGCACATGGGGAAGAGGTGAGACTGGCCTCAGAGAGACCACAGTGTGCGTGATATGCTGCCCAGGCAGGTAAAGTGATGCTCAGGTTCCAGACACAAAGCATCTCTTCTGGACACGCAGAAGGCCTTGACCACGGCAGTTAGTGTTACTAGCCAGCATCACTTCCCACGGAGGCCTCTTCTCACCTGGTGCTTTCTGCCCTCCAGGAAGTCCAGGGCCCCAGCTTCATGCCCATGTCACCTTGCTCCAGTGGCAGAGCTCCCTGCCCCAGTGTCCCAGGCCAAGAGGCCTCAGGCTGTCTCGCTGATGCTAGTTCACGTGTGGGGCTTTTTGCACAGTTGCTGTCCTGGGAGCAGACGGGTAGGAGTGGCAAGATGGGGCCGACACGGGCAGGTCTGGGGCAACTTAACAGTGTGACTGGCAGACACCTGCCAAGCCAGCAGGAGGAAGGGAGCTGGGTTCATCCAGGGGAGCGCAGGGAAGAGCAGAGGTGAAGGAGGCAGCTGGAGGGAGGTCTTCCCTCAATCCTTTTTTGCAGCTGGTCTGCAGGGAAAATGAGCTGTAACTGCCCCTGCCCACCAAGCCCCCTCCACTGCCAATTTATGGCTTCTTTCCTGTGAGCTCATCAGTAATTATGGACCAGCAGGTTCTTAAGAAGCAAACTCCCTGAAAGGCACAGGCTAGCTCCGGCTCTGCTGCGGCCCCCCCTCGGACCCAGAAGGAGGTTTCCAGATCCTGGGCCTGTGGCTGGCCTGCACCTGCCTCCAACTCTGCACAGTCCAAGCACGGAGCTGTCGGGCTGGTTCCACGCAGGCCAGCACACTTGTTCCCAAGCCAAAAGACTCCAGAGGAGAATGATAAAATGCTGGGGTTTAGGGTATTTTGCAACTGAATTAAGCCCTGTGAGCCCGGCTGGCGAATGCCCCAGGTGAAAGCTTCCCCACTACACATGGGCAGGGCTCTTGGGCTAGCTGAGACGTAAAGGTACCCATCACAGTTCATCACTGCAGCTTTGGCACCTGCTCCCAGACCCCTTTGCACCCACGCCCTGAGGCCTGCCTGGTAGTTTGGATTCATGGAAGAGGCAGGATAGACTAGTAGTAAAGAACAGCGTCTGGGGGCAGACAGGACCAGTTAGCTCCCATGTTTGCTGCAGGTCCTTGGTGGTTGTTTTCTGAGCTTCCTTCTTTCTCTCAGAGTGGAACCCTTACCTGCTTTGAAGATTTCTAAAATTAGAACTAAAAATATACTCATGTGGCTAGCTTCCCTCATTGAGCCTGTTGGACAATGACGTTATTTTCCCATTTCTCAAAATATTCTGCATATTATAATGTCAATCATGGATTGTTAACATGGGTTTGTTTTAAATATATTTACTATTAATGAATTGTCATAGATATGTACATATGTGTGTTTTTTAAATCTTCTCTGTCTCAAAACTAAATATTAAACAAATGAATGCTATATAGCTCATTTATTTGTTTCCTAGTTCTATAGAATATAGATGTGTATACACACACATATGGCGCTCCATTTGTATATCTGTATGAAACTTAGCACTGTGGCATAATGAATGAGAACGGAGCTCTGAGTAGACAGACCTGAGTCCCACCATTTGCTCTGACACATCTTAGCTTTGTGACCTTAAGCAAGTTAATTAACCTTTCTGAACTCGCTTTTGCTTATCTGGGGGGACCTTATGCAGAATGGTTCTAAGGGCTTCATCTCTGGAACCAGATTATCTGGGTCTGACTCCCAGGTCCACGAGTTACTCATCTCTTTGTGCCTCAGTTTTCCCAGCTACAAAATGGGAATCAGACTAGTACCCACCTCATAGTGGTGCTGTGAGGATTAAACAAGCTATAACCGAAAGGCAGGGAATGTCAGGAGCTTAAAGGGCTGCCTGAAGCCGAGTTATTGAGATGACTATAAAATGGGAATCATAATAAGGTCCACCGTAGAGGGTTGCGATGAGCAAAGTTGAGATAACGTGTGTGAAGCAGGCAGCTCCGAGCTCGACACCCAAGCGCTGCGTTGAAATGGCAGCTGTGGTTGTTGACATTTTGCTTCAGGCCGGGCTGCACACTGCCAGTGCCTGAGATCCATGGAGTCTCCTGCAGCACCAGGATCCAGGGATATGATTGCGGGGGAGACCGAGGGTGGGAAATGGGGATGGGGATGGGGAGTGGGGTGGGAAGTGGGGATGCTGTCACCCGGGCTCTGCTGCAGACAGAAGCCGCCGAGGCTGCACACCCCACACTCCAGGAGGCCCAGCTCCCGCTGCACCCAGGCCAGGACCATTTTGCTGAGCCACCTCTAGCTGCCAAATGTTGTTCTAACCAGAGCTCTTTGGTACGCTGCCAGTCCTTGGGCAATGGAGGCGAGGTGTGCTGGGATCCAGGCAAGGCCCTGGGGTGAGGGCCTGCCGATCCCAACAGCCGTGCCACCGCAGGGCCGGGGGAATGTCCCGGGAGGGTGGGGCTGGACCGGGTGCCTGAGCCTCACAGCCAGGACAGTAGAAGACGCATCACAGCCACTGAGGGGCTCCGTGCGCAGGCTCTCGGCCTCCTCTCAGCGCAGGCTCCAGCCACAGGAGCTGGCGGTACACTTGGCCCGATTGAGAACCACGCACACTGCCTTACAATACAGAGGAGAAAGGAGGGCATAGGAGAAAAACGAGAGAGACCAAGAGATGTGGGAAGAGAGGAAGGAAGAGGAGAGAGAGAAAAGGAAACGGCCACTGTGCAAGTGTGGTCTTGGGAGCCAGTGTCATGGCCTCTTCAATCCAGGGACCTCCCTCTGAATGGGCCCCACGGGGCAGATTGTGGGAGAGACCCACTTAGGAGCAGATTCTTCCAGAAAGGCCCAGGGTGGCAGCACTTTCCATGGCATAAAGCCTTTCCCCAGGAAACACCTGGTTTTCATCATCAGTGCCAACGTTTGCAGCCTCCAAATCCCCCATCTGTCCCTACGCAGGGAGGGGGACCGACACTGTGTCCCCCCAGGGCCACTTGCGTCTCCTTGGCCGGTTCCAAGCATCCAAAAGGGATAGTGCCAGATACGTCCAGGGTCCAGGCCTCTTGCAGGGCTTGCCCTCTGCCGAGAACAGCTAACCGTGGGGACGCATGCCCAGAACACAGAGGAGAGGAAAGGCGTCGGGACACACTTAAGTCAAACAAGTGCACGTTGTTTATCTGAAATTCAAATTTAACTGGGCTTTTTGTATTTTTGTTGGCTAAATCTGGCCACCCCTGACAGGCAGCTCTGACCTGACTTCAGTGGCTATTTCAAACTCCTGCCCCCATCACACCTATCCCAGGAAGGTCACCAGCTTGGGAGGGCTGGAGCTTGACCATCCTGCCAAACGGCTGGGTGATTTTATCCTTGGCGAGAAAGGGAAAAAAAGGGGGAAATTGGTCTCTTGGTTAACTTGATGCTGGATCAGGCATTCACCGAGGGCCGAGTGTATCTATCCTAGGGTCTGTAGTAGCCATTCACCTGCGTAATTTCATTTAAGGCTGATGACCATCTAAGGAGCAGGATTTGCATTTCTGTTTCTCTCCGGGCAGATTCCCTCTGCACCATTGCGGATGCTGAGCCTGCCTGAGATCCAGTCCAGGGCCCTGGCCACAGGCTGCTGGGCTGAACTTGTCCACAGCTGACATCGACTTCGCCGGGGCATTTTACTTCTGATCTTCTCTCTCAATACCCTCGCAATGTCCCTGTTTCCAAAATGAGTGCCTGATGGGCCTGCTACTCCAGGTGAGTCAGAATCCGAAGGCAAACACGGTAGATGATAAGGGAGAAAACCTTAGTCCAAGAGGCTCAGGTGGAAAAAGTGTGGGTTGGTGACACCCAGCCCTGAGTCAGAATCCCAGCTCTTGCATTGCCTGCATGACTGCACAAGTTACATGAGATTGTTTGAGCTTCAGTTTCATTTGCTAAATAATTGGGATAATAATACACACAGCACTGGGTAGTTAGGATTTAATCAGAGAAGGCATGAGAAGTAAGCACCCATCAACTGAGCTATTATCTCCCTGAAATGATGGCTGGAGAAGAATAAAAGGGACCTAAAGTAAAGACGTGTAGTAGATGCTTCATAAACGGTAATTACGACTTGTTACTAACCCCCTTTGGAATGGGTTATTTGTTTTCCAAAAGCCACTCAGAAATCCTGTCCCTATTGCAGAGAACTGGATAAATGACTCCTTTGATAAACTAGCTTCTCACCTGCGGGAAGTGGGTTGCTGGTCCTACGCAGGTTAAAATGACTGAAAATCAATTTGATTTGACAGCTGCTGAAGAAACGAAACGCATGTACAAACCGATGAGCAGCAGAGCCCCTCGGGGCTGACACAAAGCGAGACCACAGAGAGGGCTGCTGTCTGCGATCCAGCCGCCTGCTTCCTGTTGGGGCTGCCAGCCTGGCCACCCATCGACAGCAGGTAAGATCGGAGGCCCCGCTGCGGCCGCCGCTCCCAACTCCGGGGCCTGCAAGGTGCACACCGGAGCCCAGGTGCTGGGGCCCTGGCCTTGGGGACCCACACCCCAAACTGCACACTCGAGAGCGTTCTCTGCTGCCTTGCAGCACGGTTAGCTACCACTAAAAAGGCAGAACCACCGGGATCCGAGAGCTGAGCTGCTCGTAAGATCAAGGAAGGCAACAGGTCATTTCATCCACCTACCTCTTGCCAAAGAACAGAGGGCTTCAGTCCCCGCCTGCTCCTTGCCTCACTCTCGGGCCCCCAAACCCCTATTCCCAGGTCCCCATGCTGTTCCTTTGTTCCCATCAGACCCAACTGCCCAACTCTTGAAATAACACATCCTCTGAGGCCACTAGGCCCATTGCAGGCCGCTTTGTGTGACTCAGGGAAGGCCCTCAGCCTCCTCGAGCTTCAGTTGCTATGGTGGTCAAGTGGGGAATAAATCAGCATTAGCACTTCCTGCTAAGAACCAAGGGGCACGTGAAAGTGAAAAGGCTTTGTCGGCTGGGTGGGCTTCCAGATGGGAGTTTCCGGTATCCGCCATGCTCTAGAACACGGGGAATGTTCCCCGGGTAAGAGTGGGGACGTTACTCATTGACCTCCTCCCTCCTGCTGTTTTTCCGTGCGTCCTGATTTTCTTCCACTTGCTACGGGGGAGGGTGGGATTGTCACTGGGTCAACGCCACTGGAGACTATTCTCCCTGAGTTTGTAGCGTAAGTAATCCAGGAACCAAACTAAGGAATCTGGCTACTTGGAATCCTCCCTGTGGGTTTATTTTAAACTAGCTGTTATCATGATGAAATAAATAAATCCTATGGCTGCTTCCCCCGCCATACGAAGTTGCCCTTCTAAGACCATACCTCCCCTGAAGACATCTACCTTTACTTTTATATTCTCTCTCTTTCCCTCCACCCACCAACCCACCGGCCCCGTCTTCATATACCTTGAACTGCTTTCCTGATCCGTGAGCCACGTGGACCATAGGCTATTATCTGTTTCAGCTGCTCTGGAAGATGCTTGCCTATTTTTCTAGGTACAGCCCAGGTGGAATCCTTTCCACCGCTTAGCTTTTATTTTAAACCAGATCTAAAGACAGCCTCCAAGTTTGGTGAACATCCATCTACCCAGTTTCATCTGCACAGAAAAGAAGCTTGTTTTGTTCACAGAGATAAATATTGTCACTGTCTCCAGCCTGAAGGAAAGGCTGCCTTAGACAACCATGGACAGATTGCTTAACCGTGTTCCAAGAAAGTGCCAGTTACTTGCAATATACCAACAATAGGTTTCATGTAATGAAAACTGACCACACACTAGATATCTTATTTAATCACCAATACCTCAATCACCAATTGGTATTAATACCAATACCTAACAAAGGTTAGGTACAGTTATTATCCCATTTTATAGATGAGGCACGTGAGACTTGGAGAGATGAAGCCATTTGCTCAGAGCTAGGAGCTAATAAGAGCCAGGATTCAAAGCAGGGATTCAAAGCAAGGCCTTTAGAACACTTACCACAAGCCCTGCTAGTTAACTCACCATGCTTTTGTGTGGACAAAAGGCCCGTGAGCTGTGTACTGGTACTTTTACAGAGGAGGGGCGAGCTCCGGGAGCCTCAGGTGTGATGAGTTGACTGAAGAGCCTTGAAAGATGTTCTTGAACCTCAGCATCTGGGAGGGGCCTGGGAGCTGCCACAACCCAGCTTCCTGGCAATTGAACACCCTGCGTGTGATTATGCACGAGATTGTTTAATTAAATGCATGGCTCACCTGTCACCATATCTGCCTTCATGAAGCATCTTTCATCTCAGATCTCCAAAGCAGCTATAAAAGTTGTAATTGGTCGTAATGATTGTCATGTTTTTTAATAGTTATCTACTATAAGGTCCCTTTGCCAGGTGAAGGTGCTGAGGCTTGGGGTCAGAGGGAGATGTGAAACGTGGAGACCCGAGACGTAAACTAGCCAAGGCCCTCCATTCTTGGGGACCCTCCCAGGAAGCACAGCGGGCCATGAAACAAAGAACTGCCACAGGCGTATGAGTCTGTCTCCTCTTGCCTTTGGGAATGGCTCACGTTTCTTTCTGGATGGAGGAGAGTGGTCACTTTCCATGGCATTTTAAAACAGGTGTAGGGGCTTTCCTGGTGGCGCAGTGGTTGAGAGTCCGCCTGCCGATGCAGGGGACACGGGTTTGTGCCCTGGTCCGGGAAGATCCCACATGCCGCGGAGTGGCTGGGCCCATGAGCCATGGCTGCTGAGCCTGCGCGTCTGGAGCCTGTGCTCCGCAACGGGAGAGGCCAGGCCACAACAGTGAGAGGCCCGTACCGCAAAAAAAAATAATAATAATAATAAATAAATAAATAAAACAGGTGTAAATAAAGGCAAAGGGGGGGTTAAGATTCAAGATACTCCTCTAGCACACCAACCCTAGTCTGCTCATTGGCAACATCTGGGCAAGAGTCATGATAAATTCTAAATCACAACAGTCTTGCATTCTTTTCCAAGATAGGTGCAACCACAAGAGGAGACACAGAGAGTCTCAGGAAAACAAAGGTTATTCTATCCACAGGTGCTGGAGACAGGAGGCGAGTGGCTCAGGGCACATGGGAAAGACACCAGGGTGGACAGGAGACAGAAGACAGGAGCGGGGTGAACTCTGAGACTGAGGCCTTTATTGGGGTTTCTGAGGGAAAGGCAGGAAAGGGCAGAGTGAACAGCCTAGGACTGGCTAGGTGAACAATTCAGTGAACTTTGGGCTAGAGGGATGGTTCCTAGTTGTCTGGTAGTAGTCAGTCCTGGGCTGATTAAGGCAGAGGGATATTGTCTCCGGGGGTGTATGGACCAGATGGAGGATTGGTTAGTTTGCATATCAAAGACGTACTGGATCCTTTCCTACCTCTAAGAATTGTCTGGTCCAGGGAGGGACAGTCTCTTCCCAGGCAGAAGGGTTTTTATTAAGATATCAAAGCATCATAATATATAGAAAATTATATCTATATATCTGTATATATCTATATATAAAATAGAACACGGTGTGTGTGTGTGTGTGTGTGTGTATGCTGGGAGAGGTAGATTGAGATTTGGGAAGAGAGTGGTGAGAAACTTTCTCCCATCTCTAAAAAAAGGAAAAATTATGAAGAAGATGAACTTTTTTACCTTCTCTTGGAGGAGTTCATAAGATCCCCTCAGTGAGAGTTTCTTCTCTTCCTCCCTTTCCATTGACTCCCCTGACTGTGTATTTGAGTCCAGGACAATCTGAGATGAAGAAATGACAGCAGCCTGGGTCATTGTAAGATGCTTAGTGGATACTTTGTTTAGACTTAGAGATTCCTTTCGATCTGCCTATGTTCTTGCCCTTTCGTCGCATACTAATGACTGTAGCATATGCTTCTAGTTCCGTGTCTTTGGATGCCCTAATCCTGAAAATTTCTCTTGTAATGACACTTCCTGGATTTTCAGTGCAAGCTGTGAGGTAAACAAGATTTATCCAAGGTCATTATTAGTAAATGGAAGAGCCACGTTTCAAACCAAGGGCTTTCTTCTTCTCAAACTATCCCACTGTGTCGGAATGAGAGAGAGATGAACCATGGCTGAACAGTCATTTTTCAGGAAGTCGTGAAGTGAAAACTCACCTTTGGAAAATAAATTCTGCCAGGAAAACAAGGTGGCTTTTTGGGGCAGAATAATGAGAATCATTTAATAATTAGAAGGCTCATAGCGGGATCACATCTACAGACTCTTAGCCCCTTTTCAGTTCAAAAACTCTTATTCATATGCATCAGAAAACACATATAAGAATGTCATGTAATCGTATTTCTAAAAGCAAAACACCTGCACCAAAACCAGACAACTGAAAATTACCCCATTATCCTTCAACAGGCGAATAGATAAATGGAATAGAACACTAGACAGTAGGGAAGATAAATGAACTACATATAGGTACATGCAACATCCCGGATGAATCACAGAAACATGATGCTGAGAGGAACAACCAAGAAAGGTGATACAGAACATAGTGGCATTTGTACAAAGCTGAAAAACAACCCCTTGCCCACATACCCACACGCAGTTGAGGGTTACCTACATAGGTATAACTTTAAAGGAAAGCCAGAGAATGATAAAGAAAACTTAGGACAGGCATACTTGATAAAGAAAAGAGAGGGGCCTTGGGAAGGAAGATTCATTGATATTATTTTATTGTTCTTAAGACATTGTTTTACAGGTATTTTACATTCAGTGTCATGACTGACATATAGATGACGTACATAGATAATTTTGTATGTCCCCAAAATGCGTATTTCGGGAGACAGCTTCCTAGCACAAATAGCCCAAAGGCAAACCGTTTCATTCAGTGACAGTAGATAAACATGAACTTCAAGAAAAATACAAGGAATGTGGTGTGTGGGTGGAGGGAATGGGGCCCCAGAAGGAACTCAGGAAAAGAGGAGAGTGGAGAAAAAGGCTGGAAGCAAAAGCTGGGAGCATAAATGTCTGTGGTTCCCGGTTTCATTTCTCGTTTCTCCATAAGATCCTCTCGGTTGCTGATGATGCCCTGTTCTCACACCCTCTAGGATATTTTTAAGGCCCCATAGACAAGGGATGCCCTTCCCGGGATGTAAGGCTTGCCCACTTTCACGGTGGCAGATACACAGGCTAGAGAGGGAACCAAACTCAGAGTCAAAACCCCAGGGCTCACTTTCACGCTAAAAGCGTGACTTGGTAGAGGTCTCCAGGTCTCCCAATGATGGGGACACATGAATAAAATATAGATGAGATTGCATTGTAAGATGCAAAGCGCTGTGCTTATATCAAGGTCTCTGAGACGTGCTGCACCCAGGATGTGGGCTTGCTTGTTCTGCCTGTCAAGTTCCTGGCCTCAGTTTCACACGGATGGCCCTTGCCGTATTTAGGAACACCTTCTCAGCTTGGGAAGTCAGACAAAGACGGAGAAGTAGTTTTTTTTTCCTCCCCCCCCCCCCCAAATATTACAACTGAAACTGTAACACAAAATATCCTAAAGAAAAGTGAGAAGAAAATTATCTGGATATCACAAAGACCTGTCATTCAGCATCTCCAAACACTTATGTTTGAATTATAGACTTAACGTTATTTTTTAAAATTTTATTGGAGTATAGTTGATTTACAATGTTGTGTTAGTTTCAGGTGTACAGCAAAGTGATTCAGTTATACGTATACATATATTTATTCTTTTTTAGATTCTTTTCTCATATAGGATATTACAGAATACTGAGTAGAGTTCACTGTGCTATACAATAGGTCCTTGTTGGTTACCTATCTTATATATAGTAGTGTGTGTATGTTCATCCCAAGCTGATGATTTATCTCCCCTCCCCCAGGGACTTAATGCTGTTTTGAATTTGTGTAAGAGGTAGACACCCAGGAAAGAACCTTACTGATAATAATAGTAAAATAATAACAGTAATACTGGCAGCTGTTTTGGGGTTATGTCGAGGATATACCGCACACACACGGATAGCCTCACGTCCGGCACCCTGTTTATTTCAGAGCAAGATTTTGAGGTCAGTACCGTCATCCATTGACCGATGAGGGTTGGGGGCAGGCACTGAAAACTAAAGCAACTTTGCCCAAGAATATTCTACAATTAGGAAGAATCTGTGCTGAGATTTGAACTTGAGTCAGTCTGGCGATGAAACCACTCATGTTATAGCCAGGTTCTGATACATTATTTTCCAGAGATTTAACAGGCAAGAAACTGAGAATAACCCTATTTCATGAAGGGCTTCAATTTATTTAACACACTCACCTACCCAGAGCAATTAATTACCAAGCATTGGCGAGCCGCCTGCCTCCAGCTCCAGCCCTGAAGGGGGAGGCCAATGTCTGTATCTCAGGGAAGCCAGGGGTGGAAGAAAAAAGCCAATCCACTCTGATCCTGTTTGCCAAGCCACAGGCTCCCTCCAAAAATCAAGAGTTGTCACTCTTGGCAAAGAACGTTCAAAACCCAACGGCGCTTGATTGGAGTGGATTTCTCATCTGCTGCCTGGGCTCCCGCGTTCTCTGGGCAGCTGTCAGGTCCCCTCCCTCAAGCACCCTTCCCTCCAAGGTGAGGTGTTGACCACAGCGCATGGCACGGGGTCCACCGCACAGCTCTGAAAGTTAGGGCCTTTCGTGGGCACCTTGCTAATGAGGAAAGCAGGACTGGAGAGGGGAAGATGGTTGATCAAGAAGAGTTTAAGAACTACTGCCTATTCCAGAGCCCCTGCCATTGACAACCTAGCACACAATCTCTCCAGGGCAGGACTTTGCAACCAGGGGAGCCTGTACCCTCCAGCCCAGGACACTGAGTAATACCTGGGGACATTTTTGGTTGTCATTACTGGGGATGGAGGCTGCTAGTGGCATCTGGTGGGGAGAGCCTGGGGCAGGGGTGCTGCTAAACATTCCACAAAGCATATGACAGGCCCTTCCCCCAACAAAGAATTTTTCCACCCCAAATGTCAATGGTGCCAAGGTTAAGAAAACTCAGGCTGGGGCTTCCCTGGTGGCGCAGTGGTTGAGAGTCTGCCTGCCGATGTAGGGGACACGGGTTCGTGCCCCGGTCCGGGAGCGGCTGGGCCCGTGAGCCATGGCCGCTGAGCCTGCGCGTCCGGAGCCTGTGCTCCGCAACGGGAGAGGCCACAACAGCGAGAGGCCCGCGTACTGCAAAAAAAAAAAAAAAAAAAAAAAAGAAAACTCGGTCTAAGTTTGGCCTTAAGGAAACAGAAGTGGGAGAGAGTTAAGTCCACTGTAGGAAAGGGACCCTCTTAATAGCCACCTGCCTGCATGCTGCCAGCCCAGGCTCCGGCCACCCTGCCCTTAGTAGCTCGTGTGACGTCTCCCAGGCAGGATACTCCGAAGCACCCAGAGCCGGCAGAGAACGCCGTGCTCCGTCTCAAGTCTCGCTCAGGGGGCAGGCAGCTGTGAAGAGCTGGCAAGGGTAGGAGAGTCGAGGCGAGGGGGCGGCAATGGGAGCAGAGGGAAAGGGGCTCTTTTTCTCCAGATGCATTGGTGATTGCAGGCAGGACACCCTGTGCCCTGCTTGCATCTCTAGGGAAACTTCCTGCTTCTTAAGAATCGCTTCTCAGTGTAGGAAGAGAGCGGGAAATTGTCTGGGAAGGGTTAAGCATGTATCTTCTCTGGCTGGCCTGTCTCCCAGGCTAAGTGAAGGCTGCTGCATCTCACATGGATATGAAAGACAAACTGTGCAGATTGAAAACAGCTGTGCGCCAAGTGAACGGGCCACATGGCCGTGGTGCCGCGCCGAGGTTGAGCGCCATCGGTGCCCTTTTGTTTGATTTTGGAGGAGCAGCACAAATAAATACAGTAGGTTCTGTTTAAACAAAGGACTCTGATCAATAGAGGTTTGTGTAGCTTACGACCTTCCACCATAAACAGAAATTTGAGGTAAAAATCCACAAATCCCAGATCAATTACCAGATTATTTACCCTTTTGCACTGCTAATGTTCCAATCTGCCTTGCATATTAAACAGCCAAGGAAGAAAAGGATTCTTGTTGCAGAGGAAGAGGGAGGGCTGTGTGGATTTATTAGTTGTGGCAATCAAAGCATGTACCATGCGTTTTCTATATAAACCCGGCTGTGGTGATTGTGCAAATCGTCTAAAACAAATTTTAAATTCCAGGACTTTTCAGTCGATGTTACCAGTAGCTTTTTCTTTTTCTTTTCTTTCTTTCTTTTTTTTTGAAGGGGCTTTAACCATCTGCCGCAACACTGTTATTGCATTGTGGTTTGCTGTAAACGAAAGTACATATGTTAAGGGCTTCAGTCCTCACGCTGGTCCTTGGCAGCTGTGAAGCCTTGACAAAAACCCCTGCCCTGGGTTTCCTGGACTCAGTTTCCCCGGGTGTGAATTTGGGCTTGTGTGGAAGGGTCACTCACCAGCTCTGTGGGCAGGCTGTTTAATCTCTTGAAGTCTCTGTTTTCTTAACTGTAAAATGGGGGAAAAAAAAAAACAAAAACCAATACCGCTTACCTCCTGGAGTTGTAATGAGAATGAAATAATATGCAGCATGTAAGAGCACAGCCCAGCACACAGGAAGTGGCATTTGACAGGCGGAAGCCACTACGATTGTCATCATCACCATTATTCTTTGTTCATTGTTTCTTCTCTGATGTCCCGAATTTCAACATATCCTCCATATTTTGGAATGAATTCTCTGATCAAGCGCTTGGGGAAAGGCTGGGAATGAAGAACTGGGGACTCAGGTTGAGGAGCACACATGGTACTACTAGGAAGGGAGGAGAAACATTATCCTAACAAGTCACTCTGACCACCCCAGCAAGCTAAGGTGATGGGCGCCTGACCACCCCACAGCCCCGCCCTTCCACCCACAGAAATCTTCTGGCTTCGATGTTTGTTCATTGGAACCTATAGATCTATTCTCTGCAAAGAAATGGCTTGGGTGCCCCCTGTCATGGTAATCCTGTATGGGATGCTGGCTTTAGCAAACACAATTGCCACCCCATCTGCTAAAGTCCCTCTGAGGAGAGCTGGGGACCTATGTCCATCTTGTTCACCTCTGATCTCCAGCCCCCAATGCTGTGAAGGACCCAGCATTAGCTCAGTACACACTTCTTGGGTCCTCAGAACTTCCCAGAAATCTCTCCCTTCTCCCTGTATCCTGGATCGTAGGCCCTCACCTTTCCCTGTTATCCCGAACCGCCCCTTTTACTCCCTTATTCTGGCCTCCCGAGCCAAGCACAGAGAAAATGTTAGGACTTATTCTGGTCTCCATGTTTTTCTTTCTTCCGCCCATAATGTAGGAATGACGGAGAAGGCAGTCTGTACCCAGAGCTGTATTGAGAGCTGGACATATATTAGACTCATGAACTCACACAGCAACATCAGTGTATCCACACTTTACAAACAGAGAGAGTGAGTGCTAGGGAGATGGTTCATAGGCTGCCGAGTTGCAGGTGAGAATACAGACAAGGTCTGCCCGACCCCTAACAACCGGGCCAGTGGTTCTCAAACTTAAGCAGCATCAGAATGGCTGCATCATCTCTCCCTTTCCTAAATGTCTGGATATCAAATGGAAGACAAGCTAAATCAATAACCAAGTTTTAGCATCATTTTTGTTCTTGCATTTTGCTGAGGGAATCAACTTGCTTTGGAATCATTTGTGTCCTACCATTCATCCTCAGGTATTCTTTTTTTTTTAATGATCCTTTTTATTTTTTTTTTGGCTGTGTTGGTTCTTCGTTGGTGCACGCAGGCTTTCTCTAGCTGTGGTGAGTGGGGGCTACTCTTCTTTGTGGTGCGTGAGCTGTAGGTAGGTGGGCTTCAGTAGTTGTGGCACACAGGCTCGGTAGTTGTGGCGCATGGGCTTAGTTGCTCCGTGGCATGTGGGATCTTCCTGGACCAGGGATTGAACCCGTGTCCCCAGCATAAGCAGGCGGATTCTTAACCACTGCACCACCAGGGAAGTCCCCATCCTCAGGTATTCTATAGAAGCTGAACTAAAAGTGAAATTCTCATTCACCAAGTGTTGTGAAACTTAGTTTGGATTCAAGGAGCAGGGGATGGGAGGGAGGTCCAGGAGTGAAGAAAACTCTTCCAAATTAACCAAGAGGTCTAATTAGAGCAGAGGTTGGCTGTTTCTTTAAAAGAAACGCAGTTTCTCAAGTTATAATTATTCTGCATATTATAAAACGTGGAAAGTAATGGGGTGGGGAAGGAGGTCTAGAAACTTGCATTCCTCAGTAATCAACTACATAAGCAGTAAAAGCCCGAGTTAGAGTATTTTTTCCAAACTTTTACTCAATAAATATTCTGTCTCCAAAGTATCACAAATTCCAAATTAGCAGCATGTGGATTCATGAAATCCATTCATTTCTCCATTCATGCATCCCACAAACATTTATTGAAGCCTCTGCTCTGTGCCAGGCATCTGCTGAGTGCTGGAGGGACATGGCGGTTGTGTGCAGTTCTGGGATGTTGATTTGAGAGAAATAAGATACAGGCCATTTCCTTGAGGGACAGGAGGAGATAAAGAGTCATGGAGGAGGTGTGTGTGCCTTTGCGTGTGCGTGGAAAAGTTGGGAAAGGGCCTTCCAGACCGAGAGACTAGCATGTACGGATAGAAGCCATAGTAGATTTTTTAAGTTTTTATTTATTTTTTATTGAAGTATAGTTGATTTACAATGTTGTATTAATTACTGCTGTACAGCAAAGTGACTTAGTCATACATATAAATACATTCTTTGCCATATTATTTTCCATTATGGTTTATCACAGGATATAGAATATAGTTCCCTATAGATTTTGACGGTTCTCCTTCCAGATCCTCTTACCAGGCCATTGCATCTGTCCCCCAGCTGCTATGCTGACTGCTAAGGGCTGAAAGCTGTTCCCTTCTCAGCCAACTGGAGCCCCCTTGCCAAGGTTGCACCATCTTCCCTGCACTCCTCCCTGCCCAGGGGACAGCCCATTGACCTACTGATTGACACAGGGGTACCTCGGGGTAAGGGTCCACCCCCAGCTGGACCAATTCTTTGGTGCAATTCTTATTCCAGAGCTTCTACTGGGATTAAGCTAGAACTAGACTCCAGCTGCAGCCACGTCCTTGCTTAGCTTTTTCTCTTGCCCTGTCTTGTTCCCTCGTTCCCTCCCTCCTTCAACAAATCATGTGCCTTAACCCTGTCTCAGGCTCTGCTTCAGGGGAACTTGATCTAAGAAGGAAGTATAGTGGCTAATTGTGGTCTTTGAAAACACATACCTGCATGTGTAAATGGCTCTGACATTTACTAGTTGTAGGATTCTTGAGAAGTTATTCAGCCTTCACTAGAACTGCTAATAGAAGCCCAATGAAGCCAAGAGGTAAATTCCCCAACTCCCATCTTTGCCGCCATGCCTTTTAAGGAGCGTGATCAGATGTATGCACGTGTGCATATCTAAACACACACACACACACACACACACACACACATACATACATATACATATGCATAGACACATACCAGGTAATAATAAGTGAAAGGAGCAACCATGGGCTTGAGAACTGCCATACAGATAACCTCTCCCTAAAGGCTTGGGAGTTAGTCTCTAATAGGGCATCCTCAACCTAATCTGGTATTCTGTGACTCCCAGAAGTTTTCATCCTGGCCTTCAGTCAAGGCCCACTCTGATAGATTTCTAAAACTCATCTATATCATTTTGAATGTTTTTAGAATTAAGCAATAGGAAAATGCATTATTTTGTATATCACATATTGTCCAGAAGTAGGGCAGATTCCGGAACTAGTTGATTCGGTGGTCAGTGATGTCAAAAAGGCCTGGGATCATTTCTCCATTTTTCTGCTCTTCTATCACCAGCGTTGGCATGAGTTACCCGAGGGATGTAACAGTAGGGAGCACCATACTTCCTTGTTCCCAGTTGCAGGCTACAGTCCTTCCTTCCATCTGATTGGTCCATCTCAGGTCATGTGTCCGACCAGACCAACAGCAATCAACATGAAAATGCCATGCTCTGATTGGCTTAAATTAGACAAGACCCACCACTAGAGCTGGGAATGGGATGAAGGCAGTATAGCATGCCTGGACTCCAGAGTCAGAACGCTGGGATTCAAATCATGCCTGTGCCACTTAGTAGCTGTATGTCTTTGGGTGTATTATTGATTTCTCTGTGCCTCAGTTTCCTGATCTGTGTGACAGAGATAATAATATGCCCACTTCATTGGGTGGTTGTGAGGACTGAACAAATCAGTAAATGCCAGGCTCTTTGACAGTCTTGGTGCATGACAAGTACAAGTTTTTATCATATTGTGTTGTATCTGAGCAAAATCGGGGTACAGTTAGGAAAGACAAATGGGGCAGCAGATATTAGGTAGGCAGCTATCAATGTCTAGGATACTACCTCTCAGCCCAAGTCGATGTTCTAACTACTTGACTGTGTTTAGCTCAGCCTCCTGAGTTGGAACATCCTGGCTAGGTGGGTAAGGTTTAAAAATCACTGTTTCTGAAATAGTTCTTGGCTTTCAAAGTACCTCCCAAGCATTTGGAAATTGCAGCTCTGAGCCCTCCTCTTAGTAATACCATCTCTTACCTAACCCCCACCTGAAGCCCATCATTAAACAACTTCTGAGCTTGGGAGGAGTTGTCAGCTGCCGAAGACGCTACCTCATGAGGGAAGGCTGGGACCCACCTGTCTGCCAGTCTCGGGGGCTACACCACCATGGAGAAGTTGTCCTGAGCAGGCCTGGTTTGCTTCCAGAATCAATGAGAAGGCAGACAGGGCTAATCACATCATTGCCCCTTCCAGGCCTGTGAGACCGAGACCCTCGCACTGTGGAGCTGCAAGGACAGGAGTAGAGTCAGGCTGGCCAGAGGGGGTGAGAAGTGAGAAAGTGTAACAGTGAATATGGCAATAAAAGCATCCAGAGAAGGTGGAAATACCTCCTGGCAGGGCTGTTTATCAATGTCCATTTTAGTTAAATAGTCTACACTAACCCTAAAGTTGGGGTTTGTACACTGGGACATCTGGGTGGGTCTCAGACCATCACTGAACCCCTTTACTTACATACAGGAGTTTGGGCCTGGGCCTCTGGGGTTTTTTTAGTGGGAAAGGTTTCAGCTTCTAATGAATTCTCAGAAAGGTCGAGATCCACTGTACTGGAATGAACTCCCCAAATCATAAAATTAACCACCTGGTACTTGTTCATTTCCGGATGGCTTCTGACCTTCAAAGAGAGATGTTAGCAAGTTGTATCTCTCAGATCCAGTAATTGATGAAACTGAGGCAAGGACCTTGGGGATGCTGAGAACCCCAGTACATCCTGCTGAGGGGGTGGTCCAGGTCCCACCCTGCCTGAGCCACCAACGGGGAGTCAGGGAAGCTCATTGCTGCTTTAACATGATTCGGTATTTTGCACAAGGATGAAATTAATTAGTGAGAAGGCTGAACTCCGTGGCCCTACAGAGCTCCATTGCTCACTCAGCAAGGCTCAAATCTCTTGGGGCAGCTATTTAAGTATGGCCTGGAATTCAAACAGTTCTTACCAGTTCACAACCAGGTAAGTGTAATGTTAGAAAGTCCACATTTAGGAAATTTTATAGCAATTTGACAGTAATTTTGTCTGCTTGACCTCATAGTTTTAAAAACGGGGCTTGTAATGTGTATGTTTCGTTCCTTCATTTCTTTTTTAGATAATTCATTTTTGTTGTAGTGTATATAATTATTAGTCTGAAATGAATACAAAAATTTTTAAAAACTGTTATTCACATTGAGTTTGAGAAGCATTGACCCAGGCAGTCTTTGCCAGGTTCCTCTCCTGGCATCTCGGGGCCGCACTCCCAAGACATCTGTTGGGCTGAGGGGTAGGGTCCATGCGTGGAAAAACTCAAAGCAGAAATCCAGACTCAAAAGCTCTTTCTTCAAGAGCTCCTGTAACCTGAAAATTCATGGCATTTTCCACATCATTCCACAATAGATCCACTTTTGTGGATATATTTTATATTAATATATAAAAAGTGGTTGCTGTTTGTCATTCATTTTCCAAGTTGTCAAGTAAAATTTTAGCTGCAAGATGCACAGTGAGATTTTGTTTGTTCCTGCCTTTGAAAAAACACACGTGTTCTGCATGTGGCTTTGCATGTCCTGTGAAACGCCCTCACACATCCCCTGGGAAATAGCAGCTTTTGTCATTTGGGGAAGCAGCTTTGCAGCAGATATTCAACAGCATTAAGGTCTCAATTTTAGATTTAAGAGCAATTGAGTGGAAGAGTGTTTTTATGGTTTGTTTTCAAAAAGCAGATATAGGTTCAATAGTTTTATACAAATGTGGCTTTCAATGTAGTCTGATTCTAAGAGCAAACACTTATGCAGTGTTCACTCTGTGTTAGGGAATGTTCTATCTATGTACTTCTTCCACATCAGCTCATATAATCCTTACAGCAATCCTTGGAGATAGGTGCTTTTCATAATGTCATCTCCATTTTATAGATAACAATACTGACACTGAGAGGCTAAGTCACTTGCCCAAGGTCACACAGCTGGGAGGTAGTAGAGCTCAGATTTTCACCCAGGCAGCCTGGGGCCAGAGACGTGCTCTGAATATATCCACTGGCCTGTGCCTCCCCAAAGCCCTCCAAATGGGACAATCTTAGGGGCTGTGTTGACTCAATAAACTACAACTGCATGGAGAATATTATTCCTGTATTTGAATCGGGACCAGAGAATTACAGGGAAGCCAAAGTTATACACAGGTCTACATTAGACTCCCCTCAGAGTCAATTGATTGGGCTGCGAAACTGGTAAATAGACTAACTTTTAATGCACATTCTGCTGTGCGTTCTGCCACCTAAGCAATAGTCTCAAGTTGGGGCCATGTGGAGAAGAATTGTGTTTGGGGCTGTCCAGTTCAAGGCACCCTGGCTAGAGCAATTTGCTGGAAAATTTGGGACAATTTTACAGCCACGAGGACACCATCAATTCCACTAACTCTCTGGCCACGCCTGACTGTGTCATGGCTCTGAAGATGCAGCCTTTGTGAATTAGCCACACGCCAGCCCACATCAGCATTCGACTTGGTGTTTCAGGCATCCCATTTGGTTTTGAAATTAGTTGAAGAAGATGCTATTTAGGGGCCATGTGAAAAAAATATATAATCTGTCTTATGCTTATGAAAAAAAATCGCTGTGTTCTGATTAACTGCACATGACGCTGGGATATATCCCTGTGAAAATGACCTCCATTTGCAGTCTGATTTTGATTTGCAGGCTGTGGAATTAGATTCCACCTCATTGGTTTTATGTTTCTCCCATCATTTGTCCATTCACTCACCAAACATTTATTGAGCACCAACTAGAGCCAGGACCAGTGCTAGGTGCTTGGGTGGGGGGAACCGAAGGAGGCTATCCCAGGATGGATGAGTCCTGGTCTCTGTCTTCCAGGAGTTCAGTTTTGTCAGGGAGACAGACATGTGAATGACAATAGTGCAGGAAACAGGCATGGCCCAAGCCGACACTTATTACAGATCCTCAATTAATTCATTTTCTAATAGCTTGGTTACTTTGGTTATTATAAATAACCGGGTTGTATCTCCTGAGAGTCCATAACTGAGCTATTATTTACTATTTATCTACAGCTAAGGTTGAAACAATCAATTGGATGCCTAAAAGGCTAAGTTCAGGATGAACTGATGCGGGAGCATTTGTCTACTTGATTCATTCCCATCCAAACCAACCCAGCAAACAGAGGACAGAAAACATTTCCCTAACACACCTGTATCTATAGCAGCAACAACCACTGCTCCATCCACCCCCGGCTTCACAAAGCGCTTCCATGTCCGTCACTACGTCGTGGCAACAATGTCTGGAAGATAGGCAATATCGTCTAGAAAGAAGTTAGGCGGCTTGCTTGCCCGGGGCCGACCAGCATGTTCATCGTAGAACAGGGTCTCTAACCCAGGTCTCCTCATTCCAAAAACTGTCGTGCCTGGTTCATCCTGATGCTCTGTTTATTTATTGAACACCTGTTGTACATTTGGCCTTGGAATCACTGTTTGAGTGCCCAGCCTAATTCCAATATCCAGGTGCTGGGTCATCTGGGTCACCTGGCCAGTCATTTTATGACTGTACGTGGATGGCCATTCTGTATCCAAGAAAGGCATCCCCTGCCACAGTAGCATTCATGATGAACCCAGGGCGGATACATAGACTCTTCCAGAGACAGGTCACTACAGGTCACTCAATTCACCTTCCTGGCCTCAGAACCCTGGTGTTTTCCTTCATTGTTTGAAGGAAATAACTCTCAGGAAAATTTGGCCAGGGGGGTGGGGAGTGGGTGTTGACTCAAATGGGAAACTCAGTTCGGCTTTTTGAAAGTCAAAGTGGCCTTTGTGTTTGGAAATTAACTTTTTACAGCACCCGGGGGTAGTTGTTACTCATTGGTACTTTTAGGAATTTAAATGCAATCGATCGATTAATTGATGGTAAAAATTATATTATGTAAATGCAAATTCAGAATTGAGTTTGGTGTTCACAGTGGCCTGAAAACATTTTAAAAGGCCAGGTGGGGCCTGAGGAAATTGGAAGTTTCAGTCTTGCTATTAAAAAAGAAAAAAAAAAAGGATGAAAGAAAGAAAAAGTGAGTTTGCAACGAACTCGGTAATGAAGGCCAGAATGTTTTTTCTTTCCTTTTTGACAATGTTTTCTTGATCTGTTATCACAATCTAACTGTACCACAGAAAATCGAATGTAAGGATTCAGACGGGCTTTTGTTCTGTCCTATTTGTTAGAAATTCTGCCCTACATGTCTTATCAAACTTATAAAGCTCATAAACACTGGTACCCCAAACACCTTAGGAAGATAGAAAGGCAAAACCTGAAAGAGAGGAAGGAAAAAAAAGAATGGTGATAAAATGAAATTGAAGAGAGTAACACAATAGAATCTGGAGCTATTAATTTTTATAGCTGATTCAGCTACTAATATTTTATGAGGTTTAGAAATATGAGTATAAAAAACCACCCTCATATCTGCCCTTGTTTTCTTTCTGTTGTTGTTTTAATTCAAAGATAAGCTCATCATATTTGTACCTAGAATATGGCTTTATTACAGTTAAACACCCGGATAGTAGAAAACATTCTGTTCATTGGAATTTTTCCATATCACTGTCCTTTTGTTTTTGTTTCGCTTGGTTTTCCACTTTTCCCAACAGAAATTCACAGACCACTTCACATGCCATTTCTTTTCCTTCCTTCCTTCCCCTTTCTTTCTTTCTTCCTTTCTTCCTTCCTTCCTTCCTTCCTTCCTTCCTTCCTTCCTTCCTTCCTTCCTTCCTTCCTTTCTTTCCTCCCTCCCTCCCTCCCTCCCTCCCTCCCTTCCTTCCTTCCTTCCTTCCTTCCTTCTTTCTTTCTTACCAGAGCTTATTTCCAGTTAAATTGCAGCAGGGTTTGTGTTGACTAGCTTCCCCTGGACTGTACTGCCTGCAATGTGTCCATTTAAATGTAGATTTTGACTTTACACTGGGGAGGAGGTGAGAGCCTTTCGCAGCAGAATTAACATCAAGGTGAAAATATGAGCTTGAGAAAGATGCCATGTTTCCCTAAGTAGGGCTGTGTGAGTCCAGTTCAAATATGCTGAGCCATTTATTTACAAGTTGCCTTGTACCCCACGGGGGAAAACATTGCCCAAGTCAGATCTATATACTTATTGAGGCCACAACACCAAACTTGAGGTCAAGGAAATCAAATGCTCAGATAGCACAGAGACTGATAGAGTCAGTACCCATAACCCTTTGGAATTAATGATAAATGTGATTGAAAGAGCATATTTAAGAACTGTTCACATCTCTTTTCATAGTTCAGGAACCAAGTGTACCATGAAGACATGGAATAATATATGCACTGCAAATAACACTTTATCACATGTAAGCCATAATGCACTTTGAATCACACCCCGTCCCATATATGCTTTTTACATTTTAGCTGAACTATGATAGATAGCTAAGAAGTTCATTTTAAAAATTTAAATAAAAAAATAATCATGATTTTGGCCTCTCTCTCCTCCCCCATTTTATTGATAGATCATTTAAAGAGGGGGCAGAATTAATATCCATACTCACATCTAGATAACTTATTTAGGTTTTTTTTTTCTTAGCTGTTATGAGAGTCTTACTCCTAACCAACTTTGACCTGGAGCCTTTTGTGTCATCCACATTATTCCATGGAAAAAGTATAAAACTTTGTCAAGAGCTCTTCAAATTATCCTGTCCCATGGAGCCCATAAGGACACCTGTACTTGTAAAAATATATATTGGGTTGGCCAAAAAAGTTCATTCAGGATGGTACAGAAAACTCGGATGAACTTCTTGACCAACCCAGTATCTTGATTTAGTTTACTAAAAACATGGTACTCTACCGCTCCTAATACCTTAAACAGAACCCTGATCATACTCTGGGGAAATGGTTCCTAGCTTTAATTATGTATGATACTTAATCCAGCACCATGTACAAGGTGTGTGATTTTGATCAAGTTACCTAACCTCTCTGTGCCCCATTTTGTTCATCTGTAAACTGAGAATAATGGTAGTATTTGTACCATGAGTTGTTTGGAAGATTAATTTGTTTAATACATGGAAAGGACTTAGAATGGTGCCTGGTACAAATACGGCTCAATAAATGTTGGGAAGTCTCACACACACACACACACACACACATACACACGTGTGTATATCTCTGTGTGTGTGTGTGTGTATGTAGAGTTCTCTCCTAGAGACTTCAGAAGCCAGAGAGAAGAGAGACAAAGGAGTACCTGTAAAGTCAAGTATCATTTAATTTTCTAGAGACCTAGATATAAGAAAAAAAAATAGGGGAAAAAAGTACTTCCATGAACTATAGGCCAGAGATAATAGTTAGGGAGTAATGTGAAAACCAGCAGACCCCAGCAGCAATGAGAGAGGAAGAGACACAGGTAGGTATTTTAGTGAACACCCCCAGATGTCTTGGCTCAGAGGCTCAGGATCTCCAGAGAAACTCAGGGCTAAAAAACAATTAAGCTCCCCTTCCCACTTTCACAGTCAGACCATTGTTTGCACCTCATCTGGTCTAAACAGTCAGTTTACAAATGGGTGTTGTTCGGCATCATGTGTTATAGATGCTTTATGTTTATTTAAGAACTCAGCTTCAAGGAATGTTTTCCAGACGTGTGGTTCACCACAGCGGACAGCTGTTGATATTCTGATCCCATGAGCATTATAATATGTTTAAAAATTGCGACACTTTTAAAACCAGATGTCCCACATAAGCTGCACACAGGGGGATAAAAAAGAAAAAGAGAGAAAGAGAGTAAGGAAGGTAGGAAGGAAGGAAGGGAGGGAGGGAGGGAGGGAGGAAGAAAGGAAGAAAGAGGAAGAAAAGAAGGCAGCAGATCTGTCACTTGGCGTGACACCGGAGCCCCTCATGCTGCCCGAAAACTCACATCCCATTGAAGTGAACTCCAAAAGCCCGTTCTGGGTTTTCTTCTGCAGAAAAGATGAAAGGAAAATCGTTTTAACAGGAAGGAAAGTTCTTCCCTCCATAAAGACAAGCGAAAAAGCTGCAGCTAAAGCCTGAAGGTCAACCACTGGCACTGCTGTGGTTCAAGATTGTTTGTCATGGCTGTTTTCTGGGATACGCTGAGCTTGCGTGTACTTAACTGGTTCTCAGCCCTTGTGAGGTTCTATGTGGACAAATCAATTTTACAAGCAACCTCTGCTTTGCTTCTAAGAGCTCCTTTGGGTGGAAGCAGGCCTTGTATGATGTGTGGGTGTGGTGCAGTCACGTGATTAAAAGTGGAACTTCTGGGGTCAGACTACCCGAGTTTACATCCCAGCCCCACCACTTGCCTAGCACACAGAGCAAGATACTTTACCTAAGGCTCTGTTCCTCCCTCCATAAAATGGAGACCATAATGGAACCCACCTAATGAGGAAAACAGAGCCTTCAGCACACTGCTTGGTCCATAATAAGCACTTAATACACTTTAGATATTTTACACGGAAGCCTTTTTTCCAATTTAAACTATTTAAGATGAACTTGCTTTGAGAGAAAGTTTGGCCACTATACAACCTCCCCTGGGATAATTAGATAATTTAGGGTGTCTTCAAGTCAGTCTTAGAAATGACTAGTCTGCACAATTGGAAATGATTGGTTTGGGGAGAAGTGAAGGGGTAGCATGGTGTAACGGAAGGGCGGCATAACCAGACAGACAGGTTTACACCCGGGCCCTGCATCTCCCGAGCTGTGTGGCCTCAATAAGAGCCTCTTCCCCAGGGCCCCAGTTTCCCAGTTGAATCCTCAACAACACCTTCTCTGCTCAGAGGGGGCATGAAATTAAAACGAGCCAATTTAGGGTAAGTGCCTTGCACACAGGAAGCACTCAATCGGTGTTTATTTCTTTTATTCCGTCACCTATATGGGTGCTGAAAACATGTTTTTATACATTTATCAAATATCCTCCACCCAAGTGCAGAGTTTATCAAACTGTAACCCTCATACATCGTCTCTGCTAAAAACCAACCCACCGACTAGCCATCCATCCAACCGACGACACAAATACAAGCAAAGATAATAAACAAAAATATCAGAGCAAAATAAAGCAAAATCTTTAATGCTATCCATTGACCTTTGTAGAAAGTCCATGACCTGACCCCTAACTTACCTCTCCAGTCCCACTTCTTATCATTTCACCCCATCCCATCCTTCCATCCGGCCACCCTGAAATGAGTCACTTCTTCTCAAACATCTCCATCTCCTTCACCTTCTGACCTTTGCGCTTCCTGTCACATTTTTGTCCCACACTCTCTTCAATCCTCCTGTTTCAGCTTGGACCACTTCTAGAAAGCCTTCTCCACGGTGTGCCGCACTCCTTGTGCTCTTTTAATACTTAACACTTATCCCTATCCCAGCCTCGTGTTCCTCGTGTTCCTCGTGTTCCCCTTTCCTATGTAATTGTCTTTCTTATTTGACTGTAAGCTTCTGCAGGACAGGGGTGGGGTCCTATCCACCATGTTATCTCAGCAGCCAGCACAATGCTGTTCCTGGAGAGCTGAATAAATACTTGGATGAATGAATGGATGGATGGATGGATAGATGGATGGATGGATGGATGGATGAATCATCTGGGACTGGAAAGGTAGGTCTCTGACCTCAGCTCCTAGCACATTTTTGGTAGGTTAGTTGGGAGATTCAGCAGCTGAGTGTGACCCATAAAATCAACAGTGTTAATGAGTCGATTAGGAGTCCAGAAGTTTCCTAGGTGCTCATGGGACTTTATCTTTGGTGAGTTCTGTACACTCCTCAATATAGCCTGTGCATCTATGGCAGATCTGCTCTGCCTACTTCTCCAGGTCACTTCTCACCCCTGGCTGTCTCAGACCCACCAGCATTGTCTTTGCTTCCCTGCATCTTCAAGGTCTCTCTGCCTACGGTCGTTTAGGGATATTCTTCTCCCGTATTCACCAGCCTGACTCCTCTTTGTCCTCTTGGGATGAGCTTCAAAGGAGCTCCTTTAAGTGAGATTTTTGTAATGTGCTCGTTCCTACCCCCTAGTCTCTAAACTGGGTGAGGCCCCTCTGTGATTTGTGCTACAGCCACTTCTCCTGCTCGCCGTAGCACTTAGCGCGATTCTAATTATGTAGGAATTGATGTGATTACTGGTGTCATGTCTGTCTTCTCAACAACAGTGTAAGCTGGAGGGGACCAAGTGGAGAGTATTCACTGCTGTAACCCCGGGCCTTCCTGGGGCCTGACAGAGTGTATCTTCTTAAGAAACAACTGTGTCGTTGAAATTAACATTTAGGGAGTAAGGGTCCATGAATCCCATAAAACTGTTTGCAAAATGCAGGATTGGTATTCAGTTGGCATGAGCTAATATCTTCGTGCCAGCTGTTTATAGCATGTGTCCATTCTGATTAGTTAGATCTGATTGGTTAGTTATGAAGACGGTCAGTATCTCAGATTTTACATCAGATTTTCAGAAAGGCTCATAACAGATCCCAGCCTCCAAAATGAAGTTAAGAGCCACTGCTGTGGAGTCTGAAAGGAGCCCATATCATGGAAAGTTCTTGCAAGCCATCTGGATCTCTGCCACAGTTCCAGGCAACGCATCAGTCTGTGTTTTCCATCTGTGCCTGCTTTGTATGTTTTCCCTGACATGAGGTCCCTCACAGCTATATGTTACACGTGAGAGATATTCTGAGCTACTTGAAGTCATCCATGACTCATATCTGTGGAATGAGTGGCTCACCAAGAAAGACATACATGGAACAGAACAACATGCATGACAGTTTCTCTCCTTTGAGGAAGAAATGCTCCAAAAATGTCTGGGGAGAAACAGACCTTAGTGGCCCACAAGGCAGATGTGAGCATCTCCCTCAATCATCACCAGGGTGTCAGGAGGAGGAGATAAAGGACGAGACATGTAGCCATCACTTCCTAAATGAGACTGCACAACCCCAGCCCTGCCCAGATACCCTCTCACGCATGCCGGAGAAAAGGGTCAGTAGTGATAAAACAACACATGTTGTTAGCCATGAGACAGTTACCGTGCCAAGTGCTTGCTGGGCAGAGTCTTGACTTATTATTTCTTTAAATCCTCATAAAGACTCCACGAGCTCGGAACTGTTGTTATCCCCATTTGGGTATGATCAGAGCCTCAGAAAAGTTAAGTGACTTTCCCAAGGTCATTTGTGTCACAAGTGGTGAAAGTGGGGTTCAACCTTCGGTCTGGGTCCAGGGTGATCCCTAAGCACTTGAGGGTTTAGGGATTGAGCCCTTGTCAAGGGCTCAAGGGCTGTCCTTTTGGAAGAAGGGGACAGCTATGCTGGCAGAGTTACATAATCATTGAACAGCTATTTATTGTGCACCTACTATACGCCTGGTGCAGTTCAAGGTGGTGGGCATACAGTGGTGAGCAAGTCGCACTAGTTCCCTGACCTCTGGAATGTGGTCTGGGGGAAGCGAGCTTGAAGCACTTAGTTACATTGGAAAAGTGCAAGGACGGGAGAGTACAAGTGGTGGGAACGCAAAGGCCAGCCCAGGACATCAGTCATTCAGTCACTAAGAAGATACACCCTGGAAGGTGCTATTGATCTTTTCAACAGGAAAAAGGAAGCCCATGAAATCACGATCAATGAAGGTTGTGGACGTGTCTTCCACCACACTGTAAGCTCCATAAGAGCAAAGGTGGTATTGGATTCATTTATTTCTGCAACATCTTTGGCACAAAGCACAGGACCTGGCATATAAAAGGAACTCAGTCAGTAATTGTGAGTGAATGGATGAAAGTATGAATGGAGGTCATAGATGTTCAACAGAAGTACAGTATGAGCCTACAGAGTTCTTATCACGATAATAAACAATGAATAAGTTGGGAAAAGAAAGAAGGAAACGAGTAGTCATGGCCCCAGGACAATGTGACAGTAAATGGAAGGTCTTCTGAGATGTTGGCACCAACCCTCATCCAATCAAGAACCCAAGTGAGAGGAAGGGGATGAGTGAGAGGCCATTCATTAGTTACTGCATAGATAGGAGAGGAAGATATGGAAACTCGTCGTGGTTCAGCAACTTGCTCAAAACAAGACACACATAGGAAATTAGGTGAAAAGGCCTGGTTTGAAATGCTTGCCTTACTAATAATTAAGTAAAAAGCTTCCAGGGACTGAGGAGTAATTGAGCCTACCTACCATTTGATGTTTAACATCGGCTGATTGGTTAGAATGTTGTCGCATTCACAACACCCAGCTAAAAACAAGAGTTGCTGACTTTTTTTTTTTTTTTTTGGAGTATAATTGCTTTACAATGTTATCTTAGTTTCTGCTGTACGACAAAGTGAATCAGCTATATGTATAAATATATCCCCATATCCCCTCCCTCTTGGACCTGCCTCCTACCCCAGCCCCCATCCCACCCATCTAGGTCATCACAGAGCACCGAGTTGAGCTCCCTGTGCCGTACAGCAGGTTCCCACTGGCTATCTATTTTACACACGGTAGCGTATATATATCTGTCCTAATCTTCCAATTCATCTCACCCTCATCTTCCCCCGCACCGTGTCCACGCTTCTGTTCTCTACGTCGGTGTCTCCATTCCTGCCCCACAAATAGGTTCATGCGTACCATTTTTCTAGATTCCACGTATACCGTTACTATACGCTATTTGTTTTTCTCTTTCTGACTTACTTCATACAGGACATGGAACTAGCAATATATGATAATATGTAGCAGTATATGATAGTATATAATAAATGAGGAGTTTAAACAATAACACCTTTAGATGGAGGAAATTTCTTGTTAAATTTAATGACCCAAGGAGATTTAACAGAGACAGTAGAACTTAAAAAATGCCACTAGTAGCAGTTGTAATAAGTAAAAGAAGTAGTAGTAGTAACAGCTGCAACACCATCAGCAGTAATAGTGAAACAAATAGTAACTACTATTATTTAAGCCTCCAGTAAGTAGCAGGCCTGAGATATTAGATATATGCCATACACGTGTGTGCGTGTGTGTGTGTGTGTGTGTGTGTGTATGTCTAGAGAGACAGGAAGGGAGAGAAAGAGAGATCTTATTTAATTGTCATAAAATCTATGATATAGAAGCAACCTAAATGTCCATCCACAGATGAATGGATAAAGAAGATGCAGTACATATATACATGCAATATTACTCAGCCATAAAAAAGAATGAAATAATGCCAGTTGCAGCAACATGGATGGATTTAGAGATTATCATACTCAGTGAAGTAAGTCAGACAGAGAAAGACAAATGTCATATGATATCACTTATATGTGGAATCTAAAAAAATGATACAAATGAACTTATTTACAAAACAGAAATAGACTCACAGACACAGAAAACAAACTTACGGTTACCAAATGGGAAAGAGGGGAAGGGATAAATTGGGAATTTGGGATTAATAGATGTACACTACTATATATAAAACAGATAAACAACAAGGACCTACTGTATAGCACAGGGAACTATGTTCAATATCTTGTAATATTGAATACAATATTATTCCATTATTATAATTATTCCATTATTATATTCAATTATTTCATTGTTGAATATAATGGAAAAAATCTGAAAAAGAATATATATATGTGTGTGTGTGTGTGGAACTGAATCACTCACTGTAACGTTGTAAATCAACTATATACTTCAATTTATACAAATAGGTCTATGATACATAGTTACAACTACTATTATTTTCCCCCTTTTGATAATGGGGAAATGGCAGCATGATGAGATTAAGGGTGTTGCCAAAGGTTACACAGCTAGTAAGTAGCAAGACAGAATGTGAATCCCTTTTCATGCAACACCAAAGCCCATGATCTTTCTACTGGATGCTATTGCCTTGACACATGCCAGAGTTTTTGAAACTTGGAGGAAACGGAAAGCTTCTGGCAACTCAGCAAAGGTGATTACGAACGAACCAAAAGCATGCTTGGTAAATACCTCTAGCTGGCTGGAGTGGAGTGTGAGTGTCGGGGAGAAAAGTAAAGCGGGGTAGGACAGGTTGAGGGGGTCATGGGAGATCTCAGCTGTCAGAGGCTGAGGTGGAGACTCTATGCTCTTGGCAACACGGAGCACCTGACCCGTTCAGAGCAGCAGCATAATTTGTTAAGAATCATTTGTTGGGCTGGAATATTGGGAAAGGGTGGAGGTGGGGAGGCCAGCCAGAAGGCTGTTGCAATAACTTTCCTGAGGAGTCCCAGAAAGACTTGGCTTGGTATCCCAACGTGAAGACATGCGTGTATCTGCCCAAGTCATTGTTATCAGCTCCTCCCCAAGACATAAAGTTCTGACCTCCGTCATCAGCATCCTCTAATGCCTTCGGCCCACCCTTGCTCATGACACTTTAGACCACTGATCTTTCAGTCATTCACACTGGCTCCACTCTTTCCCAACTCAAGAGCATCCCGTGTGCTACTTTGGTTACTGGGAAATCCAATGTTCTTCAGAGGACCGACTCTGATCCATCTTACACAACCTTCCAGCCTCCACATCAGCCCACCTTCCTCCTGGGAAATTTCCCTGGTCCTCCTGAATGCCTGGCTGACATCCTTCTGTGTGTCCCCATAATGCCGTGACGTTTTACATTCACCTCACTTATCATCATTTTATTAATTAATTCAATAAGTATGCGGTGACTTGATTCACCTGTCTCACTCCCTCTCTAAACTGAAGCTCCATGATGTCAGGGGTGGGGCCTCTCTTTTTTATGATCATCTCCTTATCCATGCTGAGCACAATACCTGGCCCACGATCAGCACAAATAAATATTTGTTGAATGAATATGGGGGAGGATTCAGGATGTTCAGCCTGAAAGTGTGGGGTGGGATGAAGTGGGTTTTCATGAGGATGAGTAAAAAGAAGAAGGGCGTTGAGGGTTGAAACATAGGCTTTTACTCCACAGCTGGCTATGACCAGCTGCCAGTCTCAGCAACAGGAGGTAGAGACTCAGTGAGTATTTGAATGATACTTTGATTGGCTAAGTGTCACGGTTTCTTTCCCTGAGGGTGTTTTATGCATTACCCCCCGTCTTCTAGTATTAAATTGTCACAGACGTGAGGTCTAAAATCAGTGTAATGTTTTTCCCCTTACACACAATTTAACTGGGTTGCCGTAAGATTCCCACTTTCTTTTTGTAACTTGAGAACTATGTAAGGACATATCTCGTATACATTAATTTCTATCAGTTTTTCCTGGGGAGTGTTATGCTATCTTAAATTAAATCCTCAAATGTTCTTTCCTCAAATATTTATATACTCAAATATTGGGTCTTTGCTTCAGGCATAACAATTGTGTTATGTTTAATCTCTTTTGTTTTCCAGTGCTATTTATTTTTATCTTTAACCCCTTCTAACTCTTTAAAACTGTAAAATCACATACTATTTTATTTCAGGAAAACATTCTTGAATTATATCATTGAATATGTCTTCTTTCTCTTAAAATTTTTTTCTCATTGCTTTAGTCTAGTGTAGGTGTATCATTTATATCCAACATACACCAGTTATGTCAAATCTGCTTTTTTTTTCTGTATTCCATTGCTATTATTTTCTCTTCAATCCCTTGTAACTCTTGCCCTTTGTTAAGTTTAATTTTAATCATTTGTCTCAAGTCTGCCTTGTTGTCCCTAATTATTTGTCAGCAATTCCACCTTGAGTGGCTTTCAAAGGTCTTGGTTTCTATGATGGTTTTGTGTTTCTTTTTCGCAACTTTCCTGAGTTTGGCCGTATCATTTCTCATCTGCTTCTGTTATTTTATCATTTGTTCCTGGAGCCTGCTTTGGTGTCACTTCATAGAGGTCATGGTTGGGTTAATCTCTTGGAACAGTCAGCCAGGTGTATGCAACTGTCACTGCTAGTTTCCCCCGAGATAACCTTCTCACCGGATCACACTGCTTGAGGACAGTCGAGCATGGGATGCAGTTGTCCTGATTTGCCACTTAGGGAATGGGGAGTTTGTAGGATTTAGAAGGAAATAATAAGCACACTGGCAGAGTCAGGTCTGTATTCGTCTCTCTACAACACCATATGTTCTAGAACCTTCCTCAAAAAATCCACCATGGCCCAGTAGCATCAGTATCACCTGAGGGCTGCTAAAAATGCAGAATCTCAGGCCCCACTCCAGACCTGCTGAATCTAAACCTGTATTTTAACAAGATCCCTAAGTGACTTATGTGCACGTTACATTTGTGAAGCGCTGTGAAGACCACCTGAGAAAGGTCTGCTGCCTCAGACATCATCCATTACCGTCCTGGTCTGTTAAAATGCTGGGCTTTACCTATACTCCATGAGGCATGTCTTAAGAAGACAGCTCACAGCTTGAGAGAAAAAGCTCATGACTATCTTGGAAGCTCCAGAGTTGGTTAATATTTTTCAAAATGTGAGTCCTTGTCAGTTAAGATTTACTGCCTATTGGCAGGGAGAATGGCTGTCTGAGAGAACATATGCGTCAGTAATTCAAATTAAGAAGTCCAATTTTTAACACACACACCATACCGAAATCATGGCAGGACCCAAGTTGTAATTATTACAGACTTCAGCTATTAGAGATTCTACTCTGATTCCTGTAGCCAGCAAAAGAGACAGAGGAGAAAAACCACTCTGCTTCTCTTAAGGGGTGGTGCTTCTTCGAGACATGACCAGTGGTTTGTATTATCCCTGCAGGAATCTTTCACTGTGGGCCATATCATATTTTGAAAGGGGATTTACTGGGTCTATGTTAATAAAGATGGAGGCAGGGGTGGAGGGTAGACTCTAAAGTCCACAAACACAACAAATTGTTTCCTGAAGACCCAAATCTATCTAACACCGTACATGTGACTTTGAGGCACTCAGCACTCTTGGGCTGCGATTGGTTGTCAGAGGGGACAGTTGATGAGAACGTAGTCTTCCAGGGCACCATGAGGAATGTGAGTTACATGGAAGGGAGAGTTTGCTCACAGTGCAAGGCAGAAATCAGCGAGGGGATTGTTGGCGAGTGTCTCCCCTTCGGAGGTGTCTTTATCACATAACGGATGGCCACGTGCTACAGAAGGATATTCTCTCTGGAGGCTGAAGAATGCAGTTGATGACCTTCAGAGGCAGTTCCCAGTTTTTCTGGGCTGTAGCTGTGTGACAAAGCCAAAATATTTTGGAAATAAAGAGTGTAAATCTGTGGTTTGATGTTTGCAGCACAAAATTTAAGAGTATCGATTCCACTGACTTCAATGCCGCTTTCACTGGAAATAGAGAAATCTTCCGTGAAAGTAGGGTGCCCAGAGATGTCTTACGGTTCACTGCTTCCAAATCTTCAATCCAGTTTCTCTTTCTTGATTTATGCTGTATGAAGAACCCTGCTATACTATTTCCCCATCTTTGTATCTTCTCACTTTTTAAAATATCTGTACTACTCAGATCAACATAGTTAATCATTTTAACAGACTTGAAGGTGGATACCACAATTATCCTTATTTTACAGATAAGAGAAATGAGGCTCAGAGAAGGCTAAGATACTTTCCTCAGCTTCTAAGAGTCAGAATTTAAACCCAAGCCATCTAACTCCACATTCGGTACTCTTAGCCACTAACTACTTGAAGCCTCTTACGTAACAGTATTAAGAATCAGGCACCATCCTAAGTTTTTACATAAATAAGAATAGAATACACAGAACACAGAAGTTCTAAGGAGGTACAGAGTGGAGCTGGGGTCAACTTGGAGGTGGCCCCAATATGCAGTGGGTGGAGCACACAGTTATTCAGTTCGTTGTCATGGTAACAGTAAAATAGTGCACACATACCAAGCATGTGTACATGTATATATGTGTGCATATACATATATAGCTCATGAGGAAGGCTTTTGCCTGCAAGTAACAGAACACCAGACTCCAGAAGCTTAAACAAATAAGGATTTAGTTTTCTCCTCTTGCATAAAATCTAGTGGTAGGGGGCTTCCCTGGTGGCGCAGTGGTTGACAGTCCACCTGCCGATGCAGGGGACACGGGTTCGTGCCCCGGTCCGAGAAGATCCCACATGCCGCGGAGCAGCTGGGCCCGTGAGCCATGGCCGCTGGGCTGCGCGTCCGGAGCCTGTGCTCTGCAACGGGAGAGGCCACAACAGTGAGAGGCCCGCGTACTGCAAAAAAAAAAAAAAATCTAGTGGTAGGAAGTTTCTGGCATTAGTCTAATACAGTGGTTCTCAACCAGGGATGATTTTGCCCCCCAGGGGGCATTTGCAATGTCTAGATACATTTTGGGTTGTGACAACTGGGAGACACTTTTTTCAATTGAAGTATAATTTATTGATGATTGAAGTGTAAATTGATTTACAATGTCGTGTTAGTTTCAGATGTACGGCAAAGTGATTCATTTATACGTGTATAAACATATATCCTTTTTCAGATGCTTTCCCTTATAGGTTATTCCAAAATATTGAGTATAGTTCCCTGTGCTGTACAGTAGATCCCTGGGAGACACATCTCTGATGGTCACTGTATGCTACTGGCACATCTAGTGGGTAAAGGCCAGAGATGCTGCTCAGTTTTCCACAACAAACAGGACAGCCCCCTACAACACGGAGTAGTGGTCTGGCTCCAAATATCAATAGTGCTGAGGATGCAAAAGCTGGACCCAGTAGTAAATGCTATCAAGGCCCATCTGTCTGCATTTCACTTGGCCTTTGCTTCATGGCCTCAAAGTGGCTGCTGAGTGGCATCCTCATTTGAGACAGGAAGATGGGGGATAGAAGAAAAGGTAGCTGCCATAGCTGTGTCTTTTCTATCTATCAGGAAAAGAAATGCCTTCCCAGAACCCTGAGAAGACTGCCATTTCCATGCGGCTGGCCAGATCTGTGACCCCATAAAGGCTCTGGGATAGACAGTGTCTTACATGGGACAGGGTACATTGTTACCCCACACATCCTAGGGTCTGGTAACAAAGAAGGAGAGTACTGGGCAAACCCCAATTAGTAGGTGCCATATCAGGGTGATATTTTGAGCTGGTATTCCTTATAAATTGCAAACAGTTCTGTTCCATCAACCCTGTAGAGGCCATAAACGTGCAGTGACTGCACCCTCTTCATCGGTGTTAAACCAAGCAGCATCCTGCGTCTGCAAGTGCCTCTATTTAAAGGGCTAGCCCCTTCTCCTACAAGCAAATGTTTTTAAAGCTGCTTTTTCCATCGATAAATCGTCTGAGCAGAGACAGATTGAATTATTTATCTGGACTCTGAAAATCAGTATGGGCTATTCTCAATGCGGCTGTGGTCCAACTTTAGAAAATGTATTTGTGGAACCATAAATAACAGTATTAATCCCAAACTCCTTTCCTTGCTGTGTGATTCATTCATTCAAGAGACATGTAGAGGGCTGTGATTATGAGCGCTTGGCTAAGTATAACACTTCAGACATGGTCGAATTTCCAGAGTACGAGCTCCCCAAGGGAAAGAATCATGTCGTTCTTTTTATTTTTTTTAAATTTTATTTATTTATTTTTGGCTGTGTTGGGTCTTCCTTGCTGCACGCGGGCTTTCTTTAGTTGCGGCGAGCGGGGGCTACTCTTTGTTGCGTTGCGCGGGCTTCTCATTGCGGTGGCTTCTCTTGTGGAGCACAGTCTCTAGGTGCGTGGGCTCAGTAGTTGTGGCACGCGGGCTCTGGAGCGCAGGCTCAGTAGTTGTGGCGCACGGGCTTAGTTGCTCCACGGCATGTGGGATCTTCCCAGAGCAGGGCTCGAACTCGTGTCCCCTGCATTGGCAGGTGGATTCTTAACCATTGCACCACCAGGGAAGTCCCAGAATCTTGTCATTCTTGACCATCATGATATTTGTAGAGCCTAGCTCACTGAATGGCTTGTGAATTTCAGTGTGTTTATTAAAGGCACGTAGTGTTGTCTTCATGGGGAGTATATTCCAGTTAGCAGTGGTAGAGGTTATGGAAACTAAGCAGGCAATTATGGTCTATTGCACAGAAGTGTCAGAGCCTCAAGATGGTCCTTGATCCAGCTTTGGGGGACTCAGGGAAGATTTCCAGAAGGTAAGACTATCTAAGCTGAAAGATGAAGAGGGATAAACAACAGCAGACCTGTGTTGCACCCCCTACGTACCCACTCACCCCAGAGCACCTCTTCCCTTGTCTGTAGGCTATTAGGGGAATATATGCATAATTCTTCTATTAAGAAGATCAACAACTTAATATAAGATGTTTAAGTTTCTTCTAAGTTCTAACAATTTGTAATTTCAGTATTTCTGGCTTGAGCAAACAAGATGTCTTTTCTTCTTGGGGCCTCACCACATACCAGAGACAGAGGGGAAGAGAAAAGTAATACTGGACCCTCCAGGTGCCCTTGGCTGTTTTGCAGAGGCTGCCTCTGGGGGTCGATCGGGGCGTTTCTGGATGCCAGCAAATGTGTTTCCGTTTCGTTTCCTTCCCCCGCTCCCACCTCAGCCTTCGCAGCCTCCACGTTCTGGCACGTGGCTGACCAGGAAGCGGTAGCCTTCTACTCGCTCAACAGCCAAAGGTGGGAGACAACCCAGACTCCTCACACATAACGTCCTCCTGGGGACGCTTCTATGACGTCCTGGGTTGGGCCCGCCCCTCTGATGCTTCCGTGTAGGAAGGAGTCCTAATTCTCTCCAGATTTGGGAGGAACGTGCCCGGGGTGAGGAAGACTCCATTGCCAGGGATGGACTCACTGAGGGAATGACTCATGGCTCAACTCCAGATCTGTCTCATCCGCAAAGGCTTTGTTGGCCGTTAGGTCTAGAGCAGATTGCTTGCTCTCACCACGTCTGTCTACACTGCCATCAGTGCGCTTATGAGAACGTGCCACCCTTACTTTTAAACTGTCCATCGCCTTCTATTACTGGGGGCACCCTTTCTTTCATACATCCATTCGACTGACGTTCATTGAGCCCCTATGATGTGCTTGGTGAACACAATGGTCCACAAGATGAACACAGCCATCCCCGTCCTAATGAGTATCACACGCGGGGAGGGAAGAGAGTCAATGAAATACCCGATTGTGATAGAGTGCAGGAGAGACAGCAGGTGCTTGGGTGACAATGTGTGATGGAGACACCTGCCGAGGCTCCAGAACGTGTAGCAAATCAGGGCGGGCCCCCAAGAAGTAACGGGTAGGCTGAGGACAGAAAAATAACTACACAGACCGTGTCTCATTTGTCTTGTGTCCCTAGAGCCAGGTGGGATGCCTGGAACCAAAAGATGTGTGGTAACGGGAACGAATGAATGGCTTCTACTGCTGTGGTATCTTCCGGGTCCTTCTGCTTCTCTCCATCCCATTGGCTTGCTGCTTGCACCTTCCCTGCTGTCCTCTCCCCTCCCACGGAAGCCTCCGTAGGTTCCCTCACCTCCCCTGGTCTGCTGCGCACACTCCCTACTCTCTGCCCTGACGATGGTCTTAAGTCACAAGTAGGATCGCGGTTTCCCTGCACAAATCCTCCGCGGCTTCCCCTTGGCTCCCCAGTTAGAGTGCAGCTTCCTTCCCTGTTGAGTCCTCTATTTCCATAACATAGGTCTTCACGTGGGTGGCAGGATTTGACACCCTCTTTCTATCTCTTGTGCCTTCGAACCCTCTGTCCTCTTTGCCCAGTACCCTTTCCATCTTTCCTCACCTGCTGGGCACCCTGGGGTGCTTGCAGAGCCCTACGTAGAACTCCATATTGCTGATGCTTTGCCCGGCTCACCTAGGTAGGCTCACTTACCATTGTCTCACGAACGTTGATGAGCCTCGCTTCCCCGGTGGCCTGTGGGAGGCTTCCTCGAGAATGGGGGTGTTATTTTATTAATCTCTGTTTCCCTAGCACTGTGTCCGAAGTACAGTAGGGGCTCAAAAAAAAAAAAAAAGTTTCTAAAAGGACCAGGACATTTTCACAACCTTCTAGAAATGTTCACTGTAAGACACAAAATAAATAGGTTTTTTTTTTCTAAAAAGGATAGCTACCATTACAGGCAAATCTTACAGTTGTTTTTTAAATATTTTTTTATGAGCAGCAGCAGAACGACTGCATTTGGCTCTCATTTATACTGTAAATGCTTTACTTCAAAATGAATCATCAGCTTAGCAATGTCGGTGCCAGGGTCTCTTGCCTAGAGAAGAACTTCCAGGGACCTTTGAGGAACACCAAGACACATGGACACATTTTAAGAGCAGCTTATAGACCTTCTTTTCCAGAAAAGCATCTGGAGTAGACAGCTCTTGCCAAAGGCTTTATTCTCCAACCATCTGCTGGAAATATGAAGTGGGAACAAATCAGATTTTCTTTTTGAGAAGAGGGCTGTATGCCAATGGAAATAAGGGAGCCCCCTCCACCCTCGCTGGAGGAGTTTGACTCCACAGCCCCAGAACAAAGATCACCTGCAAGCCCTCCAATGAATTGGGGTGTTTTCTTAGTTGGTCATCAAGAAACGAAAAGTACGTATAGCACTGTGCTTAGTATCACTGTGATCACTTTACAAAGTTGATTTATCGTTGCCACTTGTACCTTCCATGGCAGAGCTGAGCCAAAGCTCTAATGAACTTAAACTTTACAGTAGCTACAGGATATTAAGCAGTGTCATCTCAGAAGACACCACCCCATTCATCAAGTTAATTCCTTCTGGGATTCCATGAACACTATGTTCTGGGGTTAGCGGATCTTTTGAAGCCTGGGGTGACTCAACAAAAATATCTTTGATAATGTATGTAATTGACCAGGCACGACACATTATTTGCCCAAAGTTCCCAACAAGGCAGCGAAGAAGCTGTTGCTTTGTTTCTGATTTCAAACCCACTCTGGCCTCATCAAAATGTTATTTGTAAACAGGATTGCTGCCTATTTCAAACTGTGATTCAAAGGGTTTTCAAAACACCTTTCAGTGAAATTGGAAAGAAAGAAATGAGGCATATTTGATGTTAAGGAGTAAAAATTTTACCTTACTGTCTTGTCTCCCCTCCCAGAGACACAAACACTTCAAGAGAATTTTGAACACTGGAGTGATCATTTCCATCCAACTCCAAGCATTCACCCAGTCCAATTCTGCTGGCCATAATGTTAATAATACATCTTTTAAAAGTTGCAAGCATGAATTATTTGCAGCACAAGTTTGATGGTGATAGCATGCATCATACATTAGTTCTTGAAGCTGAATTATGCAGGGCTTATGCAGCGTGGGTCGATAGAATTTGGATTTCTCCGAATCTTTTTCCCTTTGCTCTCTCACCAAGAACACAGTCCTTCTGAGAGGTGAGTTCCTCGGTGTCAGCAGGCGAGCTCAGTTACCTCGCTGGATGCACAGGAAACAGGGATGCCTCCGCATTTCAGGATTATGCCCTCTGCATCTAGACAACAGTTAGTAAGTAATTGATGAGAATTTGTCTTGCAGGCACATTGCTAGAACGGGCGCTCCACTTGCTGCATGGGCAGGAAAAGTGCAAGTGGAAAAGAGAACGTGAGATAGCAAACCAAAGCACATCGAAAGCGGACCAGGGTACTAAAGGGGAGCGGGTTTACCTTGTAAGGCACGTCTGGAGCTCCCCCACAAATGACCGGGTCTTTCAAGCCCCTTGCCTTTCACCTTTTCTTTTCTCCCCTCTCGCTTCATCTCTGCATCATTCTCCCAGTTTTTCGTTAGATGTTTTCCAGTGCTAAATGCTTAGCATAATGCCTGCTAAACAGTAAGCACTCAGAAAATTCCTGTTGAATGACCCGAATATGTGTGTGGCATGATACCATGTGTGTCCCCACTTCTGCGTGTGCTGATCCTGCCCACCTGTCCCCAGAGAGGACTGGATTGGTTCAGTCAGGCAGTGTTGTCTCATCTGGCCAGAGCTCTCACAGCAGGCTACCCCACAGGCCACCTTTGGGTGTGGGACCCTTTCTTTGCTTATCTAATCATCTCTGGCCTGATGGGTGAGGATCATTCATCAAATGACAACTTCTGTGTAAGGACTGACCTTGGGTGATGATGTACAGGCACAGCAAGCGTTCAGGTGTTCTGAACACCTCATCCGTACGGCAGTAAATATGTCCTAATCAACTGTTTTGTGCTCAGCAGCATGCTAGATTGTACAGATATCGATAGATTAGAATGGGTGGCTGAAAGATGTCTCCCAGGCAAGAAGAAGGATTAGAAAGGAACACAGGGAGACTTTTGGGGGTGATGGATAGCGTCTTGATTGTGGTCGAGGTTTCAGAGTTGTACACAAATGTCAAAACATCGAATTGTGCACTATAAATATATGCAGTTTATTGTATACCAATTATATCTTGATAAAGCTATTAAAATATAGTAAAAAGATGTCCTCCAAAATGATGAGGCCGTTGTTTCCAAGGCTTGGCCATTTGTTGGCATCTCTAGTTGGGACAAGTGTTTCTACACCTCTCGCACTCCACAGTGTTTGTCTGACCATTAGAGGAGAAAGATCTTGGTCTGAAGTAATTATAACTGGCTCGGAAGGATAGCGTAAATCAAACAGATGCTATTTGATTTAATGGAGAACAATGTGAAACTCCTTTGTGACTCAAAAGCTAATGACACAAATATGGGATTAGGAAGAAACAGCTTCCCAGAAAAATATGTGAAAAAGATGGAGCAAATATAACAGTGCGCAGCAAATTTACCAGTGCACTGGGATTGCCAAAAAGTAAAAGAGTAACATTTTACGATGCATTATCTAGAAGAAGGAAGGAGATCATTTTGTTCTCCTTCTGAGTTCTTTACTTAGCTGGAATATTGCATTTGTTTCCAGTGGATCACAATTTCATAGGGACATTTGGGTGAGATTTTTAGAGGACACAAACCAGGATGGTAAAAAGATTTAAGATGATGTAGCATGAGGAACAGCAGAAGGAGCTAAGAATGTCTAACCCAGAGTACCTTCAATGATTTGCCAACTATGGGGGAATAAAACTTGGCAAGTTCCAGGCATTCTGCAAAACATACATCACATGCTAAGCTTAAATCTTTAAGTCTGCAGAGAGGTCATGTGGGCTTGCCAGGGTCACCAAATTTTTCGAGTCTCCACCTTCTAGGGACATGGTAGAACTGCACTTTAAAATTGGGCATAGCCGTGTTATGTTCTTTGGCCAGTGACGTGTGGGTGCAAATGATACACATAAGTTCTGGGGGAAGCACATATCAATATAAGATCCATCAGCAGGATCACTGGGTGAAGACAGCATAGGTCAGACCCTGCCCCTAGCCAGAGCCACAGTGAACATGAGCAAGAATGGAAACTTAGTTATTTAAAGCTAGTGAGATTTTTGGAGCTGTTTGTTACTGCAACAAGACAAAGTACACCCTGACTGATACAGATCGTCGTTAGTATCTTCCCATTTCAAATGAGGAAATAATTTGCCTAATATCCTACATCCAGTCAGTGATGGAGCTGTGATGCGAATTCTGATGAGGCTGCCTCCAAGTCACATGCACTTCATCACCCTGATACCCAGAGGAGTTCAATCTAACGTGTAATGTTTGAGCAGAAGGAAGAGTCAAACTGAAACTTAGAAGAGACCTTATTTTCGGCTCAGCATAAGAGATCACAACCACAGTTATCTGACAACAGAAGGGGCTGTTTGGGAGGTTTTTAATCTCCCCATCTCTGAAAGTGTTGAAGCAGAAGCTTATCAACTGCCTTTCTAGGATGTGGTGGTGAAAATTCAAGCACTGAGAAGACGTTTGAGCTAGAAGACTTGTTATTTTCCTTCCAGCCCTAAGATCCTAGGAGACTGTACCTTTTAAGAGGTAGATATGCCCAGAGGGCATTTCATAAACACGAGCTGACTGTAATAAAACATTCTCAGCCAGAGAGGGGAAAAGCTAGCTCCTTTTCAGCATCCAGGTAACTGGTAACTTAAATCGGCGCTGATAGCCCATACACCCTACGGAAGTTGAGAGGACCTAGCTGAGTCCTCAAATGTTAATTGCAGGAAATTTGTCTGCTAGAAGTGCTAATGCTGCCTAGAGCCTGGGGTCAATCTTTATTCTCTAAGATCCCCCCCATAGCAGAATGCATTTTTATCTTTCTGTTTTGTCCATGACCGCACCCCACCCCCATCCCTACCCCAAACCCAGGCTAATAAACGCTGGTGTTTTGTTGTGACCAGAGATTCTCTCTGCATTTTAAATTCCACCTTCCTTTAGTGAGATACTAAGACCCAAGCTCCCCTGAGCCTGAGCATCTCAGCCACATAAATCATAGAGCAAGGAGATTTTTATGCAAAATAAAGCACTTTCCATGCTTTTCCCCTTGCAATGATTACATGATTTTCCCCTGAAACTGAACAATATATGTTTCATAAATAGATCCCTCTCTCTGTAAGCAAACCTTGGAAATGGATTATTTGTTGGGTTTGCATTTTGTTTTTCAGTGTTGCAGCTACCAGAAGCCACTTCTCACAGGCCCACGGCAAGGGGGTTGGGGGATGGAAGGGCTGAGAGTCACACAGACCGTCCTTTTCACTGCTGGGACTCACTGTCTCCCAGTGGCGCATTGCTTCTTAGAACTTAGATCACGAGATGCTCAGAAAGCCTTGAAAAGAGTCAATTCCTAATCCCAGAGGGGTGGTTCTCAAATTACCAGTGAAGGAGGAAAAAAAAAAAAAAAGAACAGTAGAAAAAAAAAAAAAAGATGTGTTTTAACATGTGAAATTCATAGCCTTTCTAAGCAGATATTTATTTTTAGTAACCTCATGTCACTTCTGAAAAAAACAGAGAAAGTTCAATATTTGAGAGAAGTTACCATTCTCTGCTGAAGGTACCAAACAGTGGGAAGTTAGCGGCATTCTTTACGGGGTGATGCCACATTAGATACACAGTCAACTGGAAAAAAAAAAGAAAAAAGACACCAGCAATCCCTTTGAAAGAAAGGGCACGCTTAATACCAAGGTTGTGAGTACTCCATACTGAAATACTTCCGAAAGGTATTTATTCCCCATGTCACAGAGAACCCCTGCAGTTCAGAACGCCACCCACCATAGAGATGGGGCTGGAGTTGGGGTCCCCTGGCTCTAACTTGTCATGTCCACTGGCCACGTGAGAGCCAGGGCTCCCTGCCCAGCTTGTCTAAAGAGACCAAGTCATTTGATTCCCAGGACAAAGGGGCCTCATCAGAGTGGACACAGCCCAGCGGGGAAATCCTGACATCACACAAAACAGAGACAACCTCATTATTCTGGAATGTGGGGATGGGGAGGTAAAGGGAGAGCAGAGTTGAAATGTGCCTTTGTACTTTACCTAAATCTGAACGAGGCCCATGAGTTTTCACGCATCGCTGAGACTACAGTAAATAATTTCCGCACCCTGCGGCATTTGATGTGAACGATGGATTTGTCCACTTCAAATTAGCCTCCAGTCTCTTAGGGAGGAAATATAGCCTAGTGGCTTCAGAACGGGGGCTGTGGTGTCAGCCTGTCTAAGCTTGGATTTTCCTTCTCCTACTTGTTACCTGTAAGATACTTTGTACAAGTACTTCTCTGAACCTCCGTTAACTCATCTGTGAAATGGGACCAGAACAAACTGTTGTCAAGGTTTGTACAGTTTCTGGCACAGGGCAAGTAATGTTATACTCATTGTGATCACACTACCATCATCATCATAAGGAAAGATTTCCTAAATATTTCAGCTGGACACCCTCTGTTACTGTAGTGACATTTCCATGAAAATCCATGCTCATTTCAAAAGTGCGAAGATCCCAGACATTGTGATAAAAAATGTCTGGTGTTCAAAGCCCGAGTTCTGTACATTCGAATGCACGTGTGTGTGCGTGTGTGTGTGTGTGTGTGCATACATGCATATGCTCGCTTGTGTGTTGAAACTGCCTTGTGTCTCAGTTTTTACATTAACAAAATATTCGTTACAATGCCTAGGATCAGGTAGGGTGTAAAATAAACGCGGCCACCTACGTAAAGGTGAGTCCCATCCCTGACACACAGAGTGGTCCACGTGGCAGTGCCAAGCTTTTCCATGAATTCAGATCCCTGCCCTGTGTCTTGACAAGCCTTAGAAATTGTGCGGAGCGATTCCAGGGCAGCATAATGCCCCCTGGCTGTTCCCCATGAGGGGTCCCTTGGAACAGGGACCTAACCTCAATATCTATTGTCTCCAACACCGAACTCTTCATCTGATACTGCAGTCACCTCTGACCGTGGCATCTAGGCCTCTCTCCCCTCACCTCCTGGACCACAAGCTCATAGAAGCAGCTAAATGGTCTGCCTCTTTCTCACACTCAGCATACAGAACACAAGCAATGTGTATGCCCCGGAATCATTCATTAGGTGCTTTTTGAGTGAGTGAATAATACAACATCACCTTCTCCTACCATTTAACACGGCAAGACGTATTACATTCGCTGATTTAATATCATGTCTTTCCAGGCAGCATCTATATGCTGGTTTTACTTGGTGCTGTGTCCCCAGGCTGAACACAGTTCCTGGCACACGCTAGATGCTTAATAAATGTCTGTTTTGTGAATGAAGGAAGGAAGGAAAAAATGAGTACGCCATGGAGCAGCTCAATGAATATTTGATGTTTCAGGCTAAATAAAACATTTCCCATCTGATGACTTGGGTAAACTGGGGTATATGTATCAGCTCATTAAGTCCATGGCAAAGAATCAGTCATTAAACTTGTCTCTTCATAAAATATGATTTGGGGGCTGTAATAAACCCAGAATGATGCAGGCATGAATTAAAACTTTAGTGGAGGCTTTCCGAAATAATTCCATTCATCTAAATACATTCCATCCTGATTTTAAGGGCCTTTTCTGTAAAGTCTGTTTTCTTCACTCCCTATCCCCACACCTCACCCCTCCTCAGGGACAGACCTGTCAATGCCAGCATCCCTTTTCTGTAATTTTCTTTTCAAAAAAAAAAAAAAAGCATCACATGGCACGTAATTCACTTCATAGACACAATCCAGGCTCTATTTTATAAAGGGGAGAAAGCACAAGGGGCTCACAGAATAAACGTCGGGACATGACCAAATGTTAGCGAGGACCTCTCGTCTCGTCTGATGATGGTGAGAATATAAAATGGTAAAGTTACTTTGGAAATCTGTTTGCAGTGTCTACTAAAATTAAGCACACACTGACCCTGTCACCCATGAATTCTATCCCTGGGAATATCACCCACTAAAAAATGGGTGCGTATGTCCAAAAAAGACACACAAGAATGTTTCTAGATGATTTATTCATCTTAGTCAAGAGATAGATGTACGTTCTCCGTCCAGTGGAATATGATAGAGCAGTTAAAGAGAACAAACTACTGCTACAACAGTACTGCCCGTTTCCACTTAGTCTGGAAGAAACTCACAGATATTCTCTTGAGTGAAAGAACCTAGAGACAAAAGAGTACCTACTGTGTAAATCCATTGGCAGAAAGTTAAAAAAAACAAGCAAAATTAATCAATGATGATAGCAGTATGAATAGTGGATGGGGAGGAAGGAGGCTAAACTGAGAAGGGGAACAGGACGGCCTCCTGGAGAGCTGGAAACACTTTATATTCCTGATCTCAGTGGTGGGCACATAGGTTACCTGCATGGTTAAATCAGACACTTAAGATTTCATGCTCTGCTGCAGCTATATTGTTTCTCATTTAAAAAACTTAATTGCGGCAAACGTCAGGGTTCTCTAACTGTACCAACATCTCTAGACCGTCTTTATTCATTGGTACACTCTTCTTGTTACTTCTTTTTAGATATCAGTGACTGGCTTTGACTAGATCTCCCAGGTATTATTTTAATAGTTCCGTTGCTCTGATGGCTGTAACGTGGACCTCTCAGGTCCGAGGACAGTCACTCTAGAGCAGTGATAGCTTGAACTCAGGAACCATGTGACTCAGCTTCACGTTCTGGCTTGGCTGTGGGCCTTGAGCGCGTTATCATCACCTTCTTGAGTCTCAGTCTGTTTATCTAGGAATTGGAAACAGTATCTGTATTCATAGGGATTGGCGGATATATGGGAAAGTGGCTAGCTTGGCACAGAGTAAAGTGCGACTGATCATTGTATTAGAAGTAGTGGTTGTAGTAGCGTGGAGAGTAATTGCAGAGGTACTAACGGGATAACTACAGTCACACTGGCCCGGGTACGCTGTAGCCTCGCTTGCTGCGTGTTGAGTGGAAGGCATCACAGGGAGGGGTGTGTGAGCGCCCTAAGTGGTAATAATACTACTGTGGCCGTATCACGTCAGAATGGAAACCTCTGAGCTCAGCTTGGAAAAAGGAGAACCCAGCCTGCCAGACATTTACTCCTGGATCTGGAACACCCCATGCTTAGGGCATGACATTTAGCCATGTTCCTGGTGGCACCCGAGCCCAAAGTAAAGCCAGATGTCCTGTGCCCCAGTCTGAACTGCAGGCTGTGGTTCCGTGGGCAGATGGCTCCCAGAATTCTCCATAATGATCCCCTCAGTGGCCTGCCGTGGGGCAGTTGTGTGATGACTGTGTAAAAAAGGAAACCAGAGGTTAAACCTTGGTGGAATCCATGTCTGGTTAGATCATTTACGTTCATAATTACTTTCCGTCACCGCACTGGAGCATGTCTGGTTGTTCATAATGGGAAAAGTGATTTGCTGTGGCGTCCACACGGAGAAGGCGGTGTGACTCACGGGTTCAGGCCCAGCTCAGGGAATGCAGTGTGGCCGAGTCCCTGCTTGGGCTGATTCAGTTGGTGATGTTGCCACTCTTCCTGCCAAGGTCTCCAACACTCAGAGACAAGAAAGACCATGAACTCAATCAGGACATAAAAGATAGGTTGGTATTTTTCCCAGCAAGTCTTTTCATTGTCAACAATGATGGAAGCTGTCATTGGAGTAGCGCCCACTGCATGCCGAGCACTTTATGTGTCGTGTGTCACTCTGACCTCACTCCTACTTCGTCTGTCTAGGTACAATCATCTTTATTTTAAGGATGATGAAATGGAGGGTTATAGGAATGAAGTCAAGCTTGTAAGTGACAGAGCCAGAAATCAAATTCTTTCATGTCTTCCTGGGCTTTCCCAATGGAACCTGGCAGACTGTTCGAGAGTCTGGCTTTGCATTGGCTATGACCAACCTCTATACTCAGAATCTCCTCAAGAATGATCACCGTGCTCTCCTCAAAGGACCAGTGTCTGGATCAGGCTAGTCATCCCCCCAGTTCTGTCTGCCAGCTACCAATCCCCAACCCAAATACCACATCCATTTGGGAAGGATTGGAAGTTTAAGGTAAACCCTTGGTTTCTGCAAGGGAGTTGACCACATCAAGAGCAATCCTCAAGGAAACGTGGAGTCAGAATAACTCAGCTTTTTTCAGGTTAAATCTCACACATACTTTTATTCCTAGAAGATTCCAAGAAGAAAAGAAGAGATGGGAAACCTCATATTGGCTCCATGAAAATTCATGTACACATCCCAAGTGCCGTATTGGTTGGAGATTGATGATAGAGGCCAATAAATGAAAGTAGCTATTCTTGGCTCTCATGCTTAGCGCATAGGGTGTGTTCAATGAACGACAGTAATTGTTCTTATTGTCATTCTGTCAAAGAAGGGTATTTGCTTTCATCTCCTGGAGATGAGCTGAGAGACTTCCTACAAGGATTCAGCTTCTAAACAAGACTCAAACCCCCAAGAGAGTCGCACATGCCACTGTTTTGCACAAAGGGGAGTTTCCACCATTGCCCATGGGCTGCTGGTTCTCTTGGACCAAGCTGTGCTCACTTCGCCCATGGAATCTTGGGAGTAGTGTGTCTTCCAGTCACAGGACAGAATCAAGCTCTGGATAATAGTATAGAATACCAGAAAAAAGAGACCAGAGCACAAGCATTTGCAGAGGAGCAACTCACACCTCTCTTGCGATGGAGTTTATTTCTGCCTGCCCATCTGGGGCTGCCAGGAGCCACTGTGCCTAGCCGATGCAGGGGTGTTCTCCACCAGACCATCTCCAGGTGAGTCAGAAGTGCACTGACACAATTTGTTTGTATAAGGTGCCGTGGTTGCCTGCAGTTGCGGCGACTGTACCTCGGGAGACACTTGGAGCAGAACAAATGGCAAGTTTGGGCGTGTTGCAGTCACATCTCCAGATTCACATCTGCTTAGAATATTTTTAGCTCAACACATTTCTTGTCACTGAAGCTGAGCGGGAGCTGTCACAAACAATTCGAGATAGGACCCGGCTGGACTCTGTTTCCAATTTTCCAGCAGCCAAAGGCCCACACTTCAGGACTAATCTGGATGATTCTGGAAAAGATGAAGTCGTTGCACATTTCATCACTGGGAAGGCCTGCCATGTCTTGTAAGTCCTTTGATATTTACATAGATCAGGCTTTGAAAATAATGAACTCCCAGGAAATATGCAGTGGACACGCCTCCCTAAGTCACAGAGAAGAAAATGCTTAATGTTAGGGAAAGAACAGAGGTCATGGTTTTCAAAGCGCACTCTGTTGGGAGCTGAAATCTGCATCACTTCCAGGAAAAGAGGGGTCTGTTATCAAATAACGCATACATGTTAGAGCCCCACCTTAGAGGTCCCCAAAGTGCATCAGCAAACAAAAAGTTCTAAAGTCCAGCAGTCATGAAACCTTGGTCTCACGATTTTCCGAAGGTTTTGCTCATGGAAAGTTTTTTTCTCAAGGAGCACCTATTAACCTGCAGTGACTTCGAGGGGACAATCGGCCAATGCAACAGCTTCCATTGTTGCAGAAACCTAGGAAACACATTCCCTCTCAGTTTGCGAGTCCTCAGAGATGTCTCCCAAGCAGCAGTCCTACTGAATAGATTCTAGTTGGCAAGAATTATTTCACACTGGTCAGATTTTCAGGAAAGGAGCTAAGAGGCTGCAGTAGTATCACCTTCAAAAATACAAGACGTTTTGGACATTTTGTCATTGCCATTTGTCTCAGTCCAAGTAGCACGCTGTAACAAAAACACCACCACCTGGGTGGCTTAAACAACAAACAGTTACTTCTCACAGTTTTGGAGGCTGGGAAGTCCAGGATCAAGGCTCTAGAAGATTTAGTGGCTGGTGAGGAACTCGCTTGCTAGTTCATAGACGGCCCTCTTTTCACTGTGTCCTCACATGGTGGAAGGGGCGAGAGAGCTCTCTAGGGTCTCTTTTCCTTCCTTCTTTCCTTCCTTCCTTCCTCCCTCCCTCCCTTTCTTCCTTCCTTCTTTTCTTTCTTTTTATTGAACTATAGTTGATTTACAATGTCATGTTAGTTTCAGGTATACAGCCAAGTGATACAGTTATATATTTATATATATATATATATATATATATTCTTGTTCATATTCTTTTCCATTATATAGGTTATTTCAAGATACTGAATGCAGTTCCCTGTGCTATACTTTAGGTTCTCATTGTTTATCTATTTTACATATAGTAGTTTGTATCTGCTAATCCCAAACTCCTAATTTATCCCTGCTCCACCACCTTTCCCCTTTGGTAACCATAAGTTTGTTTTCTGTGTCTGTGAGTCCGTTTCTGTTTTGTAAATAAGTTCATTTGTATCATATTTTACATTCCGTATATAAGTGGTATCATATGATATCTATCTTTCTCTGTCTGACTTACTTCACATAGTATGACAATCTCTAGGTCCACCCATGTTGCTGCAAATGGCATTATTTCATTCTTTTTATGGCTGAGTAATATTCCGTTGTATATATGTACCACATCTTTATCCACTCCTCTGTCGATGGACATTTAGGTTGCTTCCATGTCTTGGCTATTGTAAATAGTGCTGCTACAAACGTTGGGTGCATGTATCTTTTCGAATTAAGAGTTTTCAGATACATGCCCCAGAGTGGGATTGCTGGGTCATATGGCAACTCTATTTTTAGTTTTTTAAGGAACTTCCATCCTGTTTTCCACACTGGCTGCAGCAATTTCCATTCCCATCAACAATGTAGGAGGATTCTCTGGGGTCTCTCTTATAAGGGCAATAATCCCATTCATGGAGTCTCCACCCAAATGACCTAGTCACTTCCCAAAGGCCCTGCCTCCTAATACTGTCACAGTGGGGACTGGTTTCACATAGGAATTTTAGGGGGACATCCACATTCAGTCTATAACATCATCCAAGTTAATATCTCTGAAACTAAATCAAAACTCTAGGTTGGAGGCCAACCATGACCTTAATAAAGTCCTAAGCAGGACCTGGGTTACTGACCTGGATTCTGGAGTCATTAGAATGAAGTCTAAATCCTTTATAACAAAGGTGTGACCTCAGGCAACTTTCTGAGCTTCCTACAGCCTCAGGATCTTGATCTTTAAAATGAGGACAATAATGACAGTAGCATCTGCCTGTGTGGATCTCGTGAGGATAAAATGAGACCTACAGCTGTAAACACTGGGCCTGTTAGAAGCAGTGGATAAATGCTGGATGTTAGAGCTATTTGCTGTTTCTTTTCCTTATTCTCTAGTCTTCCCATAGTGATGAGGGCTGAAACACATTAAATAATGAAACAACGATTTTATTCCAGGGCAGTGAGGGAGGAGGGACCCCAGGACGTAGAGTTGGTGGTGGCAGCCCTAGAAAAGAAAGGAAAGCAGGCCAAGGGGTGGGACTTGTGCTGGTTGGAGAGGGAAGCCGGAAGCAGCCTTGAGGCCTAACAGCCACGTAAGAAAGGAAAGGACGTGATTGCCGCCAAAGCAAACTTGTCAGACACTGCCACAAAATGCCACTGGGATGAATGCTATGAAATGCTGGGCATACCTTCAGGGAAAGGTAGAAACAGCTCCACACTTCGGTTGCTTCATTTTTCTCTTGCAATTCTAGTTTAGAGGTTTTTTCTTTCAATAAAACTTTGCTACCATCTGGGCCTACAAGTTTTGCAAGGATACACAGGTCTCTCCTTTATGTATATTACGTGGGAGCTTGGTCTGCAAGCCTGAAAAAGTGGGTACTTACCACCTGCTCAGAATCTGTGCAGGCATGTGTGGATGCGGCACCAGACGGGACAAAGTCAGAGCTTGACTTGCGTGTTAGTTTTGCCTTGACAAATGACCCCAAACTGGTGCCTTAAAACAAGAGCTAAAATCAGCCTGTTGGCAGGCCATGCTCTGTCTGAGGCTCTAGGGGAGAACCCTCCCCTGCCTCTTCCAACCTCTAGGGCTAGTGGCTTCTAGGGCGATGAGGTGGTCCCTGTGCTAAGTGTCTCCACATATTAGCTCATGGAATCCTCATGAGGATGAGTGGGGTGGGGTTAGTGCTATTGGAAGCCCTGCTTTGCAGGTGGGAAGCAAAGGTTCAAGGATGCCGTGGCACTTGGCCACATTCATGGAACTAATTAGCGGTAGCATTAGCTCTTGAGTGCAGGTCCAGGTGCTTCTGACACCCGTGCTCTGAAACTTTGGACAGGGTCACAGCCATGCACCACGATTCTTTGGGCCCTGTAGCTGCTCATGCAGAGACCAACATTCAGTCAACTTCCAGTTAACTGAATAAAACAAGCCAGGTTGTCCTTACCTCCACAGCATTTTCTTTACACTGCTCAGAAGCCCTCTTGCTTTTTTATTTTCCCCATACCACCTCCAACAAATATTCCTCCTACCTTCCCGTTAGACCTGACCCAAAATTTACATTTTCCAGAACATTCTTTAACTGGGGATGAGCCCTTGGAAGTCTGTAAGAGCAGCGCTATGGCCAAAAAAGAAAAAAGCAGGCAAACAAAGTTTGAAAACTAGCCCCACAATCTGTCTGGCCCTGCTGGCCACAGGCCCTTCTTCCCTGGGTTCTTTCCCTCAGCCTCTGCTTTCTTCTTCCCTGCAGAAATCTCAGAATCCAAAGAAATTCATGCTTACTCAGTTGGCGTCTTTCCTATTAGTAGGATATTGACCTTCTCTATATTTAAGACGATCCCAGGACAATGTAAACATCCCCTCCCTCCCCTCCCCATCCCACTCTTATCCTGCCTGGCCCTTCCCCAGACCTTACAAGAAGCAGGAGCCAGGGGTGCATTTGCTGCTTCTGGCCCAGGAATAGAGCTCGGGCCCAGGTCTCGGAGCTGCTGCAAGAGGCTGGTACCACATTCATTTCTGGGCCTAAATGCACACCAGTGGCCGGAAAGCGGTTCTTCTTGCAAGTGCCACGTATTGCCTTGTCTCTGGAAGGGACTTTCTGCTTTATTTTTAGTTGAAAAATGACTTGTGCGCCCACCCTTTCACCACCCCCTGAGGCATTCATGCTCCTCGGCCATCAGGAGTCGGTAGACTGTCCACTCTATGTACACAGTGTCCTGGACGCTCTGGACTAAGTAGAAAGATCTAATGGAGAAAGAGAGGCCTGTAGAGAAAGTCAGAAAGCGGTCACTATACTTGTCCTTCTATCCAGTCTCACCGCTTTCCCAGGCTGTGCGCACTGACAGAACAGGAGCTGGGTGGGTAGGTGGGTTAGCCTGGGAAAGATTTCATGGATATCAGTTATCTTTTGAAATTTGCTTAGAAAATGAAATGGGGGAAAGAAAGCAGATAAAAGTAGCTAAGCCTTCTTAACAGCCCTTGGCCTGAGCACTCTCGGCCATTTTGTAGATTGAAGCCCAATGGGCCCTACACAGGTGTGACTGGAACTCTCTCTACTCTAGAGAAGAATTCATTTAGGGAACTGACAGTACTGCCAGGGACAGAGTCACTGATTCATAATCTTTCCACTGATGTCCCGATGCATTAGTTCAAAATATTTATTGAGCATCTACTGTGTGGTATACCATATGCTAGGCCTTGAGGCCATCATATAGGTCAGGGATCTACGCGCATTTTCTGTAAAGTCCAGAGAGTAAACGTTTTAGGCTTTGTGGGCCATGAGGTCTCTGTTGCATCTACTCAACTCTGCCATTGTCCTGGGAAAACAGCCATCGGTTGTTCATGAACAACTGGCAGAGACTGTCTTCTGATGAAGCTTTACTTATAAATACTCATCACGAACCAGATCCGGCCATGGACCATAATTTGCGGTCCCTGAAATAGATGAGCAACATAGAGCTCATATTAATTGGAGAAGACTGTATTTTCTTATTTTTTTGTTGGGTGCCAAAGTGGGATAAACAGGGACAAGAGGGAGTCAGGAAGCGGGGGGGAGAACTGACAGTTTCCCAAAAGAGGAAACACTTTAGCTGGGTCTTGAAGAATGACTTATAGTTCATCAGTTTAAGGGGAGAACAACATTTCAGACACAAAGAACACCGTCTATAAGGGTCCAAATGTGTGAAAGAGCGTGACCTGTTCTGGGAGTGGGCCGAAGCTCTTGGTGCACTTGGAAAAATGGTAGAAAGGAAAGGGGTAAAGCAAACACATTTCTATCACGAGGCTGATACAGTCTTGCTTTTGCCTATTGCATCAAAAATGATAGAACCGTCCCAAATCCAGGAGCAGAGACCTGTGACTTCAACTACCAGGGCAACAGTCCCAATTTGGACCATAATTTCACTCTATTGTATTCCAGGTATTGAACTAAGACATTAATCCATTTTAAAATTTAATCCATTCAAGAACACTGTGAAGATGGTAGTGAGATCCATTTTACAAATAAGGAAATGAAACCATACTGATGATGCAGTTTGTGAAAATTCACATAAGGCTTCCTTGGCAGAAGTGGGATTTGAACCCGGGTCTGAGTGACTTCAAAGTTCATGCCCTTAAGCAGGAGCTCAACTGTTCTCAAACTTAAATATGCATAATAAAAACTTGGTGGAGAGAGGTTCATTAAATGCAAATTCCTAGACCTGCCCCCTGAGGGTTTTGAATCCCTCATGGAGGAGGGCCTGGGTATTTGCATTTTTAGCAGACACCCCCAAGTGACCTTGATGTAGGTGGTTCTTGGGGACTACACTCTGGCCAGTAAGTTACACTGCATCCTAAGCTCACATCCAAAGTAGGGTGACCAGCTGTCTCGGTCTTTACCCAGAAAGTCCCTCAGCCTAGGGAACCCGGGACAGCTGGTCACCCTACAAGTCTCACTCAGGTCCCCACATAGCATTCCCAACACAGTGCCTGGCAGGTGGTAGATCCTTGAAAAATACTTGTGGAACGAATGAATGAGTGAACACAGCTCTCAGTGGAAGCCCTGGGTTGATTGGCAGGGCTTCCCTGCAGCAAGAGATCTGCGGGCGTCTTCAAGGCCTAACTCATAGGGACAGCTTCTCCCACTCCCCTGCGGAGTTAGTCACAGCCCCGGAAAAAGTGATGCCTCATCGTGTTCCCATTTGCGCTGACGTGTTCAGGCACCGCTTGTCCTTAATGCAAGAAGAAAGGAGAAGGAGACAGGAGTAAATCTCTTCTGTCATGATTACTCTTTCCGCCTTTCCGCTGCCCTTTCCCCAAACTGTCAACCCTCCCCTCCCCTTCCACAGAGAGAGTGGTGGGGATTCCAAGTGGGACCCTGATACGGGGAGACTTTGCCTGGGATCCCTTGGTGACGCTCTTTGGCAAGTCAGTGACCCTCTTAGGACCTGAGAAACGGTACTGTCAAGCTGGGTGGGGCAGGGGTTGAACCCCTTTCCTGTGTGTCTCACAAGGCTGGCTTGCATGTGGACAGGACTATGTACAACAAGCACAGCTCAGATAATAACGTGCAGAGTTATCACAAATGCCCATCCATTTATCATTTACCTACTCAGTGGGTGTCTTGAAGTGCCGGTGAAGACCCAAGTAGGGCCCCAGGATTTTGGAATCTCACTAGTTCAGAACTTTCGGTCTCTGGGGGAGAAAGGCAGGTAACAAACCATCACACACACAGGGGTGTGATTACAGTCATTGCAATCATGACATAGCGTCCAAAAAAGAAGAGCACTTTGTCAGACCACATAGTAGAGGAACTGGCCCAGTCTTCAGATTGATGGAAGATTTCCCTGAGTAAATAACACTTAAGCTGAGGGACAGAGGTTGAGCTGGAGTTAGCTAAATGAGGAAAAGGAGGAATGGCACTCTAGAAAAAGGGAACAGCACATGTGAACACACTTGTACGAAGGGCACAGAGCGTTCTAACCTCGCTTCCTTCTCTTTCTGTTCTCTTCGTCTCTCGCTCTCCTCTCTTCCTCCTGTGTCTTTTTCTCCTTTTCTCCTTCATCTCCTTCTAATATTTTTCTTGTTTGTCTTCTAATGTGGTGAACATATAGTGATCTCTTTGCTGTTGTTGTTAAATAGATATCACCCCCTGAGCTAGAAAACGGGCTCTCAGTTCACATAAGTGCTGTGCACTTTCCTTCCAAATTTCCACCTAGATACGCCCCAACACAAACGACAGCGTTCAGTGATGCGAGAGAAGATACAAGACCCTAGGGGACACCTCATCCTATTGCAAATCACTCCAGACCAGCATTTCTGGTCCTCACCTTGTACCAGCTCCCAAGCCCCCTGTGGGCTCCTAAGGTCTTCAGGTGGGCGACGCAGCCCCAGTGGAATCCGTTCACCTTGCAGATCTGGTAAAGAGTTTGGAAGGCATTTCCCCGGGAGTAGAAACAAGTGGCATGTTCTTGGAGAAACAGAACTTTTTTCACGTCGTTCACTCTGATTTGTGCTCCATTAAAATAAACCTTTGGAGTCAGCTTCTGGTGCGAGCCTTAGGACTCTTCTAAATGTATCGTTTCCACAAAGACGTTTCCATTGTTAATCCCCAGGCACCATGGATTTGACGCCCTGGTATTGGAGTATGAGTTTTGCAGCTATTTATTTACCAAGAGGGAAACAGAACAGCGGTTCCATTTGTTCCTCTTAAATTTATTGTCAGTCCTTCTGTGTGGTGTAAAATTTTTAGTCGTCTTCAACAGCTCTCAGAAATAAGCATTCCAAATATATTCGCCTACTGTACAAAGATGTGCTGAAACCACTCCTCGCAATTTTTGCAAGAGAGGATGGGAAATAGTAGATCTAACTGGTGGGAAATGAATCTTGGGAAGAAAACAAAAATCCAGGGCCTTTGTAAAGCTTAGAAAATCTCAGGAATTGCACAGGTGCCCCCTGCCATGGCCCGCTGAAAAGAGCCTAGGTTAATCACTACAGATGGCGAGGGAGGGGACAGGAGGATTTCTGAGGACTGTGACAGCAGTCAGGGGTCAAAGGACACTTTCTCTGCTCAGCGGTCACAACCAATGGGCCCACTGGGTCTCCTATCCACACTCCCTAGCTGCACTAGCTGGCAACTTACACCCATCCAGCTCTTCTGCCAAAATAAAGGGAAATGGCCTGACATTGGCCGCAGAATTCGAGTCACTAAAACTCAAGCAATCTGGAAGTCCCCAAACCTTTCTGCCCAGTGGGAGAAGCTTCCAGAAAACAAACAGGAAATGGAGCACAGGTTCCCAACCATTTCACCACCACTGCCCCCCAATCCCCGCCAGCCAAAGGTATGCTGGATCTGGTGGGCGGCAGCTTACGGGAGCTGCCCGAGCACATCTCTTCCCAGCTCAGCATGCTGAAACCCCTTAATTGGTACTGTGAAATCTGCCGTGGTGGGAGTATTTACACCAGGAAAGTTGGCAATTGCTACAAATCGGACTTCAGTTTTTCTTAGGGCATCATTTTGCCAGCACAGCGATGCCTAATATCAACCATTATTCATTCTCGATCCTCAGATTGCATATCTATTTATTCATTCACGTAACCTGTGTTTACTGAGCGCTTACTGTGTGCCAGCACTTGGGAGTGGGAAATCCAGGCCCCATTTCATCTGCGTGAAAACCGTTCAGAGAAGCAAGCCCCCTTGCCCAGAAGTTGTCAGTGCCAGTCCTCTGCCAGGCACTGGGGATGCAGAGTGAAAAAGACAAGACCCCTGCCCTTAGGGAGTTTACATTCCTTTCATTTAAAAATCTTCATGTATTATAAAATTCTTCGTTCATTTTCCATTTGTGTAAATGACTTAAAAGCCTGTAAAACTGCCCATCAGAGCTTCGATCAGTTGAAAGAAGCAACGAGGTCACAATGAACTAAAGTCCTCTCCCCAAAAGCAAAGATATTTTATATGACATTGGGCGGAGGAGATGTCTTATCGCCAGTTAGATTTCCATTCATATGACTGATTATCAGAAAGTATCCCAGATGAACCCCGGGAGTGGGAATTCCAGTTCCCACTTTATCTATGAGAAATCTAAAGAGGTGAACTGGCAGAGACAAGGTTTCTCCTCTAGGAAATGGGATAAGCATGGCGCTTGATGCCAGAGACCCCCAAATGGAACTGCGGGTGCTGTGTAAATAGGAAAGTGCTTTGCAAATGCCAGCGCTAACTGCCATGAGTATTAGATGTTAGCGTTATATTACTACCATGATTAATCGTATGACCTTATGATACCAAACACGATCCTAGACTTTCCTTTCTAGGATAAAGAACCTATGTTGCCTTTTTAGGGGTTGTGCCCCCATATCATCCCTCCATGTGTCGTCTCTTGGGACAGTGGGATGGGAGAGGGGAAAAGGGGGTTGGAGAGCCGGGGTTTTCGGTGAGCACTAGTGGTCTGTAGTGCCTGAAATGATAAGAAGAAGATTTCATTGGTTCCCCGGATCCAGCCATCAGGCTTGAGCCAAATCAGAGCCATCACGAGACCCTGAACCAGAGATGAGCAACAGCTGCTGGAAACCGAGGCTTCTCATCCCATCCACACAGTAAACCGCTCTTCCCAGCAAAACAAAATGTTCCCGTTCATAATTATTTATTTTTTTTAAAAGAAAGTCATGCAAGGCGTTAGAGTGGTGCTGAAGCTGGTTGTGTTCAAAAACTCCAAAAATGATAACAAATGTTTTTTATTTTGTTTCATTTTCTTTTCCAAACCATATGGACATGCCAGCTCCATGCATCACTGCTTGTTTATTCTAGAGCAGCTGTCGGCACCCTGATAATGCTATAGTATCTCTCAAGTGCAGACTGCCAAACCACAGTATATGGAAATCATCTCTCAGATTGAAAGAAAAAAAAAAAAAAGAAAACCCCACTTCACGGCAGATTCCAACCGTGAACTTCTGCAAGCAAGGGGGTCGGGGAAAGGGGTGTGGAATCCTATTAATAGGCTTAAAACTCAGTCTTGTTTTAACCAGGATAACGTGTGACTCGTCTGGTTAATCACAAGTAGTATTTGACCTTTCGAAAGGTACAATTTATGTTGCGTTGCCAAGTGCAACTTGCTGTTTTCTTCTTTTAATTACTAAACTCTGATTCAGGAGTCAGCCGCAAGAACACAGTTTGGAAACTCGATTCCCTATAGGTTTTAGGCGCTTTTTATGTATTTATTTGTTTTGACCATGAAAAAATAACCACTCATGACAGGGGTAACCAGCCAAAGACACACATCTCAGTCTGCTGTCCTGGAATCACCCGAAACTTTTGTTAGAGTCAGTTGACCAAGTCCAGCCCCTGCATCCTACATGGAGAAGAATAAGTTAAGCAGAGGATCTGACCACAAAGATAAGTCCTCCAGTTGGGAGGAGGCGGGCTCTGTGAGAACAGACTGTTGTACTTGAACTTGGCCTCTGCGGAACAAAATCCTACCTGCTGGAAGGATTGCTGTCCACGTATTCTACCACAAACAGCTGGGAAGAGGGCTAAGAAGGAAGAGGAAGGCAAGTCATGGGAAGCCTTGCTAAGCACAAGACACATGCATTGTCTCAGCGAATCCCCACCGGCCCTCAGTGAGGTGGGTGAGATTATCCCCATTTTACAGCTGCAAGAACTGAGGCTCAGTGTCGGGGAGCAACTTGCACAAGGTTGTTGTGGGTTGGGTTGTATCCTCAAAAGAGATGCTGAAGACCTAACCTGCGATACCGATGAATGTGACCTTGTTTGGAAAAGGGTCTTTGCAGATGTAATTAAGGTGCAAGTTCAGTTAAGGTCATACTGGCCTTGTTTGGAAAAGGGTCTTTGCAGATGTAATTAAGGTGCAAGTTCAGTTAAGGTCATACTGGCGTAGAGTGGGCCCTTCATCTAACATGACTGGTATCCTTGTAAGAGAAGGAGAAGAGACACAGAGACAGACACACACAGAGACGAATGCCATGTGAAGACACACATGTGCACAGAAAGGAGACAATGTAAAGACACACAGGGGGGCACCATGTGACATTGGAGGCAGAGATTTCGAGCAAAGCCATGGATTGCCTTGCTGGCAACAGTAGAAGCCAAGAGAAAAGCATGGAACAGATTCTCCCCTAGACCTTCGGAGAGAGCAGGGCCCAGCCAACACCTTGATTTCAGACTTCTCGCCTCCAGAACTGTGAGAGAAGCCATTTCTGTTGTTTCGAGCCACTTAGCTTGTGGTAATTGGTATGGCAGCCTCAGGGGACTCATGCAAGGGTTAATACGGTTTGGACACACTTTACAATGGCTGGATATCCTTTACCTAAAGTGATAAAGAGAAACACGCTCTGTGCAGGAATTCCAACACATTTCAAAGAATTCCAGAGATAAATGGGAAACACATGACAGGAAATTGAAGAACTGGGGAACTCCCTCCATGCCCCACTTTCTACCAGGTGCCGAGGCTCCAGAGATGAGTCAGCCGTGGTCCCTGCCTTGGAGAGCGGTGATCCAGTGATGCTGGCATCATTATGCTGGCCTCATTCTTAGGGCTGAGGTCCCTGAGAATGGAGATGGAACCGTGAAGCGGCTAATGGGCACTTGGATGACAGACCCCCGTGCAGGCAGGAGCTGGTGACATCTTCTTAGAAGAGGGATGCTTCAAGCCGTGCTTGGCGGCTATGTGGGAGTAGATCTGGTGACGGGAAGGGGTGGCAATTGAGGAACAGCTCCAAGTAAGGATCTCTGGCAGTGACGTCCACATTAGGTAGGTCGGGCGGCCCTAAAGGGAAAGGCTAGCTGGTGCCGAAGCCATGTGTGGGCAAGAAGGAGGAGGCTTGAGCCTTCCCCAGAAGGCCTGGGATGGCAAGGTGATCAATTCCATGGGGCTCTGGTGGCCTGCTGCGGGTTTTACAGACAGGCAGGCAGGATGCCCGAGCTGGTTCTGAATGATTAATCTAGCAGGAGAGGAGCTTGAGAGCCAACTGCTGTGTCCAGACACATCCTTGGACCCTGGCTTTCTCAGGTTCGTTTATTTCTGCAACCGGTCAAGCCGGTTCAGGGGCTGGGGAGCTACTGTCATTTATCTAAACCCGTGGGCTTCCAAGCCGTGACATATCTATTTGCCCTCCTCTCAAAGGACATGACATCATCTCAGCACAGACACTTAGATAATGTGCCCCATCATCGCATTTGCCAAGAAAAATCCAAACCAAGGAGAAACCCCGTACCAGTCTGGGGGCCTCTGGGTAGTGGGTTTACACGTGTAGGACCGTTGTCTCCATGTGAAAAATTCTCTGGGGGCGCTTCAAAGTCTTAACATTCACTTAGCAAATTAGCAAACGAAGTTTCTTCCTCACTGCATGTTGCAGTTCTGACTTCTTCCTGGGGTTAAGGCTTTCCAACACTTAGAGTGAATACTTAAATCTCCATGGCTATTTTTGTCATTTTTTTGAGTGTCTATTTATTCCAGGCACTATGTTAGATTTTTACATAATTTTGAACAGTTGTACGTTATCTCATTTAACTCTAAAAGCATCCAGTGTTATGATCCCTATTTTATAGAATAGGAGACTGAGGCTCAGAGAAGTTAAGGAACTTGTTCAGGTGGACCAGCTGGAAGGTGACAGAACACAGGCCTCCAATACTGGTCCCTTGATTCCAACCCTGTATTTTGACCCGCCATGTTACCTTTTCAAAAGATTCAAAGATGAGTGATGTCCTTTATTTTCTGGACCATTAAAGAACAGGCTCATGGTCTGCCCATTTATTGGCTTAGAGAGGGAGAAACTCCTCTCAAAACAGCATGCTCCTCTGAACCGTATTAACTTACAGATTCTTCTGGGAATTTTCCTATTGCCAAACACACACACAACACACACACACACACACACACACACACACACAACTGAGCCCCTAGCAACATCCTCAGCCTTGGAAAGGGTCCCAGAAACAGCATGAAATCAAGGTTGCCAATCTTTTAACCCCCTGATCTAAGAAAAAAATCCTCATAATGTGTTTCAGGTGGTGACATTACCCATCTCTCCCGCTCTAGGTAGTGATTGCTTTGCTGAAAAGTTGTGTGTAATTAATTATTGGTGAATCCAATGTGATTTAAAATTCACTAGCAGAACTTCTCTTAAAAGTAGTTCTACAGTGTCTTGGTTTATGAAGTGAATAGTCCTCTTGTCCATTTACAAATTGTGATTTTTTTTAAAAGCATAATTATAGGAAGGTGGTGAATCCCATCTGCTAAACGGTTGTTTCTTTTTTCCTTCCCTTCCTCAGAATTATCTCTGACTTAAGGTGTATCAATCCCAAAACATTAGGGAATGGAAAGCTTCTAAATTTCTATTAGGTCTTTAACATAAACTCTTTAAACGAATTCACCTCCCATTGGATATATGCATTCCACATCTTTGGGTCTCAGTTTTCTTTTAAAAAACTGGATGAAATATTCTTTTCATTGACTTCTGTTTCTCATAGTCAAACGCTGTTACATCTCCCAGGCTCTCCAAGACAGAGTTGGTGGATATAGAAGTCTAGCATTAAGCTAGAAATGATGAAGAGAGTCCCTTTTCACACACACACACACACACACACACACACACACACACACACACACACACACATTATGAATTCTAACCAGGAAAGAGAAATGAAAATAAGCAGATTAGGTACTTCCCTGGTGGCGCAGTGGTTAAGAACCCGCCTGCCAATGCAGGGGACACGGGTTCGAACCCTGGTCCGGCAAGATCCCACATGCCGCGGAGCAACTAAGCCCATGCGCCACAACTACTGAGCCTGAGCTCAAGAGCCCGCGAGCCACAACTACTGAAGCCTGCGCGCCTAGAGCCCGTGCTCCGCAACAAGAGAAGCCACCGCAATGAGAAACACACGCACCACAATGAATAGTAGCCCGCATTCGCCACAACTAGAGAAAGCCTGTGCACAGCAACAAAGACCCAACGCAGCCAAAAATAAATAAATAAAAAGAAAAGAAGCAGGTTACTAAAGCCACCTGGTTTAGAAGATGTCTCTTACACAGACCAGTACACCAAGCTGTATGTAATTCACTTACTAGAGTCCTCACTGAGAGGAGCAAGGAATCCATGGAAAGAGCAGCCTTTAAAAGAGCATACCCGGGCTTCCGTGGTGGCGCAGTGGTTGAGAATCTGCCTGCCACTGCAGGGGACACAGGTTCGAGCCCTGGTCTGGGAAGATCCCACATGCCGTGGAGCAACTGGGCCCGTGAGCCACAACTACTGAGCCTGCACGTCTGGAGCCTGTGCTCCGCAACAAGAGAGGCCGCGACAGTGAGAGGTCCGCGCACCGCGATGAAGAGTGGCCCCCGCTTGCCACAACTAGAGAAAACCCTCGCACAGAAACGAAGACCCAACACAGCCAAAATAAATAAATAAATAAAATTAAAAGAGCATACCCTTTCTACAGCTCCAATCAACCTGATTCCAGATGGAGCCTGCAAGCTGGAGGAGCTGCTTCTGGGAGGAGGGGAATGGGCTTTCCAGAGGCAGACCAGGCCACGCCTGGTGGGGTGTTGGCTTACAAGCTGGGTACACTGACAACTACGCAAATGCTAGTAACTTGCCACCAGGAAGCAAACACTGGACAAAACTCGTGAGGAGTTAGATTTGGTTATGATTGCTGGATGGGAATCCAACAGCTGATCAAAAATGGCAAAAGCTTGAGTTTTATTTAGTTCTTTAGCTCTCCCCAGTTTTTCTATCTTTGTCTTCTCTGAAATAGCTAAAATTAATAGCTAAAAGCATAACTCTACACTTTACTGTGTTTCCTTTACAAAATTTCCGGGACTCTCTAGGCCTCCCTTTCCTTATCTTTAAAGAAAGCATAACGTTGCTGTGAGGATTAAATAAATACACATTTAGGACTATCCCTGGTCCACAGAAAGCAGACAATACCTTAAATGCCCTTGTTTCTGTTGTAGTAGTGGTGATGGTGGTGTTGATGGTCGTGGTGATGATGGTGTTGATGGCGGTGATGGTGGTGTTAGTGGTGATGGTGGTGGTGGTAGTGGTGATGGTTGTGCAAGTTGTTCCTGTGACATCCTTGGAACTAAGACATACTCTCATTCACCACCCTTGATTCAATGTCTGCTTTCCCACCAGCCTCTAGATCCACTCAACCTCTAACTATCATTCTTCTCTCGATGTCTCCATATGACTGCCCACCTGATATAAGAATCTCTTGCCATCTCCCCTCTCCTTATTCCCCTTTCCAAATCGAATTCTCCAACCCCAGGGCCATTCCACCTGCCCCACTGAATCCAAACACTCTATTAAGGGTCCTCTATCTCTGCTATGTACCTCTATTTTTTCTTCTTCCCCTTTTCCTCTTTTTAGAGTCACTATGGCTCTTTTCATTTCAATTCATGCCAAGGCCACTGACTCCTGGGAGACAGCTGGTGTGAGAAGGTAGCCTCACACCAGCTACTCCCTCATGGTTTCTCACAATCCCCCATGACTCAACCCACACGGGCAGCCACCTGCAGGATGACCCCCAGGGTCCAACATCAGCTTTTTATACTCCCGCAGGGTCTCTAGTCCAGCTACAGTGGTGACAAACACACCCTGCTGGTGCCAGGTAGTGATCTCTTTTTGGTGCCTATCGCATTGCTAAGCTCCCCGCGAACACGGAAACCCTGGCTGAGAACACTGCCCTTCACAGGCTGAGAGAGCAGCCCATGGTACTTAGGACAACACAGTATTTGATAGCACAAGCCTTGAAGTCAAAGAGGTCAGGAGTTACATCCCGATCCTGACACTATTGGATGACCTTGACCTTGACGGGTTATTAAACTCGAAGTATCAGTTGCCTCATCTAAACAATGGAGATACTAGAAGCTACCTCTCAGGGTCAGTTGAAGATGAAATGAAACACTATATTTAAAATGCTGAGGTTGGCACGTAACATATAACAAATGTTCAGTTAATATTTCCCACAGTTATTTCTCCTCCACTTAAACGTACAGAGCATAATCCAGCAGTACCCTTATTAAGGGTCATTCCTCGTGTCCAACCTGACAGGGATTCTGACTTCAGATGACAGTCCCAGTCGTGGCGGCCCCAAATGAAGATGCTGAGACCTCTCAAATAAGCAGAGGGACAGGGAAAGGTACAGTACATGGAGATGAGATCTAGAAAAATAAGAAAAGTAGGCGCCACTTAAATTACCTTTACCCAGCATTAATCACAATGAATGTAGCAGGAGGCCTATTTTTGTACCAACATTAGAGGTCAGAGCCAGTGGAGATTTTGAATTCTTTTTTTCTCCTTCTCAAATTACTCAGGACTCAAAGTAGAAAAGATGACCTGTTGGTTTGCTGACTGGAGATTTTAGGCAAAGTCATGAGGCACTGACGTTTCTCTCCCCAGGACAGAGTAAGGTGAAGCCTTGTCAACCACCTGGCTGATGTCATGGCCGTTGACAGTTGATCCTAATAATGTCGTCGGCAGTGTAGGCCAGGGGCTCCTGTACCATCTCCTCTGGCTCCTGGATTTCCCATACAGACTGTCTCCATTGATCGGATATAATCGAGTAATGGCTGAAATTCTGCTTCTCCGTGGGCCCTATAGGCCATTTCTTTATGACATGCCCAAATTGTCCATAGCGCATTCAATTTGTTTTAATGGCCAACACAGAGGCAATTAAGCGGATTGACTGTGCAGCGATCCAAATTGTCCATTAAGAAGGTGGCCAGAATAACTGGACCAAAGGCATGTACCCCCCCCCCCATCCACTTATTTTGGGATGTCTAGTCCTGGCTGCGCCTTTAATTTTCCTAAAACCCCCGTTAACTAGTTGTGTTTAATGTTGACACCACAGATTTTTAGAATGAAGCAAAGCAGTTTGGGAAAAGAAAGAGAGATTTTTCCGATGATCCTGAGCCTTCCGATCTGAGTGAGGCAAGAGGAAGTAAGCACGTCATTCAAGTTCTGCAGGTTTATGGGGATACGAGAAATGAGATACATTGGTGCTGATTGCTCCTAATCCTCGTTTTATGAGGGGGAATTTATCTTCCCACATTAGCAGCCCCAAGGTTATGATCTGCCTCTATAATATGTACCTGCGTTTGAACAACTGACAATTGACTTCACCTGTTCCTACTGTGCTAATTCAATCCGCAAAGGAAAACTACTCTTGCCGGAATTTTCAAGATGAAAAATGCACCCATTATATTACTGAATACAATTGATCTTTGAGCACATGCGTGTTTAGATAAATGCATTTGATCCCTTTGTGAAAATATCAGAGGCAGTGTGTATACGCAGGCTTGTTTGGTAGGGAGGGATAGAGTGTATCTGCTAAGATGCTTTCGCTGAGAAGTTTAACAGTAGAGGGCCAGTTGTTGCCAAGAGAAGGAGGCGAAGATGGTTGGGATCAACCTGATGTCTCAACTTTCATGCTGAGGGTGTTTCATGTTCCTATTTTCTCTTTCAGCTGGCACTTTTCCTTTATATATTTGTCATCAGTAGTCATTGGGCAAAATCAAGAGAGAGAGCAAATTAATAAATCCATCTCAGCTTCTTTCCAAACGATACATTTCTCCTACCATTTGCTAAAATGAATAGTATCTTACATGGATATTGTGGGGTTTGACTTTCAAAACGTATTTTCACTACAGTCTCATTTTGAATAAGTGAGGGTTCCTTCTAAGATAGATACGGTTATCTCCACTTGATGAAAATGAGGGATTCACCATAGTTATCGTGATCAGTGGCAAACAGAAGAACCAGGCCTGCTGGCTTGGAGCCTGGGATTGCCCTCAAGATAGACCTGGGTTTCCTGACTGACAAGCGGTATCCAACTGAGACCAAGGAGTAACCTGTAGTCACACTGACCGTCTCCGGCCAAGAATCTCAGTCTAGGAGGAGGACAGGTCATCTCGGCCACCCCATCCCCAATGTCACAAGTCCCCTGAGCCCAGGCAATTTTCTTAGAGGCAACAGGTAGCAAGGTGAAAAGTGAGGTATCTGGATTCGAATCCAGTCTGTGTCATTGACTAGTCACATCTCAGCTCCTTGTTTTCCTTACCTATAAACTAAGGGTAACAACAGTATCTACTTCACAGTTGTTCTATTTTCTCTCCTGTCTGGCTTTGTGATTTCTCTCCTGTTGACCAGTGTGTACTGATTGGACCACCATGAGTACCTAATAGCACTCAGTAAATATTTGTTGAATGAATAAATGAGAAATAAGCAAGATTGAAATATCAAGTGCCTGGTGTGTAGTCATAAATACTCAATACATGCTCACTACTGGCGGTAATAGTAATGGATTGTATCAGAAAGGTAGAGACCTAGTTCCTGCATCTCTAAAATGAGCTAAATATTATTGCTCTCTTAGGATTATTGGATACTCTAGAAAATTCTGTGCAGAATGCCTGGCATGGAATGTACTCTCAGTGTTTCTGTAGCCATTATTATCATTATTATTATCATTATTAATATACAAAGCTCTGGGATCCCTCCAAGCCTTTGTATACCAGCAGAAAATGGAAAAGGTTATTAGCATCCCCACTGTATGCTCACCATATGGCAGAAGTTTTACCTACAACACAGTAACTAGCCTATGTAGAAAACATTCATATTCCTGATTTGTCGGTGATGGGGACTGAGGCTCAGACCTATACAAGGTCATGGCTGTGGGACTTGGGTGCCATTGTGCTCTTCTCTCAAGTCTTAGGTTTTTTTCGGACAATGTGTCACCTCACTAGTGGCTATTGCCCGTCATCACATTGAAGTGCATTGTTCTCTAGGCATGAATGAGAGAGGGAACTCTGGGGCTTGGGGAAGAATTATGTTAAGATGGTTCTGGTTACTCCCCCATCGGTTTGAGGAAAGAGCAAGGACTCTTTCTTTTTTCTTTTCCATGGAGGGGCATTTTATTTTAAATATAGCAGTGTGCACATGTCAATCCCAAACTCCTAATCTATCCCCCTACTTCCCCCCTGGCAGCCGTAAATTCCTTCTCTAAGTCTGTGAGTCTGTTTCTGTTCGGTAAATAAGTTTGTTTGTATCATTTTTTTTAGATTCTTCATATAAGCAATATCATATGCTATTTGTCTTTCTCTGACTTACTTCACTTAGTATGATAATCTCAGGGTCCATCCATGTTGCTGCAAATGGCATTATTTCCTTCATTTTTATGGCTGAGTAGTATTCCATTGCTTATATGTACCACATCTTCTTTATCCATTCCTCTGTCAATAGACATTTAGGTTGCTTCCATGCCTTGGCTACTGTAAACAGTGCTGCTGTGAACATTGGGGTGCACGTATCCTTTCGAACCATGTTTTTCTCCAGATATATGCGTACGAGTAGAATTGCTGGGTCATGTGGTAACTCTATTTTTAGTTTTTTAAGGAACCTCCATACTATTCTCCATAGTGGCTGCACCAACTTACATTCCCACCAACAGTGCAAGAGGGTTCCCTTTTCTCCACACCCTCTCCAGCATTTATTGTTTGTAGACTTTTTGAGGATGGCCATTCTGACTGGTGTGAGGTGATATCTCATTGTAGTGTTGATTTGCATTTCTCTAACAATTAGTGATGTTGAGCATCTTTTTATGTGCCTCTTGGCCATCTGTCTGTCTTCTTTGGAGAAATGTCTCTTTAGGTCTTCTGCCCATTTTTGGATTGATTGGGTTTTTTTGACATTGAGCTGCATGAGCTGTTTATAAAGTTTGGAAGAACTCTTATCTAAATACCTGGCGTATAGCAGGGACTCAGTAAGTAGCTATAGGACGGGTGATGAGCCCCTCCTCAGACAGAGGGAGGGTCAGAGGGTTAGTGTTCTCAAGGCCTAGTCACCTGCGTTGGGCCCCAAGCAAAATCCCAGAGGCTCCATATGAGACACTTGAGCACAGTGGCTCTGTGTCCTGACATCACTATCATAAACACTTTGAGGATGTAGCTCCTAGTTTCTCTCAATTTAGAGAGCAAATATAGCTTAGTGGCCCTAAGTTAGTGCCTTCCCTTCTGCCCTTACACGTGGCTCCCCCGTAGTCCATTCAGCAGACGCACAGTCGTCCGCATTTGTAGAGTCCACGGCAAATTTCCTAATATCTGTGAACCACGAACCACCTTATCAACCCTTCTCTTCTCTTACGGTGGCACAATTAGTCAGATGGTAAAGCTCTTTAAAATGAAAGAAAACCCTAAAAGAATATTGATTTTCTCCAGAGCCGTAATAGTAAATGTACCATTCCAAACTGGAGAGGGGACCCGTTTGGAAGGGACCCAGAAATCTAAAACCATCTGCATGCAGTGACATTTTTTTAAAAAGCATCACAAAAAATTATATCTATGGAAATAAAAAATTTAAAAAATTATATATATGGAAGCTTATCTATCATTAAATTACTCAGTTTGGATTTCCACTAATAAAATAGAAGGACTTGTTACTCTATTAGGCAAGTCACTCCCATTATTAATTTGTTAGATAAATGGCTTCTATATCTTGGAACTTTAAATGAAATGGAATTCACTAATCCTAATTGCTTTGCCTTCTACCGGAATTTTTTCCCATTAGTTCAGCATGTTGTTGTTGTTTTTCTCTCTCTCTCTCTCTTTTCCACTTGAAGAGAGGAGCCTTCTTCAACTTAAAGCCTTAGGGTATACTTCATGGGTTTATTAATTATCAGGTATTCATTCAGAGGGGTTAATTAAGCAGTAACTTTCTGTTGACTGCGGTATACAAAGAATAAAAGGCTGGACTTCGCCTGCTGATTAAGCTGCTAGTGACATGCCTTCATCTTCCTCCCTGTGGTTGGGGGAAATAAAAGTCTTTGACCAGTTCTGGTCTTGAGTTCCAAGGCCACTTAGGAGGGCAGTTAAATCCAGTTCATATTTACAACTCCAGCCACCTTGAGATCATCCAAAAAAGAGAAGAGATTCCCACTTCTTGGGGGAAATTTTGTTCTTCTCTAATAACCACTCTTCTTTCTTTTTAGCCCAAAGCTTAAACTTTTGCATTCTTCCTTTTTTCAACCAGTCGCTCACGATGCCTTTCTTATACTATGGCTTCCAAAAGTCTATGGCGTGTTTCTGAGCAGCAGAAGAGAAAGAATGAGTTTCTCCCCCAGCTCTAGGGAGTTTGGTGGAATTAAAATAAGTCACCATGATAACTCCACAAGCAGGCAGGAGTGGTGGGAGCGTGGATTTTCTTCTTGATCATTTTCATCTCAGAGTACATCTACTCAGGTTCACGCTCAGTGGTTGTAGTTCCTAAAAGCGAAGTCTGGATAGAAGCACACCATCCATGCAGGGGTGGTGGGTCCCTTGAAGGTTGACCAAACAGCTCATCAAGCAGGAAAAAGAAAAGAGATGACTGAGCATCCTCTAACAATGCTCCGTTCATCCAGCTTTTAGGAGGGAAGAAAACAAAACCATTTTACTGCCACGGTCTTGAAATGTTCTAGAATGTTCCTCCAGGAAGAGAGAGGAAGGAAAGCTCATGAAAAACCTACTCACCAGAGGCTCCTAATGCTCTAGTTCACCCTACCTGAAAATGAGGTGGCAACAGAGAAAATGGGAAACGGCACGTCTGGGTTGGCAATCCCATCCTCCATCTTCCAGAATAATTCAAACCAGATGACACCTTACCTGGGAAGACACACAGCGTATAGTGTAGTGGCCACAAAGTGGCTCTGGCATGATTTGCACATGGATTTGAGCCATGGCTCTGCCATTTATTAGCTGAGTGATCATGGGCAAGTTATTAAGCTCTCTGAGGCCCACTCGCATATGATCTCATTCTTTCCACATTCTAGTTGACGACATAGGCATTTCTCCATATCATAGATGAGGGAAAGAAGGAATGCAGAGGTCAGGTAAATTACCCAAGGCCACACAGCTATCTCAAATGTCGATATGAAATCGAATAAGATGTATGTAAAATTTTTGGTACAGGACTGGTCCTACTAATTACCTGATAAATGTCAGTGGTTCCTATCATTATTACATCACTCATGCCAACTCAGCCAGCTTTTTCTTAGCTTAAATATTGTCTTCTTCTGAAAGAAATAGGCCTTTACAAGGTGACAACACCTTTTTAAAAAATATTTCAGAAACGAAGCTAGTAAGTTTTTCTGGCATGGAGTTCTGACCTCTTAACATACACACACACACAAATAATCTCGCTCATAAGTCTTTGTGTTTTATGAGATTTACAGGGTACCAAAGTTATCCAGAGAAGCCATTCTCTGTATATGGAAATATACACATAGTATCACATAAAACCACTGCAATACACACCTCGAGAAAGTACATCATCACACTCACGCTGGAGAACAAAAATACACGTGCCATAGCGACTGTCTTCCAAGGGTATATATGGAAAGGGGGCGACAAGAGTAACTGGTGGAGAAACCTGACAAAGACTCCTTCGGCCAAGCCACCCAGGTCAACATCAACAGTGGTCACCCTTGTGACAGCATATGATCCTCCGGTGCAGCAAGATGTGACGACAGTGGCCCTTTACCTCTGTGGTCGTCCTCTGCAAAATCCGTAAACCAGTAGGACCGTGAGGAAAACCAGACAGATGCCAGCGAGGATCATTCTGTAAGATGCCTGAGAAGTCCTCCTCTAAACTGTCCAGGTTATCGAAACCAAAGAAAGTCTGAGAAATCCTCCCAGCCAAGAGGAGCCCAAAGAGACACGATGATTACACGTAATGTGGGATCCTAGATGGCATATCCCGGAACATAAAAAAAATTAGGTAAAGACTAGAACAAAATCCAAATAAATCACGGACTTTAATTAATACTAATGTATACATACTGGTTCGTTGATTGAAACAAATGTGTTATCCTCACGTGTGACATTGATCATAAAGGAAACTGCATGCAGGGGGGCATGGGAAGGATAATCTGGGAATCCGGTACTATCTGCTCAATTTTTCTGTAAATCTAAAACTGTTCTTAGAGTCCATGATGATAGCAATAAGTTTTCAGTACATTTTAAAGTGCTTGTAACAAACAGAGGCATGCCTTACTGACTCCATGGCAAGCTCCCACTCTGTACCCAGATTCAGGGGGACCACAGTCAGGCAAATCTAGTAAGATGAGTGTTCACGACGATGGTCTTCTGCGTGTTCACCACCTAGTCTGTAGTCTATCCTGGAACCCATCTGGCCAGTAGCAAGATCCGTAGCCTCAGGGTGCCTCTGATATTGGAAGTCCCCAGTACAAATCTGGGTCCTTTCTGACGCATGGATCCTTCCTATTGCACTGAGTCAGGGACTCTGAATCCACGGCGCCAAGCGTCAACCTTCTCTCTCGCAGTCTGTGTCTTTTGGCCCTGCCTCTACTCCAGAGCTGAGTCGGGGAGACGCTGAGGAAAGAGGCCATGCTCGCTTATGCATTGAAGTATGGTACAAATATTTATTAGATGGTTGTTCTTGCCAGGCTCTGTGTTTTGAGTAAGCCCCCACCTTCAGAAAACTTAGTCCCCTGGAGAAGTCAGGGAGATGCCCTGCTACTGGGTAACACCGAAGCTGTGATCTATGAGAGGAACCAAGAGAATAAGCGGTGACGGGCAGGAGGGAGATGTCGATCTCCACGAGAACCAAGGGGAAGGGTCTAGAAGGACGGTGCTCAAATATGGGGTCACTGGTACACAGACCTGGGGTCCCTCCCGTGAGCCCGCAGCCCTCTCTTTAGCTGCCTCATCCCGGGCCTCTGGGGAAAAGCCAGCCTCAATTCGGCATTTGGGAGAACAAAGGGGAAGCAGTTGTGACCCAGAGACTACAAATGTTTTTCTTAAGCAACCGCAAGGGACAGCCTCTTTGGTGAGCGCACTTACCAGATGGCTGGGGCTCGTCACCTGCTTCCAATCAAATCTTGCACCACTGAGTCGGTGGATCCCACACACTCAGCAAGATTCTGCTGAGTGCAGGAATTAAAAAAAAAAAGACAAAACACTTATTTTGTTCCATACCTAGAAAGTGTGCTCTTGGTGTTTTGGGGGGACAGAATCCAAAACCAACAAGACCGTATCAGAAGAAAGTAGTGGAAAACGGACCACAGCACCCTGTCCTGGGGCATGAGTTTTGTCTTCAGTTTATGGTGTTAGGGTAAAGGCAAGCAGGGGAGAAAACTGGTTCTTCCAGTCGAGGCCGGGTGGGGGGGGGGGGGCACTGCTCTGGGGAGAGATGGGGGAAAAGGAGAGGGGAAGAGAGAAATGAGGACGTTTGCAAGGTCACGGGGTGCCAGAGTTCAATTTATTATTATAAATATTTTGCAAATTATAATTTATCTTGCTGAATCTCAATTATAATTTATCTTTTGTCTTTAAAAAGGACTAAATTCATTGCATCATAAATATATATATATTAATAAATGTCATATAAGTGAATGCAGATACATGTATTATACTTGATTACTGATATCAGATAAATCAGTGTTCATGACAGCAACTTTGGAAAACACTGGAGTGGAAACTTAAAAATATATCATGCATACCCACCTCTCTCCACATCAAACGGTTTCCTTTTAAAGACACTGCTGGAACAACTGTTCTTCTGGGAAGGGGAGGAGGCCAGTGAGAAATTAGATAATTGCTAATGATGTGGTTGAACGTGATGAGGTTTTTTGGTCCTCACACCTCCCCGTACACACACGCCCTAAAATACAGCTCCCGGGTTGGAAATGCTCCCTCCACCGAACAAAACTAGTGGTCACCCTCTCCCTCTGAATCTCCCTAGATACAGGTCATGCCTTTGGGAATTGGAACAATGCTTACTGAATTGAACACCCCCAGATGGCACAGAGGCCCTCACGAACAGGGCATTGCAGAAACGCCCAAGTCTGTTGGAGATGTTCAATGTCATTCAGGTCTGAGCACCTAGTACGTCCTGGAGCCACCAGGCTTGTTCACACCTGCTTAATCTTTCCAAGACATAGAGCAGGCAGATTGGTTCCTATAAGACACTTATGCAAAAGGCAGGCAAAGCTCTGCTGTGGGAAGAGTCTTATATGTGCCCCACCCCGAGCCATTCCTGACAGCAGAGGTGTCAGGGGACCGATAGGAGCTTTGGTGTGGTTTATACTCAAGAAGATGCTTAGATTTTGTCTCCTCCTCCTGTCTCCCTCCCCCCACACCAATCACACAAACAGAAAAGTGAGGCCCAATAATCCTCTTATCAATGCAAGTACAAAGAATTACTCCGTTAGCCACCTCCTGATATCCAGTGCTCTCCCAAGGCCGAGATTAAAACTCTATAAGATCCCATTTCTGCATCTATAAAATGGGGCAAAATACTAGCTCACAGGGCAGTGGGAGGTTTAGAGATGAAGAGATGCAAGTTTGCAAGACCCCTGGCACTTGGGTTGCCCCAAAGTGGGAGCTTCCCTCCCCTGTCCTCTTTCTAGTCTGCACAATCCTGATCCAGCAACACTCTTGTGATAAAACACAGTTTGGCAGGCTGTGAAATTGTTAACATTTGGATTCGGATGATGGCGAGGGAGAAAATTAAATTGCACGCATCTGGAGTAAGACCGGGAGCTCAGGAATGATCTGCCAAAGGGAAGCTTGATTTGGAAAAGTGGTCCCTCGTTTTTACGACTTCCCAGTACAAAAGCACCACTCAAAAGGGTCAGAGCTCAGGACGTGCTGTAGTTGAACGTGACTTAGTGATGGGAGGCCTGGAGGATGAACACTGAGCCTCCTTCTGAGGAAAGAGGGAGAGTAGGGTCCAAGGAAGGTAGGAAAGCACTGCTCTTTCCTGGAACTAGAGTGGAAAGCCCCCTTCCAAATCCAGGCAACTTCTCCTTGCCCAGAGGTGACTTTGGAATTTGTGTCTCTCTGCAGCCATTGGTTAACAGTTAGAAATCCATCCATAAAATTTGGTCAGAAAGCTATAATTTTCCCTCTGGAAAATTGCCCCGTTGTGTAGAAATTTTGCTTGTTTGTTTGTTTGTTTTAATTCTTGTAAGATGCTAAAAATAGCATGGGACTCATTGTTGACAAGGGTAGCTAAGTGTTTCTAAATCAGGATGTCAACTGATTTTGCTGCCATTATATGCAAGCTTTCTCTCAGAAAGAAGCAGTATGAAAAGGGTCGGATGCAAATATACTATCCTGTTTATCTTGTATGGATTCAGTCAAGACTTTCCTTGGTCATTTAAGCCTGCCGAAGGCATTTTAAATATTACAGGATCCCAACGTATCTATCTTATTATTCACTCCTGGGGCCCAAGTCCCTCTGCTAGTGTGGTTCCCAGTCTATAATAGATGACCAGTAACTATGGAATGGGAGGATGAAGGAACGGTTGCAGCAAGTAATGACAGAATTAACTGTAAGCGGTTCCAGGGTTCTGGCTATCTCTTTCTCTCTTCAACCCACCACTCAACATTCCATTTCCTAGAAAAACGCTCACGTTATGCCAGGTGAGACTGGATTACGTGACCTCTAGGCTAGCACTGGCTTCTCTTCCCACATCCTCTTCTTAAAGAACCCATCCGAGAACTTGCTCCCTTATCCCTAACTTGCAGGAGTGTTTTCAAACTCCTCTGATTGTAAGAATCACCTGGAATGCACACTGAACACACAGCTTCCCAAGTCCTTCCTGTGGATCTCAACCTCAGCTGCATATTAGATTCAACAGGGGAGCTTTTAAAACTGCTGATGACCAAGCTGTCTCCCAGACCAAGCTCGGGGTGTAGGATCCCAGTCATCAGTGGCTTTAAAGCTCCCTGAGTGGTCCTGCGTGCGGCCAAGTTTGAGCACCACTGTCAAGATTGTGATTCAGCAGGTCTGCTCTGGGACTTTAGGGACCGTGTGGAAGTGCCCCAGGTGATTCTTATCATCACGGAGAGATTTTTGGAAATATCGGGCTACAGTCTGGGGACCAGATCAAGCACAGTTTCTGAAACGTGCATCAATTTCTCGTACGACGGGTCAGTCCCCTGTGTACAGTTGAATGGTCCGGTGGCAAACACCTAATTAAGTTGGACCAATCACATCCTCTCACCTGGGATATTGGAAAGGGAATCAGTGGGTTGCAGGTGGTGTCCTTTGTAAGAAAATATAAAGTAAATTTGAGATGGGATAGTCATGTCTATTCCATTACATGTGAAGCTGGGGGAAGGAGGCAACAGACCCGCTGAGAGAAAGAAGTAGTCATAAAAAAGAGAGAGAGAGAAGGATCCTGAAAGCTTTCTTTCTGCTCCTGATTCCTCATTCTCATGAGACCGAGGTATCTGTTCTACCCATAGGTTCGTTCGTTATTCCTTAATTCTTTACACCTTCTATGTGTTTCTATATATTTCTTTACTATTTTCTAGATTAAGTAGGTTTTTCTTTCTTACCAATTCAGATATAATTGTGATGGGACATATTCACCATTCTTCCCAGAGCCCAACGAACAATGGTGTCTGCCCCGGGATCCACATTTCCTAATCACAAAGTTTCTTTTTTCTTTTACAGTCAGGTTTGTGGCACTATAACTTATCAACAACAAAACTAACCTTTTGTGTTCCATTATGTGAACTTTGACAAATGTGACAGTTGTGTAGCCACCTTTATATTCACAATATAGACTATTTCTATCACCCCCAAAACTTCCCTCTGCCCACTTTGTACCTTCAGCTTCTGGCATTCACTAATATCGTGTCTGTACCTATAGTTTTGGGTTTGTTTGTTTTTGTTTTTTTTCCTTTCCGTAATGTCACATGATTGGAATCATACAGTTGGTTTACTTTTGAGTCTGGCCTCCTTCACTTAACAGTGCTTTTTTTTTTTTTTTTTAACGGTGCATTTTGGACTAATCCACATTGTTGCACGTATCAGAAGTGTTTTGTTTTGTTTTTTGTTTTGCCCAGTTGTATTTCACTATATGGCTATACCATCATTTGTTCATCCATCCGCCAGTTGAATGACATTTGAGTAGTCTGTTTTTTTCTGGGTTTTGGTGATTATGAATAAATCCATTGTAAACATTTGTATTCAGCTTTTTGTGTGAAAATATAGTTTCATTCTTCTTGGGTAAATGTCCAGGGACGGAATTACTGAGTAATATGTAAGTGTATGTTTAAATTTATTAGAACGTGTCAAACTACTTTGCAAAATGGCTGTACCATTTTGCATTTCCATGAGCAGTGTATGAGAATTCCAATTGTTCTTACTCTTTTCGGCACTAGCTGTTGCCACTTTGATTTTTTAAATTATTTTAGCCATTCTAATGGGTAATGGTGTCTCATTGTGGTTTTAAGTTGGATTCCCTTTTCTAATGATGGATAATGTTAAGCATTGTTTCATGTATTTATTTATCATCTCTATCTTCCTTGGTGAAGTGTCTCAAGATATTTTCCCCATTTCTTTGTTAGGTTGCTTTCTTATTATGGAGTTTTGAGTGTTCTTCGATAGTAATCCTTCATCAGGCATTTATTTTGCAAATGTTTTCTCACAGCTTTCGGCTGGTTTATTCATTTTAACTGTGTCTCCTGAAGGGTAGAAATTTTTAATTTTGATGAGGTCCAACTTACCAATTTAAAAAGAAAGGATTGTATTTGTTGTGTTGTATCAAAGAAATCTTTGCCCAAGTCAAGATTTCCTCCGATCCCAAGGTTTTCTTCTATCCTTTCTTCCCATGTTTTACATTTAGGTCTATGATCCATTTAGACTTAATATTTGTATATGGTACAAGTTATAAACCAGTGTTCATTTATTTTGCATATAGTGTCCAATTACCATTTGTTGAAAAGACTATCCTCAGTTCTGACTTGTTATTTATACCTGTTTCTTTAGCTATTTTTAGTAGCTGCTTTAGGGTTTCCTGCATATATTTTTAAATTATTGCAGTCAACCTACAAATACCACTTTAGCCCTACCTGTATAATGAAAGAATCTTACAACAGTAAACTTCCAATTCTTCTCTAAGGTAGGCCTGCATACCTGGGCCTCAAAGGCGGGTTCTCTGCCTGTTTCTGTGCCTCTTCTCCACGGCAGCCAACCTCTGCGTTGCATCTGTGATGGGTCCTATGGAACAGCTGTTTACTGCCCTTCTCCCAACAGTAGGTCTCTGTTGGTTATGAACTCTTTCGTCGCCCTCCCCGGATACAGAGGGATTTTATATTTTATCCTTCTCTGAGCCTCAATGAGTCTTTACCTGTGCCCTGGATGTTACAGGGTTTGCTCTGCCTCTCCAGGTAGCTTAAGGATTTTGTTCAGTAGGGGGAAAGGGTTCATTCAGATGGGGCTTCCTGCCTCCCCACGGTGGCCGTGATTTCTCTCCCCCAGGCCTGCATCACCTAAGCAGGCTCACTCTGGTCTACTGCTGGTCCCCAGCCTTTCTTGTGAGCATCTGGTGGACCAATCTGGAAATCCTGCCAGTGAGCGAGAGCTCCCAGTGTGTCTGTGGCTCCTACTGGTCCCATATTCTCATGCCGGCCTAGGCTCAGTCTTTGGCAATTTATTTAAAATTTTAAGGTACCTTCTGGTGTTGCTTCTTCCCACGGTCTGCCATGTGGAAAACTGTGCTCCCAGCCCCCTTGGAGAGGCCTGTCTTTACTTGGAAATTGGGCTACTTGGTGGCCCTGTAACTTCAGCTCTTTCACAGGTTCAAGAACAGTAAATTGATGCAGCCACTATGGAGAACAGTATGGAGGTTCCTTAAAAAACTACAAATAGAACTACCATATGACCCAGCAATCCCACTACTGGGCATATACCCTGAGAAAACCATAATTCAAAAAGAGTCATGTACCACAATGTTCATTGCAGCTCTATTTACAATAGCCAGGTCATGGCAGCAACATAAGTGTCCAACATCGGATGAATGGATAAAGAAGATGTGGCACATATATACAATGGAATATTACTCAGCCATAAGAAGAAACGAAATTGAGATATTTGTAGTGAGGTGGATGGACCTAGAGTCTGTCATACAGAGTGAAGTAAGTCAGAAAGGGAAAAACAAATACCATATGCTAACACATATATATGGAATCTAAAAAAAAAAAGAGAAGAAAATGGTCAGAAGAACCTAGGGTCAAGACGGGAATAAAGATGCAGACCTACTAGAGAATGGACTCGAGGATATGGGGAGGGGGAAGGGTAAACTGTGACAAAGTGAGAGAGTGGCATGGACATATATACACTACCAAATGTAAAATAGATAGCTACTGGGAAGCAGCCGCATAGCACAGGGAGATCAGCTCCGTCCTTTGTGACCACCTAGAGGGGTGGGCTAGGGAGGGTGGGAGGGAGGGAGACGCAAGAGGGAAGAGATATGGGAACATATGTATATGTATAACTGATTCACTTTGTTATAAAGCAGAAACTAACACACCATTGTAAAGCAATTATACTCCAATAAAGATGTTAAAAAAAAAGAAATTCCTTAATTTAATACTTTGCCATGCGCAACTTTGCCTCAGATCCAAGGATCCTAGGATTTATTAAACACATCGAAATCACTTTAAAAAAAAAAATAGAAAGAAAGAAAGAATAGTTCACCTGGATTTTTCTTGTTGTTAGGGTGGGTGAAGAGTTTTCTATACCCAAGGCGGAAGTGGGACCTCCTCTTTACACAAAGACGTTAAACTTCCAGAAAACACCCGCTTCTCTCTTAGACACATACAGGATATAGACCAGATCAACAAGTCACTTCAATGTTCAGTTCATCATTGAACAGCTAATCCAATCAAGACAATCTCTCTGAATTATATACCTAAGTGTTGATTGATTGAACCTCATGAGCTATTTACTGATATACAGATACACAAATCTCATTTTTATCGTTTCTTCCAATACATTTCTAGGTAGACGGTTTTCGCTTGGAGTTCTTTTAACGCTATTTTAATGCTGTGTTTCTTTCCTTTTTAAAATATGGTAAAATAATTTAGTGCTTGTATTAGTTTCTTACGTCTTTGATAACAGATTGCCACAAACTAGTTTTGCCTAAAACAACAGAAATTTACTCTTTCACAGTTCTGCAGACCAGCAGTCTGAAATTGAGGTGTGGGCAGGGTAGGCTGCTTTTGGAGGATCCGTGTTCCATGCTTTTCTCCTAGCCTCTGGTGGCTGCCAGCAGTCCCTGGTGTTCCTTGGTTTGGGGATGCATCACCCCAATCTTTGTCTCCATCTTTTTTTTTAATTGAAGTATAGTTGATTTACAATGTTTCAGGTGTACAGCAAAGTGATTCAGTTATACTTACATATACATATGTATATATATTCTTTTTCAGATTCTCTTCCATTATAGATTATGACAAGATATTGAATGTAGTTCCCTGTGCTATACAGTAGGTCCTTGTGGTTTACCTGTTTTATATATAGTTGTGTACATCTATTAATCCCAAATTCCCAATTTTTCCCTCCCCGCTTTCCCCTTTGGTAACCACAAGTTTGTTTTATACCTCTGTGAGTCTCTTTCTGTTTTGTAAATAAGTACATTTGTATCACGTTTTTAGATTCCACATACTAGCGATGTATGGTACTTGTCTTTCTCTGTCTGACTTACTTCACTTAGTGTGATAATCTCTAGGTCCACCCATGTTGCTGCGAATGGCATTATTTCCTTCTTTGTTATGGCTGAGTACTATTCCACTGTGTATATGTACCACATCTTCTTCATCCATTCACCTGTCGATGGACACTTAGGTTGGGCCCCATCTTCACATCGCCATCTTCACTCTATGCATCCTCTTCTCTTATGAGGACACCTATCATTGGATTTAGGGTCCACCCTAAACCCAGGACCATCGCATCTTGAGGTCCTTAACTTATTTATATCTGCAAAGACCTTTTTTCCAAATAAAGTCACCTTCACAGATTCTGGGGGTTAGGGATCAGATATATCTTTTGTGGGGCCCTACAGTTCTATTGATTTATGTTTACCCAGTCACACGTGTTGTTTTCATAGTTGTAAGTTTTGTATCCACTGAGTCACTGTTACTTGTTGAGCAGAAGCTGGGGGGAAGCCTTGGTCATTAAGATGGCTGCCAATATTTGCCAGTTTCACCTAGAACCAAATGATTTAATCAGTGAAGCCATTTGCTAATATATATGTGTGTGTATGTATATATATATATATATATATATATATATATATAAATAAAAAATATATATATATATTTTTTTTTTTTTTTTTCCTGAAACACCCACCAAGAAAATCATTAGACATACTTTGGCTGGACTGGGATTTTTAGTGGGTCTGTGGTTTCAAAGTGAATGGGGCACAGCATCACCAGAAAGCCCACCCCAAATTAAGACGAAACTGAATTAAGAGTAATTAATAACCCAAAGTTAGTTTATGTTGACCACCACAGACAACTTATGTTTGGCAGGTATAGACTCATTTCTCTGGTTTATATGGTCATTAAAATGAAGCACCATGGAGCCATAATGATCTGAATAATTTAATTCTGCTATTCAGGGATGAAGAAGAACTGAGTTCATATCTCAGCTAATCCATTTATGAGGTATGGGACCCTACACAAGTTATGCCATGAGTCTGTGCCTCACTTTTCCCATCTGTTAAATAAAAATAATATTACCTATGTTCTCTCGGTGTTGTCCCGAAGATTCAATTAGGTGAGACCATGTAGGCAAAGCAGGGGCAAGTTCCAAGCACTAATAAATGTTAGTGACCCTCCCCTTTGACCCCATATTGCTATTCATTAAATTAACCTTTCCCCACATGAACTGATTGCGTAATGCTTTATGGCATTTTTCTGCTCATGCAGAAATGAAAGCAAGAAAGAGGCCTGGAATGGAAGTCAGGAGAAGTGGACTCTAACCCAAAGACCTCTATAACCCAGCTGTTTAGGCTGCACAACTGGGCTTCCTTCCCTGGGCCTCAGTTCCCTTAACCACAAAACAAAGGGCTCCAAAGTTATCCGCCATCTCGCAGCCCCTTGCAACCCGGACCGCACACAATTTACATATTGGTTGGCACAGTAAGTGTCAGGGATACATCCAGACTTTCACACCATCAGTGATTCACTGATAATCTCCTAACTCAGAGAGTAAAACCAGCACAATCGGGAGAATAAAAACCCCTCTCTTTGCCAGGAAAGAAGCCTTGGATTTGGGGGTAAAACAGATGCAGGACTACGTGGGTTTTCCGCCAGGCCCAGTGGATAGTGTATTCAAGGCCTGTCTCGTCCCAGAAGAGCTGGCACCACCCCAACCTCAGCCCCACACAGACCAGCGTTTATGGCCTTTCCGAAACCTCCCAAGTATGTATTTCATAAAAGCAGGGCCTGGTTCAAATCCCTTGTAATGTCTCCAAAGGGAAAGAATAGAGTCAATAATCAGGGCTGTGTCTGTGTGTCGTAAATTCCCCAATCCCCTATTCCCTCTCCCAGCTAGCACACGCGGGCGCACGCACACACACACCTAAACACAGCCATAAATATATACACTCCCATTGAATAGACTGGGGATTCAAATTACAGTTACAGTGTAATAAAACTGACTGATCTGTGGGGTGTGTACAGAAGTGTAAGTGTGTGTGTGTGTGTGTGTGTGTGTGTGTGTGTGTGTGTGTGTGTGTGTGTGAGTGAGAGAGAGAGAGAGAGAGACTTACAAGCCTCCTCCATTACTTGAGAGATCCCTCTGGGACACTGAAATAAGCTGTCTTCACTGAACCGTCCTGGAAGCTTCTTATCCCTGGATGCAGGGCTGGCTACCTAATTCGCAGGCCCAGTCTTCAAAACTTAAGAATTTCAAAACAGCACCAGCAGAGCCTGAAACCAAGTGTGAGATGAGACCTTCTCACTGTCAAGACCACATGCGATTGTGCAAGTCACACTCTGGCTTATTAACCAACCAGCGGGTCTGGATCAGGTTCTCATACCCTGCACCGTTTCTTTAGGATATCTTACACTGAAATGGGCTCGTGGAGGTGTGTGACATCACAGAAACGGAGTGGTCTTTGGAAAGAGGCTGGCCTGGGTTTGAATCCTGCTAGACCACATACCAACGGTGTCTCCTTGGACACTTCCATTCCTCGTTTTGAACGTCAACATCCCATCTATTAAATGGAGACAGGGTGAGTCATTTCCCAGAATTACAAGGAGGATTAAATGCAGCAAGACGTATAAAACTGCGAGGACAAAGCCTGGCACACAGCAGGTGTTCAAAGGGCCCTTCTTTGGGGCACAGAACTTGCAGATCTGTCCAAAGAAAAACCACACTATTAAAAATGAAGCTATTGTAATTGAGGTTTGCCAGGGGTCGCTGGTGATGAGGACCGAGTGGGATTTGAAAGCCTGACACACCGTTTTCAATGTCCTTTCTTTTACCTCTAATGAGGTTTCTCCCTTGGGGGTGGGAAGGGATGACCTTCGAAAAGGCGTCGGAGTTTGGGGGCTCAGGCAGGCATCAACTAAGAGTGAAGACAAGTTGTACCGGGAAAGGGGGAGGGGAGGAAGAGAAAGAAAGAAAAGTTAGCGCTGGAATCTGAAGAGTGCCTGGGTTTATTTTCTTGGCTGGGACGGAGAACTTTCTGGCAGCCAGGTTCTTGGACCGCAGCCGACGGCTCCGCGGCTCCCATTGGCCGGCGCGCAGCTGTTGCTACGCGGGTGGACCAATGGCGCGCGAGGGGCGTTCTCGCTCTGCTCTTTCCCGGGATGGCCGCGGGAGCCTCGGGGACTCGGCAGGAGCGGGCCTCTCGCCGGGGCATTTTTTTCTTTCTTTCTTTCTTTCTTTTTTTTTTTTTTTTATTTTATTTTAAAGGAGGGGCCGGCACTGAGTTGTGGGCGAGCCTGGGCGGGGCGGACGCCTCCCTGCGCCGCGCCCCGGGAGGTTGGTTCACCTGACCGACTCGTTCCTCGGGCTCCCTCGCCCTCCAGCCTTTACACCGCCTGGGGGAACAGGGTTGGACGCGCGGGCTGTTTTATTGTATTTATTTATTTTTCCCTCCTGGAGCCTGTGCGTGTTTTATGTTTTAATAACTTTATCAACTCAGTGAACTTGCGCGAGAGCACCGGCAGCTTCTCTCGCCTCCCTCCTTTTGCCCCCTGTCTCTAACAGGCCTCTGGGTCACTTCCAAAAGGTAAATTGCACCCCTCCCCGAAAGTCCCCCCCACCCCGGTCTCCACACAGACACTGGTTTTGGAGCATTTGGCCTTGAGGAGCACAGTTTTCTTGCTGCAAAGCAGGGCCTCAGTTTCGAAGTTTTTCAGGAGGGAGATTTCCTGGGTAAGAGGGAAGGAGAATTGAGGCGTAGGCCGCACTCGGTACTTTGGATTAATAATAACATCAGTAGGAAAATAATAACTATCACTTGCTGTACCAGACACTGTACTGAACAACTGTATTTATTACTCTGCATTAGACGCTGTGCTTTTGCTCTGAAGCAATTTGCCATGCTTCATCCTATTTAAATCTTGTTATAGATGGGTAAACTGAGGCACCGAGCACTGAGGCACTTTGCTCCAGGTGGCCAGGCAAAAGCAGGACTCGAAGCCGAGTGTGTCTCTGGCTCCAGAAACCTTGGTTCTACCCACTTTCTGTGTTGTTGCAGAACTCTAAGATAGCCCCTGAGGTATGGGGGATCCCGGGTCCCCCATCTAGGCATGCGTCTCAGTTGAGTCCATGCCCCGCCCCCCGCCAGGCAGAACCAGCCTGTAAAAGCGTTGCTCTAACACACGGCTGCACTTGACATAAACCCACCTGCGTGCTGGGAGTCACTATTTCCCAATTTTGTGGAGAACCCCCCAGTTCAGCATAGGTAACAAAATGTGTTTCTTTGTCCTACAAAGTTTCTTTTTTTTCTGTGTTTTCAAGGGGCTTCCTTCCAGTTCTCCTTGTTACGGCTTCACCGTTGGCTGGCGTGGTCAGTACGGCAGGCAGAATTACCCCAGCTCACAGGTGAGCACGGCGAGCCCAGAGACGCAGTGCCTCTGGCCAAGGTCACACAGTAACACAGTGGCGGACCCAGGGCTGGAGTGGAGCCTTCCCCTCCTCTGTGTGCTCCCTAGCTAGCGTCTCTGTTCGCCAAGAACTCCATGGCCTATAAATTAGGAATTTAAAACAACAGCAAAAGGTAGGGATCAGGAATGCAGGAGAGAAAAAAAAAAGTCAGTGAGAAATGAACTCAGTCCTGTGTTTTGTTTGGAAACTGCCTGGGAAGTGGCCGCATAGCTGGGGGCAGGACTGTCTGGTGGAGGCGTGTCTGCTGGCAAAAGGCTGGTTTCTACCTGGCAGAAGGCTACCTACCACCCTAGCCCTTGTTTTGAGCCTGGCACTGCAGCGAAGCATGTCTGTACTCAGTCTGCTGTTGCCTAATAGGCTGAGCAGAAAGGCCCGGACCAGCCTTCCCTCTGCCCTTTCCAGGGGGAGAGGATCTGGTCGTGCTCCCCTCTTTCCCTCACCCAGCAGAAGCCAAGGGGTGTTTCTCTTCTGATGACTTAAAGGAGATGTGTCTGAACTTCCGTACCCAGGGTTACCCAGCTGCTGAGAGCCTTTCCAGCTCCACGCGTCCCCAGAGATTCCCTGGGTCCCAGAAAGATAGTACTGTCTCCTTCCTTAAATCCCCCTAGCTTAAGAAGCCTAGCCGAAACCCTGCTCATAATCTTTCGCCATAAAGTTTATCTTCTAAAACCTACGGAAAATAAAAATCAGGATTGGGGCAAAGCAGATTGTTGTGTTTGTAGAGGCTGATATAGTTGCTGACTGTTTTCCCTGGTATCCCACTCTTAACTCTTTAGGCAGCCTGGAATTTGAAAGAATGTTTGCAAAGCTGCTTTCTTCCTGAACGCTAACCTAAATCCCTCTGGTTGCAACCTCTGCTGCTTCCCAGGCCTTGCAGGGCAGTGAGACACCTACCCACACAATGCTGTGTCTCCTGCTTTCAGTGTTCTTTACAGCCAAGAGCCACACAGATGTCCTTTCTCCTTCCACACGCATTTCATTATAGGGTACTCTGCCTCTGTGGTGGGCACTGGGGACTCCCACCCCAATGCTTGCAGTCAAGTGAGAAAAATCTATTACCCAAACCCCATCACAAGCCCAAACTTAAACTGCTCTCCATGTTACAAGAGAGACATGCATACATGACACCATCACAGAGTATAAAGGAACTTAAAAGTCATTTATAGCAATCAAGACAGGCTTCATGGAGGAGGTGATATCTGAGCTGAGGTTTCATGGATGGACATAGTGTAGAGGCTGGGGTGAGGGTATGATAGGAAGAAGAACCAGCACGGGCACATGTCCTCTGTTGGGTCTGATATCCACGTATCTGCTCAGAACATTTAGCAGGGCTTCTTGCAGTCCAATCCATTCTCCATGGATGGGCAATTACTTTTTTATTGAGACTGGTAAAAATCAGCTTCTCTAAGAACATGAGTCTTTCACCTAAGACAAGAAATCGGGACCGCATGTTTAGGCCTGGTCTTGCTAGGTGGGTGTACAGGTCACCAAAGGGATAAAATTGACACTTTTTTTTTTTTTTACTGCTTCCATAATCGGGGAGCGGGAACACTGGAGTGTTCGATTTCTGCCTTGGCCCAGTGTAATTAGTATTATTAAGAAGTGTTAAACTTCAGTGCCCCAGAACTGAGAGAGTTCACCCTCAAATGCCTCCATGGTTTATGAAGTGCTGAGTGGGTGCTTCCTAAGTGTGACAGCTGGGAACCCTTCCAACCACACTGGGAGATAGACCTGTTCAACCCCTTTTTGCAGATGAGAAAAACAAGGCCCAGAAAACCCTTGGGTCCTGACTTCCAGTGTGTGACATGAATACGGAATAGGATAAAGTCCCCTTTGACGGTTCATAGAATGAGTGTTTTATGTCACAGGCTCACAAAAGGTCAGGTTTGGACAGTAGTTCAGAGCAATTTGTTTTTCAATTCTTATCCGGTGTTTGATCTGCAGATACCCTGCACATTTTGCAAGTTCTCTTTGTGATGACCTGCATTGGTACCTGTTTTCGCTAACGGAAAGAAACTTGAAGAGGATTTTCGCAGTTAGGGAGAAAGGTAATTGCTTCTTAACGGGGGAAACCTGTGTTAACACCCCTGACATGTCCAGACTCGACCTCAGTCTTTCCTTTAATAGGGAATTCACTGCCTTTTTGATGAAGCCAGGTTGACTTTCAGGTCTTTGATGATTCAAAAAAAAAAAAAAAAAACCTTCAGCCTCAAGACCTCTGAGCAAAGACATTCATTAAAGGTTTGAACCAAGCTGGTGGGCATAAATAGCAATCAGGTGTACTGGAGGTGATAGAAGCCCTGCCAATGAAGGCAGAACCCAGGATACCTTCATAGAGATCCTCATCTACGTGTCTCAGAGCCCTTGAGGGGCTACACCCCCATCGCTCCCCACAGTCTCTCCTACCTTCTTAGGAGTTTGAGTTATGATGTTAAGGAAGTGAGTCAACCCTACTTCTCAGTGGTCTCCCTGTGGAAACCCTTCTAGACCTAATACCACCAAAGTGAGTCTCTGAGGTCACCTTTCCAGGCTTTGTGCTCGGGTTGGTGGTGAAGGGCCACGGAGGTGCTATTTTCAGACACCTGGACTCGGCTTCCCAAGCCCACAGGATCCCATCCTGTGCTTCTTGTTGCCCCTCCAGTTGGGTGCTTCCCTGATGGATATGAAGTAGCTTGAGCCTCTCCTAAGTATCCGTCACAGAAGCCTCCTCACATAGAGCCTGCCTTCTTCATCCATCCGTCCATCCATCCGTTCCACACATATTTACTGAGCTTCTACTGTATGTGACACTGCGGGGATGAAGTTAGCAAAGCAGTCCTATCCTTGCTTTCAGGACACTTACAGTCTAGTAGATGGAAAAAGACAATGTCGAAAGGAGGAGGAATGAAATGTCAAATTCCCATGATTACGCAGGATCGGGTTTCCTCTTCAGACAATTCCTCTGGCTCCTGAGAATGAAATAGGGGACGGAGCAGCGGGAAGCACCCTGCATCAGCTGCTCACACCGCTAGCATTCAATCCATCACCTGCTGTTTTAAATTTCCTGCAGGCACCACACGTGCCCTGAAGTTACTGCGTTTGTTTCCTTCCTTCCCAGTGGCTGATCTGCCTTCACGCCACTAGAATGAAAGCTCTGTGAAGGGAGGAACTTTCTGTAGTTGGCTCACTTCTGAACCCCCGGTGCCAGCAGAATCCCTGGAACCAAGGGGGAGCCCTGTCATATTTGCTGAGCTAATGAGTGACTTTTACCTCAAACCTGAGCGAGGTGGGAACGCTAGAGGCACCTGGGAGAAGGTGAGCAGCAGCTCCAGGAGGCAGTTGGGTGCACCTGTACCTATGGGGAACGTCCTGCCGCTGGCTTGTGCTGTTGTCACACAGAGAGGCTGCAGTCTGCTCCCCAGGAATCCTTTGGGGATTTGGAAAGAAGACTTCTTTGTTTTCATAATTTGATTACTGCTTAACAATTAAATCCCAGTTCAGAGATAACTTCTTGAATTTGCAACTGAAGAACTTTTTTTTTCCTTTTACTCCCCCACCTCTCTTCCCAGAAATGGGTGCCTAGCCTTAAACCCGTGTACTTAGCAGCTGGCTGTAGAAGCCCAAGAGTAATCTCTCACCTTAATCAAGGAAGGGAGAAATGGAAAACTTGATCCCCAGGTGGCTTCATAGGAACGGAAAAAAAAAAAAAAAAATGGAAGTGCTGGCATCGTCCAGTGCTTATAATATTTTCCTTTTTTAAAACAGTCATTATTTTTGTGCTAGCAGTGTGCTTTGTAATCACTGCTGAGCATGATTTCTACATCAGCAAAGCATTTTATTTATTTTGAGGAAGCCGCAGTTGAGGTCAAGTGTGGGTAAGGGCTTCTTTCTTAAGGCAGAGCACAAACAGCTCAGACCCCAGGAAGGATCAACGTGCACAGAGTCCCTGTTGCCCTTGGTAACATCTCCTCCAGAGATTACATCTCCCATGTGGTGAACTGCAAAGGGGGAAGGGCCACACTCTGAAGGGGTTTGGCCCACAAAGAAAGAAGCAACATCTTCTCGTGCTGTCAGGGCTGGAAGGGAGGGCTCTGAGCAGAGTACCTGCACCCACCCTGTCTCTGTGGCATGGCGCTAACTATTAGGGATGTCGTCTCTCATCCCCACATTGCAGACAAGGAGGGGGCGGTGGGATGTCACTGGAGGAGATGGAAGATGGATAGCCCTGGACGTTCCTCTGTCCTATTGACACAGACACACCCGTCTCTCTGTCTCACTGCCTGCATCACCTTCAATTTGGCCAGATGGACATCATGGGGGAAATTTCATCTGGACCAGGAATCTTAAAACACTAACAAAAAGAGCTGGCTCCTGTGAGAAACGAGGATGGGACCATTAGAAGTTGGGAGCTGGGGCCATTAGGAAGCAGCCAGGCTATGTCGATGCACAGGGGGATTTCTGCTCGATAATGGGAAACGTGAACACAGGTTAGTGCTGTGATTACCGCATCCTGGAGGGGGGGGGGGGGCCCTGAGAGGCCAGGAATAGATTTAGACTCACTCGAGCAAAGACTGGGGGAAGGGAGGAAGGTCACCTCTTCAGATCCTGGCGAAGGCGTCCATGTGGTCAGAGGCGTTCTTCTCCACCGTGCAGATGGGAAGGGTCCTTTCGAGTGTCACACTGGGGAGTGGCACAGGAGTATTGTATCCTCAGACCTGGGAGGACTAGACCCTCGATCAAGACTGGGGCAGAGTAAATGCAAGCCCAGAACAGAACTCTCGAGAGAGCTTAGGGAAGGCTTTGCTACACACTGTGAAAAGATGGCCGAGTCCCCCCTGCTTCTGGGGGGCAGTTTGGCAACCTCCATCAAGAGCCTCAGAAAACTGACTCAAAGACACACAGATTCATTCTGCAAAAATACTTAGATATCCACACAACGATTTATCTAAGAAAGAGCATCAGTGTGATGTTTGTAATGGGGACAAATGGGAAATAATCTACATGACCAACAACAGAGGAAATAGCTAAATCAATGGTAGCGCATTCCCGCAGTGGCACTTAGCAAACCTTTAACTATGAAATCATGTTAATGACATGGAAGAATGATTATGGCCTGTTAAGTAAAAAAATGCAGGTTACACCAAGAAAGCCGATAGGATATGATCACAACTCAGTAGAGAAAAAGGTCCGAAAGAAAACAGACCAAACTGTTAGCAGTGGTTCTATCTGTCAGGAGGAGGATTCTGGGTGATATTTCATATTGCTTTCCTAGTGTTCAAAGTTTTCAAAAGTATCTACTTTCGTATGTGTTAATACGTACAATATAGACCACTCTCCCTTCCTTATCTTTCTCACTCTGCGTTATTCTTCTCCACACCGATGTTCACTGACATCCTATGTATTCAGTTGTTTATTTTCTGTGTGTCACTGGTGCTCTGTCCTCTAGCATATAAGCTTCCCAAGGGCAGGGCTTTATCTTGTTCAGGAATCTAAATCCCCTTCCCTCCCTGGCACACAGCCTTAGACAGAATTCAATAACTATTCACTGAAAAAGTTGATATGCTCTTTCAATAATCATAACAATGGAATATTATTAACATATAAAGGAGAAAAGTTGGAATTGCAGAGAAGGTTATGCTCGCCCCTGCCCCCACCATTTTCGTGACCATGACAAAATCAAACCAGGTTACAGGATGTATTGAGCTTATCCTCTGTCGTGGCAGCTGACCAGTGGTAGTCATTGACTGAGTCCCACATGGGGAAGGGTAGTAAGAGGCATTCCATCAGTAGAAAGGTTCCTTTGATGACCCTAGAGCAGATGCTTTGAACCATGGGACTCCATTAAGAAAAGACTCGGCCCTCAGGACTGAAATTCCCTGGGTAAGGCCAGTGTGCACTAAAGCCTGGCATTGGCTCTGTGAATTTGGTCGTTCCATTTATAATGTCCACCTTTTCCACTGAATAACTGTTGTCCAATCACAGTAGATGCATCATAAGTTTCACCTGAAGACAGGTTTAGAAGGTACATGGTATACAGAAAAGGTCTCAAATACATATTGATTTAGAATCCTGACTCCACACTTCTTAGCTGTATGACCTCACTCAAGATACTTAAACCTTCTTGATCTGTAGTTCCCTTACCTGAAAAATAATCCTAATCTTCCAAGGTTATTCTGTTTGTGAAATGAGACTATATAGACAAGGTCTCACATAGAGCTAAGCATATGGCTTTCCCCAAATTCACATTGTGCACCAACGTGAAAATCTGGTTTTCTAAGAATGAACTCAGTAATACTGACGTACAACAAATACCAGTTCCCACATTCGTGAAAATCAGGGCATAAAGTCCTCTCCTTTGAGCTGTGAATTCCTCTGTCCCGTTGTGGTCTGCCGGCCGCTGACATCCCTACCACCTGAAGGGTTTGTTAAAATGGGGTACAGGGTACAGATTCCCTGGCCTCACTGGACTTCTAAGTCACAGTGTCTAGGACTGAATCTGAAGAACCTGCAGTCTTAAAGGGTCACCAGGTGATTCTTACCCACATTCAGGTGTGAGATCCATCGCAACCCGTATTTCTAAGAACACGCAGAGGAGCCTGTAGCCTTTTTAAAGTCACAGCACAAAGTTTGCTTCCTTCCTCCTCTTCCAGTCTAGGGTTTTCCCTCTCGTAAGGGCGACATCTCAGAGTGTGGCCTTACGAAAGAATACAGACATTTGCCATGTAGAATCTGAGCTCCCTCCAAATACTGTTCAGTGACAGAACCTTGACATGCCAAGACTGTGTCTGCAGGGCTGTGGTTAACCACACAATAGTCCTGACTGCCCAGTTCTCGTTGTGAACTCATAGGGTCTTTTTAATATGCACAAATGATCTAATGGAAATCTAAATTAAAGAAAGAACTGTCCCTGTTTTCACACCTCCCCACAAATTAATCTTTTCCCCCTTTTCTCCATATTCCTCCCCTCCAATCCTTGAATACTTAAGTTTTACAAATTCAGAATCATTACACTGATACATTTCCAAGATACGGTTCTTTTTATTTCATCATCAATATCTTCCCCACTCTCCCTTTTCTGCTGTACCTCCCACACCATAGAATTTCTTTCTTTGTAATAATTAAACCGTAGCCTCTCTGTGAGGCTTTGCCACTCTCAAAGCAGTTTCATGCCCATCTTCTTATGAACAGAACCAGCTTCATTTATTCAGATGTTAGCTTTGTTCTTGCTTACGAAAACCATCTCAGTCGAGATTTATCCAGCAAAATGCTTAGGAGCTTGGGCTCTGTGCCTGGAGAGACACGAGTTCAATTCCTGCCACTTAATACCGGTGAATTCAGACAAGTAATGTAACTTCCCACAGCTCCTCTCTCTTGTCTATGCAGTGTAGACAGTCAGCACCCAGCCCACAGAGTAGCCTTGAGGATGAAATGAGATAATCCCTTATAAAATGCTGAGCACAAGGCCGGTGTAGAGTACGGGTTCCATTAATGTCAGTTATTGTTGTCATTAAATATATCAGATAAAGACTTTTAACGACTATAGGAAGTGAGAGGAAGCCACCTCCATTTGGCCTGAACTGACCCCCAAATCTAACTCAATCCAGTCCACAGTTTTCAACCCAGATTAGAAAAGAAAGAACCACATTTTGTGCGGTGCCCTTCACTGATTATTTGTCTAATGGAGACATTCTGATTCCATGTTATGTGACAACATCATCTGGGACAGAAAGGTACCCCACCCCCGAATAAAAAGCAGATACTTGGCATCTCTAGTTAAAGTGAAATCCAAACTTTTCAGAGTTTAGAAGTGTTTGGAAGCTACTTCTCGTCGTCGTCGGCTGGGATCTTTTTGGACTGGGGTGGAGATGGGGGTGAGGGCTTCTTGTTACCAGACTTTTCGTGGGCAAGCATGTTCATGCAGGTCTCAACAAACGCCCTTGGTTCCAAGAGTTCAGGCTCAGGTAGGCTTTGGACAAACACCTGAGGCTCTGAGAGGCTTAATTGAAGTGAGCCCGAACCTAAATGTTTTATGAGGTACGCCCATCACTGATTTTCTTGGCCAAGTTTTAGGTGGCCTCATTGTGGATATGCTCCTGTGAGCACCTGGGAAACTCAGGTCTCCACCGTGGAGGCTTGCTTTGGTTTGACTTCACCACACCTCCGAGAGCTGCAGACCACCTGTGTGCGTCAGTGCCCACGGTGTGATCACACCTGGACCTGGGAGCCGTTTCCCCCTTGGTACAACTTGTCTTGAAGTTCCAGAAAAGCCAGGCCTCACCTTCCCCTTAGTGAAGTCCTCCAGACTGGGACCAACTTCTCTCTCAAAAGTAACAAGTCTCAGGGACAAGGGAACCCGTAAGACAAGCATCTTGCCAAGCTCCCGCGTGAATCGGGAGTGACACAGAGCTGGTCTTGTGAAAGGAGACACAAAATAGCTCAGCTGGATGGAGCGCACATGGCCATCGGAGAGAGAAGCTGATTATTCCACCAAGATGTGCCGTCTTTTTTGGTTTGGACAAACTTCTCCCCACCCAAGTCCAGAATCGTCTTGGAAACTTCTCCTCAACTACCCACAACCTCCAGACTGTAAATCCCTCAGGGTCTTATTTGGTTTTTGTTCATAGGGAGAATCGTATGCCAACAATACTATTAAAAACTGCATACCCTGAAAGTTTGAACGGAACAACATCTATGATTTTCAGAATGTTCTTTGGACCGACAGGAAACGAACTGAAAAGGCACAGGTCAGACAACAGCAGGCTGAAATTCCAGTCCCACTTTTATGTTACCCTTCAGAATGTTCTGGATCAGTCACACTCCAGTCAGAAAGAAGAGTCAGAGCTGGGAGCTCAATGGCAAAAATTCAATATGGGACCTTGTATTACAGGGTATGAAGGTGTTGCCAAAAGGCAAGCAGGATCTGCGGAGACAACCGGAGATGGGCAACGGCTGGGGTCTCCTACTGCCCTTGGGGCTAGAGAGACAAAAGAAGGAAGCGGAAACTTATCCAAACTCAAAAGCCGGAGCTGGGTGACAGCAGCTTGGATGGTGGAGGCTTCCTGGGTGGGGCTGGAACCATGAAGGAGAGACAAGCTTAGCTGGAGACGCTGAGGGTGACACAGAGAGAGGGCAGGAAATACCCTGGCTGCCCTTCATCTCCTGCTTCCAGACTCCAAGCAGTGCCTCTTGTGACAGAAAGTAACCAGAAGCCAGTTCCCAGGGGAATCTGGGAAATACGGTTTTCAGGGGTCAGCATCCCCAGAGAATGGGTCTCACGGACGGTTAATATATGAGCAGTACCCACATATGACCGAAGCCATTATATGTCATTTTTGTACTTGTTACATAAGGGCAAACTGAAAAATCAGAAAGCCACGTTTATCGGCAGGCGGACTCTCAACCACTGCGCCACCAGGGAAGCCCCTCACATATATTATTGTGTCATCTCTGTACTACCGATTTTGCATGTTATTCCAGGTGCTTTATTTTCATCCTGCCAGTATCTACATGCAGTACAGTCTCCATACAAATTTCTGGTTTAGAAAGAAAGAAGGCCAGCTCGCTCAAGAGCACACTTTTTGCTAAAAGGAAGAGAGACAGGAACGTAGGTGGTGAGCAAGCCTCCTTCACTGGACTGACGTCAGGCTCCCACGAGTGAGTAGCTCTGAACGTGCCGCGTTAGTGTCAGGCCAAGGCAGACACACGCATCTTCAGCGCTTCGTGCCACGTGTGCCAGTAAAACCATCCAGCAGCTTTTCTCAGGGTGATGTTGACACATGTCAGATACATTAACGTTTCTACTGGAGTGACTCATTCGTAGGGAACAGTCAACTCAGAAGGATGACAGAGGGGAGGGGGAGAAGCATTTTATAGTCTTTCAAGATTTGAGGACCAGCTCGACTTTCAGGGGTGTTTTAAGAGAGCAGTCACGGTCTTACTGGTACGGTATCATTTGTTTGACAGCATCGTCGTTGTTGTGATGTGTCTGTTGCCTTAGCTTCACTAACTTAGAGGTCTGGAGGAGGTCACTGAGCCACTGGGTGGACACGAGTGGGCCTCCCCTGCTGGCTGCACCCCTCCCCCGGCCCCCAGGCCAGGTCCCTCTCTTCTTCAGCGTATCAGGAGGGGGTGGTACCCAAGCCTCCAGCATCTGCCTTGGCCACGCCTAAGGCTTCTTTCTCTTATGCTTCCCCAGAGCTCAGCTCACCCTCCTCAGGTAGATGCTGATAAGACACACTAGGCTGACCTCTGGGGTCAAGTTCAGGGGTCCTGCCCCCTCCCCTCTCCGCATAGTGAGACCCCCGTTACCATCGTCGCTGTTGCTTGCTGTCGCTTTGTTTTGTTTTGGGGAAGATTTGACTGTGGTTTTGGCTGTAAAGGAACCAAAAATGAATTGATTAATTGCAATTGGATGTGACACTACTTAGAGCCCCAGGCGCAGCCCCTTCCTCCAGGGGCCTCCGCAGTGCTGCCTGGCCTTATACACCCACACCTCTGTCTGCCGGGAGGGCAGCTCCTCCCTCCAGGGAACGACCTCACAAGTGGCTCAGTCCCAGGGTCCATGTCCGACTACCCGTGGAACCCAGAGGAAAGTAAGCGCCTGCCATGTACCCAGGCTTAAGACCAGCCTTCCAACTCTGTCCTAGTGTTGACCGCATCCCAGGTGTAAGACCAGCCTTCCAACTCTGTCCTAGTGTTGACCGCATCCCAGGTGGTGGACGATGGGGATCACCATTCTCTTCAAGAGTACACATCTTCATCCCCATCCTTCCACCCCCCACGCACATAACCCCAGACAGGTGATCAGGATGCAGTTGTCCGACAACCAGACAGTTCCCCAAGCCTGAGCCATTGAATAGTCAAGAGGTGTTTTCATAGGTTATCAGCATAATGGTCTAGGGTGGCCTTCGCCCAGGTTCTGTTTTCACAGGGACTCCCTCAAGACAAGATGAACACGCACTAAGCCGTCGTATTCTGTTTCATACCCTTTACCAGAAACACACTGATACCAACAAGTACAAGCCATGATTCAGTTTCAGCCACTTTGGGGATAACTGTCTACTTCTTGGGAACTACTGCAGCCCGCACACTGAGATCTATACGCGCCATGTCACTTACAGTGGAAGGCAAGCCATCCCAAGGACGTCTTGGACATTTTTGATATTGTCAGTTATCTTTACAAGATGCAGTAACAGTGTAAATAGACAGTTGGTTTTGGTTTTTTGGATTTTTTAATGGATGCGTCATAGAAAACAAAGGGAGAGGGTATTATTGGAAACCGTAGCTCTCCCTGAGAGACTCTTTTTCCGTGCAGCCAAGTCTGGCTTGCCCTCATCTTGCTTCCCTGGGATTGCAGGGCAGGTCTCTGTGATTTCAGGGCGCAGGCTTTCCATGACACCACGTTGCCTGCCATGCAGTCAGGCGTTGTTTGTCAACCACCCCTAGGTTCGGTGAAGCATCGCTCAAGGCAGTGTTTTGAATTCTACCATCAGTCGTTAAGAAAGGCCGCTTGGTGGAACAGACAGCTTCAAACTAACTTTCTCCCTCCCTCCCTCCCTCTCCCCGTTCCTCCCTCCCTCTCGCCCTCCCTCCTGCTCTCCCTTCCTCCCTTCCATCTTTTTTCCTGCCTGCCTTCTTTCCCTTATTTCTTTTATAAATTTCTTTTACCAGTGTTGGTTATTTATCTGAATCTACTATAAAACTGAATCTACCATCATCTGTTACCTAAGGTCACTGGAATTGATCTTCTCACAGACATAAAGGCGTCTGTAATTCATTTCCTGAGCTTCTCCTCCAGCTGCTGTCACATTTCTTTCCCTTCTCCTCTGCCCCCTAACAGCCTGAGTGTAGTTTAGGGGAAACCTTCTGAGCGAGCTCCACAATGTGTCCTCTCTTTGCCATGAATTCAAGATATCTGAACCCTCTTTAGGTGGGGTGATCATTTCCCTGGTATGTGCCTCCTGTCCCTACATCTTTCAGGTGCTCCCCTTAACTCTCAAAAGTGACCTGATCTGATAACTCACACGGTTACTGTCTTCCTAAGAGACCTTTAAACTCAGTTCAGACTCCAAGTTCATGGCTTGTGCCCGGCAATCTCAAGCCCTCCCGAAGATCTCCAGAAGTGTCCGAGTTCCTGGGGTGCATCGCCTTGTGCTCCTCCGTGGTTTCCTAGATTCTCTGGTTCTCTCAGGGATCAACCTAGATGCAGAATTCAGCTTTCATTGTTGACTGAGAAACTCCACTAGCATGGATTCCGTGAGCACTTGGGTATATTTTATTTACACTTGGGGCAAGTGCTGGGAGTGGCCACATTGTGGTTTGTGAGCGCCCTTCCCCCATCTTACTGGTTCTCTTCCTCCTCCCTGCCCCTCATCCTCCCTTATCTCCCCTTCTCTGCTGAGAAGCAATAAACACATTCCTCTCTCTGCCCCCTGCAGAGCGTTGCTGTTCAAATCAGGTCCCTGAGGTCCTCAGCTTGTATCCCCCCCTACTTGCCAAGGAAGTTTTCTAAAGAAATGTCTTATTCTCCGTGAGAAAAAGTCTGAAGAATTCTTTCTTTTTTCTTCGTTTAATTAAACCTACCTACTTACCTACCTACATTTGATTTAATTGTCCGTATCTCCATTCTCACTGGCACGTGGACAAAAGTAAACTTTGGCAGAAAAATATGGGAGAAAAGAAGAAGAGATGAAAGCACGAAAGAATCGACAATCATGGGACAGGAAGAGAACAGGAGAGAGAGAAGGAGAAACAAAGGGAGGGAGTGGGGAGGGAGCGACCCTGGATGCCCAAGTTTAAGACAGTGGTTTTAAAACTGTCCTGCAAGTAGGTGTTCCTGGGGGTGTTGCTAGCAGTTTAGATTCGTGAAGCCTCACCTCACAAAGGCCTTCTTGACCTGGTAAGTTCCACAAGGACCACACTTTGAAAACTCTCTGCAACGTGCCTAAGCTTAAGGGAGATAGTAAGATTATATGAAACTAAACGCAACTGAATTGGGAAGGATTATGATTATTCCTCTTTTCACCAGTTTACTTGAACTGTGTGGAGAGCGTTCTGTCAGCCTTGATATCTACTTTTGGCCTGAGAATCTGCAGTCAGCTTAAGTGGCAAAGTATTGAACACAGGCATTAGAATTTCCAGCTCTTTTTCAAATCCACCCTTAGCTTAAACAATATACACGTTAGCCTTAATCCAGTACGTCTGCAGACAGAGACAACGTCAGGACATCCAAGACGTTGTTGGCCAAATTCCTCGGACTTTTTGGGGACTTCTTTTAAAGAACATGACAGGGAAGTCGTCATGAAATAATACATGGAAAGTGCCTGGTACTTTGCCAGGAACTGAGCGTTGTTACAATGAAAGGACCGTGATTTATCTGTTGGAGACAGAGAATGGCAAGCTCCCTGGCATGTGATGTCCAAGGTACCTAGTCAGTGTCTCACCTATGAGGAAAGTACCTACTCCAGGTGGTGAGCAGAAAACAGAATGACGTTGACACAGCCAACTTCGTCTGTTTTAAAGCTGCCATTGCGAATGTTTTATGTGATCCCTGCTGTTCTCTTATTCCTTCTGCAACTGTATTCAGGCAGTTGTCCCTGCCCCCTCCATGCCTAATCTATTTCTGGCCCCCTTCGTCTTCCATTAACAGAGCAGAGCCTGACTGGAGCAGGCCATCCAGGCAATCAGAGAGAGCTCTCCAGTCAAATTCCAGGGACAGAAGACGATGCCCTTTGCCTTAGTACACTGGGGCTGCTATAACAAAAGTACCATGGATAGGGTGGCCTAAACAACAGTTACTTCTTACAGTTCTGGAGGTGAGAAGTCCAAGATCAAGGAGGCAGCAGATTTGGTGTCTGATGAGAGCCTGCTTACTTGGCTTTCACCAGAAAGGGGCAAAGGAGCTCTCTGGGGTCTTCTTTAAAAGGGCACTAATCTCTTTCATGAGGTCCCCACCCTCATGACCCAGTCACCTCCTAGAGGCCTCACCACCAGATACTATCACATTAGGGATAAGGTTTCAACGTATGAATATTTGGGGGCAGAGGGAAGGGGGCATAGACAGTCAATCCATAGCACCCTTAAAATTCACAGGGCTCACACATGGGCATCAGAATAGGACTGAGAAAAGAAACCCCATAGCAAAGAATCTGTATGAAATTATTGATAGTTCAGCACATAGTGTACACATCTTGAAGAACCCTCTGAACTAGATAATCCCCGGCCTGCCATCTTGCTGTCTGATTCTAATCATAGCCCAAGTTATGTGTCATCCTTTCTGTAAACTCTGGTTTCTTGGTTTCCCCATCTTAGTTTTCTGCTTAGAGCTGGCTGCTGCCCCGTATTCTTCTACATATGTACCCATCAAAAGGGGAGACCTGCGGCCATCACCCAGAGAGCTATATTGTCTTTTCAGGAAAACCCAAAGAGCTGCATAACATGGTGAAAGGTTTTTTCATTGTGCTTCTTCTCTAGACCTTCATCAAGTCTGCTGCAGTGGGTCAGCTTCACTCCCCAGGAACGCTAAAGAGCCTTCGTGAGGGTCCTCCAGCGAGTCCTCAGTCTCAGTTCTCACAGGTATGAAAGAGGTCACTGGCCTTTACCTGCTCAAGTCTGTAAAGGCAGCTCTTGTTTTTTATGTCAAGGAGACGTTGAGTGTCTTAGTAGAAGCCAACCAGCGATTACGTGTGAGATCTCATGTGGATGAACAGTTGTATAAAGGACCCACACACAGGTCAGTTCTCTTTGTATCCGCTCCTGATCTGGTATTGAAAACAAGTTTGGGTAGGATCTCCTTCACAGGATCTTACTAATTCAGAGGCCACTGGGCTCATGATTTCATCACCTTCCATGCACATATTAACTTTCAAAATCCCTAAGCAGTAGCTTATTTTGAGTCCCATAATTCATTGCATATACAATAGCCATCACAGGGGGAAATAAAAATGCTTCTGGTGTGAACTTAGCTTGGTGTGTTTCACGTACTACCTGATTCATGGGAGTTACTTAAAATACATGAGGGCAGAATAATGTACCCTTCAGAGAGACTATCACACTGGCTTGCTCTGTACTTGATAGATAAATGTGATTTGACCTGTTGGAGCATTTTTGCGGTCAGTTTGAGAGGGTTTGAACTGTACACATCCTCGTGGCCCATGCCTTCCCCTTGACCAGGAATATGGAAAACACACTTACAGCCTCCGTCGTGTTGCTTAACTCGTCTTGGGACGCTTCCCTCAATATTGGTGGTAGTCTGACGTGACATATCTGCAATTAAAGGGTGATGTCAGTTGACACGGTGCCACAGAGGCCAGTTAAACATTGTTCCTTAGAAAATAAGAGCAGGATTCAATCCCGAAAACGTTGGTAGTGGTCCAGGGACTGAGTCATTTGGCTCTCTCAGAGCGTCTGAACTAGCTGGAACGTGTCAGGAAACCCAGGTTCCCTTCACACCATGGAAGAGGAAAGCAAGAAGCAGGAAGATGTGCTTTCAAAATAACGCACTGCTCTAGGGAGCTGCTAATTCTCTCACAATCCAGGGCTGATCTTCTTCACGGGTATTAACCCCTTGTCCTGTGGCACTCCAGCTGTGCTGGGTGGGAAAAGCAAGAGCGGCACATCTACATTATTGTAATACTCAGCACACTGTTGGGCACTTGGATATTTTTTTTCTCCTTTGCTTATTGCAAAAGAGCTGGGAATTGAAAGATTAACCCGGTTTGATTTAAGGGAACCTCCCATTTTGATGGGAATACTTGGAATGTATTATAGACTTGTTAAAAAAAAAATGCCAAAAGTCTACCCAAATGACTCTGTAGTTATGTTTGCAGATTTGAAATTTCCCACAAAAATTAAAATACCTCATGTAGAAGAGAGATGCTATGGCTGCCCCTCTAAAAGGGAAGACGTGATTGTGTTTCTACATTAGTTTTCTGTTGTTACAGTAACACATTACCACTGACTTGGCTTGAGACAACACCAGTTAGCTGTCTTACAGTTCTGCAGGTCAGAAGTTCGACATGGGTCTCACTAGGCTAAAATCTGAGTGTGAGCATGGTTGTGTTCCTTTGGAAGTTCTAGGGGAGAATCTTATCTCCTTGCCTTTTCTAGCTTCTAGAGGCCGCCTGCATTCTTTGGCTTGTGACCCTTCCTCCATCTTCAAAGCCAGCAACAGTGGGGAGAGTCGTCCTTCTTACATAATATCCCTCTATTCTGCTTCCTTCTTGCACTTTGCAAGTCCTTTGTGATTATACTGAGCCCAGCCGGAGAATCCAAGATAATCTCTCTGTTCTAGAGTTGGCTGATTAGCAAGCTTAATTCCATCTGCAACCTTCATTCCCATTTCCTATGTAAAGTAACAGAGTCACGTGTTCTAGGCATTAGGACCTGGACATTTTGGGGGGCGGGGGGCATTATTCTGCCTATCACAATTTGTCATTTTTTCTGTAAACCTTATCAAGTCAATTCCAAATGCAAATGAGTCCTTTCCCATCTGTTTTTCTACAAAGGAAATACAACTGGAATTGATTTCATACAACAATTACATAAGTGAATGTGGAGTTATAAATTTATAGTAGAAGGAGAAAGGTGTTTGTTGTTTTTTTTTTAATGTATTTTAGTTAAGAGCCAAAGATTCTTAATTGAAAATTTGCGGAAAGTACCGCTATAAACAGATGACTATTAAACTTAAATCGTCATCAAGTTAAGTTAAATTCAGTTTTACTTAAATATTTATTAGGAGTGAAAGCAAACATAAATGTTGAAAACTCAAATCCTTGTTTCTTAACTGTCTCCTCGTTTTCCCACAATGTACTTCTGGCTGTTCAAAAGTGATTTCCTAGATTTTATTAACCTGTAACAGAAGGGGACAGCTAAATCCATTCCAGAGAGTAACTCATTTGTAACCCTGTGTTGCAGCTCCCCCAGCCAAAGGGGTTAAGGAAAATAAGCATGAACTCAGAGAACCTTGTTGCCTGGGACCCGAAACAAGTTACTTAAAGAAATGTAGGTGACCTGATCCATCAGCAATACGTAGGCTTCCCTTGGTAAAATACTTGCAAATAAATGGAATGTATACATTCAAAAAATATTTACCGGCACCTGTTTTATGCTGAGCGCGGTTTTAGGCGCTGAGGACACAGTCAGATATAGTCATGGAAAAGGCAGGCAGGATGTCTCCTCTCATGAGGTTTACTTTCCTATAGGGAGAGCTAGATTAAAATGATTTTAGAGAATGTATAACAGGACACACACACACACACACACACACACACACACACACACACACACACACACACACAGACATCACAAAACAGATGGCACAAAGTGAATAATTCAGGAGAATTTCGTAAAGTACTATTTATGTAGGTGTGGGCAGGTTCAAGGTGAACCAAGGACCCTGGCAGGGAGCACATGGCGGGAATCAATACTCTACCCACACCCTTCCCCCCCACCCCGACTGCCTGCGAGAACATCTGGTGGCCAAAACCGATTTGTAGCCTGAGGTCCCTGGAGCCCACTGTTGTCCATAAAGGTCAGCCTCCCTGCACACAGAAGAGGGTGAGGCAGGTGGACTGGACCCAGAGGGGCAATCACAGCTTCCAGCACCGCCTTCTGTGTACAGGTGCTTTGGAGTGAAAGACGGGGGGTGTGACTGGCCATGGGATGGGGCATTGGGGTCGATTTTAGAGTTCAAGGAAGATCTCTCTTAGGAGGGACATTTGAGCTGTGACCACAAAGGAAAAAGAAGCTATGGATGCCCTGGGCAAGGAGCAGATGCTTCCCGGCAGGAAGACCCGAGCGCCAGTGCACAGGACCTGCAGGGGGATCAACCTCGTGTGCTGGGAAAAGAGTTCAGTGTGGGAGCGACAGAGGCGGGTGAGAGGCAAGTGGTGGGAGGTGGCGTCAGAGAGACGGGCGGTGACTACCTCCGTGAAAGCCTTGTCTGAGGTTGGTGTCTCCAGGAGAAAACTCTGACACGAGGGTGTGAGTGCAGACAACTGTTTAAGAGGTGATTCCACAAGGCCTGGGAAGGGGAGTGGGGGAATGAGAAGGGAAGGGAAGGCAGTGTCTTTGACCTGACTGCCAGTGGGCAGGTGGGCTCAGTCGCCTGCCTTCTCCGGGCCACACCGAGCCCATCTCATCATGCTTCCTCTGGAGGGGAGGACGTGGACTGCTTATTCCTCCCATCCGTGGTTCCTCATGGCCACTTTCAGGGACATCATTATCCGGTTCTTCTGGAGAGGTTGGTGGGGGGAGGTGAGAAGGTGTAGGTGTCTGCGGTAGGGTGCCCCGTGCAGATGTGCTCCGGGAGGGTGAGTGGTGGGCAGTCGGGGTGGAGCCCCACAGCCTCTGCGAACATCTGAAAGTCATTCGGATGTTTTCTGAGTGTGATGGGAAACCATCAGAGGTGATAAATTATTCACATTTTCTCTCTGGCTGGGCTGAGCTGCTAGAGATAACAATACCAACGGGTTCTTTAAAAACAAAAAACAAAAAAAGGTGTAATTCACATACCATAAAATGCACTGTTTAAAATGTGCGATTCGCTGGATTTTAGTGTATTCACAGAATTCTGTAATCATTGCCACTAATTCCAGTACATTCTCGTCACCCCAAAAAGAAATCCCTTGCCTACTGACAGCCGTTCCCCAAGGAATGGGTTCTGAAATGGCGTTATAGGAGGGTGCTTAATGATGGTCTCAGTGTTTAAAACACGAGATATCAGTGTAGAGGAAACAGCGTCGGCTCCTGAGTCAGGCACCCCCAGTGTTGATTACTGAGCCTCTTTCCAGCCCCATATCCACGGGCAAGTTGCTTTCTTCCCTGACATCCGTGTTCTTAGCTAGAAAGTGGAGGCAGCGGTATCCACCTTGTGTTGTTCTCCTGAAGATTCGAGGAAGCACTCTTGTGAAGCAAAGAGTGCCTGACACAGAGTCAGCGCTCACATGTTTACATACTGTACAGTAAGTCCCCCACATACGAACAAGTTCCATTCCGAGAGCACGTTCGTAAGTCCAATTTGCTTTTTTGTTTGTTTGTTTTAATTTTATGTATTTATTTATTTTTGGCTGTGTTGGGTCTTTGTTGCTGCACGCGAGCTCTCTCTAGTTGCGGTGAGCGGGGGCTACCCTTTGCGGTGTGCAGGCTTCTTACTGTGGTGGCTTCTCTTGTTGCGGAGCATGGGCTCTAGGCGCACGGGCTTCTGTAGTTGCAGCACACGGGCTCAGTAGTTGTGACTCACGGGCTCTAGGCATGCGGGCCCAGGCTTAGTTGCTCCACGGCATGTGGGATCTTCCTGGACCAGGGCTCAAACCCGTGTTCCCTGCTTTGGCAGGCGGATCCTTAACCACCGTGCCACCAGGGAAGTCCCCCAGTTTGTTCTTAAGTCCAACAAAGTTAACCTAGGTGCCCAACTAACACAATCGGCTACATAGTACTATACTGTAATAGGTTTATAATACTGTCCACAGAAATAATCCATAAAAAACAAGCATAAAAAATAAAGAGAACATTTTTAATCTTACAGTACAATACCTTGAAAAGTACAGTATAGTACCAGCTACATCACCACTGCGTTTACGCTTGCTTCCAGACATCCTGGGCTTGAAATAAAGATACTGTACTACTGTCCTCTACACAGTGCTGTACGGTAACGCACACCAAAGCACAGCCACTTGTAGAGGATGCACGCGCGTGACGATGTACGCCAGACACGTGAATTAGCTTATGTGATTGGGCATGCAAACAGACGTTCAAATCTTTCAAAGTTTGCAACATAAATGTTTGTATGTAGGGGACTTACTGTACTCACGGCATGTTGTATGTAAACGTGGGTCAGTGGAACATTCGCTTCGGATTGGAAAGACAGCCACGTGTCAGTGCAAAGTCTGGGGTTTGGGAATAATGGGAGAGTAAGAAACAGAAGTGGAACATGACATTGGAAGGAAAGCTTTGGTGAGATGAGGCAGGAAGTGATGATTTCTAAGAAGGGCTAGTTGGAAGTGTTCTTTGGAGTATCATCTTCCAGTTGGGCAGCGAGAGACAGGCAAAAATACAGAGAGCGATGGAGAGTAGCAGCCCAAGGCAATAGAGAACTGGCACCCCTGCAAGCTGGCTTTCTCACAAGCCGGGCCAGCTCAGGCAGAGAGCTCTGGCCTGGCTGATGGAGGGATGGACAGGTGTTAGGAAGAGGAAAGAGGTCACTCATGAGGCAGGGTGTGACCCAGGAAAGAACTAGACCTGGGCTGGGCACCTACCATATATAAACCTGTATACCTCCCCTTCTGCGGGTCTTAATAACTGGCTTGGCCAGGAATGATGTTGTAGAGCAGCAGATGCTAAGGCAAAGGAATAACCTAGAACAAAGCGGCAAAGGGGACAGTTCATCTTCCCAAATCAAAGTTTACTATTGTTTTCTTTCTTTTCTTTGATTAGTTTTTATTGGAGTATAGTTGATTTACAGTGTTTTGTTAGTTTCTGCTGTACAGCAAAGTGAATCAGTTATACATATATCCACTCCGTTTTATATTTGTTTCCCATATAGGTCATTACAAAGTATTGAGTAGAGTTCCCTGTGCTATACAGTAGGTTCTTATTACCTATTGGCTTATTATCTTACTGTCTATTTTATATATAGTAGTGTATGTGTGTTAATCTCAATCTCCCAATTTATCCCTCCCCCCATACCTTTCCCCCTTGGTAACCATAAGTTTGTTTTCTACATCTGTGACTCTATTTCTATTTTGTAAATAAGTTCGTTTGTACCATTTTTTTAGATTCCACATATAAGCGATATCATACGATATTTGTGTTTCTCTTTTACTATTGCTTTCTAAATAATTTATATAATAAAACATTTTAGCCATCTTAAAGTATACAATCCAGTGGTTTGCAGTATATTTACAGTGTTGTGCAACCATCACTGCTGATTCTAGAATGTTTCCATCACCCCAAGAAGAAATCCCTTACCTCTCAGTTTTCCCCATCACCCTCCCCCCATCCACTGGCAACTACTATACTACTTCACGTCTCCATGGATTTGCCCGTTCTGGGCATTTACTATAAATCGATTCGTATGCTCTGTGGCCTTTTGTGTTTGGCTTCTTTCACCTAGCATAATGCTTTCACGATTCTTCTCTGCTGTAGCATATATCAGTATTCCATTCCCTTTTATGACTGAAGAATATTCCACTGTTTGTATATACCACCTTTTATGTATCAGTTCCTTAGTTGATGGACACTTGGATTGTTTCTACTTGTTGGCTGTTATGAATAATGCTGCTTTGGACATTTTTCTGCAAGCTTTTCTGTGGATATATGTTTCTGTTTCTTTTGGGTATATACCTAGGAGTAAAATTGCTGGGTCATATGGTAATTCTATGTTTAAGTTTTTAAGGAACTGCCAAAATGTTTTTTTGCAGTGTTCACACCATGTTACATTCCCATCAGCAATGAATGAGGTTTCCAATTTCTCCGTACCTACACCAACGTTGGTATTTCTTATTTTTAAATTTTAGCCATCCTAGTAGGTGTGAAGTGATATCAAATTATGGGTTTGATTTACGTATTCCTAATGAGTAGTGATGTTGAGCATCTTTTCATGTGTTTTTTGGGCATTGGTTTATTTTCGTTAGAGAAATGTCTGCTCAGTTTTTTTTGCATATATTTTAATTGGCTGGTTGGTCATTTTATTGCCTTGTAAGATTTCTTCATAGATTCTGAATTCTAGACATTTGTCAGATATGTGATTTTCAGATATTTACTATAGTTCTCCAGGTTGTTGTCTTAGTTGGTTTTAGGCTGTTGTAATAAAGTACCACAAACTGGGTGGTTTAAAAACAACAGAAATTTATATTGTGTAGCTCTAGAGGCTGGAAGTTCTGAGATCAGGGTGCCAGCATGTTTGGGTTCTGGTGCGAACCCTCTTCTAGACTGCAGACTGCCACCTTCTCATTGTGTCTTCCCATGATGGAGAACAGAGCAGAGGAAGCAAGGTCTCTTACGACCCTCAAAGGGCACGAATCCCATTCATGAGGGCTCCACCCTTATGACCTCATCTAATCCTAATTACTACCCAAAACCCCCACCTCCAAATACCTAAGCTTTTAGTGGGTAGGGTTTCAACATATGAATTTTGGGAAGACACAAACATTCAGTACATAACACTTACCTTTTTCACTTTCTTAATGGTATCCTCTGATGCACAGATTTTAAAATTTTGATGAAATACAGTTTATCTAGTTTTTTCTTTTGTTGCTTGTGCTTTTGGTTTCATATTTAAGAAACCATAGCCTAATCCAAGTCATAGAGATTTACTCCTACATTTCCTTCTTATAGTGTTAGCTCTTACCTTTAGATTTTTGACGCACTTTGAGATAATTTTCTGTGTATGGTATAAGGTAGGGGGTCCAGCTTAATTCTTTTGCACTTGGATATCCACTTGCCCCAGCACTATTAGTGGAAAAGACTATTCCTTCCCACTGAATGGTGTTGGTAAGCTTGTTGAAAATCAGTTGGCCACAGATGTATAGGTTTATTTTTGTACTCTTAGTTGTATTCCGTTGATCTATATGTCTGTCTTTATGCCACTATCACACAGTTCGATTTTGATCATTTTTCAGTAAGTTTTGATATCAGAAGTATGTCTTCTAATTTTGTTTTTCTTTTCCAAGGTTTTGACTATTCATGTTCCTTTGCATTTCCTTATGAATTTTAGCATCAGCTTGTCCATTTCTGTAAAAAAAAGAAAAAAAAAAAGAGACTGTTGTAATTTTGATAGGGTTGTACTGAACCTGTAGGTTAATTTGGGACTGTTACCATCTTAACAATTTAAGGCTTTTTATCTATGATCACAGCATGTCTTTTCATTTACTTAGGTTTTCTTTAATTTCTCTTAGCAAAGTTTTGTAGTTTTCAGTGTACAAATCTTACCCTTTCTTGGTTAAATCTGTTGCTAAGTATTCTTTTTCATCCTCTGGTAAATGGAATTGGTTTTTAATTTCATTTCTGATTTGTCATTGCTAACGTATAGGAAAGGAACTGCTTTTTGTATACTGATCTTGTATCTGCAACTTTGCTGAGCTTGTTTGTTAGCTTTAATAGCATTTGTGTGGATTCTTCAGGCTTTTCTGTATATAAGATTATGTCATCTGTGAATAGAGATAGTTCTACTCCTTTGTTTCAATTTGGATGCCATTTGTTTATTTATTTATTCATTCATTCATTCTTATGATTGCCCCGGCTAGAACTTCCAGTACAATGTTGAGGAGAAGTGGTGAGAATAGACACTTTTATCTTGTTCCTAATCTTAGAAAGTGTCCAGTCTTTCACCATTGAGTATATTGTTAGCTGTGAGTTTTTCATATATGCTCTTTTTCTTTTAATTTCATTAGGAATTACAAAATGGTTAATTTTTAACTCCATATATCTATAGAAATTTATTATCATCAATTAAGTAGTTATTTCAAATACAATTAACTTAAGAAAGTCAGGATGTCTGATTTTTTTTTCATTTTATTTAAAAATGCTTAGAGTAACTAGTTTCATATATGCTGTTTATCAGGTTGAGGAACTTCATTTCTGTTCCTCATTTGTTGTGTGTTTTTATCATGAAAGATGCTGGAGTTTGTCAAATTCTCTTTCCACATTTATTAATATGATCTTGTGGCTCTCTCCTCTTTATTCTATCAATACAGTATATTACATTGATTTATTTTGACCAACCTTGCATTCCTTGGATAACTACCACTTGGTATTGATGTACAATCCTTTAATGATGCTGCTGGACTCAGTTTGCTAGTATTTTGTTGAGAATTTTAACATCTGTATTTGCAGGTGATACCGGTGTATAGCTTTATTTTTTTCCATGTGATTTGATTTGGCGTTAGAAAGCGTTCCCTCTTTTTCTATTTTTTGGAAGAGTTTGAGAAGGATTGGTGTTAATTCTTCTTTAAATATTTGGAAGAATTCACTAATGAAGGCACTTTGTCCTGGGTTTTCTTTGTTGGAAGTTTATTTTGTTTAATTACTGACTCAGTATCTTTCTTTTTCTTCTTAAGTCTTGGTAGTTTGTGTGTTTCCAGGAATGTGTTCATTTCATCTAGGTTATTTTATTTATTGGCATGTGACTGTTCATAGTATTGTCTTATAATCCCTTTTATTTCTGTAAAGTTGGCAGTGCTTTTGTTTTTGATTTTAGTAATTTGAGACTTCTCTCTTTTGTTCTTGGTTAGTCTAGCTAAAGGTATGTAAATTTTGTTGATCTTTTCAAAGAAACAACTTTTGATTTCATTGATCAGAGTTAATTTTGAAGAGAGGTTTTTCACTTCATGACAACTGCTTCCAGTGTTGGGAGTTTATACTGGTTTCTGCAAGTGTAGATGTACTGTACTCTCTGAGGTACAGTGTTTTTAAAATAATGGTTCTGTTTAAATTTGGTGAATGAAGTCATGCATATATTGACCTAAACAGAAAATTCTCTCCCTTCGGTTAAATAGAGTTGGCTACCTTCTGACAGGTGCAGCAGCCTTGGGATGGTAATAAGGGAAAACCATCACTGAGGACACTGAAATTTGTTACAGTCATTTTAGTATTTATCTTCTTTGCCAGAAACAAGTTCAGTCAAATATAAATCTCCAAACGTAAACATTTCCTTTATGCTGTGACCTTATTCTCAAATGCTTTTTCAACATTTATCCTCTGCAGATAGGATATGTGTGCATCTCCTTTTTCCTTATGAGGCCCATCTCATCTCACCCCGTAACCCCACGGAAGTCTCTCTCTGAGGTGAGGCCAGACAACCATGCAGCCATTCTCTCTTCTAGAGCTGACTTATAGTCTGCCTCCTCTCCTTTCACGGTCTGCCCTACCGTCTAGCCAACTCCAGTCCATCCTCTAACATCTCTCAGAATAAAGAAGAATCAAGGTGTTTGACTTGTTTTCATCAGGAGAATCATGTTGAGGGGGCATGAAGTACGTGGACCTTGATCTGCTAATTAGAGAAGAGAGAAGACATGGTCTTGTGCCCAAGGCAAGTCAGTCATGCATGAGGAATGGTCTGGGCAAAGGTTGAGCGGCCGGAAAAGATGGACTGAGAGCGGGTCATCACAGGACACCTCACAACGTTGCCTTATAGTCTAAAACAGCTGTCAGCTCCCGCCAGAGTGGTCCCACAAAAGCACAGTAGTCTTTTGCACCTCTAGCCCTTTTGTCTTGCATTTCCCTCCGGTGGAAATGAAGATGAAAACAAAGTGGAAGGACCTGAGGGCTTCACCCCTGGGGATCCAGCGGAGACTCCACGGGCATCCCATGGCAGAAATTAGCGATGACTGATGCTCATCTTGACGTGTGTTAGCAGGAGTGAGTCCTACATTTCATGACTTGGATTTTGTGTGTGTGTGTGTGTGTGTGTGTGTGTGTGCGCGCGCACATGCACTAGACTGTCTACATGGACAGGTACCAACAATTCCCCCCATTCCTGTGCACACGTGCCACTTGTTCTGTCAAGAGGAGGAGTCCTCTTCCCTTGAATGTCAGCTGTCCTTCTGACTTGTGTTGACTAACAGAATCCAGCAGAAGTGAAACTCTGCCTTAAGAAGTCTGGAAGCTTCCACTTGTACCCTTTCCTGACCCAAGCGTCATGGAAAGAAGATTGGGCTACACTACTGAAAAATGAGAAAAGATGTGGAGAGGGAAGGTTCATGTGTTTATTTGTCGTTGAAAAAATTTTAGGTGCTTTGACTTCTAAAAAACATAGCTCTCATTTTGAAATGTAAGTGGAGCAGCTGTGTTTGTGAGTGTTGGACCGGGGTATGGCTGAACGTTGGCCTTTAAAATCAGATCTGCAGAGACTACGCGTGGATTCCAGAAACGCTCATTCAGGACCTGGTTCACGATGCCTCCAAAGTGTCTCTTTGTCTTCAGGATGACGAACATGATGTTTCTTAGAGAAAAGATAAGACAGGACCTGGGCCTGGATGGTGGTCACCTCCTTTGGTCTCAGGCACTGCTTTGTATGGGGGACTCATCCACTGCCCGGGCAGGAGTTATATTTAGAGACGCTCACGTTCTGCAGAGTTCTAACAAGATTCCAGCGCAGCCACAAACACGCAGCCACGTTCCATTCTCCTCTCTCACTCATCACCCCAAAGGAGAGAGTTAAGGGGCTAGGCAGGGGTCATTAGTTTTCCCAAGTCTCCTGGGTAATTGTCAGCTGGGTCTGGAACGCGAAAGAGAGAGTGAAAGAGAGAATGGGACGCTGCAGAGCCTGACTCATCCCAGCAAAGAGGGATGGGGCTGTGAGGGAGGAGCCAGGTTTACTGATGCAGTGATTCAGATTTATTTCATTCGTCGTCACCCTTCATTCCTTGCACAGACGTCTCTCTATTACCAATCAGGTAGGCATTGGGAAATGTCTTCAAATACACTAATAGTAATCTTCAAAAAACCTCTGAAAGCTAAGTATTTTTTATCTCATTTTACAGTCAGAATCAGAGAATAACTCACCAGTGACCACAGGTTTAGTCCTTGCCAGAGCTAGAAATCTAGCAAAGTCTGCGTATTTCAAAGGTGGCATTGATTATCGTCTCTAGTGTTTCCCCAACTTAAGTGAGTTGCCATATTCAATTACTCATATATTTTAACTTAGTTAGTATTTTAAAAATTTACTCACTCTTTAGATAAATCTGTTTTAATGAATTTTGCAAACTTAGCAGAGAAAAACCAACATTACTTGTCACAAATAGAAAGGGGAAATGAAAATAAAGCTCATTTATTGGCTTCTGACTGGGTAAGAAGCCCTCTCCAAGGTCTTGAACCTGAAGCCTGATCTCTCTGTTGAAAAGGGAAGCTAGCAAGCATTACCCGGAGGTGTTAGAAACATACTGACACCCAGCTGAGATTTTTCTCCTGCGTGGAAGAGAAAGAACGGAAGAGAATTGAAAAGGGCAGTGCGCTCTCAAGAGGTATCAGTGTCCTTCTTTGAAGTACCGTCTAAAACCGGCTCCTATACCACCTTTGGGTAACACCACCTTTGGTATTCCTTCCCTCATGACTTCCTTTAAAAGGGGTCTTGGAAGCGACAGACAAGAAGCAGCACATACCGGGCTGTGTGAAGAGTATTATGTTATTGTGGTCTCCAACCTTTTTTGACCATGAACACTTATAAATTTCTTGACCATACTCCCCCATACACATTTCTATTTCCTCTTCTAAAATTAACATATGTGCAGTGGTATGCTAATATTTTATGCATATTGTCAAGCATACAAAGGTAGGAATTTAGAAATTAATGCGCTAATTAATTGTGCAATTGCCCCAAGGAAGGCCCTGCATCGCCCCGCTTTGGAGACCCTGGTTTTAGACGACAGCGCAGGAAGCTCAAAGAGGGGGCTCACAACACAGCCACAGAGATGGAATCCAGGCTCAGAAAAGGCTCTCTGGAGGCAGCGTCACACCACGCGGTCCTGGATGAGAAACGGAATTCAGAGCACACAGGGCGGTGGAGCCTAGTGGGCGTCCACTGAGCAGCCAGAGCCTGGTCTGCAGAGGAGGCAGCAGGGAGGCGGAGTGGGAGGGGAGGCTGAAGGGAGAGCGTCGAGTCAGTTTGTGGAGAGGCTCCTAAGCAGAGCTGAGTCAGGGCTGTGGCCAGCGCCGGCGGGCAGCCCCTGAAGGGGAGCGGGGAGCGGCAAGGTTCTTCCTGTGTTCACGGCCCCTACCCCACCCCGTGGACAAGGCGGCGGCCTCCCAGCCTCCCTAGCGAGGCAGCGTGCGTCGCTCACTCGTTCATTCCTTCAGCACACGTTTACTCCAGGCCTCCTGGGTGCCGGGCGCAGCGTGGGGGATGAGTGGTAAACGAGATCCAGGTCACCAGGGAGCTTTCGGTCATGTGGAGGAGACACACTAAAACAAATAGATAAGGCAGGTCGCTCATCATCTCAGATTATGGAAAGAAATAACAGGAAAAACTAGAGCACGATGGCAATTGGAACAGCAGTGCCTTAGATGAGCTTGTCAGGGAAGGCCCCTGGGAGGGAGACACATAAGCCCAAATGTGAACAATATGAAGAAACCGGCTTGCGCAGGGCTCGGGCCACAGTCGACCAGGCTGTGGGAACGTCAGAGATGACGACCATGAGTATACAAAGTCTTGGTGTGTTTTGGAAACAAACAACAAAAAAGAGTTAGGGAATTAGAATAAGAAGGAGAGGGGATGAGGTGTAAGATGGGTTTCATAAGACGTGCGGGGCCCTCATGCCCTTGTGGGGAGGTCAGAGGGCATTGGGAAGCCGCTTTCGGCATCGGTAAGGAGGGACGCATGTCACATCCCATTTGAACAGCTCACTCTGGCTGTCCGGAGGCCTGGTGATCACCGTAGTTGGTGTCTCTCCAGAGAGTTGGCTTGGGCTATAGACGTTAACGATAAATAAAGAAACAAGTCGACATTCTAGTGATATTGTTGTCAGAACTCAGTGATTATGAGGGGGAGAAGAGTAGAATTTGGGGAACGACACAGGGACCAAGCTCATGATACCCCAGGGAAAGCCCGACTGCACAGAAGAACAGGGGGACACAACCTCCCGGCAGGACGGGGGAACCATCTCGTGTCAAGGCAACTACATGCAGCTTCTGGAAGGAGAAAAATCCCTCAGAGGACCCAAGGTATCCTCAAGTCCAAACTCAAAGGGTGGCCTCTTCACATATCTCTTTGTCTCCAAAAACACATGCACCCCTGATGCTGCCTTCCAAAAGGGCATCGAGCTATTAAAAACTCTAATGACAACTGGAAATGTGGTGTTTTCTGCCAGTCACAGCGACTCAGAAAGAGCCCAACGCAGACATGAATCATCTTTCACATCACCACTGTCACCCTTCAAGAAGCCATGTCTGCAGGGCCGCTCATCACTCAGTTTGGGAGACCATGTGGGCAAGGGGTGGGGTGCACTCCAGTGGATTACTCGAGCCAGACCACCCCTTGGTGGGAACAGAGACTAGAAGGTTCCTTGGCTGTCCCCATGAAGCTGACCCTCAGCCACATCCAGCCCCAAAGTTTCTGTGTTTCCTCGTTTCCTTCTTCTGGTTTCTTCCACTGATCCTAAGTGCATAGCGCTGTGAGCTGTCTCACACGGAGGAAAAGAGAACTGGCATGTGTTCAGCAAGAAAACACCAGCGTCCACCAGTGGTCTGAGTTAGCAGCTTTCCATGGCTTATCTCACTGGAGGCTCCTGGCAAAGTTTCAACACCGGGAATATTACCTCTGTTTTATTAATAGGAAACAGTGAAGTTTGGTGGCGTCAAGAGATTTATCCAAGCGTCTCACAGCTAACAAGTGGTAGGTCCAGCTACATCACAGAGAACGAGACCATTAGTGTACAGTTATACATTCCATGTGCCAAGCAAGACCTTCGCCCTGAGCCCCAGGAGGAAAGAGTCAGGAGGTGAAAGACCGTAGCAACCCTATGAGGACGGTGCTCCTGTAGCCCCATCACCTGAAGTCATCCGGATAGAAAGGGCTGGGATTTGAACTCAGGCATTCCGGCTCTTCTCCCTGCCCTAGATTTGCTCAAATTTATGTCCTTTTCACTGTACAACTTTGAACGCAGCGCCACTTAGAAGACAGTCATTCCAAAGCCAGCACCAAGCCCCTTAGTAGGACTCAAGAATGAGATAATCCAATAAACGTTTTGTATAATGAATGTCACACAGACCCAACTGACTGGGGTCCACACATGTTCACACACGGATCGTCAGTTACGCCGCGGGAGGCGTTAAAGAGTTGTTCAGAAAGCATGGGAGAGAATTGGAGGTTCTCAGGAGATTTCTCTTTAAGGCAAAAACGGTCGTGGTGGGGTGCAGAGCTCATGGCATCTGTGATCACTGAGCGGTACAGGATGGCCTCAGGGGTGAGGACTGTGTCTTGTTTATCCCGTATTCTCTGCTGCCTGACACAGTGCCTGGTACATAGTAGGGGCCCAGGTAGTGTTGAATGAACCCACACCTACGGCAGGAGGATGGCCGTATCGATCCCTGTGGACCCTGCTGTCCTGGATCACGAATGGAGCCTGGAACCCTAGCAGCAAAGTGGGGTGGAGGGCGCCGAGTGGGGAGACAGGAAGCCGCCAAGTGCTCTGTCGCTGAGGGCTGGAGAAGGATGCTCAGGGGCCAGGAAGAGAAGCTCTGCATCCCTTTGCGCAGTGCACGGGTGCCCGAGCAGCTTGGACTGAAGGTTTGGGCTCCGTGCCAGGGCGGGAGAAAGAGAAACAAGGAGTTGAGGGCGTGGTGGTGGGAAGCTTTCTCTCCAAGGGCCCGGAGCCTGCCTGGACCTCTTTCAGTCCTGTGCCGACGAGACCCTGAAGCCTTCCACCCGCTCTCACTCCCCCAAACGGACCCTTCTGTCTTCCTCTCGATCTGGACTCTGAGTTGTCAGCCTGGGCTCTCGAAGATCTCAGCTTCAAGCTCTCTGCTGGGACCAGTGATGGAATGGAGTCACGAGGGAAGAGAAAGGACCCTTACTGGCCACTCGTTATGTGCCCAGCACGTGCTAAGCGCTTTACCTGCCTCTTCCAGTTCTCACAATAACCAGAAGAGATGATGTTGTCCTGGGTCCACGATGGATTACATGAAGGTCCGGGAAGATCTACAACTCACTGAAGACGGCCCAGCTAGTGGTCTGTCTGAGCCTCAAACCTCCCCCGACAGAGCCGTGTGGGCGTTCAGCCACATGCGGGTTAATTGTTGGGCTGGCGACTGGTAGTGGTAGTGGTGGCGATGAGGAAGGTGACAGTGATCATTTATCCTATTTCATCACTACAATGCTCACATATTTATAGATAAGGAAACTGAGACTCACAGAGGTTACAGAGTTTGCCCAGGATCGCATAGCTGGTAGATGAGTCCTTTAAAGGCACCAGGAACCTTTAAAATGTACCACATTGCTGAAACACCCACACCAGCGGGGATCACAGGGTGGGGGTGGAGGGTTGAGTTTAAGAAAACACACTTCTCCCTTATCCCTAGGTTGGTGCATTCAGGCAGATTGCCCTCAGTGTGGTAACCAGTGACCAGGGCGGTGAAAGAGGTCTGACTTGTTGGCTTTTCCGCTGCCATCTTTCAGGGGCCCCTTTCTTCTTATTCCAGGGCCTGGGGGTCTCATCACAGATGGGAGGAAGGGAAAGAACAGTGTGACCGGAGAACCAGCTTGGTGAAGAGCGCCCGGGAGCGGGCAGTCCATCTCGGCCATTTCGTATCGGTTTTCATCTCTTATTGATCCATCTTATTTTCCTTCTACAGCAGGAGCATCCCTGCCGTCTAGCTCATCAGTGGCCTTTAAAGGTCTCCTATTGATCTGTGAACCTATTGTCTCGCTTTGCATTATCCCTCTTGGAGACACCCTTTGCTCTTTGGTCGGGTTCCGTATTTAGTTTGCGTCCTCAATGTGGCTTCTTTTCTGGGAGCAAGGAGCAGACATCTGGGGCCCGAGGTAGCAGATGGATTTGAGTTTGTAATGCTTCTGGCACCTTCTTTTGTGGGGGGAGGTGTCCCAGGAAGCCCCCGACTCCAAAAAATGGCAGAGAGTATTGCAGAGGAGTGAGGGTCTACTGAGAACCTGATGGTCCCTCTCTAAAGAAGGAGAGTAAGAGTGAAAACGAGAACTTCCATTTCTCGAGCACCTTCTCAATGATTCAGCCTCACCATAACCCTGAGAGGTAGTTTTACAGGTGAAGGAACTGCAGCTGAGAAATAGTTGTTTGTCCAGACACAGTCGGTTTTGAATCCTGGTTTCACTAGTAACTGCCTGCGTGTTGAAATAATGTGGCAAAGGTTTCACAGAGCTTCCGCTTCCCCGTCTCCAAGATGAGGATCACGGCACAGCAGAGTTCTAGAGTTGCCGTAAGGTTCCCCTTGGGTAATGGATCTGAGGCCCTTGGCAGAGTGTCTAGCAGAGAGGAAATTCGCAGTGGATATTTGATGAATGAGGTGAGACCCCCTTCACCCCGCTTCCTTAAAAATTCATCTATCGCGTCCCATTCCCCATTAGACGAAAACCTATTTCTTCTTTCCGAAGCTAACATTTCATGGGAAGTCTCGATTTCAGGTGCAGAGAAGATGTATTTGAAAATGGCTACAGTGCCTGCCATTTAGTAGGTGCTCAATAAATGTTGGTTGATTCATTTATCTATCACCCCTGGCTCCTAAGGCACCGTACATCCCCAGCATCTTCAAATATCCTTCTCTACCTTCAAACACTGTCTTTTCTTCCAACACTCTTTATTGAAACCTGCTTCAGTATTTTTTTTTTTCTGCCAAGTGACTTGAACCTTTGTTCAGAGTCTTGGTTCCTCCTGGATCACTCTTTTCTTTCTAACTCCTAGGAGCTCCTTCTCACTTTCCCAAAGCCCAGATCTCTCCAAGCTTCTGTTGCACTGCTCAGTTGCTTTGCGTCCATCTTTGTCCTCCCCGGCCTCTCTCTGGCTTTTGACGATGTGCACCGTCCTCTCTTTCTTGCCCAGCGCTCTCCTCCCCTGGCTTCTGGGTCATTTCATTAGTTCACACATTCATCCGCTGGCCCAGCAGTTCCGTGAGCTGCACGAGGCACTGGCGTGGCTTCTACTCAAGGAGCTTCAGACACAACAGCAGATTCTGGTTCTTTCCCCTCTCCTCCACCCTTAACTGCTGGCCCACCCTCATCGGTTCTTTCCATCCCTGCTCAGATGTCATCTTTCCTATGAAGAAACCCTGACCACCCTCGCCAGGGACAGTTTTTTCTCCTCTGCATTGTTTCCATCCCTTCAGCCTACTTGCGTCATGGCCCATATCCCCTTGGTTTCAAATTCTCTTGTTCTGAAACTGACTAGCCCTCTGAGTTTCTTGGGGGCAGGAAACAGTGAAGGCTCAATAAATGTCTGTTGACATGAATGGAATATTTTCAGTAACTCCGTCTTCACCTTTGGCTTGCTGCTCCTTTTTCATGCTGTCCCATAAATGGAGACGTGCCTTCAGAGGCCCAAGAATTGTCTATTCATGGTCCTTGAGGCTGTCTGTTGATCATAAAACAAGCTTGGAAAGATGTATCCTGTTTATTCCACCAGGGTCTTCAGCCATCACCTTGCAACCACACAGACTTGAACTTGTCTTTCTTTCTCACCTGAGCCCTCCACCGCCTCAGACAGGACTTGAACATCATTTAGCCTGGCGAGCTCCCGGACTCGGGACAGTCATCCCGTGTTTCCTGTGGTTACTGTAACAGATTACTACATACTGGGTGGCTTAAAACAAGAGAAATTTACTCTCTCGCCGTCCTGGTGGCTGGAAGTCTTAAATCAACGTGTCAGCAGGGCCCTGCTCCCTCCGAAGGCTTTAGGGAAGAATCCGTTCCATACTTCTCTCCTAGCTTCTGGTGGCGACTAGTAATCCTTGGTGTTTCTTGACTTTTAGCCGCATCACTCTGGTCTCTGCCTCCATCCTCACATGCTTTCTTCCCTCTGGGCATCTACGTCTTCACAAGACCTGCATATAAGGACCCCAGTCACCGGATTTAGGGCCTACCCTAAAGCTGTATGATCGTATCTTAACTAATTACAGCTACAAAGACCCTATAATGGCACAATAATGGCGCATCCTGAGGTTCTGGGTAGACATGGATTTGGGGGGGGGGACGTTATTCAACCCAGTACATCCTCAGTCCATCTTGTCTGCCACCACCAACATCAGGTTCCCAAAAGCCACTTGGTTGTATCCTTCCAGGTCTCAAAACCTAAAGCAACTTTAAATGTCCTCATTTCTTTAGCTACGGTAAGCTGCCTAAGCAGCCTGTTTTCCAGTTATGATACAGATTACCTTTATTTTAAGTACTTAAAAAAAATCATGACCCTGATAGACTATAAACTCCGTGGGAATAAGAGCCTAATCTGTCTTCCTTACCCCCATTCCCCAGAATGCAGCACAGTTGACGCCTGGGTATTCAGTAACTACCTGTTGAATGAATCCATGGCGAGTCGAGTAACCGTTTCAAGTCCTCTGTCTGACTTTGAAGAGTCGTCCATTACCTGTTACTGCACCATCCCCTCCAGTCAGCATTTGCTGAGTAAAAATTAGGTACTCTCAATAAATACTTGTCGGTTGATTGATTAATCCATCAACCAGGCTTCCTGCTCTGAAGCATTTTTCATATGGGTCTCCAGGGGGCTGGAGTGGGGGGCATAAGAGGGGTAAAGGGATGGGCCGTGGAGACACTGGATCAGCATTCCCACCTGAGAACTTCTGGGGCCCGCCCAAGGTGTCCATCTGCCTGGGTTCCCACTTCTAGGCCTTCCAGGAGAAATAATAGCAATACATTTGGAACCACAGATAGCGGGGTCCAGGACACAGAAATTAAGATTCGTAATAAGAGCAGGTAACACGGCCCCTTCTCTGTGCAGAAAGTGTTCCAGAAAGGCAGGAAGCTGACCCTGAATTGGAGAGATGCCGGGTGCCTACACTGTCTCCTGGGTCACCGGTGGGTCTGTATTAGTGAATGAAGTTTGTGAGAACAGCACCGCACGGTCACACACCTTGTAACACGCCCCACCTTGGTGCAGGTTGCACCCACGTCTCTAGAGAAAGGAGAGTCTACAAATCTGACTGAGATTGCCCCGAGAATGAAGGTGAAACTACCGGGAGCAGTCGTTTCTGTAGCTAACCCCTCTGTGGACTGGCTCCAGCAGCCCAAGGTGAGTGACTATTTAGGATCCTAATAGAAAATCAGAAATAACTGAGGGGCAGTAGAGGACCCAGTCATTTTACGTGGAGTCACAGATCATCACAGTTGTTGCCGACACCTGAGTCAACCGCTACCCCTCCTGCACCCAAATTCATGTGACCTCACGCAGTGAAGGTCAGGCATCTAGTGAGTAAAATGCGTCATGCATCCACTAGGTTATTTCTCGGTACTTTTCTTTCTCTTAAGTGTCCTAAGTCACCGTCCTCTTAGCACTTATTCCTTCGGGGGTTACAGGACTAAAGCTGGCTTTATTTTGTTTCAGTTCCCTTGTGTCCATGTCAGTGCCTCTCACTAATACCACTCATTTTCAGATTTTATGTGCTTAATAGATTGAAAGTATGAGGTCATGTGTCCAAAAAGATAATTATCATACAGGCACCGATTGAATGGCTTCATTGTCCTCGAGATATATGGAAAGCTAGAAGAACTTCATTATGGCTTTACCTGATGTGTGTGCGCGCGTGTGTGTGATATTCCTGAAATTTCACATGACTCAATTTGCCGTCCCAAAATAATAGAAAGTTAACTTTGCTACAGGAAGGAGATTTTTAGTAGCAGATGAATTTGTATTTTCAGGAAATGCAAAAGCCATGCAAAAGTTGTGTTGAGTGTTGTTAGCCTGTCGGATCGAAGTGGGTGTTTATGACATCTGCCCGCTGGTTACCTCGTTTCTTAGTTTCCTGAATTCTCAACACTTGGACTTGGAGGGACGGGCAGAACTTTCCTTCGGCTTTTCCGCAGTGAGAACACCGGCTGACGGCACCCCTTCCGTGGCCTCTTTCCAGTCCTGGAGGCAGAGAGGGCCCCAACTTTGTGGATGTGAACTAAGGGTCACCCTTCCCATAACCCTTTGAAGACACGAAAGGATTAACACAAAGGGGGCTGGGAAAGAACCTCCAGCTTCAGACTCAAAGCAGGAAGCAGCACGTGCCTGGAACTAGGAGCGGGGGTCAGATGATGAGGTGCAACCCAGAACTTTCTTTTCATGCCCTTCAGTCCTTCGTACATTGATTACTGCTAAGCCAGCTGTGGAGACGCCCGGAGCGGCCCCACCTGGAGGTGTGCCCGAGAGCCCCTGGGAGGGACGCTTCATCTGTGTGGCTCCCTGGCTTCCGTATGGCTCCAGACTCCCCACTGCTTGTGATCAAACCGCCACCGCACACGAGCCCAGTGGACTGGGTCTACGTGGCCATCTCTGGCCCAGCACGTTTGGTTCCCTCCTCGCTTTCTGTCTCCCCAACACCCCGCCCTCCATTCCACCTCAGTAATATGTATCATAGCATTAACCACTCAGCAGTGCCCAAAGATTAGTCCAGCCTAATCAACAGACCGGATGTAGGGACACACAGCCTAGGATCTGAGTCTCACTGTGCCACCTGCGAGGTGGGTGGACCTGGGTAAATGGCTGAACACCCCTGAGCCTCATGTCCTCCTGTAGAAACACCTACCGCACCCGAGCTGTTGAGATCAAAGGCGCCTGTACCAGGTGCCGTATCCCAGGCGTGGGGCAGGGAGACCCCCTCTCTACTAGAATTCTCAAATGCTGTGTTTTCATTCCACACGTGATCTAAAGTAAAATTTATAAAGCATGTTCTGGATTACCTGGATGGCCCTTTAGAGTCAACAGTTGCGGCCACATTTTGATGTCAGTGATTGCAAGCAAGTTGGCACTTTGTAATACTAATTTAATTGAGTCTATAAATGAGAAAAGAACAAAGGGGAAATAAGTTGAAAATCATTCATTACGGTCAAATTAATGCCAAGTAAGCACACAGTGCCAGCATAAATGGGGAACAGTGTGGAGTAAGAGAGTCGTCATGTCCTGAGGGCGCCTAGAGCGCAAGGGTACCTGTGCTGTAGCATTTAGTGGCACTTTTACGTGGCAAGTTCTGAACCAGTTTCATCAGAACCGTCTTGCCTGCCACATTTAATTAAAATGGTGTCCACGAATTTTGAATATGTTTTACCTTTGTTTGTGTTACAATTTTTAATTTGTTTTATCATTTCATCGGAGCAGTAAGCATTAGGAGGTTAAACAGAATTTTATTTTCTAAATATTTAAATAAGAGCCTCCTTATAAGCATATGTCAGCCTTTTTTCCTGTACTTTAAGTGGATCCTATGCATTTAAGTTGGAAAATACTCTGATAATGGATGTGAAATTCTGTGTATTAAATGACCCACAGAAGGTGCAGAAGAAATGCCGTTTCCTTCTGGGGGTGTGGCATAGGGATGTATCTTCAGCCTGGTGGGGGACGTGAAGAGCAGAGGGATAATTAATCATCCTACATCTATTTATCCATCACTTTCTGTGTGTACCCAGTAACACGCTATAGATGTTGCATATATAATCTTTCTAAATCTTCATAAGCATCTGAAAACACAGGATGTTATCCATTATATTATGCCGCCTTCCTGCCCTCAAGGATTTGACAGTCTAGTCGGGAAATGATTCATGCATATAAAGAATTAATATGAGTTGATGAGAGTCAAATGCTACAAGAAAGGTATGTGTGAGCTTCAAGTAAGGAAGGATCCATCAGGGTGGCTTGTCCCGAAGGTTTCATGAAGTAAGGGTGAGCTTTGGATCAGCAGGGCTGCTGCAATGCCCCCACTGTCCCTCCGGATTCACTGGCCTCCCTCTGCACCCTGCTCTGGACCCTCCGGAGGCGACCTTTGTGCGTGACAGCAGAGCCTCTCTTGCCATCTGGCCTCACCTTGGCTTCTGCCAAAGGAGTTGCCAATCATCTTGTTCCACAGAATCTTGGGAGGAGGATTTCTGCCTCTAGAAGTTATCTGCTCCTGGAAGTGTTTGAGTGAGTTTCACGGTTAGATCATTGGTAGGAGTGGACGTCCAGGATGTAGGGTCCTGAAATGGTCCTTTACAGAGCAGTTTTAAGATAATTTTCACGGCTGTCACTTGTAACGTGCTTAGTCTCTGGGTTGTGTGTCACGCATCGTTATATCCATTGCCGTCCTGTTTGGAAAGACAGCTTTCATCTCTCGAGTCTGTATCAGTGCACACAAGATAGCCATCCAACAAGATCAGAAAGTGTCAGGGTGAAATCGGGGGAGAAGCAAGCCAAGATCTTGGTGAAGGTACGAGCAGGACATCAGAGCTGAGCAGGAGAGGAAGCTGGCTCTGTTCGCTGGCCACCGCCTTCTTGGTGAGTTGGCTCCTGCCATGATAAAGGCCAGAGACCTTCTCAGGTAGCTCTCTCCATAGAGCTGCCCCCCCTGCATTCTTGTGCTGCATCCTCTCCTTGGCCCCCTCTTTGGCTGGGGGGTAAGGCACCTTCTCATCCCCCATTCCTGCCACCGTGGCCAACCCTGTGGCCTCACGTGGCCCCTTCTTGATTTCCTAAACCCTGCCTTCACCTCGGTGAAAAGTCCCTTTATTATACTCCCCTGCTTTTCCCAATCTGAGTGTGCGTCTGCCCCTCTGCAGTCTCCAGCTGTCCCGTGGAGGGGTGATGGGGGCCAGGACGAGAGACTTCACAGTGGCTGACGGCGGAGGGGGGTCTTCTAGGCAGGTACAAGGGTACGCTAAGGTGAGGAGAACTGTGGCCAAAATCATGGTCGTTATTAGTATTGGCACTGGCAAGCCTGCTTTGTGCCTGGCCGGAGGCTAGGCCCTTCAGCTCCACGATTCCCCATCTTGAGGATACCATCATGGCAACGCTTGCCCCCTTTCCCGTGCGGGGACGCAGAGCCTCAGCTTAAGTCTAAGCAGTTTAGCTCTTAAGCGGCAGAGTTGGAATTTGAGCCAGGCTCTGTGCAATTCCATCTCTGCTCGTTCAGACCAACCTCTCAGGGACAGGAACCGTCTGATGAGGCCGAGATGCTGGGCTCACGTACCCATTTCTCTCTTGAGGGGACTCAGAAGGAAAAGGAGATCCTCTGCCCACCCACCCTTAGGTCCCGGGGGTCCTCCCGTCCGCCCACCCTCAGAGGAAGGGCTGGCAGGACGGACTTTCTCAAGCTCTGGGGACTGCCCCACCGCGTTCACTGAAGCATCCTCTCCACGTGCAGCCAGAATTGCCCTCAGAACCCTCTGGGCTCCTCTAAGTTAATAGCTGTCCATTGCGCACCTGGCTGGTGTACATGCCTCGAGCCCTGAACCCGGGCCAGCTGCTGTATCTGCGCTGGCCCACCTGTTCTGGGAGAGCTGATGCCGACGGGACAAGCGGCCACTAATGGGATTTCCTTGTGGTCACGGTGCCGAAAAGGCCCCGTGTGGCTGTAGGAGAAAATCAGGCATCAGGCCCGCAGACCTGGCCACAGTGTGCTGGAGACGGGGCCGCGAGACAGGATTTAGGGGAGGGGAGAGCTTTCTATCACCATGACACTTAGGGCATTTTTTTAATGTTCTCGTGGCATGTTCATTATTAAATTTTGGAGAAAAACAGAACATTTTAGGGAAGAGGGAAAATAAAAACACTCCCAGACCCTCGTTTAGACATGACTCTTCTTGAATAGAATCTAGGAATTTTTTCTTTACTTGTATAGAAATAGATATATACATACTCTTTTATTACGAAAGTGTATACGGTCCATGAACCGTAGCCCTGGAATCACCTGAGAATTAATTAGAAATGCAGACTCTTGGGCCTCACCCCAGGTTTAGCAAATCAGAATCTGCATTTTAACGAGACCTCCGGGTGATGTGAGCTGAAAGGGACTCAATGGTATGAATGTACCATGAATCACTTCATGAATCCCCTTTTAATTCAAAATCAGGCTCTGTCTAAATTTTCATGATTATATAGTGCAGTGTAGTGAAATACGCTGCAAAAATATCCTTTGCATTCATCTTTGAGCAAATAATAATAACAGTTACCGTTATTACTGTCACGTATTGAGTGCTAATTATAAGCTAGGGCCTGTGTTGAGTGCTTTAGAAGAATCATCTCACCTCATCCTTATGGTGGCGTCCTGTGGCAGAGGGACTATTCTCACCTTAGGAGGGGCGTTACTGGGGACTTTTTAAAATAAAGGATTTCAAAAAACTGGTGATAAGTCTTACTACAACTGATGGTAATGATGATAGCACTTATGGGTGCTTTCTCTGTTCTAGAGACTGTAGTAACTGCTTTACTTTCTTTTTTTAATTGAAACCTCAAGCAATCCTAATAAACAAGTATTATTATTAATCGTCTTAAAAACCAAGGTAACCGGGGCTTCCCTGGTGGCGCAGTGGTTAAGAACCCGCCTGCCAATGCAGGGGACACGGGTTTGAGCCCTGGTCCGGGGAAGATCCCGCATGCAACAGAGCAGCTAAGCCGGAGCACCACAGCTACTGAGCCTGCGCCTAGAGCCCGTGCTCCACAACAAGGGAAGCCACCGCAATGAGAAGCCCGCGCACCACAACTAAGACCCAAAGCGGCCTAAAATAAATAAATTTATTTTTTAAAAAAACCCAAAAACAAGGTAACCAATGCTCAGAGGTTAAATATCTTGTCCCGGGTCACATGTCAAGATCACCGCAGGATTCCAGTCTGTCTGGACCCAGGTCTGTCCGATTTCACCGCTCGCTTTCTTAACATCAGGCATGAAGACGAGTGGGTTAACTTGCCTCTGGTTCTTCAGCGTATCCTTGGGGCCTCCCTTCCCAGTCAGTGCTGGGCGCTTAAGCAGGCCATTCGCAAAGCCCTCGTGTGTGAATAGACAGAGGGGATTCTCGGCACTGCCTCCTTGGTGGGGACGGGCTTAGGGGAACAGAGGATTTTTTTCCTAATCACAGCTGACCCGGCAGAGCTGCAGGCATCAGGATCCTCAGACATTCAGACTCTCTGGCCGCGTGGCAAACATCCCAGGACTTTGCAGGGAACAATGGGCACTGAACTGCAGGTGACCCGACCTGCTAATCGCTGCCTGATTGCCAGCTAATCAGTGCCTTGTTTGGGACACTGAATCCCAAATCCCTTTGGACTGGGCTGGGCCCTGGCAAGCAGTCACCTGGTTAATGTGCCAGGGGCGAGGCAGGGGGTCATGTGTTCCAGTGCGGAGTGGCCAAAGGTCGCCATCAGGGAAATGGTCACGGGGTCTGTCTCTCCCCAGCTGGTCCTGGACAGCTCCGGCCTTGTCAACAGCGTGGAAGTGAATAGAGGCAGAGGAATTCAAGGGCAGCCTATGGAGAAAAAGCTAATCAACACTCCCAGGCACACAGAAAATAGAAGATTCTCGTTCTCAGAAACTCTCCAGAGGAGGTCTCAGAGATGCCTCCAGAGGAGGGTCTGTGAACAGCAGCCACCATTACCCTCGGAGCTACCACCACTTAGAGCCTCCACGGTCACTAGTACCGTGACCATCAGCACCACAACCACTGCCATCATCAGGACCACCACCCCCTTCACCATCGTCATCACCGGCAAGGTGCCCATCCCCTCCATCATCAGTACTGTCATCACCATCATCGTTCGCACCGTCACCTCCACCACCGTTTCCAGCATCACCATTACCCCCATCACCACTACTACCACCACCACCACCTCCATCACCACCAACAGGATCACCGTCTCCTCCATCATCAGCGCTATCACCATCACTGTTCCTACCACCATCACTTTCATCATCACCGCCATCACCAGCATCACCACCACCACCATCACCATCACAGCTGTCACTTCTGTTGTAGCCACCACTACCAACAGTACCACCACCTCTGCACCCATCACCACCACTGCTGTCACCTCGATCACCACCCTCACCTAGACCACCACCACCATTAATATCATCACACCCCTGCCACCACCACCAGCACTGTCACCACCTCTGCCACCATCACCAAGAACAATACCACCACTGCCATCACCACTGCTACAGCTGCTGTAACACCACTGCCATAGCTGCTACTGCTGTCATTGCCCCACACTGCCATTTCCTAGGAAAGCAATTTTGAGTAGTGTTTTGTTTTTTATAAAAAAACAACACTGGTTTGAAAGTCAGACATATTTAGCATCTCTACCATGAAGTACTAAGTATTTGAGTTTGGACAGTTAATTAAACTTTGAAACTCAGTTTTCCCAAACAGAAAAATTGAGATAGTAGGACTATCTAGCTCATAGGACTGTGGCTCCTGCCGACCATTTTTCACAGTGTTCGGCACATAGAAATTCAACAAAAGCTCACTGTCATTATAATGATCATAACTCTGCCCCAGCTTCCTTTTAGTGCACAGCTTCTCCTCCAGCATCCCTGCTTGAAACTGGATGGGGAGGGGACAGTTTATCCCTTCATTCCCCGATATCACAGGACCCTCCAGGCTGCCTGACATCCCTTAAGAGCAAATGTCTGGGTTGAAGGAAGTTCCAATGTGGAATCAGCTGCCTGGGTTTGAATCTACATCTTCTTTTCAAAAGCCATCTGACCTTGAGAATCTCTTTAACCTCCCAGAGACTCCCTTTCCTCTTCTGAAAAATGGAGAATGATAATCTCTTCCTTGAAGGCTTGTGAGAGGCTTACACGAGATAAGACAGGGAAAAGCCCCAGCAGATCACCGTGCACAGAGGAGGCGTTCAATACACTGAGTTGACTTCATTTGCCTGATACTTTAGCTTCGAAGAAGTCATTATCAGGAAGTGGAATACGAATGCCTTGCGCTGGACAGCTTCCTAATGGGGAGAATAAAACCGAGTCTTCCTCCCCCGCTCCCCAGTGGAGCTGAGCGCTACACTCTGACCAGTTCCCTGGCTGTACTGCTAAGGTCTAACAAAAGGTTACCTTTGCCCGGTTGCTTCAGTTCTAGGAAGCTGTTCAATGTTTGACTATATTTCTTCAAACTCATTTAAAAACAGTTCATCAGGTTAGCCCAGTTGAATTATTGCCCCTTGGGGTTTTCAAAACCCTGAATTTCCTACAGAGAGAGCTGGATTCTGTGCCGTTCTTGGAATTCAGCTCCCGGCCCCTCTCCGTGACCCTTGATCGCAAATACATTGTAAATAACCTGCTGTCTCCTGCACTGAGAGAACTCCCTGGCTTCCTTCTTGCAGAATGGAATCTGTTCTCCCAGGCTTCCCAGAGCAAGTGTGAGACGAGCTCGTCCACTGCCCTCCTTCTCTCCTAGAGCTGTCGGGCACTGGCATTTCGGTAGTGCACGTTCACTGGATGGCCATGCTTTAAAATATATGCACGGTAGGAACAAGAGGGAGAAAAATCTCTTTCCATCCAATCACAGTTGGTTCTCCCATAGCCTGTGTGAAATTGACTCCGCATGCTCTGCGAAGCACACGCCAGTGGAAGGACGTCCCACAGATTCCCTCCACGACCGTGGGACACAGGCTGCATGTGGAAGGTCAAGGGAGGCCACGATGAAAGACGAACCCACATAAATGAAGTGCTAAGAATTAATTTTGGCAAACCTAGCACCTGGCTTAGGGCGACATGTGAACCTCAGCACTACCATCAGGACAGGAGACTGCTAGTCAAGTAGTGCTTTGTGTTCAGAGTTTTTCTCCCTGTAGAATCCCCATTTCAGCTACCAAGTGAGAGACAAAGGACACGGCAAAGAAAACTGGGCAGCCGGCAGTCCACAAATTCCATTTGAACAGTTCCAGGTACCACCCCCTACCCTCCAACCCGGAATCTCTTGTCAGGATGGGCTGACCCCTCTGATTTCCCACCTACCTGTTGACAGAATCCAATACCTCCTTAGGGCCAGTAGCCGCATTGAGTGTTTTATTGCCGTTTGAGCCTCCCAGCAATCACGACTGTTTGCTTTCCTTACTTTTCACTCAGTGCCGAGTTTGTGAGAACTTCACATACTGCTAATTGCCATTGCCAGTTCCACCACATTCCTTCTAACTGCTGCCTACGTAGGACTCCATAATGCGCCTCCCCATTGTTCCTCCCCCATTTCCTCAACTAGGGACCCCACGGTTGCCTGCCTTGCCCAGCAACCGCGGGTACCGAGGACATCCTCGTATGTTCTCGCGCGTGGACCCAAGTGAGGGTGCGTTGGGATACTCCAGAAGCTGAACTGTTGATTCGAATGCACGTGGATGCTCAGTCTCAGGAAACTCTTCTTTAGGAGCTAGGCCTCGCCTCGTTCCCACACCTCTGAGTTCGCGCATCTCACTTGGCATTATACTTGGCCTTGTCTAGCTGTCTCGTTCTTGCCTGTCTGAGGGGTACAAAGCTATATCTCACTAGATTTGATTTGCGTTCCTCCGATGACGCATGAGTGGAACACCTCTTCCTATCGTGTTAGCCATGTGGATTTCTTTCTCCCTCTGTGAGCTGCCTGTCGTACCCTTCACCCCATTTCCATCGCATGTTATGATCCTTTTCACGTTAATTTACAAACGTCCTTCACATATCCTAGACTGGTTCTTAGTCCGTTTGGGGCATTGCAAATACTGTGTTGCAATTTGTATCTTCTTAACATCATCTTTACTATCCTTTATTAAAAAGAAATCTTCAGTTTTGAAATGATCAGAATCATCCATTTTTTCCCCTTAGACTTGGTGAGTTTGGGTCTTGTTTAGAAAGTTTTCTCCACCTCTAAGTCATAAAAATAGTCCTCTCAGTTTTCTTTGTTAACCTTATAATTTTGCCTCTCGTTGAATCCCTTATTCATCTGGATTCCACCTTTGTATAATATAGGGATACAGATTGTATTGTTCTCCATATGGTGAGTTTCTCCATACCATCTACTAAATAATCATTCCCGATGATTTATAAACTGTGTTAATCATATTTCAAGCCCTCATTTATAAATAGGCCGTGTTCATGCGTCTCTGTTCTTGAGCCAGTACCATACTGATTTTATTATTATGGTTTTGTAGTATGTCAATATTTTGTGGGTTGAAGCCCTCCCCCATTTCTTCTTTTCCATGGTTGACCTAGCCCTCTGGGGAACTTTGCTCTTCTGTATCCATTTTAGCATAATAGTTCTGTGTTTCACAACAATAAATTCTGAAAAAATAAATAAATGCAGCTGGAGTTTCGATTGGATTGCATTGGATTTGCTTTTCGTTCTTTAAACTAAGAGAGGCATGTGTGTTTCTCAGGTGTGGAACCTGAGGCGTGCAGAAGCACTCATACCACACTTCTTGGGTCAAGTTGAAGAGTACGAGTCCAGTGGCGGAGGGTGGCTGTCTCTTGACCTGCGTGCCGGGGAGCCCAGGGTTGCTGCAGATTTGGTCTGGGTAGTGCTGTTAATGGCTGATCCCTTCTTGAATAATGACTCTGCTCAGGAAACTGTGCCTCAGGGCTCAGATCCCCCCCCACCCCAGCCCCCATTTAAGCTCCGGCTTCTTGGCCTGGAGCCTGTTCCCTTCCCAAAATGTTTGTTAGTGCAGAGGCCTTTTATGGTACTTTATGGAAAAATGAAGGAGGAGGGGGCGAGATGGCTGCATTCTGCAAACCAGCCTTCGTTTACTGGAATTTGAGTCCTCTGCCTACCTTGTTAGCTGAAAAAACTTCAAATATATTTTTTCCTTCCAAGCTCGCAACTGGAATGTTCTTTACCTCTTAACTCGAGCCAGGACAAATGTGGCCCAGGCTCTGAGAAACAGCCTGTGATTTAGAAGAGCTGTACAGCAGCCTTTGCACAACATTTAGAACTGCAGTTATCTAGGGGGGCTGGGGAGACGGCCTGGCCCAGTGAGAGTCAGAGGGTAGAGGATGCGCCGTCACTGCCAACTTGATCCCGGCGGCAGTGCTGGGGGTCTCACTCCTTGCCTCCCTGAGCCTCTTCTCCAGCTTTAAAAAAGTCGTACCTGGGAAACTCTTGAGTAAAGAGGAGCCCTGCAGGGGAAGGCCGTCTCTCTGCTTCTGGAAAAGGGAGCCCGCAGGCCCAGGATACAACCTGCCTCTGATAAAGGGCAGGAAGTCGGTTGGAGGGACCAAAACCAGGTCCCCCAGAAATGTCATGTTTTTCTTAGAACTGGGCCTATATTACACACAAATTTGAGATTATCTCAGATAATTATCTAAAATTAACTGTGGTTTTCAAATGAAAAACATTTAGGGGAAGATCAGATAAGAAGGTGGCTTATTTATAATACTTGCCACCGAGGGTGCGGGGGGGGGGGGGGGGGGAGGAAAAGCAAAACAGGAGTGAGAACACAACATAAAACGATACCAAATGTACTTCAGGCCCCTTAGGCCAGGATGCTGACTACATCTCCAGCCCTCATTGATAACAGAGAGGAGAACTTTTATCCTGATTCACTGATTGTTTCTTAGAGAAGATTCTGTTCCGAAGAGAAATGCTGGCTTTCCGTCTCACTCTAGACACAGCCAGAATTGGGTTCTGAAACACTAAGTTTGGCGTAAGTCAAATGTTTGTTCAGAGGGTTTGAAATATGAACCAGTGATTTCTGGCTCTGAAGCGGTTATTTACAGTCTGTGGACCCACCTGGAACAGTTACTAGAATTAGACATGACAGACACGGCAGAATCCAGTTGAAGAACCTCTGTCTGGAAGATACTACTTGAAGATACCACCATCTGTGTGGTTCGCTAGACACACGCAAAACAGCACTTGAGGGGCCCATCGGCATCTGCGCTCTGCCCTTTAAAGAGGGCAACTCAGTAAAGGATGTACTGCTGTTATTCCCGTTTCACAGATGAGGATGTTGAGGCTCAAAGAGATCACCTGGCTAGAAAGAAAACGGGCTAGAATTTGAAGCAGGCCTGAGTTCAGGATTCACAACCTTGAATGCCACACCAAGTGACCTCCACATAACTGGTTTCCGTCCTAGCCCCGTTGGCGTAATTCCGCTCTGCACAGGGTGCATAGGAAAAGCTTTTCCAAGGGGAAGAGAGAGGGATGGAGAGAGATGTGCATTGAGAGGAGGAATGTATTCCAGGAGGAAACTTCTTGAGGAGGGCAGTAACAATAGTTGAAGTAGAACGCCGGCGGGGAGCTGAGGGAGATTTGCACTGCTGAAAACAAAGGACCCTGCACTTTCCACCGTGGTACTTCCTCACCACAGAGGCCTGCCAGCTGTTGTCAGGGATCTCCAGGGCTGCAGGCTACATCTGCATTTTCCCCCCTAGACACAGGTTGGCAAAGAATAAATGATCCCAAACACCACAAGCAGCCCAGGGGGAAATATTTAACCCCCGTACTTCCAGACTTTCTGGCATGGCCCAACTCCTTGCCCCACCTTTGTTCCTGGCCAGAAGGAAGTGGCATGAAGCGAAGGACAGTTTTTATAACCTCTTTCAGCTCTAAACCGTGTTTCCTGTGCACTTAGCAGGTCTTAATGGAAACCAAACAGATTTCGCAGGCATCTAGATTCTGAACATGCTAAGTGCCCGCATGGTTGAGAAAATTGCGACAACAAAAACATTTTTCAGAAATATCATAACACAACACGAAGTGACCATCGCTAATTCAAAGAGGCAGACATATTTCATAAAGGTTGAAAAGAGGTGAGTCTTTCCCAAGATTCTAGCTCAAGGCCACATTTGCAAAAGTATAATCATTCCCTAGCAAGGTTTTGTTTATCTGGCCATTAAAAAAAATTTTTTTTTTAACAACTTTTCCTTTTGGCTCTCTGGATAAGAACTGTGTTTCAGCTGTGCAGTCTGAGGAGGATACAAGAGGCCTGGTTTGGATATATGTATGTATACACACACACACACATGCACACACACACATACGTACATGTGTGTGTGTATATATATATATATATATATATTTTTTTTTTTTTTTTCAGAGCAGAAGGAAAGTTTCTTACACAATTTTGCTTGGCCTAAACTGCATACAGAGCAGTTTATTTATACTGTTTTATCACATACCTGTTTGGATACGGGCTGTTTTCTGGTATTTAAACAGACCATTTCTTGCCAGTGGCTTTATCTGCAGTCTCATGCTTTTGCTGCACATGTTTCTTATTAACTCAGAGAGCAACACCAACTTCTCCATGAACGTTATTACTGAGACTAAAATAACCTAATTGTTACTTACTTCTAACATGTTATCCTTGAGGAACTATATCCCAGGAATCCATTTAAAATATGGTAAAGGCCATTTCACTGTACTTAAGGGGGAAAGAAAAGGATAGCAAAGCTTTTTTGGATAAAATCCTTGAATAAAAGCATTTTTTAAGCCACCTGCTTATTTTGAGCTGGTGTTTTAGGGCTGAAGGGAAGCAACGCCATTTGAGATTGTAGTGGGCTGGTTTACCCACTACGTAGAAGTTCTGGGGTTCCCAGATGGCAGCCTTAGAATGTGGGTACAAGACCTAACTCCTCTTATATGACCCTCTCTAAATCATTTAAACTCTGTCAGTAAGATGTGGGTCATAAAAGCTAACTGGTGATGAGATCATTTAATTTAGCACGTAGTTATTGAATAGCTATTATGGGATAGCCTTGTGCTAGGTCCCGTGGTGCAGAGATGAGTGAGACAAGGTCTTCATTTCCAGGAATCCACAGCCCACAGTCTGGCACATGGTGGGTCTCCATTCAACGTTAAGCGAATTTGAATATTTATGTGTAGGTTCAGGAAGAGCTAAATATAAGCCAAAACTAAATCCTTAGAATAGAGATTCAAGTGTTTATGCACAGGTGTTAATTTTATCCTGCAGTTTAAAAAAAAAACATGTTGGAATACTACCTTAACAAACTGTGTTAGTTATCTATAGCTGGGTAACAAATGGCCCCCAAAATCCAGCGGTTTAAAACAGTAAACAGCTATTATCTCACACTTTCTGTGGGTTAGGAGCTCAGGTGTGGCTTAGCTGGGTGCCTTTGCCTTAAAGTTTCTCCTAAGGCTGCAATCCAGGTGTTGGGCAGGGCTATAGTCTCATCTAAAGGTTCAAGTTCAGTTGGCAGCACTCAGTCCTTTGCAGACTGCTGCGCTCAGGGCCTCAGTTCCTTGCTGGCTGTTGGCTAGGGAGCATTCCTTCAGTTTCTTGACACGTGGGCCTGTTCGTAGGGCAGTACATGAAGTGGCAGCTGACTTCCCTCCGAGAAGAAGGGAGCAAGAGAGAGTAAGCAAGGTGGAAACTGCATTATCTTCACAACCTTATCTTGGAAGTGGCATCCAATCATTGCTACCATAGCCTATTTGTTAGAAGTCAGCCAGTAGGTCCAGCCCACACTCTTGGAGAGTGGATAACACAAGGACATGCATATCAAGGGGGCAGGGGCCATGGGGGACCACGTTGTGGGCTGCCAGCCACCCAGATGGAGACCAAAATGGGTAGGGATGTGAGCCTCAACTGCGCCCCAGCATAACGTGGCTGGTAGCACATGTCTCAGCTCCTGACACAGCTGGGCAGCCCCAGGTACAACTGCATTAGAAACTTCGGCTACATCTACAGGAGACAGCTGCTGGGGTATGGCCACTGTGGCCCCCTCCCCAACCATTTCATGGCAGCATCTCCAAAGAGCAGCCATCAAGACCCCTGGCAGCTCCTGTGATGTCCCAAGACTGCAGAGCCCCGTGCCTTAGAGCCTGGCGTCTCCTCCATCTCTTTCTTGTCAGTATGCATGTCATTTCTTCTTCTGAAGCCTTGCTGGTATAATAAAATGTGTGTAATGAGCATTCTTACGTCTTGGAGCCGTTGTGAGGATGGATGGCATATGCAGTTAACATGTACATATGTTGGATCTCTTGGGCGCCAGGCCTTCTACACTCCAAAACTTGTCCCTGCTTTCTGGAGATCCAGACATAGCAAAGAAGGGAAATACTCACTGTCAAACAATATAATCGTTAGACAAATAGTCATAGGGGGAAGTATGAGCATGGGCTTGACGGACCAAGCAGAATCGGCCGAGTCTAATCAGAGCTGGCTGCAAACCCAGATCGCAGTCCTGCAAGTCCTCTGCAGTGCCACGCAAGAAACCTTGAGTCGCTCAATTATGTAGAAGTGGGGAGTAGGCAGGGGGCAGTGGTCCAGGGAAGGACAGATTGACCAGAGCTTGGCACTGGGGGCTCAGAGCCATAGTTAATCGTCAACAACTACAGAAATATTTTCAGTATTTTAACTGGTATGGTTATAGTGGTGTGCCCAAGTTCACTGTCTACTATCAGCTCTGAGAACGGCCACTATGGAAGGACTTGAACTTGTCGGAGAGGTTGGGAAAGGGCTTCTCTGAGGAACAGGCTGTCGTATAGACCTGGAGGGTAAGTAGAGATTAGACAGGTAAAGGGAAAAGAAACGGCTTTGTACACCAAGGGGACAACATATGCAAAGACTCAGAGCCTGGAGAAGGTGTGATAATATATTCAGAGATCCAAAGAAAGTGTGGTGACACTAAAAGCAGAGAGAACAAGACAGAGATTGAGGTCACTCTGGGTCACGTGAAGGATTTGTGCTTTGACTTGACAGGTTCCAAAGAAATTATCAAAGGGATTAAGTCAAGGTGTGATACTGTCCTCTGTGCATTCTGAAAGATCATTCTGGCTGAAGATCCCAGCACAACTTAAGCATTCCTATCATTATTATGTTTCCCCTGTTTTCCATGGCCATTGCAAACCCAAAGGCACAAACAGTTAAAGAACACACGGGTTCTGGCTGCCTGCTCTGTTGGGGAACACAAAGTTCCTAGACCTTTGGAGTCAACCCAGCAAAGTCTGGGTTCGAGTCCCCAAAACCAGATAGGCAGCACCATTAACAGCAAACCCACCCCCCTGGTTTGTGCAGTATTTTAAAGACGCCAGAATGGCCACAATCGCCTTCTCGGGATGGGGTTCCTAGACATTGGAGCTCGCTTTAAAGATGGTGTGATTCTGCCTGCATGCTGCTAAAGTATCCAGGCTCCCTTTGCCCTAACCAAATCCAAATATCTTCTGTGTATCCACACATACATATATCCCTCAGAGGACAGGATAGTCATTGGAAAGACAGGCCTCAGGAGTGAGCATTTGTTGGAGAAGCACCTACCCAGACAGCTGCGCTCATTTTATTACCCTGAATCTTGATTTCTTCATCTGTAATATTGGAATAATGGCAGTATCCACCTCATAGCATTGTAACGAGGAGAGGAGTCTATGAGCTCACAGTACGTGAACCCCTTAGCATGGTGCCCACAAGTGTTGCTCAAGAATTAGTAGCTTAACAGAGACATAGAAAACAAACTTCTGGTTACCGAAGGGGAAAGTGGGGTTGGGGGAGGGATAAATTAGGAGGTTGGGATTAACATATACACACTACTATATGTAACATAGATGACAAGGACCTACTGTATAGCAACAGGGAACTATCTTATGATAACGTGTAAGAGGAAAGAATCTGAAAAGAAATATATATATATGCGTGTGTGTGTAGAGAGAGAGAGAGAGAGACTGAATCACTGTGCTGTACACCTGAAACTAACACCATATTATAAATAAACTATACTTCAATTTTAAAAATAGTAGCTTAAAAACATACATGCCTCTTTTGGTTAGCTATAGTTGCATAATAAATGACCACAAAATCTCAATTTTTGTTGCAAAAATAAGCATTCATTTGACTCCCAGGAAGTGTGGGTTGGCTAGAATGGGCCGTCCAGGCTGAGTGCAGAGAGCGCCCTTGCTGGTCCTGCCTGGGCTCACTCACACTTCCGGTGATCAGCTGTGGTGTCAACTTAATTCCACCCCACGTGTCTCTCGTCCTCCTCCTGGGATCGGCGGGCTTGTCCGGTGATAAACTCTTCACGGCCGTGGCAGAAACATACAAGAGCAGAAAGGAAAACACAAGATATCTTAAGTCCTAGGCTTGAAATTGGTTGCCCTGTTGTTTTATTGGCAAAATAAGACACACGGCTGAACAGAAAGTCAAGAGCAGGGAAGTGCACTCCACTCTTGTCGTGGAAGGAACTGGAAAGTCCCAGGACAAAGCACATGATAAAGACAAAGGTAAAAAAATCAAAAGTGGATGTCTTGGGAGTTCAGAGGCTGGCCAGGGGCCTGTGAACCAGAAAAGTGGAGGAGATAGGACCTGGGCTTAACTTGACTCGCAGGGTAAGGATTATAAGAACAGAGAGAGAGATGGTGGCATTCTTGGTATGAGAGATACATAAACAAGGGTAGGGAACTAGGTCAGGAAGGAGATCTGTGATGCAAAGAAAGTAACTTATGCAGTGGGAGATGAAACATGAATAAGAAGACGGCCAACGGGTTCAGGGCCTGAATGTCAGTCTAAATTGGGGGGTTTACATGTGTAAAATGGATAGCTAGTGGGAATCTGCTGTGCAGCACAGGGAGCTCAGCTCGGTGCTCTGTGATGACCTCGACGGGTTGGGGAGGGGGCAGGTGGGAGGGAGGTCCAAGAGGGAGGGGATATATGTTTACACACAGCTGATTCACTTCGTTGTACAGCAGAAACTAACACAACATTGTAAAGCAATTATACTCCAATAAAAATCAATAAATAAATGTAGGGGTTTAACCTAGTGGGTGACAGTCAATGAAGAAGAGAGTTCCAAAGAGCAGGCAATGTGCTCTGGGACCCTGCTTCTCAAAGTGACATCCACGGACTGGCAGCCTCAGCATCACCTGGGAACGTGTCAGACTGCAGAATCTCAGGGCCGTCCTCCAGAACCGCTGAACTGGGGTCTCATCTTCCCCAGGATTTCCAGGTCATTCTGATACATGTTGTAGCTTGAGACACGCTGCACTGGAAGATCAATCTAAAGGAATTAAAATACACAGAGATTGCAGGCAGCTTAAGAGTCTCCTGCAGATTTCTAGCGTGAACCTCTAAGCGCCTTGTTTGTGATGACAAGGGTCATGGAAAGAGATACATGTTGTGGGTGGAGAATCAGCAAGGCACAATGCCTACAAGGATGGAGGAAGTAATGCACAGGCCACACAGGAATTGGGTGGCCGGACTGAGAATGCTGGTGCCCAGATGGAGGCGGGAAGGTCAGTGGGTGGGGCAGCTGACAGGAGGAGACAGGGTGAGAACTGGCATTTTAGATATACTCAGTCTGAATGATGTCATGGAAGAGTGTCTGGGGCAAAAAGCTGAACGTGTCCCCCATGAGGGAAGGAGCGTTCTTAGGTTCCCCATCCAATTTTCAGGGCCCAGAGCAATACTTGGCATAGAGTCAGCGCTCAGAAAATCCATGTCAAGTCAGTGAGTAGCTGGCAGCGATTTGTGTGCAGGCGCCAGCTGAAGGCCTTAGAACAGGCCAGTTAGCCAGGATGGGAAGCGTGGAGCAGCGCTGCCCCAGCGTGGCCCCTGGACCACCCTCCTGCCGGCCCCTCAGGAGCTTGTTAGAGATGCCATCTCCTGGAGCCCACCCAAGCCCTGCTAATCCCCACCCTGTCAGGGTGAAACCTGAGCGTTAACCGAGCTGCCTAAGACTTGCTGAGGCTTTCTCAAGCTTGAGGACCTTAATTCTAAAGACAGAGAAATGAAAGGAAAGGAAGACTGAAAATCCAGATTTGGAAAGGGTCCACCATGAGGAGACCAGCGGTGGGCGAGGGAGGAAGAGAAATGAGGCGGAAGCAAAGGTGCGTGAAAGTAACCACACTCCATCAGAAGGCTCTCAGCCTCCGCGCCTCAGTTTCCCCACCGCCAACCCACAGTGTTGCTTATTTCACTCCATCAGAAGGCTCTCAGCGTTCACGTACCTCAGTTTCCCCACCGTCAATCCACAGTGTTGCTTATTTCACTTCCTGGGGGTCATGGTCTCTGTCAGTTTGCTGCCTGGTAGAAAAAGCCCTGTTTCATTTTCTTCCGAGCGCAGAATGGAATCGACCTTTATGACGCGTGCTGGACATGCATTGATTAAGCTCCCGGTATGGACAAAGGCTTGCGCTGAGGCCGGGGGCATAAAGATTCGTAACTGACAGTCCCTGCCCTTGAAACTGTCCCTGCCGAGTGTGTGGGCTCACAGTAGCAACCACAAAAGTCCACGTGCTGAGAGGTGGTCAAGAGGAGGTGTGTGCAAGGGTTGCTGGGCATCGAAGAGTGGAGGAGGCCTCCTCAGGGTCCAGGGAGGGCTTCTCGGAAGCAGTGGCACACGGGGGTAAGCGGGGATCTGCCGAATGGACCAGGTAGGCCCTCGGTATCCCAGGCAGAGGGAAGGCTGTGTGGAAGAGAACTGAAACTCCGTGGTCGCATGGGCATTTGCTCAGGGCTGCTGGGCGTTTCTGAACAAGGACGGGCAGATGAGGATGGAGAAGAGGCCCAGGACTGCGGGTGGAGCCCCACCGATCCTGCCCATCGAAGGCCATCAAGGTGGTGCAAGGGTGGCGGCAGGGGAGGGCTGCCCCTCCCTCCCTTGCTGCCAGGCCCTCCAGCCCGGGCCATGGAGGGCAGCGCCAGGAGAGAGGGCGTGATCGGAGCAAGTCCCAGCACCCGCCCTCTGACTCACTCTTGGCCCTTGGAGCGCTGGCCTGTGCCGAGCAGCCCGGAGCTGCCAGGGAGGCTTCTGGGAAGCGAGGCCTGGGCTGGGCGGGCCCACTGCACCCTCCGCTCCCTACACAGAGGTGGCGGCAGGGGGGCCGCCAGATGGCCGAGAGAGTGAAGAGGCAGACGGGGGAAGGCTGATGGAGGGCCAAGGGGTCCACTGGTACAAGATGGGGAAACTGAGTCCAGCGCCACACAGTCTGATGAGAGCAGAGCTCGCCATCAACCCAGACCTCCCAGTGTGTCACCCGGCGTCTCATGCAGAGTCTCCTGTCATCAGATGAGAATAAAGGAGACCGACTTACACAAGGGTTCCGGCTCCAGGTTCTTTGGGTTGACTGACCCGTCTGGCCCAGAGGTCAGCAAACTATGGCCCACGGACCACATCCAGCCCCGCCCACTTACGCACCCTCCACAGCTGCTCGCTGCAGTGCCCGGGGGGAGCCATTACATCAGTGACCGCGCGGCCCGCAGAGCCTGGAATATTTACCGTCTGGCCCTTTAGAGAGAACACTCGTTGAGCGTTGGGCAAGCCTAACGTGGGCTCCCGTTTCAGCATGTCTGAGCATCTGAGAGGGCACCGATATATTCGGCCCGTGGTGGGGAGGAGTCTGAAGGTTAATAGGGGTTGGGATGTCAGTGGCCCAGGACTGCACTTTGAGAAACTCTGCTGGAGCTCTAGCTCCGGGGAGGTGGGGCCGAGCCCGTGGGCTGCAGGGTCCAGGGCAGGGCGGGCAAGTTTCTTCTCCGCTGTCACAGAGCCAGGCCTCTGAGGCCTCTGCAGGGCTGCTGCCCAGCTCAGCCGAGGGCTAGCGCAGTGGCCGCAGAGGTGATGGCCCTCCCTTGTTAGCTTGTGGCTGATAGGTCAGAAGATGTATAAAATTCGTGGAGCTGCTTTCCTCCTGGGCCTCAGCCTTCCCATCTGTAAAGTGGGCACGCAGTCCTTGTGTTTGCACGGACGCCCTTCTGCGCTGTGGTGGCTGATCTCACACAAACCATACGCTCATGCCAACAACGCTGAGAAACCCGGGACGCTGGCAGGACACCACAAAAGTGACAGGGTGACTTAACACTTGTTGCCTCACTACCAGCCTAGATTCTCAACAAAGTTCATGCAAAGAGACTGAAGGAGAAGTTGGGGCTGAACATGGTGTAGAAGAACCTGGACATGCTTCCCCACCAACAAGCACTGATGAAGTTTACTAACCATCGTACGGTAGTTTCCACTGAACACCTGTTATGCTCCAGGACGTCTGCGAGGCCCTGAGGGTAGAAAAACTCATTGCAGGCCGTGCTTTTGGGGAGCTTGCGCTACCGATGGGCCATGATCCTTGGACATTTACAATAGTCACAGCTTTAATTTGGTCCAGTATTTATAGGAAAAGAGGGAAAATGATTTCTATTTTGTGTTCATTCAAAACACATGAGCATGTTTCAGTATTATTGTATTAGGTAAAAAAAAAAAAATCAAAATAAATATCCAACAACCAGGAGGACTGGTGTTTAAATAAATAAGAGGTTTGTAGACAATAGAACAATATGCAACCATCAAAAAGTATGTCTACAGCCAGGTTTCTCAACGTTGACGTCCTACTGACATTGGGAATCAGATACTTACTGCCCTGTGCGTTGTGGGATGTTTAAGAGCCATCCTCCTTCTACTTCAGACAGCCAAAAACATCTCTGGACATTGCCAAATGGCCTCTGGGGAACAAAATCACCCCCTCCCCTCATTGAGAAGTACTGGTTCACAGTACATTTTCTATCACCTAAGAATTGCGTATACTACTGCAGGCAAGAAAAAGAGAAAAGTCGCCTTTAGACAGAGATTATGCTCTTGTCTATGCAAAACAATAGGAGAAGGAGAAGCAGGAGAGAAGAAAAAGGGGAAGAGAGAAGAATGGGAGGAAGGGAAGGAAATAAATGAAAAGGACGGAAAGGAAATAGCCTAGAAGTTAAAAATAGTTGCTTCCAGGCTTCCCTGGTGGTGCAGTGGTTGGGAGTCCGCCTGCCAATGCAGGGGACGTGGGTTCGTGCCCTGGTCCGGGAGGATCCCACGTGCCGCGGAGCAGCTGGGCCCATGAGCCATGGCCTCTGAGCCTGCGCGTCCGGAGCCTGTGCTCCTCAGCGGGAGAGGCCACAGCGGTGAAAGGCCCACGTACCGCAAAACAAAAAAAGTTGCTTCCAAGTGGTGAGATTATAACCGTTTAGATTTTTCTATAACGTTCTGCATTTTCCACAATAATGACGCATTACTTCAAGATTCAGGGAAAGCGTGTAAACAAAGTACCAAGAAAATGCACAAGAATAGACGTTAGTTCTGATTTATTTTGGTGGCTGTTTGGACAGCATGTTCGCCTGGACTTCACATTTCTGAAAATCACCTCTTCTTTCAGATTTGTCTTGGGCCTGTGGATGGGGGCCACGTTTCTGAGCTTCAGGGTCTGTGGCCAGCGGGCAGGATGCCTTAGCAAGGCAGCTCAGAGGGATGGTCCCCAATCTGCAACCAGCAGTTGGTTCAAACTGAGTCACGTTAATATTGATACAGACTTTTGCTGACTCATCTCCAATGATATATCCTACAGGCCCTCAGATTTTTCTAGAATCGGCCCCACTAATTTCTGAGAGCCTTCAGGGAATGTTTTGTGAGGTCTTAAGACATCTTTCTGCAGACTTTATGTGACCGTACGTTGATATCCCTATCCAGTGGGACTTCACCCACAACACCGCTGCCTCTGTCCCCCGCCCACCCCACCCCCACTGACATCTGTGCCCAATGCTGCCTTCCCCAGGTGTTTCCCAGGCAGGTAAGCCAGGGATGTCAAACTCCTTTCTGCCCCGAAGCTCCTGTGCCTGACTGCCTGGCGAGCGTCCTTCTGCTTCTGACTCTACCATCTCCATCCATAGTTCTCAAGCTCTAAATCCGAGGTCGACAAACTCTCTAAAGGGCCTTTACTCTAAAGGGCCAGATAGTAAATATTTTAGGCTCCATGGGCCATGCTGTCACTGTCACAAATTCTCAACTCTGCCACTGTAGCAAGAAAGCCAGTATAGGCGTTAGGTAAGCAGATGGGCACGGCTCTGCACCAATACAACTTGATACGTAGACTCTGGACTTTGAATTCCATAGACTCTTCAAGTGTCCTGAAATACTAGTCTCTCAGATTTTTTCCCCCAACCATTCTAAAATGTGAAAACAACCGTTAACTCATGGGCCACACGAAGCTTCTAGATGTTAGGTGTCAGGCTAGATTTTGGACTGTGAGCCAGAGTTTGGCAAGCTCTGCTCTTGTGCGAGGGAAAATGCCAGGGGGAGAATGGGGATGGGCCTCCGCAGAAAGACAGAAATGGGAGCACAGCCCGATTTGCTTGCTTATGCAGCCACTTACTCATTCAGCGGCATCTACTGAGAGCCTGCTGCGCGCCGGGCAGTGAGTGAGGCGCTGGGCCACTACGTACGCGCCGGGCAGTGAGTGAGGCGCTGGGCCACTACGTACGTGCCGGGCAGTGAGTGAGGCGCTGGGCCACTACGTACGCGCCGGGCAGTGAGTGAGGCGCTGGGCCACTACGTACGTGCCGGGCAGTGAGTGAGGCGCTGGGCCAGAGGAGTGAACAAGTACGGTAAGCAAGGGCCCTGCTCTCACCAAGCTGGCGACCTCCTGGGGAGACAGAACTTGACACAATATTCAGAGATGTGCTGAGGGCTGCAGAGAGTGTCAGGAGTCCCAGAAAGCATTTGTGAGGGAGAATGCAGAAGGTGTTCAATTTTCTCTCGGAGCATAACAAATTAGCGCAAACTTAGTGTCTTAAAGCAACGCACGTTTATCATTTCACACTGTCTATAGATCAGGAGCCCAGGTTCACCTCAGCTGGGTCCTCTGCTCAGAGTCTTACAAGACAGTAATCAAGGGGTTAGCTGGGCCGTGTTCTCATCTGGAGGCTCAAATGGACAGTAATTTGCTTCCAAGCTCATCCAAGTTATTGACAGAATTGATTTCCCTGTGTTTGAATGACTGAGAGTTCTAGACTTTTTATTGGCTGGAGGTCGCCCTAAGGTCCTAGAGTGGGCCTACAGTTCCCTGCCATTAGGACCTGTCCAACATGGCTCTGGCCACTCATTTCATCAAGCCTGCAAGAAAAGTCTCTCCCAGGGAAGGCTTCGTCCCTCTCTAAAGGGCTTTTGCCTGATTAAGCCAAGCCCTGGAGAGCAAGATACGGGAAGTCGCCTACATACGAACCTTCAAGTGGCGAACTTTCAAAGATGTGAACGTGCGTTTGCATGTCTGATAACGTAAGTTAGTTCACGTGTCTGGCATACATTGTCACATGCATGCATCCTCTACAAGTGGTTGTGCTTTGGTGTGCGTTACTGTACAGTACTGTGTAGAGTACAGCGTCTTTATTTCAAGCCCAGGATGTCTGGAAGCAAGCGTAAACGCAGCGGTATATGGCCGATTGTGTTAGTTGGGTACCTAGGCTAACTGTGTTGGACTTGCAAACAAACTGGACTTATAAATGCACTCTTGGAACGGAACTCATTCGTATGTAGGGGACTCACTGTAATTCTTTCTTGATTAACTCAAAATCATCGGATTTGGGACCTTGTTATATCTTCAAAATCCCTTCACTTTTGCCATGTATTTTATTGGCAAGGGACAAGTCACAGGTTCTGCCTACACTCAAAAAAATGGGATCACGCAGCATGTGAACACAGGGGCAGGGATCACACAGGGGCAGGGATCACACAGCATGTGAACACAGGGGCAGGGATCACACGGGGTGTGAACACAGGGGCAGGAATCACGGGGGACTCCCTAGGGTCTGCTCACCACAGGAGGGGAAGGTTTCTCATTGAAAGAGGTATTTCATTGAGACCCGACGGATGAGTGTGACCTAGTTAAGTGAAGCCTAGAGGGAACAGAGTTCTAGGAAGAGGGGACAGCACGTGCAAAGGCCCTGAGGAGGAATGGTAATCTTGCAAAGCTGAAAAGGTTCAGTTTGGCAAAACGGCATTTCTTATTCTTGGCTGTACATTACCTAGAGAACTCAAAAAATTGTTGTTTTCAAGAACTATTTAAACCAATACAGTTCCAAAGTTCGTGGCTTAGGGCCAGGCAACCATTTTTGCTGGTTGGTTTGTTTTCCCTAAAATCTCCCAAGTTATTTTTGAATAGGACAGGGGTTAGAGGTTGCTCAGATGTTTGGAACAGAGAGATAAGCCTATGGTAGCTCAGATCAAAAGTTTTCCGTGAAGAGAGGCAAAGAATAGCTCATTGCTATTTTCATCATGGAGACATTGGTTAAGTATTCCTGTTACGAAATCAAATCCATGGTCTACAGAAAACAGCATTTCTTTTAGACCAACAAAGTTAGACTTCAGTTGGAGACACAGCACAAGATTTGGCCCAAATTGGCCAAAATGCTCTCCATCATGCCCTTCTCTCTTTTTAAAGTATCCAATCAAAATGTAGTCAGGTTTTCTTTAAGTCCCCATTTGATCCAGGAAGCTGTGCTGGAGACAAAAGATCTTAAAACACCTTGGAAATGAGATTTTGATTTCATAGCGATTAGCACGTATTGCTTTCCAGCCATGTGTCAGGTGATACATTAGGCATCATTGTTTATGACACTATATTTAACACACACAACAGCACAACAAGAGCACAGAGAAGATACCATCGATTCCTGCTTCACGGATCAAGAAAGGGAGGCTCAGAAAGTACCCGGTACCAGACAGGGTGGCAGATGGGAAAGCGCACAGGCTTTGGAAACGGGCAACGTCAGCTCTTTGCAAACCCCACCCCCTTTCTCCTGACCTTTGTGAACTTGGGGAAGTTACTCAGCCCCGAAAATCTCTATTTGTTAAATAGATAATACTGGTATCAACCTTCCAGGGTGGCTGGGGGACAAAACCAGACAGCCTTGCTCTGTCCTGGGAAGAGGAGCGGAGTTCTGTCTTTTCCTGTTCTTCCAGCCACCAGCAGGTAGTGAGGGGCGCATGCAGGATCCCACCCCTAAAATCCCAACTCCAAGTGCAGGGGACTTTGCTGTGGGTAAAGGAGTGCTCTAGAAGGAGATCCCCACCTAGGAAGAGAGAATATGATTACTCACGTACCTCCAGGAAGTGGAAATGTGTTTCGTGTTCCATTTAGAAATCAAGCCATCTCACAGATATAAAATTGAAAAACAGCTAGATCCTTCTGTCTCTCTCTCTCTCCCTGCCTCTCTCCCTTTCTCTCTCTCTCTGTCTCTCCCTCTTGCGCGCATTCCTCTTCTGAGACTCAGTTTCTTTCCAGCGCACAGAAGACAGTGATAACTCCTTCTAAGTGCTGTTGACAGGTCTCTACAGGGCAGCGCCTGCACAGCCTTGACTTGTCACACTGGCTGGCTCTTTGCCATCGCTCCAGAAAGAGTCTCTATTATTACAAGGACCAAAGACGGAAGAGTGAATCAAGGAATGTGGTGCAGATTTCCCCCCTATTATTCAGGGAGCAGTCGTATCCAACTGTCCTTAAACCAACGACTATTTGGATTTCCTTATCTAGTCCCCCCTACGTGATGTGAAGTTATGTGAAACGGAGGGAGACACCGTGTTATGTGAATAATGGAAGCTCTGACATCTCTGACTACAGTTCATTTCTAGCTCCTGTTCTGTAGGTACCTGGCGTCCAGGGTCACGTGGGCTGTCACCCAGCTCCAGAAGCAGCCTCACCATGGGGAGACCATTGGCCCTTCATCCTGAGGCTGGCAGGAGGTGTCCTGGGCTGGGGGAGGCCTCTTGTAGACGCGATATTAAAGCGTCCCTTCCCTGCAACCCGGAGCACGTTCTGAAGTTATGAATCACCAGCCCACGGCCAAGAGCAGCCAAGCTTGACCCCCCTCGGCCTCCCTGCCAGCCTCAAAAGATTCACTCCTGCAAATTCAAAAGACCCCGGGCCTCCCACCATTACGTGGGCTGAGTGTGTAACTGTGAATTCCTCCTGTTGAGTCCACTACTATATTGAGAAAGTTATCATTAAGAAAAGCAAACAAGAAGGCCCCCTGACTCCTAAGGGCCGTTTCTGAATACATGTACGTTTCTCGAAGAGCCGTGGAAAAGAGCTTTGCAACTCTAGCTGCTGCTCAGAGAAGCAACAGGGAGACCGTGCTGCCTGCACGGGCTCCCTTAAGTAGCCTGGTGTCTCAGGGTAACTACTGTTGCTGACAAGACAGGGCACGCATTTCTCATTTCTTGTATCCCCATGTCACCCGTGGTACCAGCAGAGGCTCCGAATACCAGAAATAAAAGAAAGCTGGATGCCCCCAGAAGTTGAGCCAGTGTTAGGAATAATTGCTAAAGGATCTTTCCAGGGTCGCCATACATTTCTGTAGTGTCTAGGTAGAGCGGAAAAGAAGAAAAACCTAGATAATATAAACTGCTTAGGAGAGGGTAGGGGGGAAGAAAGCCTGTCGGATTCCAGGAGAAATTGAGATTCACAGATTGCACTTTGCTTAAAGGAAAATGAAGGAAATGTCTTATTTGTTTCTCCATAGAACAGAAATGATTGCAAGCAAGATATAGGAGAAACTGAAAACTTGTTTTTCTTAGTATGCCAGGCTAGGCAGGAAAGGAGAGGTAATAGAAAGCAAGGGAGAGAAAGAGACAGAGAAATAAAGGTGGGGTGTGGGGGGGGAAGAGAGGGAGGGGAGAGCAAGGCCGACTTTTCCATCAGGCCCAGGACACCTAATGTCTAGGATTCACAATACTTTTAGTATTAATTTCTCAATTTTTATTGTTATTAAATTAATTTTAATTTCTTTTAATTTTAATTTCTTTTAAAACCAAAAGAAAAAATTGAATATAATAACAAGCACGTCGTATTGCATCCTTCCAGGATTATACTCATCCTTATCCCAATGCTGTCATAAAATATAATACTTAATTTTTTTTATTTTTATTTTTTAATGGAGGAAGAGACCCACAAGCGCAAAAGTGCCTAGGGCTTCCCTACAAAAGTCATAACACAGTCCTAGGAAGGAGGAGAAGGGAGCTGAGCGGCAGGGAGGGGTGAGGCGAGGACAAAGCCAACAGAGAGTTAGAGGCACATATGGTACAGTTGTGAGATCTTGTGCATGGTGATAGCAGTTGTAAAAGATTCTTCCAGAGGTGGCTTTCGTATGCATTATCTAGTTCGAGAGCCTGAAAAGAAGGCTTGTGACTTGGATGCAATTACTAAAAGTTGTATTTTAACATTCCTGTGATGATTAACCCACTAGAAAAAGATTTACAAAGGCCATAAATGACTTCCAGTCATCCCATGTCTCCTTTCCTAGTCTCTTTTGTAACACACTTCTGGGTTTAGATCACTTAAAACCTCTCAAGTCATCTTTCTGATTATTGACCTTTATGGAGACAAAGGTCAAATCTTCACCTTGCCTCACTCTTGGTCTCCTGAATAAGGAGCCCTTGCTGGTTGAGGAAATTCGAGAAGTCTGACATGGTTCCCAGGCACAGTTCATCCTATCAAACTTTTGTTTTCATTTTCAGTATTGGAGTCCTGGTAGCTGGCTTCCAGGCCTGGCTTCCCTCATCCGCTGCAGACCCCTGGAGCTGGAGCCCCTCCAGGGAGTCCTTCTAAAGCTTGTTTCTCTGGAGTGCCTGAGGCCCTGCCCAGAGGTAGGGGCAGACAGCCATGTCAATGACAAACTAGCCCACGTAACCCTTTATAGCTTGCATTCAGTGAAGCACAATTTTCCACAAGAAAGCATCCTTCTGAGTTTGTCTAGAAAATAACAGTACCACAAAACCCAGCTCCACCATTTAGTGCGTAGGTAACGATTTAGGCAAGGTGATCTGTGCCTCTGTTTCCCTGTTTAAAAACGTGACAGGCAATACCTTCTGTGCAAGGTTGCTGTCAAGATTGAAATGAAATTATGTGTATGAAGCACTTAGCACATGCTTGCTGAGTATAGGTATTAATCAGAAGGTGGCTGTTATCAGTACTATTGTAATTTAATTTTCAGTTCAGTTGTTAAGGAGGTGATACCTATTGTACAAAAATTTAAAGTACTGAAAAGTATAAAGAAGCAAAAAAGAACTCACCCGTAATCTTTCCACCTAGATGTAACCAACTGGACATTTTGACATTCCCCTACCCGACTCATATATATTTTTTAAATTTTACTGAAGTATAGTTGATTTACACTGTTGTGTTCATTTCTGCTGTACAGTGACGTGATTCAGTTACACATATATTTTTTTTCATATTCTTTTCCATTGTGGTTTATCACAGGATATTGAATATAGTTCCCTGTGCTCTACAGTAGGACCTTGTTTACCCATCCTATATATAATAGTTTGCATCTACGGATCCCAAACTCCCAATCCTTCCCTCTCCTACCCCCCACCCCAACCCACTCATATGTTTAAAAGCGTTTCAGATATAAAGTATTGAAACTAGTAAGAGAGTTCACCAAAGTTTCTAGATTCAACCCCAATACACACAAATCAATTGTGTTCTTATTGTACGTAATTACCAAATGCATTATTAAATTAGTGTGATTTACAATGGCAACTAAATAATAAATATTTAGGGGAAAACGCTAATAAAAAATGTACACAACTCTATGATAAAAAATAGAAAACGTCGTCTTAAGTCATAGAAGAAAATCTCAGTGTGTGAAGATATAGATCATGGTCATGGTGAGCAGATTACAAACTGGCCATTCTTCCCAGTGTATCTATATTTACATTCAAAGTAGTTCCAGTGAAAACCCCAGCAAGGAACTTGAGAACAGATACCAAAATATGGGAGGTGAAAAAGGAGAGAAGTCAAGACCATTTTGAATAAATAGAACAAGATAAGGGACTTACCAGGTTTGGAGGTTTATTATAGATCTATAGCCAACAGCAATCGTGGCAATGTTATAGGGAGAGAAAAACAAACCAATGGAACTGAATAAAAAGCTTCACAACAGAGCCATGCATTTATGAAAACCTGACTGTTGAAAAGACTTTCCGTTGAAGGAAAAGGAGCCTTGCTGTTTGCTCTTAGGACCAAGGTGCTCGGCCACTTCCTAACACCGTGGAGCCCATCGCCTTGGCCTGCAAACCACAGGGTCTACATGTACAGCTCCCTCCCCCCGCCCCTGCTACCCCAGATATCCAGGATCCAGCTCTGACCCCATTGGGTTCCTACGAGCTTTCTGGATGCCTGCAGAAGGTCTGGGCGTGTCTGTGTCTCTGCCTTTTCTGGGCATTCTAGCAGAGAAGAATCAGGGTGACTACAGACTGTCCCCTCATGGTCCTGACTCTTGGGAGATCTTTCATACCACAGAAGGGTAAAGTCAGGAAGCATTTCACCCAAGCGTCCTCCTACTGAGGAAGAGCGGAGAAGGCTTCCAGAATGGTCTCTCACCATGGCTTTCAAAGGAAGAGCAAAAGAATGAAGAGAAGAAGGAGAAAAGGAAGAAGGAGAGTCATGGCTGCATCAAAGAAGTGTAGAAAATGCTATTTTTAAAGAAAGCTGGACACATTTTTATAATCCCAGTATCTCTCAGTGCTTAGCTACTGTAGCTCTGACCCTGGCCATACATTAGTCTCACCTGGCAGGAACGGAATAGGGGAGGATGGGGAAGCAGGGCATTAAAAATAAAGATGCCAAAGCCTCACCCCAAGAAATTCTGATTTAATTGGTCTAAAGTAGGGGGGCTGGCTGATCATAGAAATTTGTTTAAGTTCTTCAGGTGATTCTGATATGCAGCTGTGATGAACTTCATTACCTTCCTGTGCTAATGTGCTTTGAGATCTGTGAACTCCTTTTCCACATGTAGTTGACCACATTTATCTGCTTCTGTTGGACCCTGGTAGGACAAGTATAGTTCTCAGTAGAAGAAAACATTTGGAACCTGGGATTTTTCTGCCACAGATGTTTTTCTCCTTTAGGTGGAAAGAGGACAAGATTAGGAAATGAGTGTCTTCATCAACTTCAAATTATTTAATGATACCAACAATTGGCATTCAGTGAATCTTAAAGATTTTGTCTTTATTATCTTGTTTAATCATTAAGGCATCTCTGAATGCTTGGTACTGCTGTTACTCCCATTTTACAGTTGAGAAACTGAGACCGAGAGAGAGTAGGTGACTTGCCCAGCGTCACACAGGTAGTAACGGTCAGAATGAGGACGTGAATTGGATCTGAGTGCCTTCAGTGTCTGCGTTCTACATTAAGTATGCTCTACTGTCTCTATTTTTAAAATGTGGTCCATGCCACCCGATTATTGATTCTAGAATCCTGGAACCCATCTAGTTCTCCATGAAGGGAAGGGACTTGGCCACCTTTCTGTCGCTGAAACGAGTCCCACGAAATAGCCACTCTGGACCTGTCATTCCCTGGGGTTTGTGATTAGCCAATGTCCCCCTGTAACCGGCCCCCTCTCTCCCACTCCACTGCCAGGAAGAAAGGATGACCATTGTGCTCCAGGCTCCCGGGGGGCCCCCTAGGAAGGCAGCGAGGGGCCCCAGAGGACCACTTGGCAGTCTGGGGCGCGTGGTGATGGGCGGAGGCTTGCACAGGCTGGGCAGGGTGATTTGCAATCAGTTGCAAGTGATTACACATTGTTTCCCATCGATAGGCAGAGGGAGCCCTGACGGGATAATGAAATGCAGCTGATGGAAAATCACAGCTGACTGTCAACAGCGAGCGGGCTGTGCACGGCCCTCCAGTGCTGCAGGCGAGCCCTCTCCCCTGCAAAGGCCAGGAGCAGGTCAGAAGAATGTTAACGCTAAGCCCCTTCACAGTGCCAAGGAAAACTGACCTGACCCGAGCGCCCACCAGTCAGGCATTAGATAAGCAGGTAAGAGCAGGACACAGGGACTCCCTCTGGACAAACCACACAGCTTCCCAGCCTGGGGCTCCAAACAGACTTCCTCAAATTTAGGAGAGCCCGGTCCCAGCCAGGCAGCCCGGCCAGAGGCCTGGACACCAGGGCAGCAAGGGATGGGGTCTCTTGACTTTGCCGGACTCCCAGAGAAACAGGTTTCTTTGACTGTACTTTCCCCGGGCAGGGCTAGGGAGTGAGGCTGAGCGTTTTCCTGGCTGTGCTCAATGAGAGAATCTGTTTCAATGATCTTTCCATGGCTGGCTTCGCTAAGGGCCAACTTGAGCCCCCTTTACCCTTCTGTTGTCAAGGAAAAACAGCTGTGTGCCTCAATTGAAGTCTCCTTCCATGACGGTCATTACTGCCTCCCCAGTAAGAGATAATGGGCTTGAATTTCCCAACTAGATGGGAGTTGCTTAAATCTTGACTCTCCTGGTAAAGGCCATCCAGAGTGGCCTTCCTGAGGAAGGTGCTATTCAACTTAGCCTCCCTGCTTCATTACCCTTCCCAGGGGGCATGCAAAGAAGTGCCCAGTCAATGAACTTATTAAGAGCACAACTCTGGTACCAGATCTTTAACGCAGTTTTCCCCCAGACCATTTCCATCTACTGAGTTCAGCCTGCATTGTCCCCGCAGAACTTGCTGGAATCCTTTTCAATAAAAGGTAGAATCTGGCCAATTCATGATTGACTAGTGAGTGCCTAAAAGAAAAAAGAAAGTGCAAACAGCTAAAATGGTCAAACCCTAAGTGAAACCATTAGTTTTTATTTTGTTTGGCTAACAGCTTACGATGTTAGCCAAAGATGTTGAACATCTTTCATGTGCTTATTTGCCATCTGTATCTCCTCTTCAGCTTACAGTAATAAAATACTACTTTATTTTAACTAAACGTTTTACTTTGAGAAAACCGTAGGTTTACAAGCAGTTGCAAGAAATGGTGCAGCAAGAGCCCATGTAGACTTTACCCCATTTTCCTCAATGGTAGCGTCTGCAAAATTATGGTATAACGTCACAGCCAGGATATTGGCATTGCTACAATCCACTGATTCTCAAATATCCCTGTTTTTACTCATTGGTTCTATGCAGTTTTATCACATGACGCGGGGTTTCCTGTATCCAGCACCACAGTCAAGATTCAGAGCAGTTCCATGACCACAGGGATCCCTTGTGCCACCCTCTTGTAATCTCGCCTCTCTGCCTCATGCCTGGCCATTTCTATCATTTCCTCTCTTCAAGGATGCCGTATAAAATGGAATCATACTGTACGTGGCCTTTGGAGGTTGGCTTTTTTCGCTTAGCGTTAGCGTAATTATCTGGATCCATCCAAGTTGGTGGATGAATCAATTCTTCATTCATCTTTTTTTATCCCTGAGTGATGTTCCATGGTGTGGATGTTCCAGTCTGTTTAACTAGTCAACTGCTGCAGGACACCTGGGTTGCTTCCAGGTTGGAGCTATTATGAATAAAGTTGCTCTGAATATTCATTTACAGGTTTTTGTGTGAACGTCCATTTTCATTTTTCTGGGAAAATGTCCAAGAATGTAATGGCTGGGTCATATGACAATTGTATATTTAGTTGTATAGAAGTGGGCAAACTGATCTCCAGAGTGGCTGTACCATTTCACGGTTCCGCCGGCAGTGTGTGAATGGTCCATTTCTCTGTATCCTCAATAGCATTTGGTGATGTCACTATTTTTTTTAAGTATTTTTATTTATTTATTTATTTGGTTGTGCCGGGTCTTGGTTGCGGCAGGCGTGCTACTTAGTTGCGGCTCACCGGCTCCTTAGTTGCGGCTCACCGGTCCTTAGTTGTGGCATGCAAACTCTTGGTTGCGGCATGCGTATGGGATCTAGTTCCCTGACCAGGGACCGAACCCGGCCCCCTGCGTTGGGAGCACGAGTCTTAACCACTGCGCAACCAGGGAAGTCCCGGATGTCACTCTCTTTTATTTTAGCCATTCTGATAGGTGTGTGGTGATAATCTCAGTGTGGTTTTAAGCTGTACTTATTCAGTGACTAATGGTGTTGAACACTTTCATGTATTTATTTGCCACCTGTAGCTCCTATTCAGTGGTATGTCTATTCATGTCTTTTGTGTATTTTTTAATTGGACTGCTTTTTTTTATTATTGTTGAGTTTTGAGAGTTTTCTATATGTTCTAGAAACTAATCCTTTGTTGGATAGGTGACAGACTCTGTTCTCTCAGTCCGTGGCTTTCCTTTTTATGCTCTTAATTGGATCTTTCACAGAGAAAAAGGTCTTAATCTTGATGGCGTCCAGTTTATCAGTTCTTCCTTTTGTAGGTCATACTTTTGGTATCAAGTCTCTTTGGATCTCTTTGACTAGACCTAGCTTCTGATTTTCTCATATTCTTTACAAGTTTTATAGTTTTTTGTTTTCCATTTACAACCATGACCCATTTGAAGTTAATTTTTGTATAAGCTATGAAGTTGAGGTCAAGATTCCCTTTTTTTGCCTCTGAATGTCCAGTGGCTCCAGCCCCATTTGTTGAAAAGGCTCTTCTTCCTCCATCAAATTGCTTCTGCACCTTGGATAGAAATCAGTTGGACATATTTGTATGATGAGTACTTTTTAAAGTTTAAGTCAAACAGCAAGTCAAAGAACAATATGTATGGTGTGATCCCATTTTTAATGAAAACATAAACATACATATGTATTTACATATTCACGGTGATGTTTATTGTGATTATCTCTGGAGGTTGAGGCAGGAAGATTTTCACCTTATGGTCTGAAAGATAATAGTTTATTGAGCATTTATTGTGTGACAGGTGCTACTTAAAATTTTATAATTAACTGTTATTGTAAAAAAAAATCATGATCACAAGGGCTTCCCTGGTGGCTCAGTGGTTGAGAGTCCGCCTGCCGATGCAGGGGACGCGGGTTCGTGCCGCAGAGCGGCTAGGCCCGTGAGCCATGGCCGCTGAGCCTGCGCGTCCGGAGCCTGTGCTCCGCAACGGGAGAGGCCACAACAGTGAGAGGCCCGCGTACCACCAAAAAAAAAAAAAAAAATCATGATCATGATTACTAAATTATTACTAACTCTCATATAGCCAGGTACTAGTCTTAAATGCTTTACATATATCCTCTCACTTAACGATCACACCAACCCCAGGAGTTAATTTCTGTTATTATTCCTATATTACAGTAGAGAAACAGTTTTAAGACATTGTGTGCCAAAGGCACAGAACAATAAAGCTGCAGAGATATGGGCCCAGATATTCTGACACTACAAAGAGCCCTCTGAGCCCCTGCGTTCCACTGTTTACCTGTGTGTCGTGTGAATTACTTGACAACCTAAAGTCATATTTTTTGTAATCACAGAAGGAAGAAGATGACTTAAAATAATGCAATCTGATTTGCAAAAAAAAAGACATGCCTTCTTTTTGACCAGTTTAGCTGCAATAACAGTTCACCAGTTGCTTATGGTCTGTGTATGGTCTATGAGAATATTCTTTTCAGGATTTTTTTCCCCTGTGAACGTCTAAAACTTCTAAAGTATTCTAATATACTATAGTTTCCAACAAGAAATCATTTTTAAAAGAATATATTTTTTCTCGAGAATTATGCCTGACTGGTTTCAGATGGTCCTGAGAATGAAGTGCTCTCCACAGTATCTCCTCTATATTCCAAGTAAACAAGACAAAGCCAGAGAGCTCAGTGACAGGACATGACCCAAAGGCTCGCTCAAGTCTTTATGGCCTAAAGTCACCTCGCCCAGAATGCACTCAAAGGCAAACAGAGAGCATTCTTTAAATATTTCTGGTTTAAAAAAAAAAAAAAGCAAGCCTTTATATTATTCCTTTTATTAAATAACAAGCCGCTAGAAAGGAAGTGGTAAATAAGTGTTAAGACGGACATTAATTAAAATACGTAAGTATTCACTGGAGTAGAAACACTCTCAATAACCCCAGATTCTTCAAATGAAGAAAAACGGGGGTTTGATGTAAAAATTCCAGAGTACTTTCCCTCAATGTCTTTATTTTACACTCTTCGGATTCACTGACACCTCCCTACATCCTCAAACCTCCATAAAAAATAAAAATTATAGATTAAAATAAAACTTAAAAACACTTAAACTAGAACTATTTTTCCCAGTCCTGTTACCTCTACCCTGGATATATTTCTTCCATTACTCATATCCTTTCTGTTCTGATGACCACTGGCTCAGTCTGGGCTCCTGTGGCCTGTTTCCAGCTGCCAGATTAACAATCCATCAGAAACTACACCTCTGGCCGTGTGAGTTCCTTTTGCTCAAAGATCTTCACCGGCTCCCTACTGCCTTCTGATACAAGTACAAACTCTGCAGTTTGGAGTTCACAGAATTACTCCAGTGCAGCTGGCCCTGCTTTTTTCCCCACCATCAGCCCCGACCTGCCATCGCCCTGTCCGACCTGGAGGGAGGACCGTTTCCAGGACGGCCTCCCCACCTGTGCGCTTTTGCTCAGGCTGAACCTCCAGCTGGGCTGTCCTCCTGGGATGCATGGCCCTTTTACCTCCTCCTTCAAAACCGTCAGGGCCCCTCCCCCGGAAAGTTTTTTCTTAATTTTCTGCAAACCGGCCAAGACCTTGAATGTTACCTAACGATAGTCCTCAAGTTTGCATAGCAGCCTGCAGTGTATAAGCCCTCTCTCGGCGTTCTTGCACTCACCTCCGAAGCACACCTCCGATTGCAATAGGAAGGTGAGGATAGCTCCTGTGTGAATGTTTGCTGATATTTCTGTTTACATTAATGGAAAGAGGAAGGTGAATGATGTTTACTAGAGCTTCACTGATTCATTAATGATATGTGTGACTAATTTGTTGACCCGAATAGTAGCTTTCAAATACTGGAAGAATATTCCCTCAAATTTTTGTGCTATTCACGTTGTCATAGTTGCAGACACGATTTTAAGGTTAATCTGTACTATTAACATTGTTGCCAACACGTTCTCAATTCTGCAGAAACAAAACCACGGTAAACTGAGCCTTGATTTGTAGTGTTTGCCTCTTTCCCTGGTGTAAATATTCCCAGCATGGCTGATTTCAAGCTACCAACCTGACCTCAGTGAACACAAAGTTGGGAAGAGATGTACAGTAGCACATCATTATGTAATATTTTTATCACACACATACAGTGGATGTAAATAATCTAAAGAACATAGTTAAATGTAAAATAATTAGGAAGGTCAGTTAATTTTCGACAAAGGGACCAATGCAATTCAGTGGGGAAAGAAGTTTGTATGGAAAAAAAATACTTTGATTCATATCTTACATCATACACAAAAATCAACTGGAGATGGTTCACAGACCTCAACATAAAAGCTAAAACTATAAAGCTTCCATAAGGAAACTAGGAGAATATCTTCACAACATTTAAGTGAGCAAAGGTTTCTTAGAACACAAACATTGGTAAAAAAGGACTTCAATTAAATTAAGCAATTTGTGCTTCAAAAGACAGCTAACTTTAAAAAGTGAACAGGCAAGACACAGACTTGGAGAAAATAACTGCAATACATATATCTGACTTAGGATTCATATTCAAAATATATACATACGTATATAACCGATGAAACTCATATTTAAAAGATAAATGACACCATTTAAAATAAAATAGAAGGAGCTTCCCTGGTGGCGCAGTGGTTGAGAGTCCGCCTGCCAACGCAGGGGACACAGGTTCATGCCCCGGTGTGCGAAGGTCCCACATGCCGCAGAGCGCCTGGGCCCGTGAGCCATGGCCACTGAGCCTGCGCGTCCGGAGCCCGTGCTCCGCAACGGGAGAGGCCACAGCGGTGAGAGGCCCGCGTACCGCAAAAAAAATAAATAAATAAATAAAATAAAATAGAAGACTCAAATAAGAACTTAACAAAGAAAAATATCAAATGGTCAATAAGCACATGAAAAGATATTCAACGTTAGTCATCAGGAAAATACAAACTAAAACTATGACATAATGTTATACACCCACTAGGGTGGCTGAAATAAAAGAGACTGGCAGAACCAGATGTTGATGTGGACCCACTGGGAGTGCAAAATGGTAAAATCAGCGTGCACGTCAGTCCAGCAAATACCATAAAAGTAAACCCATACCTGCCCAGACCCAGCAATATCACTTAGATGCTGACCCAAAAGAAACGAAAGCATAGGCACACAACAAGACTCTTAACAAGGATATTTATAGATATTTCATTAATAAACAACTATGAAGAGAGCCCAGATGTTCATCAAAATGAAACAGGTAAACCACTTGTGATATAGCCATAGACTAGATTACCACACAGCAAGAAAAAGTAACACACTACTAACACATCACAACCTGGATGAACCATCAAAACGTTATGCCGAGCAGAAGGCAGATACAATCGTACTGCTGTGTGATTCCGTCCAGTTGTAGTATTGAAATAGGAAAAACTAATCTCTGATGAAAAACATAAGTCTTAAAGCTTTTTTCTTATTACCATCAAGAAAGCCAGTCAGCGTAAACGTCTTAAATGAGCACATGCCTGCGCATAACACACACACACACACACGCTCCCCACACAGCCTTCCGACAGATGACACCAAACCTGACTTAGCCTTCTCCTTCACTGAGACGCAAAACTTGTTTTTTTTTCCCCTGCTCGTACAGAATCCTCTGCACTTAAGAATGCACACTGTAAATCGATACCCACGTCTTAAAGGTGACATTTCAACAGCTGTACATCCTGGAGCCTCTCAGGATCTCAGGATCATTTTGTTCCTGTCAAACTTCTAACTGTGTAAATAATGTATGAGCATCCAACTCCACGTCTTGCAGTACAGGATGAAACTCCTTCACTTTGTATGTATGTGTCTTCTTTCAAAGAGCCAGTCATTCATTTGCTGACCATTATTGAATCCCCACTGTGCGCCGGGCACTGGATTGGGCAGTGTGAACGTAGAAGTGGAAAGGACAGGCCCAGCCTGAACTGGGGAGGAGGAAAGGTTAGATATCAGATTATGGATTGCACCGTAAATTTTCCTTGTAATGATGGCTTTTTTAAAACAAGGAGTTAAACAGGGTAGGCCTCCTATGAACACATTTACCAAGAAGTCCTCATCTTGTCTTGGATGGATGGAGAATAAATTAAGAGTTTGGGATTAACATATACACACTACTATATATAAAATAGATAACCAACAAGGACCTATCATATAGCACAGGGAATAACCTCAATATTTTGTAATAACCTGTAAGAGAAAAGAATCTGAAGAAGGATGCATATATATATAAACACACACACACATATATACACACATATATATAACTGAATGACTGTGCTGTACACCTGAAATTAACACAACATTGTAAATCAACTATACTTCAATTAAAAAATAAATATATAAATATAAATAAATAAATAAATAAATAAATATATATATATATGTATATATATATATCAAGGAGTACTCCCTGGAGGAAGAAGCTTTTGAGCTGGGCTGTGAATGAAGTGCAAGAGTGTACATGGAGGGGGCTGATATTTCAGGTGGCTGAATCATTGTGTCAATCAATAGTCCTGATACACAGAAGAGCATGTTGTTTTTAAGGTTCCAGGAGGAAACTTATCATTGGGGAAAGTAAAGATACAAAGTGAGTCTAGTGAAATTGCGAAGGTCTGAAATAAGCAGGGCTGTGTTAAGAATCTCTGCTTTATCAACAAATAAAATCAGTGGGATGCTATTACAGAGAGTGGCACTTTAGAGGGATGTGATCGTCTGGGTACATTGCATAGACCAGACTGGGGAGTATGTGTACAAGCTGTGGGGAGACCAGTTTGACGCCAGCATGTATACATCATAGACAAATACCCCTACTAATGTCCAATGAAAGACCTGCTCTGAATTCTGTGGACTATAGAGGAAACTTAGATGGCCCTACTTTGAACAATTAACAAACATCCTGGCATTGCTTTTCAGACAGAAGACTGAAATCTGAGAGGCTTAGCAGCAGGAGTTAAGGAGCCCATCAAGAGGAGGATGGACAGACCAAAGAAAATAGCCCGAGGGAACAGACACCTGAGATACAGGTATGTTCCAGTTACTTTTTCAATTGTTATTTGGATTCAGCAGTTGAGAGCTTGTCCTGTCTCAGACCTGTATCAAGTGCTTCATATTTATCAGAGATAGTGCTCACCTCCATCCTACAAGGCACGTAGTATTGCTAAATATTTTCTACAAAGAAAGAACTGGAAGTTTAGAGAGGGAGAGTACCTTGAGGTTACACAATTGGTAAGCAGTAGAGGCAGAACTTGAACCCAGGTCTGTGCTGGCAGATGTTGGCTCTTCACCACCATCTTCTTTTTTATTATTATTTATTTATTTTACTTATTTATTTGTGGCTGCATTGGGTCTTGGTTGCTGCGCGCGAGCTTTCTCTGGTTGCGGCGAGCGGGGGCTGCTCTTCGTTGCAGTGCACGGGCTTCTCAGTGTGGTGGCTTCTCTTGTTGCGGAGCACAGGCTCTAGGCACACGGGCTTCAGTAGTTGTGGCATGCGGGCTCAGTGGTTGTGGCTTGCGGACTCTAGAGCGCAGGCTCAGTAATTGTGGCACACGGGCTTAGTTGCTCCGCGGCATGTGGGGTATTCCCGGACCAGGGCTCGAACCCGTGTCCCCTGCATTGGCAGGTGGATTCTCAGCCACTGTGCCACCAGGACAGCCCACCACCCCCACTCTTTAACCTCTTACGCTGGTTTTCATTTGCTCTGTTCCCATTATATTTGGGAACAATTTCAGGTTCTTCTGTACTTTGCCATAAATACATAGAACCTTAGCTCTAAAGGGTCTTAGACATCAGAGGGGCCAATCCTCTTATGTTACAGGGGAGCAACATGAGACTTACGGCTATGCTGGGAGCCACCCAAGGTCCCCCGGCAAATGTTGGGCAAGTGAGGTACAGAACCTAGAATCTTCCAGCAAATCACACTGCTTGTTCAGCTCAATCATTCTCTTTCAAGATGGACAGGTTTTGCCATCATAAAGTTTTACTGAGCCTGTGGCCTCAGTTGGTCAAGAGGGGAAGTTCTTTTTTTTTGGGGGGGGGGCGGTATATTTGAGCTTTTCTCTCATACATAATTTGCTTACTGAACCAAACCTATAAAGCATATATACATTCTTTTTAATATTCTTTTCCATTATGATTTATCCCAGGATATTGAGTATAGTTCCCTGTGCTATACAGTAGGACCCTGTTGTTTATCAGTTCTCTATATTATAGTTTGCATCTGCTAACCCCAAACTCCCACTCCATCCCTCCCCAGCTCCCTCCCCCTTGGCAACCACAAGTCTGTTCTCTATGTCTGTGAGTCTGTTTCATAGATAGGTTCATTTGTGCCATATTTTAGATTCCACATATAAGTGTTATGCTATAGTATTGTCTCACTTTCTGACTTCATTTAGTATGAGAATCTCTAGTTGCATCCATGTTGCTGCATATGACATGATTTCGTTCTTTTTTATGGCTGAGTAATATTCCACTGTGTTTATGCACCACATTTTCTTTATCCATCCATCTGTCGATGGACATTGAGGTTGTTTCCATGTCTTCGCTATTGTGAATAGTGCTGCTATGAACATAGGGGTGCATGTGTCTTTTTGAATTACAGTTTGGTCTGGGTATATGCCCAGGAATGGGATTGCTGGATCATATGGTAATTCTATTTTTAGTTTTCTGAGGACCCTCCATACTGTTTTCCATAGTGGCTGCACAAACTTACATTCGGGGTGGCGGGGGACAGTTCTTAAACACTGGTCTGCAAACAAAGTAATCATCAAATGACTGATGTGAAAAATCAGATGAGTTTGGGCACTAGATCTAGACAATTATTTTGTCTGGTCTCCCCTTCTCTGATGGGAGGAAGAAATGTTACTTAACCTGTATTAAATGTTGAACATTTTAGAACCTGCAGCTGGACTCAGTGCTTAATTATTCACAGATTGCTCAGGGCCAAATGTCTGCTGTCTGCTGGGGCAAGGATTCTTTGGTTACCTACAACTCCAGTGCAGATAGGAAAACTTCATTTCACAACAGCAAAGGAATAGCCCCCCTTAGGTAGAATGGTGGACCAGTTAAGCTTTCCAAAAGGGAAATTTGCATTATTTAGCCTTCAAATTTTACATCAGTACCTGAAACGTAGCACCAAGTACCTAGAAGATATTTGATAATCTCTAGTCTTGTGTAATTAAATGCAATTAATATGTAGCTATTCCAGATTCTGGAACTTACAAATCTGTCGGCAATTCTTGTCGGCAGGAGAGCATCCAACTGGGAACAGTCTCTTCTGGGTGGGAGGGACTCCGATTCAGCAGCAGCAAACTTTAAGGTTCAAGATAGACTCTTGGTGTTTCCAACAGAAGACTTGAGGCTCATCTCTGTTGTGAATGGGGGTATTTGGGAAGCTCAGGATCTATCAGAATGCCAGGGCTTGAGGATTTTAGCAGAATTTTTCACTTTCAGAGACGCAGTCAATCGTCTCTGGGTGCACCTAGAAAGAAACGTTATCTTCAGTGCTATAATTGAATTGATTTTCTATTTTTAAGATAAAGAACACCAACTTCTCCAACCAGAAGGAAATCTCTGCAGGCCGCTTTTCCTACATCTCTGTCTTAACCCCCTCCCCTCTGATGAATAGGTATTAGTTAATTTCTGGCCCATCAGTATGTCTTCTCAACCTCTGGAGAGACACAGAGCTCTTTCTCCTTCCTGCTGGGATGGCACTATGACTTTTCCCTGACTGTTCACCACCATGGAAAAACTCGCTTAGAGCCGTGGCTAGCAAACAAAACCCTGGAGGTATTTTAAGAAAATAAAGAAGACAGGGTAACGTGATGTGTGGAATTGGGCTTAAGCTCTGAAAGGTTTTTAATTCTGTCTCCACTGTTTACTCTTTGTGCGACCTGAGGCAAGGGAAATGACATCTCTGAACCTCAGTTTCCTCGTAGCCATAACATTTTCCTCAGGTCATCATGATGGTAACATGCAATCCCTCCACTCTGGTTTCTTGCACAGTCCCTGGAGCAAGGTGAATCCCATAATTATTCTCTCTCTGTTAAAAAAAAAATTGGTATGAAGCCCCTATATCATTTTATAAATGCAGAACAGCTACCCTTACTTCAAAAAAGACACTGTGAAAACTTAAAAGGAAAGATAGATAGGACCGAGAGTTGAGCAAGGCTCTGAACGAAAACAAGAGGCAACCAACAATAACAGGGGATTTGCCGTAATCGTTTCTGAAGATCTTTCCTGAGTAACTTGGGGCTCTTGCACAATGGCCAACCGTGAATTTGACAAACAGAATGATTGTTTTGGTCTGTGGTAGGTCAGAGCACAGCAGTAGACCAGAAGGTCATGGAAGGGATTTAAATTGGGTAAATCTTTCAACCCCTTCTGACAGATTAAGTGTAGTCAGCCTTGATAGAAACTGCCAGTGGTAACGTCTGCATTTCCAAGGACCCACACACAAGCTGACACCTTGGGTGTTAATAGGCATTGCTGTGTTTGCTTTGGATGCGGTAGTAAGTGCGAAGAGAATGAGACCTTCCCTAGATTCTTAGACATAATCACTTCTTGGATTTCACTAAGTTGAGGAGTGAGGTTTCTCATTGAGGCTGCAAGACTAGGTGATGAGGTCATAGCCCCTTTTTGGTCGCTGCTTTAGGCCAGAGACCCAAGCCAGACTTTCAGCTTCCAGCTGACACATTCAGAAGAGAAAACATGGTCATAATGTATATATTCTGTATTTTTTAGAGCGAGTGAGCCTTTTGCTCCGATTGCCCCCCTCTTGTTCGCACGCACGCCCCCAGAGTTCCTGCAGTCAGCCACACTCACTAATGGGGACAGTCACGGATGGGATTTCAGGGAGCCTTGCATTTTTTTTATTTGATGATGAGGAAAAGAGAGAGTATTGTGTATGAATTGGCCCGTCTCCTACAACCCTGCGGTATCAAGATGAAGAAACGTCATCAGGAAAATCAAGGCCGAAAACAGGAGTGCAAACTCCCAGTAGCAAATCTGAAGAGGGAGTCCTGCGGTTTAGTATAATGATAATATCAACAGTTGGACTATTTACACCAGTCCCTCTTATCTCTGGGGATATGTTCCAAGACCCCCCAGTGATGCCTGACACCTCGGATGGTACTGAACCCTGTGTATACTGTGTGTTTTCCTGTACTTTCGTACCTATGAGAAAGCTCCCGTTTAATCAGCTACTTTGAACCTGCTTGTATTGAGACTGTGCCTTGTCATTCATAACAACGCATAGAAGTTTCGTTTGGGCTCTCTTACCCTCCCCGACCCACAGCACACTAGTGGCCAGAGTTGACTCCCGCTTAGCCTGGAGAGAAGACTTTTTTAGCATGGGATTTTCTCGGGGCTTTGGAGATTTTATGGTTCAAGTCCCCGCTCTTTGTAGGCTCCAAGGACCCTCAACTTTTCAGTCCAGGGGGCTCTTTCCACTTGCTCTCAGGAAGGAGAACTGGCTGGGGGATCATCTCCAGAATAGGTGGCCTGGACTCCTAGTTGGAACATCTTCATCCCCACGCCCTCAGCCAGTAGCAGCTCACGTAATTTTGCTGGCCTCTGTGTGTGACCTTTCATTCTTTGCTTTCCTCCTCCTCTTTCCATGACTAAACTTTAAACTTAGGGGTCACAACTCTCATCTGTGCATCCCTGGCAGTTTGCCTAGTATACTGCATACGGTAGGTGCATCATAAATGTCAGAGATTGTAAGAAGGAATGGGAGATGGCTCCGTCAGCATGAAGCCAGAGGGAGAATATATGGGCCTCTGACAGGCCCACTCTTTGGGATCTTTCTACTGGGGTGACTCCAGCCAGGACAGAGAGGGATGCTTCCCCAGCACTTCCCTAGCCAGGGTGCGTTCCTCACTGTGTTTCCAGAACCATCGCTCTTCCAGGGCCTAGGAAAACACTGACATCACAGAGGAGATGCAGCCCAAGCCTGGAGCTTGGGGAGGTATTCCTCACAGAAGGCCAGGCATCCCTTCCTCAGACGCCTAGCATGCTTTCCAGATCAAGACTTGGAGAAAAAACCCAGCCACCACCTCCTCTTTATTAATGCCCTGCACTCAGCTCCCGTGACCCCGTTGCCCATCTCGGGCAGCCCCGGCACATCCCACAGCTGTCCACTTGTTGGTGCAATCCTTAAACTCCCTGGGCTCCACTAATGGCTCTGTGCCCACCTCACACCACTTTGGTAAACAGGCACAATCAGGTTTTAACCTCCCTCCCCCTCCTTCCCCGGTGCCTCTGATATTGCTTTACCTACAGATTCTCAAAAGCACATCTGTCTCCTTCCTCGATGAGTATGGAGGGAATTATTTTTCCCTGTCCAGCACCCTCAAAATACTTGTCTCTCCTATTGGGGTATATGCCCCCCAGGTTACATCGTAGCAACAACGTAACATTTTTTGATTGGGTTCTACCTCCCCTGTAAGGCCATTGAGGGCACAAATGAGGTCTTTTCATTACCTTCCTGATGGAAATCTAGCACCAGAGACTTACACATGTTTGGCCCTTGGTACATATTTATGAAAAGAAATGGGATAAAACAACCTGGAATGAATAGATTCATTAAATGGGGCGTGATCCTGCATACCAGCTATCTGCAAAAGAATGTAGATATTTAACAAGCATTTAAAGTATCTTTAATTCTTTAAAATGGTCTTAATAATCTGCTTTGGGTAAAGGAAAGTATAAGAAATGAAAATATATGTAGGAATCATTGTGAACCCTGATATACTCACTAGAATGGCTGAGGAGAAAGAGCGTGACACTGTAAAATGATGGAGAGGATTTGGAGCAACCTGAACTCCCACACATTTTTGGAGGGAGAATAAAATTGTCAAAACCACTTTGGAAAACTGTTTAACAGCTTCTCAGAAAAGTTAAATACACATCTACCTAATGACCCAGAAATTCTATTCCTAGATATTTATCCAAGAGAAATGAAGGCATGAATATACAAAAAGCCTTGTCTGAGAATGTTCATAACAGCTTTACTCATAAGAGCCAACGACTGGAAAAAGACCAAATGTCCATTGATAGGCAAAATGGATAAAGAAACTTGGATCTAGTGAAAATGGAATATTATTCAGCAAAAAAGAAGGATAAACTGCATACATGTGGCAACATGAATGACTCTCAGAAATAATGTACTGAGTGAAAGAAGTCAGACACAAAAGTACAAACCGTACATACAATTCCGTTTATATGAAATTCTAGAATATGCAAAACTAAGCTACGGTGGTAGAAATCAGACCCGAGGTTATTTCTGAGGTGAAGAATCGACTGGAAAATGGCACAAGGGAGCTTTTTGTGGTGATGGAAACATTGTGTGTCCTGGTTAGAGGCGGTGAGGTTATACAAGTGTATGTATTCATCAAAACACAGTCACCAGGGCGCTGAAGAGCGTTTCTCTGTGTGTAAATGAAAACTCAGTTTAAGGAAATCACTTTGGATGCATTGTTTCTCAAGTCTCAAACAAAAGAAAGCCTAGAATTGGGGAGTAGAAAGTGACCTGGGTAAGCCACGTTGTACCACTCAGAATGTAGATGGAGAATCCCCCAGAGAAGGGACATGCTCATAATCACTGAGACTTTGTGGCTGGAGCAGCGGAAGAACTCAAGGCCTCATATGCAGGAGGGCTGGGAGCCACTGAGTGACCACTTGCAACGGGAATGCTGACCATTAAGTCCACCCTGCACTCCCCTGGCTTTAATATTATCAGTTAATTGGCCACTGAACTTTGGTCAGCCTAGTGTACCCATCTACCCACCCCTACTCTGCCCCAGGCCCCTTCACAACGTTTTCTGACGATACTTCACCAAGGAGGATGATTTCCCAAGCTTCATCTCCGTGAAGACCAGTGCGGAGCTAGGCTAGCTAGAAGAAACCAGAATTGCATTATCTCAATATAGGAACTCTGGTTTTGAGATCACTCTTAGGCTGTTGGAGAGTCTCTAAAAGAGATTCAACAGCTCTGAGGGCAGGTGGAGGAAACCCTAGTAGCCATAAATCAGGAAAAGTATCCTGGGACCAGATTCAAGAGAAATCCAAGCTTCTACAGAGACTGAGGAGAGGTCACTGAGTCAAGCAGAAGAGGGAGTGAGAAGCAAATCCACCCATCACCTCACATCACCCCTGCAAACCAAGCTGGGCTCTGTGCTGTGTTCTAAACCGTCTCTCTCACTTGCCAGACTCAGGACCCTCCTGGGGGCCTCCACTCCCACCACTGGCTCTTTACCCTTTACAGTAACCAGGCATCACTTGGATACCCGTGAGGGTGGTAGAGAGAGTCCACCAGGCGCTATGTGGGCTCCAGCCCCATCATTTCCGCAGAAGACAGAGAAAGGGCCTTATTAAACCACGGCACAACTCTGAGACGAAACCTAAGTTCTGAATCTTAAAAATATCAGGATGGGACGTTCTCTGTAGGATCTGGCTACATTGCGTATCAACTTAGATGGAAGGCACTTGGCGTCTAGCTGATTCTTTTCCTCCACAGCTCCTTGTTTAGCCAGGGACTTCCTCAGCAGGGCATCCACTCCACCTCCTTCCCTAAGGACCTCCGTATGTCCACTCTTACTGGAAGTGGGAACTCATGGGAAGGCCGGCCATGAGTTCCCAGCTGAAGGCTGTCTCTTGGAGAGAGGAAAGCTAGCTAATAGCTGTGCAAAACTTTTTTTGCAAGCTCCAAGGGGCCATCTCTTATTTCAATGCCAGGCACTTAGTAGATGCTTTAAAAAAAAGAAAAGAAAACACACACACACACACACACACACATATTGATTGGGTAAAGAATGAGTGAACATTTGCTTTCTGGAATCTATAGCTTTTCATCTCAGTGTATTCTGGGGGAAGGAATCAACTTGAGGTTTGGAATCCAGTCAGTCTGTTATTTAAGGGTATCGCCTTGCCGTGAGATGTGCTATGCTGTGCTACGCGTAACACATAACTTCTCTGAGCCTCAGGTTGCTCATGTCCTATATGGGGAAAATAATAATATTTAACTTAGAGCGGGGGCTTTTAGCCTGGAGTCCAGGAGTCCTTAAGGAGCCCTTAAAATTGAATGTCATGTTTGATACATATGTACTTTTATGAAGGAAAGAGTTTTAGATTTCATCAGATTCTTTAACTAGGTTAGTGACTTTAAAAAAAAAAAAAGAAAGAAAGAAAGAAACCACTGTGGCCTTAGTCTTTTTCACGTAGGTGGAGATAGCATATATAAAGTGCCTGGGAATGCCCGACTCCACTGCAGCTTCCGTACAATCCCTGGCTGGCTGGAGGGAGCTTTCCGAGCTCTGTACGGGGCGGTCCCAACGCTGTGCGTCTGCAGCCCTCAAGATACACATTTTGAGCGACATACTAGGTCATCATCCGTCCACAAACCCTTTCCTCACTCTGGCCTCAGTTTCTTGTCTGTAATGTGAAAACGTCAGACTTGGTGTTCATTCGGACCTAGCAGGTGTTAATATCCTCACTGTGTGAGGAAGGACCAAAGTTACTAGCTCTGCGCTTCATTCTCCCGAGGGCTAAGGAGAGTGGTCTCTGCCTTTTAGCTCCAAGTATGTCTCAGTCATTGAATGGAAGTTAATTTTGGTGCAAAGACAATCAGGAGTCTGGGAAGAGGGTGGGAAGGCGTTCTCAGGACCACGCGAGGAGCAGAGTAGATGGACACCTTCGGGCTTGTTCATTGGTAAAGGGTGATGGGGTCATGGTGCCAGGGTTTTGGAGGAGCAAACGGGTTCAGAGGGGCAGAATGCAGGTGGGGTCACAGTTTCTCTGCTCGTTTCCAGTTGCTCAAGCTGCAAAAGGAAACTGAGATAAACACGTGTGTTTGGAGGACACAGCACCGATTTGCCTAGATTTAGGCAGAAAAGAACCTCATTGGCTCTGTTCCTCTGTGGCTTGTTTCCAGGGGCTCTTGAAGCCCTCCTGTGGGAAAAGCACACCTCCTGTGGACCCCTCGTTTAGGGCAGCCTTTGAAACACACACTCTAGATGGCTGTGGGGAGGGAAGATGGGAGACTGAAGCAGCCTGCCCCCACCTCTCGCCTGACGTGCAGGCATCCGGGGAAGAGGCACAGAGAACCTGGTCACCCTTGGTTAGTTCTGCCATGGGTCCAGGCGTCTCCAAGCATAGACGGAGTGAGTGTGTTGAACAAAATATGTTAGATGGGAAATTCTGGCACTGGCTAGAAAAATTGGAGATGCCATCTACCTTCAGGGTGCTGTGCGTCTCCACCCTTTCTGTGAACTGGATGCCTTCACGGGCCTCTCACCGCTGTGGCCTCTCCCGCTGCGGAGCACAGGCTCTGGACGCGCGGGCTCAGCGGCCATGGCTCACGGGCCCAGCCGCTCCGCGGCATGTGGGATCCTCCCAGACCGGGGCACGAACCCGCGTGCCCTGCATCAGCAGGCGGACTCTCAACCACTGCACCGTCAGGGAAGCCCCACGTTGTAGATATCTTAACGTCATGTTAGAGTGTGTCCTACTACTGTCTTTCGTTGCCTTAAAACACGTTTAGTAATTTGTCAATGCCGTGAGTTTTCTGGATAGCAGAGCTCCTTGGGGAGGCAAGGGCTGTGCCGAGTTCTTTGCCATCCAAATGGTCATGGGACAGAATATCCCCTGGAGGGGATCACCCTCCCCCAGGGAGCTGCTAGAGCTTGGAATGTGGGACAGCCTCGGGCCCCTCCGCATTTATGGGGTGAAGGGGTGGGAATTGCCCCACCTGCTGGTTTGGGTGCCTTAAGTCCCATCCTTATCAGGCTTGTTGGCTCCCTAGGAATTCTCTTAGTCTTGGGCCCCCAGAGGCTGTTTGGGGGACACACCTGTATGGGCATCACCTGGACCAGCCCACTAAGCCCTAGACTCTGTGACCTCACAGCCCTTCAGCAGCATCTGGTGTTTGCCTCATCCTGTCTGCTAGACTGTGGGGTCCCCTAGGACAAGTCTAGGTTAAAACCCGCCTCCCTCTGGGAAGCTTCCCAAACCAGTCCCTCAGTCTCCACCATGGCAGCAGACTCACAGCCTGGAGTCTCACTTCCCAAGTTGGATTATAACCGTTCACACAACGCGTTTTCTCTCTTTGTCTCCTTTGTTCATTCCAGAATTCTTTTCTCTCTCGTTTTAGTTCTTTCCCTCCCTACCACCTGCTTGTTGTCAGTTTTAAAGTTCATTTGTTCAATCTTCATCTGCTCATTCATTCAAAACATTTATTGAGCACCTCAGCCCCTGCCATCATCAAACTCACTGTCTAATTGGTGAGGCAGGCAGTAATCCGATCGTCTTTTAAAATAAATAAGTGAACAGAAGAAAAGGAAAGTTGAAAACTGTGGCAGGTGCCGTGGAGGGGAATTGCATTAGGTACTGAGAGTGTAGAATATTGGGATATGACTCCAGCAAGTTAGGGAAGGCCCCCCTTGAGGAGAGCAGAAGAGTAAGAAACGAGGCAGGGAGGAGAGAGTACTCCAGGAAACGAGGATAGCATGCGCAAAGGCCCTGCGGTAGGAGAAACCATGGTGTCTGCTAGGCCTTGAAACAGGCCTAGTGCATCAAGAGCAAAAGGACCAAGGGGCAGCGTGATGCGAGACAAGCTGGAGAGGAATGGGAAAAGGGCTGATTGGGCGATTGGTTGAATGTGCAGTTGGATGAATGAATGGGTGAGCGAGCGAGAATATTTCTTGCATCGTCACAGGGAATGATGAGAGAGTATTGGTTTTCAAGCCAAGATGGTTGAGTACCAGTTGCGTTCCTCCCTAGCGCTAGTCCCTCTGTGATATGGGTTAAGTCAGCTCTGCTTTCTGAGCCTCCGTGTCTGCGTCTGCTGTGATGGGGGCGTCCTTGCAGTGACATTTTACGTTTTTCCTATGGACGCGCTTGTAAAGTTTACTCCAGGGTGTGCCAGTGGGTGCTCTAGGCAGATGCTTCCCCAGGCACGATGGTCCCACGAATGCGTCAAGCCAGCCTGGTGTCAGGCAGCGGGGGATCGGTCACATCTGCCTTTTCACAACACACCATGCCCAGTGACACAGCACATCCCCAGCTGCCCCTGGCCTCAAGGTGCCAGTCGAGACACACAGGCACTCAGTGTCGCCACGACTGAGGAACCATCTGAGAACAGACTCCCTTGTGCAGAATCACTTGTGCAAAAATAATAATAACATTAACGGTGAAATGTGAAAAGTCCTAAATCGTGTGAGGAGGAGAAGCTGCCTGCTTTGCTATCAGAGGGCAGGAAAGCCTGGTGTGCCCGCCCCTGCCGTCTGTGCTGCACGCTCCCCGGGTGTCCGCGCTAGACACGTAGCTCACCCGCACCGTAGCTGCGTGTCCTTCCATTTGTTTTCGGACCTCGCTTTGGGTCGTTCACCAGACAGCAGTGTTCGCTGTTCAGAGAGCCCTCGAGAGAGGACTCAGGCTCGGGCACGCCCTCCAGGGCTTTGCGAGGAAGACAGACAGAGGAGTCTCCATCTACAGTGTGTTACGGCCTGTAAATGCCCCAGTGGGGGTTCACTCATTCAGCCGGTCAGTGAGCAGATATTAAGGGCCAGGCAGTTTTAGGTGCCTGTGAACAAGACCCTCAGAATCCTTATCCCTCCTAGAGGAAGCAACAACAAACCAAATAAATACATAGAGCATCAGACAGTAACATGGAGAGAAAGCCAGCAGAGGAGGCGGGTGGGGAGAGCAGGGGCAGAGGGGTGGGGTGCAGTTTCAAGTAGGATGGTCAGGTGAGCCCCACTGAGAAGGTGACATCTGAGCCAACAGGTGAAGGAAGCCTGCAGGGAACTGTTTTCAGGCAGAGGGAACAGAGAGCGCCTAGACCCTTGGTTAGAGGATAACTGCAGGAGGGGCAAAGCCTCCCCGCTCCCACCATGGATGTGCCGGAGACAGAATGTTTGAGGTTTCGGCCCCAGGGTGCCAGCCAGACCCCGGTCCATTGGTGTATTTGAATTCAATAGAAATCTCAGTGTCGCCAGTGTTTCCTAACCCCCCGACCCATTGCTTGTAGCTCTAACCATCTGTGCCATAACTTAGTATATGCCTGTGGTAGACAGAACAGAGGCCCCCCAGAGGTGTGCCCGTTCTAAACCCAGAACCCGTGAGCATGTTATCTTACACGGAAAACGAGACTTTGCAGATGTGATTACGGTAAGGGTCTTCATGGGGAGATTATCCAGGTGGGCCCATCATATTCACAAGGGTCCTTCTGGGAGGGTGCCTGGAGGGTCAGAGCCAGAAGAGATGTGACAAAGGAGGCAGAGGTCACGGTGACACAGGGCAACGGGCCAAGAAATGCAGGCAGCCTCTAGAAACTGGAAAAAAGGAGGAGTGGATTCTCCCCAGGAGCCTCCAGAACCAACGCAGCCCTGCCCACACCTTGATTTTAGCCCCCGAGACCCATTTTGAACCTCTGACCTCCAGATCTGGAGGATAATAAATTTGTGTTCTTTTAAGTTGCTACATCTGTGGTTAGCAGTTATAGAGGCAAAAGGAACTTAATACAATTCCAAAATTATTTTATCTAACAGGAAGTATATGTAGTGTTTATATAGTGCCAGGCCCCTTTCCAACTCTTTACAAATAACAGTTCATCCTTTCATCTCCATAAAGATTCTTCAGAGTCGGTACTGTTAGTATCTTCATTTTACGGATGAGGTCATTCAAGCACAGAGGGGTTAATTAATCTGCCTAGGGTCACACAGCTCTAAGTGGCATGGGCAGGATTTGAACCCAGGCCATCTGGCTTCAGGGGCAGCGCATTTCTGCTCTGATTGATTTTCTTACACTGGCATCAGTGACCCCATCAAGGCCCTTGCCTTTCTCAGAGCGGACCGTCATCTCTGCTCTTCAGCGTTTCTCACCTCAAGTGGACATCACGATGGTGAACCCATGGACAGTGCTCAGAAAGGACCTCAGAAGCCACTAAATCAATATGGAAACTAATATTTGGTTCCATTTCTGAGGGAAAATGCAGAGATAATCAATCTTTTGTTTTAATTTTGTAGTGTAACCCAATACTTTTTACAGAGGCACAATTCATAAAATGCACGCTTTTAAAATGTACAATTCAGTGACTTTTAGTATATTCGCAAGGTTGTGCAACTATCCCCAATTTCAGAAAATTTTCGTCATCCCCCAAAAGAAGCTGCATACCTGGAAACAGCACTGCCCCTCCCCCTACTCCCAGCCCCAGAAACACACATCTGCTTCCTCTCTCTCTCTATGAATTTGCCTATTCTGGTCGTTTTATATAAATGGAATCATAGAAAATGTGACTTCTTCATTTAGCATAACGTTTTCAAGGTTCAACCACATCGTAGCTTGTATCAGTCCTTCGTTCCTCTTCGTGGCTGAACAATATTCCGTTGTGTGGTGTAACACAGTGTGTTTATCGATTCACCAGTTGATAGGCATATGGGTTGTGTCCACCTTTTGGCGATTATGAATGACACTGCCACAGACATTCACGTCATTGGTTTCCTCGTGCCTAATTAGGAGGGACTTCCAGACAGAGCCCGATAGCTTCCAGAACCCTGTTGGCAGAACCCTGCAGGTAAGTTGCTGTTCTTCCAACCCATGGTCCTGCAGTGAGATGCTGACACCCCCTGGAAACAAACGTCAGGATTCAAGGGGCAGCAGGTCCACCTGGAGGGGCTGCAGTGTCCTCTGTCGTGAAGGTGGCAGGAGGAGATTCAGGAGCAGTTGTTTCAACCCTGCTCCTCCCTCACATGCCATGCCAACCTGAGCACGCCCTTCCCCTCGCCGGGCCTCAGTTTCCCCATCTGTAAAGGAAGCTCTTCATGAAATGGGGGTGCTTATACTTGAAGACTGAACAGCTCCGAGCTGACGTGCTGTTGTGGTTATTTCTTCCGCTGGGTCCGCTGAAATACACGATGTTATACTGGTTTATGGTGTGCACTTTATGTGGATTGCATACGCTGAACAAAATACTGTTATCTTTTAAACGTAATATGGTATGTAATCGTTTATGACCGAAGGTTTTCAGCATTCCCTTTGAATAGGATCATGCTTCTCAGGAGAGAAGGAAAAACAGTTCTGCCCCAAAGCTCTAATAACCAAAGGCCATGGATACATGCTTTTGTCAATAACAAAGAAAAACTATTGAAAACCTTAAACACGATAATACTAATAAGGGAATTGCATCACGTGATCACAACCACCTCTTCCAAGTTCATGTCTACACCAACCCTGACTCCAAGGAGGCATGTACCCTGGGCCTGAATGTGAAGCCAGGAGTCCCAAGGCTGTGACCACATGCCCCACTTGTCCCAGGGTGCCCCAAGGGACATGTCGGCCAGCAGCATGGCCGAGGGCAGGGACACAGTAACCACCATGGCGGTAACACATTGAATAAGTGCTATTTCCATTGCACATACAACGGCAGGAACCAGCGTGGATGTGGCCTTCTCCTGCCCCGAAGCAAGTTAAAAATATTGCCTGCTTCTTTGCTCGCTCCCGTCTTAGCCCTGCACATTTAAAAATACACCCGTCAGTGGCTCTGCGTTTGAAAATGTATTTTGCATCTGATAATTACGATGCATTTAAAGGGCAAAATTAGAAAGCGCAGAATTAGGCTGGCGGCTTAATTAGCCCATTCTTTCCTCTAATGGGTGAAATTTGGGCAACCGTCTGCTCACGGGGCACAAAGACCCCTAATAGGGCTGATGGAAATTCACCAGCTCCTCTGTCAACCCCGTCACTCAGCAAGCGGGATGGGGGATTAACTGCGCACCGAGACCCTCGAAGCAAGAAGATTACACCCTCTTGTCCTCAAGAAAATGACATGAGTGCGATTACAAAGTCATCTATCAACTGATAATAGACACACTCAGGGCTTCCCGGAGGCCTGGTGGAACCAAGGTGGTGATGGGATTGTATGTAAGTCAGCAGCTTGATGTGTTTGGTGATCACACCCCCGTTCTCACCTGAAGATCCGTTTCCCCTCCAGCCCTGGTCTTGCTAAGCAACTACTAAATGCCTTCCTCTGCTCACTGGGGCTGGCCACTGTTCCCAGGCTCCTGAGCTATTCTCGGAAGGCGCAGTGAGCTGGCCAGGACAGGTTTGGAAACTTCCAAGGACCTTCCAAGTGCCGCGCGCCTGGATTTTCTGCAATTTGATTCCACGTTCCTGATAAAGTTATCTCGATGGCTGCACTGAGCTTTCCCTGCACCCAGACGGGCGGATCCGTCCCCAGCTTTCAAGAGGGGAGTTTTCTCTCTTCGGGTCGCCATGGCCCTTCACAAGCCGGGACAGGCCCCACCGAGTGGAGGCGAAGTGATCCCAGGTATGAGTCATCCTGATGAATCAGATGTGTCCCTACTTTTTTTTTTTCTAGGCTGCGGGTTTCTTCATAACAGAGGCTGTGGTGTTCTTTTTGCAGCCAGATCTAGAAGCCCTCCGCACGCTGAGAAAGAGGCTCTGCTCTGCTGCGTCCAGCAGACAGAACTCAGGATGGGCCGACCCCGCTTCTGGCCGCCCAGAATTTTCTGACACAATCCATGGGGCAGCCTCAGAGCTATGGGAAGGGCCTGAGATCTGAGGTTGAACCCGGATTCTGGAGGCCTGGGTGGCCTCAGACAGGACATTTTGCCTCTCTGAGGTGAACCCTCAAACTTGTAGAATTGCTGTAAAAATGCGTTCATTGGAGAGAGTAGTTCTCAACCAGGAGCCACTGTGCCTCCCAGGAGACATTTGACGATGTTTTGGAACACGCTTGGTTATCGCAAGTGTCATCTTTACCATCCTCTATGTCGCATTCGGTGCCACAGAAGAATCCTTTGTCGCCAACGGTCAGTCAAAATTCGGGAATTTGTTTTCAGTGTTTCATGATCTTTAAAAAGAAAATGGATATGACCCCAAATTACGCAGGGAAACGGGGAACAGAGCAGGGAAACCGTGTCCCTGCCATGTTCATGCTGTCAACTTTCTTTGTTTTTTAACCTGTTTAACTTGGCTTCATGACCATTTTTGGCCATTTCCTTCCAGAGAGCCAAAACAAAACAAAAAAAGAATAGGTTGCTAGAAAAAAAGGCACAGGTTGCTCGAAAAGGTATAAAATATTTCTGAAGCCTAGTGATTGGAATTTCTCCAGCCCCAAGCAGAATGGCTTTACCCAGAGTCCACTTGGAAGCCAAAATGGTAGCCTCAGGCAGGATTCCCGAGACAGAAAAAAAGATTCAGCAGCTGGAGCCTGGCAGACCCCTTGGAAGGGTGAGAAAAAGTGGGAAGGTCTGAGTAGGGATCTCCTGGGGCCTCTTAACTCCTTGCAGAAACACCTTCCCTCTACAGCAAACAGGACTCTCTCACCCCTTGTATTTGCAACACACAGAGTAGCAGAGGAGAGGACAGACAGTACTGTGATTGTCTGTAATCGAGAAAGAAGAAATCCAGCAAAACCCCACCATGGGATAAACAGAGCCCAGGCAATGCTGAAAAAACTTCCACCCACCAGGTTTTTAGGGTGCTTGATTTACCATTCAAGTGAGCACAGCTGCGAGGAGGGGACCCGGCTCAGAGCCGAGGAGGGGACCCGGCTCAGAGCCAAGAAGGGGAGAGAAGGGTAGCACGTGAACAAAGAGGAAGAGGATTGTTTGCAGACTAGACTATTAAAGTGACTTGGAAATAGTTCCCCTCGTTCCTCCCTGCATAAAACAGTTGTCTCTTTCAGAGGGAGGACCCCAAACTCCCAGATAGAGCCCTTAAGTGCTGTTTACGCAGTGTGCTAATTGCAGTTATAGGACCCACCCCTAGCCGTTGCTCAGCTTCTGTCCAGTTTTCCCTCAGGAGCTTCCTTGGTAGCAGCCCTATTTGTGGATTTTCCTCTCAGCCCCCAACAATGAGCGTAAATGGGAAATATGGTGCAGCCGGCGCTGAGTGGCTGTGGCTTCTGGACAGCAGGGATGCTGTCCACACGGAGTGGGTCTGTCCGGAGTCAGAATGACCTTCTTTCGGGACAGGGTCTGAGGCTCAGCATCACCAGAGTTTTCCCTACAGAGCTTCTGGGAGCCTTGGTTTGGGGTCACCTTCACGTTGTCATGGGGAGTGGCTACATTGGTCACCGGTGGGGCTCACGTTTATTCTAAAATTAGCAGCAGGAATGATATAGCTTCCCTTAAGTAGCTGTTCATAGCTTGAAGAAATGCTCCCGTCACTGCATAGAAGTCAGGGTCGGCCAGACACTTGCTGTGCGTGGGCTGTGACCGTCACCTTGAGGGTGTATACAGTTGGAACTTGTTCCCTGGCTCTTCTCATTCAACATTCTCCGCCCTTTATCATGCCTTCAGCCCCTCAAGCTCCCAGGCAGATCCCATTTTATCCATTTCCGGTGACTGCCCTAACAATTGCCTCAAACTCAGTGGCTCAAAACAACACGCACTCATTCTCTTACAGCTCCGGGAGTCAGAATTCTAGCAAGGGCCTCACTAGGCTACAGACACGGCGCAGGCAGGGCTGCGTTCCTCGCAAACTCTAGGGGAGAACCTATGTCTTGGCCTTTCCAGCTTCTAGAAGCTGCCCACCTGCTTGATTCCTGGCCCCTTCCTCCGTCTTCACCTCTCCGTCTTCAAAGCCAGCAGTGGCAAGTCTAGCCCTTCTTACATCACATCACCTCTTTTGCTTTCCCTTGCACTTTTAAGAACACCCTTCTAATCCGGGACACTCTCCCTATCTTAAAATCAGCTAATTAGCAGCCTTAATTCCACCTGCAACTTTAATTACCCTTTGCTGTGTAATCTCACATATTCACAGATTCTGGGGAGTAGGACATCTTCGGGGGCCATTATCTACCTGCCACACTTTGCGTTCTGACGGTCTGTATCTCATCGCCTCCAACTGGCGGTTACACAGCTAGCCTTGCAGGTAGCATCCTGTGTGATCATCTTGGATTTGGGGACTTACCTGCTCACAGATAGAACACACTCATGACACATGCACACACCCCATCCATCCCAGCCTCCTGGGATGGACCAGAACTAGAATTCAGGCTCTGTGAGGACAATCTGAGGCTGTATTCTGAGCGCTTAGTGCATTGGTGTATCAGAAACACTCAAATAATTCTTGAACAAAATCAGTCGGAAGAGTAAGTCCCGACCCAGGAAAGGTGTAACAATAACGCCCGGGCCCTGGGGTCAGATACAGGGCTCACTTCTTGCCTAGGTACTTAAGAGTCTGTGACTCTCTCAGGGAGCCTCAGTGACCCCATCTCTAAAGTGAGGACACAGTCCCCCGTCTAACCAGGCTGCTGCAAGGATGTGAGTGTATTTAGTAGATGGCCTGGACTGTACAAACTCTCAAAGAGCGGAGGCCGACGCTGTCTTCCTCACCCCAGCAGTTACCATCTCGGACAGGAACACGGTCACGGAGGTGAACAAGCGCCTCCAACGTTAGAGGTGCCGTGGGGGAAAGATGCTCGCACTCCTAGTTGGGAGACAGAGTAGGAAATGGTCAGTTTCCACGGCCACATCAAGGAGGCTTCGCAGACGTGCTAACACTTGAGCTGAATCAGAACCCATGAGGAGGTGTCAGAAAGGTGGGAGCGGGGAGAGGTATTCCAGGAGAGGGCACAGCACGTGCAGAGGTCCAGAGGCCTGGAGCAACCTGGCCTGTTCAGAGAGCTGCAGGTGGTTTCACAGGATTAGAGTCAGGGGAGCAATGGGGGGCGGGGAGGGCACCAGCACGGCAGGCAGTGGGGCTGGAACAGAGGCTAGGAGAGCTTGCGAGCAGGCAGGCTCTGTGTGCTGTGTTAGGTTCTGACGTCTTGAGCTGGCCGTGGATAGGCTGGCACTCATACGCTCCCTGTCTGCGGTCTGTGCTTTCTCTCTCACTCATTCACACGAAGGGACACGTACATCAGACACACATAAAGTGGGTACGCCAAAAATACATACATGTGGGCCACGCACACCCACCGGATGCACGCACAATACACGTACTGGGATGACAGGTACTTTCGAGGCCAACACCTTGTGGACCTACAGACTCGTAGCCCACGCACACACAGAGGACACGAACCCCCAAAATGCATCACTGACCATGTGGCCCAACGCACACACACTCGTGTATAGCCACACATACACACTGGCCACACACACCCAGGGCGCTCAACACACCGGCACACGAAGAAAGCACGCACTTACTGCCCGTGTGTCCACGCAGAACACGGGCCCTGCATAGCCTCCCGCACACTTATTAAATATGTCTACTCTCAAAATAAACACATACTGAACGCAGACTCACACTGTTTCAACACACACACACGCATCTTGACCACGCACACACAGACCCTCATTTCTTTCTGGAATGCGTCTGGGTTCCAAGGCAGGCACTTGTCTGGCCTGAGGGAGGCTCTGATTATTCTCCTAGCCCCGGCAGACAGAGCGACTCCAAGACGTCTTTCAGATTTACACGGTTTATACGCACCTCTCTCCCCCGGAGTGATGGGCGGGGCAGAAAACGAGCACTCGCGGGACCCCAGCACCCAGCTCCCATCTCAGCACCGGCCCCAGCCCCCTGAACACTCCGCAGCTCGTGACAGCAGGGCAGCACCCAAAAGCATTGCTGGGTCTTTTGCAAGAGTTCCCCATGTGCGACTCACCGCCTGGCCCTCCCCTCCAAGCTCAGCTGGTAGCAGGCTAGGGAGCGGGGACAGAGCCCAGCAGCTCCCAGCACTGCGGGTACCCTCATCAGCCGTCTCCCTGGGGCCCCGTTTGGGTGATGAGCCCAGCCCACTCTCGAGCTCTGCAGTGCGGAGTCCCAACTCAACATCTGCCGGGTCTGTCGGGAGCCAGTCAGGCCCAGCTCCCTCCTCTGCCTGCGCGCCTCTGCGAGTCGGGTTCCAATGAGCTGGAACCTCGTGCTTTCGCCTGATGTTCTGACAAGTTATTTCCTGGTGGCGGCCAAGATGGAGCTGTGACCTCCATCCGGGTTAATGAACGGAAGACACACCACGTGCCTGGCACCCTGTCTCAGTTCACGTGCCCTCCTCCGAGGAGCTAATAAACAAGGTCACGCCTCGCCTTGGTGCACGGCCTCCTCCTTGGAGACCATTCCACGCCCTCAGTCAGAGCGGGCCTCAGCAGACGGAGCCCGAGCCTCCGCTCTTTGTTAGAGAAGGAAAGCAATGGCGACGTCAGTGCAGGCTTGCGGAGGGATGTCAGTGATGGAAGGCAGATGTTATCCGTGGCCCCCCCCCCCGCCCCGCCTAGGAAGTTTAGTGTGAATTAGTCCCAAATCCGAGCTCCACGGATTGTCAAGAATCCAGGGTTGTGCTCACATCTGCTGTGAATTCCGCCGACAGTCATGTCCTCATATTTCTCCCGACTCCTGAGCTCACAAGCACCTGCACGTGGCTTCCAATTCCTCCCTCATGGAGCTGAACAAGAGGCCCGCGTTTTAAAGGAATTTCCCGAATAAATGCACTCATCGGAAGCCTTTTGAGCGTAGTGGCTTTACCAAAAGGGCAGTGATCACAGGAAGGGGGACATCAGGGCAGCATGTGTCCCACTCCTACTTCCTCATCGTCCTCTTCCATCCCTCTCTGGAGTAACACACAAGTCCAGCCCCGTCTCCATCCGTGTGCTCGTGTTCAGGCCCAGAAAGATCAGTTCCCATCGTCACCTATCCCCAAAGAGACCTTTTCAAATATTCTTCTCTCCTGAGAGTGGGTGTCTGCCCATAAGAAATTCTCACGACAGCTGTCAAGGAGATCCAGTATCCCTGCAGCACTGCATGATGAAGCTGTGTGTTTAGAAGAGAAATTCCTCCAGCAAAGGTGAATAATCGTCACAAAAGTGAGCCCGCACAGTGAGGGCACTTTCAGTATTAGAGAGAAGCCTGACGGCTTCCCAGCCGGAAAGAGTGAGATTACTGGAGTTTGGGTGTCCAGTCTGACTCTCGTTTCCCCAAGCAATGGTGAGACAGCTAAAATCTGAGTCAGAAGCCAGCATCCCTGATGGGGCCCCAAGAAAGATCTGTCCAGCCAGGGTCGAGGCCTTTGTTCCAGGCTGACAACAAAGGCCTGAACTCCAAATACCCACCCCCGCAGCCCCCAAGTCACTGTGGTTTCTCCAGGCCCAGGGGGAAGAGGGGGCCGGAGCAGGTTACAGTCCTCCTCCAAAGAGTTGACTCGGGGCCATTCAGACACAGGAGGGTTTCCGTTCAACAAAGTCTGTTTGTTTCCCCCAAGAGCCCTGGGGACTCTGTGCCAAGACAGAATGACTCACTGGCTCACAGGCCTTGCCTCGCTCTGGGAGACGCTCAGCCGGGGCACTTCTCCCCGCAGACCAGGCTCCAGGTCCCCCTGGGCTCCACGGCGTTAGCTTGGGTAGAAACGCCGCCAAAGGAGGGTTCCACGCACGAGCCTTCAGGCCTCACCCTAGCGTGGGATGCCCCTGTCCAGGTGTGCCGGCTCCCTCCAGGAGTTCCGACAGTACCACTTCACACAGGAGTCTGATCTCCCTCCAGGAGCCCCCTCCACTGGAAATCTCGGAAAGTAATGTCTGAGCTTACGTGCCAAAGCATGGAGCCTCACGCCACATGGTTGGAAGAACATCCTTTTCAAAATGTTAGGAGCTTCCAGAAAAGTTTTGTTGATGAGAGAAATCTCCTTCTTTGGATCAGTCAAGGTCAGTCACAGACACTAGTAAGATCTCTTCATGGGCGCAAAACTGGATACAGTTTCAACTAGTTGGCCTGATTGAGATTCAGTTGAAGCCATCCTCTATTAAATGAAGACTTGCTACCGGACCCACATGATCGTTGTAAGAACTGAAAGAGGAAAGAGGAACTCCTGTGGCAGGATGATTACTCCAGGCCAAGCAAGGCAGTGGACTGAGTCCATTACAAACACCATCTGACCTCATCCCATCATGCATCACAGGGCTCCCGGAAGTGCCGGCGTCTTCATACCCATTTTGAGGAAACTGATGCCTGGAGAGATTAAGTGGCCCAAGTTCACACAGTTAATAAACATCAGATTACTCACCAAATGAGTAGGGCAATAGTAGATGCAAAAGGAGAGTGCTCAGCCACCTTAGAGACCCAAAAATGTCTTAGTGGTGTGTAGGTACTTTAGAAGCTCGTGTATTAATTAGCAGTGGGTATACTAATTATAAAGCTAGCTTATTCGTTAAACACAGTTTCGATAGGTCCCCCACCATATTATTCCCCAGGCAAGTTCTTTCCTAAAACAGAAAGTTATAAACCTACAGGTGATCTTGATTGGTTTTTCTCATGCTTCCTCCCAGTAAGGGAGATGTCACTTATTCATTCAACAAACACTTATTAAGCATCTCCTTTGGGCCATGCATTCTCTTGGGGCTAGAAATAAAATTGGTGACCAAAAGGGACATGAATTTGCAGTCTGGGGCAGGTTTGTCGACCTCAGCACTGCTGACGTTTGCAACCAAGTCATTCTTTGTTGGGGGAGTCCACCCTGTGCCTTTGAAAGACGTTTAACAGCATCCTTGACGTTGACCCACTAGATGTCATAGCAACCCCCAGCTGTGGCAACTAAAAATGTGTCTAGACGTCACCAAATGTTCTCCAGGAGCCTAATCTCCCCGCTCAAGAACAAGTGTTCCACAGAGGAACGGAGTCATTCATCAAACACTAATAGCTATCAGCCCGGGGGTTCAGGTGATCAGCCCTAAACCCGATTTTCTGGGTACAGATGACCTGTGAGTGGAGGTGCAGGTCCTGGTGGAGCTAGCCAGGAAAAGCAATTGTAGGGCAAGGGAGACAGGCTTTGGAAACATCTCAGAGGCAGAGGCAACAGCACGACCCAAGGCATGAGGGGAAATGGGGTCCCGATTTGGAGTCTGTGTTGTTCAACGATCAGATCAGAATTGTGGATGAAGACGAAAGCAGCACGATTCCGTGTGCAGTTGACACAATGCAGGGAGAAGCGACAGACTCTGTATTCCAGAAGGCTTAGACAAGCTAGAACCTTGTGCCAAAATTAGGATGCGCTAATAGGAACACAAGGCAAACTCCTGCATAATGGTTCAAAAATGCCAGCCATTCAAACAGGGGAAACGTGGCGGAAAGGCGGAGATATGAGAAGGCTTTGGGGATGAGCCGTTTTCAAGCTCATTCGTGCCTCAGAATACCCTGGCGGGCTTATTACAGCACTGCTTGCTGGGCCCCACCCCCAGTGTCTGTGATTCCGGAGGTCTTGGGTGAAGCCAGAGAATTCGCATTTCAAACTAGTTTCCCAAGTGGTGCTGACTCTGCTGGGCCGAGGATTAACCTTTGAGAATTACTGGTGGAGCCTCGGTTCCCAAAGATGTTAATAACGTTGGGGTCAAATCAGTAGAAACCAGGTGTCTCGTTGTAAGAGCAGGTGAGAGCTTCGGTGCTCAGACTACAGCTGGTGAGCCAGAAAGAACGCCGAGCCCCTTATTTGAAGGGGAACTGGAAGGTTCCAAAGAAAAGCGAGGAAACTAGGTTATATGAAAAGTGGGTGAAAGACGTGGGGTGTTTGGCCCAGAAAAGAGAAGTTATGGGAAGAACCTAGGAGCTGCTTCAAGTAGCTGAGGGGCGGCGCTGTGACTATGGTTAGGAGTCATTTTGTATCCCCCAGGGTCAAGCACATTAGTGCGAGATAAGGAGAACCAGGGTGGGAGTGTCAGGTTCAACGTAAAGCAGAACCTTGGAGCAGTTATAGCTCTCGTGCAACACTATCCCGTGGGAATAGAATGTGAGCCATATATGTACTTTAAAATTGTCCAGCAGCCATAATAAGTAAAAAAGTAAAAACAAAAAGCAGGTGAAATTAATTTTAATAATGCTTTTAATTTAACCTACTGTTTCCCAAATAGTTTCACTTTGACATGTCATCAGTATAAACATTATTAATGAGATACGTTGCATTCTTTGGTTTGCAGCGCGTTTTCTGAATCTAGGCTGTGCCTTACGCTTGAAGCGCATTGGACCAGCCAGATGTCCAGCCAGAAATGTGGCACATGTGGCTTAGGGCTCCCGTACTGGACAGTCAAGCTCTAGTGACTCATGAATCCGTCACCACCAAGTGAATGATTCCTAATTTTAATCAGTCGCTCTGCCCCATTACTGTCTTTTGGCTTTAATGACATTCATATCCCATGTGTAAATTCCTATTTTAAATTCAAATGAACTCATTATAAAGTTTTTAAATGTGTTTTGAGAATTTCATAGCATGCTTTAAGTTATCTGGAAGCAGCCTGGGGCACCCTAAATAGAGATGGTATCAGGACTCTTGCTTATAAGTGACAGGAGACTCAATTCAACCCAGCTTAAGAACATACCAAAATAATTTCTTAGCTCACAGTTTGAGAAGTCCAGTGGTGACACTGGCTTCTGGCATGGCTAGATCCAGATACAGCAATCGTGTCACCAGCAACTTGATTTTATGGCCCCAAATTCACTTACTTCTGTGTTGCCTTCATTCTTTGCCTGGATCCCCTGGAGGTAGAAATACGGCCTGAGAAATTCCAGTCTTAAATCATCCTTACAGCGAGCATTCCCTGTAGAATAAGCTTCTCTTTTCAAATAGCTCTAAAAAGCCCTAGATTTGAGGCTTATTGACTTGGATTGGAAGTGTACCACTTATCCCAGAATCCAGCGTTGTGGATTTGGTCAGGGCTGTCGCCTCCAGAGCCAGGACCCTAGGGAATCAGCCCCACGTAAACCGCAAGAATGGGCACGGGGGATGGGATCCCCAGAGGAAAGGGAAGGGTTCGACAAACACAAACATCAGATGTCCATGAGGGGGGCCTTAATGATAGAGGCCGATGGATCACTTTGTCCTGGGTTGTGAAAATTGCCTTTGGAGAAGGTCCACTTTCTCTTTACTATAAGGCACTGCTTGGAATTTCATAGGTGAGGAGCTCAATTTAAGACACGAATCTTGAGTGCTTGGGTCCCGGCATCATGAGTCTTGCTTTGCTTTTTTCTTTTTTTGCGGTACGCAGGTATCTCACTGTTGTGGCCTCTCCCGTTGCGGAGCACAGGCTCCGGACACGCAGGCTCAGCGGCCATGGCTCACGGGCCCAGCCGCTCCGCGGCATGTGGGATCCTCTTGGACCGGGGCACAAACCCGTGTCCCCTGCATCTGCAGGCGGACTCTCAACCACTGCGCCACCAGGGAAGCCCTTGCTTTGCTTTTGACCAGTCTACTTTAAGAAGTCTTGTCCCGTGCGGCTGAATTTAGGTGACAAACTAGGACTGGAGTGAGGCGTAGACAGTTTAAAGAATAAATCTAAATGTACGCACTGCTAGGAAATTTAGAGGAGTGGAACCTGACTCAACTAGGTTATAGTCTGTTCTCCTTCCCTCCCCCAGTGACTTTTCAACCAAATGGCGACTGATCTCTGGGGTCAAAGATGTGAGGATCTTACAAAACTCAAAGTCTAACTTCTTCAGATCCCCAGACATCCGAATCACAAACAGGGTGTGCATTTCGTCTGAATACCTGCAGCTCTCGCTCACAGGCATTCTTTATTGGTGCCAGTTACTTGTTTCATTTACCCACTAATTTCCTCCCGTTGGAGTTGTTTCCCCAAAGTCATGTACTTCCTCTGCTCGTGTGTACCTAAGTAGTTCCCAAATCCAGCCAGCAATTTAGACAGGTCCATGGCTGATTCCTGAAATCTTTCCATATGCGAGTTTCAGAAACAACAGAGAACTTCAAAAATGTATCAAGCCAAAGGACTTTTAGAGACAGAGTATCTTTTGTTATATAAAATAGAATTCTTTATCTCAAACTAAGGTTTATTTAGAAGTAGCAATGGCCAGAAAATATTAGTAACAATGTGGCAATTTCCACCCCTCCCAAATACCAAAACTTTCTTTGTCCAATTTGTGGGTAGGCATACTCATCCTTCCAGGGTCTCCAAAACACTGTGGACTCTTCTCTGAAGAATTCTCCATGCACTGCTTCGTTCTACCACTTTACCTGAGTCACTGCACTGACGAGAGGCTCTGAGGCAATGTGGCTTAAGGGACTTAGACTGTCCTGGATTCAAATCTCAGCTCTGTTGTTTCTTAACCGTGTATCCAGAAAGTTCTTAAATTTGTCTGGGTCTCAGTTTCTTCATCTACTAAAAAACCGCGAAAATCTTGTCTTGCTGAGTTGCTTTTAAACAAACATGAACTAATGTATGTAAATTGCTTGGTGCCTAGGCCGTCAATGAAGAGTAACATTATAATTATTATTACTGCACTGTGGTTACTTGTTTATAAGTCAGTCTTTCCCATTAGACAGTGGCATCCTCTAGGGCAGGGACTGTGTCTTATTAAACTTTATGTCTCAATCCAGAATATATAATATGTTTGTTAAAATAATAACACGGGTAAAAAACGGAGGCATACAGATGAAGAAAGAAAAGTCAGTGTACAGTCAGTCTCTAGGGGACCATGGCCCTAGAACAATAATATTATACCATACCAAACCCTTTCCTTTCCAGTTGAATGTTTAGACCCTCTTAGACCGAACCACATGTTTCTGAAGAAACAGTGCCCATGGTCACGTGGGCAATATCATATGATTCAGACTGATTAAGAGCTAAGAGCCTTGAGTTAAATTTCAGTGTCTTTCAAATATCACCATACGAGTAATTGTATTAAACATCTTCCTCATCTACCTCTTTCCAACCACAGTGACCAGCAGGGACTTAAAATCAAAATAACAGTGTTTGTAAATTGAAAATGCCTGCTTGCAAATCAAGTTGTAAGTATCCCAGGCCTTGAAACCCCAAAGTTTGATTTCAGAATTCAGCCACCAACTCCTTTAGAACTAGAAAGGCTGCCTGTGTTTTTTCAACTTAAAAACAGACACATGTTCGTCCCATTAGAGTCAACCGCGTAACATCATTCCAGGTACCTTTAAACCTAAAAATCCAAGTCAGGGAGTCATGAAAGGCAGTGGGCACCAAAATCATTTCTCAGCCCAATTGACTCAGAAGCAGTGTGGCTGGGCAAACTCCCTTCTAGAAAGTGTCCCTTATTTGGATTTGAAAATCCCTTCAGTTCATGCTGTTAATCTCGTCCTGACCGTATTTTATAAATACAAAAACCTGGTTCAATGGTCCCACTGAGACCACATTTCCCAATAATGAGGGAAATGGCATTTACAGGAAGGTCTGAAACTTTCCTTCAGTAGCCTGCAATTTGGTAAGTCCCGTATGAAACCTCCATGTGGGCGTGACTAATGGATCCACCTAATTAAATTTTTACAGCATTCCAGGGCTGGAGTGTCAAATGTTTGCTTCCAGCTTGTCTCCTTGTAACACTGTCAAATAAGCCTCCCATCCCATCCCCCTCCCACACACACCTTTTTTTAGGGTCTGTAGGCTGCATTCCAATGTCATGCGAAATCAGAATTTGGTTGGTGAGGATGAAGAGATGGTTTGCCAAATAGATTTTGCAAGCCAACCTACCCTCACCTATTCAGAGAAGGATAAAAGGGGGGGAAAGAAGAACCAAAAAACCGCCCAGCTGAGGTAGGATTCTATATGGGAAGTTGAGAAAGTCACTTTCAGTGGGTAAGAAGGCCATGACTGTTGTGATAAATCCTCACTCCAAAAGACTGCACCGTGCGTTTAGCAAGATGGAATTTTAACTTTGAAAATGTACTTAAATTCAGTCGATTCTATGGACTTCAGGACGGAGGGGTTTGTTGCGTCTAATCTGCAGCACATGGTTTCTTGTTCTTGTTGTGTAACTGGTCTGAAAGAAAAGCATGCGATTAGACCGTTTGCTTATCACCTAACTGGAGGGTGAGGGTTCATCACAAAGTGGGTAGATAATTTGAGGACGTATCTGGAGATGCTCAGCCAGAAGCAGAAGTGGAATCTGATTTCAGTGCCGAACACATGTCAGACTCAAGATAGGATGCTGTGGGTTCGAGGCAGTGTGCTTCCCCAGAGGAATCACAGAGCCTGTTGGAGGCACCTTCCTGGAGATAGATGCTTAGGATGGACACATGTCGGTCAATCCCTGAGAGCTCTCCAAACCAGAGAGTCCCCAAGTGTGGTCCATGTCATCTACATCGGAACCAGCTTCGGAGCTTGTTAAAATGCAGGTTCTCGAACCCCAACCCAAACCTTCTGAGTCAGGATCTGGAAGTGGAGACGGGGACTCTGCATGCCAAAGAGCTCCCGGGGAAGCCCCACCAGCCGAAAGTTGGAGATCTTTGCTCTGGAGCTGTGGGGAAGATTGTAACTCCACACCAAGAGGGGCTGGAGGTCACACGTGGTAAACAAGGCATGGATTAACTGAGGCCAGTGGAGACCCTTCCCAGGGAACCAGGTCATCAGCACCAGGAAAGGGTTGTTTGCATCCAGCCAGAAGATCCCTGTGGACACACAGAGGCTCACCTTACCCCGCAAAGAACCCAAGGTGATTCTTCCAGCCCAAGGTCTTCAGGAATCAGTCCTAGTGGGGAACCTCCGTCTGAAGTCTTCTACTCTGTCTTCCCCAAGTCGCCCACCCCCTACACGTGTACTCAGAAATACGCTTGCATAGACACTCAGATGAGTTCACCTTGACGTACGCATACAGACCCACGTTTGCAAACAGACGTGTGTGTGCATATGAATTGTGCCCATACAGCTGCACACACATGCCTGAGCACGGACATACATGTCCATCTCCATAGCTGCTGGCCCACATGTCCTAACAGAGAGATGCTACAGCTCAGCTCTTGCTGAGGCAAACTAACCTCCCTTCAAAATCGTTTCCTTTCTAATTCATCTTAGGAAAATCACTAACCACAAGCAATTCCGAAAACCATCTCTCTCCAAGAGCTCCATCCTAACGTGGAAACCAGCCACTAACTCCACGGCAAATGGTTGGCGGGAGTGAGAGTAAGTTGAGGTTGTCAGAAGTTTATGATGCAACCGAGCAGGACTCCTTGGCAGCCGTCCCTCCTGGCCCCTCATCCTGGGATGAACTCAGCGCCATATTGGCCAAGTAACTAGAACAGGAGGGTAGACTCGATAGGGCTTTGGAATCAAGTGGCCGCACAAAAGTGTCTTTGGCTAACGTCGGCTGTGTCAGCCTGGGCAAGCCTCGAGCTCCTGTTCTATAAGCTAGAAGTTTATGAAGGTTAAATGCGGCCATGTGTGAAAGCCCCTAGCCCAGGGGCCAGGGACACCCAGTAATAGGAGGTGATTGATCAGGGATTGGCCTGGCAGAGTGCCTACATTCCGTAGACTTCAGATTCTAAAAACTGTCACTTTGAATCTTGGCTCTTCCACCTATTGGTTGGAGATTCTGTGCAAGTGTCTTAACCTCTCTGAATGTCAGCTTCCTTGTCAGGATGGAAACAACACCTCCACCAAACTCACAGAGCTGTTGGAAGAATCCTGTTAATGGGTCCTAAGAGCTTAGCCCGTGCTCGGAAGGGTGACTGCTTAGAAAGAGATGGTTATTGCTGCCCTTTTTTCTTCTTCTTCTTCTATAAAAAGAATAGCCCATGAGAAGGAAGGATAGAGGTAGCTATTTCCCCCTTAGGGGAAAACTCTAGACAGGAAACGGGACTGGGGCAAGGAACATGCAGCTGTTGGAGAAGAATGCATTGCCTGTAACACGGGTCACTGAATGATCTTGCAGAACAAGCTCACCGCGGCTTCCTGCGTCACCTGGGCTGAAGGAAGCCTCCCCTGGCCTGTGTTCAGTGTTTGGATCAAACTCCCCCCAAAAGGGAAGGGATTCTCCACTTGAGCTGAGGGCAGTTGTTTCTGAAGGGTTTTGCTTTTTTAGGCAGGGAACCAACAGTCTTTTGAATCTGGTGAAATAGTTTTCATAGCCTTTAGACGTGATAAGGCTCGTTACTTCTTAACCGTGTATCCTTGAGTAAGTGGATTCATCTCTCTGAATCTATTTCTTCATTTAAAAAAAAATCGGTAGGGCTTCCCTGGTGGCGCAGTGGTTGAGAATCTGCCTGCCAATGCAGGGGACACAGGTTCGAGCCCTGGTCTGGGAGGATCCCACATGCCGCGGAGCAGCTAGGCCTGTGCACCACAACTACTGAGCCTGCGCGTCTGGAGCCTGTGCTCCGCGACAAGAGAGGCCGTGATAGTGAGAGGCCCACGCACCGTGATGAAGAGTGGCCCCCGCTTGCCACAACTAGAGAAAGCTCTCACACAGAAACGAAGACCCAACACAGCAAAAATTAATAAATTAATTAATAAACTCCTACCCCCAATATCCAAAAAAAAAAAAATCCTTAAAAAAAAAAATCGGTAAAGTAATGCCTCTCCGCAGGGTTTTCATGTAAACGAACACTCAGTGCCATATCGAGTGCACAGTTAACTATTGTGATGATGGAGAAAAGAGGGCCCCCAAGGGGGGTGGTCTTTGCCTCTCTTCATCCTTCTCATCCCTGGGCAGAGCCAGGAGGTGACCTCAAGTTTAACTCTGGGCTCCTCGTGGGTGGAGGACATATTAGCCAATTGGATACTAAGGGTGGTTGGGAAATGAGGGCCTTAAAGAATTTCTGCTGCCTCAAAAAGTTAAACACAGAATTACCATATGACCCGGCAATTCTATTTCCAGATATACAGCCCAAAGAACTGAAAACAGGTCTTCTAATAAATACTTGCACGTGAATATTCATAGAGCACTATTTACGACAGGCAGAAGGTGGAAAACACCCAAAGTCCATTGATGGATGAATAAATAAAATGTGACAAATGTGGTCTATCCGTAAAATGGAATAGTATGCAGCCATGAAAAGGAATGAAGTGCTGACACAGGCTATAGCACGGGTGCCCCTCGAAAACTTTTCACTTAAGTGAAAGAGGCCAGACACAAAAGGATTCCATTTATATGAAATCTTTAGAATGAGTGAATCCATGAAGTCAGGAAGCGCATCATTGCTTTGCAGGGACTTAGGAGAGAGTCAGATGAGGAGTGGCCGCTTGATGGGCGCAGGGTTTCTTCGGGGGGACGGAAATGTTCTGGAACTAGATAGAGTTGAGGGCCACACAACCTCGTGAAGGTTCAAAATGCCACCGAACGGTACCTTGAGAAATGGTTACTTTTAGGTTATATCAATTTTACCTCAATAAAATAAAAAAAAAAAATTCTCCCTCTACCAATGTGTGGGTGTCTTGATGCCAGACTGGAGAAAACAGACGAAAAAGGAGGGGGTGATGGCTGAAGCACTGATTAAAAGTGTGCACTTTGAGGGCAGAGCAGTCTCCTAAATCTCTTTAATGGAGAGAAGGAAGGCAAGAGCTACGTATGTGGGAAACAGCAGTTCAACAGATAAACAACGACGCAAGAGACGCCAGCCATTGGCTTCTCAGGAAGGGTCGGCAGCTCGGGTTTTTTTTTAAGTCAGTCGACACGTGAAGTGTGCAAACACCACTGTGGATTCTTTTGTTCCCGCCGCCCCCCGCCCCCGACCCCCTCCATCAGCTTGCTCCGCTTGGCACGCGGCCTATTTTCCGAACAGCAGCTGCGTACAGTTGAATAGTAAATCAAACACCCTAAAAACCCGTTGTTTTAAAACAATGTCTCAGATTTCCCAGATATTTCATTTCTCTTTTCCTTCCCCCAAACCCTTGCCTCAGACAGCAGTGGGAATCAGCTCATTCAGGTACGAGCCTCTCTCCTGTTTGCCGGGGATTCACGAGTTGCTTCCCACTGCGAAGTGTTTTCGGGGCAGAATTTACAGGCAGAGTATATTTCAGGCTGATCCTGTATGCTGTTAGGAAATCTGTTGTCAACAAATGCTCTTGAGCGGGAAGGGATTGGGTGGCTAAGGTTTTCTGGGGACACATATCCCCAGGATGAGCCCCAAGGTTTTAAGGATTTCGGCACCATGAGGTCTCCCCAGCCCCTTGGTTCTTGGGAGCTATTCTACAGAAAGCCCATCCTGGCAGCCCCCAGCGAAGGCTATGCCGGTTCCCAACTCACTGTCTGGGGTGGGGAGCAGTTTCCTAGGGAAAGCGTCATGTGGCTGTGGGGAGGGCTTTTCCCCAGGGGGCAGTGCCGGGCTTCCTGGCAGACCCCACCGCCGTGCCCCGCGTACGCACACGCTCACAAACCCTGGCCCCGCGGGTGCTGGCTCAGCCTCCAGCTTCACTTAAGTCAGGGTTTCTCAGCCTCAACACTGTTGGCACCTGGGTCAGATCATTCTTTGTCGGAGGAGTTGTTGAAGCTCAGAAAGGTCAGACGGCTCATCAAAGTCAGATGGCTGTTAAGTCACAGAGTTGATCAGGTATTCACTCAGCAAACATTTTATACCACCTGTCGTGTAGTGAGCTTTATTACAGGCACTGCCGGCCAGCAAATATTTATTGAACATCTATAAGATGTCAATATTATAGATACACGAAAGAGCAAGACATGCCTTCTCATTGTGGAGGAGACAGAAAATAAACATGTGTACGATGTTCAGCATCATCGTTGGCCTCTACTGGATTCTAGTAGCATCCCCTGTCGGGACGACCAGAAATTGCTCCAGACGTTGTCACTTGTCGCCCGGGGAAGGGGGAGGGCAAGATCGTCCCCTGCTGAAAACCACTGACATAGAGGGAATTTAAGAAAACAACCTTAAAGTGAGGTGGAGCGATCTGAGTTAAAGTAGAAATCTGTCTGTCCAGAGAGAAACAAATGTATTCCAGAGATGACCTCCCTTGGGAAGGAATATTCAGAGATGAGAGCTACCCCGGGGCTGTGACAGAGCCAGCCCTGCTGAGAAGGACGGCAGCATTTCCGTCAGTGATTGGACCAGCCGGTTTCTCTGCAATTTGCCGTATTGAACCACTGGTTTATTGTCAGTGTCCCCCATTAAACAGTAACATCTGTGAGACCAGGGACTTTGTCCCGCTAGGTAAGTGTACGATCCCCAGAACCTAGAACCGTGCCAGACACAAATGCCAGAGGGCAAACGACAGAATGAAGAAATCCACATAATCTGCTTGTGAGACTTCGGTGACTTCTCCTCCTCTCTTTCTGACCCTCTCTCATTCCTCCCCGCTCTGTCTTCTGGCCTTTTTTCTCCGCCTCGGTACCAAAACGTACACGTGCACACGTGCTCAAGGTCAAAAGCAGATACACTCATCCTCCCACAAACAGACGCACATACCCACCAACACACCAGCAGGAAGTTAGAAGGAAAGACCAGAACACATCCTTGACTCAGTGTTCTGAGGAAATCAACCAGCCCAGACCCAACAGCAGATTATACTGGAAATCAGCTGGCCTGTGAGCCTCTTGGCAGTTGTCGATCTGTCACAACTGGAGGGCTCGATGCCCTCACCACGAGGTCACCAGAAGTTCTGTGTTCAGGTCAAGAAACTGTGTGACCCTTTGCGTTCGGAGTAACACACTTTACCGTCACACTTACGGTGAAAAATAACGTGAAAAGGCCGCCCCCCACCCGTGCCACCAAAATAAATAAATCAATAAATCACACACACACCCCCCAGCTCTGTGGTTATGAAGCCCATATAAAGTGGTTCCAGGCTCTTGGCAAAGACTGCTAAAGGCTGGCAGGGCCGGCAGAGAGGCAGTTCAGAAAACATAATCTTCTATTTACCCAGATAAATATGATACTGGCTACATGAATATGAAGGCACTCTGTTAAACACTTTATATGCTGTACTGCACCCAAAAGGCCATATCTGCCTTTCGATTAAGGACAGTGATTGGGAAAGAGCAAACCAGGCAAATAAATAAATTATATGTATTTATTTATTTTTAACATGCTTTGCCAGACAGGCCACAAGGCCTCTCTCAGGTAACACACACCTGGCAACCTAAACTAAAAAGGGACCTCTTGATAGGGAAGAACTGAGCTCCCCTTCCCTCTCCTCCTGGGCTGTGGCTGAACATCTGTCCGTCTGCCGTGCTGGGTGAAACAGAGGAAGTTTAGATCCAGTGGCCGCTGTGCTGGATCAAAGCATCCACCTCCTTTTCCAAAATCTGTGCAGAAGGACTGTTACAAATTAGGAAGCAGTCTTATAGATGCATAGATTCAAACCCCAAACTGTATTTGAGTTAAGAACCAGGATATTCATGGAATACAGAGCGTGAGTCTGAGAAATGAGTTTAGAATCCTTCCCAAATGCCAGCAGATCTCCTGTGACCAGGAGTATTAAGGTGTCCCCTGGACTGGCACAGGCTCTGAGGGAACCCCTCTTAATTTTTACAGGTTCCTTTGCTCTTTGCATTCCCCCCAATAGCATGTATTGAGCATTATGTAAGTGTCAGCTTGTTCTAAACACTTTATGTGACAGTAATGTTATCCAGAATGCAATGAGGTACTATTGTTATCCATGTTTTACAAATAAATAATTACGACCTAGGGAGTTTAGGTAAATCTCCCAAGTTAACACAGCCGGTAAGTGGTGACAAGGGGATTTGAATCCAGGTCATCTTCCATCAAAGCCAACACTCTTTAAACTACAGCTGTGTATTTTACTAGATATACCCTTTCTACCGAGGGCGCTCCCAACCCCTCCATGGCTTCAGTCATCATCTCTGTGACAGCCATCAAGAATATTTCAATTTCCATACCAGCTCCAGTCCATTGGTAATGGCTGCCTGAATCATGGTGCTTAAGCAGCCAGGCTCAATGGGAAAAAAAAAAAAAAAAAATCTGCAATTGATTAGCGATGCCTGTTCTGGGTGCAGAAGGGGCAGTTTGTGGTACACATGCTATCCATTTGCATGTTCAGTTTCCATTGCCAACGAATACTTTATCTTCTGAACTCCAAAGCCAGATTTTCAACTGCCACTGAGCTATCCCACTGGGATATCCTACTGACATCTCAGACTCCCCAAATCTGGCCTCTTCTCTCATGATCCCCAATGAGGTTTAAAGAATATTCACCCAGATTTCAAGCTGGAAACCTGAGAGCTGAGCTGAGCTCTTCTCTCTCCTCCATTCAGTACTCTAATCAATCGTGCATCCTTTCCATTCTGCTTGTCAAAAATCGTGAAGGTTTCCTGTGAGCTATCACTCACACTCCTTGAGTCTAGGATAGGCCTCCGTTTACACTATTGCAAGAACCAGCTAACCAGTGTTCCTGCCTCCAGATCTGCCAATTCACTGCCAACTATTCTTTCTGAAGCGTGAATCTGGATATATATTTCCCTTGCCCAGTACCTTTGTGGCTCCCCTAAGGTCCAGACCCTGCAGCTGGCACATGAGACCCTTTACCATGAGTTCTTATTCTAACTGTTCAGATACCTCCCTTGCCCCTCGATGAGTCATCCCGTCACATGCTACCTGTGCTTCAGCAACCACCCTGCTCTACCATCCCATCATCATTCATGCCCGTGTGTCCTTGCACAAACTGTTTCTCCCACTAAGCATATCCTGCACAATGTAGTGATCCTTTACAGAGACCTCCAGGCCCTGGCTTGGCAGGAGCCAGCCATCACAGATCACACCCTCAGCTCTAAGAAGCGTTGTCTGGAGGAGCCAGTGTGGCTATAACAAGCCCATCCCCAGAGGGGCTGGGCCTTACCCTGGCCTGTCCTTTCCCGAGTCTCCTTCAAAGCAGCAGCTGTTAGGATGGGGTTTACAGCCTATACATCCATAAACAAATGTATCCTTCAGAGTGTGTACCCATGGAAGCTGGATGGTGAGACCCATGACCCTGAGTTACCCCAACAGTGTCCCCAGGCACCTGGGCTGATGGGTTTTTGCACCAGCTTACACTTTACCATTTCGGGGCACACAACTCACACCAGCCTCGTGGCGTTTGGCATTGATACAAAAATGCAACCTCCTTGAGGGCAGGGGCCAGTCCGAAACATCTTTACCCTCCTGTTATACCTGGACTTGGAACCTGTTACAAGGCAGGCAGTCAAGAAATGGCCGTCTGTGGACTTAGTGGAGTGAACCAGAAAATAGATGAACCTGTCTCAGCGTTGTCCCTTATTAGCTGGGGGATCTTGGTTTAATTTTGTAGCCTCTCTACTTCCGTTTCTTCAGCCACAGAACCGGGATAATAGTAGTGCCGTATTTAGGGGTTCTTCAGACTTTGTTATCAGCGAGTAGCGGATGGGTGGGTGGATGGATGGATGGATGGGTAGATGAATATTCCTGTTGATGAACAGTGGATTAACAGATAAATGAGTTATTTAATAGATTCACTTAATACATGTTTAGTTAAAGAGAAGTGAGTGCCAAAAGCCACCACCAGTCACACACTAAATAAAGTGACCCAGACACAAATGGTCCCTCAGGAAACAATCAAATAACAGTAACTTCTGCAGGCCTAGGGATGGCGTGAAGGGTCCCTCTGGGCACTCTTTTCACCAGATACCCTTCCCACGAAGAAAGGGGCAGGGAAGGGGGGAGGGAGGGGGGGAGAGATGAAGGAAGGGACAGGATGATAAAAGTGCACACACGCGCACACGCTCAGAGGAAGAACGCAAAGCCGAGCCCTCCTGTCGCTTCACCCTCAGCCTCTGCCCTTACCCCGAGCCTCCCCGGGAACAGTCTACGGGCCCGAGGTTTTCTTTTGCAGAGGAAAGTGGTGCAGACAGGATCTTGAGCTCCCAGTCGCCCTGCTTTTAAGTTGATCTGTCAGCTCGGTAGCGCTTGTGTGTGTGAAGGCAAGCAGGTGGAGAGAGACACAGAAGAGGACATCTCTGAATGCTTCTTCTCTGACCTATTAGAGGTCACCCCTCACCTGACTCGGATCGCTCACCTGTGGCTAAAAAGCCTAACCCACTCTGAGAACCCAGATTCTCCTGTTGGGAGCTTTACGGACCCCCAGGACTTCTCTGGCCCCTCCCGGCTCGGCCGTATCAGCTGAGTAATCTCCCTGAGCGTTCTGACACACAGCTGCAAGAGATGAAAACTGTACTGTTGATAGCTGAAACTTTGGATAAGATTACATGGTTTTGAATATCTTGATGACATATTTGTCTGAAAAGTCTTTTAGAGGACAGCCTAATATAAATGCGCGGAAATGTTTCTAATGACTAGCATTTGTCTACAGACTTCGTTGGAGAAATTAGCATTCATGTGTCTCTGGATGTCATTTGCATTTGTATGTGGGGACCAACTTTTGAATAATCATCTCTTCCAGCCCAGAAGTGTTAACTATTTACTCCGAACACAGGCTGGTTTCCTTCTCAGGCTATCCGGCTGGGTCTGTGATGTCCAGAAATAGGTAATGTTGTAAAGGACATATATCCCGTGGCTCCAAGACCCCTGGACCCTTCTAAGGCGTCGTCGGATACCATTTGCCCTAGCAAATACTTACTTGCTCTGCTCTGTTCTGGCCTCACCCACCCCAGTTTTTCAATCACCTCCCCTCATCCCAGCCAACCTTGGTTCTTGCTACGAGCTCCAGACCTCCTAGGTTGAAGGCTGAGACCTATCTGGTCGCAAGTATACTTGGGATTCTCCCCAGGACACCACAGATTCCACTGAAACTCCACGGAAAGGAGCTAGCGTGTGCAGGCAGCGTGGGTCCCATTCCCTTCTGTGGTTTCATAGGTCCTTTGGCTGAAGTCCAGGGTAATTTTCCTGGTCCAGTTTTGCTTTAAGTAGAAGGAGAAGACAAGGTCTGGATAAAGCCAAGCAGGGCTTAGTGCTCACAAGGCTCTGATCTGCTCTGGGATGTCCAGGAAGAAAATTAACCTCTGTAGGCGTCAGTTTTTTCATCCGTAATGTGGGGAGGTAATTCTACCAACTACCCAGAGTTAAAAAGACAAGAGTTGATCATGCATCTAAAATCCCAGGACTGGGCACACAGGAGACGCTCAGTAAGTGTTCCTTTCCTGCCCTGTCGCCTCAGTATTTCCTAGCACACCGTCAGCAACAGCGGTAAGGCTCCTCATGGCAACTTTAGCAAAGAGCAAAAAACGATGCGCTGGTTTCAGCGTGAGATTCATTCGGGAGCGTGTCGCAGAGGGCGCGTTCGTTTGGGGACAGCTGGACAGCTTGGGAGTCACTCTCTTTGTGAGCTCTGGGTCTCCAGTACAATTTCCCTGCGCACGTTCGTTCTCCGAGGTCTTACCCGTCTGTGTCAGAAGTGACTCCGGACTGTTCTGCCTGAGAGGGTTGCTCTGGAGGCAAGAGGCCCAGCGTCAGGTGAGGCCCCCGCGTGGCTCTGCTTTGGGACCTAGCGCCTTGCACAAAGTAGGTGCTTCCTGAACGCCGGGTAAGTGAACTGGTGTGAGTTCGTCAATCTCGGCAGCGCCATGCTGTCTCCTCCTAGAATGTGGAGCAGGAATACTGATGGACTACGTTCCAAGAGATAAGTATCTCTTAACAGTAAATGAACAGCAACAACAATTGTAACATTTCTGGAGCCCTCGGTCCAGGCCAGACTTTGTGCTGTGTGCTGTATGGTGCCGTCTGGTTTTGACACACAACAGGCCACCAGCCGTCAGCTGTCGTCTCCCATCCCAGTGGGAACTTGGATGCAGAATGGGAAGAGGTGTTTGCTGTTTCTTCCACTCAGCCTGCCCCTTCTCTGTTTTGAGGTAAAGCACAAGTAGCTCATTTCAGACATCACCCTCTCTTAGAAATATCCCCCAAACGCCCAGGTTTGGGGGGAACTGTGCTCCCAAATATGGCCGCGTGCAACCTTCTAGAGACTCGGAGAGCTGGAAGATGAAAGATGATGGTAACCCTGTCTGTAATTACAAATGGCAGCTCTATCAGACTGGAAGTGAGCAAATGAAGTCCAACAAAGTTCAGCTCTTTCCACAATAACGACTAATTTGTGTTTTCAGTTGCTGTCAATAGAAACAACCTCGGGGTGGAGGGGCGGGCAGAGCTGCTTTGCTGATACCCGGAGCCCGTGCCCTGCCTGTGATTCGACTTGGCACCGGTCCTGGGGCGTCCCAGCTTCCTTATCGCAGGACGTGTTACTCCCATCCTAAGCTCAGGCTTGCTTGTCTGTCTGTCCACTGCCTGGAAACCTCCGGGAGGACAGGCGCTGGTGTTGAGATGAAGAGGGTCAAGGAATGTCTGCAGAACGAATGAACGTGTTCATCTGCAGTGTCCTCTCAACCCGCTGGTGTGTCCCAACCGGCAAACGACTGTTCTGGGGTGCTCTGTGTCTCTCTGTCTCCCTCTCTCTGTGTCTCTCTCTGACTCTGTCTCCATTTCTCTCTGTCTCTGTCTTTGTCTTTTTCTCTCTGTCTCTCTTTGTCTTTGTTTCTCTGTCTCTCTCTCTCTCTCTCTCAGGATGATGCTGACAAGGAGGGAGGGAGGGAGCATTGAAAGCTGATTTGTAAGAATTATTCGATCTGTTTCCATCTTTCTGTTGGGCCTCACATGAACACCCCGACAAGTTCTCTGCCGCCACGTTAATGTTCCGGGCGATGCTCTCTGGCGGCCCACATCTCATGCCAGGGACAACGCCTGCTCCCAAAGAATCCCAGGCCACGTCCCACCCTTCCTGTGTCTGCAAAGGCACATTGGGAGAGGCAGAGCTGATCTTCCTTGAAGCCTGGGTTGCTGAGGGTTTTTTTCTTGGACACTATGCCTTGAGGACATTTTTATGTACCTCTTGCCAAACCTGAAACTTGATGTTGGGATTGTTGGTGATCCTCTGAGAGTCAGAAGTGGCACCAGAACACACCTGGCCACTCCCAAAAGCACATTTCCCAAGCACCAGAAAACTACACCTTGTCCTCAGGGTAGGATCAGCTCGGCAGAATGGCCCAGAATCTTGCAGCATCACTTTTCATTGTTATCCTGAAAGAAACAAATTAACCTGCAGATGTGGCTACTGTAGCCTCTCTTTAGACTGAGCTGATTGGTCCACTGGTGCAAACACATCCTTAAATGAATGTGCACATAATGTATTCATATATAATTGCTGTGTATGTATACTTTCCCCTTTCTTTTGTCACTAGCCATTTGTTTTTAATTTATTCGTTTGTTGGTCTATTTACTTATTTATTTTTGGCTTTGTTGGGTCTTCGTTGCTGCGCGCGGGCTTCCTCTAGTTGTGGCGAGCGGGGGCTGCTCTTTGTTGCCGTGCGCGGGTTTCTCATTGCAGTGGCTTCTCTTGTTGCAGAGCACGGGCTCTAGGCGCGCGGGCTTCAGTACTTGTGGCTCGCGGGCTCTAGAGCGCAGGCTCAGTAGTTGTGGCACACGGGCTTAGTGGCTCCACGGCATGTGGGATCTTCCCAGACCAGGGCTCGAACCCACGTCCCCTGCATTGGCAGGCGGATTCTTAACCTCTGCGCCGCCAGGGAAGTCCGCCATTTGTTTTAAATATCTACTGACTGCCAGTCACATGGTTCCTCCTCACACTATTATTTGAGACGTGGACTGATTTAAAGAAAAATATATAAATATCTCCCTCCGACACACCATTGATTCCACCCACATCCCTTAAGGAGATGTATATTCCTACAGTTTCGATCACATACTTTATTGATGAAAAGGATACAGTGACAAAACTGGCACTGTGTTTTCGTCCCCAGAGTGTAACTCTCTGGGGGATTTTTTTTGTTTGTTTTTGTTTTGCCGTATGCGGGCCTCTCACCACTGTGGCCTCTCCCGTTGCGGAGCACAGGCTCCGGACACGCAGGCTCAGCGGCCATGGCTCACGGGCCCAGCCGCTCCGCGGCATGTGGGATCCTCCCGGACCGGGGCACGAACCCGTGTCCCCTGCATCGGCAGGCGGACTCTCAACCACTGCACCACCAGGGAAGCCCTCTGGGGGATTTTTAAGAGGAAACACCAGGGAGGCTATTTCTAACCTTCTGTCATGAAATTTAGAGCATGGGCTGAGTAGTGAGGATGGGTGAGCAGTGAGGCGCTGAGTATAAAGGTAGAGAACACCATGGCAAAGGGGCCGACGTGTGAACCCCATCTTCACGTGCTCCATGGAAGCCTCTGGAACATTCACTGGTGGGGGTAATTGTAACAACACAAAGGCCTGGGGGAAGGGTGTTAACAGCCTCTTTGCCCTCATTCAACTTTGTGTCTCTGTTGGGCTCTGCCTCCACCCAGCCCCACCCCCGCCAGGTCCATTCTCTGCTTCTCCCCACTCAGCTCTGGGCTCTGGGAGACAGATCAGTGTGGGTGGGCTCGCCAAGCCCTCTGGCTTCCAGCTGGGTCAGGCCTCTGAGTAACACCGCAGGGCGGTGGGGCGAGCTCCTGCCTCCCAACCTGCAGGATCACTCGTGCCCTTGACTGAAGGTTACAGCTATAGAGTCGGAGTCAGGCTGCCCTGTCTAGTCACCCACCTCTCTCTCGCTCTCTCTCTCCCTATCTGTTTCTTTCTCCCTTTCTCTCCATCTCTTTCTCTCTCTCCTCCCCTCTTCCCTGAGTCTTGGAACGATGCACCCTTTTCTTACCCTTTCAGGCAGCAAGAGGTGGTCCTGGCTCCCTGAAGGTGGAAACCCCAGGAAATGATACTTTGCCTTAAGGCTTTTCTATATCCTGTGTTCCTGTGCTCTGTAAACATTCCCTGTATTAAAACTACTCTTGGTTCCCCAGGCCCACTCCTTCTCACTAGGACCCAAGAGACACAAAGTTGTGGATCAGATAGAATCACATAGGTGTGCTTCTCCCAGGTGCCCCAAGGTCCACCCGGAGTAGAGCCTCCTTCGTCTCTCTCCTCCTCTCCCCCGGATGCAGTCAGGGTTCTCTACAGAAGAACGTGAATGACCTTCACCCTTTTCCCAGGAGAGACCAAGCTGGGGTCCTGTGTACCTCAGCAGGCCCTTACTGCCTTCCCCAGCCCACCCCACAAACTCTGGACCCCTGAATCAGAGCTGAGCTATGCGAAAGGGCAGAGCACGGACCAAAGTCAGAGGGCCTCTGCTCTTTTCCTGCCCCGTGACTTTGGGTTATACACATGCCTCCTCCTTGGGGATGATGTGACATTTCATCAAGTCAAGCCATGAATAATCTTGTCGCTGAGAAAGGCCATGTGACTCATTTCTCATACATAAAATATAAACATTCCAGTGGTACCATCAATTTCCCTTTTGTTTTTACCACCTTGCAATGCAAACATGATGGCTAGCACTTCAGCAGCTACCTTGGGAAGATGAGGTGATAGCAAGAGGGGAAAGATGAGAATTGCAGAGATGGTGAGATGGTGACCTTAATATTAGTAAGCCACTGAACTAATGCTAGCAATCAGCTACCTCCACAGCTGTGTGGTGTGTGTGTGTGTGTGTGTGTGTGTGTGTGTGTGTGTGTGTGTGTGTGTGTGTGAGAGAGAGAGAGAGAGAGAGAGAGAGACATTAATCCTTCTTCGTTTAAGCCCCCTCTTAATTAATTTTTCTGTTGTTTGCAGCCAAAGGCATTCCTGTCTGATATAGTGAATAATGTGTCAATAAAATAAAATCACTTCTCCTTCTCCAACACCCCATTGGCTTTTTACATTGAAATCTGTGTAGTGTAGATTTTTTAAGTTAGAGGGTTAATCTGTTTAACCCCCTTTCACCCTCTTTTCAGCAGCTCCTGTAGCCCCTTGAGAGCAGATGCCACACTGACACTTACATCCCTAACGATCAACACCACAGTTTCCGTGTAACTGGCATGCGATTAAAGACGGGCTTCAGAAGGTCCACGGAGGATAGTACCGTAGCTACCGTTTATTGAAGGACTAATACATGCAAAGCATTTTCCAGTTCTCATTTCAGACACATCCTATCTCTGTTGAGCAAGTCTTTTTACCCTCATTTTGCAGATGAAAATCCTGACACTCAGAGAGTTTTCGTCATTTGGTCAAGATCCTGACGCTTATAAATGACACAGAGAAAATGTGAAGCCCCAGTCTCCCAGCTCCCCTATAGACATCTTCCCTGTGAGACAAACGATTCAGAGTGTAGAAACCACCCCCGGGGACTTTTTCTCATTTTAGCATCTGGAGATACCAACACACCCAGCCAGGTGCCGACCTGCACTGAAGCAGGCTCTGCATTAAACCTTCAAAGAGTCTAGAATTCGATCCCCGGAGGGTTCAGAGGATGCTGGTTTTGGGCTATTGAGAAAGTGCCCCTTTCCACTCTCTCATTTGCATGCTGGATGTCTACTGAAAGTTGCTATGGTGATCCGTTTGACCAGAAGTTTCCGCTGAATCATCCCAACACATATGAAAGCAGAGATGTGGTTTGGGGACCCAGAGCCCCGTCGCCGGGGGAAACGTCTCCATCTTTCACTTGTGACTCACTCGTGGTCACGCGTAGGCCCAGCTGGGACGAAAGCGAGACCTCTGGGACAGGTGTCGCTCCCTGGAGACATTTTGCACAGCAGGGCACGCTGCAGTCGCCTCTGGGGACCCGAAGACTGGAGAAGGAAAGGTGGGAGCCGGCACCTGGGCCACGCCCTGCTCTGCAGGGTCATTCCGGGGCTCAGGTCTTCTAAGCAAATGTCTCGGTTTGGAGACCCCTAACAGCAGAGGCTGCAGTAGGCACGTGGGTCCAGGTAGTCTATCTGAGAGCTGATCTGAGGAAGCAGAAGGGAAGGGGATTCTAAGCCAGCGTGAAGGGAGAGCCTTACCAGTGTGCTATCTGTGTGCTGCCGTGGGCACTGCCCTGCTTTAGGATCTGTTTCTAGAGTAACTGGTGACAGAACGCAGAGACGATGGAGCACGGGACTCCATGTTCAGGTCTCCTGTGTTCAGGTCTCCTCTCTGCTCAGCGCGGTCCTGGTTGTAGGCCTTGATTTCCCTATGCACAGAAATGTAGAAAAGAATACCTCGTGTGGCTTAAAAAGAAATCACGTACACGGTGGGACCTGGTGCAGGGCCTAGCCTGTGGCACATCTTCAGTCAGCTTTGCTTTCTCTCCTTCTCTTCACCAGAGCTTCAGCTAAGTGATACCGCTGCTCTTGGCTGAGAACCAGGCGTAGGAGCTTATGGACAAACAGTTAATTTACAAAATGTATAGATATGGGACTTTTCTGGCGGCACAGTGGTTAAGAGTCCGCCTGCCAGTGCAGGGGACACGGGTTTGAGCCCTGACCCTGGAAGGTCCCACATGCCACGAAGCAACTAAGCCCGTGCGCCAAGACTACTGAGCCTGTGCTCTAGAGCCCGCGAGCCACAACTACTGAGCCCTCGTGCCACAACTACTGAAGCCCGTGCGCCTAGAGCCCGTGCTCCGCAACGAGAGAAGCCACCACAATGAGAAGCCCACGCACCGCAACGAAGAGTAGCCCCCGCTCGCCGCAACTAGAGAAAGCCCGTGCGCAGCGGCAAAGAGCCAATGCAGCCAAAAATAAAATTAATTAATTAATTTAAAAAATACATATATAGATAGAAAGAGATCTAAACATAGCTCTCAAAAATTGCCCTTTATTTTGAAGTAAACGTTATTTGACATTTGATCTTCTTTTGAATTATGTCCTGTGTAACTAGATGAACATGGGTATCTTTAGATAAACAATGTACATGCATAGAGGAAGTGGTGCCTATTCCCTTTTTTTTTTTTTTTTGGCTACTTGGAGACATTTAAAGGATGCTGCTGGTTGGGGTGCAGGGGGCTGTGTGGAACAGAATGTGGAAAAGTTGTCAAAGGAAAAACTCCAGGGCGGTCTGTTGGAGTGCATTAAAGGAGAGAGATTGCCGTTCAAATGGAGGCTGAGCTTTAAAAATTATGTAACACGTTACATTAGCAACATGTTACATTTCTGTGCGGAAAGACAGGTACAACTTTTCTAGAAAATACTTTGTCATATCAGCACCCTAAAATACGTATACCTTTTAGCCTGCATATTAGTCAGGGTTCTTCAGAGAAACAGACCCGATAGGATATGTATATATTTCCTGTTGGATAACTATCTGTCTATCAATCAATCAATCAGTCAGATAACCTGCAAGCTGGAAACCCAGTAAAACTACTGGTGTCATTGAGTCTGAGTCCAGAGGCCTGAGAACCCAGGGAGCCCACTGTGTAGATCGCAGTCTGCAGGGATCTGGGACCCCCTTTTTTTTTTTTTTTTAATTTTTTAAAAAAATTTACTTATTTTATTTATTTATTTTTGGCTGCATTAGGTCTTCATTGCAGTGCGCGGGCTCGGGCAGTGAGACAGGAAAAAAAAAAGGGGCTGGAGGAGCAGGGGTGAGGGAGGTGAAGCCCTCCTTCCCCTGCCTTTTGTTCCACTCAGGCCCTCGACGGAGTCACCGATGCCCGCCCACACCGGGGAGGGCGTCCACTTTACTGAGTCCGCAGGTTCAAATGCTGAGCTCATCCAGAAATATCCTCACACCCAGAAATGATGTTTCATCTGGGCACCCCGCGGTCAGCCAAGTGACACATGAAATTGACCATCACAGCCTGGTAACCCCAGTTTTTTCTCTCTGTCTTACAGAGATTATCAGATATTCAGAAATGTACAAGGGTAGACATCAAAGCAGTATGTATATTACTGAAAAATTGGAAAGTATTTGAAAGTCCCGCAATAAGTGAAGGAAATTCTTTTATGATCATGTGATTAAGTGCTATGTGGGCAGTAAAGACACTCTTGCCAAGAGTACTCAGTGATCAGGGAAAGCGTTGATGGTAGATTATGAAGTGAAAAGTTGGTTAATAAAGAGTCCATCTGATTCCAATTCTGTTAAACATACCCTTTCGTCATACAATTGCCTATCTGTGTATATATTTTTGTATACTCATTACCCAAAGAATAACTTAGGGGAAACACTATTAACAGCCACTGTCTCTAAGTGGTTCTCTTCCCTTTATTCTTGCTCCTTTTTGTACTTTCCAGAGTTTCCATAAGGAGGAGAAAACACTGTCATAATCAAAGAAGGAAACGATAGCTGTGATTTCTAAAGACGCTGCAGAAGTCAAACGTTAGATTCCTGCTCCTTTTGCTTCGGCTTCATTTCTCTTCAGAATACAGCCGGATCTGCCCCCGGAAGGTGAGGGTCAGGTGAGCTGCAGGGCCACAGGGGTCAGGACACTGTGCTTTGATGTGTGGCCTCCGCCCCCCAGGACAGAACAGTGTGGAAGGCAGCCATCAGAGGACAGCGTGGAGGGTTGGTTAGTCTCCCCAGGACTCAGGGCTGTGACACATTACAGTGCCTGCTGTCGCTTTGGACCTTTGGGGGTGCGTCCTTGACCGTGCAAAGAGGATGAAAACTAGAAGCTCCCCGCATCCTAACCTCCTGACCGGCTGTGTTTTCTCTCCTTTGATGGTACCTCCATTTCCACACCCCTCCCCCTTTCTCTATGGCCCCCACCTGTGTCGTCCAGCCGGCTCCCGGCCCACCGGTCTGCTTCCACTCACACCAACATCTCGTGTCCCTCACTGACAGTGCCAGAGGGTCACAGAGAGAGAGTGACCACGATTCCACCCACCGCAGAGATTTGTGAGACCCACAAAAACATCACAATTGTAGTCAGGAGACCGTGTGGTTTGAATCTCTCTCTCTCGCCCTGCCAAGCTGTGTGGGCTTGAAAAGGTATCTTCACTTCTCTGAATTTTAGTTTCTTCACCTGTGAGCAGCCTGCCGCCTAATCGTGAGAATGACGTGAGTCTATTAGCCTCAGTAATCACGAGAGCTGCACAACAAAGACCGCAAGCTTCGCGACTTGAAACAACGCCCACGTATGATATCGCGGTTCTGCTGGTCCGAAGTCTGAGTGGGCTGAGGCAGGTTCTCTGCGGAGGGGCTCATACAAGGCCACAGTCAAGATGCCGGCTCTGCTGAGCTCTTAATTGGAGGCCCTGGGGGAGAATCTCCTTTCAAGCTCATCCAGATTGTTGGCAGAATTAATTCCTCTGTCGCTGTGGGGCTGAGGTCCCCATGGCTTTTGTCAGCTGGGAGCCGCTCTCTGTTGCTGGGGAGCACCCACCTTCCTTGTCACATGCTCCCCCCACACCCGAAAGCTTCAAGCCAGCGACAGCCGGCCCAGTCCTCCTTGGGCTTTGAACCTCTCCGACTTCCTCTTCTGCTTCCAGCTGGAGAAAACCCTCTGCTTTCAAAAGACTCATGGAGATTGGAGACAATGGTGCGTGTAAATCGCTTAGAACGGTGCCTGGCATTTAGTAGATCAAGGTTGACTTCAGGACAGATACAGCCCAGGATACCTAGAAGGTTCTGAATCGGCTTTTATGGAATAAATGAGTGCATGAATGGATGCAGGAATGAATGAGCAAATGGGAAAAAAAAAAAAAATCAGCTGTGAAGTTGAGTTTCTATTTTGGAGGGCGGAGGCAGTCAGCGAGGGACATCTCCAACAGCGAGGGGACCTTCTGATATGAATTCCATCAATCCACCCAAAGTGAGGATTCAGTTAATACAGCTACTAAATAAGGTTTCGTCCTGCAGCGTGAGAGTACCTGGGGTGCGTCACCTGAGCCCGGCTTCTCTGCTCGGAAAGCATCCCCCTCCGAGGCCCCAGGAAGTCTCACTGGCAATTACAGCCAAAGGAGCAAAATTCTGTCTCTAGGCACTTCCCCCCTTCAGCTTCAAATTGCTCTTGGGATCGCTATGTTTCTCCCACACGGGCTCTGCGCTAGGTGCCCAACTCACTTCCTACCGCAGGAGGGGCAAGGACGTGGATTCTGGATCTGGGCAGAGGGCGTCTGGGGCTTCTACCCTTAAAGTCTCAAATGCTTGTCATTTTAGCGGTCATCGGAGCAGGACTGAATCATTGCATCAGGCACCTCCAACACCTGTGAAACAACTCAGGTACCAAAGAGAAACAGAGCGAAGATGAAACCTGGTGTCCGATGGGCAGCAGGGCACTTGGTAAACTTACAAGCACCCCTGGCTTCCAGACCTCCTCCAAAGGGCTTTTATAGCTTCCTGAAAATGCTTTAGCACTGGGTTTTAATTAAACATTTAATATGCATCATGCAAATTTATTGCTTCTGCCAGGGGGAAAAAGATGAATCTTGTTATTTGGACATCTCCAGCTAAGAACACTCATATTTTCCCGGGGGTCACTAATGGAGCCCCCAGCTGCGTCCAAGTTTGAACAGCACTGCAGGAGCTGGGGAACATCCTGGTCTGCAAAGTCACCGGCTCGGAGCAGTTGTGTTCATTTCAGCTTCTCAGACTCAGTCCTAATACTAAGGATGTAGGGAGATGCAAGCTGTTGAAATTAACACGAAGCATTTAAAATGGACCCCTTTGTCATAGGGTCTCCTTCTGTGTTCATCTCTTCCCCCTTCCCATCACTCCAAAGTTCTGACCTCTGAAAAGGATGATCCAAACTACCCGGAAAAATACTTTGAGGAAACGCCTCAGTGTACGAGATCGTACTATCTGCCTGACCCAGGAGGGTTAGGGTCCCACTAAGTTGGTATTTATTGACCAGAATTTAGGAAGAATGAGGAATCTGGCATATCAAGTATTCTCATTTACTGCAGATCAAGCACAAACTCTTTTGATTTCCAACCTTGTTGTGCAGATTTCCTCCAAATTCATATAGGCCTCATGACCTGCCTTATTAAAGGGGAATTGGCTAAAACTCTTTGGTAAGGAGGAGTTGGAAATACCCTTGGCTGGTCTCAGCTCCAGTATTCATCGAACAAGACAATAGCCATAGAGTCGTGGTTCTCGACTGGATGAGTTTTTCCCCCAAGGGACCTTGGCCATGGCTGGAGATAGTTTTGGTGGTTACAGCTGGGGAGGTTTGGGGGGCAGGAGTTGCTACTGGCATCCAGTGCCTGGAAGCTAGGGATGCAGAAACGTCCTACAACACACAGGATAACCTCCTCCACGAAGAATTATCCATCCCCAAATATCAATAGTGCTGAGGTCGAGAAGCCCTGATATAGAGGCTAAAAAAAAGGTTTGTAATGCAGGCTGATATATTCGATGGTCATCTAGAAGGAAAGATTTAAAACAAACACGCAAACAAAAAGCCTTTGATACGAGCATCCAGTGGGGAGTCTGCCGTCAACCAGCTGTGTGGCCTTGAGCAAGTTAATGCACTGAATATACTGAATTCGATTTATTTACTCATTCATTTGGGCAGCTTTGTGAAGAATGGCACATTCTAATCTAAGCGGAGGAAATAAAATAAATGGTATGTGCAAAGGCTCAAGGCGGGAGAAGGCCAGTGTCCAAGGAAGGCCAGAGTGACTGGAGACTCATCAGCAAGAGGGAGGGAAAAGCAGGGGAGATGCTTCTGGACCTACTGGCCCAGAGCTGTGCTTTTATTCTGGGTGTCACGACCCAGCTGATGCTTTAATATCAGCTGACTGGACAGGACCTTGTCTCTCTGGTTCCCTATACAGGCTCTAAAAGTGTCTGTTGGGTGAGAGACTCTGCTCCCTGCTGCTGTGGTGAGGAGACCTGACCAGAGGGAGGAGACAACACTGGGGGCAGAGAGACCACTCAACAGGCCACTGTGTGGTCCCACAAAAAAGAAAACAGCGGGGCAGTTCCTCACACAGTTAACGTTGTGCCACCATGTGACCTAGCAATTCCACTCATAGATATGGACCCAGGAGAAAGGACGACATACGTCCACCCAACACCTTGTACACAACTGCTCATAGCAGTGTTATTCGCAGTGGCCAAAGGGTGGAAACAACCCAAAGGTCCATCAGCTGATGGATGAAGCAACAAAATGTGGTGTGTCCGTACAACGGAATAGTACTCAGCCATAAAAAGGAATGAAGTACCCACATACGCTACAACGTAGATGAACTTTGAAAACATTAAGCTAAGTAAAAGAAGTCAGACACACAGGACCACATTTTGTATGATTCTGTTTATATGAAATGTCCAGAAGTGGCAAATCTATAGAGACAGAAAGGAGATGGGTGGTCACTGGGGAGAAGGGGGAATGGAAAGTGATAATAGGTACAGGTTTGGGGGGGGTGATGAAAATGCTCTGGAATTAGATGGGGGTGGGGTTGCACAAACTTGGATACTAATGGTATTTGCGGGGAGGGAAAACCAGCAATGGAGGCTGGCTGCCTGCTTTCTCTGTTGCAGCTGCTGCCGCTGCTCTGATCTCTTCCTTACGGGGTCACATTCAATAACTACATGACAGTTTTCCCCACATCTACCTCTTTCTTCTTATTGGAGTGTAAGCTGCGGGGGAGGAAGTGCTTTGAGGAAGGGAATTTGCTTTTTCAGAGGAATCAGAAAACTTTCTTCTTGGTGACCTTTCCACCCTTCATTGCCAGAAGAGTTTGACCTCTGACCCCAGGGATGCTGGGGGAACAGGCTCCGGACAATAGAGCATTACAAATGCAGTGGCTTTTTCATGGACAAGATGTGGTACATTTTAGTGCAGATGGCTTTCCCCAGGTAGTAGTCAATGTACAGAGAGAGAATGATGGTGCTTCCTTTACTTAGAAACTTATCTTAGCCTTTCCTACACAAATAAGTGTCATTTCTGCTAAAGTCAAAAAGAGAAAGAACATTCTTTTGTGCTGATGAGAAATGAAGATAGAAAAAAAAAAAAAAGCACGACTCAGGAACACAAAACTCATGGACATTAGGCATCAAGTTCTCGTGTCATTTTGGGAGGAAGGGTGAGTTTCAATCTGGTTTTAATTATGCTGACAGATAACAAACACACTTCTGTCCTCACAGGAGTGTTCAAGGCTGGGGCAGGAGGCGACTTTCCTCATCGGACCCTGAGACAAGGAGAGGGCCTCTGGCCCCAGAGGCCCCCCAAGAAAGACAGTCGCTGGTGTTCAGAGCAGTAGCTAATTTCCAACGTTATTGACTTTTCATTCATGTAATAAAGCACATGCCTTTGGAGTTAAGAAGGGGATGAAGGTAAGACTCCATCCCTGCCCTCAAAGAGCTCACAGGTATATGGAGATAAAGACAGTCAATGATAAACTGTAGAAGTAGTATTCAAGGGGTGATATGAGAAGCATCCCCCATTGATTGGGAGGTGGGTACACGATGTGGATTACCAAGGTGAGCTCATCGTCACGATGCAGCCGGCCTTTTATAGGGGCCCCGATAAACCATGCACTGGGGGTACTGGGAAGAGAAATAAGGGACTTGGGTCATTATTTTCTTGTCTTACGTTCAAACGTCATTTAAGGTCTGCACTAGAATCGAAGGACCTGGGTTGCTCTCCTGGGATTTCTCAAGGCTTAGGTTAGACCTCCAGTCCCATCTTTCAGAGGCCAAGTGGTTTGGTGGCTCCATTCCCTCAACCAGGCAGCCCCCGCCCCTCCGGCGGCCCTGGCTTCCCATCAGGGGAGACAGACAGGAGGCGGGTCTCGATCCCCAGGCTCCCACCCCTCCCCACACGCCGTGCGCCCTCCCTCCCGCGCCTGCCCTCCGGCACGGTCATCCTGGCTGCTTGTGTGGAAGGCTGTTCACCACACACTGCTCTGAGCCCTGGCTCCTTGCCCTGCAAGGCTCCCCTGCAGCCCCCTGGGGACTCGGCACCCGCGGAGGCTCCGCTGCCCAGGCCGCTGCCCTCACACACCACACGTCCTCCTTTCCCAGGCCCTGCTGCCCTCCCCTCCTTGGCTGGTGGCCCATCATGGCTGACCGACAGCGGGTCTGTGACTTTCTTCCTTCCTTCCCGGGCACAGACAGGGTGGAGCCGTCGGGGGGAGAAGCCGGGCTGTGGTCTCCCTCTGCATCCCCAGGGCCCCTCCCAGCTTCCTGGTTGCTGGGCTCACAGGCGCAGAAGGAGCCGGCGAGCCATCCCATCTGAAAAACCAGCTTGCTACCAGCAAACGGAACAAATGTAATGCGGAAGTCACCAGGAGAGTAACCAGGGAACCCTGCGGACTGTGTCATCTCCACGGAGTGGCTTTGCCCGGTCCTCTCAGACTCCAAGCCAATTAGAGCCTGGCTAATTAGTTCTGGGCACTGAACAGCATTTGTGGGGGAAAGGTCACTTTGGTATACGATTTTCTTTCTCTCTAAGCCACAGAACTTCCTCCAAGGAGCAGGCACTCACCTCCGGTTCTCAGAAGCAGAAGAAGCCAAGTCACACGTTTCTATGAATTCTCTCAGAAAGCCGATGATTAGTAATAATAGCAGTAGCCGTGTCTATTGATTGAGCACAGGTGCCAGACGCTTCACAGATCTCGCCTGTAAGGGAGCCGCCCAGAGATGTGGGCAGCTCCTTTCATAGCTAAGTCAACAACATCTCAGCAAGGACAGTGAAGAGAAGCAAGGTCGTCTCTTGCAGAGCACGGGCCGGAAGTCCGGCGGGTCAAGGTCGTGCCCCGGCCCCAGCCGACCCAGCGTGGCTTGGGCAAGACTCGTCTGCCAGTGGACATTCCAAAGCACTGTACCAAAGAGTTATTAGCTGCAGCGAGAAGGCACACGCTGGCCGATGATTTGATTGAAATGAAGTGTCTGTACAATGCGAGTGGTACCCCCAGCAGATATACTGACACCTCCCAGTGCCTCCCAAGTTGGAAATCAGGAAGAAACCAGTTTCCGGCTGCTGTGTGCCAGGCACCGTGTGGCGTTACTGCCACACGCTTTGACATAGGAACAGCTTTGGAAAATGTGGGTGCACATATAGACGCGTAGACTTCTAAGACATACTTCTGTGTTCCTCTGATGTAGCTCTGACATTTTACGGAGAAGAGACTCCCCTAAACATCTTATCCAGACAGGTTAGTTAACACAAGGTATAAGTACTGACTCCCTAGAGCAATGAGGAAAGCCCTGCCTCTGAGTGTGTCGTCAGTAATTATTCCCCAACCCTGTAAGTTGTGCAAGGGTATGTGGCCTTGACGACATCAGACCACAGCACGGTGCCCTGACTCGACTGTGCCTGAAGACAACATAAGCACAGTTGTAAGCCCAGGCTTTGTTTCTTCCTGCAGCTTCTCTCTCTTCATTTGTTTAGTGTGTGTTTTCTCTTCCCAGCTTCTGTTGCGTAACATCAGAATCTGTGCCAAACCTCTGTAGACAAGGCTTTGGCAATAGGGGTGCTTGCAGTGAGACTCTGTCACTGTATTTGGAAAAATTAGGTGACCAGCCAGTTGGATTTTGTCTCTAATAGCTGGGAAAGATCATCACAGTGCAGAATGATGGGAGTGTTCATTCACCGGCACCAATGAGCTCTAAACTGGGTTCAACGAGACACGCCTTTAAGCCTTCAAGGGCATATTCCATTCCATCCAAATCCACTGGTTCTCACAGAACCACAGGAAACCAGTGAGAATGACCCAGTCAAGGTGCCCTTCTGTCTGTGAGATGTGTCCCGTCACGATGAAGCTTCAGGAAGCCTCAGCAAAGTTGTTCAGGAGAAATTTTCTACTTCCCCAGGTGAAAGGGAATAATCACAGGGAATTCCATATGAAGTAGATTCCCCTAGAGAGATGAACAGATAGATACCAATGAGGGAAAAAATAATATATTTTTTTCATTTCCCTGAGATTTTCATTCCTGGAAAACCAAAACACGAAATATACTAAGTGCCGGGGGCACCAGGGGCCTATCCACAGCAAGGGTTCACCTTTCTGTCAGATTTTCCAGTTTTCTTACTTAAAGCAGGAGGGTAATAACACTGGTTCCTTTTGTCACCAAGAAGCTGTCCTACGTGTATTCTAAGGGGCTGATGTTATGTCTAAGAGGCAAAGATGCGTTTGTGCCTGGAAGATGCCTCAAAGAAGTTCAAAAAGCTACCGCTTTGGGCTTCCCTGGTGATGCAGTGGCTGAGAGTCCACCTGCCGATGCAGGGGACACGGGTTCGTGCCCCGGTCCGGGAGGATCCCACGTGCCGCGGAGCGGCTGGGCGCGTGAGCCATCGCCGCTGAGCCTGCACGTCCGGAGCCTGTGCTCCGCAACGGGAGAGGCCGCAACAGTGAGAGGCCCGCGTACCGCAAAAAAAAAAAAAAAAAAAGCTACTGCTTCCATGGCCTTTCCCATGTCCCCTGGAGCTACTAAAAGAAATTTGCACTCTGTACATAAAAATGGGTGGATGGACGCATGGATGGACAGGCGGATGGGTGGATGGATAAATGGACAGGCAGATGAAATGATATATGGCTATGGATGAGTAACAGGGTTTGTTATCCCTCTGTCTACCCGACTAACACAAAATCTGACACAGGACAAGCTTTCCGTGAGTAAAGACCTGATACTTACGGATTTCAATGAGGGTCAATCGGTCACTCCCTTTCAGGACTTGGACTGGGGGAAAACTCAAAGTCATCTTACATACGTTGATACTTGTTCATTCATCAAAACCTAGGGATTCAGACTTGTCATTGGTGTCTTCATGTGTCAGTGACGCACGTGAGTAGGTCCTTGGGGTAATTTGAGGATCCCTGCTCCTCCAAGACAGTTTCCAAAAATCCTAAGAGTAGTAGGATGAAAAGCAAGAGTGGGCTAGAGACCAATTAAAGAAAACTTGCCTTCTTCCAGGTCTGTCATGAGAAAGTCTAAAGAAAAATGCCAACACTCTTGCTGACGACCTCCAGTTCCTTGCTCAAGGCACTGTCCCCATCAGGGGAGATGTCCCCATGGCCTGAATCACCACGAGTCCATTTTCAAGCGCATTAACCTCAGAGCCCCCATATTCATGGAAAGATGATGCAAAAGGAATAAAATTAGGACCAAAACATAAAAGTCAGGTGTACATGTTTCATTTTGCAGCGAAATCTACCCTTCCCTTAATGCAGGTTTCTGATTGAATCACCGAGGGGATGGTATTTTAAGGCCGTACGATGCCAGAGTTACCACTGAGATCTCCACAGTCCTCTCTAGAGGAAAAGTTCCCTTAAGAGCGTACGTTGTTAGTGCTTCGTGCCTGGAGATGTTTTCTCTCCCTCTTGGCCAGACCCTTTCTAGACAGTGTTCTGAGTCTCCTCCTCTCTTACTGTGGTAGAATTTGAGTCTCTTCTGCAAGCTTTCACGTAGGAGCACCTGGAAGTCAGGTGCTGGTATGAGTTAGCCTGAACCCGGACGCAGAGGTGAAACATAAGACCCTTGGATCAAGATGCTCTCAGCATCGTGAGGAGAATAGAGAGTAAACAGGCAATTACAAAAGTCTAGCAGGAGAGACCCTTGTGATGGAAATGGGGTGCATCCTGACCACGTTGGGGCGATCCTACAAATCTACGCATGTAATAAAATTGCATTTTATTCCTTTCAGCTGCACGTGGGTCTACAGTTGCCTCCAATTTTCAAGAAGTCAAATATATATGGATAATTACAATGTGCAGTCCCAAAGGCCGTGCTGGCGTTGGAGCATAGAGTGGAAACATACCGTCTCACTGTGATTAGGAGAAGCAACCAGAGAAGGTCTCCCAAGGCAGGGGACCTCATCACAGGTAAATGGGAGGATGTGGGAAAGGCCATGCAGTGTAGACATTGGCCCGTGCCTCCCCCGCAAGCCGGCGCTCCCGCCAGTCTACCGCTGCCTCTCTGGGTTTGTGCCACTGCTTTTAGACCTAACAGAATGTCTGCTTTAATCTGTAGCAGTCTCCCTTTCTCCCCTTCTCTTTTACAGGTCATTCACTTGTCAGAGAACCTGGAGCCTTTGTCTTAGAGAATTGCCCATGTTCTGGATTTGAATGGTTCCTTCTTCGTGGGGTCTGGATCATTTCTCTATCCACTGTTATCTCCTGATAGTGGTCATTTATCATCACCATCATCATCATCACCATCACCACATTGTACCACATCGTCCCAGCATTGTTGGAAGGGTGAGAATGTAGGCAAGCGAGTGCTACTTCTAGAAGTCTAATTCCCCTGTCGTGTAACTTTAAACCAAGCCTTTCTTCCCTGCGACGTAGAACATGGACCACGATCTCATGTTGGTGCTCAAGTCTGGGGAGTGATTCCCGTACAGAGACAATGCACGGACTTGTGCAATGGCCAAGAAAGGCCGGCCCTGCAGCTGCATTCAGAGCAGGGAGTTTCTGGAAACAGACCTTTCTGACGGTAAGTTCCAATAAAGCTGGTGGGTGTTATATTAATGACTAGGCTCTTAGTCACCTCAAGGGAACTGAGATCAGATGACACCAGGACGGTAGAGGGAGGTGAGATATTCGCAATTTGGACTGCAGATGTGAACATAATTTCACGGGCGTTTTCATAATCGTTCTTATGCTTCGATTAAATGCGTCACGTACTACTGGCCTACAAGCTGGGAGGCAGGGGCTGAAGTGAGGAAATCCAAGGTTATTTATTTGCCTTAAAACCTATGCTCTGAGAAGGCCAGGAGAGGGGATATACCTCATCTTTAAAACACAAAATCTTCACTTCTCAGCTCAACCTGTGCACTTCAGCACTCAAAAACAACCCACAGACAGACCAGTGCATAATCGTGTGTAGCAAACACCAATTCGGGGATAGTAACAGAGATTTCAAAAATGTCAAAGGCACTTTTATAAAAGGAGGGGAAAAGATTAAGTACAAAAGCCCTGTACCATTTGCCTTTGACCCTTAACTCGTTTTCCACCTGCCTGTAAAACAGACTTCCTGGGGTCTTTTCCACCTGAGGGGTCCAATAAGACAGTCTTAGGGACACACAGGGTCAGCCTGACATCTCTAAACACCCACTACCAGTGGAAGCAAGAGGGCTATAGGTCTAGAAATTTCAGCTCACCTGATCTTTCCTCAAACTTTCTTCTTTTGATTATTTGTTCTTCTTGGGTGACCGAAACAAACATAGGAATGTAATAATAATGATGTTACCATGGCAGAAACAAGGTTCTCAGATCAAAGGATTCTCACTGTACTCATAGAATGACTCATTTGGTCAGCTGGTCAACACTTATCCAGTACCCGTGATGCTCCATGCTGGTGATAGGTGCTCTCGGGACGGATAGAAAAATGGACCACTTCCCAATGCCTTTCCTGATATGATATATGATATGATTTTACATGCAGCGCTATATTATATTATATAATGCTGTACTAACTTAGATGATACTGTGCTATACCACATTACATTATATAGCAGCTTACAGTATCTGTTATTTGTCCATGTGTTTCTGGTCTATCTCCCTCTCACAATAGATGATAAGATGGTTGGAGCATGAACTTCGCCGCCATGCTGGATTCATACCTTGTACCCCTCACCGGCTGAGAGACCTTGGAAAGTCTCGCTCACGTTTCTGTACCTTAGCTTCCTTCGCAGCTACATGGAAAGAGCAGCGCGTATCTCTGACGGCCGTTGTGAAGAGCGGGTGAGCTACAGCCAAGGGCAGGGCCCGGGTGAGTAGCATGTTCGTTCTGGCTGTCGGTCATGTTGTCGTTTGGTGAGGGGCCCCGTGCTGTGGAGGACAGCTCCTCCGTCACGCTCCGTGATTTCCCGTGTCCCTGCCCGTCCAACCCCTGTGGCAAAGGGATGAAGTATGCTCACTGACTCAGACTCAGACTCACTTCCCGCGTCCCTGCCCACCCCATTTCTGAGTCTAATCTGAGTCAGTCAGCATATTTCATCCCTTTGCCGCAGGGGTTGGATCGGGGTGGGCGGATAGCCAGTCACATGAGCCAGACCACTTCGACCCCAGCCATGACTTCCATGTGCCCGACTGGGGACTCAGACCGACTCCCATTGGACCTGCTGGAGCTGGAGCTGCTCCCACAGGGAGCCCTGGCCTGGAGTCCAGGCACAAGAGGGGTGAGGAAGCCGGCGCCAAGGACATCGTGTGGCTCCTGCCGGCAACCAGCTCCGTTCCTGCACCTTTTGGGCACGTGGGCCCAGAAGGTCCCTTTCTCCTTAATTCGGTTTAGGTCCCAGTGTTTTCACCTACAACACCAAGAGGGCCAATAGTTGGCGCCCCAGCATGTGCTGAGACCAGGACTGGAGGAGCACGTAAAGGACTCAGCTCACACGGCGAGGAAGTAGCAAAAGCCTGCCTTGAACCCGGTTCTGCCCAAACCCTGCACCATGAGCTCCCAGAGCTCCAGAAGGCTCCGGAAGGGAGGTCAAGATGCACCTGTGGGGATCCACAAAGAAAAGGCGGGAGTCGGAGATGGCTTCTGGAAGCAGCGGCAATTGCATTAACGACCAACCTTTACTAAATGCTTATCAGAAGCCAGTCCCCGCGGTCAGAGCTCCATGGAGCCTCGCGCCAGGGCTGCGCCTGGGGGATGAGCACGATTTGAGCATGTGGAAATGGGGGCAGGCGGGCTTTCGTATTTGAAGATGACGAAAGAGTGTCCGTGTCCCTCGAAGCCCTGGGGAGGCAGCTGTGACTCCAGGCTGGGATGGGGCCTGCTTCGGTGGCGGCAGCCAGCGCTGGAATACGGGTGGCACACCTTGGTACACCGGCGTATTTAATCACTTCCCTCCGTTCATCCCGAATTCCATCCCAGCAAGACTTGCTGATTTCCACCTCAGTTCCAGGGCCCGCACATCTCCACCATGTTTCCACCCACCTCCTGCTCGGGAAGACGCAGGCCGATTAGGGAACAAGATAAGCGTCCTGGTAACGGAGGGATGCGCCACTGGACGAGTGAGAGGTGAGCGTGAGGACTGCCTTGCTGCAACATGGCAGCCACCTGGGACACTTGGCAGGACGTTTCGTGTGCCTTAGCACTTCAGAAAGCAAGGCGAGGGACGGGATGTTCGTGTAGTCACTGTCATTGAATAAATATGTGTTGAGCACCTACTGTGTGCGGAGCACTGCAGTAGGCGAAGAAGCTGGAGAGATGAGAGCTGTCGTCCTGGCTTCAGGACACTCACAGGGCAGGTGGGGAATTCACGTGGCACCATGAGGGCTCAGAGGCAGTGAGCACAGGGACCGGACACCTAGCCCACCTTGGGGCTAGTGGACTGGCACAAGGACTCAGGTAAGGCTTTTAAGAGGAAACCCAAGACCTGAAGAAGGATCAGAATTAGCCAGGAGATAGGACAGAGGGAAGATGGGGGGGGGGGGGAGGGCGTGGAGTTCCAGGTGGGCGAAATTATACAAAGTCTCAGGAGAAAGGGAAAGAAAGAGGAACTCTGCCAGGTTTGGAGGTGACTACAGCTTGAAGGCAGGAGCAGAAAAGACAGAAGGGAAAACGTTTCCTGAGACCCTGGAATGCACAAGGCGTCATAGATGGAAACGGTGTGCGTAGGACGTCAGCACGGCCTTTGGCACATACTAGGAGATCAGTTCTTTTGAGCACTCACCAGGGGACTGGCTGACATACGCCAGGCACTGGGTACCCATGCTCATCGTGGTGACAAAAACTCTCTCCACCTTTGACCCGGGGGAGACTGAGGCCCAGAGGCTGGGTCAAACAACTTGCCCAGGTCTCACACCTGGGATGAAGCAGGATTCAGACCCCATGTCGGCCTGCTGCCAAAGGGCAGCATCTCCTGGCTCAGCAGCCCTCAGAAATCCATGCTTTACCTTCTCACTGCTCGGCCACTAAAGGCTCTGAACATCGTTGACCTAAAAGCCCAGCATCGTCTGGCCTGGAGATGCAGGAGGCTTTGGCCCTCCCATTCTGCCCCACCTCACTGGCTCTGTCATTTTGACCTCAATGATATCGTGACCTTGTCATTGAGACCCACCAGTGCTTTACAGCATCACAGCATGTCAGCTCTGTCTGTGCATATGGGTATCTGGGCCATGCTTACCTAGCCCATATTCAGCCTCAAAGGGCCGAGAACATTCCCTCCGTGCAATTCAGATTTGTTTTTTAACGTCTTCGTGCAGTCCAGCCCATTTTCAGCTTGAAAAATGAGCTGGAGAAGACAGGGAAGCTTTGCTGAGGTCAGAGGGTGAATCAGCAGCCTGTCTCCATGCCGACCCACCTTTCCCAGCCGGCCAGCGCCCACATCACTCAGCCCCGATTAGCAGCTCCTCACAGAGCCTGGAGGCCACAGTCGGTGACGCTCGCCTGGAGAGTCCCCATCACTCCCCCGGAGCCCCGGTGACGATCCCCGGCCGAGTCTCCTGCAGCAGCCGGCACCACGTTCTCAGGCAGGACAGAGACCCCAGAGAGCAGGTCATAAATACCCACCGGCTCCTTCCTGCTTTCACGCCCAGCTTCCTCTGCAAGGCGGTGAGATGGGAACCAAGAAGGGCAGCTTCTGCGAAAGCCTGCACATTGAGATCCTTTCAAGAGAGACCGGGGGGAACCAGTTGCAGCTCAAAGGTGGACACTGGCAACTCTGAACTCTTCTGTTCAAGAAAACGCCTTGCCATTGTAAAGCAATTATACTCCAATAAAGATGTTTTTAAAAAAAAAAAAAGAAAATGCCTTGGAGCCTCCCGGCTTCAAAACTGGCATCGGGAAATGGCAGGAAAGGTGGTGATCGAAACAAAAAAAACCAGGGGGGAAGGAACGGATCGCTAGGAGGCTTTTATACACACACAGAGTTCTTCTGCTTAGTTTCTCTAGGTTACATCTATTTTTTATTAGCCTCTGAGGTCCCAGCTTTGGACAACTACTATATTTTGACAGGGCGAAGGTTTACAAAGATCAGGGCAGGTGAAACTTCAAACAGTTGTCTAAGTCATCTGCCATCTGCGACAGAGAGCTCTGTCTATACCAGAAAAATGTAATTTTAGAATTGATTAGAAGGGTGGGTGTAGGACATCCAGATGGGGTAAGTTAGTTTAAAATTATTCCAATTACCAAATAGGCCAACTCCTTTTATTTTTTTCAGCTTTATTGGGATATAATTGACAAATATAAATTGTATATATTTCAGGTGCACAATGTAATGTTTTGGTATACGTATACATTGTGAAATAATTACCACAATCAAGCTAGTTAAAATATCCATTACGTCACATAGTTACTATCTTCTTTGTGTGTGTGTCTGTGTGTGTGTGTCTGTGTGTTAAGAGCACTTAAGATCTACCCTCTTAGCAAATTACAGTACTCAATATACAACACAGTATTGGTCACTACGGCCAACATGCTGTAGAATAGATCTCCAGAATTTATTCATCCTGCATAACTGACACTTTGTACCCTTTGATCAGCTTCTCCCCATTTTCCTCCATCCTTTAATCCCTCATAACCACCATCCTAATCTCTGATTTTGTGAGTGTGACCTTTTAAGTTTCTACATATAAGTGAGATCATACAGTATTTGTCTTTCTGTGTCTGGCTTATTTCACTTAGTATAATGTCCTCCAGATTCATCCGTGTTGTCACAAATGTCAGGGTCTCTTTCTTTTCTAAGGCCGAATAATATTCCGTTGTATATGTATACCAGATTATCTTTATCCAGTCACCTGTGGATGGACACTTAGGCGGTTTCCATATCCTGACTATTATAAATAATGCTGTGATAAATATGGGAGTCCAGCTATCTCTTTGAGATACTGATTTCATTTCCCTTGGACATATACCCATAAGTGGAATTGCTGGACCATATGGTAGTCCTATTTTTAATTTTTTTGAGAAACCTCCATACAGTTTTCCACAGTGGCTGCACCAACTGACACTCTTGCTAACAGTGCACAAGGGTTCCCTTTTTTTGCCACATCTCCACCAACCCTTGCTATCTTTTGTCTTTTCGGTAATAGCCATCCTAACAGGTGTGAGGTGATATCTCATTGTGGCTTTGACTTGCAGTTCCCTGTTGATTTGGTGATGTTCTAGGCCCATTTAATTTTAAATGTCCACTAGGGGACTCGAATAATCCAGCGGGTCATTTTGTATAACGGGGGGACTGGGAGGGGCCGTCTCTACTGGGTTGCTGAGGGGCTTGGTCCCTTGCAATGCTGTCATCAGCAGGTCAGGGGGGAGGGTCAGAAGTGCAGAGGTCCCCAGCCATTTATACAGCTGCCCTGTGGCCTCATGTGGTGAAAGCCACTTCACAGGCACAATCTCTGATCCTGCCCACCTCCCATTTTGCAGGTGAGGGGCCTGCTTCTGAGAGGTTAAGCGCATCAGTTTCATTTGCAGCTGGTGCAAAGGTGGGAAGCGAATTAAAACTAGTCGATGTCACATCCTAGATTCAAAGAGATTTAGGCAGCAGGGAACAGTCTTGATGGAATGAGATGGACCCTAGGGGGATCGTTGTATGTTTCCGTGCTTGGGTTCAAAAACCTTAGCCCACAAACAGAGGATAGGGGAAAAACGAGGAGAAAAGGCCTGGGGCCGTGCTCGATGAGTCCCTGGTGTTATATGTCTGCCGGAGAGGTCGGAAAATTGTGGTCTAGCATGGGGAGCAGACAGGCTGCAGCTCAAGGAGGCAGAGGGTGGGGCTACAGCCTGGGGATCCGGGTTCAGCTCTGGAACCTGAACCCTCAGGTGGGGGCAGCGACCTCGAGGCAGGGGCGCTTGAAATGCAGGCATATGTGGAAATGCTAAAGGCACTGACTATGTCTAGAAATGAAAAGGAAAGGCACGGAGAGGGTGTCATAGTGGTTGTCTTCTACTCCTCAGAGCCCCCAAAGGATGTAAGGATGTCGCCTTCTGAGTGTATAAAATCAAGACTCATGTAGAGAAGAAGAGATATGACTTGATAGTAGACAAACAGACAAACAAACAAACAGCTTTCCTGACAGTCTCAGGACTGTGTGAAGATAGAAGGTAAAATAGGGAGGTAGTGAGCACCCAGTCACTGGAGGTAATCAAGTACATGCTGTCAGGACCACACACGGACTTGTGTTGGTGCTACGTGTTTTGGTTTCCATGGACTCCTTCCACAAGAAAACTTAATTAAATTTTATGGCTTTGTTTGTATACTGACAGAGTCCATGCTAGATGATTTTCATTTCTTTAACTCTGATTTTAGAAGAAATGAAAATGTTTTCCTGGGCCCCTCTCCGAAGTGAATTCTGCCAAAGAACAGAGGAGTGCCCCAAGCTGCTTTTTGAGATGGTTAGGGTGCGTGTGTTGCCAGGAGCATGGCGTGAAGCATGGCGTGCCTGCTACGATTCCATTCTGTAAGGAGTGTCCACCCGGACCCCGACTGTCATAGATGGTCACACCTGAGACCACGATTAGGGGACCAGAGTGGAGATGAGGAATTGTGGTTCTCTTGTTTGATGTCCTCCCATTTCTGTCTTGTTCAAATGTTTATATTTAACCAAGAGCATGGATCGCTGTTTATAAAATGACAAAATAAGAATACTGGCAAAAGGTCTATACGTTGGACTTTCATTTTTATTGGGGGTTAGGGGCGGGGATGTTTCACTCAGTTCTCTGTTCAACCAGCAACACTGCCATGATGGATAACGCCGTGAGGGTGTCACTGGGCGAGTTTGGTGTTTTCAGTGCACAGAACAACACGTGAGAAGGTTCAGCAAAACCCATGATGCAACCGAGAACAAAGACATAACACAGGCCCCAAGGGATCTCTTCCCTCAGGTCCAGCCAAACAAACTGAGAGACACACAGATTCAGAAATCATCTGCATCAGCAGACGCTTGCAGTCAGCACACATGTATTTAAGTTTGGTTTGTGTTTTCTAGAACTCCAGGTTCCAGCTCCCAGGTCGAGTGGCTGCTAAATGCCTCTGGAACAGGACCTAAGAGTCACCCCAGACCCAGGGGGAGGAAGGAGAGTCACCAGAACTCTACAGAGGCAGCACTACCACCAGCCTGTCCCCTGGGTTCCCCTGCACAGAAGACACATCCTGAACAGACACTGTCCCAGTATCAGGTTCGTTTCTTTATTCCTGCCTTTTTAAAAAACATCAGTTCTGATTTCAGCACAGTAAATCTTTGAAGGGTTGAATGCTTTCGAGACAAGTTCCCTGCGTGGTACAGCTGTGAGTAGAATCAAAAAGGGTAACAATGGAATGGTGAATTGCAAGTGGTTCCTAATTGAAGGAAAAGAAAAAGCTAGGGAGATGTCCATGGCCTGAAAAAAGGAAAGAAGGAAAAAAGAAACCAACAAGCGTGGAAATCTGTTGATTTGGAATGGCGAGAGTAGGGAAGAGGCCCCATCATTTTGGATCTCCATCTGGTGCCTAAACCCCAAAGAAGTCCTTTCGTTCAAATGCCGGTGTGTGCACAGAGCTATTATCAATCACGTCCTGTCTGCCAGGCCACACTGGGTGTCTGTCGGGTGAGGGAGGGAGGAAAGCTGGAGGAAATCTGGGAGGCTGTCCCGGGAATTCTCACTTGAGAAAACATCTGGCTTTTCCACATCTCTGGTGCAAAACAAACAAAACAAACAAGACCCCAGACTCGGGCACTTGCCACCAGGGTCCTTCACAAAGGCACAGGTGACGAGTTGTGGGGTTTTTTTTCCAGAATCCACTTTCCAGTAAACAATGTAAACAGTGTACGAAGACCCCAGACCCTTCTTCTGCCCTCGCCCCGCTGCCCACCCGCACCAGGCCTATACCCGCATCGAAATGATAACCCCCCCCCAAGAAACCTCCAGATGCCATTTGTCTACTTTTCGCCCTCTCCTCACGATTACTCCCCTCCTCTGATGGCCTGCCTTCCCCGAAACCAAACGTGAGCCGTTCCCTAACTGCACTGGAGAATCAGAATTTACTGTACATATGTTTGTGTTCCACTTAATTAAAAAAAACCTATATTTTAAGATAAACTTTGTTAGTAATTCATGAGGTAAGTGACTATTTATGCTAATCAGGCAGAAATATATTCTCAGGCATAATGCATTACATAAATTTGAATGTAAAATGTTCAATTATGAAGTAAATACAGGTAATGCAAATAATAAATTACCTCTAATAAAAATTATAGAAGATGTGTCTTCAAAGAGAGAGCGGCTTTAACTTACAACTGTGAATTGCTTAAAGAGAAAAGAATTAATAAATGCTGATTTACTCTGATGATTATTTAGCACATAATTCACCTATTCATAACGACTCCCAGTAATCAGACTGTTGTCTCACATTCTCCAATATGAGGCAAGACTGTTTCCTCAGCAATTTTACCCTTATCAGATTATCTCGTCTGATTCGATTAATTTTCGTCCATGAATCTGCTAACAGTGATTTCTGACTTACTTGCCCTGCTCACTAAAGACTGCTGAAAGGATTTTTCTCTAACACTACAGCTAGGAACAACACTCCATGCCTTATCATTCAGTTCCTCTGAACAACTCTTTTCTCAAATCGAGTTAGTTGGTTTCAGAGTGAAACTCAGTGGACACTGGTTAGTTCTGCACCATAAAATCAGCTCCTGGATAAAAAGAGTTCAGACACTACCCGTGATGCCTCTTGTTCTTTTTAGATTATATGTGTCTGATTCCAACATGATATACCTGAGTTGCTGTAACTCACAATCAGGAAGACTATATTATCTTTCACTTTTAATCATTATAATTTGGACGTAAACAGGGTTTAAAATAGGATTTTTTGCAAAAAGTTATTATGTATGTACTGACATGAAACCAAAATTGTGTTTTTGATGTTACGGTTTCACAATCTCCTACGTGATCCGACCCATGCCCTCCGCCCTCCCGCAAATTCTTCTATAAAGATTCACTGCTTTCAGGAACCTGAATGCTACTGGTTTGAACTGGTCAATAATGACAAATGCATGGTTTCTAAATTACTCTGTATTGTTCTACAGAGATTACTAGAGTATATATAGCAAGGGAGTATTAAGCAGTAAGAAGACACAGTTCATATTGTATTTGGATTAGATTGGCTTGGAGCGAAGTGAAACAAACAATGTTAGCAAAGAAATCTAAAGAAATGTGGCCTGCTCTAATTGTAGAGACTCAAAAACCTCAATAGTACTAATTAAAATGAGAGAGCTCAATTGTTACAAGAGAAACGCCACTAACAGAAGACTGTAAATGTTTAGACACCCCTGTGAATCACCAAATAATAAAGGAAAAGGACAAAAATGAGAATTAAGTTATAAGCTTGAGGGCACTGCTGCTCCACGTCTAAAAAATAATTCGGATCCTCCTTTTTTTTTTTTTTTTTTTTCCAAGAGAAAATGGGAGACTTCTGCAATGAGAGAAAAAAAAAGATATCCTGCCTGGTTTGACAGCAGTGTACAAAAATAAACCATAAAAATGTGCAGATAATAATACATTTATCTGACCAAACATGGGTATTTAATATCTAGAAATGACACATAATTGCAACAGTTAGGTGCATGGCCATGAATCTATATCTCATGGTCTTCCTCATTGGTGAACTTTGTTTATAAATGTTGTTTTATTTATAAGTGTAGCAGTTTCAGTGTTCCTGACCAAAAATACTTTCATGAAAGGCAGGGATCGTATCTCACAGCTTTTACCAAAACTGTGATGCAAAAGGATTAAAGAAACAAATTCTCGTAAAAACTGAATTACTTCTTCCTAAGCATGCTGAAATTCATACTTTACATGCAAAATAGAAACTTCACACATTTGTGGCTAGTGATTTTAAAAAGGCTTAGAAAAGTATTGCTATAGACAATGCTAATGACACGATATGTTTATGTAATTTAAGCAGTAAATTTTCCTCTGAATACATAAGCTGTAATCCCTTAACTTCATTACTAGGTGAAATACTGTTTGAGAGGAGGAAAGCAAAGGAATTCTGTTAGGTTGCATAAATATTGACATAATCTTCACTCTTTCTTCCCCAAACTGGTAATAGACATACCTCATTCCATCCCGACAAAGTACTCCCATAAAACCAAAACTACCCATATAAACAGCTTCTCTGCAGTGATGATGAAAAGAAAAAGTGCTTTTCTAGAAAACAGCAACAGTGCTGTCCTTTTAGGGTAACGATGTGCCTACAAACGTTTTGGGGAATCTCTCGTTAGGGATTCCAGGGTTTGCTGAAACCCAAGGCTGCCAGCATGAGAGAAATTAACACAAGTCTAATCTGGTGTATGAAGCCAAAGAGTGACACCTAAGGTCTCGTTATAAATAGTAAAGTATGCTGTCCGGTGGGTGAGAGCATTCTGAAGTGCAGTGTTCAAGAAGCTGGCTTAATATATGACTAAGTGTCAGAAGTCAGGTTTTCTGAGAATTACTTTTCAGATAAACAACTTTATAGCACTGCACTTAATCTTACTTACTAGAGACATCTCATTTATCACTGAATTACAAGTAACTTTAATTCTATTGATATTGCCATAAAGCCCGTCGAAAATCCATCCTGGCACTTTTAAAGGGTTTGGGGCCCTGTTTGTTACATGGGATCCTCTTGCATAAGCCTCTCAGCCGTAGTTACACTTGGAAGGCTCCTGGGTCCCCTGGCCTCTGTATTCACAGTCAAGGGGGATGGTAGAGAAAAATGATTCTCGCACCTGCCAGCACTGCCTTCAGCCCCTTTCCTAACAAAGTCGGGTTCTCCCACTGCAGTCAAAGTAACTTTCTGTGCCTCTTTTCTCCTCCCACCTAGGGAAACCAGCTTCTTTTCATTTCATCAACAAAACTGGACACGGATCAATTTCAACTGACCTTTGCCGAAAGGTGGCGCTGTTGAGGTAAAAACCAAGTCGGTCCAACAATAGTTTTCACTCTTCGATCGTTTTGCAGGCTTTTCAGAATTTTTTTTTTTTTTAATGCACCGTCCTAGCGTCCCCCCCCTCGTCCCATAAAATAAGATAAATATGATTAACACCAAATGCATTTCATTAATTGGAGGAATCAACAGTCCAACATCCAAGCGGGCGGGCTGGTCTTCCAAACTCTGGGTCGGCTTCACGCACTCTTGCTTCCCCCCAAGTCAATCTCGGCTTCTCCATTTGGTCTATCGCTTTAAAATCTTAGAAACAGAGTTGTTGGTTCTTTTTTCTTTTCTTTCTCTTTCCTTCCTTTTTCTTTTTTGCATAAGCTTTAGAAGGATCGGTCTAGAAAACTGAATAGTCATTAGCATCCGCGACCCCGAGGGGGAGATGCAGCCCCCCACTCCACTCCACCCCACCCCCACTCTAGGTTTCCGGGCCCGTCCGAGAAACCGCCGTTTAAAATTTAACCCTTCGAGGGGAGCTGGTGAAGGCTGGGTGTTTGTTTTTTTTGTACCCCTTGTTCCACGCCACGATCAAGTCTGAAATAATTAAGTGAAACGTAAAAGTGCAAAGGGCGCGCGGGACCCTGATAAACAGGAGTCAGATTTCATAAGGGTGTGTGGGGGGGGGGGGGAGAGAAATGAATCTCAAAGGCCAAACTCGGGCCAGAGTCGGAAGCCGGAGGGTGAGCCGGGCTGACCTGACTCCGAGCTTTCCCGGAGTTAATTCGCGGAGGAGTTCGCTCCCCCCGCAAGGGCACGCGACGCCAGCGGGCAACCAGCCCCCGCGCGGAATGGCTCCCGAACAACTTAGTTCACCTCCTTTAAAAGAGGGTGATAAAGCGCGCTTTCTCTTTCCGCCGACTCCAGACCGCCCCAGCAGGCGCGCGGCGGGGCGACGTCCTCCGCGCCGTCTGGACCCCTGCACACCCGCGCGCGGCCACCGGGAAGAGGGACAAAGAGTTTGGGCCAAGTTTGAGCTCCGGGCACTGCCAGGCTCGGGGGAAGGAAGGTTCCCCCGGGCGGACACCTGGGTGCCGAAGGTGGAGCAAGGAGAAAAAGCTACCCGGTGAATTCACGACCCTGGGGATGGTGGTCGGCGGGGGCGGGGGGCGGGGGGCGGCGGCCAATCCCGGCCGAGCGAGTGGCGGGCGAGCTGGGGCTCTGGAAGGCAGGCCTTTCTCGCTCCGAAGTAAAGCCAACCGTCCTGCCGGTCCACCCGGGTTTCCGCAGTCCCCCTGGAAAACTCCTTCCCCTCTTGCACCAAACTTTGCGCCGGGCTTTGCAACCTCCCGAGGAGGCTGCGGCACAGGAAGGGTTAAGACTGCCAGTCCCAGCTGACAGTCAGCTGATTGGGCCCTGATTGACAGCTCGGAAAAGTTTCCTTGTTTCTATATTATGCTAATCGCGGCCGCTCTCGCCGCCTCCCATTGGTCCGGAGTACCAGTCAATTTCCCTTTTGGGCCTGACGTCACAAGTGCTATAAAACTCAGCAATTGCTTTAAACTCTTCTTGCTGGATCAGAGGCTTTAAAATCTTTTTTTCATCTTCGAGCTGTAGCTCGGGCTGCTCGTCGGCTCGGCCTCTCCCCTTTTGCTCTCCGCCTCGCCTTTCCCCAGGACTTCGCTATTTCGCTTTAAAAAAAAAAAAAGGCAAGAAAGAACTCCGCTCCCCCCTCCCTTTCCTCCAGCCCGGCTGCACCTCTGTCTTGCACTTGGCACGGAGGGAGGAAGACCGCGAGGTTGAGAGAGAGAGAGAGAGGAAAGGGAAAAAAAAAAAAAAAAGCCAGGCAGAAGAGGAGGCGAGAAGCATGAAGTGTTAACTCCCCTGTGCCAAGGCCCGCGCCGCCCGGACAGCGGCCCGCCGCGCCTCCAGCCCCGAGCGGCCGCCGCGCGCGCCCCGCCTGCAGCCCGGGCCGGCGAGGCGAGCACTCCTTATGCAAAACGCGCAGCGGAGCGGCGAGCGGGGGACGCCGCGCACCCAGCCGGGCTCTTCTGGCTTCGCCGCCGCCGCCGCCACCGCAGCCCGCAGAGGACCTTCCCGAGCCTGAAGCCGCCGGCTCGGCGCGCTAGGAGGCGAGCAGGCGAGGAGGGGCCGGGGCGAGCGAGCAAGCACATTGGCGTGAGCAGGGGGGAGGGAGGGCGGGCGCGGGGGGCGCGGGCAGGGCGGGGGGTGTGTGTGCGCGCTCGGAGGTTTCGGGCCAGCCACCGCCGCGCGAGCTAGAAGCGCCCCAGCCCGGCAAGCTGGCTCACCCGCTGGCCACCCAGCACAGCCCGCTGGCCCCTCTCCTGCAGCCCATCTGGCGGAGCGGCGGCGGCGGCGGCGGCGGCGGCAGGAGAATGGCATCAGAACTGGCAATGAGCAACTCCGACCTGCCCACCAGTCCCCTGGCCATGGAATATGTTAATGACTTCGATCTGATGAAGTTTGAAGTGAAAAAGGAACCGGTGGAGACCGACCGCATCATCAGCCAGTGTGGCCGTCTCATCGCCGGGGGCTCGCTGTCCTCCACCCCCATGAGCACGCCGTGCAGCTCGGTGCCCCCTTCCCCCAGCTTCTCGGCGCCCAGCCCGGGCTCGGGCAGCGAGCAGAAGGCGCACCTGGAAGACTACTACTGGATGACCGGCTACCCGCAGCAGCTGAACCCCGAGGCGCTGGGCTTCAGCCCCGAGGACGCGGTCGAGGCGCTCATCAGCAACAGCCACCAGCTCCAGGGCGGCTTCGATGGCTACGCGCGCGGGGCGCAGCAGCTGGCCTCGGCGGCCGGGGCCGGCGCCGGCGGCTCCCTGGGCGGCAGCGGCGAGGAGATGGGCCCCGCCGCCGCCGTGGTGTCCGCCGTGATCGCCGCGGCCGCCGCGCAGAGCGGCGCGGCCCCGCACTACCACCACCACCACCACCACCACGCCGCCGGCCACCACCATCACCCGACGGCCGGCGCGCCCGGCGCCGCGGGCAGCGCGTCCGCCTCGGCCGGTGGCGCGGGCGGCTCGGGCGGCGGCGGCCCGGCCAGCGCCGGGGGCGGCGGCGGCGGAGGCGGCGGCGGCGGCGGCGGCGGCGGCGGCGGGGGCGCGGCGGGGGCGGGGGGCGCCCTGCACCCGCACCACGCCGCCGGCGGCCTGCACTTCGACGACCGCTTCTCCGACGAGCAGCTGGTGACCATGTCGGTGCGCGAGCTGAACCGGCAGCTGCGCGGGGTCAGCAAGGAGGAGGTGATCCGGCTGAAGCAGAAGAGGCGGACCCTGAAAAACCGCGGCTATGCCCAGTCCTGCCGCTTCAAGAGGGTGCAGCAGAGGCACGTCCTGGAGTCCGAGAAGAACCAGCTGCTGCAGCAGGTCGACCACCTCAAGCAGGAGATCTCCAGGCTGGTGCGCGAGAGGGACGCGTACAAGGAGAAATACGAGAAGCTGGTGAGCAGCGGCTTCCGAGAAAACGGCTCGAGCAGCGACAACCCGTCCTCTCCCGAGTTTTTCATGTGAGTCTGACACGCGATCCCAGCTAGCCACCTTGATAAGTGCTCCGTGGGGGTCCGACTCGGGTGTGGGCTTGCCACTTCCAGAGCCTTACTCGCCACCGCCTCGCCCCCTCCCCTCCCGAGCTTGCCCCCCCCCCAGTTGCCCCCTGCGCGCACGCACACGCACACACACACACACACACACACACAACACACACACCGTGCTCCGAGTTGGTGGTGGTGGCGACGGCTGTTTTGAAGTCGGGGAGGGGCAGGTTGTCTGGCTCATGCATTGCCAATCTGAAATTCTCCATAACTCGCTAGCTTGTTTGTTTTTTCTTTTTTTTAACACTCCCCCCCCCCCAACGTGCTCAATGTTCAGCGATCTCGGCAGAGTTCCTCATGCTCACCTTTGAAGCCTGCATCATTCACATATTTTTTTCTTCTTCAGTTCATGAGCTGGTGTTCATTTTCTGTGTGTGTGTGTTTGTATTGTTTGGATTTTTTTTTTAATTAGAGTTTTTGGAGCTTGCTGTGTTACCTCCTTTTTTTTCCTCCCCACACTCCACCCTCACTCCCTCTCCACCCATCTCCTCTGAGATAAAAGAAAAAAAAGAAAAAAAAAAAGCTAAGTTTTTTTTTTCTCCTCCTGAGTTCTTCGTATGAGATTGAGCTTGCAAAGGAAAAAAAAAAATGTGAAATGTTATACACTTGCAGCGTGCTGAGTTCCATCGGGTTTTTTTGAGCATTGTTATGCTAAAATAGAGGGGAAAAATCCTCATGAACCTGCCACAATCAAGCCTGCATCAACCTTCTGGGTGTGACTCGTGAGTTTTGGTCCTTATGATGCCAAATCTGAGAGTTTAGTCTGCCATTTAAAAAACTCATTCTCATCTCATGCATTACGATGCTTGCTACTTTGTCTTAGCAACAATGAACTATAACTGTTTCAAAGACTTTATGGAAAAGAGACATTATATTAATAAAAAAAAAGCCTGCATGCTGGACATGTATGGTATAATTATTTTTTTCTTTTTTTTTTTCCTTTTGGCTTGGAAATGGACGTTCGAAGACTTATGGCATTGGCATTCATACTTTTGTTTTATTGCCTCATGAGTTTTTTGAGTTCAGAACAAAAAAAAGTGCAACCGTAGAGCCTTCTTCCCATGAAAGTTTGCATCTGCTCCAAAACCGCTTTGAGTTACTCAGAACTTCAGCCTCCCATTGTAAATGCACTGAAGGGATTCCTTGTTAAAGATGCCAGAATGGGTTAAAAAATTTAACACGGCCAACAGTAAAGAACTCTTAATGCTTTCTTTTTAATAAGAATGACTGCCCCACTGGGGGGACTAAAATTGTGCTGTTGCCGAAAGCAGTCTAAAATTTATTTTTTAAAAAAAGAAATCTGCCCCGTTATTTTTTTTGGTTTGTTTTCTTTTTCCTTTTTTTTTTTTTTTTTTTTTTTGGCTTTTGGTCATTGTCAAATGTGGAATGCTATGGGTTTCTAGTATATAATTTAATTCTAGTTTTTATAATCTGTTAGCCCAGTTAAAATGTATGCTACAGATAAAGGAATGTTATAGATAAATTTGAAAGAGTTAGGTCTGTTTAGCTGTAGATTTTTTAAAAGATTGATGCACTAAATTGTTTACTGTTGTGATGTTAAGGGGGGTAGAGTTTGCAAGGGGACTGTTTAAAAAAAAGTAGCTTATACAGCATGTGCTTGCAACTTAAATATAAGTTGGGTATGTGTAGTCTTTGCTATACCACTGACTGTATTGAAAACCAAAGTATTAAAAGGGGAAGCACCCCTGTTTATATCTGTAGGGGTATTTTACATTCAAAATGTATGTTTTTTTTTTCAAAATTAAAGTATTTGGGACTGAATTGCACTAAGATATAACCTGCAAGCATATAATACAAAAAAAATTTGCAAAACTGTTTAGAACGCTAATAAATTGATGCAGTTATAAAAAATGGCATTACTGCACAGTTTTAAGATGATGCAGATTTTTTTACAGTTGTATTGTGGTGCAGAACTGGATTTTCTGTAACTTAAAAAAAAATCCACAGTTTTAAAGGCAATAATCAGTAAATGTTATTTTCAGGGACTTACATCCTGTCTTTAAAAACAAAATGAAAAGTAAATCTTACCACAATAAATATAAAAAAATCTTGTCAGTTACTTTTCTTTTACATATTTTGCTGTGCAAAATTGTTTTATATCTTGAGTTACTAACTAACCACGCGTGATGTTCCTATGTGCTTTTCTTTCATTTTCAATTCTGGTTATATCAAGAGAAAGAATAATCTACAATAATAAACTGCATTTTTTTTTTGATTCTGTACTCAGTTTCTTAGTGTACAGTTTAACTGGGCCCAACACTGCGTTAGAAGTGTAAAAGGCATCCTTTTCTCCAGAGGAAGGATTAATGGAGAAGTAATGAGGCAATAATTCAGAGTGAAACATAGGCTGTTTTGTAAGGTGGAAGGCCAGTCCCTTCCAATAATTAGTAATATTTAATATAAATGTAAATTACAATCTCTCAAAATCCCCCTCCCCCAGAGTTTTCAGTTTTCAAATAAGTAGAGACATCATTGCCCTGGTGGAAACAAACAAACAAAAATCCCAACCAGAGAGCAGGGCCTTCTCAGCCTCGCCCTGAGCTTCTCATCCCACCACACAGCCATCTAGAGGGAAACGAGCCCGGCAGAGAAGGCATTGGCAGAGGTGGCTTGGGCACATATGCATTCAATGGTAAAGATAAACAATTCTTGCCTTTTGGCTCAAATTGATTATTTTTCCTTCTTCCCTTACATGCCATGATTTTCTTGTTAGCAAGGCCTGACAGGATTTCACATCAACACTTCGGACAAATTACAGTTGTTTGTTTGTTTCTTAACTTTGAAGGTCATTTGTCTTAAATAGGAAAAAGAAAAATCCACCTCTCACAGAAGTCCAAGTACGTATCTGGGTTTAAACTGTTATTAAATCATATTTCCCTGTGAATATTTAGCTGAGGGCTTCTCCACGTAGATGAGCTGGTAATGATTTCAGAGCACCTTAGCTCCTGGAATACAAGCAGAAAATAATGCCTGGTTGGAATAAAGGCTGTGCTTTGATTTATCGGCCTTTACCCCAACACAGGCTACGTGTGCGGGCTCACTTAAAAGATCCCTTGGAAAGTCTGGAGCTACCTTCACTAACAGCATTGACCTATTTTAAAATGACACAAATTCATGCAACTAATGTTACAAATTCATGCAGTTTGCATTCTTCAGCAACTTCCCCTAGATGGCTAATAGAATGTTAGACAAAGCCAACACTGTTTTGAAAATATAGCCAAACACGGTGACTTTTGTTTTATTTTGTTTTCTGTTCTTCAAAAAATAATAATAACAATAATATTGCAACTCTGAACGAAGGCCTGATTTTGAGGAAAACAGGTTGTGCTTGGCGCTGATGAGCTCTGGCCGGTGTGTCAGCCTTCCTACCCTTTTTCACAGAACATGAAGACAGTGGATAGGGCCCCTGAATCCACACTTTAGTTTGCTTTAACACAGGTCTTAATAGTAAACCTACCTCCATGTTCTTGAAGTTAGCTGTTCTTCTCTGTCTCAGAGTTCTTGTTTTGTTTTGTTTTTTTTTTTTTGGTCCGATCCCAACGAGGAGATTTGCAGTCTCCCCCTGTAGAAGCAGAAATATCGCTTATACAGGAAGCCCAGCATCTGACACAAAATTTTAGGCAAACATTTTCAAAATAACAGTGACCTGGATGGAGTGACTGCAGTTACCTCATGAGGAATGCCACTTGCGAAAAAATACAGTGGTCCAACAATTAAGCATTTTGGTAGGCCCCTACAAGGCAGTTTAATATAATAAGCAGGTTTTTGCCCCAAATATGAAAACGCCAAATACAGAGGTGCTGGCAAAAAAGTGAGGTTTTGGTGGCTGCCTTTAAGAGAAGGCTAACTCCTAATGAAAGGCACTTTCAGAAATAACCATTACTAAAAACTTTGAAATGTAATGAGAGTGGTGAACACAAATACATGCTTTTTTTTTTTTAACAAAGAAATCCTGCCTGAGTGCCCTTACTACCAATAAGTCTCTACATTTTTTTTTTAATCATGTAAGGAAATCTAGCTTTCCCTTTACACTGCATTTGAGTCTTTGTCTAAATAGTGTTAAAATTCCTTTCATTCCAAATACAGAACTGAGCCCACTCACAGGTTGGAGCCGTCGGTGGGATACACCACATTTTGGAAGCCCCACAGCGTCATGTGCTTACCCGTGTGTTCACAAAATGAAATTTACGTGAGAACTGTATTTTTATTATTTTTATTACTATCTGCAGTCATGGAACACAGCCCACCCCTGACTTCTATTTAGTTTCCTTTTTAAAAAAATAAATGTGTTAAGAGATGAAAGCTATTAAATGTATAAGCTGCCTGCTAATTAACTGTGCCTCCTGTCTGAGGATCACACAGACCCACAGAAAAGCACGCTGGTGTTTCTTACTTTACGATGCGCCAGAATGAATAGATGCGATTGTTTTCAACCTGTAATATTGGTTTTTAAAAAAAAAATCCACTGAAATTTACAAGGTATGTGCGTTGATATGAAGGGAAGTGTCACAGAAGGTTAACAGCTAGCATTTTTAAAGCCTATGTAGACATGCACACGCTAAACAGTACTTTTTCACGCTTCGTTGTTTCTCTGGCAGATAATTTTACTAAGAAGAAAAATAAATAAATAATTGACCCCCCCTCCCCAAGCAGATGCCACGGGCAGAAGCTTTAACAGAGCCGAGCACCCTGCTTTTCTCTCGGGCCCTGGATAGTATTGTATTTTCAGTGATGTCAAACGTGGTCATTCATCAGACAGAGCCGTAAGTGAAACCAATGTTAGTTAAGTACACCCCCTCCGTGTGCTTTTTTTTTTCCTCCCCCTTCTCTGCTCTCAGGCATCCACAAAGTCACCTCCCATGTTTTCTTTTTTTTCCAGAACCGTGTAGTAATTTTTTACAATGTATCCGACACATTAATAGATTGACCTCAAATAGGCAGAGACTCTACTTCCTGATCTCAGTGAGGAAATGATGTGTAGATAATCATATTTATCTGCCTTCATGCCATAACCACCTGGACTCTCAACAGAGGCCATTCCAATGCGAGATGCTCTATTTATTACTGAACGCGGGATTCTAAGGCTCTGATCTTTTCCCCCTTATACCTTTACCCCGGTAGTTTTTATTCAGTAACGTTGATTCGAGATACTTCTGCTCTTAAATAGGACCTCCCCTTGCCAAACCACCAGCTTTAAGGTTAAACACAGCGTACAGGGGGCAAATGGTAACCACGCTTGCAAACATGGGGCGCAGCTGTCTCAGTAGCCACATTCCCAGCGTGTCCTTGTCTGAAATGACTGAAGTGGCTTGTGACACATTCAGAGGTTCCCGAGTACAGTAGTTGGAAGGTTTTTGCTGTTGTCTTTGTTTTTGGTTCAGACCAACTTACTTCCGTATTCACCCTTGGCTTGATCAAATGTACTCCCCCGGTGTTCTAGGCCAATCAATGTATTTAAAAGTCTGCTGGCTGCACAGGTATCTCAATTTTTTGCCTGTCGGTAGTTAAAGACTAACAGAGATAGGTTGGAAGACTGAGGTCCACGCGTGACAACCTTTAGCCGTCTGATTTCCGTGCCAGTAAAACACACAGCCGAAGCTGCGGGGCTTACTTCTCGTATAAACACGGGATCAGAGAGGCTAGGAAGCCAGGTTCACCCGCTTTCCACTGCTCGTCTGCGAGGCTCCCCACTGCGATTTACTTTCGTTTGATACATTTTTAAATTTTGTCCCTTTTCTTGAAGAAATGTCTTCATTCTTAGGGAAGAGATAACTACCGTGAGAGGCTATCCTTTTCACCACTTCTGATTATTACTCAGGAGGCTAGATGAATAATTTGGGGTCGGTGCCTTCCTTGTTGTCCAGAGTAAAATAAGAGAAACCTAGTTTGTTCTCACTCTGGGCCCATCCTAAATTTAAAAGATGTCCCAAGTCCAAGGCTGGGCAGACGGTAGCCATAAGGGAGAGGTGGTCCAGCCCTCCAGCCCACTGAATCAGGATGAGTTCGTTTGTTTTTGTATTTGTTTAAAAACAGAGCAGGAGCCTTCACCCACCTTCTGATAACACTGCTTTTCTCACTTTTGATATAAATCTTCAAAATCTAGACATCACACAGCCCCAGAAAAGGGAAATTCTCTCCAAGCCTGGCTCCACCACGGCTCTTGAACAAACCCAGCTCTGTCTGGCATTTTTTTTTTCTCCAGCGGGGGTAGGGGACAGGGTGAGAGAATTTCAGTCTCCCAGGCTGTCTCATGATTGCCGGGGCATAAAGAAGTACAGTCCTGCAACAATGTGGGAACATCTTTACCCTTTAGAGAGGGACAAAACAAAAAACAAAGCAAATCAAATTGCTTGGCACGAAGGCGTAGCAAAACCCCAGGCTCTCCATTCCTTTGTAGCATCTGTGGGAGGTGAGACATGAGGCAAGCCAGAGAGAACGGTGACGCACGCAGACTTCGAAGGCAAGAGTCACCCACTGTACACATTTGCACACAGGTGCAAACCAGGTTCAGCTGTCCGTTTCTTTCCTGTATGTTCACGTGTGTTTCTGTTTTGAAAATTTTAGAGATCGAACCCCAATTAAGAGCTCCGAGGAAATTGCAAATGTCTTAATTTGGGGGCATTTATAAATATTTCAATCTGTGATTTTGCAGTGGGGACATTGGAGACATTGGATGTGTTATGCCCATATTTCTGTGGTCACCGCAGTAGGTTTGATGGCATCGTGACCATTTTTATTGCTTAAATTTGAAAGCCCTTTGTGTGTTTTCCCTAAGTTTGCCCAATATAACAAGGCCAATATAGAAAGAACACATCAACGGCACACAGAAATCAGACCTTTCTATGAATGTGCATCAGAGTTGGACAGTTTTAAGAAATTCACAAAATGCATTTTCCACAGAGAGGCTATGATTGGAATGCACAGTTCTCTACCCAGATCGTAGTCATCTGCTAAGCACCTCTTCCCTGTTGAACACAATTCATTTTCTTTTCCTTTCTTTTTGTCAAGTAACAATTTTTTCTATAATTAGAACTCGGGATTGCAAAATCACATTCCTCCCTTCTCCACAGATTCTTGGATCTTTCGTTAGGATTAGAAAGGGGCATTAATTCAAGAAGGGAGGATGAGGGAGGGGTGTCTGTGGAGCTTTGGGAGAGGAGGAGAGGAAGTAGAAATAGTTCTGTGCTCACCTCCCCACGCCCCCTTGGCCTCCACCCAGCCCAGGCCTGGGTGTGAGTTACACGCTGGGGATTTGGATTCTGAATTTATTCTAAATATTCTGATCACCAACCTTGAGTGTTTCCAAGCTAAGATGCCAAAGAATGGTTTTTCCTTGTGGTTGGTTCCTTCGGTTAGGAAATAGGAGAGGCCATGAAACCTTATAGAACTGGGAGAGGAGGCGTGGTAACGGCTCTCCTGAGAGACTCCCCAAAAAGGATGGTTGTGAAGGGAATCCTGGGCCGAAAACTCCGGTCAGCAGTGCCGAGTTCCCTTTTGCAACCAAAATCTGTCCTGGTTCTGCATGACTTCATCCACTTCTGGAAGCCTGTGGAAGTGGGTTTCTGGTCTCCTTTGGGGGATTTTCCAGAAGGAAAGCAGGCCTGAGGATCCCAGAAAAATAGGCAATCCCAAACTAGGCCCAGCGGAGCAGAGGGCAGGTAGCGGCTGGTGTGCAGGGGCTGGGGGGAGTATTACTAACAAGAGACGGACCTTGGCTTATGACCCCCAGTGGCCAGGGGTCAACTCTAGGTCATTCCTAGGGCCCTAGCTTCCCACCAGGCTAGATGTGTTTGCAGGGTGACTGACAGGCCTCTGGCAGACCCTGAAATCCCCGTGATCCCTAAAAGCAATAGAGATGTCCTTAGCTCCAGGGCTTTGGCCCCTTACCACCTGGTCCCTGTCCCATCCCAGTGTCCTCTCTATAATTTCTGGCACCTCTACCCCCCATGCTTAGTCACCAGGGCCATCAGAGAGACTCAGAAATCACTGCCTTGTACCAGAAGGCAGTCACCTAAGCTGAGCCTTTGGACCCATTAAGTCACTTCTGGGGCAGGTCCAGTGCAGACAAAGGCAGGGATGCAGAGGAGAGCTGGGAAGTGGCTCTGGCATGTCTAAGGCCAGCGGGAGCTTCCCACGCCAAGGACTTTGAAGCCTGGAATGAAGGAGATGAAGGTGGGGAGGATGCTGAGGTCCCGTCTCCCAGTTCCCATGCATCCCCTCTCCCCACGCATGCCCTGCACCCTCCACCCCGCCCGACCCCCTCCCGGTCTGCATTTGTTCTGCGGGGCCCATTCACTCTGGGCATCACTGCCCTGGCCAGGTGCACTCCGCATCCTCAGGGTCCCCTGGCCACTGCATCAAGCGCAGAAGGACAGGAAGCAGGGCCCCCGCGGTTGGGTCCGGCGGCTGCCTGAGGCCAAGAGGAGTCCCCGCGTGCCTCAGGCCCTGGGCTGCGCCCCGGGGGACCAGCAGGCTCAGGACGCTAGCAAAGCAGCTCCCCTCCGAGATGCCCGCGCCCGTGCTGGGGCACCACCGGCGGCCACTCCCAGCAAGCCCCAGGGTCCCACACCCACCCGGTGCCCGCGACCCAGCTGGGTACTTGGATTTGTATTGGGATTTGGTTTAAGGTTTCCAAGAGGACTGCCCTGGCCACAGTGGAGCCCTTGGGGACATTGAAAACACCTGCTCTGCTGCGCTCTGGGGTGGGCGCATGGAAGGAGGGAGTGGGGTTCAGCCCTAAAAGTCTCCGCCTTTCACCTTGGGACACCCCCCATCCCACCTTCCAGCTGCCCCAGGAAGCTTCTGCAAATAAGAGCATCAGCTCCAGATCATTTGATTTTTACTCTATTAATTTTCCGGCCCATTTCCAGATCTAGATTTTTTTTTTTTTTCCTGCTCTGGTTAGAGACGGCGAAGAGGCAAAAGAAAAAGAAGGAAATCTAGATAGACTGTTTGAAAATCTTTCTAGAAATCTCCATACAGTTGGGGTTTTCCTTGATAGAGTTTGACGTTTATTGTAGAGGAAAGCTACTCGGGAAAACTTTATTAGGATTTCACCCACAGCTCCAGCAAGAGGGGCTTGCTTGCATTCCCAGATTCAACACAGTTGCTATCAAATCTCAGGCACTCAGAAACTGTCTAAAGAGGAGAAACTTTAAAACAACTAATTTCAGAAGGGAGACCTTCCATGTAGGATTTTTTTCTTATAGGGACCTTCAGTTTTTTGGATCCTTGAGTGTGAAGCAGTTAAGCATCATTGCACCTTCTTAAATAAATCCCCCCCCCCCGCTTTTTTCCTTTTTCTTTGCTTAAGGAAGGATTCATAAATGTGCAGATAAATGTGTTGAAACGAAAGCAATGATCTCAGCATCTGACGCACTTTTACACTGTCAGATTCTACTGAAATCTTTTTTCTTAGAATGGGGGAAACCGGCAGTCATCATTCTCAGATGAAATCTGTTAAAAGATGATAGTCGAGTCTGTTTTCAGGCAATGGATCCAACATATTCTTTCATCTGCCATTTATCTATCTATCTAATCTATTTATGGAACTGTAACACATTGTAGGGGGTAGGCTATTAAAAGATAAATCTGCCATTTCCACATTAGGACACAGACATGATCACACGACAGAGTTCTTTTCGGTCTACTCTACGTGTTGGTAGGCGGGAGCCAAACCTAGCCTGAATGGTCTGTCTTAGAATAATCATCTTCCCATAAAACCTTCGCTGGACTTGGCATAACTCAGAGCATTGCAGAGGTGCGTGCTGCCCATCTGTATGTTCTCAGGGTGCACTGTCCGTGTTAATTCCCTGCACTGTACCGGTAGTGAGACCTTTAAAATCTTCCTTGGAATATCACTGTACATTCCTATGCTATTTTAAAAGTACTATTTAATGGTTAGGTAAATAGATCCCACTTTTCAAGGCTCTGTGCTAGCAGACGTCTGGCTTCGACTACACCGCTGGGGTCAGGATGGAAAATCTCCTCTCCTGCTCCGCTGTGAGACCCCTTTGCCCTCCACCACCCTTCCCCAGTGACTATCCTGGGTGAAGGTGATGAGAACAGAAAATGGCAATGGCTTTTGGACCCTATTCAGGTGTGCAAACAGAATCTCTCTCTCCCCAGCTTTTGAAAGTAAATGCCTTGATAACAGGATGGGTTCCCCAGGTGGCCAGAGAATAGAGGTCATCTTGAGGAAAGGGACACCAATGATCTAAAAAGGACATCTACTTTATGAGATTTCAGGCAAGATTCCAAATACGCATTTAATGAGGTCCGCTTCTTTTTCTCCAGAAATAACAGAGGCTATGAGTGAGCCGGTCAGGAAGGCAAAGGGGCATTTTGCAAAGTCTCCGTTCAATTATTGCTTTGTAATATTGTTCTAAAATTGAAAAATGCCTCACGAGTCTATGATCTCCTGTAAATATTCCTTGCAGAAGCTTAACATACGTTTGCACTGCCCCAAAGGAATTACAAAAATATTCCCTCCACAATCTCTTAAGCTTTTAAACTCTATTCACTAGCATTTCTAGAAGAATCTGATGTTCCTAAAGACTTTTTTTTAAGTGACCTTATATGGGAAGTTTTCTTGTTTTGTTTTGTTTGTTTGTTTGAGATTAGCCATTTGAAGTTGAAATGGAGAATAATTGATATCACAGATAACACTTCCAGGTTTTATAACTTCAGTATGTTTCTTGTTTCTTTTTTTTTTTTTTTTGGCATAGAAATAATTTATTTGGCAAAAGATTAGTGTATACTCTGACATGAAAGAGTATTTTGTGCCGTAATGTTTTAAAAGCATTTCTAACGTGAAATGTGGATGAAAGCCCATGATGTATTTGGGGCAGCTCTGACAGATCTGAATACAGATTTGTTTATATGAGTATTTTAATGCATAGTCAGACTCTTTAGATAAAGGGAACTGGGAAAATTATAGAGTTACGCTAAATGAAAATTTAAGTAAAAGATTCTGTCAGTTACAGCAGCCTACAGATTTCAGCAGGTGTATGCGTTGTGTGCAGTTTTTCACACCCATTGTAAAGTAATTCAAATAAAAGTGGGGCAGATTAAAGAAGAATAACTGAATCTCCACGTTGGAAAAAAAATTAGATTGACTTACTGGTTTATCACAGTTATTGTACCCAGATTGACTGTAACCATGTTGAATTTTTTAAATTAGATTTTAAATATATTTTGACAGTCTGAACTTGTAGAGTGTGGCTAACTAGGGGGAGAAATGACAGGTCTGCTTTGTTATTAAACTGCTGTCTGGAAAATATTGGACTCCGTACAGTAAATGATAATTATTTTGCCACTTACATTAGTATAGCTAATAGCAATAAGGGGTTTTTGAACCATAGAAAGCTAACTACTTTGAATTACTGTGCTTTGTTATTCACTGTGAAGCAAAAAGACGTTTTTTTTTTTCTAAAGCAATCTCATTTTCATATTACCGTTCTAAGCATTCTCTGCTACTAATTTAAACAGAGAGGAAGTTAATAAATAAAAGGGTGGTCTCTAAATGGTTCTATTTGTTAAGAGAACATCTGCAATTAAGGTCATCAGTACCAGCAGAAGAGACCAGGGCAATGGAAGAGGAGGGGGGAAGATGGAAGAGAAACAGGCCCTAGTAAAGAGCCAGGGTTTGGTTTGGGTTCCCTGGGGATGGGCAGTCTTTGAACACTTGAGAGACACCCATCAGAGACCATTCATATCCTCCTCCACTGTGAACCCAGGATCGCTTGGTTCTCTGAACTGAGGGCAGCTCTAAAGCTGCTCCAGGCTGCCAGGCCAGTGGGCATCACTGTCTCAGCCCCCCCCAGGACCAGAGCAAGAGTGGAGAGGGGTCGTTGAAGAAGCATCCCACGCCATTCTCTTCCATGTGAACCCTTCCTCTGGCAGGGCTGAGACCAGGATGCCAAAGCAAATGGACCTAAATCACTCTTCTTTTGGTCTCATTCTGCCCTTTTCATAGGTAGTTAGGCTGCCTTGAACATACTGTCCTTCTAAAGCCCTCTTCATGGTTATTAATGACCCTTTGTTTATTTTAATATATTTACTAAATCAGGTACCCAAGGGAATCCTCTACATCAGTGATGTGAAAAATCCTGTTGCCTGAAGTCCAAGAGGTACATCTTGATTTCTAATTTGCATGTGCTTGTTTTAGTGCATTTTCCATGAGGGAGACAGCAAGCGAGCAAAGCGAGTGAGGAATGCTGATCGCTTTCGAGGCGCGAAGGTCTCCTGCTGTAGTGGTTTTAGCATTGGGGTTTCACATGTACGTAAATGGTGATACCAGATGCTGAAGTGAAGGATGCATTGTGTGTTGAGACGAGCATGCATGCATTTTTATATTGATTTCATGACGTAGGTGTGGTGTACAGAGTACTAATCCAGTCCGAGTAGATCTCAGATCTTTAGCCTTAACTAGCGTGAGTCTGTTGACTCATCTTTATATTTGAATGTCAGACAATTTGCGTTGTCCCCCTCCTGTGTCCAAATGTGAGTTTGGAGCCACTCCTCCCTTCAAATGTAGGCAGAGGGAGGCAGAAATGTGATTTTCACCTATGAAAAAAAATGAAATTAAGCTATTTAAATGGGTTTTCAATTACAGGGATCCCGGGGTGAATTTAATTATGAATCCTCTTCGTTTAGAGAGCTAGACCAACACTCTTACACCAATAATTACTTAGTGTTATCGTTTTATGTATTCCTGTTACGTCTTATTGGCTAATGGAATGAAGTTTGACTTTTTTTTTTTTTTTATGAAATTTGCTTGCTGAGAAATTTGCATGAAATACAGCTTTGGGTTTAAGTCCCACCGTCAAATTGCTACTGTTTAAGAAGGAGACACTTTAAGAATCCAGTGAATTGAGGGTGTCAGGAAACAGACCCGGATTTTTTCCCGCTCTTCTGATATGGTATCTGATTACTTACTTTTACACATTATTATAAGGACAGGCTTTGAATAACTGGACTGTGAATATTTAACATGATTTCTTTCCTAGCCTTAAACAAAATTAACGTTTTCTTTAATAGCTCTCATACATAGATTTTAACTAAGTGTACACCTTTGGGATTAATTTGTGTATCCTTGTGTATGCATGCCATACCGATACTTTATTCCTTTCTCTTTCTATTCCTTTCTTTTATCCCTGTCCTTATAATTGCAGTTTGAAAGCCATCTATTAAATATAATGATCCAGACACACCGGGCAGGTTTTGTTACACCGAAACCATCCATTTTGAGCGAAGAGTTAATGAACTTTTAAGGCAAGATTCACCCGGGTCTTGACCCCCCCCCCCCCCGTAATATTTCATATAAGGTTACTGGCGGGAGAGAAATCAAATTTCAGCTGTGAACATGATTGACAGGTGAGAGTGAGGAAGAGAAAGGCATTTGGCTAGATGGGGGATTTGGAGAGGAGGACAATTCCTCCAAGTTACTCTGTGGTATTAGGTATTATAAGCTGATATATGAAAAGTTCAATACTTGATACTCCTGGGAGAGTTACTTAGTTTATTTTCAGAAAGTCACTTTGGTTAAGAGATTTCAGTCCTGGAAGCCAAAAATGGGGAATCACTAGCTTTCTGCTGTCTTGCTGATTTCCACTCTGTACAACTTTGTGGCTTATTTCTGGCAATTTTCTAGGCTAGAGTGTGAGAATTAAATCACAAGCCATTTGGGGAGGCATTTGACTATTTTATTTATTCTCAGAAACACAGTCTAGATTATATTCTGGTTCTTGGGCATATTACAGAATAGTCATCCTAAGTGGTATCACAAAAAGATCAAATTCTCCATTTTCATAGCATCCCTTGATCCTAACATTTTCCATTAGTGCACGTTCCAGCTTAACATACGCAAATCTACCCAAGTGCATGATTTATCAAGGTTGTGCCTTCTAAGCAAAGTCTTCTAACATGACGATCAAGAGAGACAACAGTCCCACACTGCCGTTTGATGTCAGTTTCTCCATGGTAGCATCCCTGGGTCAGGTGTGATGTTAGCATCGTCACCATGGAAAGAAGTGATGGTGTTGCTTGACCCTAAGACAAAGAGTGGCTTTGGAATTCACCTTAGAGGCTGTCTCTTAGCGTGAATTGTCAAAAGGAGGTAACACAACTACTCATGGTTGGCACCAAAACTGAAAGCAGGCCTTTAATACATGCTCTTTCATCTTGTGTGTTGAAACACTAATTTCGGGAGATACTGGTGGACCTTAGCCTGCTGATGTGTATGCTCTACCCATTACAGATGTTCCTGACATTGGCTAAGACCCATCCGGATGCAACCGAGCCTTAACAGAGCTGCCTTGGGGCAGGGCAGGTCGGACACATATAACATAGGGGAGAGGCCTGTTGGTAGCTTTCCTGTCACCCGTGGGAGTTTCCTGATGGAACTTGTAAAAACAGCTCTTCCCGGGTTCTAAGTACCCGTCACTTTTTTTTTCCTAGTCTTAAAAATTAGCTGAGTGGATATGTTTTATCCTGACTGTACCTATGCTGACGTGAATTCAAACCAATGTAAGGAAGGCTTTACTCTGTTATGAACTGGGATATAAACAAAAAACACAGTAAAAGGACTCCGAAATCTTGTTTCTACTTTGTATAACGTGTCCTCCCACGTTGCCAGGAATCACCCAGAAATAAAACGCAAGCATGGTTTCCCAACGTCCAGTGTCAATGTGGGTACCTGAGCACAGCTACTTAATTCCAACATAAAATTAAAGATGTCATAACCATATTTCCTTTGCAGAGTCCATCAAAATATTTTAACAGAAATGGTGAATGAGGTGTTCTCAGGCAAAGGCCATGGGAAAACACAGACCGTAAGTTTTCGTCTTCTGGTGCCTCGGTTTGAAAAGCCCACGTGAGAACCGTGGCTTCACTGCAGGCCCCTCAGGGCCTCCTGGTACTCAGTTTTTAGAGTAACTGCCCCGTCCTGGAAGACAGCAAGGGGTAGGATGCTGTCTGGCACGCAGATCTGGAGAGCAGACCAATCCGTCACAGATGCCATGAGTATGTCTTAAGCACATTACATCACTGTATTTGTTGGCACTGAGAAAATAAGGGAAAATAATTCTGTTTAAAGCGTTTTATTACTGGGACTAACTTACCTAATTGTTTATTGTTGTTGTTTGTTTAATCAGATCATGCTCCTGCCTAAGCCCCCCCATCCCCCTTTCCATACAAGGCTGCCTAATGTCTTCCTTTCTGTGGACACCGGCCCACTAGTGAGCAGATTTAATCAATTAATTATAGCAGAGCAGGTACAGGGCAAGCAGCTCAATGAACTCACATTATTTCCAGTCAACGTTAGAATGCTATCAAAGGGGCTGCCGTAAAGAAAGGAACATTATGCATTTGGGAGCATTTGGGGGTGGGGGGAAGGAAGAAGGAATTTTTGCACGAGTATAGCACTCGTTATTTAAAACAAAATGATGCTTCTGTAAAGAGCTTTCGTTCTAAAAGCACACATTCAGTCACCTGCCAAAATCTCAGATTTATTGCTGCCGTTCACAGATGCCAATGTTGAAACTCTCCTCGCCTGCCGCTTGCTGAGTCTTTCATTTCCTCGATCCAAAAATTACTGTAAAGTTGTTGTTTAGTGTCTGCCTTTTTTTTTTTGCTTTTCCTGGCACCTAATGAAATTATCAGCAATAAATGAGCTATACAGAAGGGTTGGGTTTGCTTTTATTTATTTATTTTTTTGGTCTTTTTTTTTTTTTTTTTTTTTTTGGCAGTATTTGGAAAATGCTGGGACAAGGGTAAGCCGGTGGGAATATTCGGAGTGCCTCCCTTTCCAGCGTCTACAGGAAATAAAGCTATTAGCATTTATATAATTTCAGATGGGAACTAATACTGAGGGTGGGAGGGGGGAGGAAGTTTCAGGTGTTGAGTGGGAAACAACACAGCCCTGACCTCCAGTATAAACTGCTGGAAGATATTACCACCTAATTAACAAACCAGGGGCGCATCTTTCACCTTCATCCCTGGTGAGCTGAAAATGACAAAAAAGAGAGGAAGGGAGTTTGTTTTTTGCCATTCCCTCAGCAAGCAATCATCCTCTAATGACGGGTCATCCACATGGAGCAAGTGACGATTTCTTTTTAGTCCTTTGAGTCTATAGAAAAGCACAGTAACTTCATTTGCTGGCAGGTAGGCAGTAGAGGTGAGAATTGAATTGATCTGAAATTGACCCTGCGGTCACGCCTCCTTTAAATTGGGTTCTTCAGACAAAGTTTCTTTTCTTCTTCCTGGGCTTCTGCCAGCAGCCAAGCTGAGTCTTGAGTGGGGTGCGGTTGAGGTGCAATTATTTAAAGGGATTCTGACCCCAGGGTTGAACCCCCAACGCAGAGTTACTCAGGATGGAGACCTTTTGTTACAGATGGTGCTTAATTAAAGGGCTTGAGTCCACCGCGATGGCGTGCTTCTGGTTTGTTTATAATTTAGAATGAGGTTCATTCCTGATGTACGAGAAATGGCGGAGGAAGCATCTCTTACTGGGCTGAAAGTTTTGAATGGAGAATAGAATTTTCTGTTTCCTCTTAAATTTCTCTTCCTTATTTAACCGCCCCCCCCCACCCCGCCTCTTTCTGATGGAGCCATTAAAGGCCTTTCAATAAATCTTAGGGTGCACACGATACCTTTGACAGTGTTGGAAATCCTGCCTTGCTTTTCAGATGGCCAGGCGAGCCTGCTGGACAGGAGGCCTGGCCTCTCTCACCTCCCAGCGGCGAGGGTCGCCAAGAGAGATCAGAAATTCCTCCACTCATTTTGACCTTTTGGACCTCAGCTGAGAACCGCGGTCTCGTTCTTTGCTCCAGTGGTTAGTGCCTCCTGGTAGTTCTGTCCTGATGCTGCAAGGCTGTTTTGTTCATGTGATAGTCAGTTTTCCCAGCCATTTTCTTTTCTTTTCTTTTTCTTCTTCTCTTTTTCTCCTTTTAAAGCCCGGAAGCATTTCCTCACCACTGCGTAGTAGAAGGAAGGTGCACGTGCTTTAACAGGCGTGTTTGGAGATGTGAGCCCGAGTTCCCCCGTGCAGGGAAGGAGCCACAGCTTGGTATGAGGACAGGATTTCTGTAGACCTCGGGGCTGCCCCGCGGCCCAGGGCGGAGGGCCCTCAGCTGCGGTCCTCTCGGCTCCGGCAGCCTCTGGAGACTCAGCACGCATGCGCATGCGAGGCACCTTTCCCGGGAAGCCTGGCTTTCCCCCGTGCTCGGCGCTCTCCGGATCTAGTGGAGCCTCTGGAACCAGAACTCGCTGCTTTCAGCGTGTTCCCCAGCTTAGTTCTTGGTGATAAAACTGTTGGTAAAAATGGGATGCGTTCAAAACACTCTAGTCTCCACGGGGAACCTGGTTAATTAGAATGTTACCTCTGTTGGCTCTGATCTTTGCTCACTTTGTAGCGTCCTGACAAGCCCTCGTGTAAAACGCCCGAAGGTCAGTGGAACAAAATAGCACGTGACTCGTGCGGTAAGCCCTCCCTACACGTTTGTGGGCGGATCATAGGCCCAGCTCCCAAACTCAGCTGAGAGGACTTGAGTTGGAGTGTGTTTGGGCCTTGCAGTCTGGTTCCTGCCCCGGAGCAGAGGGTTCCCTTGTCCGTCAGAGCTTGGAGCTTTCGTAGCAGCGCGGAGACAGTCGCTCGGCTCCGGAGAGGAAAAAAAAAAAAAAGTAAGGAAGGATTTCGTTTTATTCTTTTCGAGCCCGCTGATATTAGTAATGAAAACTTTTCCATCCCTGTTGCTGAGAAATTTGTGTTTTTTAAGGCATTGGTGGGGACGTGATGGCGAGGGATGGGGGGTGAGGTATTAGATCCAGCAAGATGTTTCTGTCTGTCTTTACTCAGCGTCTTACAGTGTTCTTCAGATTCTGCATCCTCTCCAGCATCCTTTCCTAATACGATAAAAAGAAGGCCCTTTCCCATGTTTGCCACGGTTAACTTATCAGATGTTTCACTTTAGGAAAGATGGGATCCAAGTGTGTGATTTCATTGTAAATTCATCAGGTGTCACTTGCCAAGCTATTGAGGACGCAGTTATTCTGAGAAGCCATCTTTTTACTATTGCTTTAAAATGTAATTAAGATCAGGCCACTGCCTGGTTTCAGCTGGACGGTTCCCCCCGCCCCCTTTTTTCTTTCTTTCTTCTTATTTTTATTTCTTTTTGGCTATTGCAAGCTGCAGTAAAGTGACCTGTAATTTATAATCAGAGTTTGGTATCGTTAAACTGTAAAATCTGACTTTGGGGTTTTGCTCATAAAATATTGAAAAAATATAGCAATGAGGCTTGTACAGTGGAGGCAACGTCAGTACATGTATATCTGTGTATCTGAATATACGTGTATGTATTTTTTTTGCTGGAGGCTCTTAAGCTAGCCCTGGAAAAGCATCTTAGAAAACCGTGACTGTCAACATCCAAGTAGGAGGATTCCCTGATAAGAATATAAGCACATTTTCTTTAATGAACTTTGAATTTGTTTTGTAAACTCCCTTCGTCATTCACGTTATTTTTTAAGGTGTATCATTTCGGCACTAAGGAGTCATCATATACACGCTCGAATTCTCTGTCTGTAGGCTATAGCGTGCCTTAGCTAGAAAGGCTTATTTTTTCCTTTTCTTCTAACAAGGATGCTCATTTAGAAAGCAATGTTTATGTGAAGTGCTTGTCAGTTGGCATTTTTACTGGGTTGCTAACCCAAAGGTAAAATATAAAGCCGTGTCTTTTCCTCACTGGCTTGTTGTTACTGGAAGGGTCCCTCCGTTGTTAGCTTGACAAATAATTTTCCTAGGGAGACTCTGCTGTATTTTTATGCTTGCTGTCTGTTTTCTGCTTGCTGCAAATAAATTTCTGTACTCAGAGGGCACTAAAACTCCAAACACATGGTGTTTCCCCATTTTGCTGCTGGCCGCCTGAAACATTTATTCCATCTCATGTTTTTAATTAATTTTTTAAAGGAAAGAATAATTTGTGATTAACAGCGAACAAAAATTAGCCCTTTATTTCTCAGGACCATTGGGTTTGAACCTGGAAGTGTAGGTTGTCTTTGGGAGGCTTTGCGTGTCAAACCCTGTTTCATATTTGTCACGTTGAAGACAAGAGTTATTCATTTGGGGGAGTCCTGAAGTTTTCTCATGATAGATTTCCTTCTCTGCCTTTCTAGCTGTACGTATTAAGCTGTTAATATGAGAAATGAAGAGGGGTACGGAATTCTGCCTAGAAACAAGACACTACACAAATTCTTTACATTTGAAAAAATGATATATTGTGTGAAAATGGAGATGAAATTGATCATACGTATCAATATAGCTGTCAGCATCCCCCGACTCTCAGGCCTTGAGACTTGGGGTCCATTACTGAGGAGAGATTGGTGTGGGTCAGTCATTGGGGCAAAATGGGAGGTTCCCTGGCACAAACCTAAACAAACACACCCGAAAACATTCCAGTAAAATCAAATACAATCCTAAAATAAAATAAATGAACATATTCTATAAATTACAAACACAGTGAACACAACACATAGTAGGGGTACAAATAATATGTTTAATGAAAGAAGGATATTTATGCATGTTGGCAAAAACAAGTGATCATTTTAAATCATTGCCAGATTATCGCATTAATTGAAATATGATTTTTTCAAAGCAGATCTTCTACTTGCGGTTTGCTCATTAGCGGGGTCTTATTTTCTGAAACTGGAACATATTTTTTACAAAGGTACCAGAGACATACATTTGAAGCTAGAATGCCAGCTCACATAACCAGGATGTTGAGGAGACTGAGTCACAGGTTTTCTGGAGTTCAGCTTCTGCAAAGATCAGCAAAAGGAAGAGGAGAATGTAGAAGAAGGGGCAGTAGACATACATATTGATTATTAAAACGTGTATGTATCTTATCAAACGTGTACACAGTTTATTTTCCCCTCCCGCTTCTCAGGGATTTCAGAAATGAGCTAGGCTTCAAGCGGATGACTTGTTTTTCCCCTCTAACTCTGCAGTTGTAGAGACTATGAGAATCAGATTTTTAAAATATTTAACGCAGAGTTGATAGTCACCATTTCTTCCGGTTACTTTGGGGTGGTACCCGTTAGTCAGGAGTTAGAGAAAACTTCCATGGAGTTGAAGACCATGATATTCCACCCAGCCCTGCCCTTTGGAGGTCATCCAAAGCCTCACGGGCGATGCTGACGACAGCTACCATTCATTGAGCATCTCCTGGTAGCCAGGACCTATGCCACCTTTGATCCTCACAAGTAGAGGGGGCAGATACTTTAATCCCTTTTATAGAGATGCAGAAACTCAGGCACAAAGCAGTTCAGGTAGGATTTGACCTTACACCACAGTCATGCAGATTTTCTAGCTAGACACCATGCCACCCCTGCCTCAGCCAGCTCATTCCCTCCTTCCCAGTTAAAGAACTCAGTGTTTAACCTCAGCACATGTTGTGTGGGCTCAGCTGCCCTCCCCTCCCCGGTGTTCTTTTTCTGAGTGGGGTTGAGTGACGCCTAGAAGAAAATGCATTATAATCTCAGAAGGATCTAGAAGATCGGGGCTAGTACTTCTCATGAGCTTGACCCTGAGGACCCCTCTGGCTCTAAAAGCAAACGATTCTGTGGTTTGGGTTGTGGTAGGTAATGGAGCAGCCTTTATTCAGAGATAAAGATTGTCATTTCAAGAGCATTTAAAAAATAATAGATGGTACATTTCCTTAATACCCTGTAATGTGTAAAGTGTCAGGTGCACAACTGACACTCAGGAAATTGCTGGATAGTGAAGATAAATTAGCATTAAAGCACTCCATTGAAAGGCCCATTTAATAAAAAGTTGTCAGCAAAACCTGTAGTCCCATGAAAAAGAGCACACACCTTCTGCATCTGTAAAATAGGGGTAGTCCCTCAAAGGCTTCTGCAAAGGATTAAATACGATATGTGTGGAAAGCGCCTGGCACAGAGTAAACATCCTGCCATACTTGGCCCTGATCGGTATTATGTGGAATAAAACTTTGACCTTGACACTGTGCAAGCTCTGATTTGTTTTAGAATAACTTCGTGGTTATGATATTGGATATCTTCCCTCTGCTTTAAAATAAGCGTTGTCACAATTGGAAAATGGGGAAGAACCTAGAACAGTAGTTTATTATCTGCCTTCCCCTCAAAAACTACCATCACCCCTAAAAAAAATTTTTTAAAGGTGTACTTGGGAAGTTCTGCGGTCAAATAATTTAGGGAAATCATGGATTAGACCAAGTTAAACAATTAATTTTGCTATCCTCCATCTCGGAGCCTTATATGCTAATATGTATTGTGACCCTCCATAGGGAAGGACCAACGTGGGTAGCACACAACATCTTCCCAACTTATTTGAACATGGAACCTGTTTTCTAATCAGCCATCTTGTGGAAGTAACAGTAGGGCAGTTTTGAAAAATGGTTGACTAGGTAAAGAAGTTCTGACTTAATTATTCTATTTAGTACCAAAGGACCCCTTTACTAATTTCCTCCTGTGAAGCCCATGTTCTCAAGGATTCATTTGTAATTCTGTGTGTTTGTTTTATTAATCAGAGGCCCCTCCATAAAAGCTCTAGGGCTGGGCTTCCCTGGTGGCGCAGTGGTTGAGAGTCCGCCTGCCGATGCAGGCGACACGGGTTCGTGCCCCGGTCCGGGAAGATCCCACATGCTGCGGAGCGGCTGGGCCCGTGAGCCATGGCCGCTGAGCCTGCGCGTCCGCGTCCGGAGCCTGTGCTCCGCAAAGGGAGAGGCCACAACAATGAGAGGCCCGCGTACCGCAAAAAACAAAAACAAAAACAAAAACAAAGCTCTAGGGCTTCTGATCAGCAAGAGAAGTCGTATAATTCCATTGATGTATTCAGTCAAAAGCAAAGAAAACCTGATCATGGGGGTTATCCTGTAGGTCTTTACGATGATAGCAGTGGTTCATGGGTGCCATTACTGCCTTCACAGGCTCCCTGTGGGCTTTTAGGATGCCGGTTTGGGATCCTCTGCTCTGATTCAAAAACCCAGGATCACTGTCAAATTCGAACTGCTGTTTGTGATTGCATGAGCCTTCCAAGGTCTTGGCAGGAGCCTGTCAATTTCTTAGAATCTTGGACATAAAAACTGCCTTCAGGTTTCTGTTCCTTTATTGTAAGGATACAGGTGTACATTAAAGGCATGAAATGCAAGATGGAAGGCGGGCAGTGTTGGCGATGGGGGCTCATTCTCTCTGTTCCTCTTCCCTCCCTTTTCTCTGTCTGCACATCTGCTTCATTCTCCCTACAGGAAGCAGGCAGGCCTTCTTGCTTTGAAGTACCCCTGATTCCCACCCTCACCCCTACACATCCCCAGCAGAGGTTGGTTAGCAGCTCTGCTGTCCTGTTCAGAGGAGATAGCTGATAAGTTCACCTTGGTGAGGTATATCTTTTGTCCAGTGAGCACTGGCTAGGGGTGGGTCTTTATGGCCAGCTACTGCCTAATCACATTTGCTGAGAATGGAGTTCTGCAGGGACTGGGAGATGGGGAAGATGGGCGTTTCCCAACGTGGGGGAGGGAAACTGGTACCCAAGAGTCACGTACACCTCTTAAGAAGATAGGAATGAATAGAATTAGGCCATGAACAGGTCTCTGAACCCAGAGACTGGATCATCAACCTTGGATAAACCCATGGGGCTTTTAAAAATGTTGATGCCTTGCGCCAGACCAATTAAAGCAGAACCTCCACAGGCTGGTGGGGCTCAGGCATCAGTATTTTTTAAAAAAAATTAATTCCCAGTGATTCTAATGCACAGCCATGATTGAGTAACTCCTAGTAGAAGTGTCCAGAGACACAGCTGTGGAAACCCAGAAAGTGAAGAAGCTGCTGGTGAATTTCCCATATTTTATTGTATTGTCTTACAAGTCAGCATTTTTCAGGTCCAGTTTAAAATTAAAAGAGATGAACAATTGCTTTGTGTTTTTCCTGCTTCCTCAGGCCTTCCTAGTGCTCTATTAACATCAACTCTGTTTTTTATAAGGAGGGCTCAGGCATTCAGATAAGGCACACAGGGAAAGAGAATCTGAGTTGATGTCCAGAAGCCCCATTTTTTACACCTACCTTGGCCACTAAACAGCCTTGTGACCTGGGCAGGCCACATTCCCTGGATTGCCCTGCTGGGCTTGGTTCTTGTGTTTTGGGAAATGGATCAGTTGAGCTCGAATCAGAGGCCTTCTATGAGTCTACACAATCAGCTAAGGGACCAGTTTGTCAGGGATTCAGCACGCGAACCAAGAGAGATACTGAGCATTTTGAGCCGGCACAATGGCTGATTTTAAACATGGAATGGTGTTTTAAAAAATTCTGCGTGGAAAAGAAAAGAACGTATTTGGTTGTCAAGTTACAAAGATAGACATCGTGCAAATTCTTTGCACATACTTTTGCAGTTACCAGTGAGATATTTGTATTACTGGTCGTCATAACCGGCAGGCACTTAGTCAATGGGTGATCGGGGTGGTGGTAGAAACAGGACCGAGGAAAATGCCTCTGGTTAGAGTTAACCAAGATGTGTGATCATGCACTGTCAGGCACATTGATTCTCCACTAAAGCATAGCATTAAACCGCACAGAAATGGGCCCGCTCTGGAGGCACTCTTTACCTTGTAAGACAATTACCTTTTCAGTTTCTCGTCTTCTCTTAGGCTCTAAACTCTGTGAGCCTGGAGTACGTGCCTCATTTATTTCTGTACCCAGCACAGCCCTCTCCCAGGGAGCAGCACAGGGCATCTTTGTCTCAGATCCTCCTGGGAAAGTGGCAGAGTGTACCTGAATGAGGTGCTCAAACAAACAAACAGGGAACAAGAGCCTGGTAAGAATTCCTTAAATGATGAAGATGACATCTTTGCAGTCTGTCACAATGAGAGGGTGTTCTCTTAAACCTCTCCCAGCTTTTCCACAAACCCATATCCCGACATTTCCTTGACACTTTTGTGGGCTGAACTTCCTTTCCTGGACAGCTTGTTAAATATGGTCTATCTACACCGGACCTATTTCTCAACGTCCTCTTTTGGAGAGCTATTGGAAAATAGACGCTTTTGCGGTGGCTGGTTGGGCCTCAAAGTTGTTATGCTTTATTTTAAGATTTTATTCAACGAACACTTGTTTTGCACCTGCTATACACTAGAATATGGATTTGGTGCTGAAGGATTCAGGAACAAATAGGGCACAGTTCTTGCTCTAGAGATTTATTATTGATGCAGACAGACAATTGAAAACAGTACATGCTGGTCCTATTTGATAAACGCTTCCCCAAAGCTGTGGGGTTTGTGAAAAGGAGGAGGGTGGCTGTTTTGTGAACATCCTATGTGAAGGCAAAAGCTACGAAAGTAGCCAAAAAAAACTAGTTTTTGGTTTTTTTTTAAACTTAGACTAGGGAAGATCTTCCTTAGCCTGACGCAAAACCCAGATGCTGTACAGCAAGGGACTGATAAATCTGACTACATAAGCATTTAAAACCTGCGCATAGGAAAAATGCCATGAACAAAATCAAAAGACAAACAAATAAGTTGGGAAAATCGCAACCCACAAGATGGACAAAGACCCAATTTCCTTCATATGAAGAGCTCCTTTAAATTCATAAGAAAGAAAGTAAACAACCTGATAGGAAAATAGGCCACTTTTAGAAAAAATAAATACAGATGACCAATAATCTTCTGAAACTATGTTCATCTCACTCCTAACCAAATAATAATAATAATCCCTGTGGGCTGGAATCTGGGGCCATGGGCAGTCTCATACACTGTTGTGAGCCTGTACATTGGACAACATCTTAGGCGGCTAATTTTTGTAATATCTAATAGCACAGAACATTCACAGACCAAATACCCTCTTCTACGCATTTTGTGCTCGGGGATCTTAATTCAACACAGCAGAGCGGGCAGAGCTGGAATAAACTCTGTGCTTCTGTATGTGAGCTGGGGAGGAAGGATTGTCCTGGGCATGGACCAAGACGGGTAAACAGGGTTCCGATGGAGAAGAGATTGCAAGGCCAGACCAAAGAGGGCATGGAAACAGAAGACAGAAGGAGAGAGAGGAATGAAGTAGTGTGGCTGGTGCCCTGAGGGTTGGTGTGTTTCCTTTCTCTGGCCACTTGTGCCCAGCACTCGTTTTGACAAATGTAAAACCATTCAGGTGTGACCCTTTCTCTTGATTAATCCATCTCACTCCATGCTCCCCACCAGATAAAAGACACCTGTGTAGCAATGAGTCAACGGAGCCCTGTTCCCGGAGCCCTGGCAGCGGTCCCTCTCTTCTAGCCCTTTTCTGTGTCATCTGCATTGTCCCAGCCAAAAGTGTTAGCAAGAAGAGAGGGAGGGGCATTTTTCAAAGAACTATGTGGGGATTTGGTCACGTGTCCGTCATTAACATCAATCGCAGATGCAGGGCAGAAATGCCTGGTAAGTTCCTACACACGCCTCTTTGAAAAAGGTCCCCTCTGGTGTGGCTCCCAGGCTCCCCTCCACTAATACAGGATTTGGGGCCTTTGAAGTCGGTTGTGGACATTTCACTGCTTTCTTTGACTCCAGCAAATTGCTCCAAAATGCTACAAATGTGAAAAAGTGGAAGGGAGTTTTAGCAGCAGCTTAGAGGTGCAATCCCCTTAAGCCATTGACAGAAAAATGTGTTTCTTGTTTCAGTTTTTAATTTGGGAGTTATATGTTGAAATACAGCAATGCCGTTGCAGTCTTCTCTTAGGAAGAGAAAAATGAAGAGTGAGTTGGGTACCAGGTGGTGAGTAAAGGGGTAGATTTTGCAGCCCTCGTTCTTTGAACTTGTCGCAGGGGCCAAGATGCCTGCAGAGAAATTGTGTACAGCAGATTTTGTCTAATGTGGTTGAAAAGCGTTTCCAACAAGGGGGCAAGCGTTTCCAAGGTGAACCTGGATTTGACTGGGTGTCAAGGCAGGTTTCCTATGCTGAGCCAGGAAATCCTGCAGACGCGTCCTGCAGGAACCCAGGAAAGGACAGAATAGGGAGATTTCAACCCACCGGTCTAGGGACAGGGGTTACTGGTGTGCTTAAAATTTTGCGTTTAGAGTGCTCCTTTTGCGGGGAAGGTACTTGGCCTTGGGTGCATTTTCTGAAAATTTCTCCAAAGTTATTTTATTCCCGTAGTATGCTAGCACTGTAATAAATTAGAAAAAAATATGGGGTCGGGGGACGCCCACTAGAAGGACCCCAGGCTTCAGCCACCACCTACATACATTTCAGGATTTGGCACAAACCAGACGTTTTTCAAACTCATTTTGTTTTGTTTCAGCAGAGGAAGCATTTATTTGTAAAATGACAGGTTATGTGAGATCACTGGGTAAAAGAGAAATGAGACGCTTATGGGGGTAGAGCTGATCCTCCAGGTTCTGGGCCCTTCTCTCTCTACCCCCTAGGGCTCCAGGATGTCTGCAGCCCACTTTGAATACCTTTGGGGAGTCCTCCTCTAAGGGAATGCCAGCTCAGCAGGCTTTGATGTAACAAAGGACCGCTTTCCCTCACTGGAGACACTGAGAGATTGCTCAGGGTGTTACAGACCTCAGTGCCAGACCTTTCCAGCTTTATGACTTTGGGAAAGTCTCTTCCCTTCTAAGTGGGCATGATAGAACCAGCCTCCTGGAATTTTTCCACGGGTTAAATGAACAAGTCACAGCAGCGTCTACTAAGTGTGATGCCAGCAGGCTGTGATCCCCACTCAGGCGGCAGCAGAAGTGACCAGTGATAACTGTGTCTCCTTTGCCTCAAAAATGTTCAGGATCCTTCTCCCCAGGATTCAAAGCAACCTCAGAGTCTAGTTGGGCAAAGTTGACTGCTTCCTCCTTTTTATTTTCCTTTTACCACTTTCTCTGCCTGTGATGGGTCCCTCTGCAAGACCCTTTTTCCCCTTTTACCGCTCTGGACTCTGATCCAGGACCCATGTCTTTGATTCCTTTCACTCAGCATTTAGCACAGGGGATCGAACGGAGCATACTCCCAGTAGATGTTTGCTGGATTGACTGTCGTTGGTGAGCTAGCACCGCCCACTCCTGCGGGCTCCCGAGAGCCAGTTGTATGCGTCTCTTTCAATTCCACGTTCAGTGATTTCACGTCGCGGTAGCATGAAATCGGCTGTGGTGGGAATATTTGCAGCACGGAATGCAAGTGCTAATAAAATCGAGCCCCTTTCTCTGGCCTCCATCCTCTGCCAAAGAACCAGTTGTTAAACATTTAGCAGCACACCGCTGCATGAGATGCCCAGATGGGAAAAAAAAAAAAATGGAAATGGAACAGAGCAGGATGGAATCTATCAAATGCATCACGGACATTGCTGCTCTGATGGTAGCACAAAAGAAGCAGAGAAGGGGTGATTATTGTAGACTGGAGGCATCAAAGAAAGATCTTAAAGGATGGAGAGTTATGGGCATCTAGGAAAAAGTGGTCAGATGTTCCAGGCTCTGGGGAACAGGATGGGAGAGGACACGGCCAGGTTAATAAGGGAGTGACTTTGGACTTTGCAAAGGATGGTGAGGAGATGGGCTTGCCCAGGGCGGAGGAGGGGTAGGTGAATAGTAGAACTAAAGGCAATGGCTGGAGGAAGGGATTGGGACCTTGGAGGATGCTTAGGTACTGTTAAAGGAGAAGTTGAATTCCATTTCCTCCTGCAGCAGTGATTCTGTTACCTTGTAGATACGTCTGACTTAATGCAAAGCATTCACCTGCCAATTTTCGTGGCCTCCTTCACCTCTTGAGCTGGTGCGGAGTCCAACTAAATGCCTTCCAAAACGTTTTGAGATTTAGGTAAATCGATGAAAGAGGGATCCAAAAAGAGGGTCAGTGACAGGAGCTGGGCCGTGTGGGGCTGTGGCTTGAGGCTGAGAGTGGGGAATCGCTACCCGGTTCTTGCCACTTCCGTCCAAGATTCGGGCGGATGGGTCAGGGAACCAACCTCAACTGTTTTTAATTTTAATGCTTGGACTTCGACCCATGCCTCCCTGAGAACCAGGGGCAGCTCCCTCGAGGTTGGTGGTTCTCAACCTCAGCTCCCCATGAGAATCGTCTGGAATACTTCCCAACCCGGATCAGTCAAATCGGAATCCTGAGGTGGTACCCGGGCATCAGTGTTGTTTGCAAAGAGCCCCAGGTGATGGTAGCGCACAGCCAAGGCTAAGACACACTGCTGTAAGGCACTGGGTCTCAAACTTCAGCGAGCACCAGATTACCTGAAGGACTTGTTAAAACTCTGATCGCTAGTAGACCCCACCCCTCGAATTTCTGATTCGGGCATTCTGGGGACGGGGCCTCAGAGTTTCCATTTCTAACAAGTTTCCAGGTGATGCTCTAATGGGGCCACATTTGAGAACCTCTGCCGTAAGGTAACTGAAACAGCATTTGGAAGACGATTAATGGGGGATTCAGGTAGACTGGGGTGCCATTTCCACCTCTGCAGTCCCACCTGCATGACCTCATTGTTTGTTTAAAGCAGGGATGATTTTGCTCCACAGGGGACATTTGGCAACATTTTTGGTTGTCACCACTTAGGGGACTGGATGCTACCGGCGTCTGGTGGGTGGAGGGCAGGGATGCTGCGAAGCACCTTGCAGAGCACAGGGCAGCTCCCACAATAAAGCCTCATTCAGGTCCAAATGTCATTCGTTCTGACACTGGGAAACCCTGGTTTAAAATCTCTGAGCTTCTTTGGACTTCATAAATGAAACAGGAATAGTCATACTTGTTATTCTAGGTTGTTGGTGAGAATAAATGACGTCCTACAGGTAAAGCACAGTAGGCAGTTGTACCTGGTGGTGGTTGTTATCCTCCCAGCTGAGTTACTTGGTGATGTACACTTGGTGGAAGGACCTGACCTCCATGGACCTGTTTTCTCATCTGTAAAATGGGCACAGTAAGAGGTCCAAACCCCTGAAGGGTAGAGGTGAAGATTAGAGATACTCTATGCAAAGTCCCTAGAAGCAGTCAATAAACATGATCCATTATTATGGCTTCCCGTTATATCTTGACCCGGACCATGATTCTCTCCCTTGAAGAGTCTAAGATGCTGACTAACTCTGTCTCACTTTGTAGGTCCTGTTAGATAGGTGAGAAGTCAGCTAGTTTCCAGGTTGTCAGGACTCAGGAACAACAGCGGGAATAGGGCAACCTCCTAACCTTCCAGGCCAGATCGAAGACTCTCAAGCCAGATGGCGTTTCCAAAGTGCCCAGCTGTGTGCGGCTCATCAGAAAAACTGATGTTTCATTTTGGTTCCAGAAACTGTTTCCCAGCCTTGGTACAGATCTCCTTTAATGAGAATTTGGTGACGTGAAATGTTTGGAAAACAAAACACCTCCGGGACCCACATCCCACAGGTAGACCAGTCTCAAGGCAGTAAGTGATTTAGGGTGCCCCTCCCCGCCCATCTTCCAGATGGAGTATGAATTTGCACCCAGGTCTGCTTGACTCCCACGCCTGGTTTCTTGACCAGCCTTTGGCTCACGATGTAAGTTACAACAGGAACCCAGAAGACACCAGGGGCCACCAGGGGCCATCCACAGACACCTGGGCCTGCCAAGCCTCCTTTGCAGAGGGCCTCCTGCCCCCAGCCTCAGAGCTAAACTGTCCTTTCTCTAATCTTCACGCAAAATGGATTTTAGTAGCTGGATTTTATTGAGAAACTGACTCCCTCATCACCCCACCCCCAGCGTTGAAAAACATATTGTCTTCTTTACTGTAGTTCATTTTGCTTTCCGAGGTGATTAATGAATTAAAGATGCAGTGTATTTATTCTTTTGCCTGATTACCATTCTGTAATAAATCTAAGCTCCAGAGTCTGTCGATACAGGAAGGCCAACCTGCCTCTTTGGAAAATAAAGGTTTGTACATTAAGCTGAACTTCCAGCTCTCCGACGCAGGAGAAAATTCAGCTTTTAGAGGCTTAGAGAAGTAAGTGGGAGGCTCAAAGAGCTACTGGCCGCCAGCTAGAAGATCCCATTTCTGCGGATGCGAAGGCACTTTGCTGACACCTACCTGGACATGGGAAGGCCTGTTAACCTGTAGAGGGGATTTCTTTATTGGAAGTGCTGACTATCGGTCTCTTCTTGGAGGTAGCGGTAAGGAGGGACGTGACTCCCACGAAGACCCCGTCCCAGACCCGCGAGATTTTATCATCAATGTAAAACCGTGCTCTCTCTGAATTTCTCTCATCTCCGGCTGGGTGGCCACGTTCTGAGCGTCATCTGACTGAGCACGTGGGAGTGAGGTTGCTGGTTCCCAGGGAGATCTTCTGGAGGGCAGGAGAGCACGGTGGCTGAGAGCGCTGCTGATGCAGACAGACAGGCCCTCCTCCAGCTCTACCTTGTCCCTAAGTAGCTGAGTGACCCCTAGCAAATCTGGTTCCTCATCCATGCAGTGGCGGCGCTTCACCACCACCCCACCGCCGAGGGCTCTTGCGAGGTTGGTTGGCCCACAGCACCTGCAAGGAGTGAGGCCATGCTTTGCCTTCTGAGGATCTGACCTCACGTAACCCCCAGCCAGTTTGACCTGTGCCAGGACAGGAAAGAAACAAACAAAACCAGGCTGGTAATGTCATTGGCCATTGCCTTTTATTTATTTATTCATTTATTTTAAAAAGAAAAAACAAGACACAAACAAAGTGAAAAGCCAGTGATTTATATAGGTTCATTTCTCAGCTGCCACTGATCAAACAGAATATATATGTTACATATTTTTTATATAAGATTACTACTGTATTATGAAATGTATATATGTAAAATACATATATGATGAAAAATATATTCATATAGTTATTTCATTGTATATTTATATTCATACGTATTATATATTTTTATTATATATTTTACATATATACAATATATGTGTATATGTATTTGTAATATATATATTTATATATATATTACATATATTACTTTACATAATAAAGTAGTAATCAAAAATCGGATCAGGGCTTCCCTGGTGGCGCAGTGGTTGAGAGTCCGCCTGCCGATGCAGGGGACACGAGTTCGTGCCCCGGTCCAGGAGGATCCCACGTGCCACGGAGCGGCTGGGCCCGTGAGCCATGGCCGCTGAGCCTGCACGTCCGCGGCCTGTGCTCTGCAGCGGGAGAGGCCACAGCAGTGAGAGGCCCGCGTACCGCAAAAAAAAAAAAAAAAAAAAAATCAGATCAAATGAGTCCCCCCTTTCTAGCTAATATTTGCATTTTGATAGTAGGTAGCCTTTCTTTATATGCAGTTTATCCATCCCCAGACAGCCCAAGACGTACCTTCAAGGACCTTATAAAATCCCCTAGACCCGGGATTCAAAATTCCATCCAAGTCCATTTTTCTGGAAAGAGAGTCCCTGCATTCATCAGAGCCTCAAAGGGACCGATAGCCAAGGAGAGTCTGAAAATCAAACCACAGGTACCAAAGACTTTCTCTATCCTCGTGAGATTCCCAGGCCCAGGACTTGTGGGGATAAGTCAGGAATGGGTGGTTTCTCAGCGCCCTTAACTCTACAGGGGGACACCGTCCGTGCACGTCACGCTTTGACCTTGGTCCCCTCCCATGGAAAATAGGGAAGACGGGATGCATGCTGTGGCATGGTCAGAGACTTAGGTGGCCGGGACGCAGCAAGGTGCCAGGCCAGCATCAGCCCTCCACATGTGTCTGGTTGGCGAGAAGTTTCCACGATGTCTTCCCCCTGAAGCCATCAGCCCCCTCATCAAACGAGATTCCACTTCCTGGGCTGGGCAGCAGCGTGGTGCCTGACTTCTCATCTGTACATTTTTCCTGACCAGCCTAGGCCCCTCCAGGCCCCGCCCAGTCCCCCCAGTTCCTTAGAACGCTGACCAGTTGAAATCTCACTCCAGCAGAGAAGTTATCAGACTCACAGATGTATTATTTTCAAATGCGCCAGCATGACGGGTTCGTAGGGCTCCACTGTGACACCATGGCCCTTATTCAGCTGTGGACTGATTCCTCACTTTCCTCCCCCGAATTCCTCCTGCCTCCCCCACTGCGACCAGAACACGAAATTTCCAGGTAACAGATGCAAGAAGGTGTTCCAGCAAGGTTGGCATGCTTCCGAGGACCGAGGAAGACTTCCACTTTCTCTCCAACAAAATAAAAAAATTGCAAAGGTGGAGAGGAGAGAGGCTGCCCAGCAGGACTGTACGTGTAATTATGCAGTGACAGCCTCTTAGTGGGAAGTCCCAGGAGGCCAGAAGAGGTGGCCGTGGCCATGGGGATGGGGACCTGCTGAAAGCAGGGCTTGCTACACTTGAGATGCATCCCGCTGGAAGGTTCACCGTTTCTGCCTTCGAAATACACGGAATTGTGAACTAGATTAAGAAGAAGCTTCAAACCCAAGCTAACAGTTTGAGGCTGCCTTTCCCAGCATCCCAAAACAATCACAAGTGATTGTGCTCTGAGGAGTCTGCATGACAAGTTTGTTTTGGTTTTTTTTTTTTGCGGTACATGGGCCACTCACTGCTGTGGCCTCTCCCGTTGCGGGGCCCAGGCTCCGGCCGCGCAGGCGCAGGCGCAGCGGCCATGGCTCACGGGCACAGCCGCTCCGTGGCACGTGGGATCTTCCCCGATCGGGGCACGAACCCGCGTCCCCTGCATCAGCAGGCGGACTCCCAACCACTGCGCCACCAGGGAAGCCCTGCATGACAAGTTTTGAAAGTGAAAAACTTTACGGGGAGCAAAAAGTTTCCTCCTTCCCAACCAGAAGTGCCAGAGGTGACCCCCTGAATCAGGATGAGATATGAAATCAGATATGACAGCCCCTGAGATCATCCAGGCTGTCAAACCCATTTTACGTGTTATGTTTGTTCTGCTAGCTTTTTTTTTTCATTAAGACACCCAGACCACTGCTGTCCCATAGAAATAAAACAAGCCACGTTTAAAGTTTTCACTTTTCTAGCAACCACATTTCAGAAAATAAAAAGAAACAGTGAAGTGGATTCTAATATTAGTTAAAACCCAATCCCTCAAAATAGTATGATGGCAACACGTGATCAATATAAAAATGTATTGATGAGGTATTCTACAATCATTTCGTGCGTGCAAAGTCTCTGAAATTTGATGTGTATCTCAGTGTGGTTGCCAAATGTTCCATGTTTACTGTGAAACAGAGTCTGACCCAAACAATCAGGGTGTGCTTCACGGGGAAAAGAAAATGTACATTGCTTTAGCTGATAAATTTAAAAGTAAAGCAGTTAAAAGCAGAGACAACTAAAAATTCAGTTCGTCAGCCACACCAGCCACTTTTCAAGTGCTCAGTAGCGACACAGAGCCAGTGGCTACATCGTTGGATGGTATCCCGAGCTCTAGAGTTTGGGAGTTATCTCAGTTATTGGGTTGAAAAACCACCAGCTGCCAGTGTGAGATTTAGCTCTGTCTGGTACCTGGAAAGTCCGGTGCCCTTACAGACATGGCCTTCACCCTGTGTTAGATCCACCAGAGTGTAAGCTCCAGGTGCTTGTGTAGTACAGACGCCTAGCATGGCACCTGCGTGTAATACGTACTTAATAAATATTTGCTGAATGGATGAATGGACAGGAGAAGGGACAGATGATGAACTTCTTGACAGGTAGATACGTGTGAATTTAAAAGAGGACCCTGAAGAGTTTTTTTGGTTTGGGTTTTTTGTTTGTTTTGTTTTGGGGCGGGCTGTTCTGAAAATGGAGGGAGGTATCTACTCTGTTTCCTGGACCAGGGGAGGGGCTGGATCCAGAAAGACAGGGATGGGGAGGTCTCCGAGCCAGAGCCGGGACCTCGGTGGGATGATGTTTTCTTTCCCTCTTCAACTTGTTCTTTTAAGGAATAAGTCCTGGGTTAGAACTCCAGATAGCAGCTAGGTAGTGTGGGACCTTCTCCAAAGCAGAGAGGCTTACGAATGGGGGTTGGAGAGACCTTGAAACTCTGCACATGTTGGGAAATCTGCGTTTTTAGGTCTGTGCTTAGGGACGAGGCTGAGAAGTGTCCTATACTGTTAGTTGGCTCCCAGGGTGTAGATAATATACATGAATGATGTGTGCTTTGGTTAGACAATGGACCTTTTTGCTTTGAAAATGGATTTTTCTAAGGGCTAAGAACTGTGTCTCTGACTACTAGATCCTGGAACGTGATGAGGAAATCCATTCACTTAGTCATTCTTTCCATTCATGTATTCATTCACCTGACACATCACCTATTAAGAAACTATTGTGTGAGGTAGTGGGGTGCTGGAACATCATAGGTGGGCACAAAGCGAACCTTGTCCCTGCCCATCTTCAGCTTCCCAATCCCTTGGCATACCTTGGCTTTATTTTTTTCCTGTGAAGCCAAAAATCAGTATCTATTTATTTATTTAATATTTATCAGTATTTTTAAATTGACATATAGTTGATTTACAATGTTGTGTGAATCACTGCTATACAGCAAAGTGACTCAGTTATACATATATATACACTTTTTTCATTTTCTTTTCCATTATGGTTTATCATAGGATATTGAGTGTAGTTCTCTGTGCTATGGAGTAGGACCTTGTTGTTTATCCATTCTGTATATAAAAGCTCACATCTGCTCACCCCAACCTCTCACTCCATCCCTCCCCCAACCCCCTCCCCCTTGGCAGCCACCAGTCTGTCCTCTATGTCTGTGATTTGGTTTATGTTTCATATATGGGATCATTTGTGGCATATTTTAGCTTCCACGTATAAGTGATATAATATGGTATTTGTCTTTCTCTTTTTCACTTAGTATGTTTATCTCTAGGTCCATCCACGTTGCTGCAAATGGCATTATTTGGTTCTTTTTATGGCTGAGTAGGATTCCACTGTATGTATGTACCGCATCTTCTTTATCCATTCATCTGTCAGTGGACGTTTAGGTTGTTTCCACGTGTTGGCTGTTGTGAACAGTGCTGGGCATCGCTTGGCTCTATGGAAGCAATTCACCGTCATTGTGCTCAGTGTCTTAAAGTCTGAGAAAAGAGTGCTGTGACAAGACCTGGTCTGGATATTAGGAGACGTGAGATTGACCTTGAGGATTTGAGGATGAGAAGGATTATGTATGCCTCGAGAAGTGAGGGGGGTAAAAACGGAAAGGGGACATGTTTTTCAGGGAGAAGTGGGAACGTGGGAGGCTGAGAACAAGAAGGTGCTGAAAGCTGACCAGCGAGTGGTTGTGAGCTTGGGACCAACGGTACCTGTCGTGTTGTGTCCATTCTTGGCTCCTATGTACCTTGCTTGCTGCCCAGCACACCGCAGGCTCTCAACAAATACACTGAATTAACGAAGGCAAATAGTTATCCCCGGGATTCCTAGCTTTGGGGGCCACTCTTGTCAAGCACCAGACACCTCTTTTCTCAGTCCGTCCGGTTCCGTTCTGAATGGTGTGGATAACTGTTGTAACTCGCTTTGGCTTTGGAGAACATTTTCTGTCCCTCTTCCCAAGACATCTCCCACAATCCCATAGGTTTGGAGAAAAACAGACACCCTAGTTCAGGATACTTTTTATGCTTAGCTACACAGCCTATGTTTTTGTTTTGTTTTGTTTTTTTAATTTTCAACAATAGGTTGGTTCCACTTAATTTGCAACGCCCAGATGGAGGATTGCATAGGTTTCCCTGCTCTAGCCCTCATCTCCAGTTCTTTTGATTTCTCTGATTTAACCAACTGGATCTCCAAAGCAATATGTGACTTACAGAATTCCTTTGAAGAATAGTGTTAGTGACAGAGACAGAAGGGAGAAACAGAAAATAAAACGAAACAAAATAAGCCAAACCAAAACAATCATATGTTAGTTAGAACTTTCAAAGACCCATGTTCTGCTTTCCTTACCACGTGTGCCCATCAGATATCCAAACCATGAACTGATGTGATCGAGAGGAAGGAAAACAACAGAGTGAAATACAGCTCATCAGCTTTTTTCATTTCCGCTGGCTCCTCCAATTTAAAAATGGAATCATGTTTAACATCTTAATTAGGGACGGTAATGTACAACAGTTTTCTTTTTTATGAACATCTAGTAATTTACTCTGGAAGTAAATTATAGTCAATTTATCTGCAGTGACAAGTCAGTAAAACAGTAGAAGGCTCAAGCTTTTTCAATCACCTGATAGTTGTTTCTCGTTTTTACTGTTGAATGGAAGGCAGGGAGGGCAACAGGTAAGGGGTACGTCCAGCTCAGGGTGAAGGCTGTGGCTTTTGAATCGGCCACTGGCAGGCTTCCCCCATGAAAGACGCTGTCTGATTTTTGCCAGCTGTCAAGGGTTTAGAATTTGCATAGAGATGCACGTTGTTGAGGAGAAAGAATGACTGGGACCTTTGGGTCTTGCTCTGTAGCTGGTCGGGGCGATTCAAGTGGTAAACCAAACTCCCATCTGCTTTTAACAGTGGTTCATTCTAATGAGAGTGCTACGTTCGTGCACAAACCATGAGTAGCCGGAAGCAAGGCGCCTCCTCGGGCTCTCTTCTTGGTGGTGCACGCTTGGTTAATAGCTAAGCCCGCTCAAACCCCGGCCAGTGTCCTCAGGCACGATGCTTGTGTTTGACGGGTTGTACTGTGGTTTCAGAAGCGGCAATCAGATCAAAGTCGACAACCCCCAAACAAGCACACAGTGACCAGGAGAGATCACTAAGACACACCCTGGGTAGGGGTTTTTGTGGTGTTTCTGTTGGTTCAGCAGAGAAGTGCATGTGTCCAGCCAAGAATCAACACATTCTCTGAATGATTTCCTGACTTCAGAGAAAGGAAGCATGAAGGTTACCCTGTCATCATCTCTTAGAGTTTAAAAGCTTCCTAAGGATCGGAAGCCCCCGTTACAAACATGAGAACCAGGTTAAAAGGGAAGATGGGCGGTTTGTTTTGCTCTCCCCGGGAAAGCCACTGGACTCGTGAATGGAACCGCAGTTAGATGGTAAGATTCAGGAAGACAAGGGATATCGGTTTGGCTTGATGGTGCCTCCAAGCAATTCCATTCCAAGCCTGGAACTGCTTTCCAACTTGCAGTGGAAACTCCCCCATTCTGTGCTTCCTCAGGGGGCTCAGCTACCCCCTTGCTCTGCTTTTTTTGTACAGTATAATGGAGCTGATCCCCAAAAGTTTGACCCCAGCCTTCCCTTTGCTCTTAAGTGAGAAAATAAATGATGATATAAAGTCAGCTCCAATAATGCCTTTTAATGTTAACCTGAAGATGGAAAGCACTGAACCGTTGGAAATGACAAAGCTGATCAAAGTGGTTCAGCAGAGAGAAGGGTACATGACTTTAAACCATGGCATTTCCTTGCGATGGGCTGCTTCAACCAACCAAGCTCCGCCCCTCCCTCCCTCCCTCCCTCCCTCCCTTCTTTCCTTCCTTCCTTCCTTCACCATCTAACTCAAGCATAAATGGACACCTTCCCTTTAACACTTTGCTGTCTGGCTTTTTACGACACTGTTGTGCTACTGTAATGGCTGCCGCAAACCCAAACAAGCGGACACCAAAGGGTTCCGACTGTAAGGTACGTTGCCTTGGATGGTCTGTGTCTGGTCTGCCCCATGCAGTGGTCAGGTTCTAGGACAGAGTTTCACATTCCCATCTGTGCAAGTGGCCGAGAGAAGCCACTGAGCTTCCCCTGAGCTGCTCCCATCAACCTGGAACGTTCACTACCCTGAAGCACCTTGGCTTAAAGGTCACTCCCCCCAGGAAGCCCTCTCTGATTGCCTGAGGTTTTGAGTCTTAGATTTATGGCCCCAGCCCACCTGCAGTCTCCTTCGGATGTGCAGTTCAACTGGCTGGGATGAATCCGTGTTTCTCCTGTACCCTCACCCGTCACAGAGTACTCAGCATACGCCAGGCACTTCATATGCATTCGTTGAAGAAAGAAGAAATTACAAATGACCCCTGTTTCTGTGAGAATAGCTAGCATTGCTGAAGGATGACCCTGTTCAGGCATAACAGTGATCATCACACTTAATCTTTACAACACTCTGAAAGTTGGCCACTGTTATTTTTTCTTTTCCGTTATAGTTTATTACAGGATACTGAATATAGTTCCCTGAGCTATGCAGTAGGACCTTGTTGTTTATTTTATATATAGTAGTGTGTATCTGTCAATCCCCAATTCCCAATTTATCTCTCCTGCCCCCTTTACCCTTTGGTAACCGTAAGTTTGTTTAAGATGACTGTAAGTCTGTTTCTGTTGTGTAAGTAAGTTCATTTGTATCGTATTTTAGATTCCATATGTAAGCGATATCATATATTTGTCTTTCTTTGTCTGACTGACTTCACTTATGATAATCCCTAAGTCCATCATATTGCTGCAAATGGCATTATTTCACTCTTTTCTATGGCTGAGTAATATTCCATTGTATATTTGTATCAGTCTTTTCTATCCATTTGTCTGTTGATGGACATCTAGGTTGCTTCCATGTCTTGGCTATTGTAAACAGTGCTGCTATGAACATTGGGGTGCATGTATCCTTTAGAACCATGGTTTTCTCCAGATATATGCCCAGGAGTGGGATTGCTGGATCATATAGTAACTCTATCTTTAGTTTTTTAAGGAACCTCCATACTGTTCTCCATAGTGGCTGCACCAATTTTACATTCCCACCAACAGTGCAAGAGGGTTCCCTTTTCTCCACACCCTCTCTAGCATTTGTCATTTGTAGACTTTTTAATGATGGCCGTTCTGACCAGTGTGAGGTGATACCTCATGGTAGTTTTGATTTGCATTTCTCTGGTAATTAACAATGTTGAGCATCTTTTTGTGTGCCTATTGGCCATTAGTCTGTCATCTTTGGAGAAATGTCTGTTTAGGTCTTTCACCCATTTCTTGATTGGGTTGTTTATTTTTTTTGTTACCGAGTTGTGTGAGTTGTTTCTGTATTTTGGGTTTGTATATTAAGGGTAAATTAAACCCTTGCTAGTTGCATCATTTGCAAATATTTTCTCCCAGTCCATAGGTTGTATTTTCATTTTGTTTATCGTTTCCTTTGCTGAGTAAAAGCTTGCAAGTTTGATCAGGTTCTGTTTGTTTATATTTGCTTTTATTTGTTGCCTTGGGAGACTGACCTAAGAAAACATTGGTATGATTTATATCAGAGAATGTTTTGCCTATGTTCTTTTCTAGGTGTCCTGTCTTACATTTAAGTCTTTAAACCATTTCGAGTTTGTTTCTGTGTATCGTGTGAGGGAGTGTTCTAACTTCATTGATTTACATGAGCTGTCCAGCTTTCCAACTCCACTTGCTGAAGAGACTGTCTTTTCTCTGTTGTGTTCAACATATTCTTGCCTCTATTGTTGAAGATTAATTGACCATAGGTGTGTGGGTTTATTTCTGGGCTCTCTATTCTGTTCCACTGGCCACTGTTATGATCCCTGTTTTACAGATGAGAAAACTGAGTCACAGAGACTCTGACATGCCCAAGGCCACATAACTAGTAAACAGTTGCCAGGGTACAAATTGTAGGCTACAGCCAGCTCCAGGGGCCAAAATACTGTTAGTCCCTTTGTGCTCTGCATTTGGGCTGACTGTAGTGGTGGGTCGCTTTCTTCTTGCTTACAGCCAGGGGTGTTTTCACACCCCTCTGCACCTGGGGGCCTGGAAAATGCTGTGACAAGATTGCTGGCAAAGAGAAGCTCCAGCTTTCTCCTCCTCCACCCTCAAACTGCTGATCTTGGCCATTGTCTCATTTTCTCCTCCAAAAACGGAAACTTTGGGAAATCACCTTGGCAGAAAAGTCTTTCCTAGCTCTTGCCCAGCAGCCCAAGCATCGATATAGCTGGGACTAGCAATGGAATTGAATTTAAAAAAAAAAAATCTCACTAGCTGAAGTCAGATAGGGTGTTGGCTGAAAAGAGCTTGTATGTGTACAAAGACGGCAGAGAACCCGTAATGGAAAATCACCAATGTGGCTGACGCTTGTCAAGCGGCGTTCTAAGCTCGTCACATATATTAAGTCCTTAGAGCAACCCTATTAGTGTGGGTATGATTAATTACCCCCATTTTTTGGATGAGTAAACTGAGGCACAGAGAGATGATCTAATGGCCTTGATCACATAGCTCATATGTGAAGGTGACAGTTGTGCTTGGGATGAAGAATACCGAAACAAATTTTCCAAAGCCGCTTAAGTGTCTGTTCTCCCAGCTCAACCCTCACCCATCATTTCTGTTATTTTATTGTCAAGTTGGTCACAAAACATCACCAACATATTCCAAGACTTCAACTTCTTTAAGGCTGTGATTCCCTCATATGAGATCCCGCAGCTTAAAAATCTCCTTCTGAAGGTCTATTCTTGTGGGTTCAGGCAGTAATGGCCAGGGACCAGAGAAAGCAGAACCCAACGTAACTGTCTATCTAAAATAGATATGCTGGGACTTCCCTGGTGTTGCAAGGCAGGGCACACCGGTTCGATCCCTGGTCGGGGAACTAAGATCCCACGTGCTGCGGGACAGCTAAGCCCACGCGCCTCAACTAGAGAGCCCGTGTGAGCAGACTACAAAACCCATGCAGTCTGGAGCCTGTGCACGACAACTAGAGAGAGAAAACCCACACACCGCAGCTAGAGAGAAGTCCGCGCACCACAGCAAAGAGCCCGTGCGCCACAGCTAAAGATCCTTCATGCCGCAACTAAGACCCGACGCAGCCAAAAAAAAAAAAGAATAAAATCAATATGCTGGACCAAATCATGGCAAAGCTGGTGGGTACTCAGGATGTGCTGTGATCAGTGGCTTGAGCTAAGTGGTAAAGGCTGTACAGGAATTTACTGGCTACCCGAAGGGAGATGAGTGTATCCCCCAGAGATGGAGTAGCATGACTGCAGGTGTGAGGTAGTAAACTGCAGTGGATGTTACTGACCGCCTGATATGATAAGCTTGCACTACCTTACACAAGCTGATTGTCAAATTTTCAAACATTTCGGGACCCAATTTATTGGGAGCCATTATTTAAAATTAAATTACATATAATATTACAACTAAATAATATTATATTAGGTAATTATATTACAATAAGGTAGTAAGTAAACAAAAACATCACTTCCTGATTACTGTGTTTTGCTATTTATGCCCTTGAGGTTATTTCTATCTATTGTATCTGTTGGGTAGAAATACCGTATATCAGTGTGATAATGTACATCTCCTCCCAGCTCTGCAGTTAGTGATGTCCCATCGGTGGTTTAAAATCAGCCACAGTGAGAGCATTTACACCCCAGAAATCAGCAAACACAGGGCTCTCCCCCTCCTTGGAGAGCCGGTTGTTAGACAATGACCAGCACACCACCAGAGGTAAGGGTACCCAAGAGGTAAGAAGGACCCAGATACCGAAAGACACCGAATGTGTTTCAGAGACCTCAGACTGTAATCTATAGGATATTGGTTCTTGACTTAGCTCAGATTCCTGAAAAACCAAAGCCTGAGGCAAGCATTAAACAAGATTTTTTTTTTTTTTTTTTTTTTTTTTTTACTAGAAAATGCAATCCCGGGGCGTCACAGGTAAGGGCACAGGGCAGTAACAGAGTTGTGGATGGGGCAGTACAAAGCGATGGACTGGTGGAGAGGTGAGGCCCAGGGAGCACGCCAGATGTGTCCTTTACACTTTGCAAGCTTCAGGGTACGAGAGTCTCACTTGCGGTAGCTTGTCCCGAGGTCAGTTTTCTGCAACTTAGCTTGAGAATTACAAGCCTTTAGAACTGGGGCTGGACTCAGAAGTTGCCCTTCTAGGGAGCATCGTGGGAGAGCCTGATGCCAGGGGTCTCCCGGAGCAGCCCTGGGAGAGATGAACGGGACCTCGCTCCTTCGTAAACGTCCTCATCCACCCTTGCCTTCCTGTCCTCCATCTTGTCACATTTTCTCACTGAACTGCTACTGAGACCTCTACAGTTCTGATCAGATCGCCGCCCCTTGTCAGCTCCCAACGGCCCTCCAATTCCCTTGAGATGGCCCTTCCCTGTGTCTCAGCATCTTCGGAGTGGCGAACGCTTCCATCGTCCTAAGGAGTGAGGACCAGAGTGGCTGAGAAGGGGGGCTCGGGGAGCAGCGTACACAGATGTGGGATACTTTACTTGGTCTCTTTACCTGTTTCAGGTCCTCAGTTTCCTCATCTGTAAACCGGAGACCCTGGTCCCTATCTCAGGGGGCTCTTCACCTTAGGGAATCCAGGTGTTGCCGTTTGCACAGTTTCGGCGTGTGGGCGCTGAACGGTGCTTTAGCTACTGCTGTCGTTTTGCTAGTTGTTATGAAGCATTGGTGAGAGCTAAGAAACAAAGATCTATTCCCCGAGGGAAACAGCCATGGAACCGCGGAGTTGTCCTGGGTGCCGGGTTAGGAAGGCCTTCAAGAAGGCAGGGGAAAGAGCGCTAAGGGCTGTACCCTTCTTTGGGCTTCCTGTGAGGCGCCGGTGTTGCTGGTGCAGGGCTGGCCCCCCGCTCACTTCAGCCCCGCCGGTCCCCGGGCTCCTGCAGAATGTCAGCCTCTGTTGCAGAGACGGCGTGCAGAGGCATCTCCTTGACAGAGGTGCTTCCTAAGCACAAGCTGACTCCAGGCTGTCTGCCAGGGCTTCCCCGCAAAGGAGGCTTCCGTAACCGGGGTGGCATAAGGTTCCAGAAGCCCCCAGATGTGCTCATACCAGCCTCTCCTCTCAGTGGTCTCTGGCTCTGGGCCAGCGGCTCAGAGGGACTGGGGTCCTTTGGAGGCTCTCCGCCCACTCTGGGCAAAGTGGGTTTTTCTTACTTTATAGAAAGTTTGAGACACCGTGCCTTGAGGGGGATGGGCGCCTGCCTCAAAAGAGACCCACAGCTGTCGCCAAGGCAGAGGTTCAGGGTGGCAGCTGGCGCACCTGCTATGTGCCAGGCACTCTGTCTTCCTGCTTCATTTAATCCTCCCAGATCTGCCAGGTTGGGGATGTTAATAACCCATTTTGCAGGTGGAGAAATTCAGGCTCAAAGGGCAGATAGGTTGGAAACTCAGACCACAGGTTGCCCACATCCCTGACCTCCCTGCTCCTTCAGCTCTGCCTTGTGGAAGTGTGGGACCCTCACATCTCCCTGCTGTTGCCCACAAATCTAACTGGCGTGACAGCGGAATCTGGTGGATATGGGCTGGAGGGCATTGGAACCACAGTTCTGCCCTCTCATCAGTTAGCGTTTACCCAGCACCAGCACGCCCAGCCCTGGAGCTAAGTACTGTGGAGCATGACCACAAGGAAAAAAAAATGCCCTCGCGGAAATCACAGTCCAGCGACAGGGGCTCCAAGAGGGGAGAAGGCAGGGCCGGCTGCTTGGCAGTGCAGCCCGTGGTTTAAGAAGCCCAATGATAAGGGCTGAGATCGCGTCCAGAGCAGGGAATAGGGAGGGGCCAGAGAGGCGGAGGGAGCGTCACACTACCGGGGAGCTGACACCGTGTTACGAAAGAGGTAAGACTTGAAATAGTCTTACGGGAGGATAAGAATTCCCCAGGCGGTTGGGCGGGGGGGCGTTTCAGATGAGAGAACAGCAGGTGCAAAGGCTCAGAGCACAAGGGAGCAGGACATTTTGCGGGACAGCCAGCGTTCCCCTTTGCCCTGAGAGTAGGGTACAGCAGTATGGCCATGTGGTCAGGCCAGGTAGGTCTTAGAGCAGGTAGATCTCCGAGCAGGAAGGTCTCAGGTCTTTATACCAAGCTAAGGAAGGTGCGTTTTATCCTACAGACATTTTGAAGATGTATCTTCCTTAGAATCCCAGTGTAGAGAAAAGACAACAGCAAAGCTGGGTTGAAGCAGGAAGCAGAACTAGGTAGAGCAAGGCCCAGTCCTGACCGGGAGTTGGCAGAATTTTTCTGCAAACAGCCAGATAGCTAATATCTTCAGCTGGCTCTGTCACAGCTACTCAGCTCCGCCTCTGGAGTGAGAAGGCATCCTGGATGACGCGTAAATGAATGGGTGTGGTATAGATACATTTCATTTGCAGACACTGAAGTTTGACCTTCACGTAATTTTCATGTGTCACAAAATACTATCCTTTGGATTTTTAAAAACAGATTTAAAATGTGAAAACCATCCTTAGCTCTTTGACTGAACAAAAACAGGCAGTGAGGACCTGGTCCCAGGACCATGGTTTGCGGACTCCCGCTATGGGCCACTAGGTGGTCCATGAAAGAGGGTTACAACACAGGGATGCAGCCGCAAGCAGGGAGTGAGGGACGTGACCTCAGTTTCAAAAGATCCTGGAGACAGCAGAGTACATGTTCTTCTCCCTTGCAATGAACTGTCAGGGCCAATTTGGGAATCTCATGAAAAGGCGGAGGACCCAGGCTTGATTGTGCCCTCATGGCTTCTCTAAGTGAGCACAGGGCATGCACTTCTGTGATGAAAACAGTGCAAGAAGGGCAGCGGGTGAGAAGCCATGAATGAGAGAACGGCCATACGTGGACCTGTTTCAAAACTAGAAATGATGCAATGGCTGCCCTTTGCTGCCCGGCCTTCTGATGGAGAGGAAGAGAAACCCAGTCGAGGACCATGGACGCTGCACGTAGTCAGAGGGCAGGGGGGAGAGGGGAGGGAGGGAGCGAATCCTGACTGAGGATCCTTCCTTGGGTGACCCCTCTGGAAGAGCGGGGGTGTGATCCCTCAGGAGAGGGGACTGGGTTAGGTCCTTGGAAGCGCTCTGTAGCTCCGGGCTGTGTGGTTCTGGAGTGCGCCCGTGCACAGAGGTGTTTGCGTGCTCGGCCTTGCTGTCTGCGGGGCCGCGGGGGTCTTCTTGATGTGCCGTGGCACCTGCCACGGTGGAAACCGCCATGGTGCCCCCCAGTGCCGTGGTTCTGGGGGTGACTTTCAGTCTAGAGAGGTTCTTTCTTTCTTTTTTTCCTTTTTTTTTCGGGGGGCTATGCCACGTGGCCTGCAGTTCCCCGAACAGGGATCGAACCTGTGTCCCCTGCAGTAGAAGCCCGGACTCTCAACCACGGGACCGCCAGGGAGTCCCGAGAGGTTCTTTCTTGAGCCATAACTGCCACTCCCCCAGGGTCCTCTGGCTTATGCCTCCCTTTATAATTTGGCTGGGAACCTACATACCGAAGAAATCTTACATGTGCCTGAAACTTCAGCAGAATAACGGAAGGAGACTCCTCCCCCAGCCAGAGCTTAGAGGGCACGAAATCCTACCATCCCTGACCTGGGTGATTTCCACCCAGTGAGCACAGCCAGTGAGCCTGGTAAGGACAGTGAGGAAAAGAAGGGAGCGCGGCTTTTGTTTCCGGCTCGACCTCATTGCAAGGAGGGTCATCTCATTTGCCGGGTGTGGCCCCTGACTTAAGCTGTCTACTTTTGGCCGTGATAAGGCTCAGCTAGCTGCTGATGTAGCCCAGAGAGTGTCCATCCTCGAGGGCCACGTGGAGAGCTGTCACAGGGTAAGATCTCGCAGGGTTTTGTGATGGGAAGAGTCAGAGAGCTGGAAATAAGAGTTAATCAGCTGGCCCAGCGATGAAAGCAGAGCAGGAGCCCAACTGGAAAGCGTGGTGAGCGGAGAGTTTCCCCTTCTCTCTCTCCCCACCTCCCCCCTCTCCCCCTCTTCCTTCCCTCCCTCCCTCCTTCCCCTTTCCCCTAATCTTTGTGCAGGGGAATAAATATGTTACCCCCTTCTGTCCTCCTACGTAACCCCCAGCAGATCTTCACGGTCACTGCACTTTTCCTTCCTTTTTCTCTACATGCCCTCTCTTTGGTCATAACGTTCAAGTTCATTTTGGTTAATGGTCCCTATACGTCAAGCCGGCGTGTGCATCAGACACCAGGCAGGTTCTAGGCTCTGCAGACACAGTGGTGGGCAGCAGCCATCCTCAGGGAGTTGCGGGGTTTGTGGGAACAGCACACGCAGGAGGAAAAGCCATTGTGGCTGGAGTGGAGAGAGGGGGCTGGAACATCAGTGGTAGAAAGAACTTCTCTCGCCTCGTTCACCACCAGTGCTGGCCAGATTGCCCGTGTCTAGGAACTCAGCTCCTTGGAGCTCATGCTCTTGAAGTGGAACCATAGGAGGTTGCTTCCCTTCTAGTTGTTTTTACAGATCCTCCTTAATTTACAGAATCATCACTCTCTAAGGTGGCATCGTGGAAATGGCATTTCATCTGTAGAATCAGGGGAGAGAGGGGTGATGGTCTTTAACCTTCTGGGTTAGTGGAATTCAGGGCTGCTAAGAGGAGGTGACTCCTTCTTGCCTTTTCTGCCAAGGTTTTGGCCGTGGCACTTTTTCAGATGCTGCAAGATGACCCACATCGGTGTCAGGCTTCAGATGGACAAAATGGAACCAAAGGGGTTTGTTTTCAGAGGAGTGTCAACCTGAAAGGAGCTTTCCACACTGGGGATGTGGCCAGCGTAATAGAAGCTGGGATTTGCCGGCCACGCCAAGGGCCAGGTAGAGAATCAATTGAGTTCAGTCCTTGCTGAAAGGACACAAGTTCCTCGCCTTAAATTTGACATTGATGACCCAAAATAGTTCAGTAACGTAGAGCTCCAGCATGCTTTCACAGACGCTGTCTTGTGGCTTTCTTCTCGTAGAGAAGGCTGCCCTAAAAAGTGGTTGGGCCCCAGCTGGGAGTGGAGTCTGGCTCCGCCGGTGCTAATGGACCTTGCCTCAGTTTACCCAGCTGTCAGTGGGGTGTTGTGTATAGTACGACCTCACAGCGTGGTTCAGGCATACCGGAACTGCTCCGAAATGCCACCCAGAACCCTCTCCGTGGTCTGTGTTGTTAGCCATCCTCTTCCTTTGAAATAGATCACAGCAGCTACCATCGGCGAACCTGGGCTCAGCACTTTGTATATGTTTGCTCATGTAATCCTTACAAGCACCGTCCACCGTAAGTAAGATGCTTCTTATTTTGCAGATGAAGAGACTAGGCTAAGACTCTTTGACTGTGGGTGGGGAAGATGGAGCAGATCTTTCTTTTCTGAAGAATAATATTTGCTGGTGTAGATGAATCAGATCAGCCCCAATCCCACAGTCCCAGAGGTGCACACTGGTAACTAGTTAGTGAGCATCTTCTTATCCAGAGAAGTTTAAGGGCCGTGGACAGGAGGCAGGCGTGAGGCTCTGGGCTCTCAAACACAGCTCTGCCACACGGCTGCCTGATTTCTGGGGTGTGGACCACCCTCCCTGGGGCAGCCAGCATCCCAGGGTCCTGCTGTGCTATCTTGTCACGAGTCCACGAGTCTAGTGGGCAGGGTATCAAGGCACTGGCTCCTCTGGAAGTCTGTAAAGAAGCGCCAAAGAGAGAAGAAACAGAACACCGTGAGTCCATTAAAATAAAGTGTTTTACCAGAATGGTCCAAGACTCTCCATTTTCAAGGCCATCCATGTAGCCACAGACTAATTGATGGTCACTGGAGATGTTGTCCTAGAAGCTTTTCTTGTGGAAGTGTTTTATAATGCATTTATAAAGCCAGAGATTGAAGACCAACCAACCAAGTGCACCCCCCCCACACACACACACAAGCTATTCTTGTTATAGGTTAAGCCTCTTTCTTCAGTGAATCTGGGATGTGAGTAATTCATTACACAATTGGACTTTATGGTTTGTTTATGCTGATTCCGATTACGGAATAAATGACTACCTGGCGTTTAAAAAAAAATAATGAAAAAGCAGGCAGCAGTCAAGAACATTTATGGATAAAGACTTTAAACATCCATATTTAGAAATATATATGATATTTAGAAGTAGATCTGAAAAGACTTATGTAATGCGTTTTAATCAAATCTCGAAAAGAAATTGACCAATAAATCAAATTTGGAAAGAAAGTGACAGATAAATCAAGTCTAAAAAAGAAAACAACCACTATATCAAGTGCAGGATATGTTTATTAAAGCAACTGATCTCGGTGTTTTGGAAATCTGTGTCTTTCCTGAGCCCATGCTTTAGGAATGTATTTAAGATACAAGATACTTACACTACATGTGTGTATACTTACACACACATATACAAGATACTTATGCTATTGTATACGTGTGTGTGCGTGTAACACACACGAATATAATTTGTAAACCGAAATAGGGCATCTGGAGTGAGACAGAGGAGAAAAGGGATCAATTGTAGACAAACACCCAACACCAGTGTCGCTTTTATGTGGTTTCTAGGACTTATTTGTATATAAGGCATCCACATAACACTAGCCTTTAGGACATCAGCAGCTGAATTCCTTGGGGATCCAAGGCATATCTGATGAATCTTAAATACTCTTTCTCAGTGAATTAGGTTATACCGATGCCAGAAGGAGCAGTGTTTTTGCATCTGTACAATGGTATATAGAATATGGTATTTCACTTCTTTTAGAATTAATTTCATTTTAAGAGTTTTCCACAAAAATATTTCTAAGTATATTTTTGAGATCAAGTCGTGTGTGTGTGTGTATGTGTGTGTGTATGTGTATGTGTATTTGTGTGTGTATGTGTGGATACGTGTGTGTGTGTGTGTGTGTGTGTGTGTGTGTGAAGAATGCTTCTGAGTGACCAGGTCTCTCTTCATTTCTCTGTCTCATTGCCTTCACTCACAGGACTATATACCTTATTTCAGAAAGGAACTTTTCAAAGAAAAAAAAACTTTAGACTGGTGCTGATGTCCTATCCAGCCACATGTCCTGCATTTCCCAACATAGACAGGAATTTAAATTTTCTGCTTCCTTGTCCCCATGAGGGGACTTGCCGTTGTCAATCATATGTCCCAATATCTGGGCTTAGAAAATTATGTTCCCTGTGTTTAGGTGCCTTCTTAGTTTCCAGCTCAGAAATATGTCACATAAATCCTCCCCATGGTAACTTCCAATGATCATAGTTGGTCAGTTGACAGGTTAAGTCTTCTTTTTTATTAGATAAATTTGACATGCAACATTGTGTAAATTTAAGGTGTACCACGTATTACTTTGGTACATTTATATATTGTAATATGGTTGTCATTGTAACAATATTTATTACATTACATAATTATAGTATAATATTATGGTCTATATTTAATATACTGTATTATGTGCCTTATCCCTTTAGTCCACACATGTCCACATGAGGCAGGTACTCATTCTACCCATTTTACAGAGGAGGAAACTGAGGCAGAAAGAGAAAGTAACTTACCCAAGTTCCCACAGCTGGTGAACAGTAGAGGCAGGATTTCAAGCAGTGTGTGCTCCTAGCCAAGATCTTATCCCCCTTCCCATGTTCAACAGTATTACTCTGTTTCATAAACATACAGTCACGTTGGTGTTTAGGGCCTTTAGGGCCGGATCCCGAATCCCCGTCTTTCTCTTGACCACATGATGTTGCTGCCTGAGACCAGCAATAAAATCTAAGAGATAGAGTTGATAGACAGCTTCCTCCAGTGCTTGTAAAAATTAGATAATATGTCCTTGTGTAAAGCAGGCTGCTCCTCTTAACACCATCATGGTGTCAGGTGAAATGGAATAGTTTTAATTTTTAGAAGTTTCCATAAAGATATACTCCCCTCCTGGGAACCTTAAAAATGATCTTGTCATTTCCTGCATTTTTCAAACTTGCCAACAGATTCTAGCCCTTCCGCCATCCCAAGTCACCCCAATCCATATAGAAACTGGCGTAAATTACGGTATGTGATTGAAAAGCTTATTCTGCGAGTGTGGTTTCAGGGTTAAGTCTGTAAGATCCCACGCTGAGAAGAAAAATTAATTAATTCTCTGGTCGATTTTGATTTTCATCTGCGTTATAGAGAAGAAAACAATAATTTTCTGGTTGACTTTGAGTTTCATCTGTGTTACTGAAGGATAATGTTTAGAATAAGATGTATCGGATTATCTTATAATAAGGTGGTGATAACCCTGTGCTCACAGTTAGTGGACTTTTCTTTTTGGCTTTTTTATCCAATGAAAGGAAAAGTTAGGGCTGTTCAGTCTCCTTAACCCTTTGATGATACTGGTAGATACTTATATGTACATATCTATAAATTACCAGTAGATTTCGGAGCATCCACCGTTTACTTACTGGAATCACATTTTCCCCTGGTGCTTTGTGGAGAATTAAAGTGTTGCCGTCAGGGCCAGCTTCACGGGCCTGTGATGTGTGTAGTCATCCAGGGCTCCCTGCTCAGAAGGGCCCACGCTTGCTTTAATGCCCTGAAACACTTCTTGAAATTCTTGATAATTTTTGAGCAAAGGGTCCTGAATTGTCATTTTGTGGTAGGCCTCAAAATGTGCGCAGCCGGTCTGGTACTGCACTCCCCACCTTTAACCAAATGTATATCTTCTCCAGGTTTGATTTACTAGTGTTTGAGGTCCAACACCGCTCCAGATTCTCCGGTGTATTTCGTGATGTCTGTTCTGCGGTCCTTTCTTCTCCCAGGCTTACTTTCTTCCACCCACACTATTTAAGGGTAGAATTTAAAACCTTGGGGGGAAAGACTCAAAGACCATCTATTTAATGTTTGGAGTTAACCAGGAAAACAGACAAACAACAGCAGTGCATGCCAAATGGCCCCTTGGGAAGTGATGAAAGGTACCGTCCTGCTCTGAGGGAGCCCAAGGTCCCTAGCCCCAGATTGTTCGAACTCATACAGGACAGCTTTGGGCCTTTATGGGACTCAGCTCTGGGCAGATGTGAAGAATACTCATGTATCGGTCTCACCCTATTTGGTATTATCAGCTTAGCTCCTCCTTTTGTCATGTCAGGTTTGCCATTTTTAGGTAATGGTGATATAATAGTATGGATCAATTTACAGATACGATATCAGGAATGTACAGTATGGATGAATACATAAACTAAAACAGTGGTTTAGTATTTTCCTTTGCCTGTTGATACTTAAGTTTTTTATAGGAGAAAATGACAATAGCATATCATTTAGGAAAATTACACTTTGAAATCACTCAGAATTTCTTCATCTCTAAATCAGCACTGTCCAATAGAACTTTCTCTGGTGATAGAAACGTTGCACTTCTGAGCTGCCCATGTGGTAGCCGCCAGCCCTGTGCAACTATTAAGTACTTGAAATAAGGCTAGTGTGACAGAGGAACTGGATCTTTCACTTCAGCTAATTTTAGCTAACTTAAATTTAAATAACTCTGTGTAGCTAACACTCACTGCATTGAACAGCGCTACAAGGTCATTCCTCTTATTTTTGATTTTATGTATAGTAGTGTGTACCTGTTATTCTCAAACTCCTAATTTATCCCTCCTACCCCCTCCCTTTCCCCTTTGGTAACCATAAATCTGTTTTCTATGTCTGTGAGCCTGTTTCAGTTTTGTAAATAAGTTCATTTGTATCATTTTTTTTAGATTCCATATGTATGTGATATCATATGACATTTGTCTTTCTCTGTCTGACTTCACTTAGTATGATGATCTCTAGGTCCATCCATGTTGCTGCAAATGGCATGATTTCATTCGTTTTTATGGCTGAGTAGTATTCCATTGTATATGTGTACCATATCTGCCTTATCCATTCCTCTATCAATGGACATTTAGGTTGCTTCCGTGTCTTGGCTATTGTAAATAGTGCTGCTATGAACGTTGGAGTGCCTGCATCTTATTGAATTAGAGTTTTCTCTGGATATATGCCCAGGAGTGGGATTGCTGGATCATACGGCAACTCTATTCTTAGTTTTTTAAAGACCCTCCATACTGTTCTCCGTAGTGGCTGCATCAATGTACATTCCCACCAACAGTGCAGGAGGGTTCCCTCTTCTCCACATCCTCTCCAGCATTTGTTGTTTGTGGACTTTTTAATGATGGCAGTTCTGACCGGAGTGAGGTGATACCTCATTGCAGTTTTGATTTGCGTTTCTCTGATGATTAGCCATGTTGAGCATCTTTTCACGTGCCTGTTGGCCATCTGTATGTCTTCTTTGGAGAAATGTCTGTTTAGGTCTTCTGGCTTCAACTTACATTTTTAAATAGCCATGTGTAGCTAGTGCTTACGGTACTGAATAGCACTGAAGAGTTATTCCTCTTATTTTTGTATATGCTTTTTTATTCCATATCCAAGCTTATATTTTTCCATAGTTGGCCCCATCTTTCTATCTGCTGTGTGCCTTTTATAAACGTATGTTTGCAAACCTTTCCTCATCTCTTAGCCCAGGATTAAATGATGGAGGGTCTTGGTGTATGGCCCATGTGTTGGCACAAAAAGAGAGGGCTAGAAATCTCCTGGCTACACACTTAGCACTGAAATTCGGCCCAATTTGAGGAGTACCATATCCTGACATCTCAGAAGATGGGACATTGAGGCAGAGGAGTACTGCTTAGTGGCTGTGCTTTTCTCTCTCGGCCGCCGGGAGCTATGGAAATGGGAGAGAAGGAAGTAATGGGAATGTGGGAGGGGCTGCCTTCCCGAGAACACTCACCCATCAGCTGAACATCCTCTATGTATCAGATATAAACACTTTGCACACACAGCCTTGTCATCTCAGCCTTTGGTGTAGGTACCATTCCCATCTTACACATGAGGAAAGCACCCAGGTGATATCGCTTGCACACTGCAGTGACAGCACTGCACCCCAGTGATCTCCGCCTCCAAAACCCATTCTGTCTCCCCTCTGGCCTGTCTGCCAGACATGGAGGAATAATACAGACACAGGTAGTATGGGTGGGACTATCTTTGTCTCTTGTCCTCTTTTAAAAGCATGGGAAGAATCCACTTGTAGTACCGTTGTCAGTGTTCGTGATGTTATCGCCTAACTAACTTTGTCCAGTGGAATGCAGAATGCACAGTGACATGGTTGTGCTTTTCGAAAAAATCATAAAGTTTGACTGATTTTTATGGCTCCCATGGTTGTGAGAGAGACAGAGAGAGAAAAAGGCAAGTGCAGGCACATAACAGAGACACACACAAAATGTTAAAATGTCATACAATGGGATAGTCTCTTTTATAGTGAAGGTTCTGGCAGCTTATGATATAAAGGCCACTCAGAGTCTAAATCACTTAGAAACCGAGCATCTCGATGGCTATCACGATCTGCTTGCCATGGTCGCTGCAGATGGACCAAGGCCAGGGGCAGGGCTGCGGATTGCTACAGGGCCGAGGCGTGAGTCCCACAGGGCAAAGAAGCTAATCTCTCCCAACCCAGGAAACCCCGTTGACGCATCAGAGCACAGACCCCCAGAAGTCCAAGCTTGCAAGATCCCCCAGGCCCTGAGCGGCCTGGTCACAGTCATGAGATCCGGCCCCGTGCGCACAGCACGGAGTGCCGGGTTGGCGGGGTAGGGGAGCAGTTCCCCCTTTCCCTCACTGCTTCCCTGTGTCATCCACGGGCCTTGGAGGGCTCTAGGGGGAGTGGGGGCGGTGTGACTTGGAACCTCGCCACAGGCCTCGACCCTGGAGCCACTGATCCGAGCCGCTTGGGCGACACCAGTCTGGAAGCCGGCCTTGACTCCATCTAATCCAGCAGGCGCTTACTCACCACGTGGCCCGGTCCAAAAATAACACGCACCGGGGGCCTTGGGGACACCAGGCCCAGCTAGCAGGAGGGCCCTGCAGGCCCAGGGACCCGCCTTCCTGTTTGCCTTCCTGGCCCTCAGCACCTCGGCTCCTTGTCAGCGCACTGAGGGCCCGTTTACTGTTCCCGCACGGGCGTCCCTCCAGGGGCCCAGCGCCCACCAGGGGCGGACGGGCAACTCGCTGCGTGAACTCTTCTAAGCGGGCAGGGGAAGTTGTCACCAGGAGACAGCCGTGCTCGGCATCGGGAGACCTGGGAGGACCCAGCTCGGCTTCTTATTCCGAAGCCGATCTCAGGCCACCAGGACGCGGGCTCCTGCCAGCACCTGATGCCCTTTTGCAATCACATAGAACCCTAGCAGCTTAGTGACGGCAGGAGCCCAAGCGGAGCTTTGTTCGAACTCGGGCCCCGTCGTTCACCCGCTGTGCAGCCGTGGGCCGGTGACCTCATCACAGGGACCCTCGGCTGCCTCACCCTTAAAAGGAGAGTCGTTCCCCTGTGGCAGCGATGGGCGTGGCAGTGCGGTAACGGGGCACGTAGCGTGCCCGCCGGGACCCGACACGACTTTCATCCATGCCTCGGCATCACTGCCTCACTCAGCAAGGGTTTGGAGTATTGGCACAAATGTTTTGTGCACCAAAAGGTGCAGCGTGTGACAGTTGTGAGAGAGCTTTTGGAGGTGAGGCAGAGTCATTCGAACCAGGATTCTCTCCCCCAGTTTGGGAATGTGCAGTGGCTGTAAGTGCATCTGGGCTTCTTGGAGTAACAGTGGTAGCAGTAACAGTGGTAACAATCGTGGTCGTAGTGAACATCCACCGCTGTAGTCATAGCAATAATAGTAGCAGTTACAGCAGCAGTGGCATTAGTGTTAGTGGTAACGTAGTACTAAACCAGCAGTGTAGTAACAGTAGTAACACTAGTAGTTAATAGCTGCAGTGCTATAGTAATAGTGGTGCTAGTAGTCTAGTAGCAATTGTAGTGGTAATAGTTAGTAGTAGCCGCTAACCGTGGTTATCCTCCACTCTTGCATGGACCAAATCCTTTACTTCTTCCAGCAGTCCTAACGTGGCCGCTCTTCTCCACGTGCAACAGAAAGCGATCAGTCCTGATGCCCACGGCTAGAGGCAGATTTGTTTATTTCCAGCCTGGGCTGTGAAAAAGTACCTCAATGGCAGCTACCTCGTTGGAACTTGTCCAGCTCGTGCTGCCATCTCCCCAGCAAGGTGGCCCACCTTCCCACGGCAGCTCCCAGGGAGGTCACCACAGGCGCCAGGCACCTGTGGAAGATGAGCGGGGTGGTGGCAGAAGGGACCTCGCTAGGGGCAGCCCCAGTCCCCCAGCTAGTGTCCTCTAGGCGGCCAGCAGGTCCTTTGGCGCGTACACACCCTTGGGCTCAGGGCACCTGATTTCACTGTGACGTTGAGTGCTTGGTGGGTTGCTTCCCAGAGTGTTTGCTTCTCGTGACTCTGCTGGTAACCCGGGAGGCCAGAGCTTAGGGTCTGGGGAAGCAGATCTCCTGAGCACTGATGCCTGGGCAGTCCCCTAGACCTGTCTGGAGACGGCCTCTCTGGGGGTGACAAGGAGATGCTGTGCTCTGTCCAGGTGACCAGTATTTCCTCTGTATATCTTTTTTTTCCCATCTGTCTGATAACCGCCCCCCGCCCTCCCCGTTCCTGAACAACCTCCATGTGCCTGGTGGCCATAAGGGACCTCTCGGGCTCCTTTCCGCGGCGGCTCTAGGGATTCAGTCTCAGTTCCTGCCTTTGGCAGCAACAGTCTTACAGTTGCAGCATCTCCCAGCAGTGGGCCCCAGGAGAGACTGAGCTGGTGGTGTTTGCTTAAAATGTTTTTTTATTATAGAAATAATATATTCTAATATTTAGAGAAATGGACGCAAAAGAAACCAAAAATCACTCATAATCCCGTTAGAGGAAAAACTATTGTTATTACTTTGGAGAATGTTTGTTGTTACAGATGACTTTAGAATTTTTCTATCATTGTTATCCCACGGTATCATGATCACAGGTGTGCATCCTGTGTGCGTACCTGGCTATAGGTGTTTCTATGGGTATGCATCCTGTATTTTTCTACTTAGTGCTAGGCTCTGTGTAATTAACTTTGTCCAAAAACTATTTTTGGAAGTCTGATGAATATTTAACTTTTTGAACAAAGCAATTTAATCGTCAGACTTATATTGGCTATTTAGGTTGCCTCCATTTTTTCCTGTTACAGGTAACACTGTACTGAAAGTCTTTATTCCTGAATCTGTGGTGGAATCCTTGGTTATTTCTTTAGTATAAATGCTAACGAGTGGAGCTGTTTGTTAAACCGTGATTTTAAAATTCAGTACACAAAGTAAAATTGCTTTCTGGAAAGATTGAAGCAGTTTATACTATCACAGCACTCTAAGGAGACTTCACTGTAACTACCGTATCAGATCATTTTATGGAACTTTCTTTGAGAGTGAAGTATAATATCTTATTGTGTTAATATCTTTATATTACATATAATATCCAATGTAGTGTTTTTATATATAATATATAATTTCATGTGTTTTTATTTACTCAAATATTTTTCCTTATTTTTATTTATAGCCATTTTTATTCCCCCTTCTATGAACTATTTTTCTTCCCTCCTCCATTTTTTTCCATTTGACATGACTGTTGGTGTTTTCCTTGTTAATTTCTCATAGCTCTTTATATATTGCATATTAATCCATTTTTCATATTATGGCAAAGTTTTTCCATGTTTCTCTCTTGCATCTGAAGTATATTTATATTTTTACACGTACAATATTTGCCTTGTATTCAAGCTTAAATATTCTTTCTTTGCTTTTATGTTTAGAAAGATGTTCCCATCCTCTCCAGTTAACTCTTCACCCATGCTTTCATTTTTAAGATTTTGATTCTGACTTTAAAATCTTCAATCCATCTGGAATTTATTTTGACATTTGATAGGAGAGGCTGACTTGATTTTTTTCATAAATAATCAATTTTTAATAGCATTTGTCAAAAAAGTCTTCCTTTCTCCATTGGTTTTGTTGCATCTTTTATTGTGCTTTAATTTTACACACACACACACACACACACACACACACACACACACACACAGATCTGTATCAAGGGTGTTTCACTTCTCTGATTGATTTGTTGATTCTTATAATGGGACATAATTCTTTTATTATCTTCATGATAAATTTTAATATATTCTAGAGTGATCATCCTTCACACTGTGTGTTTTCAAAATTGTCTTGGAAATTGAAAAGTAATGCCTTCAAATTTTTTTTCTCTCAGTGCAGGATATAGAATAGAATTCCCACTTTGCAGCCAGAAAGGGACTCAAATTCTAACTTTTTGGATCACTAACCACAGGCTGAAGTTGTTTTGTTTCCCTGAGACTCAGTGTACTCACCTGTGCCGTGGGGTAAGATGGTATCCGTGTCATGTGGGTACCTTGAGCACCTCCATCAAGCCTGGAGTTCAGGGCCTGGAATATAGAAGGTGCTCAGTCAATGGCGACTGTCATTCTCAGGTTCAGAGGTTTCACATTCCATCTCTGACCTCATCTGTTAGGGGAGAAAGATGCCAGCTGTCTCCCTGGCACCCGGGGCCCCTGGGTTTGAATTTTGCTGCTTTGACATTTCAAGGTGGAAGATCTCATGGCACCTGAAGAATTTCTAGGAGCCATGTGTTCTCAAGTCCATGTGCCACAAACAACAACCTGCTCCTGGTTTAAAAGACCGATGGGGTTCAGAGAGCCCACAGAGCACCGTCCAGGGCGATGTCCTTCTACGGTCAGGTTTGGTTGGGAACATAGGAGCGATGAGTCGGGCTTTGGAGTCAGACTGGCTGAGTTCATTGACCAGCTGCACTGGCGTCCAGCTGTGTGACCTTGGACGTACTACTTAACCTTTCTCAGTGCTGGTGTCCTCGGCTGTGAAATGGGCGTTGCAACAGCGCCTTCCTTCTAGAATTCCTGTGAGAAGTAAACATGACTTTCAATAGACAGCACGCATCAAAGTGCCTGGTGCGGTAAATGCTCAGTGACTATTCGAGGCGCCTGCTGTCCACGTCATGACAGGGTATCGGTGTGTGTTTGGATGTACCTGTCAGCGCAGCCTCACAGAGGAAAACCGGGCGGCTCCAGAGTTGCAACAGCATGTCTGAGTGTGACTCTGTGCTGGCTGAGAGCAGACTTGAGCTGAGAATAGATTCACCAAATGACCCACTTTATCATGCAGGAAAATGTGCTGACTGAGCAAGTTGAGATCACGGTCTTCCCAGGATCTTAAGGTTATGCGGACATGGTGAGCCTCTGGGCACACACACACACACACACACACACACACACACACTTGCCCCCGCAGATGCCTGCTGCTCCCTGAATCTAACAATCTGCTGCATGGCACCTAACATTTTTTTTTTTTTTTTTTTACTAAAAGAAAAATAATAATAAATTACACTTGGATTCTCTTTTCACTGGAAGACATAAAATACACCGGCATGCAACTTCAAAGCTTAGGAATGAAATCTTGCCTCTCTGTTCTCAAGTTGTGCTTCTCATAGCCAAGTTTTAACCGGTCACCTACCCGAGCTGATTCTGGTCTCTTTCCTCGGGGGGTGGTAGTTTAAAATAGAACTGAAGGCCAAGAGAGCTCCTAAGAGTAGCCTGTAAGGATGGTGGCAGCGAGGACTCCAGGTGAGCTGGGGGGGGGGAGGGGGGGGCGGGGCGTGGAAAGCTGGGGGCACGAGTTTCCCACGGCCCGGCCTGTCCTTGCCCACACTCCCCCCCCCTCCTGTGCTCTCATCCAGGGAGGGTGATGGGGGCCCCCAGCCCGGCCTGGCCTAGTGCACCGCGTTTAGCACTTATTGTTGATGGCAAGGGAGGAGGGAGAATGCTATTTCCGAAGGGAGGACACCACTGGATAAGAAAATTCATTTCTCCGAGTGCTCAGAAGCGGAGTTAATCACTCAGAAGGTCGTGCAGAGGTCGCTGGAGCTGCAGGCCCTGTGTTGCAATAAAGGTGACAGGAAGTGAGGGCTGGATCCCTGTTACTTTTCCCCCCCATCAGATCTTCTCATTCCATTTCTGGAATCCTCACCTCCGGACAAAATATCAGGTTATGCGCTCCACAGGCCCTGAAGGAGATCTGAACAGATGTCCAACTCTTTTCCCATGTTTCCTCCTTTTTCTCTCTTTTTCTCGATTCAGAGGATGAGTAGCATTCAGACTGAGACTTCAGTGCTTGTGAATGACCATATCCCTGATGACTGGGGTTTAGAGCAACAACCTTTAATATAAGGCATTTTCTAGAGTCCGTACGTCTACCTTTCATTTTTGATTCGGCTGCATAGAAAATAGAGAAGCAGCAAGATAGCTGCAAACCCCTTCTGACGGACCCTTCGTATGGAAAAGTGATCTTCAGAGACAGAGAAACAAAATAGAGGTCTAAGGCCATCACGCTACCGCCTTTTAAAAGTATAAGCTTCTCTTCTGTTGATAAAAATGATAACCCTTTGAGGATTAGAGAAATAATTTCTTAGCTAATGTTCTTGGTGTGTGGCTACAGTCTAACTTTTACACAAAGAGACCAGGGAAGAGAAGATAAATATAGAGAGAAAAGAAAGAAACTAAGACACTAAGTTATCCCAAAGGGCATTCCTGTATTAGTCATCTTATAAAAATTATATGTACCACAGAATATCTATTTTTAGAGGCCAGGAGGTTATGTGAAGCAGTTCAGATGTCGGCAAAGACCCAGAGGCTAGCTCCCAGCGATGATATTGGATATTTAGATATTTGTTTTCTTTATTTTAACTGTGCAAAGCTGGTACTGACCACACGGATATGGTGGCCACTTGGGGCTGTGAGACAAGACCCATGTGCTTCTTCAAAGACACCCGAGGCCCTGAGTGATTCTTTTGTGTTATTTTTGTCCATCTTCTAGGCCTGGGTAACACACACACACAAACGCACGAGTTTGTTATGCACATTCTCTATTATAACACCCGCCAGAGGCCTGTTTCAGGAGGGGAAAGGATGGCCCCAAATCTCACCCAATTACAATTCAACTTTTATTAAAAGTCTGAAAGAGCAGGAGAAGAGACCGCCCCATTTCTCCTAATGATCTGATTAGGGTACTTTATTTCCATCGTTTCTCACTAGTTAAATCTCGTCTGAGTTTATGGAGGCCAGACAATTTGCAGCTTCTCCCCAGAGCAGAGTACACTCAATTTGGCTACTGAGCAGTTGAAAATCTATCAGATTGAGCGACCTGAGCTGCAGTGAACTGCACCAGAAATGTACAGGCTTCTCTCCCCTGCACATTTGCTTCACATTTCTTTACTTTCTTCAGTGAAGCCCTGATCCGAGCTGCTTCTCACGGCTCGCCTCTCTTGTTTGCCCAAAAGACTAGTCTCCAGGTGGCTCAGGCCGGTGCTGCCACAGACCACTCTGTGGAACATGGTGGTGACACATCCACGCGTCTACGGTCACCCTCCCTTCTCTCGAAACTGGAGGCAGGCCCATTTCTACCCCATGCACCACCTGAGTAATCAGAGCCATCCTCCGCTGGAGAAGGAGCCCAGGCTGCCCAAGTGCTTCTCTCTATGCTGCTGTGGTAGGTTTGCCAGATTTAGCCACTAAAATCACAACGTGCCCAGTTCAATTTGAATTTCAGATAAATGACACATGTTTTTAGTATAAGTAGGTTCCACGCAATACAGAGACCTACTCATACTAATAAGTGTTCATTGTCCGAAATTCAAATCGAACTGGGCCTCCTGTATTTTACCCGCTGTGCTGTGCGCTGGGGCCTGCCTTTGGGGCGTTCGTATGGGCTCCAGCCCATCCAGGCCCCTCATCAGGGCTCTTAGGAAATAGGATAGGACATCACACCTCTTAGATCCCACTGGTGCTGATTTTCTTGTCCTTTCGAGGCCCTAAAGTTTCCCTGGCGTAGGAAATGACTCCCAGGGCCCTTTCAGAGGAAAGAGAAGCAGGACGTGGGGGCTGTTTCACCCCAACTCCACTGCCCTCCTTTAATTTTTTGCAGTTGGGGAGACCTGGATATTATCCCAAATGCTCAGGCAGAGCAGTATGTGATTAAACAGCTCTACAGCCAGAGAATTACAGTGTCTCGTGATGGTTGCTGTGTTTCATCTAGAGTGTTCAGAGTATATGCTTTAACTCCCTTGTTCCTCAAAACTCTGAGGGAGGCAGGAATTTTAGGAAAATAGACCTTGGGGAGTTGTGACTTCACCCAAAGCCTTACAGCTGACTACCGGCGGGGTAGGTCTTGGGCAAACCTCCTGTTTTCTCTTCCGCTGGGCCTTTTCACACCTAGTGCTGTCTCCTTACAGACACAACGCTTGGCTGGGTCTTGCATCCTTTCTGGCCACAGGGAAATGGCTCAAAGTAATCAATTGTCATTTCTTCCTTCCCTAATCCCACCTTTTTACTGTTTCCACAATAGTAATTATGCAAGGAGGTAGCCATAACTATCTCTGAAAGGAGACAGTGAACCACAGTTAATCATTAATTTCTTTTATTGGTTTTTAAAATGTAATGTTATTATTTAATTTATTTACATTAGAGGAAGTTTATGAAATTCAGAAAGACACAAAGATGAAAATAATGATCACTTAATCATACTCTCAGTAATGAGAGAACATTTGGGTCTTTTTGTTTGTATCTGCTTTTTGAGACACGTGTGAATATGTGTGTCCATACATATTTGTGTAAATGCCTAGGAACACACTTTATAAAATTTAAAATGTCTTTAAATATTTTATCCAGATTTTTCATTTAGCAAACTCCATACACATTTTCCAAGGGCATTTAAATGTTCTTTGAGAAAATGGGGTTGAAATGTTTCCTGACATTTGCATCTGTTGCCTTTAATGCCCTCGGGGGCTCTGAATTTTGAATAAACCCTTTAGGGCCCTGATGTGATGCGACAGCCAAGTAGAAAAGGCTTTGGATGGTTGGAGATGAGTGTCCACTCCCTGGCCCTTTTGAACTGCTCTTGAGACCTCAGAAAGCCAGCCCACTGTTTGTGTCACAGTGTCCCCAAATGAGAAATGGGAATGTGTCCTGTGTCTTTCTGAAGATAGGTGAAATGTCAAGATTAACAGGACATTAACAGAAAACATTTGGGATGTCTTTGAGTTTGGGCACTCCACAAATATACAGTATTATTAACCTGCTTGTTTGGGGCCCACTTATGGGCCCAAATATTATTCTAGGAATTTGAGAGGAAATATCTCTCCTGACACTTGATGAATGTGATATGCATCACCTCCTGTTAGAAATGATGTTAAAATAACGTTTACTGAGTGCTGCGTATCCATACACCCACCTGTGCATTCGGCCAACATTTATTACATGTGTTTATTACATGTCACCCCCTGCTAGGCACTGTGCTAGGCGCTTGTACAGACATGATGCCACTTGACCCTTCCAAAGACACCTTCTGAGTATTATTGTTGTTACTGTTATTATTAATGCTACTTTAAAAAACTATTTTTAAGTAATTACAGGCTCACAGAGGGTTGCTTAAAATAGTACATAGTTTTGAATACCCTCACCAAACTCGCCCTAACAGTGAGAATCAACCAACCTTCCTTCCTTCCTTTCTTTCTTTTTTCCTTCCTCCTTTCTTTCCCCTTCCTTCCTTCCTTCCTTCCTCCCTCCCTTCCTTCTTTTTTTCCTTTTTTAAAACACAAGGAAACTGACACTCAGGATACCTAAGCAGCTTTCTTAAATGAAAAATTCAGGATAAAGTATTCAAGGACATTGTTAATTTTATAAAGTGTATTTCTAGGCACTCACACACATATGAATGGACACATGTATTTTTGTATGCCTCAAAAATAGATACAAACAAAAAGACCAAAATGTTAATTTTCTAGTTAAAAAGAGTTCAACTGAGTGATTGTTATTTTCATCTGTATGGTTTGCCTTATATCTTCATGTTTTCGTTGCTGTGTTTCCACCCAGCTAGAGGAGGGTGGAGACTTGGATCTCACTCAGGTCCGTTTGAATCCTAATTCAAACAAATCCCCTTCCCACTTTTGGAAGCCCATCGGTGATTAACGAGAGCCCAGGTGGAGCTGAAATCTCTTAATCTGGAACCAGGGGGTCCAATCAGCCTCATCCCACTTCCCAAGCTGCCTCAGGACGCCACTGATGCAACTACGGCGCTTTCGTTCTCAGCAGGGGAAGAACTGGGGCTGGCTCCTGAAGGCTATAGGTGGGAACGAAAATAGAAACTCCTGACAGCTTGATTTCCTTCTCTTGGCACCAGGCTCTGTTCACTGGAGCTGGAGGAGACCCTATAAATATACAAACACAGGGCAACCCTGCACCCGGTCATCAACCGGCTCGACGGGGCTGAAGGGAAGGCAGGTTATTGCAGGCAACCAGCTCCGAGAAATCTCTGCATTTCTGAGAATCCCCGAGTAGTTAGTGATTGCAAATAAAGGAGCCGAAGACAGCCAATTTCATTCTCAGAGTTTTGGATTATACCGTCAGAGATGCATAGAAGCATATGTATTCAATAATAGCACTAATACAGTGGGAAGCTCTCCCCTGCCTTCCCTCTCGCCTCTTTTCTGCCTTCAAATTGATATCTCAAAGCCTTAAGTCAAACTGTGTTTTATTAAGAGAATGGGTTATTTGAGATATGGTTGTGACATTAACCAGGGCCGAGCCCAGCTGTAGTTCTGCCAAGATCCTTCATGCTGAATCTGGATCTCAGTGCAGAGAGCCCTGCTCTGCTCCATTTTGCTTGGCTTCATGATTTTGCTAAGCTCCTACCCAAGTGGCAGGGTTTTTTTTTTTTTTTTGCCAAAAGCAGGATGATTTCCCGGCCACTGGGACAGTGTCTGTTGATAGTGTGGGTGGTTCACAGAAGCTAGATGCATCCAACCGCATGAGCTTGGCTGTCTTCTCTGCGAACGGGATTCCAGAAAATCATACCGTTGCTCCTGGGACTGCCACGAGACGGAGCAAAGGGCTGCTGGCACCTTAGAATTGGACGTGGCCAAGGAACCGAAGGGGGCAGAGAAAAGCTCTTGGAATATGAGACCCCTGACAACTTGAACTGAATCCTCAAATTCACTTTTAGAAACCATTGCCTTCTTTCCTGTTGGTCATGAACCAGCACGTTGCTGGCGTCATCTTACCAAGAAACCTTTCTCAGGAGGCTCTCCCAAATCGCCCGATGGTTTTCCTTTTTCAAACAGCCGTGAGAACTCTTACAGATGCCCCCCAACAGTCATCTCTGAGAAGTGGTCTTAATGAGCGTGAGACGAAATGCTGGGACCGCCATTAGGGTGGGAACGCTCACATCTCCTGGGACCCCATCAGGGTGGAAGCACACAGGTCTCCTGGGACTTGGTCGGGGTGGAAGCACCGCACATCTCCTGTTTAATGAGGTCACCGAATACTGGCCTTAGCAAGGGAATTTGGTGAACGTTTAGTCTCCTTTCTTTTCCCTGGTGGAACTCTATCCTCTGGGTCTGGAGAAAGGGAAATATTTACAGGATCTTCCAACGTGAGATGCCATAAAGCTGAATGACTTCTTTTGTCTGAGGAGTTGATGCCTCTCTTCTTGAGGTTATTTAGATTCCACTTAAGCAAGGTAAAAAAGCCAGCTTAGAGCTCTATTTGGAGACAAGGAAGCGAATGAAACCTTATATCAGAGAAACCAGGCAGCTCTGAGATTTTGTGGGCAATTGTATTGGAGCGGCGAGAGCTCTGGGGGGACCAGAACCAAACTGAATCTCTCTAGTACAGATCCAAAAATACGGTCTGTCCCTGGAAACAGGCAAGTTTACTAAACCACAAATGACACACAGCCATTTCCAACTGAATGGAGCCAGGTTCCCCTACAGCACTGATGTGTTGCAGTTGGCTTATACTGGCTCACAAGGGCCCATTGTTAAATTTTCAGAAATTTTGTGAGTCGGTTATTATACACAGCCATGATTAAACACGAAATCATGTAAACTTACAATCAAATCAATTCTATTTTTTTAAATGTACTAAGTACTCACAAGCCCTGCCTTCCTAACTGTCTCACTGTGTTACGCTATTATCTGTGCTTCTGTTGGGATCTGCCTCTTGTGCTGTATAGTGGGGTCCTACTGCACGTTCCTCCCCAACTTCACACTCGGTGGCTGAAAATTGGCCATAGTGGGAATATGTCCATCATAGAAGTGAGCAAATGTTACAAGTCAGCCCCCCCTCCCTTTTTTGTCTGGGAGAGCCAGTTGTAAAACATTTACCAACATATACCACTAACCTACAGGACCCATCTCCCAATATTTAAAACCAGGAGCTGGACCCCCAGAGTCAAGGAGGTAGGTGCCCGTGCCTGAGCAAACTTGTCTGTGGCCGTTTGTCAGAGTCTTCAGTTAGGATAAATCTATTCACGTCTGAGTCAAAAGAGGCAAGAAGATTATTGTTCATGAGGTCGAATGATGTTAGCTCTCACAGTATTTCATTTTATTTTTACTAATCAGCGAAGAGCCTCTCACGCTGTTTAGCTACTATCATACAGACACTTGGCATTTTAAGGCAAGGAAGTTGATTTCCTTGCGTGTCTCCAAGAATCTTCTTTCCAGGGAGGGATCTAGGGAGTTTGACTTAAAGGGTACGAAGGTTAGTAACCATATTCTGTCTGCAGCGTCCTTACCTCTTTCTTGGTACAGAGCACTCTCCGTGAAACCCGTAGTTACTGAGAGAAAAGACACTGACTCCTGATTATACTGGTTTTGTGACAAATGTACTAATCTTTTCTATAATATCATTTGTAGATATCATCATTATATGAAAAAAAAAAACCACCACCACCACCAAAACCTTAGCAGGTTTGAAACCAGGCATCTTTTTTTGTTGAAATGAAGGGAACTCAAATATACAGCATCAAAAACCATGAACAATGAAAAGTAACAGCCTAAATTGAATAGTTAATTTTTCAACTTTAAAGGGATTCAAAAAGTTTACTATGTTTTCTTCCTTTCTCCTCTCTCCTGGAATAATCTCATTCCGCTTCATCTTGCTTGCCTTTTTTCGAAATCGATCACATCCCTGTCACTCTTCGGAAGCAGAATTTTTTTTAAAAATGATCCGACATACTGTGTCTTTGTTTGCTCCCCCAAGACCAGGCCGTCCCCTCCCGGTGCATGGCTGTGGACAGAGCTACGTTTTCATTTCTGTAGTCTTGCCAAGTCAGAATGGGATTCACTGTTCTCAACGTCTCTGGACTATCACTTTCCCCAAAACATCCATCCTGGCTGTCGCAGGAGGCAGAGAAGCTCCGCATAGCTGTTTATTTTAAGTGCCTGATTAAAATTTCATGAAAACAGGAAGTCAGGGGAAAAGAATAGATTGCAAGAGCGATGAAATCCGGGGCTTTGTAATTTTCAGCTCACGGGGAAAAAAAAAAAGCGTTAAATCGTAAGGAAGGTATATTTTCAGAATCGTGCTGTGGCCACTAATGGCATATTTTGTCACTGGCTGGGGAGTTGGTGAACTAAGAATGGGTCCAATTTTTAAAATCTTATTACACAGTTTTTCTCGCATTTAGAAATTGTCACCTTAAAGTAACCTAATGCTGCTCTATTTAAAGCAAACCTCCCGCAGTCCTCTCTGTGTGTACGTTGGTCACGTTGTCTTCTATCTGAGTAAATATAAATGTTGTCCTGACACAGTTGAACAGCACAGAATCTGTCCGCTCCCTAAGTTGATGTAGCCTAAGAACTTAATCTTATCTAATTCCCATATCCAATGGGATAAAGAATTCAGGAGAAAGAAAGTAATGACATATTTTTTTGCTGGCTGATAACTCAGTGATTTCTATATTTGGTCAATGGAAAAAACGTTTCTCCCAAGAAGTATCTGTCAACATCGAGCTGTCGAGGAAATCAGCATTCAAAGAGAAAATCCCATCACCGAACTAAAAATTGCAATAGGACCACGTGCAATTAGCGGGGAATGAACAGCAGATAAACCATTCCTGTCCTACTGCTGTACCTGGAAATTCCAAAATCCTGGCTGAATGTTGGATCGCCACCTTTCACCTTTGGGATCTCCAGCTGAGCTCTCGTTTGGCTGACCAGACAGAAATCGTTGCAGCGGACTAATGGCCAGATATGTTTTATTTGTCCGTCTCAAATAAATCCCCATCTGAAAAACCAGCCTCAAAGTCCAGTCCCAGAGGAAGGCGTAATCCTTACGAGAGATGGGTCAGAGTGGAGGGGGAAATGGAGCAAGAAGGTATTGCATGGCCCCCAGCTAATGCAGCAAATTAACTCTCCCCGAGGAAGGGTTAAATCCTTTAGATCTCTTTCCAGGCTTCCCATTTCCCCATTGAAACTGACCTGAACAGGGATCAGAGGGTTTATCAAGGAGGAAAAGCAACTGGGGATTCTGATGGGCACAGTTGGATGCCAGGGCATCCCTTCAAAAGCTCCCCAAATCCCTCGGGGCCTGAGTTGGCGTGAGGATATCTGGGGAAATCCAAGTATCTCCGGGATAGGTGTGTGTGTGTATTTATACTACTTGGCTAGAGGTCATTTCATGCTGATGATCAGAGGGTCATCACAACCACGTTATTTCCAGGGTGGGGAACAAAAGAAGAAATAAACTATAGGAAACTCGGCAAGTCTCCTCAAAGTTGAAAAATCAGTCATCTCGTTCAGGCTGTTACCGGCCACATGAATTCATTTCCACGGGACTGAATCGGTCATAGGGAATGAGGATACGCATGGTTCAAGGGTGTGTTGCTTGAACAGTATGTGACACGGATGAATTACTTCTCTGTGCCTCAGTTTCCCCTTCTGTACAGCGGGTCTTCTAATATTTGTCGAGCCCATTGCTCTCCGCATCCGTCACCGCTGTCTCAGGAATTGGCTTTGCTTACCTTGAAATGCTCTGTTTACTTCTCTGTAAGCCTCAGCAAGCAGTCCGGGGAGTTCGTGTCTCTTGTTCACCAGTCTCATCACTTAGCAGCATGCCTGGCCACGGTGGGTATTCAGTAGTGAACATTTGTAGACTGAATGGAAGAGTGAACGAATGAATGCTTAAAGAGTATTGCGAGAGTGGAAATAAGCAACACAGGTCAAAGTTCTTTTCAGATTTTTAGAGATTCAGCATAACCTCATCTTCTGTGCCGGAGTTTGGTCTAGTCTTCCTTGTCTGCAGCGGGAGAAGAATTCCCCCTACCTGCCTTGGGAATGGCTTGCAGAAGGGTGCTCTCTCCTTAGCTATGGTGGAAAATTCTTCTTAGAACAACGGTTGCTGGAAGATGAACAGTTAATTGAATCAAATAGATCTTACTTTGGTTTTGCCACATAGAAAGCCCTGTGCTCTAATAACATGCCGATATCTACTATCAAGCAATATTGACCAATGGATGATGAAAAGCACAAGGAAAAAGAAAAAAAAAAAAAAAACAATTAGGGAGTTCCCTGGCAGTCCAGTGGTTAGGGCTGTGCACTTCCACTGCAGGAGGCATGGGTTCAATCCCTGGTCGAGGAACTAAGATCCCACATGCCGCGCCGTACAGCCAAAAAAAAACCCACACACACAAAACAAACAAAAAACAAAAACCAACCAAACAAAAACAATTAGATGCTAGGAGAGAGGTCTTGAGAGTAACATTTTTACAGTGACTGCAATGCTATAATCATTAGGAAACCCTCAAAATTCTTTTTCCATCATTCTGTCTCTCTCCCTGTGCTGGATAAGATTTTGAGGCAGAAGACACAGTGTCTGCTCTTTGGAATTTGGAAATCTAAACACGATGCTCCCAGGAGGTGTGCTACTCTGAGCTATCCAACTGCATGGTATTTATGAAGCAACTTTCTCCAAGGATCTCCAAGCCTTTAGGATCTTAATCAGATTCGGCCTTACAACATTGGGCGATATTAAATGCCTTTTGCCCAAAGTCCCAGCAAGCAAAGCCATCATTGGATTGATCCCAATGCAAGAAGCCTCGTTGATTTAATCACAGGCTTGTCTCGACTCCCTGAGCGCTTTGCTGAGACCTTGCTCACAGCATTGCTTCGCCTTCAGATATATGCACTTGTGCGTGCGTTTGTCTCCCTGGCTTGACTGTGAACTCCCAAAGGGCGGGGGCAAATGGCCTTGACATACCCACCCTGTACCAGGCACGTGGATAGTCATATATGTCTGTGGAATCGTGTAGGTCATTTATTTTTTTGGTAGCAATTCCTTCCTCTGGTGCAGGCAACTGGAGGTGAAACTACAAGCTCAGCTTCTTTAGCGGCTCCGTGTAGGGGAAATGGGCTTCTGTTTGCAAGCTTATTATTCTTGCGTGTAATGGAATCACTGGGGCACTGTCCTGCCTACACAGGAAGACTCCTGCAAAAACGGAGAGCTATGATTTCTACCCCAGAGAAGCTGAGAGTGGAATTGAGGCAATCAGATGACCCTGGAGCAGTGGAGGGTCCATGGTTTCAGGGCTGAGACCACCTGGATTTCGATCCAGGCTTTACCTCTAAGTAGCTCTGTGTCCTTGAGCAAGATGCTTAACCTCTCTGAGTCTCATATGCGCAGGACACCATCTTGGGCCACCTGCACATCTGAGATTCTCTGCCTGTGCTCTGGCTGAAGCCTGAGGTAACACACCTCTCTCTTGACAGGACTCAGTGTTCCTCTTTGCCCACCTAGAAGCTGAGCACTTTGGTGGCGGTGACTACGTTTTATTCATCCTTATTTCCCTGGCAAATGGAGATGATAACACTAATACCCGTCACATAGGATGATAAGATAGAGTTATATTTATTCACTTGCTTAGTATGGGGTCTCTTCCACATGGAAAGCATATGAAAGCTACTGGCTCTTGTAAGAGTTTATTCAGTAACTATCTGAAATGAGCAGTTGTACTGAAATTGATGGTATCATCCCCATTTTACAGAGGAAGTAACTGAGTCTCAGACACATGAGGCTGTCAGAAGTTCTTATAATAGAAGGACACTGCTTGTGCTGGTGGGAGGGTTGCTTTTCTTTTTTCTCCCAAGAGACTTAGACTAAGAAGAGGGAGGCAGCCCTTGTTCAGAGTGATTGGGAAACAGTTCCGTTTGGAAGCCTTGAGCCCTCGAATTCCGGAGTCCACAACAGGAAGAACCCGGAGATCCTGCAGGAAACGTGTCCTGAGGATTAATGGTGGGTTTAAATGCTGAGCGAGGACTTTTTCCTTTCTTCCTCATCTGCATTTGGGAGATCTTTACTCTCCCTTTTTAAAGATCAATGTGCTATATTTCTTTTTTCTGAAGGTACATCTATTAAACCAGCAGTGGTTGAGCTCGCAGACAATTCCCCACCATGTAATTAACCCCCTCGGGGTCCCGTTTAGATCCAGTGAGATTTTGTGATTTTATTAACTAAAAGCAAATAGGGACGCTGTGTACTGTGGAGCTCAGGTTTGGAACTCCGTCTCTGGAGCACAAGGGGTTCACTGTAACCATCTGTGCCTCTTGTCCCCCTGAATGATGCCTAAGCATTTTCCTTTTCCTTTTTTTGTGTGTATATCAAATACAGAGTTTTGCTTTGCGGTTACCATGGAGTTTTTGTACACCAGTGTCTCCCCTCCCCCCATATATATATGATTGTTTTAAGTTGCTCATCTCTTAATTTCAAATGCATTTTAGATCTCCTGCATTGGTACTCTCCTCCCCTTATGATGACTGGTTTTGATACAGTATTTTCCATCTAATTGTTTTGTGTATCCCTTAACTACTTATCGTGGATACAGATGACTTTACTTTTGTCTCTTAACCTCTGTACTGGCTTTGTGTGTGGGTGATTTTCTACCTTCACTGTGTGTTTGCCTTTACCGGTGAGCTTTTTCCTTCCACAATTTTGTTGTTTCTAGTCGTGGCCTTTGCTTTTTCATCTAGAGAAGGTCCTTTAACATTTGCTGCAAAGCTGGTTTGGCGGTGCTGTTTAGCTTTCGCTTGTCCGTAAAGCACTTGATTTCTCCATCAAATCGGAATGAGAGCCTTGCTGGGTAGGGGATTCTTGTTGGTCGGTTCTTCCCTTTCATCACTTTAACTATATCCTGCCACTCCCTCCTGGCTTCTGGAGTTTCTGCTGAGAAATCAGCTGATGGCCTTATGGGCGTTCCCTTGTCTGTTATTTGTTGCTTTTCCCGTTTGCTTTTAGTATTCTCTTTTTATCTTTAATTTTTGTTATTTTGATGACACTGTGTCTTGGTGTGTTCCTCTTTGGGTTCATCCTGTATGGGACTCTCTGTGCTTCCTGGACTTGGGTGACTGTTTCCTTTCCCAGGTTAGGGAAGGTTTTCAGCTATTATCTCTTCAAACATTTTCTGGGGCCCTTTCTCTCTGTCTTCTCCTTCTGGGACCCCTATGATTCATCTCTGTGTGGTTGTTCTTTATATTTTCTAGCTCTTTGTTCAAAAACTTCTAACTTCTCGCTCTGTGCAGCCGTTCTCCTCCCAAGTTCGTTGAGCATCTGGGCGATCGTTAACTCTGAACTCTTCCTCGGGTAGATGGCCCATCTCCACCTCTTCTGGGATTTTATCTTTTTCCTTCGTCTAGAACATATTCCTCTGCCATCTCATTTTGTCTAAGTTGCTGTTAGTATTTTTATGTATGTGGTACGTTAGTTACATTTCTAGACCTTGGAGAAGTGGCCCTCTGGAGGAGGTGTCCTATGCGTCCCAGCAGTGCACTCCCCTCCCGTCACCTGGGCTGTATGCTGTAGGGGTTCCCTGTAAGAGGGCTGCATGGGTCCTTCTGTTGGGGCAGACTATATGGGCTGTCTGGCAGGCTTGGTTGGTTCCTCATCTGGTCGGTTGCTGGGTCCTGCTTTGTACAGATGCTGCCGGCTCCTGTTCAGCAGGGCCTGGTCACAAGGTGGAGGGCTGCGGAGTCCTAGGGGGCCCGAGGCTAGTGCTGGCTCACTGGTGGGTGCAGTCAGGGCCCTGAAGACTCTGGAGCTGTTGCCCACCCGCTGGCAGGTGGAGCCAGACCCTGGGGTTAGTGCCAGACTCCTGGCAGGCGGAGCTGGTTCCTGGAGTCCGGCTGCAGGGCTCAGGGGTCCCAGAGCTTGTTTCAGATCGTTACGGGGTGGGATGGGGGCCAGTTCCTGACAGACTTAGGTATGGGGTCCACGGTGTCTGGAAGGTTATGTTCACCTGCTGGCGGGCGGGGCCGGGGTCCAGCTGGTCCCAGGGTGTGGTCTGGCCTGCGTCGCAGGATCACGGTTTTCTTTTTTCTGGTGTCAGCCCCCTGGTGGGGGAGGCTGGCCTAGAGGCTTGTGCAGGCTTCCTGGAGGGAAGGGCCAGTGCCTGCCCACTGGTGGGGGGAGCTAGGTCTTGGCCCTCAGGTGGGCAGGGCTGTGTCCAGAGGCAGCTGTGGGCTCTTTAGTCTTTTGGCAGCCTGTCTGCTCGTGGCTGGGGCTGGGTCCCTCCCACTTAGTGGTTTGGCCTGAGCTGTCCCAGCACTGGTGCCTACAGGCTACAGGCTGTTGGGTGGGACCGGGTCTGGGCACTAATGAGCTCCAGCAGGTACAGTGCACATGGCCCAAGACCACCCAAGTGTCAAAGTTGGGACTGAAACCAGGTCTGATGGACTCCAAAGCCAGTGCTCTTTTCTACTCTGTTAATCCAGGAACACTGTTTTCCTGTCAAATGGGCCACTGTTTTGGGGGCACCAATCAGACAGTAAATAAGAGAAGGTGTTGCCGTGTATTTATGCAGATTTCAGAAGCTTGTGGGTGAGAGCTTGCACTAGGATGGCGTGCGGGAAGACGTTCGGGGCTGCCTGAGCCCTTCGCGGGCCCTGGGCCGGCTCCCGGAGGTGGCAAGGAGCTAGGCATGGCCTCAGGGGAGGCGAGAAACGCCCACGGCCAGGAAGCAGGCGCCGGACAGTGAAGGGTCTCTTAGGCCAGGGTGAGAACTCTAGTTTCCCTCATCGAAAGGATTGAAGGCCATTGAAGGACCCAAAACGGGTGTGACTGATCTGATCTATAAGAGCACCCCGGCTACTAGATGGAGACAGATTTGGAAGGTGGGAGTGGTTGGCAAGAGGGGAGGTCAGAACAGTTAGCACCCAGTTGCCCATGGGGTTCCCAGTGTATGTCCCATACCCAGAAGAGCCCCGGATCTTTGTGTTATGTACGCAGTCCTTTTGGCTCCAAGGATGGATACTCACACCCGGGGTATCTGTCGCATGCAGGTTTGTCTCCCCAGAGACGCCCATGTCACCTGCTCAGACAGGGAGCTGTTTCAGCAGGAGAGGAGAGTGCCCTGGGAGGGACACATTCTCGGGATAGGGACATACGGTGGGCCTGGAGGGCCAAGTACACATGGGTGAACGGTCACAAGGGTCCAGGGCTCTAGTTTCTTTTCAGGTCGTAGCATAAGGCTGGCTACCTACGCGGTGAACCCAGAGCGTCCTGGAGGAACCCAGAGCGTCACACCAGCCTGTGAGTTAGGACAGGAAATGCAAACCAGCATGGTTACAGTGACGCAAACCACAGGTAGGAAACTTGGGGGTATGGGGCAGCGCGTCGCCGGGCTTGGCCTGCTGCCAGGCCACCCGGGTCATAGGCTCTCCTGGTCCCCCAGGGCCAGGTGTAGTTAGCAATGGCAAGCGATAAGGAACTGGATTTTGTATTGCAGCCAGTAAGGACGGAGAAAGAGAAAGAGAGACCAGGGAGCCAAAGCTCATTGCTTCAGAGGTGACAGTGCTCCAGGGGTGCCAGAGATAGCGCCGGGCACATGCAGCCTTGAAGGTGGGCACTGAGGGCTCTTGGGAACTGCTCTCTTGGCAACTTCGGGGGAGAGACTCCCCGTAATGTGCTGTTTAGACAAAGCAGGTCACAGACCTCAGATGCAATCTATCAGGGGCAGAGCTCACCCCCTCAGCAAGTTTTAATAGCACGCCAAGCCTTCAGAGCCTAGGATGTTTTGTACCCCATCTCCTGGGGGTTCCTCCCTCCTTGGAGGTCCCTGAGGAGGTCACATTACTGTTTCTAGGTTCCATGAGTTCAGGTTAATAGCTTCAGGTTTGCTGGTCTGTGCTGTTTGGCCTTGGGCAAGTCACTGAACCTCTCTGATCTGTTCTGTAGTCCTTTCTTCTACCTCTCAGATCCTGTATAGCCTCATGTGTTACAAAGGCGATGATCCCAGTGGCCCTGCCACAGGGGGGTTATAAGGATGAACCAAGAAGAAAAGCATGGAGGATTTTGGAAAGTAGAATATAACTATATTATTAGTCTTAGAAATGGTAGAAGTAATAAATTAATATCAACAGACTTACTGATGCTGATTGAACATCTACTATATGCTAGGTGCTACGGAACCCAGGTGTGTGACACATGGGTCTTCCACCTCTAGGAGTTTATAATCCTCACGTATATAACAGAGTTAATAATACTAGGTAAGACTTATAAAGCACCTACTGTGTGCCGGGTACTGTTCTCAGTATTTTGCGTGTATTGACTAATCTGATCCTCACAGTAAACTTACTCTGGGAGCAAGTCTCATCACCATTTCCCAGACGAGGAAGCCGAGGCACAGAGAGACCAAGTAACTTTCCCGAAGTTCAGTAGCTGGTGAGAATCGAGACCAGGATCACATTCGGGTCAGCTGGCTGTGGAACCCCTAGCCCACATGGTCTGTTGAGTAAGAGACTCGGTGGTTTTCAGGATTCCCCGTGAGAATTATACAAGACGTATCTGTCTGCGTTCAAAGCTTGGGGTCCTAACCACTTCCCCATGCAGCCTTGGGAGCTCACCAGTGAGAAGCCCAGAGAAGGATAACTGAACTCCATGGCGAGCGCCACATCGGTTTCCCAAGGGGCAGTCCAGGTGTCCTCGGCCATCTCGTGCAGTAGTTAGGGGTCCAGCCTCTGGAGTCACGTGCTTCTGGTGACATCTCAGGTCCCTTGCTTCCTAGCAGTGTGACATTGGGCAACTGACTTATCCTTTCTAAGTTTCTGTTTCTTCATTAGTAAAATGGGAGATGTAAGCTCTTGTGACGAGAATGTAATAAAATAATGTCTCGAAGGCATGAAGTAAGTACCGTCCATATATTGATATATGACACATGTACATCTCCATATGTATGATGAACCGCTAGCACAAGGAGGGGAACACAGGCGGGGACTTTTTTGATACTTTGAGACAAGAAGCCACTATTGAGTTGCCAGCCGATAGAAGCTGAGTTCTGTGTCCTGGCGAAAAAGCTGTGAGTCAGGACCCTGGCTTTTTTGTTAAAGACTAAATCAACCGCCTACCCAAACACCCACAGTAGAAAAAGGACCCCAAGTCCTGGAGATAGATTAGACCTAGAAGGCTAGAACGGTCACTTACTTGAACATTATTTGCTTGTTTAAATTGTTTAAAATATGTCTGCTGCCTGGGACCTCTGGCTCAACGGCCCAGGTTATGAAAATATGTAATTCGCTGAAACCACGCAGGAGCGAAGTATGTGAGCAGTAAGCAGCCCGCCAGCATGTCCGGCTGCCTCATTATCAGGCCATTCTTCGTCTCCAGGTGTTTCCCAAGCAGTACTATCGGGTGATTCTAGACCAGAGCCTGGTGGGATTGGTTGGTCTTTGTGATTTTTATCTTGCAGAGGAAATTGGGCACAGGTAAGCTCAGAGCCACAGAGCCCAGACCAGACTCAGACCTTAGTGGTTGTAGAACCTACATGGGTTCTGTAGACTAAAGGACATAGACACCTGGGTGGTACCAGCTGGTGCCACACGGCTGAAACAAACACACCAGGAAGCAGTGTTTCCTGGCCCTAGAGAAAGAAAACTGGAGACTCCAGTTGCAGAATCCTAGAAGATTTCATGTAGGGGGTGCCTTACGCAGCCTCTAGCTCAGAGGTCCTCATACTTTTTCTGGCTATGGAAACCTTTGTTTAAAGAAAATCTGGTGAAAAAAAAAAACCACCACCAACAGCAAATAAAGCAGATGAAAGCTTAGCTGCTTTAGTCTAAGACGGGACAGGAACTTGGCCATGAGACCACAGGTCTCTTCTCCCTTGCTCCTAAGAGGATTCCGTGGACCCCCTAGAGCCCCATGGAACACAGTTTGGGAACCGCTGCCTAGTGGCAAAGAGCTTAGAAAATCAGAGCAGGGCTTGAATCGGTTTTCTCATTTGTCAAGTGGTGATCATAAAATTGGCATCTTCATAAGCACGTTTCATAAGCTCATCATAGATGGACTAAACAATGGGGAGGGCTTAGCAGTGCCTGGTACAGAGTAAGCACTCGATAAATGTCAGCAAAATAATTATGTATTATATTAATAATCATGACTGTTTATTATCACTAGCTTTGTGACCTTTGCAGATTTACTTAACCTTTCTGAGCCTCTTGCTCTAACTGTGGGCAGGGATCATAATACTTGTAATACTTGTCTTGTTGTTGTCAGAAACTTTTAAACAGAAAAGGTTTGTAAATCACTTAGCATAGCATCTAGTCCTTTCCCCCTTTGTCATGGGAGCTCAGAAATGGGGCCAAAGTTGACGTTCCTTCTGCGCGTCCCAGAGTGCATCTCGAGATCTTGTTCTTCTGCGCGTCCCAGAGTGCATCTCGAGATCTCGTTCTTCTGCGCGTCCCAGAGTACATCTCGGGATCTCGTTCTTCGAGAAATTCATTCATTCAGTAATAATCTAAAGCCTCTTCCCGCCTATCTGGAAAATGGCTGTAATCCCGATACTGGGCCCTCTGCGGACGCCTCTCCCCGTGTGTTAGGTAAGCGCAGCTTGCCCCTGTGCAATGGTCTTCTTTCTGCAAGCCTCCAAGGGGGCTCCCAGCTCAGAGTCAAGTAAGCTCAAAGTAAGGGAGACCTTCTCTAGAGATGGCTTCTTGCACCACCGTCCAGCTGTGTGACCTTGAGCCAGGACTTTTGCCTCTCTGTTCATCACTTACCTCAGCTGAGGGACAACAAAAATGGTTTAGTTTTTGTTCAAGTACTGTGTCTATGTGGGGGGCCTCTACTCATTGTTGTCACTCAGGGACCCCAGGTGACGGAGGCTCCCTCTGAACCCCGTGTCCCTGTGCTGGGGGAGGGGAGAACAGGGTGAGCACCACACTGGCTCTTAAAGCTTCTTCCTAGAAGTGACATATGTAACTGACACTCAAATCTCATTGGCCAAAGCGGGTCACATGTCCATGCGCAAGGGGGACGGGGCAGGGGAGCAGGGCAGGAGGTGCAGTCCTGCCTTGTGCCTGGGAGGAGGAGAGCAGGAACTATTCTGACGAACGGCACTAATCACCATCACAGACATCATCAGGAACGACTAGGGTTAAAGGTCAGCGGTCTGGACATCTAAGCGGATGATGACAAAGATGGTGACAAGTCGCGGCTGCTGTTTATTGAGCAGGGAGTCTGTGCCAGGCCTGCCCCGCACCATCTCATTTAATCCTCATGCCTTGGTGAGGTGGGCGCTCTTCCCGTCGCCCACTGCAAAGGGAGCTGAGGCTTGGAGAGGTGAAGTCCCTGAGAGGGTGTCACCCAGCCAGTATGAGGCATCCTCCACGCTCACTGGAGCGGAGTGACAGTGGCAAGTTAACGAAGGGACCATCAGGTCAGAACCCAGAGACAGTCCCGGGGAAGGAGAGGGCTGACATCAAGGAAAATAGCTCCTGGAAACGTGTGATCCATCGCAGAGGGAGCTGGGAGAATACGCATCCCAGCACGCTCTCAGCCAGCTGCCAGCCGTCGGCCAAGCCCAACCAGCGTCTGGAAGGCAATGGAGTCCCTGCAGTGCCACTGCTGGTCCTTACAGGCACCCTTATGCACATTAGGGAAAGGTAAAAAGGCACCCCTGTGGGCAACAGTAACCCCCTTTGTATGGGACATCGGCCCCTCGCCCCTCACTCCGACTGCACAAAGCCAGCAGCCTCCCCAGGCCGCCCCCCCGACCCCGACCCAGGTCTGGTGCGTGTGCGTAGGTGGGTGGTGTGTGCCTGGAGAGCCCTCCACATGACCCATCCCAGGAACACACAGCCATTCATCCTCATCCGTTGGAAGAATGAAATCAATACCAGCAAACCCACAGCTTTTCCTGCCACAAAACCTGCACTCGGGCGCGTCTGTTTCTTTCTGATGTTTCTACCATTATTTTCCTCACTTCAAATATGGATGACCTGGCGTCTGCTCGGCGGTTGTTTCCATAAACAGCACACCCGCGCCCTCCCAGGGTCCTCGAAGAGTTTCCGCACTGCTGGGTGGAGAGGGGTGGCTTCTCGGGACCGTGCAGCTTGGATGGTGAGTTGAGAATCTAGCTGGGCCCACGTTGCTCACCCCCTGCACCCCTGGGGTGGCTCTGGATTCAGAAGCCAAGCAGTCTCCCGCCTCAAGAGCCCTGGATCATGTCCCCTCCATGGAATGCAGAGCCCACTGCCCTTGCTGGCCCAAGAATGTACCTACAAACCCCAAAGGTCATGTGCAGATATGCAGAGCTGGAAACCTGTTTTTTTTTTCAGACAGAGATCAGTACTTTGAACTGGTTTGAAAATTGCCTGGAAAGTGGTTTGGGGGAGAAACAATAGAGAGAATCTAGGGGGCTCTAGGTCGAGATGGGAGGAGTCCACGAGGCTGGGGGAGCCTTTCCTGAGCATGAGGGTTTGCTTGATCTTTGTGCCTCCAGCTTGGATTCAGGAATGAAGGAGGGGCTTCCCTGGTGGCGCAGTGGTTAAGAATCCACCTGCCAATGCAGAGAACACGTGTTCGAGCCCTGGTCCGGGAAGATCCCACATGCTGCGGAGCAGCTAAGCCTGTGAGCCACAACTACTGAGCCTGTGCTCTAGAGCCCATGAGCCACAACTACTGAGCCCACGTGCCACAACAACTGAAGCCCACGCGCCTAGAGCCCGTGGTCTGCAACAAGAGAAGCAACCGCAATGAGAAGCCCATGCACCGCAATGAAGAGTAGCCCCCGCTCGCCGCAACTAGAGAAAGCCCACACGCAGCAATGAAGACCCAACGCAGCCAAAAACTTTAAAAATAATAATAAAATAAATAAATAAATTTTTAAAAAGAGTGAAGGAGAAAAGATCTGTCTTTCAAGGTAAAGACAGATGTTCTCACTCAAAGAGCTGTGGGATCACGGAAGAGTCTGCCTCAGTAGGTAGTGAGCTTTCTATCCTGGGGAGTAATCAAGAAGGAATCTCTAGTAGGGGGTGTTGGAGCAGACGTCCAGGCATTGGGGGACATGTTAGAAAGATGGCTTCTCAAGTCTCTCTCCCCTGAGATGTTGCATTTGTAACCAGTCGGCAGTCTTGTCGAGCCTGGATCTGTGACTGTTATTTTTGCCACAGCTGATCAAAGCGGCGCATGTTTAGAAACCCAGGCTAAGGAGGTTATTGAGAACTCATGCACGTGAGCTCTGGGCTAGATGGATCTGGGGTTCCAGCGTTGGCTCTGACATGAGCTGTGTGACCTTGTGGAAGTTTATTGAACGTCTCTGAGCCTCAGCTCTATCCTCCAGAAACCGGAACACACCTATGTCTTAGGGAGTGGTGCAGATTTAATGGCCCAAGAAATGCCAGATGCTTAGTGGCAAATGACCATGGCAGTTACCGGCACAGAGCAGTAGGTACCAGGACCCAGTAACGTGTGGATTTTGTGATGCTGCCCTGGCATGGCTCTCCTGCTCCAAAGGCATTCGTGTCTCCCCTTAGTTTTGAAATTAAAGGTACTAAATGCAGCAATGCTTTTATTGTCAATAAAGATAGTAACTCTTTCCTGGGTGGTCTGGCCTTTAAAAATAAAGACCTGAATTCATTATTATCGAGAGTCAGACTTTGGGCTCTCATATAACTAACCCATTTTAAGTCTCTCTCTCACACACACACATATTCCTATTTTTAAATATATGTTTCCTCTGCTATGTGAACGAGGTGAGGTGTTGGGGGTTATTTTCTTTCCTCCCCCCCCCCTTTTTTTTTTTTTTTTTGCAAAGGAGACACCTTTTCGGTGTTGGCATGACATTAATAAAAATAATAAAGGAGAAGGTTTGGAGGGAAAAGGTAAATAAGGCAATTCATACATCATCCGGGAGAGACACAGGAGTGCGGCAGAGAAAAATCACCATCCCGCCACGTGAGCTGGGAGATTCTCATGAGTCAGCTCGCTTGCTGCTTTCTGGGTGCCCAGCTACTGCCGCCACGGCGTTGGCTTCATCCTCTCCGTGGGTCCTGGCCTGGTTTGGAGACCTCTTGTCATTAGCTGGGCTGCTCTTCTGCAAGGGGCGCTGACAGAGGCATCTCTTTAGTGCTGCAACTTAAAATTCCAAAAGATCTCTCCCATCCGCAACCCCTCCCCATACACACACACACCACACACACACACATACGCACGCGTGCGCACACGCACAGAGTGCACCTTGGAAGTGCACCTACCTGCAGGAGTGACTCACTACGTGATATGCAGGCCCCACTGCAAAATGAAAAGGTGGGAACCCTTTCTCAAAAATATTACAGGTTCAGTGCAGCAACAGCAGAGCAATAAATGCCCAGAGAACTTAGAAGCAAGGGGCCTTGTGTGACTGCCTGGGCAGCCATCCCCAGCTGCTGCCTTCAGAAGTCACGAGCCGTGTGGGGATGGCAGTGAATAGAGCCCGGGTGGCTTTACGTGGTGTCTTTGATCATCGGCTACCTGGCAGGTGAGTGACAGTCACCAGAACCTTCCATCCTGCATCCCAGTAAGTCAGATGAGTAAAGTGTAGCCACATCCCACAGGTTCTGAAGGCTGCTCTGAACAGGGCTCAGTGACAGTCCACAGAGTGTTGCGAGATGCCCCACCTCCAGGGATCAACTGGCAAACCTTATTAAAATCCCAGAATCGTACACCTTTACAGTTTCAGGAGTCCCTGGAAATCATCTCTTCTAACAGCCTTGCTTTCCAAATGTAGACACCGAGGACAGGAGAGAGGGGAGAGGTGTTCCTAGTCACGCTTCACCTTTATTGCATCCCTGAGCACGTTGCGTGCATTTAACTCACAACCGGCACAGGAAGTCAGCACAGCTGATAGACCCATTTTAGAGAAGAAGCAACTGAGACTCCTTGAAGTTCAATAGCTTCCCCAGGGTCACACAGCCGGCCATTGGTGGAGCTGCCTTCTGAACTGATTCTGGAGCCCTTGTTAGGGCTCTGCTGTTTCCAGAGCAGTTCAGGGCAGGGTCCCCAGTTCCTACTCCCAGCTCTGTGTACACTTCCCGTCAGCTGCCCGTCTCCTCTGGCGCGGTCTGCTCTCTCCTCTCTGTCTTGCCACTCCGTGACAGCTGGAGGTGGATCTTTCTGCCAACTGAATTCTCACCGGTAGACACAAGAAGAGGTATTGGGGGGGGCGGAGAAAAAAAGAGAGAGAATCAACAGAACGTAAGAAACAAGATAGGTTTGGTCCTTTTGTGGAAGAGAATGGAGTGATCTCAGAAGCGAGGCCTGAAAAAGCACGCATCCCCAGGGAAATGGAGGGCCGGGCGTCCACCATGCCAGGCCCCAGGCTCCCACTGCGAATGAATTGCATGCTTGGGCCAAGGTAACAGAGGCCTCGGCCAATATCCCCAGGTCTTTCCTGCCCTGCGCTGGCCTAGACCCGGCCGTACCCAGCCAGGAAGGGGAGGCTGGGTGGGAAGACAGGAGAAGGCCTCATCGGAGCTGGTCTCAGAGCCCCAGCAGGGCCTGGCGTCCCACCCAGCAAGGGCTCTGCTGCCCGGACGCTTGCCAGCCAAGCTGAGTAAACATTCGAGGGCTTCTGGCAGAGCCGGTGACAGACGGGAGAGACAGAGGCTTCTCGCCCGGGGCTGGATGTGGCCGTGTGTGCCCTTCTATGCGTGGCCTTCCTGCCTCGGTACCTCCTCGTCACCCGTCAGAACCACAGGCCTGGGGGCTTTCTTAGAGACCCGTGTGGTTCACGGCTCCGTTTCCCCTTTGCAGAGATGGGTCCTATTTTTATTCGGCTTCTGCTTAGAATACGGGGTTTGCTCTCCTCACTTCCGCACCTCGGAGCTGGTTTCCCCAAGAGGCAGAAAAGCCAGATTATTCCAGTGATGTGGCGCATGAGTGCGTCCGGGGAGGGAACGTCAGGACGTGAATATGAAGGTTAAGGCAGCGGCGATCGTGAATGTTAGTTTAGTTTAGAAACAGACCCTTTCCCCCATTTAAAAAGAATGGTTTAAAAAGAAGGAGATCTGATGAAACCCAATTCCAGTTTCTTTTAGATAATGATAATTAGATACTTTATATATTCATGATGCAAACACACAAAACCTTAAAAAGAGAAAATGGTTATGAATACTAAATAAAATGGGGTATTGGCAGCTCTCAGTGCAATGATTTATATATTTTATCAGTTGACTTACAGAGATTTCCAAAATATATTGTTAGGTAGAATGGCAGTGGGACTTCCCTGGTGGTCCAGTGGTTAAGACTGCATTTTCACTGCTGAGGGCACGGGTTTGATCCCTGGTTGGGCAACTGAGATCCCACAGGCCACTCGGTGCAGCCACAAAAAAAAAAAAAAAAAAAGGCAAGACGCAGAGAAGCTAGTAAAATATGCTGATTATTTTAAAATGTCAGTCAACATAGATTAAATGGATGGATGAATGGATGGAAGGAAGGATGGAGAGAGAGATTTTTATACACTTTCTTTATTAGAGCAGTTTTGGGACCACAGGAAGAGTACCAAGTACGCAGAGTTCGCATGTACCACCCCCCACCAAGTCCAATGTGGCACTTCTAGGCTCTCAAATTCCCAGTTGCTTCCCATCTCACAAAGAATCAAATCCAAGTCACTTATCAGGGCTTACAGGGCTGCATCTTGGGCGTCATCCACCTCTCTTTTCACTCCCTCACCTTCAGTCTCCTTGGTCACCTTGCTGTCGCTCAGCCAACAAGCCCCCCATGGCTCTCCCAGGCCCACATTCCTCTATGTGCGTCCTGTGTACGCAGCCCGAGTGTCGCCTTGGCTAAGCTCCATCCAGCACTTTCTTTGAAGGGCCTGCTGCCCTGCCCCGGGAGGCTTCCTCTGGGTCCTCATCCTGGCCTCCTTCTGGGCCCCCTCCTTGGTCTCATGCTCCACCATCTTCCTTTCCTTTTACAGGCACTTGCCAGTGTCAGACCTTCCCACAGCCCCTCCTGCTATCACATCACTCCAGCGTCCTGACCAGAGTACCCTCACCCCGATGGGTGTTGGGCTGGGGGTTTTCAACTGCTGCCTTTCTTGTCAAAGACACGGAGATTTCAGTCACGTGTGCAGACTCTGAGGTTGGGCTGCTCTCATTTGAACCCTGAATCCTTCCCCCAGGAAATGAAAGGCACGGGCAGAGCAATCCGAGGACCTTGACTTCTCTGAGATGCAGCTTCCCTAGCACTGAAATGGGGCTAAAGAAGGTGTCTGTTTCAGGGGATGTTGGAAAGGACGCGCAGAGAAAGGGCACAGGGTCGTACCTGGTCACAGGACAAATGCTCAGTGGGTTTTACCTCCTTTGACTGTGCTGTGCTAGCATTAGTCCAACTCCAAGCTGTGTCTCTGCATTTTTCACTTCGGGGGATTGAATTCCACTGCCACGTGGGAGACGGCTCCTTCCCTGTTGCCTAGGAAAAAACGTTGGTTCTTCCAACTTCCTTTCCCTCCCACTTCTCTTTCTGTTCCTCCTCTCTCTCCTTTTCGCCTTTTCCTTTCTCTTCTTTCTTTCCTCCTCCTTCTCTGCCTCCCATCGATTGCCCTTCGTGTTGGGCGCGCAGACTTTTTTTTTTTAATGTATTTATTTTTGGCTGCGTTGGATCTTCGTTGCTGCGCGCAGGATTTCTCTAGTTGCGGTGCACGGGCTTCTCATTGCGGGGGCTTCTCATTGCGGTGGCTTCTCTTGTTGCAGAGCACGGGCTCTAGGTGCACGGGCTTCAGTAGTTGTGGCTCTAGAGCGCAGGCTCAGCAGTTGTGGCTCACGGGCTTAGTTGCTCTGAGGCATGTGGGATCTTCCCGGACCAGGGCTTGAACCCATGTCCCCTGCATTGGCAGGTGGATTCTTAACCACTGCACCACCAGGGAAGCCCGGGCGTGCAGATTTGATCTGCGTGGCCTGAGCTGTCCTGTGTCCCAGGAAGTACCTTTGTCCACTGGCTGAATGAATCTCTCCCGTTTATCCCGAGCGCCTTTGTCCTCTGGTTCCTTGTCCCCAAGGGCAATCCTCAGGCCTTCTCGCCCCCCAGGGAGAGCTTGGCCCTGGGGATGCAAGGCACAGACCCCAGGGGTCTCGGGTTATGGATCTTGCAGACCGCTTGGCAACGTGTCTCAGGCCCTGGCTCCCCCATGCGGTGTGGCTGCTTCACCTCCGGTCTGAGCGCCCTGGGAGTGGCCCCTGGTCCCAGCACTGTGGTTTTTAGACGGGAAGCAAGGCCTTGCAGACCAACTGGCGATCGGAAGACTCTTCCCCGAGGAACAACAGGTCCCTCTTCTGTGGCCTTTTTATAAATGTTAATCTTCCTCCTTTGTCAAACTTCCCCCCTCTCCCGTGACCAAGGGAAAAGGGCGAAGCAACCCCACAAAATCCATGAAACCTTTTAAATTGTCACCTGCCCAGCGGAAAAGCCCTCGCTACCTCATCGCTGCCTCACTCCGTGGAGAACATGGGGGCAGAAAAAGAAATCCATCATCTGAATCTCCAGATGACATGTTGAACTGTGTTTTGTTGTTATTGTTCAGAAAAGAAAAATGGTAATGCTGTAAGAATTTTGGTTAAGTGTTGAGATCGTTCACCTGTTTTCCTCCTACTTGGAATTTGTAGTGTAAAAATGAGTGAATAAAATAACTTGCCTTTTGGGTCAGACATGGGTTTGAAAAGGTAGAGGGAGGCATTCTCAGCTTCCCTTTGGGCTCCGTTTTCCTGAGATGCACACACGATGTGTACATTTGCCCCTGCTGGTACCTCCAGAGGACAAATATGGCAACCCTGAAACAGAGTTGGACAGCGCCGGGGAGACAGAGTGTAGCTCCACACTGTGAGTGGGGTGCGTGCGTGTGTGTGTGCGTGTGTGTGTGTGTGTGTGCGCGCGCGTGTGTGTGCGCACAAACGTAGCCACAGCCTTGAGCTATGGGGAGGGAGGTATAGCTGAGAGTGTGTTGTCCCCTCCAAACTTGGGCAAGAAAATACAAAGAACAGACGCCTCACCTAATGTATGGCGTTGCCCTGTCCAGGGGCGTAGTCTTTTCCGTATTCATCCATCCGTCCATCTTCCATCCCTCCCTCCCTCCACCCACTCATCTAAAAACTCTTGGGCAATTGTTCTGTGCCAGACGCTATGCTCTGGCAGTTACATGGGATTCTCATGGAATCCTCACAAGCACCCCGTAAGGAAAGGTGCTTTTTATTTCCTACTAGATAAGAAAGCAAGGCTCGACGGAGTTAGTAAGTTGTGCAAGCTATGCAGCTGCAAGAGGCTGAATTGGAATTGGGTCTCTCACTGTCTGACTCCAAAGCCTGAGCCCCTTGTTTTGTGTCCTGCTTTCCCGGGGTGGCGTGGGGTGTGTGAGGAGAGAGAGGAGGTGTCGGGGGTGTGCCATCGGCTGGAAAGGTTAAGAGGGGAAAAGGAAGGGGCAGCTCGTCACGGGCATATGGGTTCAGTTCTGCCTCCTTCTGAGAAGAGTTTCAAATGGCTTGGCTTACGTATCTTTACGTTTGGGTTACATCAAGATAGCCAAGTCGAGATGGCTCAAACAGAAGATGAAAAGTCACATCTAAATGTCTAATTCTAAGATACTCTTTGATAGGTGGTATGTAAAATAATATGAGTGGAAGTGCTCATCCTTTCATGAAAACTGTGAAGAGTGGGAAATACTGACCGACCCCTGGCTATATACCCTGCCATGTACTATGTATGTGTATAACATACGCAGCCCACATCGCTAACATGTATCTCCAACGTGCTGTGTATGTTAGAGATAGAAATTGTAGGTTAATAATTTCATTTACCTTTGAATACTTGGCCTAATTCCATAAGTGGTTTATGGGATGTATAAACAAAGCAATGCTTAGGAGATAACCAGAAAGTAAAAAGAAAAATGATAGGAATAGCATGTTATAAAAGGAAGTCAAGACCAGGGAGTGACCACAGGACAAAGTGCAGACCCAGCTTCACTGATTGGTCCACACATTTGGTTTTGAGCTTCCTGGTGAACAACGTGAAAAGGGAAACAGAAGCAGTCATGTAATTTTTCTTGTCCAAAAGAGAAAACAAAGCAGTTCTTCTAGGGGTAAAGAAGAAGAGAAGTTCACACTCTAGTGGGTAGGTTCAATGATACCCACAAATGGCCACGGATTCCAGTCCAGTATGGAAATGTGTCTCATACGAAAGAGAAGGGATTTTAAAGTGATTCCCAGTGGCTTACATTCTCAGTCTGAGAATTTGATTTACTTTAATTTTGCAGTTAACATTTTTTTTACTATCGAATAAAAAATGGTCTTGGAAAATGTAGGCTTTTTCAAGCAAAATTTGTAGCTTATCTGAATTCTGGTAGCTTTGTGGTTGTGCTGATGTATCGGGATATTTAACGAGGAGTTTTAGTCACTTAGCGTAGTTTTGGAGAGTCGTAGACACTCAATAAAAATTTGTTGAGTGAAGGAATAGAATATAAACAAGGTGACTGTTGAGCAAAAAGAAACAGAGGATGAATTCAGTAGAATATTGGAAATTCTTCAAGTTCAGAAATAATCGATTTCTGAATTTAGTGTCCTGTCACTACATCAAGCCACCTCTCCCAGCAAACCTTACGCCTTGAATTTAATGCTCAGACATTCCTACAGTGCTTGAACTGGAAAATATTAGTTTACTGTTTTTCATGTAGTTCAACCCCGTTCCTCTGATAAAAGCACATGGCTTTTTAAGCAGCATTATTGTAGCACAATTATATATGATAAGACGTGCACAGTTGAAGTGAAGAGCCTGATGAATTTTGGTGAGTGGACCACCCCACGTAACCACCACCTCAAAGAAGATATAGAACATTTCCAACACCCCAGAGAATTCCCTTCACCCTGAATCACCCCCCCGCCCCCCGCGCTTTCCTCAGGCAACCAGTGATTAAGCTGATGGGTTTCTAATTTGTTTTTCATGCTGTTCTTTTTTTTTAATTAAAAAAAAATTTTTAATGAAGTATATAGTTGATTTCCGATGTGTTAATTTCTGCTGTCCGGCAAAGTGATTCAGTTATCCACATATATACATTCTTTTTTAAATTGTTTGTATTCTTTGATGATGAACAGAATCATATTGTTCTGAAGACGGAACAGAACATAAAAGTTTTGAAGCTACTCATGAAGCATAACCCCCTTATTCTAGTGATAGGGAAACTGAGTCCAGCAGGCTTGTCGTAGACTGGTTGGCCGTGAACTCGTGGACCCCTGGTGGTCTCAGGGGCCAGTGCAGTTTCTCCCGTGTGTCTTGTCTCAGCAGTTCTCGCAGTTAGGACCGAGGGGCTCTTGGGATAGGAACCGGCGGGGAGAGTAGGTGACATACATTTCACTGAAGTTAAAAATTGCAACTTGGTGGTGGCTATTATTCTGAATTATCCTCAGAATGATTAAGAAAATGATACCCTTAAATAAATGTTTGAAAGAAATGAGTTTTGTTGGGAATAATACCTCACAGCCACTTCTCAGAAGTCCAAAGAGAGAAGCAAATTAAGGCACGCCCTTCAAGCAGTTGGGGGGAAAGAAAAAACACAGAGTTCCTAATAAATAGCTCACCAATCCAATTATAACATTCAAATCAAGGAGAGAAAAATACAATATCAAATATAATGAAAGCTGTTTCCCATCGAAAACACAGTCTGCTTCTCATTGCCCAGTGCTGAAGGGGATTTCAAAGTCAGCATTTATAGGAGAGGGGGGAAGAAAAATGCCATGTAAATCAAAGTGAAATAATCAAATTTTTCTGGTGGAAATAAGTGCAGTTGTTTGATGTAATTTTGACATTCAGCATAATTTCAGCATCACCACTGAAGTTAGGAGGTCAGGGTGTCTCCGTGAGACTTTTCTAGTGAGAATTTACCGACTGGGAAGATCTAAATTAGACTTTGAATGCAATGTGGCCTTACGCACAAAGACCTGTTTCCATTTGTTAGTGGGGTGAATAGCATCCCCCCTAAATGCATGTCCACCCAGAACCTCATAATGTGACGATATTTGGAAATTGGTCTTTGTGGATAAAATTAGTTGAATTGAAGTCATCCCGGTTAAGGGTGGATTCTAAAGCCAATGACTGGTGTCTTTCTAAGAAGAGGAGAGAATACACAGAGACACACACACGGAGGAGAGAGATGTGATGATGGAGATGGATGTTGGGATAATGCAGAGGTGAGTCAGGGAACGCCAAGGATTGCCAGGAGCCACCAGACGCTGGAAGCGGCAGGGGAAATCCTTCCTTAGCGCTGTGTCAGAGGGAGTATGACCCTATGGCACCTTAACTTCAGACTCCTGGCCTCCACAGCAGAATTTCTGTTGTTTTAAGCCACCCATTAAGGGCACCCTTTGTGGCATCCCTAGGAGACCAATACATCAGTCCTGTGTAAGACCACTTCTGCTTCTAGAAACAAGAACCCTCTTATGATGATGATGTAGGAATATCAAGGAACCTGGGAGGTGACTTTCCCTTAACAGAGCAACTGGGTTCACAGTATTTTGAGTCAGCAGTTGAGATTCTTCCAGACACCTTCTTTTTTTTTTTTTTTTTTTTTGCGGTACGCGGGCCTCTCACTGTTGTGGCCTCTCCCGCTGCGGAGCACAGGCTCCAGACGCGCAGGCTCAGCGGCCATGGCTCACGGGCCCAGCCTCTCCGTGGCATGTGGGATCCTCCCGGACCGGGGCACGAACCCATGTCCCCCGCATCGGCAGGCGGACTCCCAACCACTGCGCCACCAGGGAAGCCCCCAGACACCTTCTGAAAAGTTCTGGCCACTCGTCCCCTCCAGCGACTGAGGAGCAGAAGCTTCATTGAACCCTGAAGCTTCCAGCAGGAAACCCATCTGCATCCCTGCTGATGCTCGTTCTACTTTGATAGTGAGAAACCCAAGTGATGCTGACACATGGACCAGAAGACGAGCCCCGAATGGCTTCCTTCCCAGAGAGCGTGCTCTGAGCACAGGAGAGGTTGAACAAAGAGCTGCTTGGGTGTCTGCTCTGCCTGGAACCACCCAGCCTCTCAAAGGAGACTGGTCGGGTTCATAGTCTCCTACCTGGTGTGGAGAAGGCAGTGGCTTCCACGCACGGCAATGGGTAGAACTGTGTTTAAGAGTTCATGCATTTCTGCTCTCCCCACTTGCCCTCCTGCCACTTTGCCATGACGTGAGCGCCACCCTGATAGCAGCTGCCCTTTTCTGCTTCATTAGCCCTTCCCATTCATTAACTAATCCGTTCAGTAATTCATGAACACGTATTTATTGAGTCCTCATCACATGCCAAGGATCATGCCTGGTGCTGGGGCTCAAACAGTGAATAGACTGGACCTCTGGTCTAGACCTCACCAAACTCCTGGTCTCAGGGCCAGTGCAGGCCCACATGGGGCCTTGGGTTGAATTAGATAAAGATACCCCATTCCTCGGGGCAGAGTTCATGGCTTAGTACATGTAACAAGGACTTGCATATCAGTCCATCCCAGTTCCTAGGACTTGTGCAGTGTACAACGAACACAACTGTACCTGGCGCTGAGCCTCCTGGGAGGCACTAATAGCTAACAGGGACAGGGCAGACACGGAGGATGGGCGGGGGGGCAGGGGGTGGAATTGAAGGGCATACAAGGCAACGTCTGACCCAGCCCTGGTTGAGCCAAAAGAGGCATCTCAGAAGGGGTGACTTCTAAGAGGAGGTTGGTACCTATAGCAGTGAAAATAGCCATACAGTAAGCCTTTTTGGTTTTGTTGTTACTGTTTCTTTTAAATATGGAGATTCTAAGGCATAGAGAGTCCAATTAATCCTTTGCCCGTTTCTTAAGCTTCCTTTGTAAAAGAGAGAGAGAATTTATATGCCGCCATTTAGGCCTTTTTCAGTACAGTCACTGGCATTGCATTTTGGCAGAGGTGCTAAATGACTGAAGAGAGTAGGGAGATGCAGGAAAGATGTTTTTATTATTATTATTCAGAAGCTTTTATTTGATCATATAAATTGTTACAGTCACTTAAGTTTCTGCCTCACCCAAGACCAAGTATTACGTCTACCAATATTCTCAGGCCCACTGCTACCATATAGAACCTTAAATTGGAACTTGCAAGTAGAAGAAATAATAGGAGGGATTTATCATGATTGGAAAATCAGATTCTAGAAAAGCAAAACACACTTTGCTACGGAGATGACTTTGCATGTGTGGCAGGCTTGTACATTAAAACAACACTGGATGGTCATGGGTAAGATCTGCTTCTCTCTCCACTGGTGTGTTTATTTTCATATCCCCATGGTTTATTAAGCATCCTTGAATTTAAGGCATCTCTAGACCCTGTCATCTGCATTTTGAAAGTGCCGAATCCTAGCCACTAGACCAACCAGGGAGCTATGTCATCTGCAATTTGGAGAGAACACCTTCCTTATGGGAACCCCCTCCTTTGAAAACTAAATCCATATGGAATTCTCAACCTATATAGATGAAGGCAGATATACATGGTATGTTATATAATACCACAGTAAGAAACTGCTCTGTTAATAAAACTCAGGGAATTTCTACTAGCAGCTGTGATAACAGAGCCTAGAGAGTGTCACGCAGGGAGAGTAATAAAGTACAGTGAAAGAATTCAGGTTGTGTCTTTGAACCTCACTCTGTATGACAGTTCTCAGCCTGCTGGTTGCACTAGTCAATGCCAAAAAACCCCACCCTACCCAGAAATTGTAGTGGGTCAGAAGGCTTTCTTGAGTCCCTTGTTTGTTATGATATCATGTGGAATCTTCCCAGATGACCCTTTTCCAAAATGCAACCCAACTCCCGTCTGGAATTCCCTATTCTCCTCCTTTGCTCTGTTTTTTTCTACTAAGACTTATCACCATCTGACATGACACATGTATCAGTTAGCTAATACTTCATAACAAATATACCAGCACTTAGTCGCTTTAAAACAACACCCCTATTATCACATAATTTTTGTGGATCAGAAACCTGAGTGTGTCTTAGCTAGATCCTCCAGCTCATGGTATCTTATGAGGCTGCAATCAAAGTGTAGGACTGTGGTTATCTCAAACTCAAATAGGGAAGGATCCAGTTTGGGAATTGGTGAGAGTCATTTTATAAGCTGCATATCAAACTACATATTTTAATTATTTATCTGTATGTCATCTCTATCCCACTGAAATAAAAACTACGTAAGGGCAAAGGTCTCTCTGGTTTGTTCCTCACTACATCCATGCTGCCAGATATTTGTTGAATGAAAGAACTCAAATATTTGTTGAATGAATGAGTCAACGTAGAGACAGCTTTTTGGTCCCCTAGAGAAGTCCAATGTGTGTCTTATTTATTTTCTTTCTTCTTGTAAATGAACCTGGAGATTTTTTGAGTGTCAAAAAGCTGAGATAGTATAAAAACTATTTAGAAGAAAGCATTTATTTTAACAGTTATGTAGGCAGAATAATGCCTCTCCAAAGATGCTCATGCCCTGATCTCTGGAAACTGGGAAGATGTTACCTCACTGGGCAAAAAGGAACTTTGCAGCTGTGATTGAAGCTATAGACCTTGAGTGAGGGGATTGTTTGGGATTATCTGGGTGGGTCCAATCTGATCCCATGAGTTCTTACAAAGGAGAGGCTTTTCTGGGTGTGCTCAGAGAGAGAGCTGATGACAGAAGAAGGTCCCAGGGTTGGAAGCTTGTGAGGGATTTGATACCTGGGGCTAGTTCTGAGATATAGGGAGATAAGTGCAAGGACCCCAGAGAGCCTTTTAAAGGCTGAGACCTGGAGAGAGCCTTCTAGGAGCTGAGAACCACCCCTGCTAACAACCAACAAGGAAACAGGGGCCTCAGTCCTACAACCACCTGGAACTTCATTCTGCCACATCCTAAATGGGCAAAACTAACTCGCCCTTAGAACCCTCAGAAAGGAGCACAGCTTGCTAACACCTCAATGTTAGTTCACTGGGACCCATCCTGGACTTCTGACCTCCAGGCCTGTGATACAGTAAATTTGTGTTGTTTTCATCCACTAAGTCTGTGGCCATTTGTTATGGCAGCAAAATAAAACAGATAAAACTGTTCAACAGCTCTGGGTGCCTGGCCAAGCTAAGCATGATAGAGGCTTTGGAAATAACAATGAAGGTGTTCAGCAATTGTTGTCACCGTGGAAATAACCCAAGGACCATAAATCCTAGGTCTTTTGGAAGAGCCCAGTTTTCAAGGAAACCCTGATAGAACCAGGGATTGTGGACCTCAGGAAAGAAAATTCCATTTTTATTAATACCATCCAGGAAGGATTAGAGACTCAGGATCAGATCTTTGTTCACGATAAGATTTTGGGGAGAGGGAAGTCCTCCCCTGGAATTTGTTGTCTCAGGAAGTATGGGTACCATCCTTCTAGGTCAACGTAAGGAGAACACTGCCCACGAGAAATACCTGCTAATGAAAGAGGAGTGGGCTGCCATTAGTTTTGCTCTTTTGCATTTCTTTAAGTAACCTGTGTGTTGAAGTATCACAGATATATGGAGAAAAGCACCAATCAGTGGGTTTTCATGAAGTGGAAAGTTGCACGAAGCAGCAATCGGTTTATTCTTGTTGCTGAGTGGCAGTTGGATGGATAGACCACAGTTTACTTAGACTTTTCCCATTGATGGCCATGTTGGTTGTTCAGCTTTGGGGCTATTGTGAATGGTCCCGCTATGAAGTTCTCATCCATGTCTTTGGGTGAAAGCATTTCTATCGGGTCTATACCTGGGATGGGGGATTCCTGGGTTAAAAGCATCCTTTTCTGTTCTGCTAGATACTTGGACGACGTGAGTTGAGAAACACGAGTTATGCAAATCCAGGGTCAGATCCTGTCTCTATTTAACATTCTGGTATTTGGTCATCGTGGACTGTTGTGCATTAATTTTGATTATATTAATTGTTATTTTGATTTGGGGTACTCCCTTAAATTTTTCACCCAGGGTGAAGGCCTCACTCACCTCACCGCAGGTCCGGTCCTGAGCAGATCTCAGAAATGTGGTAGGTGCGTGCTGTCTACATGCTTGGTGTCTGGTCTCAAAAGATCCATTGAGGCTGTCCTGGCTTAAACGAGTGCGTGAAACACCCTGTCCTCAAAGCTCATGCCTGTGCCCGCAGGACCTTATGGGGGCCTTTTGTTTTATATTCAAATAGACTTTTTTACTCACAAAAACCTTTGCAATCTGGTTTGAGATTTGTTGGCCTGGGGGGGGGGGGGGCGGGAGTCGTGGGCAGGGAGGGCTTGGACTATTTCAAGTTCAACCTTTAATTAATTAATTAATCGGGTTGGGGCGACTAGGTTGGCTTCTCAGGCCCCCATTCTCGGTTTCGAGGCTATGTTAAAAAGTGGGGAGAGGGGTGGGGAGTACAGGAAGGGTGCTGTTTAGGAAGGTCTGGCTGGGTGGAGGGGATGCAGAGGGGCTACTCTCACAGCCGCCAGATCAAGTCCCAATGCTCCTCACTAAAATGCCCCTTTCCTGTTTCTTTAACACAAAGAGATTCTCCATCACCCATTTCCTATCTCTTCAGCCAGCTCTATCCCAAGGCTTACTGGAGCAGGTATCAGCCTGATAGGATGAGACTTTCCAGGGCTGGGTTTATTGGGTTTAGGTAAGCCAATCCTCTTAGGAAAAACTGTTCATCGGTCAGTCCAATTTACTCACCCGGAGCAGAACGTTTTTTATTTTGTTACGTGCCCGTGGTCGGGTATTCTGGGCATCGCGGTAGCGTGTGCAAATCCAGGCTCATTTACGGCTGGGAGGCAGGGGACACGTGGGGTTGGAAACTGAGGTTCTAATTGAGATGGTGATTGATGTCACTACGGGGACACGGGGCAGGGGAAGGATGACTTCAGGATTGATTGGGACCCAGGGCTGCAAAGCTGTCTCTTCGCCTGTTTTGTGTCCCCAGAAGAAGAATCTGCGCTAACAGTGCAAGTCATCCCACAATCTGCGCTAACAGTGCAAGTCATCCCACAATCTGCGCTAACAGCGCAAGTCATCCCACAATCTGCGCTAACAGTGCAAGTCATCCCACAGTCTGCGCTAACAGCGCAAGTCATCCCACAGTCTGCACTAACAGCGCAAGTCATCCCACAGTCTGCGCTAACAGCGCAAGTCATCCCACAATCTGCGCTAACAGCTCAAGTCATCCCACAGTCTGCGCTAACAGCGCAAGTCATCCCACAATCTGCGCTAACAGCGCAAGTCATCCCACAGAGAAAGATTTTTGTTTGCTTGTTTGTTTGACTCTCCGGGGGTTCTAGCCTCATACCTTGCTCTGGTTAATTTCCTGAGGCAGCTACTGCAATCAGTCCGCTCCACCACCCATCTGTGATACTGGCTATGCCTTCCTGTCTGGTCCTCATGGCCGCTTTAAGCTGTCAGTGTCGCAGAGTACATAGTCAGCTCCACGTCATATCAAGCTGGTGGGCTCCCAGATAGTCCTGACTTAAGTCTAACCGATCGCCCTCCCACCTCACCTCCACTTTCCATTCTCGTCTTCTCTGAATTCGGACTGTGTGTGACACGTTCCCGTTTATAGACCCTCATTCCCATTTTTTTCTGATTCTTAACATGATTTCTCCAACTTGTGTCTGTGGTTCCCCTTGTTATCACAATTTGGACTCTTCATCGACCGATAATGCAATCAGACATCCTCGATAAACTGCAGTACCTGCTCCCTCTTCTTCCTTCCCCTCCTCAGAGAGCCCTGAGCGCCAAGTACTGCTGGGAGACAGGACAGCCCAAGAATAGGACCTGGACAGTTAGAAATATCAGATCGTGTCACCTTCACATCTTTATAGTCACCATTCTGTTCATTACAAAACAAATAAATATCTGAATATCTTAATGCATATAATTTAGAAAGTGAAAGCACCCTTTGATCCTTCCCAACCTTTCCAACAGTTTGGCATATGTTCACCCAAATCTTGTAATATATTTATGTACGTGTATATGGGTACGTGTGCATATGCTTCACTTAACCATACGTCTAAGATATCCTTGAATGTCAGTACATAGAGATCTGTCTCATTCTTTTTAACGGCTGCAGTGAGTTGCACTGTATGAGTGTACCATAGTTTATTTATCCAATAAACCCAGAGAATCTTACAACACAGCTTGTGCTTTCAGACAGAGGAATTCCCTCTCCACCATCTCTGCGGGATGCTAGCCCTGACCACACAGGTCTTGGGTTTCCTTGGGTACAGACAGTTTTGATGAATCTAGGTCTCTGGGGTGGTGTCTTTATTTCTGCCTCGTTTCAATGGCAGGCTGTTAAGTCACGACTAAGAGAGACTTCCAGCTGTTTCTGTGTCCAGGATATTTTAAAGGTGTACAGCAGTTCAGGTAGATAAGCAGAATCACGGCCACATAGACGTTAGAGTTCCCCAATGGTTCATCCTTGGCCCTTTTATCTTTTCAGGCTATATAACCTCATCCACTTCTTTGACTCTCAGATCATTTTTTCTGGGTTTGATATATAACTGCCTCCTGTGCATCTCTGCCTACAGGTGTAGACACTTTGACCGTGGTCACAACTGACCCATCTTTCCTTCAAGCGCCCTCTTCTCCTCCAGAAGTTCCACCTAGTTGGACCCTCATGAGATACTGACTTTCGTCCTTGTTGATGCCTGCCATCCACTCCAGGCCTATCATCACTTCTCTTATTCTGGCCATTGCAGAGCCCCTGACCACACTTGTCTTTCTCCAACCCATGCGGAGTCACTTTCAGAAAAAGCTCATCTGACCACATCCCATACAGACCCCTTCCCCCTGGCTCTCCACCTCCTGCAGAGTAAAGCCGAAGTACAGAACACCTTCCATATTCTGATGCGCTGCCTTCCTTTTGACCCTCATCTGCTGCTCTGCACAGGTATTTGACTGCCATCTCTTTGGCTACGCTGATTCTTCTCTTTGGATCACCCTCCCCACCTCTTTCTTTAAGTCTGAGAAGATATTACTTCCTGTGAGGAGGCTCCCCTGATCACCTAGACTAGATTAGATACTTCTGTTTTCCAATAAGACAGCCCCTGCGTCTACCACTGACCTTACCTCATGTGGTGAAATCATCCTTATGTGCTCTCTTTGTGAATTCTCCAAGGGGAAGGCCCTGCCTTACTCAGCTTTATATCCTCAGCTCTTATCACAGGAACTGATGCATAACACATATTCGGTGTACACAGGGTGGACAGATGGATGAATGGAAGGATGGATGGATGGATGGATGGTGGGGTGGATGGATAGATAAGTGGATGGATAGAAGGAAAGATGGAAGGGTGAAGGATGGATGGATGGATAAGTAGATGGATGGATGGAAGGAAGGAAGGATGGATGGATGGACAAGTAGATGGAAGGAAGGATGGAAGGGTGAAGGATGGATGGATGGATAAGTAGATGGATGGATGGAAGGAAGGAAGGATGGATGGATGGACAAGTAGATGGATGGATGGATGGATGGATAAGTAGATGGATGGATGGATGGATGGATGGAAGGAAGGATGGGAGAGTCTGAATGCCTGCCAGTGCCACTCTGGTTTTAGGCATCAGTGGAATGGAGCTGGGTAAATTGAGGTAGCTCAAATCCTTCCCTCTCGTTCATGGCACAATGTCCTCTGCCCTAGAAGATCAGCAGGGAGGTAGCAAAGTCTGGAAGGAGAAATGATTCTCCCTTCACCTTGTCTCAGGCACCACACTAGGAGCCTCTCCTGCGAAGTCTGAGGAAGACTGGTTCTCTCAATATGCTGCGAGAAGGCTCATAAATAAAAGGTGAGGGAGGGGGTGTTGCTGGCTGCAGTGCAGGCTTCCAAGGTACCTGGGCCAGAAGCAAAGTACAGGTTAACTAACCAATGGCCAACAAGGTGCGTTTTCCCTTCATGGCAGGCTCCTCTGGTCTCTCTACCTAACAATGTTGATAATATTAATCTTTAAATAACAAGAGCAGTCTACAGTATAAGGAGCACAATCTGTGTTCCCTACACCATGGGCAGCCTGTTTCCATCACTGTCAGTGTCATCCTCAGGGTAACCCTAGCACTTAGGACCACGTAGCATATGGCCTTCCATTTACAGGGAGGGTTCTAGGGGCTATGAAACTCGCCCAGGTATTAAGTGGCAGGACCAGACTCCAGTCCTAAGCCGTCTGACCCCCCAAGCCTGCCCTCCAGCTGCACCCAAAGCGGGAAGGGTTGAGGACCCAAAGTTTCATTTTCTTCACTAACGGGAAAAGAAGCTGGTTCAAGAGGATTCCAACTGGCTGGGAAGTGGCCAAGCCGAGTGGGAGCCCAGCTCGTTCTCTGCCCGCTCTTCCACGTGGGCACGAGCAGGGGGAGGGTTCCGGGGTGGCAGTGCCAGGCGTGCCAACACGCCGCTCCGGGTCTCCAGGGACAGACTTTTTAAGTCCCGAGCCTTCTACGTCTCGATTCTCAATGCAAACGCCTCTCCCACTGATTTGTAACCACATCCCTCTCCAATAAGTGGATTGACAGGCTGTCTAATTTCCTTGTGCCTTCTCGACACAAGCGAGCGCTGTGAGCACGGGCCTGATCCTCCGCACTGGAAGCTTCTCATTTACAATGCAGGCTGGAGAGACTCGTCCGTATGCAAAGACAAGGGCCAAGCTGTCAACCATCAGGAATGAGGGAGACGGGCTTTGTGAGCCAGCAGAGACTGCCGGTGACCTGGGGGTGCTCTGAGACCTCCCAGAGTCCCCTCCAATGCTTACGTCTTCTGAATCTAAGAAACATTAGGTCAGCGTAGACAGTGAGCATTTTTTTTCTTTTTTACCTTCACATTAATCTCTTACATCTTGGCTAATAAAATAGAATTTTCCCCCAAAGGGTGCCTTGAGAATTAGCATATCTTTTGAAGAGATCCAGATAGATAAAGGACTTCTTATTCTTTTTCATTTTAAAATAACTTCAGAGTTGCCCCAAACGGGGAAAATGCCTCCTTTCAGTCATTCTAGTTTTTTTCATTTATTTTTTTACTGAACTGTACAATGCAGTAAAGTATGCAATTCTTAAGCGCATAACAGCTTGATGAATTTTTACTATACGTGCACCCATGTGTCCACCACCCAGATCGAAATATAGAATATTCCCAGCACCCAAAAGGGGGACACTCTCATGTCCCTTTCCAGTTGATAGCCTCTCGAGTAACCACTGTTCTGACTTCCATCATTATGGATTAGTTTTGTCTGATTCGAACTTCATGAAAGTGGAGTCACACAGGACGTATTTTTTTGTGCTGCATCTTCATTTGACACATACTTCTCATTGAAAGCTGGGTGTTCTCTAACCAAATATGTAACCATATACAACCAATGATCCCTGGTTAAAAGGTCTTTGTGAAAGTATGTGAAACAACTGATGTTCTTTGCAAAAAGGAGAGGAACTTAAAGGCTTTTTATCTACCCCAGCCCCTGTAAGTGAAAACCATGGGATTAACCTGCACCACATCTGGGTAGCCTGTTGAGGATGGATTGCTTGAAATATTTTAACTGGTCTAGTTAAAATCCACTTTGGAGGAGGTGGAGAAGCCCCTCAAAGACTTTAGCCAGATGATGCAAGAGAAGCTGCAAGCAGTGGTGTGTGATAAAGTTTATTTCTCACTCTGGCCCACCCAGGGTGAGTAGCAATATGGATTTATTTATTTTAGGATAGTTAATGATTCTTCTAAATGATGTAGTAGAGGACAGTTGGTGGTCAAATGAATTTGAGAAGTATTTCATGCTCTATTTCCATCTTGGAGATTTATAATGCTCATTATCAATTAGCATATTAAAGGCACTGATAAGTCCTGCTGCAAAGATAGCTATTTAATTTGGTTGAATGAGCATCAACTAAACATCTTTACCACAGAACTCTCTTCAAATGGAGATTCTTTTTCTATCTCAGAGAGCTCATTTTCCTGTAATCTAGGTACTAAAATCCAGCAGTAAGTAAATCAGTCTTTGCGTAGAAGATTTTTACATTTACGTTTCAGTTCTGATAAACATAGGGGCTGCATCTGTATTTTCTCAGATTTTCCTGAGATTTAAAAAAATATTTAAATGATCAAAGTGAAGATAATATCACCTTCAAAACTTTTTCAAAATATGAGTGGAAATACCCATTTAGGGAAAGTTTATTTTATTGGTTTTATGTAAACTTCATTTTTCTTATTCTGAAGCTAATTATTTTGAATCACAGGAGCACCAGAAAGGCTTCTCTCTCCCATAACTCTACTGCTGCCTCAAAAAATCAAGAGAGATGAACCCCAAATGGAACTGAAGGCCCCTGAGCTGGCAAGGGAAGGTCATGGGTGAGCAGGGAAGCGATAGTTAGAGAATCATGCAAGGCAGTCTATAATCAGGGTTTATTATCTCTTTTAACGTTTTCTTTTCTCTGTGATGTGTTTTGGAGCAATCAATAAATGCTTCCAAAATTCTTCCCCGTTCTCCACAGAGGTCCAGATTTCCTGTCTGCTGGAATCCCATAGAGTTTCATCAGTTAAGAATCTATCTCATTATCAGAGGGACAGCTTATTAGTTTTATAGCAGAAGTTGTTTCTGCTAATTTTCTAATTTACTCAGATGCTCTCTGCCAGCCTCTGGGCATCCATGGACCATTTTCAGTTTACTTTTGTTTGGCCAGACGGGAAGTCTGCTGCTGCTTTTAATTGTATTAAGTCCTTCGGAGAGAGGGAAGGTTCATGGGGGACCTGACAGATTTTATTGTTCAAAGAAGACACACTGCAAGTTTCATGATACTTTTGCATCGTCTGATCTAAACATTTGCACGAGAGATTGAAAACAAGAAAGCCTGCTTCATGTAACGTTTTACTGTCTCAGATTGTCAGTCTGTGCTCATGGACTAAATTCGACTAAATTCAATATATAATCGACACACAATTTTAGCACTTTTATCCTGTGCTGGATTTGAAGAGGGATTCTCAAAAGAGAAGCCTTAGCCCTGCTTCTCAAGGAGTACACAGCCTGTTTGGAGATTCAGCCCATCTAGTTTAAAAAAGAAAAAAAAAACTAGTCATCAAATAATAATAGATGGGTGGTATAGATGGAAAGGACAGTGCTTAATGCGACCTGTCACTGTCCTTAGCGCTATAAATGTATTATCTCTTTTATTCCTCAACCCTATGAGGTATATATTATTATTATTTCTGTTTAAACGTGAGGAAACTGAGGCACAGAGAGGTCAAGACACTTGCCCAGGGTCACACAGCTAGTCAGTGGCGAGGTAGGGCTGTTATAGGCTTTCAAGAGGAAACTGACTTTTATTGAGTGTATACTGTATACCAGCTCTCATGATAAATTATTTCACATACTGTTTGGTTTAATTTTCAGAAAAGCTTTTAAGGCAAAGACGTATTATCTCCACTTTTATAGATAATGAACTGAGACTCAGGGACGTTGAGTAGCTTGCCCAGAGTCGTGGAGCGTCTAAATGGCAGATCCAAGGTTCAAATCCAGGTCTGCCTGATTCTAAATTCCGTTCAACTGCACCGTGTATGTTAAGCCAGACCGATAGCTTCTTTCTGTAGCTAACTAGCTTTTTATAAAAATACATTCACACCCACACCCACACACACTCACAGACCCCTCTTCCCTAGCCCCCAGTGGCTCGATTTACTCCAGCCGTGGTGTGCTGTCACAAAGGGGCCCACCGGGAGTGGCCTCACCTGGCCCCTCTGTCGGAACTTAACCCAGAGCTGGAGCGACCAGGGAACGTTATCCCCGCCTTCATGGCAGACACCTGGCCCGGGCTGCTCCTGGGAATGTGCCCTGAAAAATTATTTAAGGGAGGCTATCTCCTGTACCCCTTTCTGAAGGTAAGGGCTGGCCCCTCTACTTCTCACCAGTGCAGGGACCCTGAGCTGCAGAAGTGAGCCTGGCTGACCCTGGGTGAGGACTCAGCTCAGGGAATGCCCAGTAGACGTTCGTGTGGCCAGAAGGGCTGAGTCACCTCTGAGGTCATCTGCAGATAGCCTGCTTGGCTCCCTCCTCGGCCACTGTGGACCCGGGTCACTTGAGTGCTCTGGCTCAGCACGGGGAGAAACGAGGGCTGATCCGGCAGAGAACGCGCCTGGAGGAGCTATGAGCATCTCCCGCACCCCAGCCCCACCGTCAGTTGCTGAGTGAGGAGGGAATTCGCTTGGCTCTCAGGGGACCTGGAGTCCTGCCCTGGTTCTGCTGCTTGCTTGTTACGTGACAGTGGGCCGGACTCTCACCCCTCTCCTGGCCTCCTTGTCCTTTGGGTAGAACAATGGGGTTTAATAACAGACCCCGTCAAAGGATGCTGGGTGGTGAAATGAGACAGTAAATGGAAACTGCCCAGGAGAATGCTGGAGGCTGCAGGCTGCTCTCCCTTTCCTCAGTGGTCTTATCACCGTCTGTACCCCAGCCCCCCGCAATCTCATGCGCTCTCCCACCCCTAGGGCTGCTGGCACTTGTCAAGGAGGCCACTGTGGCATGAGGGCCAACTCAGATTCTTGCCTTGCCACCTGGGGACCGGTCAAGAGAGAGCACGAAAGGCAAGGGCGATCACGTCACCTAGGATGGAGACCAGCTCGTTCCTCGGGGGCCCCAGGACCTTCCTGCCTGTTTGCTCCAAATCATGCCAGCCTTTGCCCCCCTCGCTACCCCAACCGTGCTGACCTTTGAGTTCAGTGAACCCATAACTTCCCTCTTCCGGCAGGATCTTTGCATCTGCTGTTACCTCTGCTAGAAGAGAGAAAACGCGTATTTTCATTCTCAGTTGTCACTTCCTCGGAGAAGCCTCCTGACCTGGTCACTCCCGCCTCACGATACCATGCACCTCCTCCTCTCGTTAATTTAATCACTTCCCTTCCCCTTTTCCTTCTGCCCCATGGTATCCCCATGGCCTCCCGCAATGTCTGTACACGGCGGTCCTGATGCACATTTATGGAAGGAAGGAAGAAGGAATGGTGTGTGCCCCCTGGGGCCTGGCATGCACTGTGAGAAATCGGCAGCCTGTCCCTTGTACCAGTGCTCGGTCCAGTCACAGCGTCTTCACCCTGTGGGGTGCTGGCTGCCTCGTGATCACCTCCTGCAGCCGCCACCCCGCCCCTCCTTGTGCGCATGCTCAGTGCTTCATTGTGCGTGGACGTGTGCACAGAACTTCTGATGGCGCGTGGGAAGGAGCAGGTGGCGACCTAGGTGATGGGCTGGAGATTTCCCATCAGGCTGCGCTCCCCCTTATCAAGAAGGAAGAGCTGGCAGGCTGTGTTTTAATCAATTGATAGCATCGTTTGGCACCCAGCAGGCAGCTCAGGTTTTGTAAAAGACCAGGTGGCTGGTTTTCACATCTCTCCATCCTCGCAGAGATTTCAGTTGGGGGCAGAAGGCGGCTGCCAGGCTTATCCTGGAACATTGGAGAGGGGCCAGGGCTTTGCATGGTGCACTTCCCCTGCAGAAGGAAACGAACCCCAGATAGAAGGGAGAAAAGAGAAGAAGGAAAGTGCCAAGAAAGTTCTGAGGGAAATGAAACTGTCATATGACTGTGGTCTCCCCCTTTTGGAGAGGAGGGGCTGTTAGCAACCGGGACGAGTTTAGCTCAAAACTCAAGTCAGTCTAGTCCCTTTAAGGCGAATCTTGTCCACCCGCCCAGCCCTCTGCAGTGACAGACACTTCACATCTCCTCTTCTCCTCATGGCCCCCCTAGACCTGCTCCCAGGACCCAGCCCTTTCTGCTTTCATTGTCCGTCCTCTATCTTAAGTCTCTGCCGGCTCCAGGCTGACCTCCAGTTTTGGGTCAGAATAGTTTTCCCAAAGTCTGAGCAGGTCATACCCTCTTCCAGTGGTGGCGCCTTCCTGTGACTGTCCCTCCTGCCCAGGTGGGTGCTTCTCAAGGCGCATGCCTTCTGATGCTCGCCGTTCTAGTGCCAGGACTGGCATTGAGTCTAGGATGCAGAAGGAACTCAGAACATGTTTATGAATAAATGGATTTATGGAGGGATAGATGGATGGATGAATGGATATATGGATGGATAGGTGGGTGAATAGATGGATGGATGGATGGATGGATGGATGGATGGATGGATGGATATATGGATGGATGGACAGAATGACAGATGAACGAATGAATGGGATTGTTAGGGGCAGGGAGACGTAAACAGGCCTGGGGGATGTGCTGAAATGGGGCAGAAGTATTAACAGTGGATATACTGACATTGTACCTAGTGGTCAACACCAGACTCTAGAATCAGACTGGCAGGGTTTGTGTCCTGATGACTTCGGGCAAATTGTTTTGAGTGACCTAAGGCCAGCCTTTCTCATCTGCAAAATGGCATTGGTAGCAGTGCCTCCTTCAGAGGGTAGCTGTGAGGAGTGAATGCAGTAAATCGTGGGATGTGCTTTGTACCAGACCCGGCAAGTAGGAGATGCTCGGAAGCTGAGATAATGATGAAGAGGGGAGGAGGTGGAATGGGTCATGACGGAGAGGAGCCTGTGTGCGGGCTCTGCATTGCCTTGGTGTCCTTACAGGTCCTCAGCGCCTCTGTGACTATGCCCAGGCTCCCCGAAAGCGTTCCTTCTTTTGTGCTTGCCTTCGGAGCTCTATGTGGTTTGTGCACAGCCCTCCCACTTCCTGTTGCCCTATCTTGTTAAGGGCCCTAAATCTCCCAGGACAGTTCTTGCTCTCACTACGGTGCCTTGCCTTTGACATTAGGCATCTTGTTTATCGCTCAGCGTAGGTTCATAGCTGGTTTTAAAAATCAGTGCAAAAAAACATAGTTTGTTGTTGTTGTTGTTGTTTTTGCGGTACGCGGGCCTCTCACCGCTGTGGCCTCTCCCGTTGCGGAGCACAGGCGCCGGACGCGCAGGCTCAGCGGCCGTGGCTCACGGGCCCAGCCGCTCCGCGGCACGTGGGATCCTCCCGGACCGGGGCCTGATCCCGTGTCCCCTGCATCGGCAGGCGGACTCTCAACCGCTGCACCACCAGGGAAGCCCAAAACATAGCTTTTATGCAGACAGTATTCAACATTTTACAAGACAAATTCAATGCAGGTGTTCCTGGTTAGGTGCATCTCCTCCAAAGTAGTGGTTCAGGGACGCCAGAGTGTGACGCTACCATTTCCTAGATCACTCTTCTCTCCACTCAGATAGCAGATGGAGGGAGAGAAGGAAAAGAATCAACTGGGAAACATTTATGGACCAGGCTGGAAATGGCATCATTTACCCCACCCACATTCTATTGGCTGGGACTGAGTCACATGACCTTATCTTACGTGCAAGGGATGCTGGGGAATGTAGTCTAGCTGTCTTCCCAGAAAGAAAGGGAAACGCACCTTCCATGTTCACTGTTGGCTGAGACACAGCCTTTGGTTCATACTGATCTGTCACCTCCAAGCCAGCCTTGTCTGATTCCAGCCCTAGCCCCTGAGATTCCATCCTGTATAGAATTGCTGCCGTCCCTGCCCAGTCCTCCTGTCACATGCCCATAGTGAATTCTGACAGGACTCCTATCTGGATGCCAGGTCCGAAATAGAGCACATCACCTGGCCTTGGACACTTTTTTCCTTCTGTATAATGAGGTACACACCCTTGACCGATGACCTGGAGGAGGACCCTTCTCCCCTTTCCTTTCTCCTTTCTCCCCTGCTTATCCCAATCTGGGTCACACAGTTTGTGCTTGGCATTTTTTTTTTTTTAAATCCAAACCAATTAAAAACGTATTTTGTACAAGAGTGAAAAGAAAATGTCTTTCACCTCAGCTGAGAATTCCACCTGGAAAAGAATTGAAAGCGACAACATGTTACTAATTGGAGAGTTTGAGCCGTCCCTTCTGTTTGGCGTGGGTTTCAACGTAACTCATTCCAGCGCGTAGATATTCACAAGTTTACTCTATTGGCAATTGAGGTTCTGAGAGGTGGTGGCGTCTCAGATAGACCAAGCCATGTAGTCAAGGTGTATTTGGGGACAGGTCAAGGTGTCTATTCATCCTGTGCCCTGGAGCTTGACTCAAGGGAGAGAGTTAGTCTGGGTTTCCATGATGTCCTCCCATTGTCGGGATGTCTGTGTCCTTTGTCACCAGCGGCCTGTCTCCTTATTGCTTTGCCCATTGCGGGAAGTAGTGTAGGACTGTGGGCATTTGAGCCATAAAGACCTAGTGCAGATTGCAGCCTCATCACTGATTAGCCCTGTGATTTGAGCCAAGCAACAGTTTCTCAGACCATCAAGTTTCTCATCTCTAAACCTGGGTCAACCATGCCAACAGAATCAAATCATTGATAAGAAGTACCAGCACGGACCTTAGCACAGAGCAGTCTCTTTCCTTCCTTTCTTTCCCGTGAAGGAAGTACCGAATCCTGCCAAGGGCACAGGGTAGAATGAACTTCCAAACACTCCGGACTGTGGCTGGCACGACTGGCCTGCCGCCCTGTCCGAGGAAGGCAAGCTGGCTCTACTCTGTGGAAGGAGGTGGTGGAGTCCCCCTGTCAGCAGGGAGTTGATCCCTTACAAAGTGCAGCTGTTGAAGCCTGTAGTGATAGCCCCTCCCTGGCAAATTCCGTGCAAGCATGGAACCACAGTAAGGAAATGGAGTGCCAAGGCAGGTCTTGCAACTGACGCTTCTTCGGACATTGGAAATAAGCCATTCACTGCGACACACATCCAGTGAAGACAGTTATGGTTCTTGACTTTTCTGGAGCCCTCACAGGGATGGTAGGCTGGCGTGCGGAGCTACCACACAGATGTGCTGTGATAGTGTGCTAGGATGGTACCTAGATGTACTGGGATGGAACACTGAGACTGTACGCTGGTATACTAGGAGCATAGCTACGCTGGGATTGTGCAGTCAGATGGTACGTTGAGATGGGACATTGGTACATGGGGATGGTACATAGGTGTGCTGGGATGGTCCACAGAGATGGTACACAGGTACCCTAGGATGGTATATAATAATGGTACACAGGTGTGCTGGGATGTTTTGACACTGGGATGTTACCCAGGTACACCGGCGAGCTGGGAGGTGAACAGAGATGGTACATGGAGATAGTACACAGGGACGATACACTGGGATGGTCCACTGGTATACTGGCTGCTAGCCATGTACACAGGGGTGATACACAGGTGCACTGGGATGGACCGCTAGGGTGGTGTATAGGGGTGGTATGCAGGTGTGTTGGGACGGTACACTGGGATGTTACACACGCATGTTGGGAAGTATACACGGATGGTACGTGGAGATGGTACACAGACAGCCCTTGGGGACCCTGGGACAGTTCACAGGGATGGTACACCCCAAGATTCTATGAATAAAGAGGCTAAATGGACTCTGGAAAGGGCCCCACTATTGCCGCATCTAAGACTCACCCCACTGCTTGTATGTGGCTGACAATGCTGGTTTGCTCTTTTCTGATGGAACCCGTAGCTGTGTACAGTGCAGGCTTTAGAAATAAGCAGCCTGGCCTCAAGTTCCGGCCCCTCCACTCTTGGCCGTGTGACCTGGGACGGGTTCCTGAGCCTCCTAGCCTTCAGCTCATCGGGTAGATAAAAAACCTTCTTCATGGGCTTGTTGTAAAGTACAAACGCACCTAGTGAGTCCTCACTCAGTGTTAGCTGCACTATCATCGGCTGTTACAAACGCTCCTGCAGGGCCGTGGCAGTGAGGGCCTGGGAGGCTTAATGGACCAAGTTGGAAATTGGAGCTCTACCACTCAGTAACTCTGAGGCATTGGGAGAGTTATTCTCTCAGCTTCAGTCTTCTTATCTGTATAAAACAGGGGTAACAATGCCTAACTCTGAGTATTTGCGTATTTTTTTTTCATCAGTAGCTTCATTCCACAATGAACTGCAGGCAGGTCGCAACAACTCACAACAAATGAGATGCAAATAGAGTTCAGGGTGAAGGGAAAATCAGGATAAGAAAGCTCATAGGATGTTTATGTAGGCATATTAAGTCATGGAAATATAAGGGAACCACATGCACAGAGCCACATGCACCGACCACGCTAGGCTCATGGTAGCAACTCAGTAAACGTTTGGTTCCCCTCCTTGGATGAACACAGGTTTTTGAGGTAGTTTTCTTAGGCTGGAAGAGAACAGGAGGCAAACGGCATTTCTTCTCCCGAGAGAGCCAGCCTCACAGACTTCCGGGCTGTGCAAACCTGACCTGCTCGGTGACAGAATAACCCCTTGGAGATCCACGTCCAGCAAATCACATCCACTGGGAGGCGAGCCGGAGTTCCATCCGCGTCCATCCCCAAGCCCGCGCCCCTGGGTCCTGCAGCTCTTGAAGGGGCACCTTTCAGCTGCGATGCACACCAGAGGCCCTCGTGGTCATTAAAATGATCCCGTGGCACCCCTTCTCCAAGAAGAGGAGTGTCACTGACAGCTCCAGCCAGTGCCAAGTTCAAATTAAAGTCATTACAGCAGTTCCATCTCTGGATCCTTTCAACTGTTGCTCCTGTCCTTGTTCCCTTATGCCCTGCAGTGCCCTGGGGACTTCTGCTGGCCTCGTCAGAAATGCTTGATGTCCTTGAGGTGGGGCTCATAACCTGTGACGGGTGTGGGTTGCACTTGACCTTTTGGAGCAGGAAGCCCAGAAAAGGCCTTCACGATGGCCATGGACAGTAACACGAATTTCTACGGCAACTGTCCCTGAGCCTGCACACATGAGCACTTACAGGAAGTCATAATTTCAAAAAATTTCAGTGATGGAGACACCAAGGCATAGAGATGACAGGCTTCGTTGCCTAAGGTGAGACGGGAAGTTGGTGACAGGAGACCTCTGTCACGTGACTCCAGAGTCACTCACTCACTGTCATCTTGTCACCCTCCTCCCCACAGTGACACCCGTCCTCTCACCTAACACTGTCACGCACTTTGGATACCCAAATCCTCCTGTTTTACCCTCACGACTTCTAGGAGAGGGTCCTCCTGTCCTTCTCCTTTTTTTTTTTTTTTTTTTTGTTTGTTTGTTTCTTTGCGATACGCGGGCCTCTCACTGCTGTGGCCTCTCCCGTTGCGGAGCACAGGCTCCGGACGCGCAGGCTCAGCGGCCATGGCTCACGGGCCCAGCCGCTCCGCGGCATGTGGGACCTTCCCGGACCGGGGCACGAACCCTTGTCCCCTGCATCGGCAGGCGGACTCTCAACCACTGCGCCACCAGGGAAGCCCATGTCCTTCTCCTTTTGAAGATGAAGAAACCGAGGGTCAGAGAGGACAAGTGAATTTGCCAAGACCACAATTCAGGGTAGGAGTAGAGTTGAGACGCAGACTGCTGTCCCTCCTCTTAAACACTGCTCTTTACGGTCTCTAATGGCCATGAACACTTAATTGTCTTAACTTTTTATTACACAAAATTTCACACATAGGCAAAGTAAGCAGAATAGTGTCGTATTAGTTGTCTGCTGCTGTGTAACAACAAGTCTGCAGAGGTTTAGCAGCTCAAAACAATTCCTGTTTATTATCTCACTTACCTGGGTCCCCTACTCAGGGTCTTTCTTGCAAGGCTGCAGTCAACGGGGACTCATCGGCCGTCAGAGGTCTTTTTTCCAAGCTCACGTGCTGTTGGCAGAATTCCCTCCAGCTGTAGGATTTGTTTCTTCAAGGCTGGCAAGAGGGAATCTCTGCTGCTGCTTTGAAGTCTCTGAGCTCAGGGAAGACCTAAATCCTCTTCCAGGGGCTCACCTGATTATGTCTGACCCACCTAGGATAATCTCCCTCTTGATTAACTCAAAGTCAAACTGGGTAGGGACCTTAATGACATCTGCAAAATCCCTTTCCCTTTGCCACATAATATAAGATATCACAGGATGACAACCCATCGTATTCCCAGGTTTCACCCCTACTCAAGGGGGAGGGGATTATACGAAGGTGTGCATCCCTGGGCTTCTCTTAAAATTCTGCTTGCAAGTGTAACCGCGTGGACTCATCACGTAGTTTTGATCATGATTAACATCCTGCCTTTCCTGTTTTGTTTCCCACCCCTGCTTAATCATTATTCATTTTTACCTTTTTTTAGGTAAAACTCATACACTTTGAAATGCAGAAATCTTAGCTGGACAATTTTGACAAACGGATGCACCCACATAACCCCCACACCCTTACGACAGCTTAGAATATTTCCAGCTCCCCAGAAAATTCCTTCCTAGTCAGACACACTTACGTATATCCTTTCATTTTAAGAAAGCTACTCCTCACGAGAAATACCTAATGTGCTCTCCAGCAGCATAGAGGCAATGATAAAGGTTAGCTTCCTTTCAGTTTTTCTAGCTTCAAATCCAAGTTCTTTACAAGATGCCATGAAGGCCAAAGGGAGGGACACAGCTGAGCTGCACGTGGCCATGGAGAGGAGACTTCCAGAAATTCTTTGGTCAGGATGCCTGGAGAAGCCATTGTATGCAGTGCTTTATCTTGGGAGCGCAGTGCTTTGATCCGCGTTGTGTGAGTCCAGACGTTCCTAATTGCGAGGTCCGATCACACTCCTGTGCTTTCAGATCTCTCTCAATACAGCTATATGCTCTGAACACATCTGGGGCTAGAGGTGGGGGGGAATCTCACCATTGATTTCCTGACATTGAGTGGGCTCTTCTTGCCCCCAAAAGGCAGGTCTGGGGTAAGGCCGTGCTCAGGACCTTCCTCCCTTCCCAACAAAAACAAAACAAAACAAAAAATAAAACAGGGGCGCAGTGGTTGAGAGTCCGCCTGCCGATGCAGGGGACGCAGGTTCGTGCCCCGGTCCGGGAGGATCCCACGTGCCGCGGAGCGGCTGGGCCCGTGAGCCATGGCCGCTGGGCCTGCGCGTCCGGAGCCTGTGCTCCTCAACGGTAGAGGCCACAGCAGTGAGAGGCCCGCGTACCACAAAAAAATAAATAAATAAAACAAAAAAGCAAAAGACAAGAAGAGCATGGCATCTGGAGAAAAAAAGGGATTGTGGAATCAGACAGACAGATACTCTGCGATTTGGGCCAAGTTACTGTAACATTGGAGCCTCTCTCTCCATGTCTCCTGGCCCAACCTCGTTGGGCTTCTGTGGGTCAAATGCAGACACGACGGTTCCCGGCAGAAAGCTTTGGAATTAAGCGCTCCCCTTTGCTCATTTGTCTGTCTGTCCAGCCAGCCACCATCTCAGCCACTCTCACACCTAATCTACATGAGGGATGGAAACATGGATTCATCAGACAACCAGCTCTCCCAGTTAATATACATGAGGGATGGAAACGTGTGGTCTCATCAGACATATTTTGTGCCCTTAGCCAGGGAGATGGGTATTTTTATAAATACCAATAGTATGAACCAGGCAGGGGTAATTTCCCCCAAAGAAGTAAATAAGAAAATGCATTAAGGATTCCTGGTGGGATTATTTTTTTCTGCACCATCTGGAAAGATTTGGATAAAGGGGGACCCTCTGATCTTTAAAGACTGTGAAGAATTCTAGGCCATCCTTCTAGGCCTTTGTTCCTTCTCCTGTTTCCTCCTTGTTTCCCCTCTCTCCTGCCTCTCCCCTTCAAGGAGGTTCTCTACCCACCTCCTCTCTCCTGTTCCCTTCCTCTTGTGTTCTCCCTCATCCTTATAGACATGGGAACCCTCCTCTATACTAAATACACTCCCTGCCATGATTTCTCCCCACCTGACGCTTATGAACCATAACCCCTAATCCCTCGGGCCTGTAGATGTTATAAGAACCCCACAAAGAGCGACACTGGTGATTTCTCATGTAATTTTTTCAAAGATTTGATTTGTTTTTAATTTAAAACTCAAAAACGCCATTAAAACCCGCGCCCAGATCAGCTGTATCTTTAAGTGTAAAATCCATTGCAGTCGGTAAAGCCTTCGATATGGTTAAGTACTTATTTTTATTGTCTGTCTGGGCATGGTTTTTAACTGCAGGCGGAGGATTGATCAATTGTGTCATAAAGACGTGCTCACCCCATGCCCCTTCCCCAAGCCTGAGCCCAGGGCTGAGGTCTGTGTGCCCTGAATGGTCCAGGGTGTACCAGGCCCGTGGATGTGCTCTCTCCTTATCTTGTCTGATGTTGTTTGGTATAAGCTACACGTTTTTTTCACGGTTCCCCCAACTTGTTGCAGAGGGAAACATCTGCTGGACATTTGCACCTGGGCAAGGGCGCCAGTGAGAGGATGTGATGGTGTCCTTCCTGTTGTGAGAGGCCTGGGGTGTCTCCACCTCTCCAGTGCTTACCCTGGATGGTGGCAAGTTCAGGGAACAAGAATTGTCATGTTCAGTGTCCTGGTTGCCCCCTTAGATGGCGGTGCCAGGGGACCACTCCTCCATTCACTCATCTTGTTGGCACATAGAGATCCAGGGCTTGTCAAGAGAAACAAGGATTCTTTGTCCCTCCCTCCGGAGAGGAAAGCTCCAAGGAGGAAATGATGGGTCGTAGATGTTTTTCTCCCACGATGTGACAGTGGGGTGCACACTCTGAGTGAGGGGTGTGGGTGATGAGATGGGAGTGCAGGTGTGCATACCTGCCTTGATCAGTGAGTGCAAGCCTTCAGTTCTCATTTGAGTTCAGATGAAGGAAAAGAAACCGGAAGGACCCAGTTGCAATCCAGGGAAGAATGTGTTTGAATCACTGTTTTCCATTGACCTAGGCTTAGCGCACTCTAAACACGGTGCATGTCCAGAGTCAATAGTGGATTATACCATCAAAACCCTTTAGGGAGGGGGGACAGGAGCTGTGTCAGTGGATTATACCATCAAAGCCCTTTAGGGAGGGGGGACAGGAGCTGTATCAGTGGATTATACCATCAAAGCCCTTTAGGGAAGGGGGACAGGAGCTGTGTCCCAGGGAAATGGACTACAGGTTTGGTGTGGAAAACAACAAGACCCCTTGTTACTTCCCCAGTCCTGTGACAACATGGACTCTCATCCACTCATTTATTCACTCTTCGTGTGTTTAGTGAGAACTGGGTTTTTACTCCATGCTGCTGTGTGAACTAACAGGCACTGTGCTCGCAGCCACCAGGACATTGGGATTGATGTCCTCTGGGAACAGCCTGGGGAGAATGACTTTCTCCCCATTGTTTGGCTAGGGGACTACCTATTCACCCTTCAAAACCCAGCTCTAATGTCACCCCTTCTGTGAAATATAGCTGTTTCTCAACAAGCACGTTTTAGCCTCAGGGCCTCTGCACTTTCTGTTCCCTCTGCCTGGAAGGTGTCACCCCTGGATAGCCCCGCGGCTCACTCCATGGCTCCATCCAGGTCACTCCTCAAAAGTTACCTTACCCTGGGGCTTCCCTGGTGGCGCAGTGGTTGAGAGTCCGCCTGCCGATGCAGGGGACGCAGGTTCGTGCCCCGGTTCGGGAGGATCCCACATGCCGCGGAGCGGCTGGGCCCGTGAGCCATGGCCGCTGAGCCTGCGCGTCCGGAGCCTGTGCTCCGCAACGGGAGAGGCCACAACAGTGAGAGGCCCGCGTACCGCAAAAAGTTACTTTATCCGAAAAGCTTTCCTTTCTCGACACTATGACAAATGGCACCTCCAGCTCTTTAGTCCCTTACTCCACTTAGTTTATTTGTCTTCACACCCCTTATCACCACCTGTAGTGTGTGTGTGTGTGTGTGTTTCTTCACTTATTGTCTGTCCTTCCCACCAGAGTGTAAACTCTGTAAGGACAGGGATCATGATTTGTTCGTGCCGGTCCTCGGTACACACCTGCTAATCACTGATTGGCTGAATCTTTCCAGAACTGGAATGTCACACCTTAACCACTTGTTTCCTCTCTAACAGTTTTACTGAGGTATAATTTACATACAGACCATAAAATTCACCCATTTAAAGAGTAAAATTTAATGGGTTTTAGCATACTTATAAAGCTGTGCGACCATCACTGTACTCTAACTTTAGAACATTTTCATCACCCCAAAAGGAAGCTCTGCACCCACTAGTAGTCAACCCCCATCGCCCCCCGGCCTCCAAGCCCTGGCAACCACTTACCAACTTTCTGTCCCTATAGATTTATTTGCCTTTTCTGGGCATTTCAAATAAATGGAATCATGTGACATGTGCTCTTTGTGACTGGCTTCCTTCATTTAGCATATAATATTTTTGAGGTTCCTCCATGATGTGGCATGTATCAGTATTTTGTTCCTTTTTATTGCCAGATAGTATTCCATTGTGTGGCTAGAACACATTTTGTTTGTCCCTTCACCAGTTGATGGATGTTTGGGTTATTTCCACTTTTTTGACTATTGTGAATGATGTTTCTGTAAACAGTCACAAGTGAGTCTTTTTGTGGACACGTGTTTTCATTTCTCGTGGGCAGATTCCTGGGAGTGGAATTGCTGGGTCTCTAATGGCAGTTTGTCACTTCATTCGTGTCATAGATTTCTTCTTTCCGTTATGAGTCTTTGAGCTGCTTGAGGGCTGGCTGGGAGTCTTAGTTATCTAAGTATTCCTCTAAGACTTAATTCAGATTCTTACATATGGTAGCACCTTATAAATGATACTAGAACCAGGGGAAGCGAAAGAAGCCGAGCTGAGCCCAAGACCTCCTGAGTTAGGGGAGAAGCAAGGGAAATTGCTGTGGGTTCTTTTCTTACGAGGAAGCTGAGCTTTGTCTTATGTATGAGGAAGAAAGTGTGTCTGTACTCAACAAGGACATTTTCTCCCAAGTTGTCAATAGTTTTGTTCCTGTCACCTTTTAAAAGGTTTTTCGTTTAACAATAAACATAAATGACACCCCTGATGGAAAACTTGATAATACAGAACAATAAGAAAGAAAACGAACCACCTGTAATGCTACATTCCTGACATGGCCACTTACCAGATGACATCTCTGAGTTTCAGGTTTTTGTATTTGTAAAGTGGGGAAAATAATAAATGTCCTGGTGACCCCAGGAGCCTGCAGTGAGGATTAAACACAACAACCTGGGTCAAAATGTCTGAAAGTCTTTATTTATTAAGTCTCAGCATTCTTAATTAACCCTCTTCTCCTAAGCCAGGTGTGCTGAAAATTTGGAGTTGAGAAGACCAAGCTCCTCTTGAAGTCCCTGAATCTTTTAAAATCTGTAGGAAAAGAAGGAAGAAAATGTTTGCAGGTTGTTGGGCAGAGAAACTCTGTTGTAAAGCATAGAAAGATGTCCCTCCTACCTCACCACCCTACCCTTGACTCGGGCCTCCACGGGCATGAGAATGGTCAACAGTAAGGCGGGCCAGTAAGGAAGTCCAACCAGTATGGAGCTGTAAAATGGCTCTTCTCTTGCAATTTGTTCAGCAAACATCTGCAAGAATAATGGTGATGATTAGGGTGGAGGTGATGTGATGTTAATGAACATGGTGATGATAGTGGCTTCCATTTAGTGGATACCTACTATCTTCCAGGCATTAAGGAACGCGTTTTACCTCTCCATCCATCCACCCATCCGTCCATCCGTCCATCCGTCCACCACCACCTGTCTGGCTCCTATCTATCTATATCCATCCATCCATCCAATCTTCTCTATCCCTCAGAGCAACCCTGGGAGGTATATATCATCTCCATATTACAAATGGTGTATCTTTCCCAGCTAATGGCAGACCTGTGGGAAACCCTGGTCCTTGTGATTCCAGTCTCTTGTCCTTTCCCGTAAACTAAAAAATCTGAGTGCGTCTCACTGTGTTGAATAAGAGTCAGGGGTACGTAGTAGTAAAGAGCACACATTCTGCAGTCAGAGAGACCTGTGTCACTCACTCACCTGTCTATCCATCCCTCCCTTCAAAGAATATACATATCGAGTGCCTTCTATGGGGCCAAGCACTGTACTGGACAGTGGGATCCTGGCTCTCCTTCCTGTAATACATTAAACACATCATCTACTCTCTTTAGTCACCCAGCCTCAGTTTTCTCAGTTGAAAAATGGGGAGAATAATAGTGATACCATTGGGTTGTTATGAGAGTTAAATAAATTGTACTTAGCACAGTGCCTGGCAAGAGTGAATTGACAAACGTTGGCCGTTGCTGTCATCAGTAATAATATTTGTATTGAGTGGGAGAGGACATGGACCAGTTCTCTGGGAATTGACACAGGCGGTTGGTGTCACTCTATAGTTCTGTTTCCCTAACACTTTCTCTAGCCCCGGGGAGTGGGATGCCCTTGTCGCCATGCCCCCAGATGCAGCCCTCTTCCCTGGTGCCTCTGACCTCCTAGGGTCCCAGCACCGTGGCTTGCCCTGCACCCACTGACCAGCTCTGTCAGGAAAGGGCGGACAGGCACCCCTGTTGGCAAAGATCCAACCAGGCCGAGTGTTGGGGTTCAGAGGACAAAGGAAAGGGACACTGCAAGGAAGTTCCTACTTCCTCAGAACCAGTGTTCCTATCTCCCTCGCTCACATGATCTATTGGGACATCCTTCACGTTCCAAATGTAAGCATGTCCCGGAAAAATGCCAGTGGTGGTCATGTGATGAAATGTGTTTCTTTACAAATTTACTGGCATTGTCTGAGGGAATGGGGGATGGGGAAGAAAGGAGCAGACTTCACGTTTCTGAGCAGGGTTGAGATGGTATATTTGTATTATTAATCACTTTTTGAAATCGAAGATAACTTGTATCTGTACAATGGGAGTGCTGTGAATCCCTGTTATGAGGGGATTTATGAGTTCAAATGAAACCTTGTACATAAAAGTGCCTGGTTCTGCACAAAAATAACCATTTTTTTCCACCTTGTAAATTATTTCATCTTCGTATCGCTCAGCAAAGTGACAATGTTATTATCCCCATTTACAGGGAGGAAATGGAAGCTCAGAGAGGTAACTTTACTCCCCTAAGGCCACACAGCTAATAGGTGGGAGAACCCATCTTTGAGCCCAGGTCTGTCTGAATCCCAGGCTTCATTCTGTGTTCTTTGTGCTCTGTTCTTTTTTTATATATGTATTTCAATTTATTTTTGGTTGCATTGGGTCTTTGCTGCTGCACGCGGGCTTTCTCTAGTTGCAGAGAGCAGGGGCTCCTCTTCGTTGCGGTGCGTGGGCTTCTCATTGCGGTGGCTTCTCTGGTTGTGGAGCACGGGCTCAGAAGTTGCAGCACGTGGGCTTCAGTAGTTGTGGTGCGCGGGCTTCAGTAGTTGTGGCGCGCGGGCTTCAGTAGTTGTGGCACGCGGGCTTCAGTAGTTGTGGCTCGCGGGCTCTAGAGCGCAGGCTCAGTAGTTGTGGCACATGGGCTTAGTTGCTCCACAGCATGTGGGATCTTCCCAGACCAGGGCTCAAACCCGTGTCCCCTGCATTGGCAGGTGGATTCTCAACCACTGTGCCACCAGGGAAGTCCTGTGCTCTGTTCTTAACCAATCTCCATATCTTTACCACAAGGGTCAGCAAACTTTTTCTGTAAAGGGACAGACATGAACTCTTTTCAGCTTTGTGGTTCAGATGTTGCCACCGCTCAACTCTGCCTTTGTAGCATGAAAGCAGCCATAGACAATATGGAAACTAGCAGACATGGCTGTGTTCCAATAAAACTTTATTTACAAAAACAGGCATGGGGCCGAGTCGGGCCCACGGGGCTGTAGTTTGCCCAGCTCTGCTTTAGAGCCAGGCCTGGGCACCTGGAAAACACCATGGAGGGGGTTAAGGCCTAAACGCCTGCTGGCATGAGGGCAGCTGCAGCCTCTCCAGAACACTTGCTTGTCACCCCAGCATAAGTCTTCATCTGGAAGATGGCTCTCAAAAGGAAGGGTGAGCCTGTGATTGATTGAAGGCGATCAAAGAAAGCAGGAGGATTAAGTACAAGAGATCTCCATTAGAAGGGTCTCCTCCGTGTAGCCTTCCTGACCGAGGACAAGAATAGCCCGGCTGATTTATAATGCTCCCCGGAGGATTTGCTTCTCTGGTTTCTTTTCTGTCCCCTGGATTATCTTGTCCTCAGCCACCCCCTTTCCCCAGATCCCGAAGAATTTGGACCTCTCCAGGCACAGAGGCCACGTTACCACTGTCTGCGCCTCCCACCAGCACTCTGTCCACCCCTCTGTGCCAGCACCCCTGGGCGGGGTGAGCTGGGGTGGTGCAAATTAAGGATACGTGTGTCTTGAGGCTGATGCCCCCTGGGTCTGCTCCAGACCTGTTTCTGGGACAGCAGGTGCAGCTGATCACTGACACCAAAATACATTCTTAAGGCAAGGGCAGATGGGCCAAACAAGAGAAGGTCTCCCGCCCTCCCAGGACATGGCTTTCTCCAGAGGACACATTTGCCGTGAGGACACCCCAGTGTTAATCCTCTCACCCAGGAGATCTAAGCGCGGGTCAGCACTTTAGCCGAGGGCTGGCCTCACGCAGGGGCATCCCCCCAGAGCTGTCTGGCCAGCCCAGGGCAGCAGTAAATCACACAGCAGAAGGCCCTTCTTGGATGCCATAGCTGGTGGGGACTCCGTGGGTGTCATAAATCAGGAGCTTACCCCTTTTTACCCGTACGTTCCACGTGAATATGCAGGGGCCTTCCCGGCCTGGGGAAGAGAAAATGGTGGCGGATGGCTTGAGCCAGGGCTGGGCATCCGTGGAGGCTGTCTCTTTGTCAACTTATTACCTGAGATTTATGCATGACACAGCCAGGTCTGCTCGGTGACACATTCTAATTTAATTAAATTTCTGTTGGATTGATGTCTGATCAATCAATAATGTTAATGTTTTTGCAATTTGGAGATTAAAGTATGGTCAAGCCATGGCAAAGCCCCCCACCCCCAGCACCATCCCCTTACTTTAGAATGTTCTTTTGGAGGAGATCTGCCTGCCTGCCTGCCTGCCTTGTTTTTTCCCCTTCTCCCTTCCATAGTTAAACAGTGATTAAGTGCCTAGGATGTGGAGGTTGGACAAGGTGGAAGTTCGGCTTAGAGCAGTGGTATGCAAACCTGAGAGTCCCCTCGAGGATTTGTTAGGAAAGCGATCCCTGGGCCCCACCCCCCAGAGTTTCTGATCTGGTAGTCTGGGATGGAGGCCAGGAATCTGCATTTCTGTCAGAGCCCAAGTACAGCTGATGCTGGTCCAGAGACCCACTCTGAGGACCACTGGCTTGGAAGTTAAGGGCTCAAACTGTGGAATCACCTGGGTTCATATCCCGCTTACAGGCTGTAGGGCTTCAGGCAAGTAAATTGATTTCTCTGTGCCTCAGTCTCCTCATCCATAAAATGGGGAATAATAATGGAACCTAATTCATAGGATTGCTGCAAGCAGTAAGTGAGATTCTGCAGTGCCTAGAAAACACCCGGCATGGTTCCTGGCATTCAACAAGCACTTGGTCATTGTCACCTCTTTTTGTCCTGGAGAGGAAAGCAGCTATGGTACTGCCTGCCTGGAGCTTCCCACCTGGAAGGGTGCACAAATATTATGATCAAGGCAATGAGAGGCTCTGATAGGGGTATTTAACCTAATCAGGGAGACCAGAGAGGACCTCCTGGTGAAACGGAGCTGAAATTTGAAGGGAGGGAGGGGTAAGGAGCTAACAATGAAAAGAGGAGTCTGGGAGGCTGGCATCCTTGGAGGCCATTTCAGTGGGTTTGACCAGTATCCTTAGCCCAGTGGGGAGACAGTGGAGTATTTTAAACAGAGGAGGCGACAAAACCATATATAAACATTGAAAAGATCTTTCCAGCTGCCCTCTAGGCGAATGGCTTGCATGGTGGCGAGAATGGATATCCCAGTAGGATAGACTGAATTAGCGAGGCCTTGAGCTCTGAGATTCTGTTTCTCTCTGGAGATCTGACTCCCCAGTGGTCCATCTCCCATATTGGTGGGTGCGAGATGGATTTGAAAGACCCTGTCCCAGTCTATGTGATAATTAACCTGTATGGTGTGGAAGGTGCCATGTTGAATGGTCATCTGAGACCCTGAAGACCTAGAACACGTATTGTCTTTTGTTAAGGATTTTACTAAAGTGACACACATCATTTATCTGCAGAACAATTGCCTACAAGCACATACATTCAAAAAATCTTTGCCGGGCTTCCCTGGTGGCGCAGTGGTTGAGAGTCCGCCTGCCGATGCAGGGGACGCGGGTTCGTGCTCCGGTCCGGGAGGATCCCACATGCCGCAGAGCGGCTGGGCCCGTGAGCCATGGCCGCTGAGCCTGCGCGTCCGGAGCCTGTGCTCCGCAACAGGAGAGGCCACGGCAGTGAGAGGCCCGCGTAGGGCAAAAAAAAAAAAAAAAAAAAAAAAAAAATCTTTGCCGACAGCCAGTTGGGTGGACGAGATCAGGAGGTTGGGGGTGCCACCCTGAAGAAGACTGACCTTTAAAGTCTCTGGGTTAGTGCGGGAGACCAGCTCTAATTCAGGATTTTAGTTTAGTTTATTATTACTTTTTTGAAATCCCAGAATCCCTATCGAAGGTGCATGAATATTTTTCATTGTTGCGTTCAAAACAGAGCTCAGATCAGTCTCAAGTGATGTAGCCTGAAGAGAATTACTGAGAGAGAGATGGCTTCAAGTTCAGGATGACATTAATGGGCATAATTTAAACCTATGAGTAATTTTTTCTAAAAGTATGCTTTTTAAAAATTTTTTTATTTATTTGGTTGTTTGTTTTTGGCAGCGTTGGGTCTTCATTGCTGCGCGCGGGCTTTAGTTGCGGCGAGTGGGGGCTACTCTTCATTGTGGTGTGCAGACTTCTTACTGCGGTGGCTTCTCTTGTTGCAGAGCATGGGCTCTAGGCACACAGGCTTCAGTAGTTGTGGCACGTGGGCTCAGTAGTTGTGGCTTGCGGGCTCTAGAGTGCAGGCTCAGTAGTTGTGGCGCACGCGCTTAGTTGCTCTGCTGCATGTGGGATCTTCCCCGACCAGGGCTCGAACCCGTGTCCCCTGCATTGGCAGGTGGATTCTTAACCACCGCGCCACCAGGGAAGCCTTGTGAATCATTTTTTATTCATACAGATTTGAGAGCACATCACTGTCTGCCCTCGGTTACCTGTGCCAAAGGAGGTAGGAGATGGGGAGTCCAAAGTGAGGTACAGAGGAATCCCAACCCCCTTTGCTCCAGGATTCATGATCCTGTGTCTCATCGGGAATCATAGAGGCCTGAATTAGGAGGGCTGGACTTGCCTGGAGAGACCTAAAAACCAGAAAAAGTCTTCACCTCTTTTTTTTTTTTGTGGTACGCAGGCCTCTTACTGTTGTGGCCTCTCCCGTTGCGGAGCGCAGGCGCCAGACACGCAGGCTCAGCAGCCATGGCTCACGGGCCCAGCCGCTCTGCGGCATGTGGGATCTTCCCGGACCGGGGCACAAACCCGTGTCCCCTGCATCAGCAGGCGGACTCTCAACCACTGTGCCACCAGGGAAGCCCTTCACCTCTTTTAAGATATCTCCCAGCCTCGGATTTCTCATTTTGGGTATCAGACCCATTCATTTATTCAACGAGTCATTCATCCCTTTAAGATATCTCCCAGCCTCTGAATTCTCATTTTGGGTTCCAGACCCATTCATGCACTCATTCATTCATCCTTTTACTCAACAATCAAGGAACTGCAGCAGGGGACATCTTTGCCAGGTCCAGGAGATCTGCAAAAAGATTAATATCTACAAATGTATTGATCAGAATAAATATTAATAATTGTTAGCATATACTGAGTGTTTTCCCCATGGGAGGTACCAACATGAAGCCCTTTACCTGTATCACCCCATTTTTTTCTCACAGCACCTATTGGACGCAGAACCTATTATAGCTTCCACTTTGCTAGAGAGGAAATTGAAGATCAGAGAGATTAAGTCAGTTGGCCAAGGCTACGCAGCTAGTGACAGTGGCACTGAAACGTAAACACACGTCCGTCTGATTAAAAAATAAGAATACATGTTTTCAAGTATGTTTTTAAGACCTGTTCTGCGATCAGTTCTTCATCCAGTTAGTTACTGAAAACACACAGAACGTTCGGCCCCTGTGGAAGAGTCTAAGGGCTTTCTCCCTGGTGGTGTGGGTCATTCAGTCAGCATCTGTGGGATTTGAATGGTTGGTTATCCAGCTACAAATTCACCTAAAATTACTATAAACTGAGCCACATTTCTCCTTGCTAAGATTTTGTCCCATGCCTTTTAAGCCATTTCTACACAATTTCCTTGAACTCCCAGTCTATTAGTCCTTTATAAAAGTCCTTGTCCTTGGGCTTCCCTGGTGGCGCAGTGGTTGAGAGTCCGCCTGCCAATGCAGGGGACACGGGTTCGTGCCCCGGTCCGGGAGGATCCCACATGCCGCGGGGCGGCTGGGTCCATGAGCCATGGCCGCCGGGCCTGCACGTCCGGAGCCTGTGCTCCGCAACGGGAGAAGCCACGGCAGCGAGAGGCCCGCGTACCGCAAAAAAAAAAAAAAAAAAAGGTCCTTGTCCTTAACTCAAGCCGTAGTGACAACTGGGTCCTTTCTTGGAGTACTTACTATCTTCAGTAACCTGGTCCTGAATTTGCTGGAAATCAGGGTCAAGGGCTAGCCTACCTCTGGGAATCCATCTTGACCCTTTTAGAAACCTAGGACATTTTCCTGTGACCTGTCACGTATCTGGTTTTTAACTGCCTGCTATTGGCAGTATTCAGTGATGCTGTCTACCACTGGCCCTGCGGAGCTACACTTATTTTAGAACAGAATTTCCAAAATGTCAGCCTTGGGCTGAGCCTCCTCTTCAGGTGAGTATTCTTTGGGTCTGCGTGGCATTTTGAAAAACATCTGAATTCTATGCCAGCATTTAAAAATCTGGGCATTTCAAGTATAAAACCACTGAGGGTCTGGTTTGCCTGGAAGAATGTGAAGATGGGACAGCCCTGTTCTGTGTCAACGGTGGTCCCCAGCTCACTGGTCCTCTTACTTAGCATCACGAGGCCACATCTACACCCACTTTATAATTTACCTGCCTGGTCCCAGTAGCCGTCTGAGTCATCCCCCCAGGTGTATGCATTCACCCTGTATTCTTCCAAAATTAATGCTGAATTCATTCTTCACAATGCAGGCTTGATCTCATTCCTTAGGGGCGAAGGTGCAAGCGAAGTACGAGGAGAGAACTTCTGCTTTCTTGCTGTCATCTGTTCGAATTGCATCATCTGTTCCCGATCCGTTCCTTTTCCTTCTTGCTCCAAACATAGCTCAAGAAGCCCTTTTTCTCGTCCTTAGCAATTTCTTGCAAGCCTCAGCTCTTTCTAGGGTGTTGTCTCCTCACACACTTCTTAGGGATGCAGTGTCAGTACACATTTGTTTTAGGGTAGGGTGGTGCGTCATAGAACGACACATCTGCAAAACAACTAAATTAGAAATAGAACCACATTTCCAAGTTCACAGTGGGATCTATCACGTCAAAAAAAAAAAAAGGTGAATGCAGTTTAGAAAAAAAATCTTAATAAACAAATGTTAAGAAATGTGCAAAATAGAGGCCTAAGGTGTTTGAGAAATTCATGTTTTTACACATCCAGTGCCAGTTTAGGTGTCCTATCCTGACTTGTGGAAGGTCCAGGAAGGGTTTGACTTGACCAAGGATTTAACTGTATGTCAAACTTAGTCTTAATTGGAGCCTTAAACAGGTGCAGTTCCAGTTTCCATAATGCATGGGGCCCAGTGAGTATATTTGGTGTGGTAGCCAGAGAAGGTTGATGTTGCCTGCCGTGCAGGTCTGCCATAATTCATAGAAGACATGGAATTTTCCAATCAAATTGTCATTGGATGTTAATGATATCTGCACCTGCTGTCTTCAAACAGGGCTGAAAGGAGGCCTTTCAGGGCGTCAGGCTAAGTTGGCATTTAACAAGAGCAGCAAGAGTGATCTTATTAAAATGTAAATTCAGATCAGATCATTACTTTCCTTAAAACTATCCAGTACCTTCCACTGCCTGTAGATGAGAGCCGACCTCCTTACCACGGCCCATGGCCCTGTGTGAGCCAGCCCTGGCTGCTTCTCCAAGCCCCTCTCTGGCCACTGCTGCCTGGTCTTTTCTTCCTATCCCAAGGGCCCTTCTCTGTGTCCCCTAAACAAGCCAAGCTCCCTCCCGCCTTACGTCTTTGCATTAGCTGTCCCCTCTTCCTGGGATGGCTTTCTTGCCTATCCTTGTGGGACTGCCATTCTCATTGCACTGAAGACCCCAATGACTAAAATATTCTCTCCCTGGAGTGGGCCTTCTCTGAGCGCCCTGATTAACACAGGCCTGCCTCCTGCCACTCTCTAATCCCTTGCCCCGGTGTATGTGGCCTCATAACACTAAGCAAGACCCTAAAATACATATTTCTATTTTACTTATTATATTGCTTATTATAGACCTCTCGCATAAGAACAGAAACCTAATAGAGGCAATGTATTGGTCTGTCTTGTTTGCTTCTCTATCTGTAGCACCTAAAATAGTGCCTGGCACTTAGTCGGTGCTCAGTAAACATGTGTCATAGGTCCAAAGGCAAGTAAGCATGGCTGTCTAGAGGAAATGAATTATTATTATGTCTACAGTACACAAAATCTGCTTTGTGCTGGGTTGTGTGTGTGTGTGTGTGTGTGTGTGTATGTGTCTGTGGCCATGCTTTATGTGTGTATGTGTACGTATGTGTGTATGTGCACTCTTTCAGCTTTTTGGGATATAACTGACAAATAGAAATTGTGTATATTTAAAGTGTGCCACTTGATTCTTTGATGATTTGATATAACTTACGCATTGTGAAATGTTCTCCACAATTAAGCTAGTTAACGCATGCATCACCTCACGGAGTTACCTTTCTTGTGTGTGTGGTAAGAACACATAATCTATCCTCTCAGCAAAATGTTAGTATACAATTCAGTATTGGCGCTATAATCATTCTGCTGTCCAGTAGGTCTCCAGAACTTATTCATCCTGTGTAACTGAAACTTTGTACCCTTTAACCAACATCTCCCCATTTCCCCCGCCACCCAACCCCTGACAACCACCGTTCTACTCGTGGATTTTGTGAGTTCAAGTATTTTAGATTCCACCCATAAGCGAGATCGTGCAGTATTCGTCTTCATTTATTTCACTTAGATAATGTCTTCCAGGTTCAGCCATGTTCTTGCAATGTCAGGATTTCCTTCTTTTTTAAGGCTGAATAATATTCCATTGTATGTATACACCACGTTTTCTTTATCCGTTCATCCGTCGATGGACGCTTAGATTGTTTCCATGTCCTGGGTACTGTGAATAATGATGCAGTGAATAAAGGAGTGCAGATCCCTCTTCAAGATACCGATTTCATTTTCTTGGGGTATATTCCCAGGAGTGGAATTGCTGGATCATACGGCAGTTCTATTTTTCATTCTTTGAGGAACCTCCATACTGTCTTCCATGATGGATATCCTGATTTATATTTTCACCACCAGTGTACAAGGGCTCTTTTTTCTCCATATCTTCACCAATACTTGTTATCTTTTGTCGTTTTGATAATAGCCATCCTAACAGGGTGAGGTGGTATCTCATTGTGGTTTCGATTTGCATTTCCCTGATGATTAGTGATGTTGAACATTCTTTCATGTGTTTTTTGGCAATCTGTATATCTTCTCTGGAGAAATGTTTATTCAGGTCTCTTGACTATTTTTAATTTTAATTTAATTTTTTTTGCTATGGAGTTGAGTTTCTTATATACTTTAGATACCAGCCACTTATCAAATACATGGTTTTCAGATATTTTCTCCCATTCCGTAAGTTGCCTTTTGTCTCTGTAGATTGTTTCCTTTGCTGTGCAGAAGCTTTTTACTTTGTTGCAATCCCACCTGCCTATTTTTGCTTTTATTGCCTATGCTTTTGGTATCATATCTAAAAAATCATTGCCCAGATCAGTGTCAAGAAGGGACACTGCCAGTGTCCCTATGTTTTCTTCTAGTAGTTTTATGGTTTCAGGTCTTACGTTTAAGTCTTTGCTCCATTTTAAGTCAGTTGTTGTGTACGGTGGAAGGTAAGGGTCCAATTTCATTCCTCTGCGTGTGGCTATCCAGTTTTCCTCGCGCCATCTGTTAAAGAGATTGTCCTTTCCCCATTGTGTGTTCTTGTTCTTAGCACCCTCTTCAAAGATCAGTCGACTGTTTTAGCGTGCGCGTGCATTCTTTTTTTCAATGTTTTGGCTGCAGTGGGTCTTCGTTGCGGCATGTGGTATGTTCGTTGAGACATGCGGGATCTTTCATTGCGGCGCACGGGCTTCTCTCTAGCTGTGGTGCACAGGCTTCAGGGCATGTGGGCTCTGTAGTTTGCAGCACGTGGCCTCTCTCATTGAGGCACGTGAGCTCAGTAGTTGCGGCACGGGAGGCGCGCAAGCTCAGTAGTTGTGGCGCGCGGGCTTAGTTGCCCCGTGGCATGTGAGATCTTAGTTCCCTGACCAGGGGTCGAACCCTCATCCCCTGCATTGTAAAGCGGATTCTTTACCACTGAACCCCGGGGAAGTCCCTGCATGCACTCTTAACAAGATGTGAGCCTGGAGAGGAAATCAGAGGCCACACCAGGAGGGAATTGTTAGCTGGGATAAGAAGTTTAGACTTTAAACTCGGAGAAATGGGGAGGATTTCTAAGCTCATAATACAGTCGTTCGTATCGAGGGCCCTGCAGTCCGATGGCTGCTGCTACTTCCGTCTTATTTACCACTTTGTGACCTTGAGTAAGTTACTCACCCTGTTAAATTCAGTCTCAGTTTCCTCACCTGAAAATGGGAATAATGAAATTGCCTCCCTCATAGAATCGTTAGGAAGAAATGAAACATATGCCGAGTATTTTTGTACCGTGCCTGATGCAGAGTAAGGGATGAATCAGTGTTGGCCTTTCTTGCTATTGTCATGATTATCTTCCCAAGACTGAGATGAACCAGAGAATTTGTTTGGGGAGGAGTTGCTGATAGATTTGGATTGGCAGGGTGCAGATAGGGGATGTGGAGGGAGCCAGGTGTTAGCTCTCTCTCTTTTTTTTAATTGAAGTATAGTCGATTTACAATGTTGTATTAATTTCTGCTGTACAGCAAAGTGATTCAGTTACATTTTTTTAGATTCTTTTCCATTATGGTTTATCACAGGATATTGAATATAGTTCCCTGTGCTATACAGTAGAACCTTTCTGTTTATCCATTCTGTATATAGTGGTTTGCATCTGCTAACCCCAAACGCCCACTCCATCCCTCCCCCACCCTCCCTCCACCTTGGCAACCACAAGTGTGTTCTCTATGATTCTGTTTCTGTTTCATAGATAGGTTCATTTGTGTCATATTTTAGATTCCACATATAGGTGATATCATATGATATATGTCTTTCTCTGTCTGACTTACTTCACTTAGTATAATCTAGGTCCATCCACGTTGCTGCAAATAGCATTATTTCATTCTTTTTTATGGCTGAGTAGTATTCCATTGTATATCAGTACCACATCTTCTTTATCCATTCATCTGTCGATGGACAGGTGCTGTCTGTTGCACAGAAATTAAAGCCTCTATTTTGAGTGCAGCTCGGGGGGCAGGGGGGAGCCTGAGGTCCCCTGTAAGAGGTGACAGGTGCCTTCTCATACACCAGAGCTACAAATTGGACTCTGCTCTTTAAGTTGTTCAACCTCTTATTAGCTAGAAAAACAACCCAAAAAAGCATAGTCGGGCTGGTTTTGCTAAAAAGAAATCAGGTCATCCAGTCCATGGGGTGAAGGAAGGTATAACACTGGACAAAGTGGGGAGGGACTTGCTTACCTAGGGATCGTCTCCATTTTCCTGGACTCTTTCCAGACTGACCACATGGACGCACGTGTTCCCTCTCCTTTCCCCAGATAGTAACCACATGGACACAACTGCCCTCTCCTCTTTCCCCAAATAGTGCCTATGGCAGAGACTGCCATGCACTCAACAAATCCTAGTCCTGTTCCTCCTGGGCACGTAGTAGACTACATTTCCCAGCACCCTTTGCAGTTAAATGTACCATGTGACCATGTTCAGGACAGTGGAAGAAAGGGGGGGTGGTAAAGACCCTTTGTGACCCAGCACATGAAGACCTCCTGTGATTTCCTTCATGACCCTTTTGTCCCATCTGCTGGCTGAATTGAGGTGGCCCAAGGACCTGGAGGAGTGTGGAGCCACAAGATGGAAGGAGCCTGGGTCCCCGAGCCGCCCTTAGAGGAGCGCTGCCCCAGAGACACAGGGAGACCAGAAACACCCACCTTGAACTGTCCTGTGAGCAAGAAATACACTTTGTTGTGTTAAGCCACAAAATTTGGGGGCTGCTTGTCATACCAGCTAACACATCCTAACTAAATATACCACCCTTTAGAAAGTATCATGTGAGTACTCAATGACATATATTCTTTAGCCAGCTACATTCTAAGAACGGGTGAGTGACATCTGAAATAGATAAATGATATACATTAACTCTGATCTTTATAAAGCCTGCTAATATCATTAGTATTATGCCTACTTTGCAGACAAAGAATCAGAGGCTCCTAAAATTCACATATATATGTCAGAGCCAATGTTTGCGGCACCAAATTCCACATTCTTTCCTCTGTGCCTCTAAGTGTGCTAAGTAGTAAGAATCTAGGGAGACAAAGGAAATTTGTAGAGCTGAAGAAAAGAGAAAGAACGTAAAAGGAAGAAAAAAATATTTTTATGTATTTTAACATCAGTCATCTAAGTATTGGCAATAGAGAAATGGAAAATGTGAGGAGAGGGACATTCGCAATAAAAATGAAAACTTTGGAAGACTTTGGGATAAAGTTAGCAATAAATATAAAGGAAAATTTAGTACAGTTTTTAAAAGTTTAAAAATTAGCCTTGGAGAAACATTTCAAGACCCTGAATGGGGATATTCGAAAGACATCAACACTACCCCAGATTCAACTGCACATTCAGGGGAACTTCAATCAAGATCCTAAATGATTTTTTTAAATGACAAGTTGAAGCCATATATCACAGGGAAGAAGCAATATGCAGAAGAGCTAACAGGTTAAAAAAAAAAAAAAACCTAATTGATAGGGAGAGGGAAAGGAGTACTGGCCTACTGTATTGGATATGAGAATACTTTCCTTAACATATGGTGATGTTGCACGAATGGACAAATAGTGTTAGTGAAACCAAGAATAGAGTTCTGGATTGGACAAGTTACATGCAAGAGTTTACTATATCATGAAGGTAGCCTTTGAAATTAAGGGAAAAAGACATTATTTAATACATAACATTAGGACAAATAGTTATCCATTTTTTCTTAGTTTCCCACATAGCTTTTGTAGAAAAAAATACTTAAGATAGTTTCAGTCTTGGCGGAAGATCTTTCAAAGCTTAATGCCTAATGCTGGAAAAAGAGAAGTAGATTGATAAGGTGAGTTACCTGGCACTGCAAAGCTTGCATTGTAAAAGACATACAAAGTTTAAAATATTAATGCTAAACTGAGAAAATGTTAGCAACACTTTGGATAAAGTGTTAATGTCCATCATAGAAGAAGATCTATTATTAAGCAATAATAAAAAGATAAAAATCCACATCCAAATGGACAAAAAGCATATAATGAGCCTTTTTGGAGGCTAACATGGCAATAAAATAAAATAAAATAAGATGCACATACCCTTTTCCCTGGCATATATGCTTTCTTGATTTTAAGGATATAATCCATCTGGTGCTCAGAGATACTCGTAAAAGGACGTTCTTTGCAGTATTGGTTAGTAGAGTAGAAATAAGCAAGAATTTATTAAAATGAAGAGTAGTGGGAAAGTGACTTATCCTTCCAGTTATTAAAATATATTTTGAAGCTTAAGATAGGAAAACAGCATGTTATGGGTGGAGGAGGAGACAAGTGAACACAAGACAATCCAGAAATAATACCTGATACTTGATGAACCTATCCCTGGGAATGTAGGCACCATGAGAATAATGCAGATAATGTTCTGTTGACTGAGGTGACTCTGAGAAGTAGGACAATGCCTGGCACATAGTAGGTAGAAAGAAGCACTGGAAGAATACCTGCTAAAGTGGTACGGAGAGATCTTGCATTTTTTGTTTCTTTTCTTCTAATCATGTACGTATGCCATCGTGGTTCAGAGAATAAACTCTTTATGTCAGACAAAAGGGTATCTGAGCCCCGGCTCTGCCTCTAACTGGCTGAGCACAGTCTCCTATCCTGAACACTTGAAAAAAAGAATGGTACCTACCTTACTGGGTAATGGGGAGAACTAAGATTAGACATATAAGGCGCTTATAAACGCATAATTAAGCTTATGCACATAAAGCACTTATAAAACTCAGTAAATGTTAACTGGTGTTTAAAACATTCCACAGCTCATTTTCTTCCCTGTAACGCTGGGAAAGAAAAACGAATGAACATATATGTCTGTGTAAAAAACAAACAAGAGAAATCTTTTCCTGCATTTTCCTTTGCCTTGTTTAGCATCTCCGCAAATCCTCCAGACAGTGAGACTTCCCCGGGGAGAAACACTTCTCAATGAGCCTAACCCAAGACAGTCCCCAAGTGAGAAGAGGACTAAACTCTCCCCTTTGACCTTTGGCTGATGCCAAGGGTCGCACATGATCCTACATGGTATTTTTTAACTAAGACACAAAGAATAACATAATGACAAATAATCTAAGAACATAAACATACCTATCATTTTTATCATTAATACTTTTTTTTTAATTAAAAAGGCAATTCCTGCTTATTGTCGCATTTTTGGAAAACTCAGAAAGGCTCCAAGAAGAGTGGAATTTCACCTCTTCCACCTCCTCCAGCTGGCCGTGATGGGTATCTTGGTTAACGTCGTCAAGTCAAATGGGCGCCTATTGTGTAAGCTTGTTTTTCACATCCTTATAAGTTGTAAATATTTTCCTATGTCGATAAATAGCTACAACATATAAGAACACACTCGGTCATGAAATAAAGGAACTCGCTCTGAGGGCAAAGTGGTTTCTGTCGTTGGCAAAGCAGTCTTCTGTCGGTGACAGTGTGTGACAGGAGAGTTCCCTTGCGTTGGTTTCCCCAAAGACGGCCAGAGAGACAGGTGCATTCTCATGACTAGGAGGGAAAGGAAAAGAGGTGTTCATGTTTCCCGTTCCATCTAATCTTATAGCTAATTGAGAGGTTTTTAGGGAGAGAAGAGAGATGTGAATTCTGAGCTCTTTTTCTGCTATTTACCCCAGATTGTGATCACACATTAAGGACACACACACACACACACACACACACACACACACACGATTATAGATACCACAACCTTCATGATATTCTCGGGATAATGGGATAACAAGCAATTTTTGTTTTCTTCTTTTGGATCATTCATATTTTAAAATTTTTTCCCTAATGAGCAGAGGACAAATAAGAATGTGGATTTCTTTATTTTATTTATTTTACTGAAGTATAGTTGATTTACAATGTTGCGTTCAATTACTGCTGTATAGCAAAGTGATTCAGTTATATATATATATATATATATATATATACACATTCCTTCTTTTTTAATTTATTTTTTTTTCCTTCTTTTTTTAATATTCTGTTCCATTATGCTTTCTCACAGGATATTGGATATAGTTTTCTGTGCTCTATAGTAGGACCTTGTTGTTTATCTGATTGTGATTTCTTTAAAATGATAAGAATATATCACAGTCAGCATTTCAGCATAACCAGATAATACGGCTTTCCTGGTACAACGGAGCCACCCTCTTTACATATGGTGGGAGGTAGCTGTGGATAATGCTTGTCCTGATTTCCAGTTGTGGTGGCATTTCAGGCCCTGATGAAAGGTACCGTGAGCTTCTTGGGGGTGCCTTGATCACTCAGGGGTGCCTGTCCCGTCACTACATATTAAGCTTAATCCTCATCTGAGGAGGACAGAATGTCTAGTATCACCTAACCGATTCCATAATACGTCTGCCCTCCCAAAGTCCCATCGTCCAAGGCTTCCACCTTCTGGGGGAAGTACATACAAATGTATATGTACACATATATAATTTATTGGGCGGCTTGCTCATCAGGTATATTGGTTTTTCATAGCTCCACTACTGTCAGCATATTTCAGATTGGATTTGCTGCTGACATGGTTGAATGAAAAAATACTGACATGTTTCAGTATTGCACTTGACATTTTTAGTATTATTATTAGTGGCTTCATTCCATGTAGTGTCATTGTCCAAATGGGATCGTGCTCCCAAAAAAATCCAACTGCTGTTTGATTCTGAAGAGGGGCCTGGCTTTTGGGTGCTGTCCTTTATACCGCCCGTGGAGCTTCGAGGGAAGAGGTGTCAAACCATGGTGCAAATTGCTCGTGACACTTGTTGCCCAGAAAATTCCTGCAGAGCTAATTTGGAACTTATTTCTGGGAGAGATCTTTTCTTGAAGAGAAGGACCCTTTGCAACCTCATCCTAATTAACAAAGTGTCATCAAGATTCTAAGCAGAATAATCCTGCTCTCTCCTTTCCAACAACCTTGACCACCACATCCGTCAGTCCTTGAACAGTCCTTGCAAACTTACATTTGACCCCAATTTCCTATAAGCCCTCACAGAATCACCAAGGCAAATACAAAAGCTCCAAGTTTATATATACATATTCCACAAACAAGGCTTTGCAGGAAGACATAAACAAAATGTATTTATTCTTCTGTGCTACAAAGCACCAACGTTCGTTTGCATATAAATAGAGTCATTCCATATTCAAAGTTTAATTTTTAGCAAAATGTCCCAGAAAGAAGACTCCAGGAATAGGCCACCTCATGGAGAAGTAGAATTTGAGTTATTTCTTCATGAAGAGCTGTTTCTGAGGCGCTGGCTGCCAGGGTGTGACGAACTGGCTAGGCACATGTTCAGGTCACGTTGGAGAAGGTGACCAGCAAAGGGGACCTCTGTCATCTGTCACTCAGCTTGAAGTTGTAAAGAACAGCTTTCTCCAACTGAGTTGACTTGGTAGCGAATCACCTTCTCCCGAGCCTTGAGCCCAGTTTAACATGGAGAGTTCTGGAATCATCAGTGTTTATTTATCAATCCACTGGAGTCCTCCAGTGAGCCTCTCTTGAATGTAAGGGGATTCTTCTGGAATGTGTAGACCGCTCAGGCCCTAATTCCTCGGACCTGTTGAGAAGGAGACATGTTTATCTCGTGCTGGGTTGCTGTCAAAACAGAATGGGTGTATTTCTATCGGTGAAACACTGCTCTGACCATTTGTCCCTGGAGATAAATGGCGTTTTCCATAGAGGCTTTAAATAGGGGCCATAATGGGAGTGAATGGAACGGAGTTGAATAATTAGATCGTTCTCCATAAATCCTGCCGTGAAGTCATTCACGCAGGACGATTTCCAGGGCTGTATGTTAGCACACAGCTGTATGTGGTGTGGACACAGCTGTGTCCCGTGAGGGATGATAGGTAAGTAAATCACAGATGATTGAGACGTGGAGAGAACTTAACTCCGTTTTCCCTGTAGAATTTGTCTCCTTTGCCGAAGGAACACCCATATTAATTTGTTTTTATCGCTGCAAATACGGTACTTACATATTTGTACGGTAGTAGCAGGAGCCGTCTTCGCTTTCGTGATTTGAATTCCATTTTTAAATGTAAATACGTCAGATGCATCTTGTTGATGACAGGTGGGAATAAGAAACACCCCATTAAGACAGGAAAAACAGGTGTTTCTGGTCAATTTGAACGACGTCTCCTTGAGGTGTGTTAGCTGGAGTACAAGAGGGGTTAAAGGTATCTCATGCCTCCCATTTGGGCGATTGTCGACCTTCTAAAATAATGTAGAAGTTTCTATATGTGTATACTGCTCTACTGGATGTGGAGTTCCCTCAGGGCAAGGCCATGTTTTCGTTCCTGTTCTCTCCAGAGCACCTAACAGTTCACGGCAGATAATAAAGCAAAGAGCAGGGCTTTTAAAGCAAATGCCACTTTTTTAACCCCAGAGAGAAGCTGCCTTGAGCCTTTTATGCATAGTAGGCTTTTGTACGGTCTAGCCTCGCAGAGGGCTGCTGTCTCGTTCTCTGTACCTCCCCTGCTTCACCTCCACTCTACTCACGTGACTGACCTTTCTACACACTTGCCCCACCCGAGCTAGTGATTGTTCTAATCCTTAGATGAGAGCATCTCCACCTATTAGCTTATCAAAAGGGCAGGGCGGGGCCTCGTGTCCCTCTGCTAGTTTCCCTGGTAACTGATGAGCCCACCTGATGTCAATTCCCCTTATAACCGGTAACCTCGCCTGCTCCCCGGTAGCAAAGCCGGCCGCCATGTCTTCCCCGCCCTGTGCAGCACACGCTCCAGGACCTTGCTTCGGACAGGTAAGCTCCCCCGATGTCTTTGTCGCTGATTCCGGGCTCGCTCTTCCGTCTCGAAGCTGGGTAAGCACAGGCCTTGCGGGCTGGCGGGGTGCAGCCCGACGACGGTGGGCAGAGCCAGCCTGGAGACCGAGGAAACTCCTGTGAGCGCTGAGATGTCGCGAATTCAGGAAGTGGGTGAGGGGGAATGGAATGTTCCTTGGCCGTCGACTAGCATGGGGGGCCCCCAAGTTGGGGGTGTAATCCTGCAGGTTGCAGGGGTATTTCTGGGGCGGCCGCCCACTAACATGGGGGCCCAAAACTTCCAGGGGCGGTCCTGAAAGTTGCGGGGGAAATCCTGGGGTGGCCGTCCACTAGTACGGGGGCCCCCTGGGGTGGCTTCCTTGATAAAGGGGGGCCGCCAAGAGGGTACGGAGAACTCATAGACACCCCTAAGGCTGTTGCGGAGATATTGGCCGTCATTACAACGGGAAAATAGAAGTTAGACTGTCGGGCGGCGGCCGCAGCTGTGGGCTGGCTGGTGCCTGTTTTAATAAGAAGGGTTCTGGGCTGGGCAACAGTGGCTTCAGTGTGGAATGAGTCAAACTGCTGGGTCTACAGCGAGATGCTATTGTCGTCGTCTTCTGGGCTTCTGTGAAAACTCCACCCAGCTAATGTGACTAGGTGGGCACAACCGACAGTGGCGGGGAAGGACTCTGCCCGTCCTCCTGTCTCCATATCAGAGGGACCCCCGTGGGTAAACGTTCCTGTACAGCTAACTGCCCATGAGTCTCCCTGGGCTAGGCTGTGTGGACTGGAATAGGCTGGTTTCTGGACACACAAGTCCAACTATTAGGATTAACTGTGTTTTCTTTGGAAAGACCTGATGGGCCCACCCCTAATGGTACATAGCGTGGGGTAGCAGACCTGTACTGTGACTGCTGACCCCTGGCTAGGCCACCAGAATGTTTCTCGTAGAGCCCGGGCCTTCCCCTCCCCATGGGGGTGACCTTGCCTTCCTTGTAACTGGACAGGATGCTGTGGCCACAGATGATCTCTCCGTTGACCCGGTAAGTGCATGGTTCCAGGATTTGCCCACGTCCTGGTGAATGACTGTTCTTAGCATACCAGGTGTCTTACTCTTGTTGCTTTTTGAGCTTCTGGCGTCTGTATTGTATTTGTGGTGTCTGGTTGCAGTGCCCCTCTACATGCCTGACCCCAGGGATATTGAGGAAGAGATGCGGACCAAGAATGTAAGGGTTGTGCAGGGTATGTAGGGCTGCAGTGTATGGTCAAGCCACCCAAGATGGCTGTTGTCTTGCTGTCTGTATACCCCTTGTCTCTGTCGCGGACTCTGGGCTCTTTCTGTGGTCTTGAGGCTGGGCAGGCATAGGCCTTGTAGGTCTGGGGGGTGCAGCCCAGCAGTTTTGCTCTGAAATTAGCTTGGAGCACACCACGGTTCTGCTTAGAGGGTGCCCCTGCCTGGCACGGTCACCTAAACAAAGTTGGTGAGTTGCCTTTTAAGAAAAATAGTGGATACGGGAAACTGACAAAGAATGGTGGAAATTCTACCAGCTGGGTGCTATGGGGAAGGAGTGGGTCCATGTTTCCTGAGCTGTTTTTCATGGATGAGATGGACCCGAAGGCTGGCCAGCCATGCTGAATGGACCACACTCAAAGGATCAACTCATGGATAGGCAGACGTTCGAAAAAAACAAGTGTGTAGGGATCTGGCCAATCCTAAATTTATCCCCGCGACTTTTGAATTCAAGAGTATTTTCCTTTAGGAGAAGGGTGCTGAATCATTCTTTTATCAGTATGAAGGAATAGCTCTTTTTTTTTTTCGTGGCCCTGAGAAGGGCCTTTTGTGAGTAAACAAGAGCTTCACAGCCGAAGACAGAAATGAAACTTAGCCGCCGAAACCGTACAGAGTGCGTCCCTGGCGTTTGAGCGCGTAAACCACGTCCATGGCGGTGACAGTCTTGCACTTGGCGTGCTCGGTGTAGGTGACAGCGTCGCGGATCACATTCTCCAAGAACACCTTCAGCACCCCGCGGGTCTCCTCGTAGATAAGACCAGAAATACGCTTCACACCACCACACCGGGCGACGCGGTGGATAGCAGGTTTGGTGATGCCGTGGATGTTCTCACGGAGAACTTTATGATGACGCTTGGCGCCCCCCCTTCCCCAGACCCTTTCCACCCTTGCCTCGGCCAGACATGACTGAGAGCTACTCCTAACCTCTTACAGCAGGAATAGCTCTTTGACATCACTGAAACTTAATGAATACATTGGGGGTTCTTCCTTTTCCTTTTCAAATTTCATGTGTTCTCAGTGTTCCCAAATTGGGTTGGTTTGGGTGTCAGTTGTGACAAGTAATCAAGACCAGTGTTGGCAACCCCAAGAGGTGGGCACAACTAGTCTTCAGTGTCTGGTAGCATTCTTTCACTACATGCTTCCCCTGACTCTGCAGGGGCCTCCTGCTTGCCTGTTCTTTCACTTTGATGTCCCACTGTCTCTACATCTTCTCAGTTGAGACACCATCCTGTCTTAGGGAGCAGTAGCAATGATGGCTTACAGGCATGAGCTCTGGATTCAAATAGACACAAGCCTCTCTTTGGCTGATGACTTACTGTCTTATCTTGAGCAATTATATAATCTTTCAGAACCTCAGTGTCTTCGTCTGTAAAATGGGCACAAATACTAGAATTTAAATCTCCGTGTCCTTAGGAAAGTTAAACTTTTCTCAGTCTAGTAGTTGGCATCTTGTACAGTCTCAATACCTTTAGGCTCTCCTAACTTATGAATTATTATGACTTAATGTTGCGATTATTACTATTGATGGTAATCAGAGAAATTAACCTTTCATAGGGAGCTGTTTCACATTGCCAGTATGGATTCCTTGTGTTTAATCCATATATGTATTTGCTTAAGAAGTGCACCCTTTAAGAAGGGAATGACTGTTGTATTCTCAGGACCTGCCAAAGCCAGTCTCCAATAAATATGGGTTAAAATAATGAACGAGAAGATAGTGGTCACCTTCCTATTGGTACTGCTGAATTTACCCTCAGGATAGGTGTCTAATTCATTTGTGCGTGACTTGGCGAGAAAACTTTCCTGCAAGAAGAAGGCTGGGGTAAGGGATACAGCAAATTATTTGCCTCTCTCCCGGTCTCCTAATAAACCAGCCTCTCCCAGTTTCTTTTCTAGCTATTCTGTTTTCTCTTACATAGAATACTTAGGTGATGTGCCAATAAGTAGTGTATGAATACTTAATGAAGGTGGAATGAATTATAAATGGCATGGAATTTATCTACATTGCTTCCTTGCTGATGGCAGAATGGTGCTTTAATCTTCTCTCAAGACACAGGAGTCAGTAGGTGAGAAAGTATCTTAGTTGATAAACTTAAAAATTGTTACCGGCTGCCATCTTAAGTTACGTGGAACCCAGTACCATGTGGCAGAGAGGAAAAGGTTTGACCAGGAAACGTGGTGAATATGATGCTGGCAGGAGAGAGATTGAGGTGGTCCCTAAGGGCACAGTTATTGCTAGAGTAGAGAACTCGGAATAAAGACAGACAAAGGCTTGGGTGAGAGTTGTAGTTACCATTTACTCATTGAGATTGAGTGCCAGTGAGACAGAGGTCTGAAAGGAGTCTCTCGTACTTTGATTTCAAGGAGAAGCTATTGAACGACCCTCTCCAGAGAAGGGATTTCTATGTCCTTCCTCCATCCCGAAGCCATCTGTCAACAGTGAGCTCCATAAATACAGTGAACGCTCATTAAGAAAAATAATAAATAATCCCCCACATCTCAAAGACTTGATGCACGTTTTTTTTCTTGCTCATATAACATACCTCTTTTGGGTCGCTCTCCTCCAAGTATTGATTTAGGGTCCCAGGTTCTTTCCATCTTGTGGCTCTGCCATCTTTATTATGTGGTACTAAGGAGGTTCTCTCTGTGTCAGCCAATCAGAGGAGGCACTAGCAGGGAGGATTTTATGGACCGGGTCTGGAAGTGGAGAATTTCGGCTCTGCTCACATCCACGTGTCCAGAGCTCAGTTGTACGACTGTGCTCCCTCCATAGGAAGCTGAGAAATGAAGTCTAACTGCCCTGGTCAAAGAAGCGGCAGATACGATCATCAGCTAGCAGTGTCTGCCACGTTTCTCGAATCTCCAAAAACATATATTTTTAGAAAATAATAGGGTAAATATTGTTGCAAAAATATCATGAAGTGTTTGCAAACTCTTTTTTTTAAAGAAATCCCTTTTATTTAACACATTAGAGTATAATTGCTTTACAATGTTGTGTTAGTTTCTGCTGTATAACAAAGTGAATCAGCTGTACATATACATATATCCCCATATGTCCTCCCTCTTGCATCTCCCTCCCACCCTCCCTATCCCACCCCTCTAGGTGGTCACAAAGCACGCAGCTGATCTCCCTGTGCTATGCGGCTGCTTCCCACTAGCTATCTATTTTACGTTTGGTAGTGTATATATGTCCATGCCACTCTCTCACTTTGTCCCAGCTTACCCTTCCCCCTCCCCATGTCCTCAAGTCCATTCTCTACGTCTGCGTCTTTATTCCTGTCCTGCCCCTAGGTTCTTCAGAACCTTTTTTTTTTTTTCTTTAGATTCCATATATATGTGTTAGCATACAGTATTTGTTTTTCTCTGACTTACTTCACTCTGTATGACAGACTCTAGGTCCATCCACCTTACTACAGATAACTCAATTTCGTAAAGAAATCCCTTTTAGACTCTTGTGTTTGCATGCAAACAGTGGAAATTGTTTTAATTTGTGGCATGTTACACGGTGCTATAGTTCATCAGTTTTATTCATATTCATATAGAATTCTCTTTGAACTGCATATATAATTAAGCCACAGGTAGAATGTGTGCACCATTATTGAACCTGTAGACAATACAGCAATGGATAAGAAAGAAATGGAGAGTTCACTCATTGTTTAACCTGTGATAATAGCTTGTTTTATTTCCATCTACTCCTTTTCCTCCATGTAAAGTTTTCTACTGTCTCAAGGGTCAGTAAACTTCTTCTGAAAAAGGCCAGATAGAAAATATTTTAGGCTTTGCAGGCTCACTGCACAGAAGCAGCCATGGAACACGTGTAAACAAATAAATGTGGCTGTGTTCCAGTAAAACTTTAGTCACAAAAATAGGAGGGGGACTTGGTTTGGCCTGAGGGCCAGTGCGCCCAGCCCTGTAGCGTAATATGGATATAGAGTACGGATACAAAGCCCCGAGAGGCCTGCACACCTGCAGTGCTCGGTAAATCATAATCTGCTCTACTTAGCTTGAAATGAATACAGTTCTGTGACTTCAAGTCATTGAAAACACAGTGGATTCAGTGGGTTCAGAGAGGGATAGCAAAAGTCTAGAAGCATGGACCTTAAGCAGTAAAAGATGTTTATAAGCATAGAAGGCTTGGGGAAAGGGGATATTTTTACTTACGTCTTTATTTCCTCCCCAGTCGTTAGGATTTCTTTTTTCAATGAGCATATTTTCCTATTGTAATAAAAAAAAAGGTTACTTTAAATGTATGTATTTCCAACTTTTTGCTGACTCAGAGAAGAATGGTGCATTTTCATGCCGAACATGTGACTGATTTTCATTTTTCAATAACCAGCTGCAGTTATGTTTCAGAATTGGAGCCTGAACCGCAAAATACCACTGAAAGAGTTTAGACAGAGCCCGAAAGGCTTCGAGGAAGGCTAGGTCTCCGCTTCCTCTTTTGACAGTTTAGCTGACCGAGACACTGATAAAGGGGAAGAAGAGTGGTCTTTGAGGATTTCCTCTGGTCCCTCTGCTGTCACCCTGCTCAGGTCCTGGAGTGATCTCATCAGCTTCGTGTGGACAGGCAGGGTCCCTGTGCTGGTACACAGTAGACGCTTATCAGTGCTTTCCTACATGCATTACCTAACCCTCATTCCCAGTGAGTAGCCCAGTCGCTGGCATGTATTACACGCTCGTTAAATGACTACATACTGGATTTAATTGGAAGGATGCAGCAAACTGAAGGTAGTGGATAGCATTGTTTTTACAGGCCAGGTTGC